>NC_133327.1:167157894-168598727 GCF_042186555.1 Aquarana catesbeiana | reverse complement strand
TGGCGTAGAGATCCCCCCAAAATCCATACCAGACCCTTATCCAAGCATGCAACCTGGCAGGCCGCAGGAAAAGAGGGGGGACGAGACTGTGCCCCCCCTCCTGAACAGTACCAGGCCACATGCCTGTAACATGGGGAGGGTGCTTTGGGGTAGCCACCCAAAGCACCTTTTCCCCATGTTGATGGGGACAAGGGCCTCATCCCCACAACCCTTGCTTGGTGGTTGTGGGGGTCTGCGGGTGGGGGGCTTATCGGAATCTGGAAGCCCCCTTTAACAAGGGGACCCTCAGATCCCAGCCTCCCCCCTGTGTGAAATGGTAGCGGGGTACAAATGTACCCCTACCATTTCACAAAAAAAGTGTCAAAATGTTAAAAATGACAAGACACAGCTTGGGGACAAGTCCTTTATTAAAAAATACAAAAATTAAAATGTCCCATGATGTCCATTCATCTTCTTCACGCCGCGACAGACCGAAAAAGAAAAAAAATCTGTAACCGACCCGCCTCCATGGGAGGCTCACGTTGGCTGACGCGTTTTGGCTTGTGACAGTTCTTATATAACTGAGGGCAGGGCCACCCTGTGATGTAACCGAGTGACCCGCCCCCCTCTGATGCCACAGGGACTTCCCTATGGCTTCCCCATGGCATCAGAGGGGGCGGGGTCAACCGTTTACGTCACCGGGTGACCCCGCCCCCTCTGACACCACAGGGACTTCCCTATGGCTTCCCTGTGGCATCAGAGGGGGGCGGGGTCACCCGTTTATGTCACCGGTGGCCCTGCCCTCAGTTATATAAGAACTGTCACAAGCGAAGAAGCGCCACACGGTGGGAGCCTCCCATGGAGGCGGATCGGTTACGGATTTTTTTTTCTTTTTCGGTCTGTCGCGGCGTGAAGAAGATGAATGGACATCATGGGAGATTTTTATTTTTTAACTTTTTTAATAAAGGGACTTGTCCCCAAGCTGTGTCTTTTAGTTTTTAACATTTTGACACTTTTTGTGAAATGGTAGGGGTACATCGTACCCCGTTACCATTTCACACAGGGGGGAGGCTGGGATCTGGGGGTCCCCTTGTTAAAGGGGGCTTCCAGATTCCGATAAGCCCCTCACCCCCACAACCACCGGACAAGGGTTGTGGGGATGAGGCCCTTGTCCCCATCAACATGGGGACAAGGTGCTTTGGGTGGCTACCCTAAAGCACCCTCCCCATGTTGAGGGCATGTGGCCTGGTACAGTTCAGGAGGGGGGCACTCTCCCATCCCCCCTCTTTTCCTACGGCCTGCCAGGGTGGCATGCTCAGATAAGGGTCTGGTATGGATTTTGGGGGGACCTCTATGCCTTTTTTTTTAATTTGGCACAGGGTTCCCCTTAATTTCGATATCAGACCCGAAGGGTCTGGTATGGATTTTAGGGGGACCCCCACAAATTAAAGAAAAAAATTTTGGTTCAGGGTTCCCCTTAATATGCATACCAGACCCAAAGGGCCTGGTAATGAACTGGGGGGATCCCATGCTCTTTTTTTCAATGAGTTTTATCTATATTGCCGAGACCCGACAATTCATTACAGCTACGATCAGTTTTAAATTACAATTTTTCCTTTAGATATGTCATTTTGCTGTGGTACTGTTCTAAACACGGGAAACATGTGCCACATTACAGGCATACTATAGACACCCCTAGGCACGATATTTAAAGGAATATTTCATTTTTATTGTTTCACTTTAAGTATTAAAAATATCACTGCTCCCGAAAAAACGCCTGTTTTTTAAAAAAAAATTTGCATTGATACATGCGTCCCTGGGGCAGGACCCAGGTTCTCAAACACTTTTTATGACAATAACTTGCATATAAGCCTTTAAAATTAGCACTTTTGATTATTCAAGTTCGTGTCCCATAAACTTTAACGGTGTTTGTGTGTTCTGCTGAAATCTTTGCCTGTTCGGTATCTTCTGGTGCGAACCAAACTGGGGGGTGTTTAGCTCAACCTTAGTCCTCATAGGTTCCCTTTCAGCTGTCCAGAATTCATGTTTTTCACTTTCTGAGTAGGAGTGTAGCTTTTATAGGAGGCAGAATACCAGCACAATCAATAGACTTGTTAGCATTAGTTGGGAAATGTAACAATCTATACTATCTTAAATGGAATCCATGTAACCAATCCATCTGGCATTAAACGTCCTTCATAGGAGGTCTCTTGGTACTCTTCACAACAAAGTTTTGTTTGATTAAAGACAAGATCCCCTTCCTGATGAACAAGGTTTGAAAAAAAAAAAAAAAAGCACCTTAGTCGAGCATTGGTCACATAGCTAATTTCTTTGCCATTATTTTCAGTATAATTTACTGGAAATATGTCACACAGCAAATTAACTCGGGGTGTTTGGAATCCATCCTGATTCCACAAGATATAAGACATATTAATACAACTTGTTATAGAAGTATTCTTCTTTATCTGCTTCCAAATTCCCTGGCCCTTTGGCATGGTTTTCATAAAACTCAATGTATAATTAAGATGTTCGCTGCTGGATGCGATCTGAGAATAAACAAATGTAAACAGCTACATGTTATGCTCCTTGTGGAAAGCAGTGTGGAAGAAAATACGTTTTTTTTTTCTGCTACCGAGAATAATACTTTAATTGACATATGATCACCTGGCCTTTTCTGCCTACAGAATGAAAAGAAGCAGTGGCCTGTAAAAAAATGTAATGCAATGACTATATGATCGGAAAGCCTATTCCCACAGGAGACTGTTGACTTAACAAGAAGAAATAATAATTCAAGCTGAAAGGTGGATAATAGATATGCTTAAAGCGATAGTAAAGTGTGCTTTATGCCTTGTATCTACAGGTAAGGCTTATATATAGGTACAGTAAATATCTTCCAACGCTATTCACATTTGTAGCATCTGGTAATGTCACCAGCGCATAAGCACTATGAACATATGTGTGTGTACATAAATTGCATTGAAACACCTGAAAAGTGTTAGGCCGGCTATACACGGAGCAAATTTCTTTCCTGCAGCCACGGGTTGCAGGAAAGAAATTCACTCGGTTCCCCCATCAACACAGACAGTGTTGATGTGGGAATCCCTCCTGCCAGGCCATTGTCATCTCCTGGTGGGGACGGCATCAAGAAAGACCATGATTATTGCTAGCGGCTATAGCAGCCGCTAACAATAATCGCAATAGAATCCAGCAGGCTGGTTGTACTCAAGCTGATCAATCGGTCAGCTTGGTACATTCAGCCTGCCCATTAACAATTCAAACCGTGTATGGCCGGCCTTAGGGTCTAAAGTGGCCCTATACTTTCAGATCATACAAGAAACATAACTAGCTGGTTAGCTCATTTTAGCATCTATGCATTGCTATATGCACAAGTTCATGACATTGCTCTTTGTAATCTGGCAGTCATGAAATAAACGTGCAGTGATATATTTATGTGCAGAAAGCATAAAAAGAAATAGCAGCCAACAATCAGATTCAAACTTACATTGTAAGTTTGAATGTGACTGCTAATGAGGAAAGCTTAGAGAGGTAGGACTACAGTCCTATTAGCGTCCTACTGACCATGTACGGGGGTGTGCTTATTCGGAAGTGGATTGCAATCAACTTAGATCAAGGTAAATTGGGTGAACTTTTTGACTTTATAGGACATTAGCTGTGCTTACTAGATTACATTAGTACTCTATTGATTGTTTTTACGTAACTGGAATGTTTTTTAATTGTTTGCAATGTTTTGTGTTACAATATGTATGTATACATGATTACTGCATGTTTTTTCATATATTTATCCAGTGTTAGTATGCTTGCTGTACTGGTAGGGACCATTAACATATGTGTACTTGGGCATATTTACCAGTACCTAAAATATTTTTAAGGTAACAGCATTGCTAAAGTGCAGCACCTTCTGCACATGGGACAGTAGGCAGGAATCCTTAATAACTAATTACTATAATCTTATAATAATAAACTCAGACAAGTGTTGGATAAATACGGCCGCGGCTGCTTTATTATTGGTTTAAATACAATGTTATATTTAATATAACAACACCAACTCAAATAAACTCAAAACAACCTAGCTACTACGGCTCAGGCTGCATTAAAATTATCAGAAACCAACATTATCCACATCATATATCAATACCAATAACTTCAGAAACAGATTAGTCCCCCTTTGTATATTATTTATTTTATTAGTCTTTTTTTTTTTTTTTTTTTACAAAGGTGACACCACCACATAATTACAGCCGCGACAAAAAATAAAAAATTGGGAGGGGGGGGAGGGGAACACCACAGCTCCTGTCTTCTGAGGCGAATGACCCTGACTGGACGGAACCCTGTTTATATAGCCCTATTCTTACTGGATCCGACCGGATTTATCCAGCTATCATCCCTAGTACTTCAAAAAGCCCGGGAGAGTCACATGTACTACTCCCCCAGGCCATGTGAGCACCAGGTGTCCACCTGGGAGCCTCAGCTGGCTCCCAAAGGGGGAGACTTGAAACTGCCCCATCCTGCCACTCTCCCATGAGGAAAAAGGGGTTATTGAAACCTTTTACCCCTTTTTCCTATCATGGGACAGTAGGCAGGAATCCTTAATAACTAATTACTATAATCTTATAATAATAAACTCAGACAAGTGTTGGATAAATACGGCCGCGGCTGCTTTATTATTGGTTTAAATACAATGTTATATTTAATATAACAACACCAACTCAAATAAACTCAAAACAACCTAGCCTAGCCTAACCAACTACGGCTCAGGCTGCATTAAAATTATCAGAAACCAACATTATCCAAAAGACAGGTGGATTCAAAACCACCTGTCACCAACACCCCACACCGCGGCCATTTCAACACAAGTACTTAAATTTGTATTAAAAATATCCAAACCTATGTCAGAGAGATGAATTCCATCCTCTCTATATAGACCTGTGATATTGCCTTCTAATTCCATATGTCTAAATGAAATTATACCCAAATCCTGTAAAATTTTTGCTACCCCCCTGTTCACTCTTTTTCTGATCTTTTCCCCATGTCGCATAGAAGGTGGAGAAAGCCATCTCAACCTTTGCACGATTTCTGAAAAAACAATAACAGTGTGAGGAAAAGACAATTGAATCCTGTGTAAGTCATCTCTAATACCGAAAATGATGTCTAAAGTTTTTTGCTTTCCTATATCATTCCCCCCCAGATGAATAATTAACACATCTGGAGGAGGAAAACGCTGAATAAGTCTACCTATTACAGGCATTAAATTCTCCCAAACCATACCTCTTTTACCATACCAAAAAACTCTATACTGAAAAGGATCCAAACCTAAATTATTAGTATACACTCTATTCTTAGCTCTCCGATGTGCCCAGAAAACATATGAATGTCCAACAATCCATATTCTCCGGCATTTACCTGAAATGAATTAAAAAAGATTGATTAGGACGAATATATAAAAGGTAACTATTAGATTTCCATCTACCAACTTTCTTTATTAATTCAGAATCTAATCCTAACCTAGCTGCCTCTGTAGCTGCTCCAATTCTAAAAGAGTGTGAAGTAAGATGTGAATTTTGTAAATTTAATCGTTCTAAGCATTGTTTAAACACCCAATTGAATTGATATCTTGTTAACGGAGAACCAGACTCATGTATGAAAAATTTATCATACATGAAAGGTCTAACAGAACAATATGTTTTCATTAACCGAACAGGGCAAACAGGAGAGCTACTACACGCATATAAAGTAATCCAAATACCTTTACCTAGTTGGTCGGTTTTAGATCTTCTAATAAAATTTCTTAACAGTGAGTCAGAAATAATAATGTCATTGACTTGAATAAAAAATAATTCTGACACTCTAAACGCACCAAAAAACGAAACAGAAAAAACTGCTTTAAATAATATTGCCTCAAAGACGGAAAAACAAACTTGTTCCGTGATTGAACAAAGGTCACCTAATACAACGGGAGTAATAGGTTTACGCTGATCCCAAGTAAAATTCTTTTTCTTATAACCCTTCAGTGCTTGACGTACTGAGAAAAATTGCAAGCAAGAAGGTAAATTCTTAAGCTTAAGAAAAAATGAAACTCCCGAAAGGGTCCTTTGCACATAAGACCATGAATAACCCTTTTCAAATAAACCATTCAAAAATAACAGTACTAAACTTTCCGAAAAAGAACCAGCAGGTGCTCGGATTGAATTTAAAAAAGAAAGCCAAAGCAGCCAGGCCGATTGATATCCAGCCAGCGTCGAAGGAGCAATCGAATTTTCTATATACTCCGATATGGGTCTCAAACCAGATCCCATAATATGGGAGGACACCGTATTCCTACTCTGTCCGCATCTGGAAGCAGCTGAAAAAATCGATCCATCTGAAAGCGAGATAAGGAGTCCGCCAAATCATTGTCCTTATCTGACACATGAATTGCTTTCAACCAAATGTTCAAATGTAGACATTTGAAAATCAAGTAACGCAATAGGACAATGACCGGTGGAGATTTAGATGTTAGACAATTAATCGCATACATTACTCCTTTATTATCAGTCCTGATTAGAATACGCTTATTTTTAAAATAGTGACCCCAAATTTCCAGTGCTACAATTATCGGGAACAACTCTAAAAGGACTGTATTTTTTAAAAGACCCTTCTGTTGCCATTTTGGATTCCAACGATCTGCGCACCAATGAGCTTGCCAAATTGCAGCAAAACCACAAGAACCAGCAGCATCAGTGAACAGAAAAAAGTCTTTATCCAAAATAAACTCCTCTTGCCATACAGATTTCCCATTAAAATGTGTAAGGAATTGTAACCAAACTAATAATTCCTCTCTCATATCATGAGTTATCCTGACATGAGAAAAGGGTGATTTTAACCCTGATATAGACACATATAATTTTCTAGAAAAAACTTTGCCGATTGGCATAATTCTAGAAGCAAATGCTAACAAACCTAATAGCGACTGCATTTCTTTTAAACATACTTTTTTCTTTCTTATTATAATCAGTAATAAAGCCGAAAGTTTATTTATTTTCTCTTCCGGCAGCCTAAATTCCATCAATTCTGAATCAATGGTAATACCTAAAAATTCAAGACAAGTTGAAGGCCAGGCCGTTTTTTCTTGTGCAAGTGGAATACCAAAATCGCTACAGATCCTGAAAAACGTATCTAATAAAAACGCACAATCCAAAGAATTAGCTAAACCTAAAAATAAAAAATCATCTAAATAGTGAAGTAAAAATTGAGAATCAGACTTTACACTAACAACCCACTCTAAAAAAGATGAAAACGACTCAAAATAAAAACAGGACAATGAACAACCCATTGGTAAACATTTATCAAAATAAAATTGTTTATCAAAGAAAAAACCTAAGGAATTAAAACATTCTGGGTTAATGGGAAGAAGGCGAAATGCCGATTTAATATCAGCTTTCGCCATGAGGGCCCCCTTACCTAAATATCTCAGTTTTGACAAAGCGTCTTCAAACGAGGCATAGGTAACTGACGACAGATTAGTATCAATCTGATCATTAAGAGATTGGCCCGTAGGGAATGACAAATGATGTATTAATCTAAAAGAATTTTTTTCTTTTTTCGGTACAATACCTAAAGGGGAAATTCTGAAATTCTCAAAAGGAGGAGAACTAAAAGGACCTGCAATCCTACCTTCTGAAATTTCTTTAAAAATCTTTGAATAGACATCAGAAAATTGATCTACAGATTTAAGATTATTAACTAGGGTACACCCTATACCTGAAAATTTTGGTAACCAGAATCCATCACTAAAACCTTCAAATAACAGCTGAGCCGTCAACTTGTCTGGAAACATTCTGAGCCAAGGGAGCATATCTTGCAACTTCACTGGTGTAGTTGCTTTTTTGAACCATCCCTGATTGCTGGTTATTTGCTGACATCTTTTTGAAACATTTTGAAATTGGATGTGTTCCTGTGCAAAAAGCACACTCATGTCGATATTTGCACGAGTTTGGCCATTTGCACTGACCATCATTGAAGTTGAAGCAGATGCCTTTTCTATAATTGGAATTGTTTGTTGGCTGAGAACTTTGGATCTGCCTAACAAAACTTGGTCTTTGGGGAAGAAAAAGATTGAGCCAAAGGCCCACGTCCTTCACTCCCCAATTCAATGTTGGATGTACCGACAATTTTTGTCGGAACGCCTCGTCATAATTAAACCATGCAGTACCACCAAAGTTCCTAAAAGCCTCTAAAACAATGTCCAAATGTTGAAAAAGGCCAACGCTTTTTTCCAGAAATTTCTCACACATAATTCCCGAAAAAATGCAGAAAGCCTGTAACCAATTATTAAATGACCTTGCTACTGGTCTCTTTCTATCATCCTCCTCTTTCTTTTCTTTATTAAGAAATTCTTTGGCAGAAGGGAGTAAAGATAATATATCTAAAAATTCTCCCCTCCAAATTTTTTCTTTTACTGTAATAGATAAATGATAACCTAACGGAAAAATTTTACAAGCCATGGGTTCTTTTAAACACGTTTCAGGTAAATTCTGTGATCTAGCTAATTGATATAAAGCATTAGAATCTGAGGACTGCTCATTAGCTAACAAACCACTAGATGGCTCCCAAACTCCCATAAAAGAGTTTTCCTGTGTTGAAGGAGCTCGAGCCTGACCAGTAGCTACAGAAATATCTTTAGCCAATTTAGCCAATAGCTCAGCTATATTTACTAAACTAGGAACAGTATTTAACTCACCCTTCCCTTGTATCTGTGTGTGCTGACCATCCTGAGAAATCATTAAGCCTTCTTCCTCAAATCCTCTGTGTGCTTGACTAATGGTAGAAGGATTGCCAGTCAAATCAAAAGTATCTCTATTACTGACCTCAGGCTGTGCTATTTGTTGCCATAGCAATGAATCCTCCTGTGGAGGAATGAATGTTTGCCTAGCTGAAGCCCCGCCCCTAGCTCCGCCTCTTGACACGCCGCTTGTCACTCCTCCGGCCGAACCTACTGCCGAGCTTCTACTTACACTGGCGTCAGATGACGCTCTAGCCGCGCCCCTGGCCACGCCTCTTGATGTGCCGCCTCCTCCCGAAGCCGCTCTCTCCATGCTGCTGGCCGCTGGTGGTGAAGGGGAATGACGTCGGCGAGGGATGCGCCGCCTCTTCGCTCCCCTCCTTGCTGCTGAAGGGTCACGAACCCTGTGACATGGAACTTCCTCTCTCTGTCCAGCGCCTTCTTCCTCTTGACGCGACGCCGGCTCATTGGAGATGGGTTCCACCGCCGACATCCGGACTTCGGCCGCCGAGCTTCCCGGACCTCCTATGGCCGTTGCGGCTCCCACCGGAGCCTCTTGACACAGAGCCCGAGGTAGGTCTAGGCATTGCCGGATCCAATCTTCGCCTCCTTCTTCTCCAGCCCTCTCGATCAGCCGCCGCATGAGGCTCATCTTCTGGCCTCAGAAGACTCTGTTTGCTCAATGGAGAAACTCCTAGAACACCACAGCTCCTGTCTTCTGAGGCGAATGACCCTGACTGGACGGAACCCTGTTTATATAGCCCTATTCTTACTGGATCCGACCGGATTTATCCAGCTTTCATCCCTAGTACTTCAAAAAGCCCGGGAGAGTCACATGTACTACTCCCCCAGGCCATGTGAGCACCAGGTGTCCACCTGGGAGCCTCAGCTGGCTCCCAAAGAGGGAGACTTGAAACTGCCTCATCCTGCCACTCTCCCATGAGGAAAAAGGGGTTATTGAAACCTTTTACCCCTTTTTCCTATCATTCCTGTGTTAGTTCTAATGGATCTACTTGTCCATTTGGAGCTCCTTTGAATCCTAGGTTCAGAGACAAGCTTTTAGTGCACTCGCCAGTTCTGGCGTTTGGCTGTCGACAGACAGAAATTGGAGCTTATCACCAAAAGAGGGCAAGACCTAATCTTGACTATGGCAGTAGTCAAGGCTCTGTACTAGCCTTGGATCCATAGAGACTCAACAGGGACACAAAATTTGAAAACTACTACAGGTTTCTGCAGGCACCAAAAGTTACCTGCAAGTCAGTACATAGGGTTGGTTTACTAAAGGCAAATAGACTGTACACTTTGCAAGTGCAGTTACACTCATTTTGCCAGGAGCTTAGTACATGTGGTGAAGCTCCAGTTTGTAAAAAATACCCAATCAGGTGCAAGGGGAAAAAAAAGCATTTTTGCTTGCACATGATTGAAAGATGGAAATTAGCAGAGCTTCACCGCATTCACTAAGCTCTGGGGAATACAAGTGCAACTGCACTTGCAAAGTGCACAGTTTATTTGTGTTTAGTAAATCAACCCCTATACTTTGTTTGGTCAGTTCACTTTTAGGTATAGTCTTACATTTTGTACACTTACATTTTGTAAATTTTTTCATATTACTTGTCAATCTCACCATGTACAGTATGTAACTTAAATTCTATATTTGTCCCGAAAAGAGAGTTTACCAAATCCATCATGACTACAGTGGAAGCTGTTTTTTTTCTTTTCTTATCATGGACTTAGACATATGGTTTAAATTTACAGTGAGAGATATTTCTTGTCAGTTCATGAAAACGTCTACCCATCATTCACATTTTTGTGCACCATAGCAGTAGTTAATGTTGTAGTATAGGCACCAGAATAGATAAGAGCTAATGCATATCTGCATCTGGTGTCTCTATACTACCCTATAGCCATTAGCATATATTAATTGATACATATTTGGGGAGTTAATTAGTTCTTCCCTTTATAAAAATAGTCACTCCTTTTGGGACTGCACATATGCTAGTACTTAGCACTTTTTCTGTCTCATTAGTGGTAGCTTCATGCTTGCACTATTCATTTTATCCTTTAATTCACTTGGAAAATTACACAACACTTCTCAGTATATTAACACCAGAACTAGATGAAATTTACATGTTACAGATAATCACAGACAGCACTTTTCAACATTTTCAACATATACAATATGTTCTTTGATTATAGAGCTTAGATTTATACACAATAAATTGTCTTGGGATTTTGTTATGCTTTATCTTGTAATCCTTCAAACATAATGCAAAAAAAGTAATGTGTGTATATAATTCATGCATTATATGTGACAGATATACAGTGCCTTGAAGAAGTATTCATACACCTTGACATTTCCACATTCTGTCA
The DNA here is from genome assembly GCF_042186555.1 of Aquarana catesbeiana. Classification (NCBI taxonomy): domain Eukaryota; kingdom Metazoa; phylum Chordata; class Amphibia; order Anura; family Ranidae; genus Aquarana; species Aquarana catesbeiana. Next base: position 168,587,599 of record NC_133327.1, on the reverse strand, counting down.
TGTTACAACCCAAAAAAATTATTTTATTGGGATTTTATTTAATATACCAACACAAAGTGGCACATAATTGTGAACTGGAAGGAAAATAATAATGGTTATCAAGATTATTTACAAATAAATATCTGAAAAGTGTGGCGTGCATTTGTATTCAGCTCCTTTGCTACCCCTAACTAAAATCTAGTGGAATCGATTGCCTTCAGAAGTCACTTAATTAGTAAATAGAGTCCACCTGTGGGTAATTAAATGTCTGTATAAATACAACTGTTCTGTGAAGCTCTCAGAGGTTTGTTAGAGAACTTTAGTGAACAAACAGCATCATGAAGGCCAAGGAACACACCAGACAGGTCAGGGATAATGTTGTGGAGAAGGTTAAAGCAGGGTTAGGTTATAAAAAAGATCCCAAGCTTTGAACATCTCACGGAGCATTGTTCAATCCATCATCCGAAAATGGAAAGAGTATGGCACAACTGCAAACCTACAAAGACATGGCCATCCACCTAAACTAACAGGCCGGGCAAGGAGAGCAATTAATCAGCGAAGCAGCCAAGAGGTCTATGGTAGCTCTGGGGGAGCTGCAGAGATCCACAGCTCAGGTGGGAGAATCTGTCCACAGGACAACTATTAGTCGTGCACTCCACAAATCTGGCCTTTATGGGAGAGTGGCAAGAAGAAAGCCATTGTTGAAAGAAAGCCATACAAATTCACATTTGCAGTTTGCGAGAAGCCATGTGAGAGACATAGCAAGCATGTGGAAGAAGGTGCTCTGGTCAGATGAGGCCAAAATTTTATTTTTTGGCCTAAAAGCAAAATGCTATATGTAACGGAAAACTAACACTGCAAATCACCCTGAACACATCATCCCCACCCTAAAACATGGTGGTGGCAGCATCATGTTGTGGGGTTGCTTTTCTTCAGCAGGGACAGGGAAGCTGGTCAGAGTTGATGGGAAGATGGATGGCACCAAATACAGGGCAATCTTAGAAGAAAACCTGTTAGAGTCTGCAAAAGACTTGAGACTAGGGTGGAGGTTTACCTTCCAGCAGGACAATGACACTAAACATACAGCCAGAGCTACAATGGAATGGAATGGTTTAGAGCAAAGCATATTCATTAGTTAGAATGGCCCAGTCAAAGTCCAGACCTAAATCCAATGGAGAATCTGTGGCAAGACTTGAAAATTGCTGTTCACAGACGCTCTCCATCCACTCTGACAGAGCTTGAGCTATTTTGCAAGGAAGAATGGGCAAAAATTTCACTTTCTAGATGTGAAAAGCTGGTAGAGACATACCCAAAAAGACTTGCAGCTGTAATTGCAGCGAAAGGTGGTTCTACAAAGTATTGACTTTCAGGTGGGCTGAACACAAATGAATGCCACACTTTTCAGATGTTTATTTATAAAAAAAAATTGAAAACCATTTATCATTTTCTTTCTACTTCATGTGCACTTTTGTGTTGGCCTATCACACAAAATCCCAATAAAATATATGTACCTTTTTGGTTGTAATATGGCAAAATGTGGATAATTTCAAGGGATATTAATACTTTTTCAAGGCACTGTACATATAATGTACATGATTCTAAAATAGCTCTGTACTTTATTAAAGCTTATAATAACTTATGGTAACATCTAATGCCGCATACACACGGGCAGACTTTTCCACTGGACTGGTCCGACAGACCTTCCGAAGGACTTTCGCCGGACTTTTGACGGACTTCCAACGGACTTTTGAACGAACGGACTTGCCTACACACGATCACACCAAAGTCCGGTGGATTTGTACGTGATGACGTATGAACGGATTAAAATAAGGAAGTTGATAGCCGGTAGCCAATGGCTGCCCTAGCGTGGGTTTTCGTCCGTCCGATGGAGCCCACACACTGTCGGATTGTCCGCCGGATTCGGTCGAAAAGTCCGCCCCTGTGTACACAGCACAAGTTTTTTAACATTTTTAAAAGCCACTCTTTAATATCTGAATAAATCCTTCTTCATTATGTAACCAAACCTGTAGAAGGTCCCTTATGTTAAAGTGGATGATATTTTCAGAAATTTTAAACTTGTTTTTAAATTAATATGTAAAGGAGATTGGCTTGATGTAAACAACCAAATATGTTTAAAAGAAAAAAAAACTATATTTCATTTTTTAATTCTATATGTACATGGAGACAGGAATACCTGCTCATTACACGTGCAGGCTAGGTTATTCAATGTTTGTACTTTACTGTACATCTGAGTCATCTTATGCTGCAGTTCAATGTGGCTAATTTCTTATCCAAATGTTGTTAGAACACAGACTAATTTCACTAAAAACTGAAAGCTACTTCCACTGACTAATCTACAAATCTCTATATTTAATACAGTAACAAAAAAATGCAAGGGAAATCCTGCAAAGAAAAAAATAAACACATATACACACAAAACAAAATGAAATTATGCACACACTTAAAATACACCACAAGACAAACTGTTACAAACCTTAAAACACAAAGCAAACATTTCAAAAGTGGTTACATAGCTATTTGACACAGTGATCACTTGCAAAAAAGCAAATGTCTCTCAACTGCCAATGGCCTACTCATGTAATCAAAATGGTCAATAATCGGAAATGCTAAAAAAAAAAAAAAAAAAATGCTAAAAATTCAATAAAGCATTTAACACTACAAAACAAAGGTTGGAAGGATGATACATTGGCTTGTTATATTCTAAATCACTGAACAAATTACGGAAAATTCTGCTAAGTCTGTCCAGAAAAAAGACCAGTCAACCAAAAAGAGACATGCTACTGTGGAAATAGTTAGCTATACATCAGAATCAGCTTTATTAGCCAAATATGTGTAAGCATGCAAGGAATTTGTCTTCCATTTAAAGTTTTAACATGGCTTACATACACACCCATATTGAAACAACAACACAATATGCAAATTCTAAGCCAGCCATATATGGATCAAAATGTCTCTGGTTCAGCAGGAATCAGCCAAATTTCTATCCAAAGGTAGGTGGTCAGATTGTATCTGCTGGATCAGCACTGCAGGCTATAGGCTACAATAAAATGTTACATAGAGAAGCAGTGGCAAAATAAAAGGTTTACACAGAGAATATAACCGATCCAAAAGCATTAGCATTGGGCAATTCCTACATACATAAGACTGAATAAGTAACTAGTGAAAATAGATAATATCAGATGGTGTACATGAGCAGGGTAAAGATAAGGCAACATGGTACACTTGTTCATCTACCGATGGGGAGACTAAAGAGTGCTTAACCTGAAACCACACAGATTATTCAGACTAAAATATCAGACAAAACATAGGTGGAAGAGGATGGACAGGAACAAGCAATAACCATAGAGCCTACTTTAGAGCTGTATTCATAAGATGCAACTCTTGGAAGAACACATTTCAGAGATGAAAAGCCCATTCTGAGATGTGACACAATTACTTACACTGACGAGAAGGAGTAAGTAGTAGTAAGAAATATTCAAACCTTGCATTGATTTGAAATCCAGAGGACTGTTATGTCGTGTACACACGAGCGGTCTTTTCAGCATCAAAGGTCCGACGGTCTTTCCAACTGACTTTTGACGGAGTTACTACAGACTTTCGAACGACTGGACTTGCCCACACATGAATGAACTAAAGTCCGTTCAAAAGTCCGTTGGTTTGAACGTGATGACATACGAAGGGACTAGAATAAGGAAGTTCATAGCCAGTAGCCAATAGCTGCCCTTGCATTGTTTTTTGTCCTTCGGACTAGTATACAGACGAATGGATTTTTCAACCGGACTCGAGTCTGTCGGAAAGATTTGAAACATGTTCTAAATCTAAAGTCCGTCTTATTTTTCGACAGCAAAGGTCCGATAAAGCCCACACATGATCGAATTGTCCAGCTGATTCCTTCCGTCGGACCTTTGCTGTCAAAAAGTCCGCTCATGTGCACACGGCATAAAAGTGTAAATCACACTAATGCCCCGTACACACGGTCGGATTTTCCGACGAAAATGTGTGATAGGACCATGTTGTCGGAAATTCCGACTGTGTGTGGGCTCCATCACACATTTTCTATCTGAATTTCTGACACACAAAGTTTGAGAGCTTGCTATAAAATTTTCAGACAACAAAATCCGTTGTCGGAAATTCCGATCGTGTGTACACAAATCTGACGCACAAAGTGCCACGCATGCTCAGAATAAATTAAGAGACGAAAGCTATTGGCTACTGCCCCATTTATAGTCCCGACGTACGTGCTTTACGTCATCGCGTTCAGAACAATCGGATTTTCTGATAACTTTGTGTGACCGTGTGTATGCAAAACAAGTTTGAGCCAACATCCGTCGGAATAAATCCATAGACTTTGTTGTCGGAATGTCCGGTCAATGTCCGACCGTGTGTACAGGTCATTAGAACTTGAGCCTCTGCCACAATCATTCTTCCTAGGCTGCCAACAGACAACAGGACAGCAAGGTAACCTAATTCTAGGTTTTTAATGCACTTACTGGTCTTCAGCCCTACTAACATATATTTTTATTCTGTTGTGACTTCCATTGTATTCTAAATAAAGGGGTGATCTTCATCACTTCAATGTCTGCTATTGCCCTGGCTAATCAGAACTCCTATCTCATAATATCTCAACAAGCCTCTAGTGATGTGTTTAAAACTGTGCTTGGTGCATTACAACATATTCTGCCAAAAAAATAAAAAATAAACAGAATGCCAAATTATGGAAATTTAAAATAACAATGTACTGCTGTCCAGTTTAACCTTTAAGTAGTCACCTTTGATAGGGAATAGGTTACTTGCTAAAAAGAAATTAATCGTAATCCAAACCAGCTCCTTTTGTAAGTGACAACAATTCTTTTCAATTAGAAGGTTTCTAATCTCAAAGGTGAAAGAAAATTCTGAGAACGGTTTCTGTGAAATCAATGTCTGGTTCCACTCAGGCAAGCTGCTAAGTGAAAGGTGTACTGCCATAAAGGCTTTGTGTTTGAAGAAACCCTTATTAAAACTGCTAACTACTGGAGATTCTTGCACTGTGCTGAGACTCAGGCTAGGGTTTTCCTCCTATACGCCATGGTCTATAAACGCTATTCTAATGAGAGCTTGACATGAGTGTTTATGTTGCATATATAATGCCAAAATTTAAAGGTTAGCAATAGCAGTCAATTAAATAACACAGCTGTAAAGGGGCCAAATAATTAAGGAATTCTATTAGTGTGCAATAGCGAATACAAGAAAATAAGATGTAGATATAACTGCATAGGAGAAAGTAAAACTGAAAACATTTCATAAACAAAACTATACAGACATTCTAACTTAGACATTCAAAGACTGTCTTAATTTTAAAATCAGAACTCCAGCAAGTGGAACTATGGGCAAAATAAAAAAAAGAAATATATGATGCAGTTTGTCAATAACATTACTGCAGCAGTCGGTGTTTTTAAAGTTCCCTAATTACATACTGTACATCATTTTATTACCTGTTATTACCTGTTGATCCTGCCAGAAAATCTGTTCTTTCTCAATTTCCTTTAACAGAGCAAGCATTCAAGTAAACGTGGCAGATAGCGGGTTGAGACAAACCATTTACTACTGACAGGGGTGCTTACAATGGTCAGCTTGTATTCGTTGATGTCAAACCTTTATCACAAAAAGATAAAAAATGTTTCCTGACTCCCATTACTCTGCCCTATTACGTTTCACATTCTAATGCTGCGTACACACGATCGGACTTCTCATCAGAAAAAGATATGACGGCTTTTCTGATGGGATTCCACCCAAGTTTGCCTTGCATACACACGGTCACGCAAAAGTTCGCTGAAATTACGACTGTCAGGAACGCAGTGACGTACAACACTACGACGAGCCGAAAAAATTAAGTTTAATGCTGCCGAGCATGCATCGAATTGTTTCTGAGCATGCATAGGAATTTTGCACATTGGAATTGCTACAGACGATCACATTTTCAGATAGGAACTGTTCCCGACCGAAAAATTGAGAGCATGCTCTCGATCTACTGCTGGCTGGAATTCCATCAGCAAAAGATTGATGGAGCATACACACAGTCGCATTTTTCGATGGAGAACTCTCATCGATCTTTTGTGGGCTGAAATTCCGATCGTGTGTATGCGGCATAAGACTAAATGGCTTGCCCTGACTAAAATGCAATGGCAGGAGGATCTATCAGATCTGCTGGGGGATGCCTGGAAGGATATACTGCTTCCAATGTCTACCTTGGTCATATTCTCCAGGCATAAATTAATTCAATTAAAACACTTACATCGTATCTGTCAAATGACATATGAGTTATTTAAAGTGGTCGTAAAGGTCCAGGTGGTAAACTCCAGTTTTTTTACTGTCATGTATTCTATGCATGAAGGTAAAAAACCTTCTCTGTGCAGCAGACCCCCCAGCCTCCTCTAATACTTACCTGAGTCCCATCAGCATTCCGGGGACTCTCCCTCCTCATTAGCTGAGACAGCAGAGCCATGGGAGCCATTGTCAATTACAGCCAGTGAGCCATTGAGAAGAGAGAGAGGGACACACAGAGCAGCAGCTCAGGAGTGAACCAGCATGGGTGCCTCCATTGTAAGCTGCTTGTTCTGGGGGGACTCAGCAGTTGGACCAGAGAAGAGAACCATTGCACAGAACAGGTAAGTATAACATGTTTGTTTGTATATGGAAACTGATACAATCAGTACAGTGAGCCCTTGTGCGTCTATGCATTTCGCTGTGAGGCTTCTTCAGGACACAATCAAGGTTCAAAGGCGTAACAAATGAGAAACAGAAAGCAAGTCTCACTGTCTGAAATGAGATACATTCCAATTAAAAACAGAAATGTTGCATAAACGCATTACAACATATTACATTAAAAATCATGTGCTCAACCATCAAAAAAAGAATCTGAGAGAACAGTAAGATGGTAATGAAAGGGTACCTTTGATTTCGTAAGCCTCATGTACAAAATCCCCATAGTAGAAAATATTGGATGTTTAATGTAAACTATGGAGAAGTAGAAAAATACAGAAAGCTCTAGCACAAAGTGTATAGTACAGCTAGTAGTATAAATATCATTAAACACTAGTTAAGCCAAAATACCTACTATTTTATATCCTTCAAAACATATCTAAAGCAGAGGCCCATGTGTGTCTTGTAACAAAGAAAGAGAGACCGTCCAGACATTGATACTGAGGTATCCAGCATCACAGAAGAGCAGTAAGCCTTAGTAAGGTTAAGCACTGCTAGCGGTGTTTACCACAGCCTCTATTGATATGCAGTACCTAAAGGTACAAAGACAACAGGAAGAGAGAATAATAGCCAAGATAGTGCCCATAGATGTAACAGATATAGACTTACGTGGAAATAGCAATACATGGATATGCCCCTGGGAGACGGCCGCGTGCTGTACTCAGAGCCCATGTTGAAACATGGGCTATTTATATCAACCGACCGCGTGATATATCCAATGAGAGTAGACGCAATCACGTCCAAACATTATAGTGAAGGGGATTATGGGCAATGTAGGCAGCGTGGGAAACAAGCGTATTGTACGGTTTGGGCATGTGCGGGGTACAAGAGAGCGGAGAACTGTCTCATGGGGCTTGTAGGCAAAGTGGGAGGCAGAGTTCCACTCACACTTATCCAGCACATTAGTCAATGGGACATAGAGACTGCCTAGATGTCGCATGTTATGTGCATTGATAGAACAGGGACTAAAGCTGCTAGAATTCTGTCTATGGGGAAAAGAACAAAAAAAGAAAAAGATGTATGGTACCCTTCTAAAAATAGGGGCCAAATACTGTCAAAACTGAGTCCTATGGATGGAAAAGCACTTGCCAAACAAAACAAAACAACCATAATGCACATGAACAATTGTAGATTAATTACACAGTATATAAATTAATTATGTCTTATTCCATTGTATAAAAAGGTTCAGCATAATAAGTTTAATATACAGTCAAGTAACAAACTCACAATATATGAGCTATACCTCATAGGATAACCCATTGATCTTTTCTAGAATCCTTGAAATTATTGGCTATATACTCACTGCAAATGGAGCAGAACGGACACATAATTGTCAAACTGGACAAAAAGAATAAAAAAGCAGGAGAAAAGGAGAAAGAATTATGCAAAAAGCAAATAATATTTATGAAGAAATCGTGTCATTTTACAGAAAAGGCCTAAAGCTCATCATATCATTGAGGCCCGGGTATGTAGTGGCCTGAAAACTGTATATCCATTGGGTCTCTCTCTGAAGGACTCTTCGGTCAAAGTTACCCCCGCGGGGGTCTTCATGGATAACATCAAGAGCAGCAAATTTGAAAAACCATAGGTTGATATTTGTGTTTGAAGGCTATATGATAGCCCATAGTGGTGTTCAAGAGGTCACTAGTGGTGTAATAAACATGGTCTTTGATCCTCCTTCAAAATGGCCTGATGGTTTTGCCAATGTAGAAGGCTCCACATTGGCAAAGTATAATGTAAATCATTCCTTTAGTTTGACGGGTAATGTGATGTTGTAGGTAGTGAATTCGGCCATTTGGAAGAGGAACAGAGGGTCCCACCAGTAACAAGTCACAAAAATCACAAACATCACAACGAAAAAGACCTCTCAAATTTTATTTTCGCTTTTGCAATAGTGACTCCGCACTAAACGATCTCTTATAGAGCCTGCCCGAAGATACGTGATTTCAGGTTTGGGCCCTATGTATTTAGTTAGAATGGGATCCGCCAACAGAAGGTGCCAGTGTTTTTGGATCACTGACCGTATTCTGGAATGTTAATCAGAGTAAGTAGTTATAAACCTTATTCTCTGAGTATCTATTTGCTTGGGTTTTGGAAAAAGAATGGTATTCCTAGGTTTGGCCATAGCTTTTCTAAAAGCCTTTTTGAGGCTGGTTTTGCTGTATCCCCTGGCCAATAATCAATCATATAAATGGTCTGCCTCCTGTTTGAAACTGAGGTCACTCGAGCAATTGTGTTTGAGACGCAAATATTGGCCAAAGGGGATACTTTGAATCAGGGGCTGAGGATGTGCACTGCGTGCACGTAAGACTGTATTAACCGCAGTGGGTTTTCCGATAAAGTGACGTGCTTACTGAGCCCTCCTCAGTGATGTTAATAGTGATGTCCAGATATGTAATTGTGGTAAGACTAGATTGCATAGTAAATTTTAAATTGTAGTCATTATGACTAAGCATGGCCATAAACACTTCAAGCGCTGTTGGTGGTCCCGCCCATAGTAACAAAATGTCATCTATGTAGCGAAACCACCGTAGCACGGATGCAAGAAGTTTGGAGTGCTCATTGTTGGTGAACAGGTCACGTTCCCACCCCCCCAGGTACAGGTTCGCATATGAAGATGCGCAACACATACCCATAGCAACCCCCTGTACCTGGAGGAAGTGGAACCCATCAAAAAAGAAAACATTCTTGGTGAGAATGTGAGAGAGTAACTGTAGTACGAAGCCATCAAGGCCTGCAGATTTGGGTCCCCTTTCATTGAGGAACGTAGCAATAACCTCCACACCCAGTTCATGTGGAATTGATGAGTATAGGGCCTCAACATCTATGGCTACCAAGGAGCAACCGGGAGGTACCGTGAGGCCATCCAGGCTTCTCAGTAGATCCGGGGTATCCTTGATATATGATGGTAGTGTGGTAACGTGTGGACGCAAATACTCATCTACGAATTTACTCGCTCTTTCCGTCTTGGAACCTACACCCAAGACTATAGGACGTCCTGGTGGGTTTGTGGGATTTTTATGTATTTTGGGGAGCGAGTAAAAGGTTGGAATTCTCGGATAGGGGACCTAAATGACCTCCAAAATCTACCTGGTGATCAAGCCGTCGGCAAAGGCGGACTATAGAGTATCATCATATTGTTGATTACATTTAGCAATAATGTTAACAGATATTAGTTTATACCAAAGTCAGTTCCTAAGGATATCCCAGCACATATTTCTGTATTAAAGTTTGTTCATTACTACTACATTTCCGCCCTTGTCCGAGGGCTTGATCACCAGGTGAGAATTGGCATTCAGGTTCTCAAGTGCGGCCTTATGTGCTTCACTCAAGTTGTGATTGGTAGATTTATGAAATAATGTTGATTGAATGTCTTTAATGGTCTGAGTGAGAAAAGTCCACACATTGGAATTAATGTGTAAGGATGGGAATTGAGTGGATTTTTTCTTAACTGCCTCGCCCAGTGATTTTTATCACATTTTGGTATATTGTCGTTGGGTACGAAGGCCAAGGGCCTCATCGGATTGGGGGGTATCCTCTATTATTGTACTAGACTCATTTTCCTCAAGTAACCTCAAGTTCCTGTGGTTATCCACAAAATTTGATAAGCTTTGATCCCCCTTGGTGGAAATGTATCATATTGTACCTTCAAAGGATTGTTTATATATGTTTATATACATATGTACATGGGAAAACAAGACAAATGGGCAGAGATATTATTGGGCTGTAGTAACTTTATTAGTTTAATTATGATACAAAAATATAACATTGTTTTTAGCTTTATTTTACGATAGCTAAATGTTGTATAAACCACTATGGACAAGACCTTGGATGACAAATCCTATGCATTGATTTGTGCATATTGTCAATATGATGCATAACATTTTTATTGTACATGTAACCTGGCATGGGTGGATATACAGGCCGTCCCCGGGTTACAAACATCCAACTTTCAAATGACTCCTACTTACAAATGGAGGGAGACAACAGGAAGTGAGAGGAAATCTACCCCTAGGAAGGGAAATTTACTGCTGCAAGAGTTATCATGGGAAAAAGGTGTTTCCACTGAAGCTTTATCACCAATCCTTGTTTCCCTTATAACCCAAAATATTCAAAATCCAATTGACATTGGGACAGGAAGTGAGGTGAAATCTTCTGAAAAGGGGTACAGACAACAAAACAAATGTTACAGGGGTGTTAACCCTTCCCTATGCTATCCAAAAAACATAACATTATTTTTTTGGCTGGAGCTACACTTAAAAAATGTACCTAATTGACTTACAAACAAATTCAACTTAAGAACCAACCTACAGACCCTATCTTGTTTGTAACCCGGGGACCACCTTTATACAGTTTGTATTTATTTTATTATATTCTACTTACAAATATTAAAGTTTCCCTTAAAGAAAAAAAAAGTGTTAGCAGACGTTAGACTTTATTGGTTCATTTAAATATACTAGTCTATCTAATATTACCCACTCCACAGGCTCTCAATGTGGCTGTCCAAAAAAACTATGTTTTTTCTACTCAGACCTGATGATGCATATATCCAGGAGGTGAGTTTATTCTACCCTAAGCTCACAGGAAGTGGATTGCATGACTATGGCCATTATTAAACCTGGGAGAGGAACTCTATCTGGTCAAGGAGCAGACCTTCTGTGATGACATTGCCATATTGAAAGTGAGTATTGCAGCAAATGCTGCTTTTTATACAAATTCTGGGCACTCTTTGCTTTACTTTTTGTTTCCTCCTCTTCTTCTATAATTTTCCCATTTCCATTTCCTTCCTTAACTTATAAGACCATAATTATGAATAGCTATACTACTTTTTTGATCTTTTTCTTGCATGCACTGATATCAATACAGAAAGAAATCCTTTGCAAAGGAATAAAAGGTTAAAAAATGTTTCCTTTATTTATTTGCTCATTATTATTTCATCCATGTGTCTGTTCCATATTCAAGCCTATTTAAGTAATGTGGTTCATCTCTTTCTGTACCCCTCCAAAGCTTTGTATGCCTGATGTGTATTTGTTTCTGCTTATTCTTCCCTAACCTGAAAGAGAAAATGTTCTATATTTATATGCTAGCTATATTGAATCTGAAAATTATATACATCTGATTTCTGCAGAGCCTTTATTTCAGAAATAACATCACCTGGTATCTAAAACTGGGCAGACATTTTGGGCGATAATTGAATGAAATAATAAAATATAAAAATGTTATCTGTTTATGTTTTGCCAACACTCATAGCTCTGCATGTGGACCAACACTTGTCCCTGCATTAGTATAGGAAAATAATAATGCATCAGCCAAACCATTACATCCTAGGAAGTCATCATCTTGACATCAACCTTAACCTGCCACACATTACAGCATTTTCTGTAGTGACAGAATGAATTAAAGCGTAGCTAGAAACTTTCATGGATTATTTATCAGTTCAGTTACAACTTATCCATGCTGAAGAATGATGAAAAATTTGATCATTCTCTTTGTAAAAAGAGTACAATGCTTTCACAGTGTATGTTGCAAACATTGTACAAAATTAGAAGTGACCTTTGCAATGATATCAGACAATCATTGCATATTTTAAACGTAGGTGTATCTTGTAGTTGCATACATGATTTGATATTTATAGCTAACTTTAAACCTTAACAATGAAATTATTTAAAATAGCAATGAACTTCTCATATTTGCTCCCTTTTTTGGTCTATTAAATATACTGTACCATTGAATGTGTCTTGTAATAGCTGTTCTATGAGTTAAAAAATAAAAACTTGCGAATTCTTCATTAAACCTAGTGAACTAATAACTCCCTGTGATTTTTGTCTCTGGGTAGGAAAAGTGGTACTAAGAGGATCACCAGGTAAAAATAAAGGAAAACAAGAGAAATGTGTCCACCATATCTAGCTACTAGTAAGCAGTATTATATTACATATTTGTTTTTTGGTTTAGATATGTTTTATATTGTCCACAGAGAGCAGACCATGAACAACCCATTCTGATTGGATTGGATTATTACTGGTGATTACAGAAAACTTGTTGCCAATAGGGATGAATGTATACTTCTTGCGCTACTAAGCAAATCGTTTTGTGCTACCTCTCTTATACCCTAGTCAATTGGCTAGCCTCGGTATCACATTAACAAGATCAGGAGTGATAACTATAAAATGTATGCCGTGGTTTGAAGTAGAGAGGTAGAAACAAAAAGTCTGTCCACTTACACCAGTACTCCAAGAAGCAATAACTATTAGAGTTGGTCAAGCTGTTACCCTACTCTCACAGGTTTAGGAGCCTACAGTAGGTAGACTTAAAGTAAAGTGGAAGTAAAAGCAAAACATAGCTAACTCCTCTCAGCCACATTCTAAGCCTAATTTATCTTCCCTGTAAAGAAAAAAAATAGCTATACTTACCTATTCCGAGGCAGCTCCAGTCCGGTCTCAAGTGGTGCCCTCTAAGTGCAGGAGAAAGTTGATTATAGTTGGGAAATGCCTGGGAAGTTACATACCCATAAATTTACTATGGGGTTTCTGTTGTTGGCTGTCTCCCTTACACACTAAAACCTTAGTTTTAATTGGAATCGGACCGGAGCGGTTGCAGAATAGGTAAGTAAAGCATATTTTTCTTTACAGGGCTAGATAGATTAGGCTTAGAATGTGGCTGAGAGGAGTTAATTATGTTTTGCTTTAACTTCCATTTTACCGAAAGTCTATCTACTATAGGTCCCTAAACCTGTGAGAGTAGGGTAACAGCTTGACCAACTCTAACAGTTATTACTTCTTGGTGTACTGGTGTACTTGGTGTATTGGTTTAGAGTCAGTTAGGTTTTGCCTTTACTTCCACTTTAAGTAACTAGTATATTATTTCACCAGCAAAAATATACCCCATGTGGGGACAACAACAAGGGCCCCAGCACCACTGCACCAGCAAGCAGGACAGAAGTCTAGCACCCTATATTATACACACATATTACTGGCAGTCAGCAAATTACATAAAAATTACAGTGCTGAAGAATGTTTCCTCCAGTACAAACTAGTACTTATTTAAAGGCAATAAATGTGAACCTCTTAGTATGCAATTGCTCAGTTTTTAGCAAACAGTGTCACATTCTCCCTGTTAGATAAGTGAATACATTAAATAAGAGATAGTGAGAGATTTCAGATTATGAATCTTTTGTAATGACCTTGGACAGAAGATGTAGACCTGGACTCAGGCAGTGAGAAAATTGATCCGGAGTCTGCAAAATATATAAAAATCCTGTGACCCACTAATGCCCCATACACACGGTCGGATTTTCCGACGGAAAATGTGTGATAGGACCTTGTTGTCAGAAATTTCGACCGTATGTAGGCTCCATCACACATTTTCCATCGGATTTTCCGACACACAAAGTTTGAGAGCAGGATATAAAATTTTCCGACAACAAAATCTGTTGTCGGAAATTCCAATCGTGTGTACACAAATCCGATGGACAAAGTTCCACGCATGCTCAGAATAAATAAAGAGATGAAAGCTATTGGCCACTGCCCCGTTTATAGTCCCGACGTACGTGTTTTACGTCACCGCGTTTAGAACGATCGGATTTTCCAACAACTTTGTGTGACCATGTGTATGCAAGACAAGTTTGAGCCAACATCCGTTGGAAAAAAGGATTTTGTTGTCGGAATGTCCGCACAAAGTCCGACCGTGTGTACGGGGCATAACATTACTCCATAACTGAAATATCAGTTTTCAATGGCCTTATCCTTTAAAGAGGACCTCTGAGGCCAGGCATGTAAAATGTACAGAATATATATTAACTGTTTCAGCATTAGAATACATTGATGTTCTGCCTCCAGACAGGAGAAAGGTGTTGTACAGTGAAGTTACTGCAGTTGATAAATGAAATTCATAGGTGAAAGACTCCACCTGCATGGGATCACTGAGGAAGGCCTCGACTCTACTTTTATAAAAAGTGGAGGAGAAACAATTTATAGCCAACTCTACTCAGCCATTTAAATACCAATGGTCCACTATAGAATGATAGGACTCTTGTTAGTGTAATGCTAAATCTCCTTAGATCTTAGCACAACAGACAATGCTCAAAATATTGTTTATGAGCACAGATAATTGTACTGAAAGTATCCCAATGTAATGTGCATATCACTATGTAAAGTGTGCTAAATAAAGAGTGCAAAATTAAAGAGTGTGTTATTTACAGAGTGCAGGGGTCAGCAGTGCACTAACAGTGCAGGGTTCAAGAATGTTATAGAGTATAGAGTTCAGAAGTGTGCTACATGCAGAAGCCAGGGTTCAGGAGTAAGCTATGTTAGTACAGCATTTTGGTTCAGAGGTGTGCCGCATACAGAGTGCATAGATCAGAATTGTGCTAGTTACAAAATGTAGCGTTCAGGACTGTGCTATGTGCAGAGCGCAGGATTTAGGAATGTGTTATGGGTATATTATATAAATGCATGTTATAAATAGGGTTCTATATTTTTCATTGCAGAAAAAAAAAAACATAAGGAGTGAAAAAGCTACTAATGAATCCATGGTCAATGAAGCAGATGTTGGAAAATGACAGGTCTCTGAAGTGCATCTCTTTTCTCTGAAGACTTGAACATGAGAGGGTGGAGGAAAGAGTTTTCAATGTGCATTTTCTGCTTCAAATTACTGCCCTTTCCATGCTGAAAATAACTTTGATTTGTTTGAATTGCTATATAAAAATATTTTTTTTCTGCAGGGCAAATGGATTGGAGAGTCTCCCCGATTGGCTCTGACCTTTTCCTTCATGAACACATGGCCCCAATTTCATTCCTTTCTGCTGACATTTCAACACTTAACTCTATAATGCCTCCAGAAAACAACTGACACTCTAGTAACGAGATACACGTTTCAATGCTGGGAATTGGTTACACAATGTAATTTTGCTTCCATCTAATTTCACCCTAAGGTGATCAGTTCTAAACATAGCCAGTGTGTTGGCTTCAGCATTGCTGTACTCTTGCTCAAATTAAGATCTCATCTGCAAACTCTACAAGAAAGCTGAACATTCGGAATCAGCAATTCATATCACTCACCAAAGCTGTTGGCCAACACAGTGCTCCAATGTTAAGGAATATTAAACTGACATACTATTACTAAGAATGCTAATAACAGTATTCACTGTAAATTATTCCACTAAGCTAGAGACTAGTGAAGAAAACATGCATAATTTAAAATACACCTACACATGTGAACATAAACAATTATACATGGATAAGATGCAGAAATTGCCAAGTAATTGCCTCTCCATTTATAAGGAAAATGGGAAGAACCTCACTTTGATCACACCTCATCATTGTGTGATATGCAGCTGTAATCATTAAAGTACTGCTTCTCAATCCTATGTGTTAAAGCTAAACGCCAGGCAGATAGAAAAGACACCCATTAATACAGCTCTGGATTCAGTAATATGTCATTAAATGTATTTTTCAAATGCAAGCAGTACCTGATGTTACTTGGCATTAGCCTGCTGACCCTACCAAAAATAATGCTTATTGAGCTGATAACTTCCCGTACTCTCTATCACTGGAACAGCAAGGGTGTTAGTGATAGCATCTCTAAGTGAAAATATTAACAAATAGCCTGAAAAATGTGTTATGGGCCAACTCATTCAAGAACTGGTAAGCAATATATTATGTTTTTGGGTTTGTGCTTAGATACATTTTAAGATGACCAGAGATTAGAATATGGATAGTGCACTGTATATGGATCAGATTACTACAAGTGATAAACCTATCGCCAGCCAGGTATGAATTCATTCACTTCCTGCCCCGACCCACCTATCCCCATCATAATGCTTTGTGCTAACTCCCTCATACTCTAGTTTACTGGCTAGCCTTAGTAAATAAAAAGGAGATAAAGAAAGGGCAAAAATCTTGTGCAATAAAACATAAAAAGAATTTTGGGGAGGGTGCATGGAACACAGACAGCTGTGGGGTGATAAAAGCCAGTGCTGAGGCCAGCAGCAATGGTCTTTCTTCTTTACCCCGTGACAGGCTGTCATACTGGGCAGCTGGAGTGATGGAAAAATGTACTCCTGTTTAGCACTACACATCAGGGCTCACTAAAGGATGTGTGTAAATCTTGCTCAACTTCCTGGTTACCACAGCAACACATCTTGAGAGCATGCCCCTCTTTGTCAAGCCTGACAATTGGGGAGCACAGCCCAAAACGTAATGGCGTGGTGACTAGGAAGTCTTGACACCACACAGCCTTGAGTGAGAACTTGTGTAGAGTGCTGAATGTTCACAAGTTTTTTTCTATAGTTCAACAATTTTTTTAGAAAACTAAAAATGTTTAATTCATCTGGAAAAAAAAGAAAAGAATAGGAAGTAGGAATTCTAAATTATAAACAGGAAGGAAGATTAGGTTAAACCACAATGGCATGGAGCATTGTCATTGTAGTTAATTTGGCTATCACTTAGATTGGATGTGTTGGTGGCAACTTTTTTCATGAATTAATCCTGAATCTCAGACTCTAGAGCAGTGGTTCTCAACTCCTGTCCTCAGGACCCACTAACAGGCCAGGTTTGCAAGATAACTAAAATACATCACAGGTGATATTGTTTGCTGCTCAGTGACTGCAGTATTCTAGTCTGCATCTTCCCAAAGTAATGCTTAAAATCTGGCCTGTTAGTGGGTCCTGAGGACAGGAGTTGAGAAGTTGAACCACCGCTCTAAAGTTTTAGGTGATTATTGCATAATCACTTCTAAGGAATTAATGAAATCACAAAGGCAACCTGAATAACTCAGGATTCCTAAGATCAACATTTATTAATGGCCCAGCAAATCATTACTTAATACAGAATTCATTATGTACACCTGTTCATTAATGGCATATTTGCTAGGTGCTGACATGAGAATCTGCCATTAACCACAACATTAAAGATCGTTTTATAAAGTAAACCCATTAAAATTAAGTGCAAACAGTGGAGAAACCTGTGTTGGACCATGATGTAAGCATGTAGCTTTGTGAACTTTTACTAAATACTAGTATGCATCGCTCTGTCTTGTATAATGATCAAAACCCCAGTAACCATGGACCAAGACAAATTACATTAGGACTGGTCCTAGAAGGGGTAATTTTGGAATTATTACAAAAATATAAATTGAATATTCAATAAAACATACAACATTGTAGCTCTCTTGATGCTAAATCAGTTGCATTGGGGAAATATTTGTACAACAATTGAAAAATATGTTCTTGCTGATTGTTTACTGAAAGACATTCCAATAAAAATATTTGTTATATCATACTTTTATTCATCCTGAAATGCTCACAGTAAACTAAAGCATAGGTGATGGGGGTAACATGACAGGGTAGAAAGTGTGCCAGGCAGTTAGATTATTGTCAAGTTTTCTATGTATTTATTCTTGTTATGATTGTATAATTCATTGTTTGTCAGGGAAGCAAGTTTAAGGTTTGAGGTTAGAGGGTCTTTGAAGGCATTCATTTGTGCTAAACAGTAAGTGGAGACCCACAAATGTATAGCATTCTTTCTTAAGTGTGTTCCAGTTGTTGGGACCTGGGATTGATGCTTGGATATGTATTTGTGGACAGCAGAAATTATGCTCTGTTTGGATATTTTGGCCATTAAAATCTACTTTGCTGTGGCCTAATTTTGTTATGGGAATAAATGTGGCCATATTTAAGCAATGAAGTCATCCCCCCACACTTTCCCGCCCCTTTGCTTATGAGGTCTAAGGTCATGTAAGGAAATAGGCTGTGTGTCATCAGTGGCTGCTAAGGATATGGCGGGTATGGACATATGCTGCTTCCTTAGTAACTATGAGCAGCAGGAAGCTGTCATCGTCATCCATGCCAAAACCCCTAAATGGTGTTTAAACAGCAACTATTTGGTCTGAACTTATATAAATACTATATTATACTAAATACTTATAATATAATATATAAATACTTGAATCCCCATATCCTGGCCACAGATTTACCTTGTTTGCACAGTAGAGCTAGTGGCTTTTCGTTGTGTTTCTTTCTGGTATAAATCTTAACATTCTGGTATAGATCTTAACAATCTACCTATAAAATCCCTGACAACAGGATTATTTTACAAAAAATATTTGAACATTTCAACTGATTCCCAGCTGCATTTTTTTATCATTTTTTGATGAGTGATAGCCAATTCATGTAGATTTTTTTTATACTAAGAGACAGCAAACCATATAAAGTGTATCTTTGAAATCAAAGGCAAAAATACAATATTTCATTGTGAAGATCTATTAACTATTACTCTCTTGTAATGCATGTTCACAGCACAATCCTTGAACTCTACTGCTACTGGTCCATAACAAATATAGTTTGATTTGCAAGCAAAAGACGAATGTGTCCAGTGTAAAATATTTTAGTCAGCATGTTTATTTGTGTTAATGTTACAAAAAATAGTTCTATTCGTTGCAATACCCATGATAATACAACAATGAGTCTGTCTGCCTTGATGCATTGATACGGTAAAGTATGCCCTTTAATGTACAACTTTCCAGCAGTTGTGAAGGGCAGAGGTGCTTGCAATCTCTTTAGTGACACGCAGACTAAAGCTACTATGAGTTGTGTCTAAGGACAGCTGTACTCCATATTAGAAAGTGTCTCCTTCTGGCTTACAGCACATGTAAGAAAAGCGATTTGCTGTTTTGTTATTACAAGTTCAAGGTAAGTTGAATACAGAGTGGTGAGAGTGAGATTTTTATACCATGCTCTTCTAAAGGCAGCACAGACACAAGCGTGGACAGACTACATAATGATGCAGACAGCTTTGCACACTCATCAATCATATGCAGAGAGATGAATCATGCAGGCCTTTACACATGACATTTCGGAGCTGCGTTCTTGTATACATGGATTGGACATTCAAAAAAATCAGCTACAGCCAAATTATTATGTCTGTGCTATATGACACAAAGCCGCAGTTGCATGCAAATACAATTTCTTCTTATCATCAATATTTTCCACATTTTTTTTAAAGTCTAATCCATCCCTATATTCCCTTTAAAGGGTGAAAAAATCAGGAAGAAATATATAGATTCTATTGAATATTAAAGCCTGAAAGCACACAGCTAAATACACTGCTGAATACATGTGAGCTGCCAAAAGTTAGTGCCAAAAAATGTTCTCTACACCAATTGTTTCTCAATCTTTTTTCAGTCAAGGCACCCGTTAAAATTATCTCGAGGCAACCCATTCTAAAATGTAAAACACAAAACTAATAGTTTTACATAATGCAGCAATATTCACACATGTTGAAAACTCAATAATTTATTTTTGAATGATGTATTCTTCCAAAGCAAACACATCTTTGCACACTGCACACTTGTACTGATTAGTATTCCTATGCTTCTCTTTTCCATCAGTTTCTCTCCCTATCTGAGCTAATGTGGCCCTCAGTGGTGATGGAGAGGTGCAAAGGAGGGGCAAGCAAGGATGCCGTGCAGGCGCCCAACTTACTCCTTATCAACCAATGACATCATTGGTTTTTAGGACGTTGGCGGTTGGAAGGTTGTAATGGTTTACAATGAAAACCTGTGACATTGTCTAAATAAAAGGTATGCTTCCTCCACCTCCTGGCTTATATTCAATTTTTGGCCAGTTTTTAGCCATTTTGCCAAGGCACCCCTAAAGAGACCTGAAGACGCCCCGGGGTGCATGAGCACCCTGGTTGAAAAAGGCTGCTCTATACTTTGAATTCTTTGTACAGTGAGCAGACAGGAATATGCAAACTTGAAGCCAAAGGAAATGCAGTGAAGAAGGAGTTTGTGAATAAAAAAAATGGCTAAACAGAATTCTGTTCATATTATTTCATAAAGTATAGTTACCTACACTATGAGGATAAACAAGGCCCAGGGCAATTCAATAAACCTGTCAGTAACTTTTGCAAGTGCGCATTAATACATTTCCAATAATCAAAAAAAAAAGAGTGTTAACGTTCTCTTCTTTTTGCAAACATTCATGAAATAGGAATACCAGAGCATTTTGGGTTTTCTAAAGAGAGATCACAGAGGAAGATATTTCCTTTCTCGAATTGCATTCATCTGAAGGGAAGGGGCTATTACACAGTAATATGGTTAGTCTGGTTGAAAAAAGACCAAGTCCATCTAGTTCAACCAGCTCCATTGAGCTCTGTAAACAACTGTTTTTTTTTTTTTTTTTATCTTAGTCCTGACTATAATAAATAGGAGAAAAATATACAAAAAGTAAATACAATGCAATGTGTTTTCCCACACCACACCCCATATCCTTAAAGCGAAACTTCACCGAAAAGGGAAAATTCCACTTTTCTACCTCCTCCACCCTGTCTCTTAAATTTTTGGCATATTAATATTTGGGGGGTGGGTACCAGGTTTTGACAGATACCTGCTCCCTAGACAATCCGAGTGTAAGTTTGCCCCCTCCCTCCCTGACTGCAGCCTCTTGGGACACGTCACAGATCCCAGAAGGCTGCAGGACCATACACAAAGCACAGCGCGACTCGTGGATGTGCAGTGGGAAGCTGACTGTGAAGCCACAAGGTGTCACAGCCAACTTCCCACACTAAAGATGCTGGCACCGGGGACCTGAAGACTGTTAAAGAACATGCCTGGGTGAGAATGCTAGATCCTTAGACAGGTAAGTGTTTTTTTATTAAAAGTCAGCAGCTACATTATTTGTAGCTGCTGACTTTTATTTTTTTGTTGTTAGGGTGAAGAACCTCTTTAATGTCATCTCACTAGTGATCTACTACAGGGGACGTACTATACTAGCATCACATATTTTTCTCTTACTTAACATTATTTTGTTTGCATTTGGTATTATGTGGTGCAGATACTGTAAGCTTAATGTTATTCTGTATTCCCAAGTCCTTCTCTAGCTATATTTCTCTAACTGCATTCCTCACCATACCATCCGGCATCAGCAACATTTTTTGTGAAGACGGTTAAAAATATGTTTTTTTAAGACTTCAACTTTCACTGGGTCCTGAGGAGACATTTTCCCAAGTTATTGTTTAGAGGTCTGATATTATCATATGCTTTTTTTTTCTATTGGAGTGTGCATACTTGCAAAGCTTGTGGGATTCATTTAAAATCATTAGTAATCTGTTATTATTCCATTTGTATGCATTTACAGTATATTTCATTCCTGTAGCTGCAGTAACTCCAACCAAAACTTCCCTATTCAGGCCTCTGTTACCTCACTCCCAGTAACAGAATGGGGTTCTGCCAGGCACCTATTGTGGACCTCATACGTGCTCATTAATTCCTTCCTTCCCATACCTTGTTACCAGGCCATGGATCTCTAAAACATGGGTTGGATCTGGTTGCTATTGAACACGGACCACTAGGGAGGGAGACAAAATATCGACCCCCTTGCTACTGCAGGACCTGTCAACTTACTATGTACCAAGCCTAATGACTGGTTGCTTTGTGTCTTGAAATTGTGCTTGGTTACTGTTAGCAACTACACCCCTTCTCTTTGTCTTGTTGAGTTATTCCATTTTCATAGTTGTGTTTCTTCATACCCCCTTGTGCTTTACAGACTCCGGTTCTTTAGATACGCCAGAACCAATTTATACCCCTTTGGATAACTTCAGACCAGGCTCAGAACAGTGAATGTAACTTTACTGGAGAGACTTCAACATTGCTGTCCAATATGAACATGTCCAATCCCTAATCCTAACTACAGCAGTATGGCTGCCCAGGCATACCTCTATAAGGTGATAGTCCATGTTGGTATTTTCTATGGCTTGGATGTCCTCCAGAAGCCCGGTGCCTCCGACAGCCTGCAAGATGTAGAAGTTCTCCTATTAACTTGAGATTACATCTTCAGGCTTGTCTATATCTTCTTCCCATGCAGTAGCTCTTTGTATGCAGAGCCCTTCCCCTTTTATTTACAGTCAGAGGAGGAGGCAGAGCCTAGAAAATACCAGAAGACTGCAGAAATAGGTTAACCCCTTCCCAGTCTGTCTCACTTGCTAACAGAAAACATTCTCAGTGTGGGTAACCTGCCTACAGGTTCATCATAAACAGGCCAATATTTGATCAGTGTATGGCTAACTTTTTTAGGTTATTAAATTTTAATTTTCAAAATTTTACAGCTTTTTAGCCCCCTAATAACTCAAATGTTATCATATTGTAATCACTACTGCTCTGCTGTCTTTTAAGGTGTAGATAAAAGTCTCTATCCAAAAGTCAGCCATACATGGACTGAAATTCAGCCAGCTAAGCAGGGACCAGAGGAGTTTTGATCCATGTAAGTGCATGCTGATTGCACACAAGTTGATCCATCGGTCACTTTGGTATAGCAAGCCTATTGGATCTTTTATATGTGATTAATGCCAGCAGCTACTGTATAGCCACTAATAGTATTCATTCTGTTCTGCTGGCCAGGAAGACTCCTCATACCCCCCCCCCCCCCCCCACCAGCAGAACACAATAACACTGCAGAAGGCATTCCCCCTATCAACACTGGCTGTGTTAATAGGGATTCGAGCAATTTTCTTTCCTTCCACTTGTGGTGGAAGGAAAGAAAAGTAATTATCTATGGCCTGCTTTGGTTAAAAACACTAACTTTAATGTCCCAGTTGGGTCTGGGTAATTAGTATCTACCATAATGACATGAAATCTGCTTGCTACCTTTTAATTTGTTGAAAAGCAGCAATACAAATATATATTTAAATAATAAGAAACAGCATAAAAAAAAGCAAGGCAAAGAAAAAAATCTGGACTGGTCATGGTGGTACAAATAACTGCTGGATCCATAGGAGTTAATGATCAACTTACAAAGTCAGCATTTGCAGCTCTTATTGTAAGTTTAGAAGATAACAGTTTTTAGCAGTTAGCAAATGGAATCTTTCTATTGAATACGGGAAAAGAACATTTAATTACTCCAATCTATTAAGGCTGTGCAGCAGTGTAATATTATTCAGGGGAACCTTTGCAATATGAGAAGCATATGGGCTTAACCACCTCTTGTTCTCTCATCAAGTCTTTATTCTTTCTCTGTCCACCATCAAATAAAGAGCTGCACCCTGCATTTCCCTGCCTGAATGGAATACTTTAGTAAAGTTTCATACCGCAATTATGATTAATCTTAATGAGGGAGCACACAAATTATGCAAAACCCACATTTCAAGAGTTCTTTAATTATAAAAGAAAGTAAGTCGATATGTAAGTGTCAAACATGCTGTGCTACTTCAGAAATGAGAAGGAACATTTATCATTAACTTCTCCAGTTCTAACACAGTTGCATGGCTACGCTCAGGACACCTGCAAAGCTGTTTGGTCTTCGGTGTGTGAGCTTAATTAGAAAAGACAGACATAAAGGTTTCTTGAATGAGGCATCCTCCAGCCTAGAGTACAAATACTCAGTACGTTTTATGTAAGGACAGGCAGCAGGGGTTTAATCTAAACATTTTAGTAAAGAAGAATATGCAGTAGAATAAATGAGAATACAGAAATATTCATAAAAAATATATTTTTAAATACCAAAAACTGCAAATTAAAGTCATGTGCTTCCAAATGAAACAGTTAAGCTGACTTTTTTACATTAAAAAGGAAGTCTGGGAATTAAAAAAAAAACCAAACATACAAACTTACTTACATGCTGCAGCATCAGTGTGAGGTTGCAGCTGTCCTCCACCAGCTCTAAGCCTCAGAACAGAGCAATTACATGACCGCTGATTGCTCAGTTCTCAGTTGGCTCGGCACTGAGAGCAGTAGCTCTCCATGGAGTGCCAGACTGGGAATAAGGCGGACGTAGCTGGCTCCAGCTTTCAGTTGCACGTTGAGAAGTTGAGCCAGCTGCTTAATAGTCATCTACGCAGATCCTAACAATATGGTTGTGATCCTTCCAGACATAGGCGCGTGCATGGGGTGTGCCGGGTGTGCACACCCTAATTACCCCCATTTGCATCGCTCTGCCTGGCCCTGGTAATTCTGTATGGATTCCCGGCAGCAGAGAGAGGAGCCCAACTCACAAACTCTGGGCACCTCTGCTCTGCAGCTATTTAAAAAGAAAAAAACAGCCCCATTGTTTATCTGCCTGGCGGGGCCAAAAGGGGACTATTTAACCACTTTCGGGTGCAGGCGGAGTGATCTACTGCACTGTGGTTCCCGACAATTAAATTAAAGTCCTGGCTTCTTCTATGACAATCTGCCGGGGCTTTAATCTAATTGCAAGCAAAGGCTGTGAAGATTACTCCACCTGCTCCTGAATGTGGATAAACAGTCCTCCTTTGGCCCCAGACTCCGGTGCCCAGCCCAGCACAGCGCAGTGCAGTGGATGGAGTGGTGGGTCTGGGATGGTGAATCCCAGTGATCGATGCTGTGCCCGACTCTCGGTGACTGACATGGAGCAGCGGGCGCAAGTGCATAGGATGGCTGGCTGTGTGGATCCCTCCAGTGTGTCCCGGGTCCCTCCCTCGCGATGCCGACTCATCTCTCCCCACCCTCAAGTGGATGTGCAGCAGGAAGAGATTGGCTACACTGCTGGCTGCCCAGATTGTGAGTACCAGCTAACCCTCTAACCCTGCCAGGCTATCTGGGGTCCACTCTGACACTGTTCTCTGCTCCTCTCCTGACCTTGTGCCTTCCATCTTCCCTGCACCCCTCACCCTATACTGACCTACTCTACAGCACCCTGCACCCCTCACTATGCACCCTGCCCCCACCCCACAGAACCATGCAGCCCTCACTGTGAACCTTGCCCCCACCCCACAGAACCCTGCACCCCTCACTGTGCACCCTGCACCCACCCCTCAGAACCCTGCACCCCTCACTATGCAGGCTTTTTTCTTTTATTGATGATCCTGCCAGTAACATGCATCCTGTCCAAACCTGACAATGCTTACTCATTGTAATGTATCTATGGTGAAAAATTTTTGTCACAGAAAGTGTGCTGGGACTACAGAACACCTCCCCAATATCTAAACATAAGGGGAGGTGTTTTTTGTTCAAAGGGAGTGTTGGGTGCAATGTTAACACAGAGCACAGACAAATTATCAGCCTACAAATTTTCTGCCAGGGCCAACAGATATTTTTTGCATATATAAAACAGATGTAAAAACACTTTCAATTGTGGATTTAACAGACCAAAAGATAGCAAATAATTTAAGTTCATTGTTTGCGCTTACATGTACACATCCACTACTAGCTAAAGAAAAATTTCATCTAGATCTAATTTGCCATAATCTGATCGATGATGTATGAACTGTCCAGTCCAATATTTATTCACATGTATGTCAAATGGATGGATGTTAAATATGAGCGTACATCAAACAAATTTGCGTTTGCATGCAGTTATTAGGGGTGTAAACCAAAGGGGCGAGCTAATCACTATGTATATGTTAAAGGAGTTGGAAAGGCAAAGGGTTTTTATCTTAATGCATTCGGTGCATTAAGATAAAAAAAACCTTCTGTGTGTAGCAGCCTCCCCAGCACTCCCTAATTACTTACCTGAGCCCCTCTCTCTCCAGCAATGTCCATGAGTGTCTTAGTCATCCGGGACTCTCCTCCTGATTGGCTGAGACACAGCAGCAGTACCATTGGCTCCTGCGGCTGTCAATCAAATTCAGTTAGCCATTCAGGGGAGAGAGAGGGTGGGGCCGGGTCTCCGTGTCTGAATGTTGTGATTCCGCTTGGGTGCCCCCATAGCAAGCTACTTGCTGTGGGGGCACTCAACAGGAGGGAGGGGCCAGGAGTAGGAAAGAGGGACCAGAGAAGAGGAAGATCCAGGCTGCCCTGTGCAAGTATGACATGTTTGTTATTTTTTTTTTAACAAGACTTTACAATCGCTTTAACTGATAAAATAACAGTGTAGTCCTACCCTAAAAAAATTAAAAATAGACCATCTCTCTAAAGAGTATACAACAAAAATAGGCAGCGTGGACAGGTGTGGGCATGGTTACAGCATGCCCAGCATTCTTAATAATCTTTTTCTAATTAATTAGGCTGCCATGAATAAATATTTTTTAATGATTTTATAGAAACAATTACACAATATAAAATATCAGTTCATAAATGTGCATTCCTCTGACCAAAAACTGTAATTCCCTGTATACACGATAGGATTTTCCGACGGAAAATGTGTGATAGGACCTTGTTGTCGGAAATACCGACCATGTGTAGGCTCCATCACACATTTTCCATAGGAATTTCCGACACACAAAGTTTGAGAGCTTGCTATAAAATTTTCCGACAACAAAATCCATTGTCGGAAATTCCGATCGTGTGTACACAAATCCGACACACAATGTACCATGCATGCTCAGACTAAATTAGGAGACGAAAGATATTGGCCACTGCCCCGTTTATAGTCCCGACGTACATGTTTTACGTCACCGCATTCAGAACGATTGGATTTTCCGACAACTTTGTGTGACCGTGTGTATGCAAGACAAGATTGAGCCAACATCAGTCAGAAAAAAATCCATGGATTTTATTGTCGGAATGTCCAATCAATGTCCGACCGTGTGTACAGGGCATAATATTTCCTTTAAAATAAGATGCGTAGAGACACAGTTTTGGTTCATTTCAATTCAGAAGGCCCACTAGCTTCATAAATTAAGGTAAAATTGTAAAGAGGTTATAAACAGAAATCTAAATGGTTTTGTTAGAAACTATAGGAAAGTCTTTATTTAAAACAAAGTTAATAATTAAAGGTCAAGTCTAAAACAAGCCCACTTCCCAAACTTTCCATGCTATGTTTAAAAGTATTGATTAATACCTATTATCATCATTTTACCCTAGGCTGAACTGCACTGCATCTGTGGAACACAGGCATTGACCACTAAACAATGTATTAAAATGTTGTACTACTGATACTTATAAATAGTAAATATTGCTTAAGTGTCAATCCCTTCATAGCCGGCCCACTGTTACAAGCAATACTCAGATCAGGTGTATGCCCATCTTAGTATAGCCTACTTCAGTTTTAGTGGACATGAATACAAGTCCTTCAGCAACATGGGTAAAAAAGTGTTAAATAAAAGCGAATGAAAAATCTAAATTGATCAAGTTGGTACACGCTTAACTAATGAAACCAAGTTTGCTATTGATTCTTGATTATTACTGCTTCCTTGCACTTGAAGTATAACATAATCCTCTTACAATTTTAGCAGCATGCCTTTCAGAATGTCAGCCTATATATACTGCCTGTTCAGATGAGATACCCAGTACAAATCAGGTTTGTGCAATGCACTTTCATTATTTCTGTACAGTGGCATATGATTCAGTATCCCCATGTGATCAGCCAGCGGAAAGCTGGGCAGAATGTCATAGTTAGGGACATGTGGCTGATCGCATTCATTACAAGTTAGTCTGCTTGACAGCTGGCTGGAGAACTGCAATGTTAAATGTGCAGCAAAGAAGCCATTTAGATACACAATAAAACATCTCAGATCTTTTGAAAACAAACATTTTCCTCACACGGTTTTAAAGCTGGCTAATAAGGTTACGCGTGTTCCCATTACCTTAAAATTTACATCCACACATAACTGCTAACTCACAGTTGATGAATGCTTTTAGTTTGAGGCACCTAAAGGCTCCCTGTTTCTTACCAGATTTACAGCTTTCATCTTACTACCCAATGACTCATTACTATATCATATGACATCCATCTGAGCAAGTATCTCAAGTCCCTCTCTGGATTCTCTACTGAATCTTAGACAGTAATGGCTAGAAGGTGGGAACATACATTTTACGGTGTCAGATGAATCAAAGAATATGAAGCAAGCAGGTACTTTAACCTGAGGGCTTTATATAATAATTTAAAAGGTAGTCTTGGGTCATTTTCCCTTGCAATAGGGACTACACATGCTTAGTATTTTGGTGAAAATGTGAAAAAAATGCCTGTTCTGTCTTTTTCCACACTTTTGAGCTCAAGTACATGGGCATTGAAATGAAAACACTATGCATACAGGTGCTTCTTGATTTCTTGGCTTTCATTTGAATTACTTGCTCAACTGCTCAAGGTGTTGCTTCAAGCTACTTTGGGCTGGGTTGCATCAAGTTGCTATGGGCTGGTATTCGGGGGCAAAAATCAGCCCAGATGAAAAATAAAAAAGACATATATATATATATATATATATATATATATATATATATTATATATATATATATATATATATATATATTATATATATATATATATATATATATATATATATATATATATATATATATTATATATAAGGCCGGTATGGTGGCCTGAAATTATGGGAGGAGTCTGGGAGAGTATTTAAGCAGACCACTCACCCTGGTCTTTGTCGGTTCTGGTGCATGGTACCCACCCACCCATTCCCCTTCTTAGGGCACTTCTCTTAAAACACTTTCTCTACAAAACCATCCACTCACTTATCTTGGGTATGCCCCCTTTTCTTGGCATATAGTCCAGCAGACCAGGACACACTTCAGGTCTACTTTATGTTGTTAGTCTTGAGAAGTGTTCATATGGTTCACATCTCTCCCGGGCACAGGGCTCTGACCATAAATATATAAATATATATATATATATATATATATATATATATATATATATATATATATATATATATATTGTAATGGCATCCCAGTCTTAGTTTGTAGGGTTCAATATTGAATTGGCCCACCCTTTACAGCTATAACAGCTTTAACTCTTCTCGGAAGGCTGTCCACAAGGTTTAGAAGTGTGTCTATGGGAATGTTTAACTATTCTTCCAGAAGCGCATTTGGGAGGTCAGGCACTGATGTGTATGAGAAGGCCTGGCTCACAGTCTCCACTTTAATTCATCCCAAAGGTGTTCTATCGAGTTGAGGTCAGGACTCTGTGCAGGTCAGTGGAGTTCCTCCACTCCAAACTCACTCATCCATGTCTTTATGGATCTTGCTTTGTGCATTGGTGTGCAGCCATGTTGGAAGAGGAAGGGGCCATCCCAAAAATGTTCCCACAAAGTTGGGAGCATGAGATTGTCCAAAATTTCTTGGTCTGCAGATGCCTTAGGAGTTCCCTTCACTGAAACTAAGGGGCCAAGCCCAACCCCTGAAAAACAACCCCACACCATAATCCCCCCTCCACTAAATTATTTGGACCAGTGCACAAAGCAGGATCCATAAAGACAAGGATGAGTGAGTTTGGGGTGGAGGAACTTGACTGGCCTGAGTCCTGACCTCAACCCGATAGAACACCTTTGAGATGAATTAGAGTAGAGACTGGGAGCCAGGCCTTCTCGTCCAACATCAGTGCCTGACCTCACAAATGCACTTCTGGAAGAATGGTCAAACATTGCCATAGACACCTTCCTAGACCTTGTGGACAGCCTTCCCAGAAGAATTGAAGCTATTATAGCTGCAAAGGGTAGGCCAACTCAATATTGAACCCTACAGATGAAGACTGAGATGCCATTAAAGTTCATGTGCGTATAAAGGCAGGTGTCACAAAACTTTTGTTAATTGATAGAAAAAAACTATTAATGCTTCTATTTCTGAAAGCATTCTTAATTTACAGCATTTTTTCACACCTGCCTAAAACCTTTGCAAAGTGCTGTATATTTATGTATATATATTTATATATCCATATATATATGTATATATCCTTCTACCACATTAGTATCTACAGTGGTAGTTCTATTTGTCTATTTATTGCATTTTTTTTCTATTGGAAATAAAGCAGTGATGTGTGAAATTGCACACTTTGCAGGGTGACCTTGTGAGAGTCTCTGTGCAGCTTATTATTATTTAACATTCAATCTAAGATAATCCATCAGGTGATCAGGATGGCCAGAAAGCAAGGATGACTAATAATCAGTGAAACTCCGAATTAGTAAAAGCTAAATGCTATTTTGAAGAAATCTAAAATAAATTAACACAATCATTAAGACAAAGCTCCAGGTTTTCAAAACGACTGGGCAATAAATACTTTTTAGGATCTCTAAAAAAAACAGAAAAGAAGCTGGACTTTATACTCTTTGCAGTCTGATGCACAAATACAGTGACTGCAAACAGCCACATCTTTACAAGGAATTGATTTTTAACCTCTGAAATTTTATAATAAAAAATGCCAAAAAATTCTCTGTGTGTGTAAAAAAAATATTTTGTTTTCCTTTTGTTTGGTTACTTTATAGGGAATCTACATTTTTAGGAGATGTCGAGAGGAAGATCTCACCTTGGTGTTTATATGGGTTACAGATACTTAGCTACTTTTTTCTGTGGATGCCAAGATTAGTTAATTCAAAAAATCTGATGAGTGGGACATTATTTCTTTAACCACCTCCCACCCACTGTATAGACAAATGACGGCGGGCGGGATGCACTCTTGTTCTGGGTTGACGTCATATGATGTCACTCAGTCTCACTGCGATCATGTGCCCCCAGGGGCACGCAGCATGGCAATCGTGGGGGTGCTGTGCCCCTTGGACAAGGCCCATGATGTGACTCTTTACCCATGTGATCGGTTGTGTCCAGTTACAAGCGATTACATGTAAACACGGAAGTGCCGTTAATTGTCTCTCCTTGCCTCATACTAACAGAGTGTGAAGAGAGGAGAGCCAATCAGCGGCATCTCCTCACAGGGAAGACCTGTGCTGATCATCAGGGCACTGATTATCAGTGCCCACCAGTGCTACCAGTGTGTGCCCATCACTGACACCAATCTATACCCATCAGTGACACCAATCTGTGCCCATCAGTGATTCCAATTTGTGCCCATCAGTGATGCAAGTTAGTGCTGCCTTTCAGTGCCCGTCAGTGCCTGCTCATCAGTGCTGCCCATTAGTGCCGCCCATCAGTGCCGCCTATCCGTGCCACTGACCATTGTCCATCAGTGACAATCAGTGCCACCTATCAGTGCCCATCAATGCCACCTATCAGTGCTCATCAGTGCTGCATATTAGTGCCTCCTCATCAGTGCCGCCTCATCAGTGCTCATCAGTGCCCCCTCATCACTGCCCATCAGCAAAGCCTATCAGTGCCCATCAGTGCAGCCTCATCAGCGCACATCAGTGAAGGAGAAAAATTACCTATTTACAAAAATTTCTGACAGAAACTAGGAAAAACTTTTTTTTTTTAATCTTCCGTCTTTTTTTGTTTTTTTAGCAAAAAATAAAAAAAAACAGCAGTGATTAAATACAATCAAAAGAAAAGCTCTATTTGTGGGAAATACATGATAAAAAATTAATTGGGATACAATGTTGTGTGATTGTGCAATTGTCATTCAAAGTGTGAATGTCCTGTCCAGGCCAAGCCAAGCTGAAAATTGGCCTGGACAGGAAGGGGGTGAAGGTGCTAAAAGGGGAATGAGCGGCACATGACGAAACTAAGTCTTTGTATGAACATATGCATCCTTTATGGAAGAATTGGTGTGGTAGTACTTCCTCGCGGGGCCATTCCTGTTGTAGGAATGTGTTTGATTCCCCAGGAGGGAAATCTGGATTTCCCCTCAAGGAAGTCAACAGACTTGGGTGTAAGGAGAATTTGAAAGAGCACATTGTCTTTTTGAAAGCTACTAATGAGGGATAAATGAGGGGGTGTGTCCTTAGGGTCTGAGGCCAGAGGGAGGGTGTCAGCCAGGGGAATATGTATGTTGGAGTGTGTGTGAAAGAGTTTTCTAAAGTAACCCAAGCTTTCCCAAGCTTGTGGACTTTCCAGTCCACTATCCTAGTCAGATGGCAGACTAGATAATATTTGTAGATGTCTGGTAGTCCAATCCCACCTTTAGTTTTTGTACGTGTGAGGTGTGTGTATTTGATGTGTGGGGCGCTGTTCTTTCATATAAAGGCCATGCATGCTTTCTTGTATAGTGCAAAAAAAAGAAGGGGGAGGTGGATTGGGACCCTCTGCATTAGGTAGAGTAGATGGGGAAGAATAATCATTGTTATTAGGGCTGAGCATCCAAACCAGGATACGTGAGGTTGCCCCAATCCCTCAGACCCGATTGGATCTTGGAAAGCACTGACAGAAAATGATGGTTGTAAAGGGCAGATATTTTCCTGGTGATTTGGATGCCAAGGTAGGTAATGGCCTCCTTCTTCCATGAAAATGGGAAGGATTCCTGACAATGGGTTACTTCTTGTAGGGGGAGTGAGACAATCAGGGCATGTGATTTGGAATAGTTGATTTTGAGATTTGACAGATCTCCAAAATGTTTTATATCTTTCAATAAGTTGGGTAAGGATAATCGAGGCGATTGTAAAGAGAGGAGAATATTATCAGCGAAAGCCGTGACTTCGAAATTCGCTATGGTGATTCCCTTAATGTCTGAGTTGGCTCTCAGTCTGTTTAAGAGAGGTTCTAATGACAAAACAAAGATCAGGGGGGATAATGGTCATCCTTGGCGCGTCCCATTGCTTATGGTAAAGGCGTTCGACAGGTGGCCATTCACTTTTATCCTCGATGAGGGAGTGGAATTTAATGCGTTATTATGTGCATAAATGCGAGGTAGGACTCCGACTTTTTTCAGTACCTCTTGCATGTAATCCCAAGCCACTCTGTCGAACGCCTTCTTCGCATCAAGGGAGAGGAAGAAACCCTGGGTCTCAGACGAGGTAAGACAGTGATGTAGGTTTAATGTACGTATGGTGTTGTCTCTTGCCTCCCTACCCGGTATGAAACCTACTTGATCAGAGGAGAAAAGATTGGGTATGAGAGGAAGTAACCTGTTAGCTAACATATTGGCATATAGTTTTATATTGAGCAATGAAATGGGTCTGTAGTTGGATACTTGTGTAGGGTCCTTACCATCTTTCGGAAATGACTGCTACATGGGCTTCTAGCATTCTGCCCAGGTAAGTTTGGGGGTTAGCAAGAGTATTAAATGTCGCTAACATCTTAGGTGATAAGACATCCAGGAAGCATTTGTAATATTGAAGTGGGAGGACATCAGGTCTGGGGCTTTTATCTACTTTCATTTGTTTTATGGCAGTGCATAATTCCTCCACAGAGAGAGGACTTTCCATGACTTCGGCCTGCTGGGTGGTGATTGGTTTGGGACAATATTGGGCTAGGAAATCCTTGATTTGAGTGGAACGGGGGTCTGAGGAAATTGGGTCTGGGTTGTCATGCGTTAGATTATAAAGCTTGGAGTAGAAAGTTTCAAATTGTTTGGCTATAGCTTCATTTTTGGAGAAAAGTGTGCCTTGGTTGTCTCGTGTATGATGGATCGTAGACGAAGATTTAGCTGTCAGTATCGTGCACGCCAGTAGCCTCCCGCTTTTGTTACCGTGTTCATAGAACACTTTTTGTTTGAGGATATAGCGTCTCCTGGTGTGTTTCCCTAATTCATCTAGCAGTGTGGAACGTGTGTGCATTAAGTCCCGAAGTGTTGCTTGTTAGGACGATTGATTATGGGAGATTTCTAAGCGTTTAATTTTGTCGATCAATGATTTGATCTGTTCCTTCTGTCTCTTTTTTGTTTTCGTTGCTAGGGATATATACGTTTCCCCCTTATGACGCACTTGTAAGCTTCCCATAGCGTGATGGGTGTAATGTCTTAGTTAGAGTTATCCTTGAAGTATAATTGAATTCAGGAGCGTATTTGTTGTTTGTTGTTTCTGGGTCTTTTAGTAAAGCGGAATTTAGTTGCCAAGATTTGGTTGTATGTGTTGATCCAGGAAGTATAAGGGTTACCGTAATGGGGTGATGGTCTGATAAGAACATTGGCTCCATTGAGGCTTGTGTGAGGATCGATAGATCTGTTTGGGTGAGAAAGAAATAATCTATTCTGGAGTAATTTTGGTGTGGTGGTGAATAAAAAGTGTAGTCTTTTGCTGCATACACATGAGCGGAATTTACGTCTGAAAAATCTTGGATGGTTTTTCTGACGGAATTCCGTGCAAGCTTGGCTTGCATACACACGGTCACACAAAAGTTTGCTGAACTTTCGACCATCAAGAACACGGTGACGTATAACCCTACGATGAGCTGAGAAAATGAAGTTCAATGCTTCCGAACACGCGTTGAATTGTTTCTGAGCATGCGTAGGAAGTTTGCGTGTTGGAATTAGTACAGATGATCGGAATTTCAGATTGAAACTTTTTCCGACCGAAAAATTGAGAACATGCTCCCAATCTTTTGCTGGCTGGAATTCTGCCAGCAAAAGTCCGATGGAGCATACATACAGTCGCATTTTCAGACCAAAAGCTCTCATCGGACTTTTGCTGGTGGAATTTCCGTTCGTGTGTATGGGGCATTTGTCGGTTGGGAACATGGTACAACAGGTTTCATGCAGTGATAGGCTTTGTAATTGTAATTTGATCTGGTGGAGTGCTCGGTACGAGAGTGTGGTTGTACCTGAGGAGGTATCAATGGCCGGGTTTAGTGGCACGTTGAAGTCACCTCCTAACAAGACCACACCTTCTTGGAATGAGGACAAAAGATCACAAGTTTTCCTAAAAAGGAGACTTGGTGTTCATTAGGGCAGTACACATTTGCAAGCGTGATTGGTTTAGATGCAAAGATACCCTTGATAAAAATGTATCTGCCTTCTGGGTCCACTAGGGTGTCTGATAGATGGAAGTCAGCATGTTTGGAGATGAGAATGGATACCCCTTTGGTTTTAAAACCTGGGTTTGTGGCATGTAATGCCGTTTGGTAGACATGACTGGTTAGCTTAGATATGGAGTCCAATCGGAAATGTGTTACTAGAAGGAGGAGAAAATGGGCCTTGTGTTTAGTCAGTGCTGATAATACCTGTGACCTTTTTTCTGGGAGGTTTAAACCTTTTACATTGTGCGAGACACATTTCAAGGACAACTGTTTTTTAATTATCAGTTCTTTCTGCATAGTGTATTGTGTTAAGTAACACTGCAGTTGTATCTGAATATAGCAGTTTCAATATGGTCGCCTTTTCGGCGTTTGGGGGTGTTTTGAATGTATCAAGTGAGTGGTCGAAAGGAAGAGCGGTCCCAGGTAATATTGAGGTGATGGTTCAGGGGTGTAAGGGAAGAGAGAAGGGGGGAAGGGTGTGAGGGGTAGGGGAAGGCATAAGAGAGAGTGAAATTTAAGGTGATAGATTCATCGGGGGTTTCAGAGATAAGGCATGGAAGTAGCATGATGATGGGGTACAGAAACTATGTGTATAGGAGGATACCAGAGGTGGATGTAGGCACTCCATTCCACCTAGTGGGGAGTATCCAGAGTCTCAGCTAGTGTCCACAAGGACTGCTGTGAGGGGGCAGTGGTGTGAAAAGGAATCAAGTGCCTTTGCACTAAAGAGGACAAGAGAGATATACAGATAGGGCATGGGATATAAGAGGGGATGTCAGCTTCTTGGGTTGCCCTTAGAGTTAGTTACAGGCTTGGGTACAGAGAAGTTAATTAGTCAACTTTTAAATCTGCTGCTTAGTAAGTGTTCCATCGGGTTAAACAGTATTTAAACAGTATAGAAACAGAATAGTAAAAAGCAAATATAAGCAAATATATAAAAATAGCCCCATAATTCTGCGCAACCTCATGGGTGGAGGGAAGACACTTAGGTATATTCCATTGAGTAGACTATCTGGTTTATTGGTTTATTAAAAGGATTGCCACGATGCATTGGGCATATGTCTTTAACCATATGGGTAGGTATGCTTCTGGTAAGTAGCCCTTTTGGTGGATGGCAGCCCTTAAAACGCTGTTTGGCAAAAACAGAGTGTAGCTCATAGCTTGCCATTGCTCAATGATCCCCACTTTAGAAGTACGGACCAGAGAGCAAGGGTTGATGAGTATGTCTATTGTCTAAAGTCTATGTTTATCAGACAGGGATTAGATGCATGTACTCCTGAAGTTGGGAAACACATGTTCATTCTGCTGGGAGTTTGAGATATAGAGACAGAAGAGTGGGGGGGAAGTCATTAGTACCATTAAGTAAAGTGAGGTCGACTTGGTAAAGTCCTCGAGGAGAGGAATAAAGTGGGATGATCATTTTGCCTTTTTTTAAGTAGCTTTTAGCTGTCTCTGTTTGTCTTGGTTATACTATACGTGTCATAAATAGTGGTATAACATAATCAACAAAATGATCACTATATCACACTAAAACAGCGCTAATGTTGAGCTAAACGGATAATGTGGCCAACTTCACATGCAAAAAAAGTCATTAAAGAGAGAAGAGCAGTAAGCAAAATGGTTCAGAAAGTGTCCATAGGTGATCAGAGTATAGAGGTTCAGCGTGCACCTTCCACCGATCCTTCCACTTCCACCCTGTGCGAACACATTCCCCTCAGGGGGTTAAACTCACCAAAAGCTTAATAAATATAAGCATCCAAGAGAGTAGACATCCAAGCCACCAGCCACTGTCAACAACGCTCCAGAGAGATCCAAGATGGTCAAGGCTCATAAATCACCAAACAACAAAAGAGAAGCGCACATAGCGTAATCCCGTTTATTAAGATAAAAAGCCCTTCACATCACACAAAGACCCCCCTTCAAACATTATACGTACATTGTAAAGCAGTCAAAAAAGCACATCAGAGGAAGCATTTAGACACAGCACTTCACCATCATCAGCTCCAGCCGGTTCCGCTTTCCAAGCAGCAATCACTCACTTCCTGGTTGTGGCACAGACTGTGGTGGAGCGCAAACGTCACTTCCGGCGTCGTGTAGGCCACGCCCTGATGCGTTTCGTCATATCCTGACTTCAACAGAGGGCGTGCCTACACGACTGACGGACCTGACTATAATGTCCCGCCCCAACCACCCCGTCCAATCAGGCAGTCGTTCGGCGTGACGACAGGTGCAAGTCGTCCGCCGAAAACCACACTGACGGCTTCTCTACAGGGGAGGGGGAAGGCATATAGTCGCTCTGCACATCAGCTCGCATAAGCGAGTCTGCACACTCACAGGCTAAACAGCGCAAGTCAGTGAATATCCAACATATAAAATCAGCCATTATACATTAAAGTATTAATTTTAAAAAAAGAAACACAGAGGGGAAGTAAATAAGATACTAGCACATGCAGTCAGCATATACATTGAACCCATCATCTTTAACCCGCCGACATTCATAAACATGCAGCAACAGTCACTCACATAAGCGCTGCACGTTACCACAGCAGGTCAGGCGGTCAGTGTAGAGTGCTCACTGCATGTCAGCTCAGCAGAATAAAAATAGAAATAGAACAATTGGCAGATGCAAAACATATGCCTAATATAATCCAATGAATCATTACATATAACATTAAATGTAAATGATGGATGATCAAAAACATATAATAAAAACAATCAATTATTATAGTGGGTTAAAAAGACCAAGACTGGGTAGTTCATATATAAAAAAAGGGGGGACCCCTTTAGATAAATTAAAACCTACGATGTCTAAAACGACATAAACTAATGAAGATACTAAATGAGATATATATAATAAAAAGTAGGGCTAAAAGTTTACATTATATAGAATACAGAGCAAGGCTGTGAGCCTCAACTATGCGCTATCCTCAATTATATATAACATAGGATAGAAGATCAAAATCGATATTTCCCAAGCACTATACATTGTGCACAAGTGACAACTGTATAAAACATAGGATATAGAGGCAAAAAAAAAGGCTGTCATCGACTATATATAGCATAGGGTATAACAGCAAAATCAATATTCACCAAACACTATATAATGTGCGCAAGTGACAACTGTATGCATCTTAGGATATAGAGGCACAGATAAGGCTATCCACAACACCTAACCACCTCTACACCAAAATAAACAGTCAGGAATCGCTTATAAAACAGTTAATATCCAACTCCACGTTCAACCCTTTTGGCGATAATGTGTCCGCCAAGAAGATCCACTGGGTCTCTCTCTTAGACAGTTCGCGGACCAAATTTGAACCCCTCCAGTTTGGTTTTAAATGGTCAATGCCCCAGAATCTGAGGCCAGAGGGGTCTTGGTTATGTTTCAATTTGAAATGGAGCGAGACACTATGGTCTTTAAAACCAATTTTTATGTTGGTTATGTGCTCTGCGATCCTGATTCTTAAAAGCCTCTTAGTGCGCCCAATATACATGAGCCCACATGGACATTGGAGGGCATAGACAACATGGGAGGTGTTGCACGTAATGAGCTCTTTGATGGTAAACTCCTTATTATTAGAGGTGGATGTGAAACTCTCCAATGCTCTTAGTGGTCTTTCAACATCCTTACAAGCCCGACACCTCCTACAACTATAAAAACCATTCTTATTCCAAAAAGACAGGGGCCTGGCCGGAGGGTCCAGTACCTTTCGTACTATTTTGTCTGAGAAACTCTGGGCTCTCCTATATATAAACTGAGGCCTAGAGGGCAGGACTGATTGTAGCGCCCTGTCCATGCACAGCACATGCCAGTGGGCGGAAAAAATGCGTTCCACTTCTTTGTACTGTGAATGAAAGCTTGAAATAAAGCTCCATTCATGATTGTTCCTATTAGGGACCAGAGGACCATTTTCCAAGAAGTTACCTCTAGGTTGTATAGATAGTTCCTGAATAATAAAATCTAGCGCTTCCTCATGGTACCCTTTTTCAATAAATTTATTCTTTATAATCTGCGCCTGTGCCAAAAAATCTACGTCTTCTGAACAGTTTCTTTTCACCCTAGTAAGCTGTCCCTTCGGAATATTCTTTAACCACATAGGGTGATGGCCACTGTCAATGGGCAAGTAACTATTCGAGTCTGTGGGTTTAAAATAGACCCTAGTCCCTAACTTATCACCCTGTCTAAAAATACTTAAATCCAAAAAATGTATCTCATCCTGACTGAATTCGCTAGTCAGTTTAATATTGTTAACATTAGAATTAAGTTCCTTTAAAAATTCATGTAGACTGTCACTAGATCCTTCCCAGATAAAAAACAAATCTCTGTGTTTCTTTTTTTAAAATTAATACTTTAATGTATAATGGCTGATTTTATATGTTGGATATTCACTGACTTGCGCTGTTTAGCCTGTGAGTGTGCAGACTCGCTTATGCGAGCTGATGTGCAGAGCGACTATATGCCTTTCCCCTCCCCTGTAGAGAAGCCGTCAGTGTGGTTTTCGGCGGACGACTTGCACCTGTCGTCACGCCGAACGACTGCCTGATTGGACGGGGTGGTTGGGGCGGGACATTATAGTCAGGTCCGTCAGTCGTGTAGGCACGCCCTCTGTTGAAGTCAGGATATGACAAAACGCGTCAGGGCGTGGCCTACACGACGCCGGAAGTGACGTTTGCGCTCCACCACAGTCTGTGCCACAACCAGGAAGTGAGTGATTGCTGCTTGGAAAGCGGAACCGGCTGGAGCTGATGATGGTGAAGTGCTGTGTCTAAATGCTTCCTCTGATGTGCTTTTTTGACTGCTTTACAATGTACGTATAATGTTTGAAGGGGGGTCTTTGTGTGATGTGAAGGGCTTTTTATCTTAATAAACGGGATTACGCTATGTGCGCTTCTCTTTTGTTGTTTGGTGATTTATGAGCCTTGACCATCTTGGATCTCTCTGGAGCGTTGTTGACAGTGGCTGGTGGCTTGGATGTCTACTCTCTTGGATGCTTATATTTATTAAGCTTTTGGTGCGTTTAACCCCCTGAGGGGAATGTGTTCGCACAGGGTGGAAGTGGAAGGATCGGTGGAAGGTGCACGCTGAACCTCTATACTCTGATCACCTATGGACACTTTCTGAACCATTTTGCTTACTGCTCTTCTCTCTTCAATGACTTTTTTTGCATGTGAAGTTGGCCACATTACCCGTTTAGCTCAACATTAGCGCTGTTTTAGTGTGATATAGTGATCATTTTGTTGATTATGTTATACCACTATTTATGATAATTTTTCTGTTTTTTTAAACGGCTGCTTTTCTTGACAGTCCTATTTGGGACTTTTTAAACATATCAGTGTTTTACTATACCCATATATGCTTTATTATATGCTATTTATGGATTACTGCTTTTGAGCTGCTAAGATCCCTGGCGCTGAGTGGTGTGTTTTTGGGCCTGTAAATACACCTTTTTACATTTTATACTATACGTGTGCTCTATTTTAGAAGCATTTTAAAACACATTAATCTAGAATAGCGATATAAAAGGCAAATGGCATGAGCACAGGAGCAGCCCACGCCAGGAAGACCTTTGTACCCGTCATATTGTAAGGAGGAATCTGGTTTAATATTATGGTAAATATGGAATATATATGGTGGTAAGTATATATAGGGAATTAATTAGATTAGTCTTCTGACTGGCTAAGGTTCCGGCCCCTCCCCATCCGCTCCCGCAGGCATTTTAATGTCTATGGGTACAGTACGAAAAATACAAATTTGTCTAGTTGGATGAGAGGAGGAAAAGGAAAAGAAAAAAAAAAGCTCCCAAAAAAGAGGGAGGGGGACCTCCATTGTGTGTAGTCAGATCCTCCACTTGGATTGTTCCTCCACTAGTTTCAGCATTTTGATGTGGATGGAGAATGGTTGAATGATCTCAAGGTAGATATATTACCATGTGGTGTGGAGGTGACATAGATGGCTAATGTCTCAGTTATAGGTTATGGCCATCTGGGGCTTGGTGGTTACATAAGGGTCAGCATTACCTGTGGGTAAGACGTATGAGGCTCAGGTCAGCAGTCCCATTCGGCATCATGTGTGGTTGAAATTTTCACAAAGTATAAGGAGTCCGGTGAGACCAGGCCCTTTAACAGAATTATGTGAGCAAACAAGCAGTCAGTATTGGGAACAAACGTTAGTGGCACTTACATGCAAGCTAAATCAAACTGATTCAAATAGGGTTGGGTATCATGTCGCTCCCGTCGGGGAGTCGTGACCACCCCGGGCTGCGTAGGGGTAGGTCTTGGTGTGAAAGTCGGTCTCGGGGAGATGTGGGGTCCAATCTGCGGCATCTGGATAATTGTCTTTGGGCCTTTGGTGAGGGGTTGTGGGAGACCGGTTTCCACGGCTCTGTGGGGAAGTAAAAGGCATACCATTCAGGAAGATCAATCTGAGGTATATCGAGTTACTCGCAGAAGGCAGGGAGGTTTTCCGGTGTCCGGAGGAGTACAGTGTGGCCTCTATCAGAGGCAGAGAGACAGAACGGAAACTTCTGTTTTGAATGTTGCGAGAGCGCAGAGCCTCCAGCAGGGGATGCAGTGTGCATCTGTTTTGCAATGTTATTTGAGAAAGATCTTGGAACAGTTTAATGTCTGTGCCATTAAATAAAATGTGGGCTCTTTCTCTAGCTTTACGGAGTATTTCTTCCTTAAGAGGGAAGTTAACAATGTAGCATACAACATCCTTTGGTGGTTCAGAGTCCCGGGGAGGGGGGCTTAGAGCGCGGTGCAATTGTTCCATTTCAATGGGGGAGTCTGCCGGACGATCCATCAGGTTATTAAAGATGGAGCAGATTGCCTGCGGTAGTGCTGGTGTTTCGATTCCCTCAGGGACCCCCCCTCACCCTTATATTATGTCTGCATCCCCTGTTATCTAGATCTTCCACCTGGCGATGGAGATCAAAAATATGCGGTAGTTGGGAGTTGTATGTTCTTGAACTTTCCTGATTGCCTCCGCATGGATTTGGGAGGTCTGCTCCACATCTGTGAGTCGGTGGGTCATATTTTGAATGTCCGATTTTAGGTCGGATATAGCCGATGTGAGAGAATGTTTGATGTCCAGAGCAACTTTTTGCAGTTTTTTTTATCAGATCCAGCAGGCTCTGAGGTTTCTCCGGGTATCCGTCACCATCCATTTGTGAATCACAGTCCGGGGTTGAGGCCTGTGAGGCCTGTGATGCCTCATGCTTTCCTGATTGTTGATTCCGGAACAGCTCTGGTATATTCTTACAGAGCTGTGTTCTGGTATCTTTCAGAGTGCGGGGTGCCGAGGTGCTTTTATTGGGTTTACCCATGCTTGGAGGTGTCAGCAAATCCCTAAGAAAGGAGTTTTAAGTCCTCAATGTGCAGGAGCTCTAGTCTCAAGCGGCCATCTCGAGTCCCGTCCAAACCACGCCCCCCAGCTCACACTTTATAATCAGTTACAGCAAAGAGTTTTTTTTCATTTTCGGATAAAGGTTTTGCATAATTAAATAAAAGCTGATCATTTTAATCACCCCTGCCAGTGTTAAGTGTTTTTTCTCAGCCACGTAAACATACATTCTGCTGGAGAGCTTGTGCATTGAAAAGCAACTGACTTGTTGGCTGGATCACTAGATAAAAATAGAAGAAAGAAAACCTAAAAAAAGGAACTAGTACAGCCATCACAT
Source organism: Aquarana catesbeiana (assembly GCF_042186555.1). Classification (NCBI taxonomy): domain Eukaryota; kingdom Metazoa; phylum Chordata; class Amphibia; order Anura; family Ranidae; genus Aquarana; species Aquarana catesbeiana. Next base: position 168,544,724 of record NC_133327.1, on the reverse strand, counting down.
CTAAGGATCGGTAAGCTGCAATATAATAAATGTTTGCTTTTGGGTTTATTACTGCTTGGAAAATTAGCGCATACTGCGTATTCATTTCCAATTTTAATGTGCATCTTTCATGTATAGCCCCAAAAAGGTAATATATAATTAACCAAATAGCTAGAAGTAAACTTAATACACAGGAAAAAAAAAAACATTTATAGTTCAATTGATTAGTTATACAAATTTCCAAGGGCATATATTCAAAACCCTGAGTTGGCAGCTCAGACACTAAATTAAGCCTAATACAAGGTCAAATGAAAAAATCCTGCACCCAGTGCTGGAAAAAATGCTATATAAAAGCAGAAAGGTATGAAAAGAATGGTAGGTGGTAGGGTCGCTTGACGAGATAACGGTCAGTGAACGTAAGGAGACAAATTAGAGGGCAGAGAAACTCAATTAGCAGATCACAACTGTCAGGAAAAAAATAGCTTCCATGAAAAAAAGAGATAATTACTATGATAAGTGACAAAGAGAGAGAGAAAGTGGTGAAAGACAAAAGACTGGTATCAAACTGTTTTAAAGCAGTCATTTAAAAATGTGCCGGTGTGTAATGTAACTTCAGCTGTATAAATGATAGTGTACACTGTGCCGATGCTGTATATCTGTCTGATAGATTGCTTATAAAGACTTTCAGTTTCTCTTATCTCTTTTGGACCTATTGCACGGTACACTGGGAGAAGACAATGGTCAATAATAAAAACAAGAGATACGCAGTGAATTTTAAAAGAAAAACACTGCTAGGATATCAGCAGTATGAAACTATAAAATCCAAGGGGCTCTTTAGCTGCCCATGGACACGAAATGTTGGTCAGACATGCAGGAACAGTCTTGCCACTTTCAAGCATCTGTGGCAACGAGTGTATCTCCTAAACAAACATGATTTTTTTGGTGGTTGTTCATGATCAAGTATGAGAGGGAAAGATATGCTGCAGCAACTGATGAAGGGGAAACATCAGTAATCAAATAAGGTTTTTTAGCCTGTTCAATCAAATTAGCCTCCCCTGGCCACTAGGGATGGGTGAACGGTTCAGCCCAAGCATGGGTCCCTGCCGAACATTTGCCTGTTCGGCCGTTTGCCGAACACCCAAATTTGCGGGTGTTCGCTGGGTGTTTACCCCAATGAAGATTCTTCAAAGAACTGAGCACTGCACAGTGCATTCTGTGCCCTTATTGGGCAAAGCTTTGTCCAACCAGGGCGCAGTGTAAGCTGGTTGTTAAGCAGCAGGGCCAGGAAGTAGGCCGCAGCATCCTTAACAATCGATGAATCATCAGTTGTCAATGGGTTTCCCCGCTGACAGCTGAATAATATAAAGAAAAAGTAGCAGTCAAAAAATAAAGAAAAAAACATTGTGCCCCCCCATTCCATACCAGGCCCTTCAGGTCTGGTATGGGTTTGGAGGGGAACCCCACGCAATTTTTTTTTTTAATGGTGTGGGGTCCCCCCCAGAATCCATACCAGACCCTTATTCGGGCATGCAGCCTGGCAGGTCAGGAAGGGGGGGAGCGTGCAACCGTCCCCCTCCTGAACCATACCAGGCCACATGCCCTCAACATGGGAGGGTGGGTGCTTTGGGGCAGAGGGGGCTTTGCCCTCCCTGCCCCAAAACACTTTGTCACCATGTTGTTGGGGACAGGGGCCTCGTCCCCACAACCATGGCTGGTGGCTGTGGGGGTCTTTGGTTGGGTTAGCTTATCAGAATCTGGTAGCCCCCTTTAACAAGGGGGCCCCCAGATCCCGGTCGGTCCCCCTCCATGTAAATGAGTATCGGGTACATAGTACCCCTACCCTTTCACCAAAAAAGTGTACAAAAATTAATAAAAACAAGAGACAAGTTTTTGACAAATTCTTTATTAAAAAATTTTAAAATAGTGTCCCTCAATGTAAGTCTATGGTCAATCACGCCGCCTGCCCACCCAAAAAAATAAATAAACAATCCGCCTTCTGGGAGGCCTCCTGTTGAATGCCTTTGACAGTTCTTGTATAGGTAAGGGGCAGGACCACCTGGCAATGGCACCCAGTGGCCCCGCCCCCTTGTGACATCACAGGCCTAGCATGCACCAGTTTGTGATGTCAGAAGGGGGTGGTGCCACTGGATAATGTAGCCAGGTGTCCCCGCCCCTTACCTGTATAAGAAATGTCAAAGCACAGAGGAGGCATTCGGCAGGAGGGCGTCCCAGAAGGCAGAGTGATTTTTTTTTTTCGGGTGGGCGGGAGGTGTGATGGATGGTGGATTTACATTGAGGGGCACTATTTTTTTATTTTTTAATAAAGGATTTGTCAAAAACTTTCCCCCACCCGCAGACCCTGACAACCACCAGCCAGGGTTGTGGGGATGAGGCCCTTGTCTCCACCAACATGGTGACAAGGTGCTTTGGGACAGGGGGGCAGAGCTGCCAAAAGCATCCACCCCCCATGTTGAGGGCATGTGGCCTGGTATGGTTCAGGAGGAGGGGCTTGTTCATCCCCCCTTTCCTAATCTGCCAGGCTGCATGCACCGATAAGAGTCTGGTAAGGATTTGAGGGGGACCCCAATGCCGTTTTTTTTTTTTATTTTGACATGGGGTTCCCCTCCAAATCCTTACCAGACTTGAAGGGCCTAGTATGGATGGGGGGAACTCCACGCTGTTTTCTTCTTTATTTTTTTAATAGCCGGATCCTGGCAATTGCAACCGCGAGTCATTTTAAATGTGATTTGACTCGTTTTTTCTTTAGAAACTTCATTTTTGCTGCAGCATGTTTTATGCATGCTACAGATGTGCCACTTTACAGGCACATTAAGCCCCCCCCCCCGGCACTATATTTAAAGGAATTTTTCATTTTTATTGTTGCACTTTAAGCATAATTAAGCATTATTAAAATAAGATGAGGGGCGGCAAAAAGGCTGGTTGGCAGGGCTTTGGAAAAGGTGAGTGGGTGGTAGAAAATGGGGGGGGGGGTGCAACTATTGCCTGGTTTGAACTTTTTTAATGTGAGATAGATAGATAGATAGATAGATAGATAGATAGATAGATAGATAGATAGATAGATAGATAGATAGATAGATAGATAGATAGATAGATAGATAGATAGATAGATATGCATTGTAGATAGTATAAATCTGCAAAGTAAGGACTTTTTCTGAGCTGCTGTCTTAATCAGTGTTATAATCAGGGAACAATGCAGTTTCTTGTACATCAAAACAAATAGGACCTTTAACTGGGTAACTGATCTTTCATTGTATTACATATCACTATACAAGACCATTATGGCAGGAGTTAAATAGGAAACAGTCTTAGTGCCATAGACCTGCCACCCCCAATGATTATATCTAGTTAATTAACTAAACACAGCTTTTCAGCCAAAGAAGACTATACAGAACCTTTGACTGGTAAAATCCTCAGGGTATAACTTCCATGGTATACCATCACGTTAACCTAACATTTGCCTTTGCAAAGTCAATTATTTTAAACTGTCAAGCGAATTAATACTGCCACATGCACGCTGATCCAGTTTGGGTTTAAGCTATTGTTTTTTAAAGCAGCTCAGTGAGCTTTGAATGAAATCTGGGACCTCCCTGGAGTTGAAGGATCATTGATTGTGTTGTTATCTATATAGAGCTGACCAATCAATGCAAAAACCTAATGAGGAGACGATGGAATATCTGTATTCTCTTGGCTAATCTTGCCCTTAACTTCAATCCAGGATGAGGATACAGTCACTACTGAATAAAGACACAGCTGACAGAGAAATTTAGCACTGGAAACATAGCTAATAAAGCTGAAGTTTATTTTGATTTACATATGAATTGTGCCCTTAAACCTCTGTTGGCAAGGATATTCCCCTACACCCCACATTTCTGACAACACAGGAAATATAATGCCATACCACCCTTTCATTGTTAATATTAACTAATAACCTCCCAAGTGGCCCATTTTTACATCCCATGAAGAGGACAAATTAAAAAACAAAAGTTATGACACCAGTCACTTGATGGTTTGACAGTTTATTTGAGCGCACAGATAACTATAATGCCCCGTACACACGATCGGACTTTCCGCCAACAAAACCGTGGATTTTTGTTCGAAGGTTGTTGGCTCAAACTTGTCTTGCATACACACGGTCACACAAATGTTGGCCAACAATTCCAAACGTGGGAACGCGGTGACGTACAAGACGTACGACGAGCTGAGAAAAAGGAAGTTCAATAGCCAGTGCGGCTCCTTCTGCTTGATTCCGAGTATGCGTGAATTTTTGTGCAACGGACTTGTGTACACACGATCGGACTTTTCAACAACAAAGTTTTGTTGACGGAAAATTTGAGAACCTGCTAGCAAACATTTGTAGGTGGAAAGTCCCACAGCAAATGTTCAATGGAGCATACTCGCGGTCGGACTTTCCGACAACAAGCTCACATCCAACATTTCCAGTCGGAAAATCCGACCGTGTGTACGCGGCATAACAGCTGTCATTCATGGCATACAATGAATGTAACTTTTTTTGGTAATCAGTTCAATCACTGGGTATAGTTCCACTTTGAGAGTTTGGCTTTGTCAGGGTCTTGAGAGAGCAGGTAGGTTAGGCATGCACAGCTTGGCTCTATACGTTATATGTAAGTAAGTATATATGTAAGTATACGTTATATGTAAGTATACAGTATATTGTATAATGTAAGTATACAGTATATTGTACTTAAATCCATACAATAATGATGGGGGCAATGTGGGAAGAAATTGTTATTATTAGTTCTATGTTCAATTACCAAAGGAGAAGTACAGAAAATGATATTGAAATATATACGGTAACTAGTAATATGTGTGCACTGGCACCAATAAAGGTGAGAACAAAGGTGAATGAGCAGTTAAGACGCCTACAAAGGCTCATACTACACTGAAATATTATGCACTGCCAAAAAAAAAAAAAAATTTAATAATTTACGAAGGTCACTACTAACCTGACTGTAGACCACATATAAGGCCAAACACCAAATAATTTTTGTTTACCAAAACATGCATATTAAATGCAAATATACAGCATCTTACAAAAGTGATTACACCCTCACATTTTTTGTAAATATTTTAGGGCTGCAGAAATTAATGATTAATTCCTCGATTAATCATTCATTTTTTTTGATAGATCAAAATTTTTTTGATCGGTAGCCTGCCTGCCTGCCCTGGGGGCTTTGGGCCAAGCTGTGGCTGCTGCGCAGCGCTCCGCTCCCTCCTACTCCTCCTCCACTATATGTCATATACAGTCTGCGGGCATCTCCCACTGTGTGTCTCGAGCTGAGTGTGAAAATTTTGGCTGCGCTGTGAGAAAAGTCCCGCCCTCCTCCTAGATTAGCTCGTGTGATAGACGCAGTGTTCTGTCTATCACATGAGCTGATCTAGGAGGAGGACGGGACTTTTCCCACAGCGCGGCCAAAGTTTTCACACTCAGCTCCGAGACACACAGCGGGAGATGCCTGCAGACTGTGTAATCCAGGCACAGGCACTGACTACAGTGAGGCTGCGATTATGGGCACGGTGAGACTGCATTATGGGCACGGTGAGACTGCATTATGGGCACGGTGAAACTGCATTATATGCAGGGTGAGGCTGCCATTATAGGCACGGCGAGGCTGCCATTATGGGCACGGTGAGACAGCATTATGGGCACGGTGAGACAGCATTATGGGCACGGTGAGGCTGCGATTATAGGCACGGCGAGGCTGCGATTATGGGCATGGTGAGAAAGCATTATGGGCACGGTGAAGCTGCGATTATGGGCACGTTGAGACTGCATTATGAGAACGGTGAGGCTGCGATTATGGGCATGGTAAGTCTGAGATTATGGGCATGGTGAGACTGCATTATGGGCACGGAAAGGCTGCGATTATGGGCACAGTGAGGCTGCAATTGTGGGCACGGTAAGGCTGAGATTATGGGCATGGTGAGGCTGAGTTTATGATGTGTGAAGTCCTAGCCATACCCCACTATGTCCGGCTTCGGCCGTTGCCATAACAACAGTGCTAAATCAGCGAAAAGTAGTTGGATCTGTATGTGCATTATAATTAATCGAAACTAGTCAATTAATCGATTAAAAAAAAATTGATTAATCGAACACGAAAATTTTAATCAGTAACAGCCCTAAAATATTTATTATAACTTTTCATGTGACAACATGGAATAAATGACACTTTGCTACAATGTAAAGTAGTGAGTGTACAGCTTGTATAGCAGTGTAAATTGCTGTCCCCTCAAAATAACTCAACATACAGCCATTAATATGTAAACCGCTGGCAACAAAAGTGAGTATACCCCTAAGTCCAAATTAGCTCCATTAGCCATTTTCCCTCCCCGGGGTCATGTGACTCATTAGTGTTACAAGGTCCCAGATGTGACTGGGGAGCAGGTGTGTTAAATTTGGTGTTATCGTTCTCACTCTCTCATACTGATCACTGGAAGTTCAACATGGCACCTCATGGCAAAGAACTCTCTGAGGTTCTGAAAAAAATAATTGTTGCTCTACATAAAGATGGCCTAGGCTATAAGAAGATTGCCAAGACCCTGAACCTAAGCTGCAGCACTGTGGCCAAGACCATACAACGGTTTAACAGAACAGATTCCACACAGTCCTTGCCATGGTTTACCAAAGAACTTGAGTGCATGTGCTCAGCGTCATATCCAGAGGTTGTCTTTGGGAAATTGATGTATGAGTGCTGCCAGCTTTGCTGCAGAGGTTGACGGGGGGGAGGGCAGCCTGTCAGTGCTCAGACCATACACCACACACTGCATCAAATTGGTCTGCATGTCTGTCATCCCAGAAGGAAGCCTCTTCTAAAGATGATGCATGAGACAGCCCACAAACAGTTTGCTGAAGACAAGCAGACTAAGGACATGGATTACTGGAACCATGTCCTGTGCTCTGATGAGACCAAGATAAACTTATTTGGTTAAGATGGTATCAAACATGTGTGGCAGCAACCAAGTGAGGAGTAGAAAGACAAGTTTGTCTTACCTACGGTCAAGCATGGTGGTGGGATTGTCATGGTCTGGGGCTGCATGAGTGCTGCCGGCACTGGGGAGCTACAGTTCATTGAGGGAACGATGAATGCCAACATGTACTGTGACATACTGAAGCAGAGCATCATCCCCTCCCTTTGGAGACTGGGCCGCAGGGCAGTATTCCAACATGTTAACGACCCCAAACACAACTCCAAGACAACCACTGCCTTGCTAAAGGAGCTGAGGGTAAAGGTGATGGACTGGCCAAGCATTTCTCCAGACCTAAACCCTGTTGAGCATCTGTGGGGCATCCTCAAATGGAAGGTGGAGAAACGCAAGGTCTCTAACATCCACCAGCTCCATGATGTCATCATGGAGGAGTGGAAGAGGACTCCAGTGGAAACCTGTGAAGCTCTGTTGAACTCCATGCCCAAGAGGGTTAAGGCAGTGCTGGAAAATAATGGTGGCCACACAAAATATTGACACTTTGGGCCCAATACGGACATTTTCACTTAGGGGTGTACTCACTTTTGGTGCCAGTGGTTTAGACAATAATGGCTGTGCACTGTGTTAGATTGAGGGGACAGCAAATTTACACTGTTATAGGGCGTACACACGGTCGGACTTTGTTCGGACATTCCGACAACAAAATCCTAGGATTTTTTCCGACGGATGTTGGCTCAAACTTGTCTTGCATACACACGGTCACATAAAGTTGTCGGAAAATCCAATCGTTCTGAACGCGGTGGCGTAAAACACGTACGTCAGGACTATAAACACGGCAGTGGCCAAAAGCTTTCATCTCCTTATTTATTCTGAGCATGCGTGGCACTTTGTCCATCGGATTTGTGTACACACGATCGGAATTTCTGACAACGGATTTTGTTGTCGGAAAATTTTATCTCCTGCTCTCCAACTTTGTGTGTCGGAAAATCCGATAGAAAATGTCCGATGGAGCCCACACACGGTCGGAATTTCCGACAACACGCTCCGATCGGACATTTTCCATCGGAAAATCCGACCATGTGTACGGGGCATTATACAAGCTATACACTCACTACTTTACATTGTAGCAAAGTGTAATTTCTTCAGTGTTGTCACATGAAAAGTTATAATAAAATATATACAAAAATGTGAGGGGTGTTCTCCCTTTTGTGAGATACTGTATATTGCACTACCCCCCACAGAAGCTGCTGAATTTGTGTTCCCACTTATTATCTCTCTGTGTAGCAGCAGCCAGGCAAACAGCAAAATTCACTCCTTTGATTCAATAAACAGTCAGGGGGTGTTGCCGTTTTAAAGTTTATTGCAGCATAACTTGGATGAAGCTTAAGGAAGCTGTAGGATAATCAAGAACATATACAAAAAAACTGGGTTGTCCTAATCAGGACTGAAAGAAACCAGAAGACCAAAACAAGTGACACAGTATACAATGTATAGGAAAGTAAAAAATTATTAGAATTTTATTGCTAAGTAAAACTCACTGTAAAACTCCTTAATAGGAGAAAATAATGGGGATACTGAAAAAACTAGACAAACAGCCAGAGACACCAGCATCAAGTTATCTCTGGATGTGGCTACAAAGCACAGAACATAGACAAAACACACAAAAATGAAAAACAAATAAATAATCGTCCGGATTCCAAGAATCTGTATATGGATGTGCATACCACGTCATCGAGGGCATAAAATAAAGCACAATTGTGAATGATAAGTCATGGGCATCCATAAAGGGGTCCTTGGGAGGGTCAATCTCACAGTATAAATGGGAAGGGAGGGGGGAAAAGGAAAAGGGAAGAGGTAAAGGAAAAGGGAAAGAAACTGTGCCTCGAGCGGGAACTAACTAATATATAAGGGGAACTCCAGTAAAGTCAATATCTGCTGATGATGGAAAAAACAGCCTGGATGGAGAATAATTGCTTCTGGAAAAGAAGCATAATTGCTGAAAAATAAACAGAAATGGTCCGTGATCATTCCATATAGATTGCCAAAAACAAAGTCCTGTGTCAAAGTGATGGGGGCAACACCCCTATAATGCCAAAAAAAGGAATAAAGTTAGGACCAGTCCGTAATAAACCTGGATGTTGGGGGATTGAGGTAGCTCATAAATAAAATAAAATACAGTCATTTCCTGGTATGCTTTTGCATTAGATGTATCATGGATAGCAATCAGACAAACCAGTGTATGATGTACACAAAAACAACTCCAGGGTCTGTTGCCAACAATCCACTCTATCGTGCACAGTGTCACAAGCAATTTGAAAAGGAAAGGTCTAGAATACGATACCCTCCTCTTATGATGCGATCTATATCAGGCCCACATCCGGAGTACTGCTCAGTATCTGTCCTCCGTTATGCTTGAAAACACACTGTGATGTACGGTGCAGGCATAGTATTCCTCCGGTTGTAAACAATCCCTGCATAGAGCGGCTGCTGTCGGGTTTCCCCAGCCTCTCGTGCACGCCGTGGGTGGACTTTCAGGACACGATGGAAAGGAGGCATCACGTGGCGCTGGTGACGTCAATGCGTTTCCCAATGAAGATCACGTAGCTTCGTCTGGACATACAGGCGGGCCTCTAGCTGTTCCTTATAATGGCATCACGCCGCAGAGGATGACCGCCCAGAAAACAAGTGTTAAAGGAACAACGTGCATAGTGTCCAATGTCCTTGCGATCCTTGACCATCTCCAATTTCAAATAATAATTATGTAATGCAAAAAACATAGAATTTGTATATATAAGCTACCTATCAGAACAGTCCTGTGAGCAGTAGAACATGAAGTCGACTGCACTGTGACACCATAAGCAATGTTCCAGGCCAAGCAAGTCTTAATATTAGTGCACCAGGGGTTAACAGTAGCAACAAGCACAAGGATTCCTCTCTCTCTCAGGTCTGTACTCACAGTGGCCTTAGGGGTTGGACTCCCTTCAGACTCTGTCAGACAGTCTCCCTAGTTAGCCTCCAGACTGGTACCTTAGTGAAACTCCTCTTTTATCTATCTAGGATCCTGAAGCAGAATAGGCCCCCCAACTATGCACAGTTGCGACATGACCAGCAGGATCTTTAGCTGAACTACTAGGAAGGGCATCAGTCCTTCTGGCTGGGAGCCTTTCCTCCTGGGGAAGGACATTGCTCTCCCATGCTCCTGACTATTTATACACTCTCAAAGCCACCATATAGGTGCATTTCCCCAAGGATTGGCTTTAGTTGAAGGCAGGGGAAATCAATCAAATTTGAAGCCAGCAGAGCCCAGAGCAGACAAAAACAATCCCATGCTGCTCTGCTAATTACAGCAGAGCCACAAGAACTTACATTTGCCTAATCCTCACTAGCAGCCTATCTAGTAGGGTACTACATATACAGTATATAACTATGCTTAATTTTGTGCAGTTCAATGAACCCTATCACAGTGGAAAAATAGGTGATAAGCTGAAAAATTCCAATAAAGTCTACAGCTTTTTACTCTAGCCCTGTTGGTAATAGGTGTAGGATATGTAGGTTTTCTGTAGAGTCAAAATCAGCCACACGCAACCTAAAATGCCTTTTTGGTGAATTCCAAAGGGGAAAAAGACAGAGTCTTGCTCTGATCAAGATTCAAACAAATATAGCAATTATATTGTTCTTGTTTTTATTTTACAATATATGCAGAAAAATAATATTTCTGATTATTTTGTCCACTGATTTTGTCAAGCTGTACCACCTTCTCATCTAACTATTGATTTTGTATAACGTATCTTGAGTAGAAAGGAGACTAAATGATTCTAGGTTGTCTGTTATCAATTGCTCGTGGAAATTAGAAAAATACTGTATGTCTATTTATAAGAAGCCAAATATAATATTGACATTTCAGCAATTTTTGAATTAGATGAAAACAGAAAATGGTGGCCATACATTCTCAAAAGAGATCTGCACCAAATAACTGTTTTTCCTCCAAAAGGCATATAGAGATAGAAGCTTGTATACTATGAGTAAATGTCTGTGTGGGCAATAGACACCTCAATCCCCATTCTTAGCTTAAAGAGGATCTTTACCTTTCCACTACCTCTTTTTTTTTTTTTTTTAAGCCTGGCTTATCTTGTGGTTTAGATACTCACCCATCCAGTGGACCCAGTGTTGTCCTGCGAAGATCCTATTCTCAGCAGCTGTTGCTATGGTCCTGAATCTCCATGTTTGTGTCTGACATCATCAGGAAGCCTGCATGCTCTTTCGGTTTCCGCCACTGAGCTTTCTCCCGATGACACACTGCTAGGCTGGTAGTGAGCAAGGCCCGCAAGGCTGAAACGCGTTTACATCTGCTGTCTGTGTCTTTTATGGAGAATAAAAACATTTTGAAGATTTTAAACAGCAAGCAAGGAGTTGCGAACCATCTTTTCTCATGGCTGCTAGGCCTGCTCCCTCCTCTGTGAATGAAATACTAAAGCCTCCTTATGTGACACACATATCACAGGAGGCACAGCAGGTACAATACATGTCATTAGCCTATGCCAAACCCTTTTTCTGACAAAAGAAAGGGTAAAAAAAAAGTGGAGCGGAGGAGGAGTGGACAGGAGAGATTTTTCATTTGAGGGTAAAGATCCAATTTAAGTGAAAATAGTTTATTAGCCAGAAAATCACAAATGGTTTACAGACTCCAAATGGCAAATGGTTTAGAGACTCCATGACCTCAAGATTAGGGATGAGCTTCGTGTTCGAGTCGAACCCATGTTCGACTCGAACATCGGCTGTTCGATCGTTCGCCGAATTGCGAACGTTATGGGCCGTTCGCGCTAAATTCGTGTGGCGCGTCACGGCCCATAATTCACTGCGGCATCGCAGTGCATTGCTGGCTGATGATTGGCCAAGCATGCACTATGACCCGCATGCTTGGCCAATCACAGCGCTGTCAGTAGAGAGAGCTGTAATTGGCCAAAGCCAGGGTGGCTTTGGCCAATTATGGCTCAGGGGATTTAGTACACACCCCACACTATATAAGGCCGCCTGCACGGCGGCCCTGTGTAGTGTGTGTTCCGGTGTGCTGAGAGATAGAGAGAGAGAGAGACAGTGTCATTTGATTTGAGTTAGATAGATTAGGCAGAACAGTCAGTCAGTTAGCTGCACTTACAGTGTATTGTGTATATATATGCATCCCAGGTGTTGCATATATATATATACACTGTATTCAGTTTAGCTAGATCTGTTCCTGTTATCTTCTATCTAGACTATTTACATTTAATGCAGTGCGTCCTGCTCACAGTGTTCAGCTAGATCCGTTCCTGTTAAATTCCTACTGACCGGCAGGCTTGTCTGGTTACAGTATATAAAGCTACCTGAAGAAAATTACAGGTGTTCTATTTGATCCTATTAGTACCACGGTCAGGCAGCTAGACTATTTACATTTAGTACAGTGCGTCCTGCTCACAGTGTTCAGCTAGATCCGTTCCTGTTATCTTCCTACTGACAGGCAGGCTTGTCTGGTTACAGTATATAAAGCTACCTGAAGAAAATTACAGGTGTTCTATTTGATCTTATTAGTACCACGGTCAGGCAGCTAGACTATTTACATTTAGTACAGTGCGTCCTGCTCACAGTGTACAGCTAGATCCGTTCCTGTTATCTTCCTACTGACAGGCAGGCTTGTCTGGTTACAGTATATAAAGCTACCTGAAGAAAATTACAGGTGTTCTATTTGATCCTATTAGTACCACGGTCAGGCAGCTAGACTATTTACATTTAGTACAGTGCGTCCTGCTCACAGTGTACAGCTAGATCCGTTCCTGTTATCTTCCTACTGACAGGCAGGCTTGTCTGGTTACAGTATATAAAGCTACCTGAAGAAAATTACAGGTGTTCTATTTGATCCTATTAGTACCACGGTCAGGCAGCTAGACTATTTACATTTAGTACAGTGCGTCCTGCTCACAGTGTACAGCTAGATCCGTTCCTGTTATCTTCCTAATGACAGGCAGGCTTGTCTGGTTACAGTATATAAAGCTACCTGAAGAAAATTACAGGTGTTCTATTTGATCCTATTAGTACCACGGTCAGGCAGCTAGACTATTTACATTTAGTACAGTGCGTCCTGCTCACAGTGTTCAGCTAGATCCGTTCCTCTTATCTTCCTACTGACAGGCAGGCTTGTCTCATTACAGTATATAAAGCTACTTGAAGAAAATTACAGGTGTTCTATCCCAGCTTAGTGCAGCTACAGGCCATTAGTATGTCTGGAAGGCCAAGAAGGAGAGGCAGACAGTCACAAGCCAATAAGAGAGGGCAAGCAGGCTCTGTGTCTAGTGCTGGTCGTGGAGACGGTGCATCCTCATCAGCACGTGGCCATGGGACACGCTTGGCCTTTTTTTCGGCAGCTGGCCATGTTGAGCCGCAACATGCGAAAGACTTGGTCGAGTGGATGACCAAGCCGTCCTCATCCTCCTCATCCTCTCTCACCCATGCCCAGGGTGCTTTGTCTGGCAAAGCAGCGGCCTCTTCCCTCAGCTCAATGTCATCAGTGACTCCTTCCCTAGCTCCACCATGTCCTCATGAGGATTCCCTCGAACTGTTTGACCACAGTGTTGGGTACATGCTCCAGGAGGATGCCCAGCGTTTGGAAGGCTCTGATGACGATACTGAGCTCGATGAAGGCAGTAACATGAGCGCGGACAGAGGGGGTGCCCAAGAAGGACAGCAATCTGGCAGTCATGCTCCCCCTGCTGCAGCATACTGCCAGGTTTGCTCCAGTGATGAGGAGGGAGGGGATGATGAGGTCACTGACTCAACGTGGGTGCCTGATAGGAGAGAGGAGGAGGAGGAGGAGGAGGAGGAGGAGGAGGAGGAGGAGGCGGCAGCACATCACCAACGAGGCAGGATGCCCTCCAGGGGCCAGCCTAAGGGCAGCACATTGACTGCATCACACCCCAAAGCTCCACATGTGCAGGGCGCTGCAGTCTCTGCGCGTTATTCAAAAAGTTCTTTGGTGTGGGCCTTTTTTGAGACGAGTGCATCAGATCGCACCGCTGCTATTTGCAACATATGTCTCAAGCGTATCTCGCGTGGCCAAAATATCTCCCGCTTGGGTACCACATGCTTGACCAGACATATGTTGACCTGCCATGCAGTTCGTTGGCAAGCGTATCTAAAAGACCCACACCAAAGAACAAAGAGGATCTCTCCTTGCTCCTCATCAGCTGAGATTTCCAACCCCACTAGACCTTCAGTCCTCTCTGAGACCTGCAGTGAGAGGAATGAAGGTGTAGAATTAGGTGTGTCACAGCCAAGTACTTGTGGGCAATCTGCTTTTGGTACACCGACGTCAGATTGTACCAGGCAAATTTCCCTGCCCCAGCTGCTGCACCGCCGAAAGAAGTTTGCTCCCAGCCATCCACATGCCCAGCGGTTGAATGCTAGCTTGGCAAAATTGCTAGCACTTCAACTGCTGCCTTTTCAGTTGGTAGACTCTGCCCCCTTCCGTGAGTTTGTGGAATGTGCGGTTCCTCAGTGGCAGGTACCCAAACGCCACTTTTTCTCACGGAAGGCGATTCCGGCTCTCTACCGGCATGTGGAAGGCAATGTCCATGCCTCGCTGGACAGGGCGGTCAGCGGTAAGGTGCATATTACCGCTGACTCATGGTCCAGCAGGCATGGACAGGGACGTTACCTAAGTTTCACGGCGCATTGGGTGACTCTGCTGGCAGCTGGGAAGGATGCAGGACAAGGTGCAGTAGTGTTGGAGGTTGTTCCGCCACCACGCCTCCAAAATGCTGATTGTGACACACCTCTCTCCTCCACCCCCTCCTCTTCTTCTTCCTCCATGGCCTCTTCCTCGGAACCAGCGGTGCTCCGTAGGCGTTCAAGGGGCTACGCAAGTACGCAGGCCAAAAGATGCCATGCGGTGCTTGAGCTGGTGTGCTTGGGGGACAGGAGCCACACTGGGGCAGAGGTTCTGTCAGCTCTGCAGGGGCAGGTTCAGAGGTGGTTGACGCCACGCCAACTTAAGGCAGGAATGGTGGTTTGCGACAATGGCACCAACCTCCTCTCTGCCCTCCGACAGGGACAAATGACCCATGTGCCCTGTTTGGCTCACGTCCTTAACTTGGTGGTGCAGCGGTTCTTGGGCAGGTACCCGGGCTTACAGGATGTCCTGAGGCAGGCCAGGAAAGTCTGTGTGCATTTCCGCCGGTCATATAATGCCAGTGCTCGGCTGACGGACCTCCAAAAGGAGTTTAACCTGCCCAAGAACCGCCTAATCTGTGACATGCCCACCAGGTGGAACTCAACGTTGGCCATGCTGCAGCGGCTGCACACGCAGCAGAGGGCCATAAATGAGTACCTGTGCGACTATGGCACCAGGACAGGGTCAGGGGAGCTTGGTTTTTTTTCCCCACGCCAGTGGGCCATGATCAGGGATGCATGCACTGTCCTGTCACCATTCGAGGAGGCCACGAGGATGGTGAGCAGTGACAGTGCATGCATCAGTGACACTGTCCCCCTTGTCCACCTGTTGGAGCACACGCTGCGTGGAATAATGGACAGGGCACTTGAGGCAGAACAGAGGCAGGAAGAGGAGGACTTCCTTAGCTCTCAAGGCCCCCTTTATCCAGACAGTGTTCCTGCGTGCCCGCCGATCACACAGGAAGAGGACGAGGAGGAAGAGGAGGAGGAGGAAGATTGTGTCAGTATGGAGGTGGAGCCTGGCACTCAGCATCAGCAGCAGTCTTTAAGGGATCAGTCCCAAGAAACACATGGACTTGTACGTGGCTGGGAGGAGGTGGCTGCGGACCATGTCGTTCTTAGTGACCCAGAGGACTCCGGACCGAATGCCTCAGCAAACCTACGCTGCATGGCCTCCCTGATCCTGCAAAGCCTGCGTAAGGATCCTCGTATTCGTGGTATCAAGGAGAAGGACCAATACTGGCTGGCAACCCTCCTTGATCCACGTTACAAGGGTAAGGTTGCGGACCTTATCTTGCCATCGCAGAGGGAGCAGAGGATGAAACATCTTCGGGAGGCCTTGCAGAAAGGTCTGTGCAACGCGTTCCCAGAGACTGGGAGGTTACAAACTCCTGTTTCTGGACAACGTGTTGCTGAGGCTTCGGTCAGTCAAAGAAGGAGCGGTGGAGAAGGTGGCCGTCTGACCGATGCGTTCAGACAATTTTTTGGTCCGCAGCCCCAAGGTATGATCGGTTCCAGCAACCATCGCCAGCGTCTGTTTTACATGGTGCAGGAATACCTAGGGGCAAGATCAGACTTGGACACCTTTCCCACCGAAAATCCTCTGGGTTACTGGGTCTTGAGGATGGATCACTGGCCAGAGCTTGCACAGTATGCAATTGAGCTACTGGCCTGTCCTGCATCCAGCGTTCTTTCGGAACGCACATTCAGTGCTGCTGGAGGCGTGGTAACCGATCACAGGGTGCGTCTGTCCACCGACTCGGTCGATCGGCTGACCTTCATAAAAATGAATGAGTCTTGGATCACCACCAGCTACCAAGCACCTGATGCTGATGTAACCGAATAATTTTTTTTGAAATCTCAGATCCCTTCAAAGACTGCCTATGCTGATGCTGAGTGACTATCCCTGAGTAATTATCCTCTTCCTCCTCAATCATCACGCTGATAGCTTGTTGCAGTGTTGTGGCACCAGCACCAGTGCCTAAGGCCCAATTTTTCTGCCCCTGTCTAACAGGGGCGTGTAATTACAATTTTTGATGCAATACTTTGCAGCAGGGCTCGTTCCTGCGTTCCAACTAGAGTGTCTGTGAGGGGTTGCAGTGTTGTGGCACCAGCACCAGTGCCTAAGGCCTAATTTTTCAGCTCCTGTTCAACAGGGGCATGTAATTACAATTCTTGATCTAATATTTCACAGCAGGGCCCTGTGAGGGCTTACAGTGTTGTGGCCACAGCAACACCTAAGGCCCAAATTTCTGCTGAGTATATAGGGCAGGACCCTACTTTCAAACATCTAACTTACAAATGACTCCTACTTGCAAACGGAAGGAGACAACAGGAAGTGAGATGAAATCTACCCCTAGGAAGGGAAATTCTCTCCTGTAAGAGTTAATATGGGAAAACAAGTTCTCCTTTCCACTGATGCTTTCCAATCCTTGTTCCACAAAAAAACCCAAATTTTCAAAAAACATTTTTCATTGGGACAAAAAAGTGAGGTGAAATCTTCTGAAGAGGAGGAAAGACAGCAAAACAAATGTCACAGGGGTGATAACCCTTCCCTATGTTTTCCAAAAAGCTTAGAAAAGATTTTTTGGCTGGAGCTAAACACGTTAAAAATGTTCAAAATTACAAACAGATTCTACTTAACAACAAACCTACAGTCCCTGTCTTGTTTGCACCGCCTGTATACTGCTGTTCAGAGTATATAGGGCCTGGTGGCCCCACACCTTTCCTTATTTTAATTTGGGTGCGGGGTTCCCCTTAATATCCATACAAGACCCAAAGGGACTGGTAATGGACTGGGGGGTACCCATGCCGTTTGTCTCACTGATTTTCATCCATATTGCCATGACCCGACATGACATTAAACCCGCAAGCAGTTTTAAATGAGATTTTTTCCTTTAAAAATGACATTTGGTGCAGGGACTGTTCTAAACATGGGAAACACGCGTCACTTTACAGGCATACTATAGACACCCCCCAGGTACGATATTTAAAGGAATATTTCACTTTTTTTTTTTACTTTAAGCATCATTAAAATCACTGCTCCCGAAAAAACGGCCGTTTTTAAAAGTTTTTTTTGCATTGATACATGTCCCCTGGGGTAGGACCCGGGTCCCCAAACCCTTTTTAGGACAATACCATGCAAATTAGCCTTTAAAATGAGCACTTTTGATTTCGAACGTTCGAGTCCCATAGACGTCAATGGGGTTCTAACGTTCGTGCGAACTTTCGGTCCGTTCGCGGGTTCTGGTGCGAACCGAACCGGGGGGTGTTCGGCTCATCCCTACTCAAGATCAATCTACTTAAGCTGTCTACAGAGGTCTAAACAAATTACACTGATAACACTCACAGTCATGATTTATATTTCCCAACATACAGTATGAAAATAAATCAACAGAACACAATGTTGAAAGCCTCTTTAAGAAAGACTCACAGCTTTACTTTTAACCACTTCACGCCCACGCTAGCCGAAAGACGGGTACACCACAGACTTAGATTGCAGGGAGGGCATCCATGTACATCCTCCCGTGCTCATGCTGCCCGCATTGCCCCCTGCAGAGCACGTCCGTCTCTCTCTGCGCTCACAGAGTCCTTGGGACCTAGTCAATGATAGCTGATCACATGATGTAAGCAGGAGACAGTAATCGTTTTTTTTCCCCTCACACCGACAGCATGAGGAGAAAAAAATTAATTAGGTTGCCGGCTTCTGTAAGAGGGACACCGGTCCCACTTAGTAGACACAAGTCTTGCTAACCAGTGCCCACCAGCGCCACCTACCAGTGCCCACCAGTGCCACCTACCAGTGCCTATCAGTACTGCTAACCAGTATCCACCAGTGCCACCCCATCAGTGCTGCCAATCAGTGCCCATTAGTGCCTCATCATCAGTGCCACCTATCAGTGCTGCCTATCAGTGCCACCTGTCAGTGCCTATCAGTGCCCATCAGTGCCACCTCTCAGTGCCCTTCAGTGCCACCTATCAGTGCTCATCAGTGACACCGATCAGTGCAGCCTCATCAGTGCCCACCAGTCCCGCCTCATGAGTGCCCATCAATGCGCACCAGTGCCACCTACCAGTGCCGCCTTATCAGTGCAGCCTATCAGTGCAGCCTATCAGTGCCGCTTTATCAGTGCAGCCTATCAGTGCCACCTTATCAGTGCAGCCTCATCAGTGCACATCAAAAAAGGAGAAAAATTACCTGTTTGCAGCATTTTATAACAAACTATGAAAACCGTTTTTGTTTTTTTTCAAAATTTTCGGCCCTTTTTTGTTTGTTTCGCAAAAAATAAAAACCCCAGTGGTGATTAAATACCACCAAAAGAAAGCTCTGTTTGTGTGAAATGTATTTATTTTTTTATATGGGTACAGTGTAGCATGGCAGCGTAATTGTCATTCAAAGAGTGACAGTGCTGAAAGCTGAAATTTGACCTGGGCAGGAAGTGGATATACAGTATGTGCCCAGTAAGCAAGCGGTTAATAGAAACTAATCACCTAAAGTTAAAAGCAGCTGTGATGGGTAAGCAGAGGCACCTCAACTCATGTTTGTACCCTTTGAACACATAACCACACTCCAAGTAAGGGGGAAGAGCCTCTAAATGCATCTGCATGGAAAACTCATAGAGGTGTGTGGATGCATAACTCTTGGGAAGAGCAGAGTCTCAAAATGAGTTTGCATGACTGACCTGACTTCAAAGTAGTGCACACTTTGCAGGTGTCATGTGGCCCTGGCTTACAGGCACATACATGTCCTGACCATAAAGAGTACAGATTGCATAGGTTTGACCATATGTATACATATACCCTTGACCAAAGTAGTGGCAACTTCATCTGATTTTTTTCTAGTTACTCTTCCAACACCCAACAGTAAGTCAATGCAAGCTGTACAGACGTCTGGGACCAATCATGGACATCTTGACCCTGCTGAAATTGACTTTTCTGAAACCAAAAAGCTTTTATTCCAAAATATTTATTTGATCAATGCTATAAGTTTGCATTGCTCTAAAATGTTACACCCTCAGTGCTTTATGTCAGCACTTCATGAAATAGGGACAAAACTCTTTGGAGGTTGTAGTTTTTAGGTATCCATGGCACTGCCTTGTCCACTACCCGTTCTTTAGAAAAATGGCAAACATTAACAAACTAGACGCACTCACTATGAGCATATTTTGTCCTTTAGGATTCTAAGTTTCAACCTCTCCTTCCCTTCCACTCAGGGAGCTGGCACACCCACTACAAACAAAATTTTAACATTTAGCTGCTGTGTTGTACCTCAATTTAAAAACAGGCTTAACATGAATTGAAATGACTTTTGAATGAACAAATTAGTGATTTAAATATTTTATGCTCTGCATTTCCCTGGATTTGTTCCTTAATAAACACAGGATTCAGCTGGAAAAATTGAGCATTAAAGACAAGTACCAATATAATATTGTCACAGACTACATTGTTTAAGTGCTGAACAAACACATTTACACGGATGCATGTTCTAAATGAGATTTTATTTGAACATAAAAGGTCATTCTTGTACAAAAGCTATTCGTGTCAAGTCACTCTGGCTTTGTCAGTAGTGGTTTGTTTATGTTCTTGACCTATAAAGAAGTAATTCCAACAGTTCTCGATGCAGAACTAAACCCACCTATTTAAAACGTACCTAAACTACAAAAAAAAAAAAAAAATGCGAGCAGGCAGCCTGTTTATTGAAGAAGAGATATATGCTATGTCTCTTCTGCAATAAAACAACAAACTTACCTGCCTGTTCGCAGTCTTCCTTAGAAAACACACTGGGCAATGCTTGCACAGTTTAGTATATATTCAAGGAATACCTTGGTGCCAGAATGAACCGTTTATTTATTTCAGGTATTTATGCAGCCCCGTCAGTATATGCAGGGCTTTACATTTATATATGTAGCACTACCCCCGTAGGGGCTGCTGGTATGTTGCCCGGGTCTTTCCCAATTTTTTGCTCCGCACCCAGGCACAAGGTTTTTCCCACAGCCAGGTGCAGATACACTTTCGCTCATTACTCCAATAACCGGTCTAAAGGTTTTAGTGGAATACTTTCAAAATGAACTATTCACATCCAGGACTCCAACTTCCTTTAGTGAAACTTGACTGAAGTCCTTGCAAAGGCACATGCAGTCTTCTTCATAGCAAGACAGAGCATTTTACATTTCACAGACTACATTGTTTAAGTGCTGAACAAACACATTTACACGGATGCATGTTCTAAATGAGATTTTATTTGAACATAAAAGGTCATTCTTGTACAAAAGCTATTCATGTCAAGTCACTCTGGCTTTGTCAGTAGTGGTTTGTTTATGTTCTTGACCTATAAAGAAGTAATTCCAACAGTTCTCATTTAGCTAGTGGACAGTTCTGCACAAAGCTCTAAGAACAATAGCCAGCATTCTTCTTTGTGTGGGCCCTCAGCTGACTTAGAGCAAGGAGAGGGTATAACTGTCTAAGGCTCCTTAGGGTGTCTGTACTCACAAGGCTCCTGAAGCACCACTGGTAGCCTTCTCTCTCTGTGATAACAGACCAGATGCACTGTAGACTTTCCCTTTGTCAGTTATGGTAGAACCAAGGTCAACCACACAGACTTCAGGCTCTTAGATTTCCCATCTGAAGCCACATGTCAGCAATTTAGGCCCTCAGGTCACCCACCTGAGGCCACACGGCAGCAAGTGCAGAGGGAAGGCAACACCTTTTCCCCCCAGCCTGGTACAATCTTCTCCAGGAATGACCAAGAGCCCATGTGCTCCTCGAACATAAATACCAGTACCCGATATGCCTAGGGACACCTCTCCTTCTAATTGGCCAGGGCTGTATGCATATTCATGCTGCTCATCTGTCTAGTCTCCACCTATAACCCAGAACCTTGCTAGGTTGCTAAGCACAGAGACACTTATACAGAAGCACTAAAGCACACTGAGCAGCCTACACTAACCGATCACAGCTCTCTGTTAAGCAGACAGCCCATACATTTTCCTAGCTGTCTCTCTGTTAAGCAGAGAAACCAAAAACTATAATACACGCCTCCTAGCATTCCTAGGAGGGTGCTATATATATATATAGTGGGGCAAAAAAGTATTTAGTCAGCCACCAATTGTGCAAGTTCTCCCACTTAAAAAGATGAGAGAGGCCTGTAATTGTCCTCATAGGTATACCTCAACTATGGTTAAAAAATACTTTCGCGCCAATGGTGTCAAAAAAAGATTAAACCAATAGAAAAAACAAATGAAAAAAAATTGAAAAATAGCAAAAAGATGAATCACCCGTGGATGATCAATTGTTACAAAAAATCCCAAAAACAAATGACAAGCTGCTCCCCTTAATTTGAATGAGAAAATCAAATCTAGAAATGGTATACACTAGGGGGCGCTATAGACCTCAAATAATAAAGTGATGATAATTGCTAAATGGTTATAAACATATACACACAATTCACATCAATGATAGTGTATATGTTTATAACCATTTAGCAATTATCATCACTTTATTATTTGAGGTCTATAGCGCCCCCTAGTGTATATCATACCTCAACTATGAGAGACAAAATGTGGAAACAAATCCAGACAATCACATTGTCTGATTTTTGAAACAATTTATTTGCAAATTATGGTGGAAAATAAGTATTTGGTCACCTACAAACAAGCAAGATTTCTGGCTCTCACAGACCTGTATCTTCTTTAAGAGGCTCCTCTGTCCTCCACTCATTACTTGTATTAATGGCACCTGTTTGAACTTGTTATCAGTATAAAAGACATCTGTCCACAACCTCAAACAGTCACACTCCAAACTCCACTATGGTGAAGACCAAAGAGCTGTCGAAAGGACACCAGAAACAAAATTGTAGACCTGCACCAGGCTGGGAAGACTGAATCTGCAATAGGCAAGCAGCTTGGTGTGAAGAAATCAACTGTGGGAGCAATAATTAGAAAATGGAAGACATGCAAGACCACTGATAATCTCCCTCGATCTGGGGCTCCACGCAAGATCTCACCCCATGGGGTCAAAATGATCACTAGAACAGTGAGCAAAATTCCCAGAGCCACATGGGGGGACTTAGTGAATGACCTGCAGAGAGCTGGGACCAACGTAACAGAGGCTACCATCAGTAACACACTACGCCGCCAGGGACTCAGATCCTGCAGTGCCAGCCGTGTCCCTCTGCTTAAGCCAGTACATGTCCGGGCCCGTCTGAGGTTTGCTAGAGAGCATTTGGATGATCCAAAAGAGGATTGAGAGAATGTCATATGGTCAGATGAAACCAAAGTAGAACTGTTTGGTAGAAACACAACTCATCGTGTTTGGAGGAGAGAGAATGCTGAGTTGCAACCAAAGAACACCATACCTACTGTGAAGCATGGGGGTGGCAACATCATGCATTGGGGCTGTTTCCCTGCAAAGGGAACAGGACGACTGATGCGTGTACATGAAAGAATAAATGGGGCCATGTATCATGAGATTTTGAGTGGAAACCTCCTCCCATCAGCAAGGGCATTGATGATGAAACATGGCTGGGTCTTTCAACATGACAATGATCCCAAACACACCGCCCGGCCAACAAAGGAGTGGCTTCGTAAGAAGCATTTCAAGGTCCTGGAGTGGCCTAGCCAGTCTCCAGATCTCAACCCCATAGAAAACCTTTGGAGGGAGTTGAATGTCCGTATTGCCCAGCGACAGCCCCAAAACATCACTGCTCTAGAGGAGATCTGCATAGAGGAAATGGGCCAACATACCAGCAACAGTGTGTGACAACCTTGTGAGGACTTACAGAAAACGTTTGACCTCTGTCATTGACAACAAAAGGATATATAACAAAGTATTGAGATGAACTTTTGATATTGACAAAATACTTATTTTCCACCATAATTTGCAAATAAATTCTTTCAAAAATCAGACAATGTGATTGTCTGGATTTGTTTCCACATTTTGTCTCTCATAGTTGAGTTATACCTATGATGACAATTACAGGCCTCTCTCATCTTTTTAAGTGGGAGAACTTGCACAATTGGTGGCTGACTAAATACTTTTTTGCCCCACTGTATATATATACTGTACATATTGTACATTCACATAAGTCCATGATATAAAGGAACTTAAAATCTAAGGTCCCTAACTCACATTCATACACATACTAGGGCCAATTTAGACATAATCCAATTAACCTAACAGCAGATCTTCAGAGTGTGGAGAGAAATCAGAGTATCCAGAGGAAACGCACGCAAGAACAGGGGGAAACATGCAAACTCCATTCCAGAACTGTTATGGTTGGGATTTGAACTGATGATTATTGTGCTGCTAGGCAGAACTGTTAACCACTTAGCCACTGTTAGCATAGAGTTAACTCATTCTGGGCTGGCTAAGCAAGATGACCAAATAGCACAAACCTGGAAGAAAGTTATGTGAAGATGTTGCCACCAGTAAAGGAGCAAGGGGAGGTGAGTTTAGTTTCTCTGTAGCCCAAGAAAAAAGTTCAGATTACCAATACCAATGTTGTTGTCTGCAGTGCTTTCATTTACAGTCTGTGTACTAGCACATGAGCAGTGTATGCTATATGCAAGGCATGTCTCTGGTGATAACTCTCACAGTTACTAATCTTCCAAGCCTTCAAATGGCTGGCATCATAGCTATTTATGTCTGGTGTACAACATCATGACAACTGCAGCTCTGAATAGAAGCTAAATAGTACTTTCCTCAGTGGTCGGGAAGGTTAAAAGGACTAATATTTTTTAACTATAGCTACCCTGTTTCCCCGAAAATAAGACCTAGCGTGATTGTCGGTGATGGCTGCAATATAAGCCCTACCCCCCAAATAAGCCCTAGTTAAAGTCCTTGTAGGTCTTATTTTCAGGGTAGGGCTTATTTTCGGGGATACAGGGTAGGGCTTATTTGGGTTGTAGGGCTTATATTGCAGCCATCACCGACAATCACGCTAGGTCTTATTGTCGGGGAAACAGGGTAACCCCTGCTTTACTAGCTTGTTCCTTTCTAACTAAAACTAAAACTGACATTTCTGAAATAAATTTGCATATTCAAGATTGCGTTACCTCTCATTACAACAGCCATGGGCAGGGTGTAATCTGTGTGAGCCAAAGGCTCTAATTGGCTAACAGATTGATGTGAATCTTAGAAATGTCTGTTACTGTAATGAAAACCTTGGCGTTATGCACAATTTGTAATTATATGGTATATGTACATGAGGGCAGTCATATTTGCTCACTACATAGGCTTTCTCTGCTACTTTCGCTTGGTGCACATTGGTTACATTTTACTGCTGCTTGAAGGATGTCATTTAAAATACTGGGGTTGGTTTTCTAAAACTGGAGGGTTCAAATTCTGGTGCAGCTCTACTCAGAAACCAATCAGCTTCCAGTTTTTTTGTCAAAGCTTACAGGGATAGTTCACCTTTACCACAAAACAGTCTATGCAGATAAGGGGAATCTGTAGATAAAAACAAACTGCAGCCCTGACTAAACTTGAATAAAACCATTACTATAGGTGTAGGCCATTGACATACCTTACGATGCCTGACTGGAATACTCCCAAGTAGGGATGAGCCGAACACCCCCCGGTTCGGTTCGCACCAGAACCCGCGAACGGACCGAAAGTTCGCACGAACGTTAGAACCCCATTGACGTCTATGGGACTCGAACGTTCGAAATCAAAAGTGCTCATTTTAAAGGCTAATTTGCATGGTATTGTCCTAAAAAGGGTTTGGGGACCCGGGTCCTACCCCAGGGGACATGTATCAATGCAAAAAAAACTTTTAAAAACGGCCGTTTTTTCGGGAGCAGTGATTTTAATGATGCTTAAAGTAAAAAAAAAAAAGTGAAATATTCCTTTAAATATCGTACCTGGGGGGTGTCTATAGTATGCCTGTAAAGTGACGCGTGTTTCCCATGTTTAGAACAGTCCCTGCACCAAATGTCATTTTTAAAGGAAAAAATCTCATTTAAAACTGCTTGCGGGTTTAATGTCATGTCGGGTCATGGCAATATGGATGAAAATCAGTGAGACAAACGGCATGGGTACCCCCCAGTCCATTACCAGTCCCTTTGGGTCTTGTATGGATATTAAGGGGAACCCCGCACCCAAATTAAAATAAGGAAAGGTGTGGGGCCACCAGGCCCTATATACTCTGAACAGCAGTATACAGGCGGTGCAAACAAGACAGGGACTGTAGGTTTGTTGTTAAGTAGAATCTGTTTGTAATTTTGAACATTTTTAACGTGTTTAGCTCCAGCCAAAAAATCTTTTCTAAGCTTTTTGGAAAACATAGGGAAGGGTTATCACCCCTGTGACATTTGTTTTGCTGTCTTTCCTCCTCTTCAGAAGATTTCACCTCACTTTTTTGTCCCAATGAAAAATGTTTTTTGAAAATTTGGGTTTTTTTGTGGAACAAGGATTGGAAAGCATCAGTGGAAAGGAGAACTTGTTTTCCCATATTAACTCTTACAGGAGAGAATTTCCCTTCCTAGGGGTAGATTTCATCTCACTTCCTGTTGTCTCCTTCCGTTTGCAAGTAGGAGTCGTTTGTAAGTTAGATGTTTGAAAGTAGGGTCCTGCCCTATATACTCAGCAGAAATTTGGGCCTTAGGTGTTGCTGTGGCCACAACACTGTAAGCCCTCACAGGGCCCTGCTGTGAAATATTAGATCAAGAATTGTAATTACATGCCCCTGTTGAACAGGAGCTGAAAAATTAGGCCTTAGGCACTGGTGCTGGTGCCACAACACTGCAACCCCTCACAGACACTCTAGTTGGAACGCAGGAACGAGCCCTGCTGCAAATTATTGCTTCAAAAATTGTAATTACACGCCCCTGTTAGACAGGGGCAGAAAAATTGGGCCTTAGGCACTGGTGCTGGTGCCACAACACTGCAACCCCTCACAGACACTCTAGTTGGAACGCAGGAACGAGCCCTGCTGCAAATTATTGCTTCAAAAATTGTAATTACACGCCCCTGTTAGACAGGGGCAGAAAAATTGGGCCTTAGGCACTGGTGCTGGTGCCACAACACTGCAACCCCTCACAGACACTCTAGTTGGAACGCAGGAACGAGCCCTGCTGCAAAGTATTGCATCAAAAATTGTAATTACACGCCCCTGTTAGACAGGGGCAGAAAAATTGGGCCTTAGGCACTGGTGCTGGTGCCACAACACTGCAACAAGCTATCAGCGTGATGATTGAGGAGGAAGAGGATAATTACTCAGGGATAGTCACTCAGCATCAGCATAGGCAGTCTTTGAAGGGATCTGAGATTTCAAAAAAAATTATTCGGTTACATCAGCATCAGGTGCTTGGTAGCTGGTGGTGATCCAAGACTCATTCATTTTTATGAAGGTCAGCCGATCGACCGAGTCGGTGGACAGACGCACCCTGTGATCGGTTACCACGCCTCCAGCAGCACTGAATGTGCGTTCCGAAAGAACGCTGGATGCAGGACAGGCCAGTAGCTCAATTGCATACTGTGCAAGCTCTGGCCAGTGATCCATCCTCAAGACCCAGTAACCCAGAGGATTTTCGGTGGGAAAGGTGTCCAAGTCTGATCTTGCCCCTAGGTATTCCTGCACCATGTAAAACAGACGCTGGCGATGGTTGCTGGAACCGATCATACCTTGGGGCTGCGGACCAAAAAATTGTCTGAACGCATCGGTCAGACGGCCACCTTCTCCACCGCTCCTTCTTTGACTGACCGAAGCCTCAGCAACACGTTGTCCAGAAACAGGAGTTTGTAACCTCCCAGTCTCTGGGAACGCGTTGCACAGACCTTTCTGCAAGGCCTCCCGAAGATGTTTCATCCTCTGCTCCCTCTGCGATGGCAAGATAAGGTCCGCAACCTTACCCTTGTAACGTGGATCAAGGAGGGTTGCCAGCCAGTATTGGTCCTTCTCCTTGATACCACGAATACGAGGATCCTTACGCAGGCTTTGCAGGATCAGGGAGGCCATGCAGCGTAGGTTTGCTGAGGCATTCGGTCCGGAGTCCTCTGGGTCACTAAGAACGACATGGTCCGCAGCCACCTCCTCCCAGCCACGTACAAGTCCATGTGTTTCTTGGGACTGATCCCTTAAAGACTGCTGCTGATGCTGAGTGCCAGGCTCCACCTCCATACTGACACAATCTTCCTCCTCCTCCTCTTCCTCCTCGTCCTCTTCCTGTGTGATCGGCGGGCACGCAGGAACACTGTCTGGATAAAGGGGGCCTTGAGAGCTAAGGAAGTCCTCCTCTTCCTGCCTCTGTTCTGCCTCAAGTGCCCTGTCCATTATTCCACGCAGCGTGTGCTCCAACAGGTGGACAAGGGGGACAGTGTCACTGATGCATGCACTGTCACTGCTCACCATCCTCGTGGCCTCCTCGAATGGTGACAGGACAGTGCATGCATCCCTGATCATGGCCCACTGGCGTGGGGAAAAAAAACCAAGCTCCCCTGACCCTGTCCTGGTGCCATAGTCGCACAGGTACTCATTTATGGCCCTCTGCTGCGTGTGCAGCCGCTGCAGCATGGCCAACGTTGAGTTCCACCTGGTGGGCATGTCACAGATTAGGCGGTTCTTGGGCAGGTTAAACTCCTTTTGGAGGTCCGTCAGCCGAGCACTGGCATTATATGACCGGCGGAAATGCACACAGACTTTCCTGGCCTGCCTCAGGACATCCTGTAAGCCCGGGTACCTGCCCAAGAACCGCTGCACCACCAAGTTAAGGACGTGAGCCAAACAGGGCACATGGGTCATTTGTCCCTGTCGGAGGGCAGAGAGGAGGTTGGTGCCATTGTCGCAAACCACCATTCCTGCCTTAAGTTGGCGTGGCGTCAACCACCTCTGAACCTGCCCCTGCAGAGCTGACAGAACCTCTGCCCCAGTGTGGCTCCTGTCCCCCAAGCACACCAGCTCAAGCACCGCATGGCATCTTTTGGCCTGCGTACTTGCGTAGCCCCTTGAACGCCTACGGAGCACCGCTGGTTCCGAGGAAGAGGCCATGGAGGAAGAAGAAGAGGAGGGGGTGGAGGAGAGAGGTGTGTCACAATCAGCATTTTGGAGGCGTGGTGGCGGAACAACCTCCAACACTACTGCACCTTGTCCTGCATCCTTCCCAGCTGCCAGCAGAGTCACCCAATGCGCCGTGAAACTTAGGTAACGTCCCTGTCCATGCCTGCTGGACCATGAGTCAGCGGTAATATGCACCTTACCGCTGACCGCCCTGTCCAGCGAGGCATGGACATTGCCTTCCACATGCCGGTAGAGAGCCGGAATCGCCTTCCGTGAGAAAAAGTGGCGTTTGGGTACCTGCCACTGAGGAACCGCACATTCCACAAACTCACGGAAGGGGGCAGAGTCTACCAACTGAAAAGGCAGCAGTTGAAGTGCTAGCAATTTTGCCAAGCTAGCATTCAACCGCTGGGCATGTGGATGGCTGGGAGCAAACTTCTTTCGGCGGTGCAGCAGCTGGGGCAGGGAAATTTGCCTGGTACAATCTGACGTCGGTGTACCAAAAGCAGATTGCCCACAAGTACTTGGCTGTGACACACCTAATTCTACACCTTCATTCCTCTCACTGCAGGTCTCAGAGAGGACTGAAGGTCTAGTGGGGTTGGAAATCTCAGCTGATGAGGAGCAAGGAGAGATCCTCTTTGTTCTTTGGTGTGGGTCTTTTAGATACGCTTGCCAACGAACTGCATGGCAGGTCAACATATGTCTGGTCAAGCATGTGGTACCCAAGCGGGAGATATTTTGGCCACGCGAGATACGCTTGAGACATATGTTGCAAATAGCAGCGGTGCGATCTGATGCACTCGTCTCAAAAAAGGCCCACACCAAAGAACTTTTTGAATAACGCGCAGAGACTGCAGCGCCCTGCACATGTGGAGCTTTGGGGTGTGATGCAGTCAATGTGCTGCCCTTAGGCTGGCCCCTGGAGGGCATCCTGCCTCGTTGGTGATGTGCTGCCGCCTCCTCCTCCTCCTCCTCCTCCTCCTCCTCCTCCTCCTCCTCTCTCCTATCAGGCACCCACGTTGAGTCAGTGACCTCATCATCCCCTCCCTCCTCATCACTGGAGCAAACCTGGCAGTATGCTGCAGCAGGGGGAGCATGACTGCCAGATTGCTGTCCTTCTTGGGCACCCCCTCTGTCCGCGCTCATGTTACTGCCTTCATCGAGCTCAGTATCGTCATCAGAGCCTTCCAAACGCTGGGCATCCTCCTGGAGCATGTACCCAACACTGTGGTCAAACAGTTCGAGGGAATCCTCATGAGGACATGGTGGAGCTAGGGAAGGAGTCACTGATGACATTGAGCTGAGGGAAGAGGCCGCTGCTTTGCCAGACAAAGCACCCTGGGCATGGGTGAGAGAGGATGAGGAGGATGAGGACGGCTTGGTCATCCACTCGACCAAGTCTTCCGCATGTTGCGGCTCAACATGGCCAGCTGCCGAAAAAAAGGCCAAGCGTGTCCCATGGCCACGTGCTGATGAGGATGCACCGTCTCCACGACCAGCACTAGACACAGAGCCTGCTTGCCCTCTCTTATTGGCTTGTGACTGTCTGCCTCTCCTTCTTGGCCTTCCAGACATACTAATGGCCTGTAGCTGCACTAAGCTGGGATAGAACACCTGTAATTTTCTTCAAGTAGCTTTATATACTGTAACCAGACAAGCCTGCCTGTCAGTAGGAAGATAAGAGGAACGGATCTAGCTGAACACTGTGAGCAGGACGCACTGTACTAAATGTAAATAGTCTAGCTGCCTGACCGTGGTACTAATAGGATCAAATAGAACACCTGTAATTTTCTTCAGGTAGCTTTATATACTGTAACCAGACAAGCCTGCCTGTCATTAGGAAGATAACAGGAACGGATCTAGCTGTACACTGTGAGCAGGACGCACTGTACTAAATGTAAATAGTCTAGCTGCCTGACCGTGGTACTAATAGGATCAAATAGAACACCTGTAATTTTCTTCAGGTAGCTTTATATACTGTAACCAGACAAGCCTGCCTGTCAGTAGGAAGATAACAGGAACGGATCTAGCTGTACACTGTGAGCAGGACGCACTGTACTAAATGTAAATAGTCTAGCTGCCTGACCGTGGTACTAATAGGATCAAATAGAACACCTGTAATTTTCTTCAGGTAGCTTTATATACTGTAACCAGACAAGCCTGCCTGTCAGTAGGAAGATAACAGGAACGGATCTAGCTGTACACTGTGAGCAGGACGCACTGTACTAAATGTAAATAGTCTAGCTGCCTGACCGTGGTACTAATAGGATCAAATAGAACACCTGTAATTTTCTTCAGGTAGCTTTATATACTGTAACCAGACAAGCCTGCCTGTCAGTAGGAAGATAACAGGAACGGATCTAGCTGAACACTGTGAGCAGGACGCACTGTACTAAATGTAAATAGTCTAGCTGCCTGACCGTGGTACTAATAGGATCAAATAGAACACCTGTAATTTTCTTCAGGTAGCTTTATATACTGTAACCAGACAAGCCTGCCGGTCAGTAGGAATTTAACAGGAACGGATCTAGCTGAACACTGTGAGCAGGACGCACTGCATTAAATGTAAATAGTCTAGATAGAAGATAACAGGAACAGATCTAGCTAAACTGAATACAGTGTATATATATATATGCAACACCTGGGATGCATATATATACACAATACACTGTAAGTGCAGCTAACTGACTGACTGTTCTGCCTAATCTATCTAACTCAAATCAAATGACACTGTCTCTCTCTCTCTCTATCTCTCAGCACACCGGAACACACACTACACAGGGCCGCCGTGCAGGCGGCCTTATATAGTGTGGGGTGTGTACTAAATCCCCTGAGCCATAATTGGCCAAAGCCACCCTGGCTTTGGCCAATTACAGCTCTCTCTACTGACAGCGCTGTGATTGGCCAAGCATGCGGGTCATAGTGCATGCTTGGCCAATCATCAGCCAGCAATGCACTGCGATGCCGCAGTGAATTATGGGCCGTGACGCGCCACACGAATTTAGCGCGAACGGCCCATAACGTTCGCAATTCGGCGAACGATCGAACAGCCGATGTTCGAGTCGAACATGGGTTCGACTCGAACACGAAGCTCATCCCTACTCCCAAGGCGTTGCTAAGTACTCCCAGGATGTTGCTAAGTGAGGCCTAGTCATCACTATGCACCTCCACCATTACAGGAGTGAGCTCTCAAATGTTGATCCCAAAGCTACTGCATCATGGAAGAAAAAGAGTGTGTGAGGAGGTTTGAATCAGAGAAAGAGCTCACTCCTGTGATGGTGGAGGTGAGCAGTGACGTCTAAGCCTCACTTAGCAACATCCTGGGAGTACTTAGCAACATCCTGGGAGTATTCCAGTCAGGCTTTATAAGGTATGTAAATGGCCTACACCTATAGCAAGGGTATTATTTATCTCTAGTCAGAGCTGCACAGTTTGTTTTAATCTGCAAACATCCCTTACCTGCATAGGCAGGTTTTTTGTAAAGGTGAACTATCCTTTTAATTAACCACTTTAAGACTGGCTGCCGTCATTTGACGGCGGCACAATGTCTCTCCTGCATGAATCGCCGTAGGTGTATGGCGGCTCGCGCAGACTCAGTTGTGGGCATGTGCGCGCTGTGGGAGCATGCCGTGGGTTGGGAGGACTCGATGTCCTGCGGTGGCCCGCGATTGCCTTGTACACAGGCAGAATGGGGAAATGCCTATGTAAACAAGGCATTTCCTCGTTCTGACAGGTGACATGACAGGGATCTACTGTTCCCAGTGGTCGGGAACCATGATCTCTGTCATATCTCAGTAATCCCATCCCCCCACAGTTAGAAACACTCATAGGGAACACAGTTAACCCCTTGATCGCGCCCTAGTGTTAACCCCTTCCCTGTCAGTGACTTTTTTTGTTTATAGCGCAAAAAATAAAAACCGCAGAGGTGATCAAAAGAAAGCTCTATTTGTGGGGAATTAAGTGAATATACACATGCTAAAGACAAATAGGAATGTACTCAGTCAAGAAGGTTTTTAAAAAAAAGGTCATAAAGGCCAACTCCTCAGCCCTAGACTGCTGACTGTACAATAAAGAAGCAACACCACAAAAAGATGAGCCATTAGTGCGTACTCCTCCTATAATCAAACACTTGCCTAACAGTGCTGTGCAGTACTATAGACCTCTGACTTGTCCACACTGCTCTCTATCTCTCCTTCTCTCTCAGTATGAACCTAAAAAAGGAGGTGATTATGGCAAGCTACTAACAAAGACATATTTCAGGTACTTGCAGTATTTAGAAATTCATGAAAAGATTCTTAATTGATATATATAGGTTAAGTGATGTTTTTTTTTTTTTTTTTTTTATGTTCACGTGAAGTGTATTTTTCAAGTTTAGAATTTGCTGCTTCTGGCATTCTCACACTTACATGGTGAAACATTTTAATGTGACACCATGTCTATTTCTAGAATTTAAATCCAGAGCACCACAAGGTGCAAGGAGTTGTTAGCATGTGTTCAGGCAATGTCAACAAGTCCTGTAAAGTGTGAATTTACCTATGCACAGTTTCTAAAGTTGTATCACCAGTCAGATAAACATGTAACAACAAAAATACCTTTCATTACTGAGAACTTTTCACACTGCACTTAAAAAGAGCAGAATGTGAAGATGTCAATTGAGTTCTGGTATTATGAATTAGTATTACAGTCCTTCTTACAGTTAAATCTCAGAAGATGGCATTAGCTTTTAGTATCTGGCAACTCTTTTATGATCTTCTTTCCCATTTTAATGTTCAGAGCAGTGTCCTCTCTTAGGGTGTGTGACTGCTCCATTCTGGCTACAAGTAACCAGTCAGAAGCCAACCATGAACAAACAGTAGGCCTGGGCTGTGTAGCTTCCTCTATTTAGCTCTACTTTTCTACATCACCATTGGAACTTTCTATCTGTGAGAGACAGCAAAAAGGATGTTCTGTCATCAAGCCAGTGCATTCCCAGATTGCTGACAAAGGTAGTGTAATGAACTGGTGTGTCTACAGCAATGCCTGGATTGATCACTGAACATGTAGGCTGCAATGCCCTAGATCCATTTCAAGACTTTGCTGATTTACTAAAAGAAAATAACCTGTGCACGTTGCAAGTGTAGTTGCACTCTGCAATGGCATGTGCTCCAGATCATTTGTAAGGAAAAATGCTGTTTTGGCAGGACGATGGAAGTCAGCAGAGCTTCCCTTCATTTAGTAAGCTCTGGAGCAACTGCACTCTGAGGAGTGTGCACAGTCTATGTAACTTTAGTAAATCAACCCTATAATATATGACACAGGCCTTCCTATCTTTAACCCTTAAAACAGAGGGTGTGCACATCTAGTTTACAATTGATTGTGAAGCTCTGCCAGCACAGTACAGACATGGTTAATTATGGTAAATATATTTCCCCAGCCTTCACCTTAACATTTCATAGACAGGAAAGTGTAAGATTATTAAACAAGGTTTCAGCAAATAAAAAGTAAGCAGCAATGCTTAAATATTTTTTTTTTTAAGTTAAGATGTGTGAAAGGGAACATTTAGCATTTTGCTGCGAAGATGGAGATACACTTTAGGATACAGTTTAAATGTGATAAGCCACAAATACAGGCTACTCTGCTAAGTCTGCTCACATGTCAAACTTCCGCTATGATGGCACTGGCTTGCACCAGTAAACCGTTTCTCTAAAGATGGACAAATTGCTGAAATTTACCAGCATTCAGGCAAAAGAGTGACAGCAGTCTAGGTAGACTCCACATGCCGCTCAGTCATATTATTTCTGTAATTTATTAAGATTTCAAAGTTCCGGAGTTAAAAATTACTAAAAGTGCTGATAGAGGTCTTATTAATGCAGTACTCTACAGTCTTCTCAATATAATAGTTATATTTATAATATATAATAATAGTCTTTTCCCAGCCCAAAAGAATTATCTGGAAAGAAGCAGAAATCCAGAACAGTAAACCTTGTCATTTTTTTTCTCTCTACAAATCACATACACAGGAATCAAGAAGATATCAAATGAACAACAATCATATTTTGCTCACGCATCTCTTCCCATTCTTATTCTTTCAACTATAGATAAATAAGTGAATATTTACCAAACTCCTCATGCCACCCTTCACAGTTGTGGTATTTAGGAGGCTTACATCAATATAAATTCCAATCACTCCAGTTTGTTTAGATCTACCTAGACATAGATGTACACTTGTAACAATGTTTCATGATGTGAAAACGCTTTTACGTGGAATTTGCTTGCCACAGTTGGACAACAAGCTCTTTCGTACTTGACTGAAAAGTGTTATGAATGCACAAAGCCAACTGTCTGCATTGTTTATGTGATATTTGGAAAAAGAGTCATCATTGTTCTTCTATTTATGCCCTTTATGTTGATTGCATTCAGAGAAGCCTTGTGATATGATTATAATACTTGTAAAATAAAAATAGAAAATGAGAAGTGCATTTTATTGAGCAACCAAAGGCATTAGCAGTTTTGTCCTATACCCAGGGGATTTGTGGACTATAGCCTTTAGAATAATATACTGGCTATTTATATGTTAATGAGTATTCCCCTTTAACCCTGGTGGGATTTAAAGTGATGATAACCATTCAAACTGTTTTAGGACAATGTATACTATGAAAATTGTAAGAAAATAGAATTATTGATTTTATTGCATGTGCTCTGGCCAGGATAACCCTTTGTTAGTTGAGAGAGAATTAAAAAGGCATCTATTTTCATTGTGCATGCCCCCATAGTTAGGGCTGGTTTAGCTTGTCCAAATCATATCAGTGGATAATTTAGGAGGCATGTGCTATATTCCAAAAGTAAAATACATTTTAAAACACAAAAGAAAAAATATATAAGCAGTAATGTTACTTAGCTAGAAAAGAGCTGAATCTGAAGCTGAATCTAACAAGCATTTTAGAGGTTAGCTTTAAAACTCTAACCTGCTCTAGACAAGTGGCAGCTAGAATTTTATTGGCTTCTTTGAAAGACACCTACAGTTTCCTGTCCTTGATTTCTTTTATATAACTGTTCTCACTATTATATACACAAGCTATAATTCTGATAGTAGGCAAGATGCCAGACGGCAACGAAGATAAATTAGAGATTGTCAAGTAAATGTGCTGATGACCTCCAAAAGTAAGCCTTCAATAAGGCTATATCAGCAAAGATGACTTCAGAATGTTTTATGTCTTCATCTGCCCTCTTACCAGCTACACTGCTTCCCGTGCTCTCAGGTCAAAGTGTGAACTTAAGTCCCCTGCAATCATTATGAATGTAACATATACCATAATATCATTCGTCTCAACTAATGTAAAAATATCTTGGTTTATTTAAAAAGGCAGTGCAAAGAATATACATATAAGCAAAGTTCAGTTACCATTGCAATTAATCAGAATTTTATGAATAACTAACATCAGTAAAGTATACTTAGCTTTAATTGGCTGATATAGGTTACTGAAATGCCCAAATTCACTGTAGTTCTAGGCACTCTACAGTAGGAAACACTGAACATGGCCAATTAAAACAAAATTAGATACAGATTGGAATGTTCTAGGCTATCTGTAGTTATCCTTAAAGCTAAAAGCAATGCAGATATAAAATACACTAATTATTGCAGCTCTGTAATCATTAGTACATCATTACAATTATTTTTTTTAATGCAAGCAGTATAAGAACCTGTATGTGTGTAAATTAATATCCGCGCTCAGTAAAAAATCAAACAAAACAGCAGCTGAGCACCATAACCCAGATATTGGGCACTAAATCAAATGTAAAAATATAAAGTGCTGAGCACCATAACCCAGATATTGGGCACTAAATCAAATGTAAAAATATAAAGTGCAACACTTCAAAAGCTCATCAAAGAATGCATATATGAATATAGCATATAATATCTATAAAGTGCAAATGTGCAAAAATGGTTCTAATTATTGTGTGATACTGATTGTGCATGTGACCAACATAATACAAAAAAAAACATTATAAAGTGCAATAGCATATAAAGTGCCAAAAGATAAATCATCCAGTGAAAAGTTCAATAAATGGCTGGAGTTTAATGAAAAAGATCCCACATGAGATATAGAGCCTGGATCAAATGCTTGACCACGTGATCCCGTCACCACAGTGAAGTAAAAGGCATACCGGAAAGCCAGCGACCACCCTTTTTCAGGGGGGTCACAAAGCGCATGTTGGATCAATGCTCCCATAGCAGGATGTCCAGATAACCTGAGCGTCTCCCACCAGAAGCCTCCACATACACTGGGCGATGGTCAGACCAGAACAGATATCCACAATATCAGGAGGTGCAAACATGCAAAGAAGCAAAGACTCCAATAGTACAGTATTGTCTTTTTAAGGTATATTTAATGGTAACAATTGCAGTGCTGCATACAGGTAATCTTACTCAAAACGAGTTTCCAGTGCAAATTGAAATAAAAAGAATTCCTTGCAAGTATAAAATCCACAAACAAACATGTGTAGGCGATCATGCATGTGCATCTCGACGATCGTTTCGTCAGATGTGACATCATCAGGGGTATGCCCACGTGTCTGCACCGACGCTCTATATAGTCCATTGACAAGACAGAGGAGCGCTGCCATTGGTTAGGGTCAAATGGCCCAAAAGCATTCATTGGATGGACAGACCAGGTTTATCATGGATAAAGACAGAATGTTCAATGTAGCCATTGGCAGAACTATATGTCCATCATCCCAAGAGAGTGTGAACTGAATTAAACAGCATAGCTATTTTAACTGTGCTGCCATCTTGTGGTAAAAAAAGGAAAAGACCATTTGTCTACACAGATAATAATAGAGGCTAGCTTCCATGTGTTGCCTTAACTAATCAACAATATATATCATTAAAAAACTGCATGCTTTATTACAGAAGTTAAAAACATATATGTATAACTAATCCAAATATACAAATTACTATCAATAGTAAAAATAAAAAAAAATAATAATAATAAAATTAAATAGAATAAAATAAAAAAGGGCCAGAAGTCTAGAACAGGGTAAATATGCAACAGCAAGACTGTGCATATAGGAGGGGGACATCAACTATTGATGATAAAGCAGTTGATGTCCCACCCTACATTCAAGCCCCTGAGCACATGAGACCCCAATTTATGTATCCAATTGGTCTCGGACCTAGAGATACTTTGCTTGCCATTGCTCCCATGCCAATGGAGTACATATTTTTCAAGGGCAACAAAGGTAGTACCCCTGGGGTCCCGATTGTGTTTTAAGTCATAATGCTTAGAAACATTATGCTTATCAAAGCCCTTACAGATGTTAGTTATGTGTTCCCCTAGTCTAATATGTAGAATTCGAATGGTGCGCCCCACATATTCAAGGCCACAAGGACACCTGAGAAGGTAGACGACACATTTCGTCATACATGTAATGAACGATTTTATAGGGTAAGTGAACCCTGTGCCCACTGAGATGAATTCAGTAATCTTCCTACCTCGATGGGTATTGATTTTGCAGGCCCGGCACTTCCCTCACAAATAATACCCCTTCAGGTCACCAAAAAAGTGGGTCTAATAGGTGGGTCAGGAACATTTGGTGCTATTGTGTTCCTTAGATTAGAAGCTCCCCTGAAGATGTCACGGGGTCGATCAGACAATAAGGAACCTAAAACTTGATCATTCTTAATAATCAGCCAATGCCTTTTAATAATCCTCTTAATAGCTCTGTGTTGGCTAGAGAATGTGGTAATAAAGGCCAAACCATAATCATCTGTGTTATCCCCTCAGGGAGCTTTATCCCTCAATAGTTCCTGACGATCTCTGTTTCAAACTTCTACTATAAGGGAATCTGGGGTCTTACTATCATATCCCTTGGTTATAAATCTTATATATGATGCTTCCTTAAAGAAATTTTCCAAATTGGTGCAGTTTCGTTTCAAACGTAAAAATTGAGCTTTTGATACTGCCATCAACCATGAATGATGATGACAAGAGTCCAGAGGAGTTTATCCATTTCTATCTGTTTTCTTAAAAAAGGTTGAAGTGACAATTTTACCATCTAATATTGAGATCTTTAATTCCAAAAAATGGATTTCAATGGGACTTATTTCATGGCTGAGGACAATACCTCTATTATTACTGTTCAAATGGCCCAAAAATGCCTGAGCAGATGGGAATATAAAGAGATAAAGAGAATATTGTCGATAAATCTTCTCCACACAACCAGCTCTGATCACCTATTGTGTAAAACTGTATCCTCCTCCCATTTTGACATAAAAAGGTTGGCCATGCTTGGAGCAAACTTAGCTCCCATGGCCACTCCTTTAATTTGTAGATAATAAGCACCATCATGCCAAAAATAGTTATGAGTCATTGAAAAATCAAGCAACTCTAAAATAAAATTCCTCTGTGTGGTTGAGATAGTAGAGTCTCGGGAGAGAAAATGTTGTACAGCCTCATGTCCCAGTTGGTGCGAGATTGCCGTATACAAAGATGCGACATCTGAGGTTACCAATAGATAAGTAGGTTTCCACTCTACAGTGTCTTATATGTTAATAACATGTTTGGTATCTTTTAAGAACGAAGGGGTACCCATCACCAGTGTTTGCAGATAACAATCAATATATTTTCCAATACGGCAAGTTATGGAATCAATACCACTGATGATGGGTCATCCCGGGAAGGTTAGTCAAGGTTTTATGAATTTTAAGCAACGAGTAAATAATTGGCAAGCGAGGGGCCAGAGGTACCAGATGTTCTCTCTCTTTCTTATTTAAGATCCCAATGTCAAAGCCTTTCTCCACAAGTTCCTTTAACTCCCTTTTGAATATAATCACTGGGTCCAAGGATAATGGGGAATACGTATCAGTGTCAGAAAGAATTCTGATCATCTCCTGTGTATACGTTTCCTTGTCCAGGATCACAATAGCCACCCATTTGTCCGCTGGGCGAACAACAATTTCCTTCCTATTACATAATGCATCCAATCCTATTTTAAGATTGCGTTGGGGTTGTGCTGGTCTTAATTTAAAGTTTTCAAGATCTTTAACAATTAGATCTTGAAAGACATTAATGCTGGGAGCTATGTTTCCTGGGGGGTTAAAAAGTGATATATTAGATAAACCTGAGTGAACAATGGCCGATGCATCCCTATCCAGCTGCCTAGTAGGATTGCTCAAAATATACCTTTTTATATTTAGCTTGCGTGTATATTTTTGTATATCAATAAGGGTGTGGAATTTGTTAAGGTTCCGGGGGGGGGGGGGTGCATATGTCAGTCCTTTATTGAGAGTCGCTATCGACTCCTTGGAAGGTTCTTTGGTACTAAGGTTAATGATGCCACTTTCACCTATGTCCTCCTTTTTTTTGGGGGGAAGACCCTAAAGAACCCGAATTTAACATCTTGCAGTCCCTTGCAGTCCCTGTACAGCAGGATTGTAGCTTAAAAGGGAGGTTGCAGCATGCAGAGCCAATTGGTTCATGTGTTGAAAAGAGGCATGCTGATAGGAAGAGAAAGCAGAGTGAACGAGAGATGAGCTAATCAGTGTGCTGCTTCAGACAGTGATCAGTGATGCTGGCCTTCAGACAGAGAAAAACTATAGGCTGTAAAAAAATACTTTGGAGTGAATCTCTGGATTGAAAATACATATTGCAGAAAAAGCTGGTTTTGTTCATTTTTAATGAGCTATTCATTCTTATTTTTTTATTTTTGGCTGGAGTTTGCTTTAACCTCCCCTGACGGTATGATTATGTCAGATTTTTCATGCTCAAAGCGGTACATTGTTTCACATTGAAATTTGGCTTTTTATATTGTAGGCCTGTAATTCTTAGGAATAACACACTTAAATCTGTCCAAACAAGAGTCTAGTAGACATTCCGGGTTTGATCAAGTTTGAAACACGAAATCATGAATTATAATATAATAAATAACAATAAATAATTATAACAAATAATAATATAATAATACAATGTGTTCAATAATGTAATCAAATCAAAAACACTTAAAAATGCTCAGTTGCAGAATTGTAGCTGTCATTACTTTCAGTGTTTGATGACGAATTTCCCCACAAATCCCTATCACTCAATTCTGCAAGTGATTCTAATTTATTATCGCTGTTTTCTAGCTGGTCTAAAACCACTTTTGATGTAAAGAAACACTTTTTGGTTGCTAATTTGGTTGACAATCTCCAGTTTCCAGGCAGAAAGAACAGTATTTATAATATAAAACTGCATGCAGGGCACTGGACAAAGCACTAGAGACAAAAGGGATGTGAAATAATTTGATACAGTAATGTAATCTGTAAGATTACAGTGTACTGTATGTGTTATGTGTTTTTCACTTTTTGAAGCTCACAAGAAATGGAGCCCAGCACAGAGATAGATTGAGCATAGTACACAGCCCATGGACACAGCGGGGAGACTTTGCAGGATCCTGGGGACAAGGTAAATAACTTTGCCTGGATCCTGCGATGCAATCCAGAGTGTGGCTCGGGATTTCCGCTTTTGGTAATGAAAATTCACCCCGAGTCACACTCGGGATTACCGCTAGGGAGGTTAACCTGCTCATTTCAATGGACCTCTTATCAGGTGACTTTGCATTGCAAACAGTGGTCCTTTTCTGCAAGAAACCCGCATTATACTTGAGTGTGTGCCTCCTGTCCATTACCAGTAATTTCTGCTCAACAAAATAAGTGGTACCTAATGTACACATTTCCTATATTACTATTATATTAGTACACTTCATCTTTATAATAACAAATCCCAATAAAAAATATACATCTCACACCCTGATAAGGTGCAGGGATCCCATAGTCCTATAGAGCTTGACCTTCTGCGAGAGGTGGGGGATAATGCTTTTTCTGCATAGAGCCCCAGTGTGAACTTGTATGAAGGTCACATAAACATATTTGAAAATAAAAGGATAATCAGCTATCCATTGTTTACAAGTTTCCTGAGAAAAGAAGAAAAAGAAGAAAAAAGAGTTGATGGATGGAACAAATAGTCAATAGTGGTGATAACCCAAATCCTTATCTAAGAAACCAACCTCTTTACTAGTTCACCTAAGTACTAAAATATTCACACAAGCAATAGAAATAACAGAGTGTATGCCAAGGAACTGTTGGTGGGGCAAATTACCTGATTTCCC
The DNA here is from genome assembly GCF_042186555.1 of Aquarana catesbeiana. Taxonomy (NCBI): domain Eukaryota; kingdom Metazoa; phylum Chordata; class Amphibia; order Anura; family Ranidae; genus Aquarana; species Aquarana catesbeiana. The sequence continues at coordinate 168,502,966 of NC_133327.1, read as the reverse complement.
GTTATTCACTACTCTACGTTAACGCTATGTTAAGAACCCACTAAGCACTTGATTACATATTATATATCATTCCCTGGCAGATGGTGAGTTCAAAATAGGATGGTTGTTTTAACTGCAGGACTATTTAAAAACACGTGCTGATCACATTTGTAGCATCATTTTCTGGGAGTTTCCTGTCTGTCCTAGTATATATCAGATGCCATAAGAACTATATGTAGTATTTATTACTATAGTAGACACAGTAATTATACTGTACTCCTAGTAAAAGATGGGTGACACCACATTTAAAATGTTATTCATGTAAGTAATGGGAAGAAGTACACATTAATTATACACACCTAATTAAAATACGTGTACAGCTAAGAACATTTACTTTAATGAGATTGTTCAGTGCTTTATGTTGTGTATAATCAAAGTGTCAAGAAATATCTAGTGTATAACACTAACATCTATTTCTGTCAGCTACAAAATCATTATATAACTTTCTTACTAAGAACTTGTCTTATTACTGAACATAATACAGTGAATTTGGAGTCATAAAACTGTAATGTAACTTTTTCGATGAAAAGATGATATGAAAGGTGTTAACAGCTTACATGGCATAATATATAACATTCATAGCAACTTCACCCAGATAGGTGAAAATGATGTGTGTAGCTGCAAAATTCTGTCTATATTTTGTACTTCCTGTTAATGAAATAGATTTTGGGGTCTTTGTAGTCTTTATTTTTTCAACTTTAGTGAGTAATAAGACACTTCACCACCTTGCTTTTTCTTACACATCGGGCCAATTTAGAAATGGTGCATGGATCTTTCTGCTGCTATGGATTTTCGTAATTGTTGCAAATTTACAATTATAACTGCATTTTTTTCTCTCTTATGTACACATTGGAGGGGACTTACTAAAACTGAAATGGGAGCATGCAAAATCTGGTGCAGTTCTGCATAGAAACCAATCAGCATTCAGTTTTTATTGTCAAAGCTTAATTGAACAAGCTGAAGTTAGAAGCTGATTGGTTACCATTCACAAGTACACTATATTCTGAGTGCTCCAGTTTTAGTAAATCTCCCCTATTGCTATTTTCCAATAATTCAAATAGTGCATGGAGCTCTTTGAAAATATCCCACGATGAACAATCCACCCAAAACTGGAATCATTGGCTTCTCATTATTTTTAGGGATTATTACAACAAAATCTGTACCCTAGAATTTCCTAGATTATCACAGGAAGTCATGATCTCCTTGTTGGTTTTTTCACTTACAGGCATATTAATAAAGCAGCGAGTTACCTGTTTGCTGAACATTTGCTTCTTATTTGCCATATTCTTGCTATTGTATAGTTTGTTACTGTTATGAAACACATTTTCCGCAGGAGGAACAGACAGGAGGAGATATAAGACAAAAAGCCTGGGAAGTGGAGGGAGGAGAGAGCTGTAAACTGGAGAGCTGCTGCAGAGTGAGAGGTGCTGTTTGTGGCTCACTGGGGGAAGAAGGAGCCAGTGAGAGAAGAAGGAGCCGGTTCTGAGCGCTGTTGTATCCTAACACAGACTGCTGGACTGAGACCCAAGTCGCTGCTGCCCAGACATGCTGCAGAAGCAATGGAGGCGTAACGTCGCTACGGTACCCATCAGCTTTCCCAGATAATGTCCGACAAAGAGGGGCCCCTTCATTATCTCGACTAGTCCCTGTCGGAGATCCCAAAGGAAAGTGGTGAGAGGGTTGCAGACCCACAGTTAACCTGAAATACTGACAGTGTTTATATTGGTCACTTGCAAGAAGTTTGCAGTTTCAAACTACCAGTCACAACTGTCCTAGCGTTCTGCTGCTGCTGCTGAACTAGGCCCAACTTGGCCATTTTACCTGCTCCTTTTATCCAATTATTGAATTGCACCTTACAGATCCCTCTATACTTTTCAACCCAACCCACTGAGTACAGTACTTCCACTACCCACACAATAGACATATGTCATTCATGTGCGCCGACATCTTCAAGGGCCCCAATTTAGCCAACAGAAGATTAAAACTAAGGACAGCATGCTGATAAATTTATACTGAGGGAAGATCTGTATTTGACATTAAATGTACTACCTCAGGCCTAAGCTTGGTCCCTCATTGTGAGTGCTCCCAAGTGACCTAGCCCTTGCTCAGTTTGTTACCTATTGGTAAAAGTTGCTGTAGATAATCTTATGAGGAGAGCTAGAGTTTATGCTGTTAAGGGGTACAGCACGTGCTAGAATTTACAGTAAAAATCATTGAAAGTAACCTTGTGGATATGGTTGTGGTTACATTATTATGCTTTATGTTGGTTGACAATACATCCTGCTATTTTCGAAAGAGTTGTGAGTCCCATTATTATGTGCTCATTAAAGGGTAAAGATAGATATATTATATATATAGATAGATAGATAGATATATTACTGGTGGTGTCGGTGAGGTTGAGGCCTCAAACAGGGCTGCAATAATAGTAGAGGTTCCAAATCAATCAGTGCATTTAGCTCCCATTTAGGACAATTCTTCTGAATGCTTTTCCTAATGACAGAATTCTGCTAAAAAAGCACAAAATTTGTAGCATTCCAGACTTCTGGTACAGAAATAGAAAGATTTTCTAACGTCTAACAAATGCTTGTCATGACTATGAATAAAACATGAACAAATAATAGCTTTCTGCAGTGTCTGCTCATTGTTTTGGGGGAAAATGAAAAAAAAAATCATGCTCCAAAAAAGCTTTTGTACTAAAGCAGGAAATTAAGCCAACTAGAAATGAACAACAATTCAGTACAGTACATCCCATAGTGGCTCATACTCACTTCCATCTACACGGGAAACCTGCATAACTGCTGGGAATTAATTCATAACTTTCATTACAGGCAACTCTTCAGCCCACAAGATAATCTTTAACCACTTGCCTACAAGGCACTTACACCCCCTTCCTGTCCAGGCCATTTTTCAGCTTTCAGCGCTGTCGCACTTTGAATGACAATTGCGCAGTCATGTTACACTGTACCCAAACAATTTTTTTATCATTTTCTTCACGCAAATAGAGCTTTCTTTTGGTGGTATTTAATCACTGTTGGGTTTTTTTTATATTTTACAAAATAAAATCAGTGGGCACTGATCAGTGGGCACTTATAGACAGCACTGGTGGGCACTGATAGATGGCATGGATAGGTGGTACTGATGGGCACTGATGGGCATTGATGGGTGGCACTGATGGGCATTGATCGGCAGCAGTGATGGGCATTGATGGGCAGCACTGATAAGCGGCACTGATAACCAGCACTGACTGGCATCGCTAATGGGCACTGATTGGTGGCACTTGTGGGCAGTGGTGGGCACTGATTGCCGGCACTGGTGGGCACTGATTGCTGGCACTGGTGGGCAATGGTGGGCACTGATTGCATGTGTAGGTGTCCCCCTGCGTGGAGATGCCACTGATTGTCTCTCCTTGCCACACACTCTGTGTGAGACAAGGAGTGGCAATTACCGGCATCTCCGTGTTTACATGTGACCGGCTGTAATCGGACACAGCCGTTCACATGGTTAAAGAGCCGTGGACGTGGCTCTTTACAGAGATCGGGGATCGTGCCGTGTCCTAGCAACACGGCGCGGCCGCGATCTCCGCGCTGTGTGCCCCTGCGGGCACATAAGAGTGGCCGTTCTGGGACGTCATCATATGACGGCATCCCAGAATGAGAGCCACACCGCCCCACCGTCATTTGACGGTGAGCGGGCAGGAACTAGTTAAAGAATGCTTCATATTAAAGTATATAAAGATGGCATTTTAACCTCTTTAGCGGTATTCCCAAGTGTGGTTTGGGGTGAATTTTCAGTACCAAAAGCGGTAACCCCGAGCCACACTCAAGATCGCATCGCAGGATCCAGGCAAAGTTACTTATCTTGTCCCCAGGATCCTGCAATGTCTCCCCGTTGTGTGTGCGAGCCGTGTCTCCACTCAATTCATCACAGTGCCGAGCTCCGTTCCCTGCGAGCATTGCAACACACGGGGATGGAGCATGGCGCCAAAATCAAAAAGTTAAAAACACACAATACATACAGTACAATGTAATCTTACAGATTACATTACTGTATCAAATTATTTCACATCCCTTTTGTCCCTAGTGGTTTGTCAAGTGCCCCGCATGCAATTTTATATTATAAATACTGTTATTTCTGCCTGGAAACTGGAGATTGTCCATAGCAACCAAAACCGTCCCTTTACATCAAAAGCGGTTTTAGACCAGCTAGAAAAAAGTGATAATAAACTAAAATCATTTGCAGAATTGAGCAATAGTGATTCGTGGGGCAATCCGTCAAGTAATGAGCGACAATTCTGCAACTGAGCAAATTTCAGTGTTTTTGATTTGAATACATAATTGAATAATAATATTATTATATTATTATTTGTTATAATTATTTATTTAAAACATTGTACCCTTTGAGCATCAACAATCTGACATAATCATACCGCCAGGGAGGTTAAAGTGGTAGTAAAGTCTGCTTTTTTCTATGTACCTACAAGTAAGGCTTACCTTTAGGTACAGTGAATATCTATTAACCTCCCTGGCAGTATTCCCGAGTGTGGCTCGGGGTTAAATTTCAGTACAATTAGCGGTAACCCTGAGCCACACTCAGGATTACATTGCAGAATCCTGGTACAGCATACTTACCTTGTCACCAGGATCCTGCGATGTCCCCCCGCTGTGTCCTTCACTGGATCAAATCATTTCACCTCCCTTTTGTCCCTAGTGCTTTGTCCAGTGCCCTGCATGCACTTTTACATTATATATATATATATATATATATATATATATATATATATATATATATATATATATATATACTGTTCTTTCCTGTAAACTTGAGAATGTCCATAGCAAACAAAAAGTGTCCCTTTACATCAAAAGTGGTTTTAGACAAGTTAGGAAACAGCGATAGTAAATTAGAACACTTGCAGAATTGAGTGATAGTGATTCTTAGGGAAATTAATTTTATTATTATTATATTATTATTTTCTATAATTATTTATAGTTATTTATTATATTATAATTTATGATTTCATGTTTCAAACTTTATCATACCCGGGATGTCTACTAGACTCTTGTTTGGACAGATTTAAGTGTGTTATTGCTAAGAATTACAGGCCTAAAATATAAAATGCCAAATTTCTATGCAAAACAATGTACCACTTTGAAATTCAAAAATCTGATATAATCATACCGCCAGGGAAGTTAAATCTGTTTAGGAGATATTCACATTTGTAGCAGCCAATTACATCACTGGTGCATGCGCACTGTGCTCTGAATGGACTGCACACTCAAAGTAAAGTGTCGTGATCGTGATGCCCGTACGCATGTGCAGAAGTGATGTCATCGGACCCTCTCTATTCAAACGCCTGAAGTGCGCAAACCCGGAAGGAAGACCCAGTGAAAATGGAAGCCCTGGCAGCGGTTACAGCATGTCGCTGGATAGATACACTTTATAGGTAAGTCTGTTATAGTGTGCTAGTATGCAGGGCTTAACCCATAGTAATCCAGCACATTTTATAAAGTGGCTGAATTCCTGGAGTTCGGCTTTAAGCAACTTGAACTTCACACTCTACTTATTAATTTTTTTGCAAAAAAACATATATTTCTGGTGATTAATATCTCTTTAGATGTCCAATTTCCTCTCTCTAGCTCATTGTCTCTCCTGCTTTTAATGTCAAGCCGTTTAACTGTGACAGCTTGTGAGAAATCATTAAAAGTAATGCTGTGTTGGTAGCCAAAAAAACGAGAGAATGTGAAACGTTAACATTTAACGAGGTAGAAACTGCTTGCTCTGACATCTCTTTTCTGAAGCGTCGTGAGATTAGTAACGTGAACCCCCCAAGAAATCACTTTCCTTTGAGGACATTTAGGAATGACAATATTTATGTTTTCATGTATATTTTCCCAACAATTAGCAGTCTACAAACTACACCGTGTTTTCTACTGCAGCATTGACAAAAAACTTTATTCATCTTAAATGCCCCCATGTTTTTTGGTTAAGTACTCCAAATACCATCATATTATCATTATTATTATATTATTATATCATCACCATACAAAAAACGGTACACTGTCACTGGCTAATTGAGATGTTGGCTGCCTATTCCACCTTTCAGATTTACACAGATGGGCTTATTTAATAAGATGCAATGTAAATAGTAGCAGCAACCCACAGTGAGCATTTTTTAATTTACAGCAATAACATTAGCTGAATTTAAACATGAACTGAGCGTATTCACTGCTTTGAACGTATGTGCTTTGCATAATTTAGCTGATCTTTGTGCTGCTACTAAATTGGCATGAAAGTTTCTACAATATTTTCTTATAGCCATGGACAGTTCCAGATTTCCATCACTGAAGCTTGTAGGCTCACAACCTTTGGTTTTTATAACCCATTGCTGGGATCATCTCTTTTAGACATAGGCGTGTGTACAGGGTGTGCCTGGTGTGCCCGGGCATACCCTAATCACCTCGTGCAGAGCAGATTCCCCTGCTGCCCAGGCTCTCCCATTTTCCCCAGTAAATGTATAATTTGCCAACCCCTTCCTTTTCTGAATGGACACAGTACCAATACCGGTCAAGCACTATGTTCATTCGTAACTGTTTGTGAAAGAACAGGAAGTCATCAGTCCCCTTCTCTGTCTCAAAAGTGAGACATCAGGGGTTTATTTGGACCCCTGATATTTCACTAAAGCCCGTCAGCAGGGCTCCTAAAAAAATATAATATTGTAAAAAAAAAAAAATACTGACACCTCTGCCCTACAGACACCATTTAATGCTGTACTAATGTACTTTCTCTACTGACATGGTCCACTGCCCTACTGACACCATACATATTTTAATACATTTGAAAAATTTTTTTACATCCTCTTTTCTACAACACCTAGATCTAAATGAGCACTTGACCCTTGCAATTTCCGGGAATGGGACTTTAAAATGGACAGAGATAAAAGAGCACAGTCCTCTAAGAAATGGCTCTGGATATTACAAATATACACTATAATGTCAAAAGTATTGGTACGCCTGCCTTTATACGCACATCCCAGTCTTAGTCCGTAGAGTTCAACATTGAGTTGATCCACCCTTTGCAGCTATAACAGCTTCAACTCTTCTGGGAAGGCTGTCCACAAGGTTTAGGAGTGTGTCTATGGAAATGTTTGACCATGCTTCCAGAAGTGCATTTGTGAGGTCAGACACTGCTGTTGGACGAGAAGGCCTGGCTCGCAGTCTCAGCTCTAATTCATCCCATTAAAGTTCATGTGAGTGTAAAGCCAGGCATCCCAATACCTTTGGTAATATAGTGTATACACTCATGTGTGTTTGAACTTCGGGGTGGACATGCTAATGCACTAGGCTGCGCACACCTATGCTTTTAGGGCCCATTAACACTGTCTTTTTGGTGCATTCTGTTAACACGTGTTCTGTCACGTCTTAATGTGTGTTGCATTAAGGCGGCCCATTCCGTTTTAATGGGCTGCAAGTGCACAAACATTTACATAAAAATGGATGTACACTAAAACACATGTGCAAAGAACTGCAATGCCTTAGTGCAGTGGAGTGGCATTCAAAACTACCATCCAACAACATGCTGATGCATGTAATGTGCATTGTGTTAACGTGCCCTTACCACAATTCACTGGATCAAAAAAAAGTGTTTTGAACCTTACACAGAACATGTCCATGTTTTAGTGGTCCTAACATGGCTTAGAATACTGTGACATAGTAAAAATAGCCTTATGTGAGATGTCTGAATTTCTATTGATAGTAAAAAAAACTATTTGTGGCTGATAACTGTATAGCTAAAAATCACCTCTGTGTCACAGCCACTCATATGCACAGGCCTGTGCATAGAGATAAGTCCGGCCCTGGTTTTACATATATAAAATATGTGCATCATTTAAATCATTGCAAGAATAACTAAATTGAAATATTGTTATAAAATTCAAAATTCTCCAAGGCATAAAATCTTTCCAGAATAAAGCAACAGGATCAGGCAAACATCCATATACGTTGCTTCTTTTTGCTTCCCCGCTGCTCCATTCAGCTTCCAGGAGCAAAAGGAAAGTTTGGAGTTGTAGCTTACAGAGACCTATGGAATCCCTGTGTGATATTGCTGATTGGCCCAGAGCTATCACATAGAGTAAAGCTGGCCATACATGGATCAAAATTCAACTGGTTCAACAGGAGCCAACTGAGTTTCAATCTATGTATGGCCACTGTGATTGAACAGAAGTTGATCTACTAATCAGCTTCTGTTCAACCACTCTGTTTGAAAATTTCTGCCCGATCAGTTCTGATCATTGTAGTATGGCAGAGGGCAAATCTCCGGCTGTCAGAATACAAAGACCCAGCAGGGAGGATTCCCTCATCCACCTCGAATGTATGGATGGGGGAATCAGGACAATTTTTTAGTTCAAGAAATTGAGGTAAAGATGGTGATGTCAGATAATCTCCTAACTAGCTCTTATCCTGAATTGATTTTGGTTCTGGAATGAGAAGAAAAGTCCCTTTACCTCTGCAGTAGCTGATACTACATACAATTTATACAGTGCGGACTGCAGGTGCAAGTACTAGTAAACAAAATAGTTTGTTTGGACCAGCTTGGATTAGTAAGTTAAATCAAACCTACAGTTCAGTGCTTTCTTCAACTTTTCTGATCTACCTACTTGTTCTGAGTCAGTGACTAAGAAAGTACTGAAATCATATAGTCATAACAGCCAGCAATCAGTAGTGTAGGCCTCCATTTTCCCTCATAAAAGTCTCACTCACCACTGTTTGCTTTTTTTTTATAGCTTGTAGAATTGATATGAGGAGATAACACCTTAAAATTTCTACTGAAATTTTAGCTGTATATGTACAAGTGCAGTACTCAACAAGTAAGATACCATTTACAAGCATAAGTTTTTATCTGCAAGTATTTTTCCCTCTGTGGGGCGTATGATCCTGTTGAAACATAAGAATGGCTCTGAAAATATAACCTTGATATCTGTAATTTCAGATCATGTTACTGTGAGTGGCACTGCAGTGGTTGCTTAAATAATTAAAATGGCCAAAAAGGTTAATGGAAAACCATTCTTTTTTTTCCTACACCTGTAGAATTTCACTTGAACTTTCAAACCAGAAAGTATAAAAATTAAATGTCTTGCCATTCGATGGTGCCTTCATGGAATTTTCTATCGAGTACCTTGTCATGTTTCAATTTTCGCAAACATTCTACAGTACTTCCAGATTATAATGACAAGTACATGAGCATAAGACTAGTTATTATTTTTCTCATTCAGGAGCAAATTTAATTATTATAAATTAAATTGTTTCCATTAGATTTAACAGAAATTTTCCATCCTTGTCCTCCAGTTTGTTTGCTCGCGCTACTCCCCCTTAAACCCTGGTACACACACTGAAATGATCAGGCGAATGATAGTGCTTTTTTTTTTTTTTTTTTTTTTTTGCATGCTAGTATCCATATCGAAAATGCAGCGGTTACTAAAGTTACAAAAATTCTCGTAGGACAGAACAAAAATTCAGAAGTGATGTAATGTATTGTATTGTATTTGTATTGTAATTTTGAACGAAAGCTGTACTGATTAAATGAAAATTGTACGATCTGGTATCGTACGAGAAAAATGTTGTGCTTGTCCTATCGGATAATATCGATGAACTGTCGTGATCGGCTCTCGAAAGCTGTGTACTAATGATCAGATTCTGGCACGATCGCTTTGAAAGCGGTATTTTTTTATACAATTTTCTAAATGTGTGTACAGGCCTTTACGCATACATAATCATACAAACTTCTACAGGTGTAAGGCCAGCTTTATACTGACCTATCCCTATTCCTCTGAGATCTTTAGTGCCTGGCCTGCTGGTAGCTGTACAGACACTGCTTGAAGTCTCCCAGCCAGACTTCAATCTTCTTGCTGCAAAGTTAATTTAATTCCTATGGAAATGGCCTATTTTTCATCCCAATGTTGGGCAGTCTTTCCATTAGAATAAATGGAAATTGTTGCGTGCGTGCACAGAACAATGATACTTATTATTTACCTATTATTGCTTCACTCATATGAACACGGCAATCTTTGTACAGCCTTATTGCATTTTCCCTTCCTTTACTGAATAACACTGCATATAGGGAAATAAACGCTTGCTTTTTATTCTGTTTTACAGACATTACATCTTTAATAACTCAATGCATTAATATGTTTTATTGCAATCATGTAATCAAAATGATTCAGTATAAACACAGTCATACTGTATATAAAGGAAAAGTCCAGTGTGCCAATGACATTGGGGTAAACTGCAGTCAGAGTCCCATAAAATGGCATGAAGGACAAGGCAGGACCTGTAAAGATGTCACATAAAAGTCAGCTCTGATGTATCTTTCTAGCAAGAGGGAAGAGATGAGCATATAGAAGGAACCACAGATTATCAACTGATTGTAAAGACTTTGTCTGGCTATTATCAGAACAAATGCCATTTCATTGTAGCGGACATCTGTTAAATCTTCCTCTCTTAATAGAAAATGTTGCCTCTGGGACATTTTTTTTTTTTTATTTCTTTTACGGCTTTACTTTCTTTAGAGATAAAGGTCTCCTTATTTTTATTTTTACAAAGGAGATTAATTTTCTGCAGGTATATTGCAAGTCCTCCATTAAGAGTTTTATATTCCTGGCATGGCATCTACCAAAATTAAAATAAAGCTATTTTCAATTTAAACAACCCCCTGCGTAATATGTATCAACTAAAACACTTTTTTTTTTGCTAGAAAGAATATGCTTTACCCTTTTCTGAGCTTCTTTGGTGTTATGTGTAGTAATCAGTACTGAACACCTTAAGATAAGCTATTTACTCCAGAATATGGCTTTGGGCACTTAGAATTGCCTTTGCTCCATGAGCTGTGATTCACATTCATTCTGACTTCTCCTTCTCTGTACAAGATGTCAACTTCAGGGGAGGTATACAGAAGTAAATTGCTTAATAGCTGAATTGTTCATATTTGTCAGAGGTTTATGTTAAAATAATCAAATTAAAGAAAAGCTGTAAAAGGGTCATTTTTTAAGTGTATATGTTTTTATTTGAAGAATCTTTTTGTCTGTTTCCCACTTTCTCTATCTAACTAAAACTAAAACACAGTTATGCCCCGTACACACGGTCGGATTTTCCGATGGAAAATGTGTGATAGGACCTTGTTGTCGGAAATTCCGACCATGTGTAGGCTCCATCACACATTTTCCATCGGATTTTCCGACACACAAAGTTTGAGAGCAGGATATAAAATTTTCCGACAACAAAATCTGTTGTCGGAAATTCCGATCGTGTGTACACAAATCCGACGGACAAAGTGCCATGCATGCTCAGAATAAATAAAGAGATGAAAGCTATTGGCCACTGCCCTGTTTATAGTCCCGACGTACGTGTTTTACGTCACCGCGTTTAGAACGATCGGATTTTCTGACAACTTTGTGTGACCGTGTGTATGGCAAGACAAGTTTGAGCCAACATCCGTCGGAAAAAATCCTAGGATTTTGTTGTCAGAATGTCCGAACAAAGTCCGACCGTGTGTACAGGGCATTAGAGTGAGGGAGGCGGGGGGAGGATTCCTCCTCTAGTTCTTTCAGCTGTGATTATACATTTCTGGTTGAGCTATTGAGCCGTGGAACCAACAGACTTTTAAAAACAAGCGAATGATAGCCTGGAAAACATATAAAAATAAGCCTGGAGTTTCAGGCTAGCGTAAGCCTGGGTTGCAGGCTAGAGTAGGCATCAGTCTTCATGTCTACTAGTAGACTACTACAGAAAACCCTTGATAACCAGTCTCAGTGAAAATATAAAACAGACAATTTGGATTTTTTGTGACACTTGATTTTGTTTTTCATAGAACGACTTATGCTCCTGCCCCCAAACTTCTTTAACATGTTCTGTTTAACAAGTGCAATCTTCCAATGGCCAGTTTTACCTATATACTGTATCTTATTGCCTCTACTCCATATATAGTTTAGATGTATTTTTTTTTTTAGAGGAAAGGACCAAACTACTAATCACAAGGCAGTCATGAGGAAATCTGTGGCTCCAATTTAAACACAATTTTGGCACACTTGAACAGAACACTCATTTAGAATGACTTATCATAATGCCCCTGTTATAATCATAATTATTTCATATTCACGTGTTCGAAGCTTTCACATTACTGGTGCCCAGAGAGTCAGAAGGTTTATAAAATGCATTTTGTGGTGTATTAGGAAGTCAGACTTACTATATCAAGTCAAATTGGATATTAGCTTTTAGCAATTGTGTTTACTTTAAAAGGTACACAATATTTAAATGAGAAGACATAGTCTTGTGATGCATGTTGGGTGCATAGCCTACCTGTTGAGTAGTTCGGTTTTGCATCCCTATCCACCCAACTGCCTTTGTCAGTAATTTGGAGATCCTGGAACACACCTGCTTAATAGGGATGAGCTTCGAGTTCGAGTCGAACTCATGTTCTACTCGAACATTGGCTGTTCGCAAGTTCGCCGAACAGCGAACAATTTGGGGTGTTCGCGGCAAATTCGAATGCCGCGGAACACCCTTTAAAAGTCTATGGGAGAAATCAAAAGTGCTAATTTTAAAGGCTTATATGCAAGTTATTGTCATAAAAAGTGTTTGGGGACCCGGGTCCTGCCCCAGGGGACATGGATCAATGCAAAAAAAAGTTTTAAAAACGGACGTTTTTTCAGGAACAGTGATTTTATTAATGCTTAAAGTCAAACAATAAAAGTGTAATATCCCTTTAAATTTCGTACCTGGGGGGTGTCTATAGTATGCCTGTAAAGGGGCGCATGTTTCCTGTGTTTAGAACAGTCTGACAGCCAAATGACATTTGGAAGGAAAAAACTCATTTAAAACTACCCGCGGCTATTGCATTGCCGACAATACACATAGAAGTTCATTGATAAAAACGGCATGGGAATTCCCCACAGGGCAACCCCGAACCAAAATAAAAAAAAAAAATGATGTGGGGGTCCCCCTAAATTCCATACAAGGCCCTTCAGGTCTGGTATGGATATTAAGGGGAACCCCAGCCAAAATTAAAAAAAAAAATTGACGTGGGGTTCCCCCTAAATTCCATACCAGACCCTTCAGGTCTGGTATGGATTTTAAGGGGAACCCCGCGCCAAAAAAAAAAAAAAAAACGGCGTGGGGTCCCCCCAAAAATCCATACCAGACCCTTATCCGAGCACGCAACCTGGCAGGCCGCAGGAAAAGAGGGGGGGACGAGAGTGCGGCCCCCCCCCTCCTGAACCGTACCAGGCCACATGCCCTCAACATTGGGAGGGTGCTTTGGGGTAGCCCCCCAAAACACCTTGTCCCCATGTTGATGAAGACAAGGGCCTCATCCCCACAACCCTGGCCGGTGGTTGTGGGGGTCTGCGGGCGGGGGGCTTATCGGAATCTGGAAGCCCCCTTTAACAAGGGGACCCCCAGATCCCGGCCCCCCCCCCGTGTGAAATGGTAAGGGGGTACTTACCCCTACCATTTCACTAAAAAACTGTCAAAAATGTTAAAAATGACAAGAGACAGTTTTTGACAATTCCTTTATTTAAATGCTTCTTCTTTCTTCCTTCATCTTCTTCTTCTTCTGGTTCTTCTGGCTCTTCTGGTTCTTCCTCCGGCGTTCTCGTCCAGCATCTTCTCCGCGGCGTCTTCTATCTTCTTCTCCTCGGGCCGCTCCGCACCCATGGCATGGGGGGGGGGAGGCTCCCGCTCTTCTCTTCATCTTCTTCTCTTCTTCATCTTCTTCTTCTTCTTCTCTTCTTCCTTCTTCTGTTCTTCATGTCTTCTCCGGGCCGCTCCGCAGCCATGCTGGCATGGAGGGAGGCTCCCGCTGTGTGACGGCGTCTCTTCGTCTGACGGTTCTTAAATAACGGGGGGCGGGGCCATCCGGTGACCCCGCCCCCCTCTGACGCACGGTGACTTGAGGGACTTCCCTGTGACGTCACGGGGAATGCCACAGGGAAGTCCCGTCATGTCACCGTGCGTCAGAGGGGGGCGGGGTCACTGGGTGGCCCCGCCCCCCGTTATTTAAGAATCGTCAGACGAAGAAACGCCGTCACACAGCGGGAGCCTCCCTCCATGCCACAGCATGGCTGCGGAGCGGCCCGGAGAAGACATGAAGAACAGAAGAAGGAAGAAGAGAAGAAGAAGAAGAAGATGAAGAAGAAGATGAAGAAGAGAAGAAGATGAAGAGAAGAGCGGGAGCCTCCCCCCCATGCCATGGGTGCGGAGCGGCCCGAGGAGAAGAAGATAGAAGACGCCGTGGAGAAGATGCTGGACGAGAACGCCGGAGGAAGAACCAGAAGAGCCAGAAGAACCAGAAGAAGAAGAAGATGAAGGAAGAAAGAAGAAGCATTTAAATAAAGGAATTGTCAAAAACTGTCTCTTGTCATTTTTAACATTTTTGACAGTTTTTTAGTGAAATGGTAGGGGTAAGTACCCCCTTACCATTTCACACAGGGGGGGGGCCGGGATCTGGGGGTCCCCTTGTTAAAGGGGGCTTCCAGATTCCGATAAGCCCCCCGCCCGCAGACCCCCACAACCACCGGCCAGGGTTGTGGGGATGAGGCCCTTGTCTTCATCAACATGGGGACAAGGTGTTTTGGGGGGCTACCCCAAAGCACCCTCCCAATGTTGAGGGCATGTGGCCTGGTACGGTTCAGGAGGGGGGGGGCCGCACTCTCGTCCCCCCCTCTTTTCCTGCGGCCTGCCAGGTTGCGTGCTCGGATAAGGGTCTGGTATGGATTTTTAGGGGGACCCCACGCCGTTTTTTTTTTTTTTTTTGGCGCGGGGTTCCCCTTAAAATCTATACCAGACCTGAAGGGTCTGGTATGGAATTTAGGGGGAACCCCACGTCAATTTTTTTTTTAAATTTTGGCTGGGGTTCCCCTTAATATCCATACCAGACCTGAAGGGCCTTGTATGGAATTTAGGGGGACTCCCACATCATTTTTTTTTTTTAATTTTGGTTCGGGGTTGCCCTGTGGGGAATTCCCATGCCGTTTTTATCAATGAACTTCTATGTGTATTGTCGGCAATGCAATAGCCGTGGTAGTTTTAAATGTGTTTTTTCCTTCAAAATGTCATTTTGCTGTCAGACTGTTCTAAACACGGGAAACATGCGCCCCTTTACAGGCATACTATAGACACCCGCCAGGTACGAAATTTAAAGGGATATTACACTTTTATTGTTTGACTTTAAGCATTATTAAAATCACTGCTCCTGAAAAAACGTCCGTTTTTAAAACTTTTTTTTGCATTGATTCATGTCCCCTGGGGCAGGACCCAGGTCCCCAAACACTTTTATTGACAATAACTTGCATATTAGCCTTTAAAATTAGCACTTTTGATTATTCATGTTCGTGTCCCATAGACTTTAACGGTGTTCGCGTGTTCAAACGAATTTTTTTCCTGTTCGCATGTTCTGGTGCGAACCGAACAGGGGGGTGTTCGGCTCATCCCTACTGCTTAATGTGCTAGAACATCTCTCTTGCTGTCTCTCACACACTGAAGGACAATGGCTGTGGAAAGCTAAAGCAGAGATGCTGGAGCAGCAGAAAAGTTACAACGTATAGGATTGGGGATTATCTTTACTGGATGGCATTAGTAATTCACTCAATGCTTTCAGTGTTTACCTTGAATTCCTCTTTAAAATGTAAACTCATCTTTGATTGCTGGCCATAGACTAGTGCTCTTCTCCACAAATGGTTATGCCTAACAGGCCAGAATAAAACTCAATAGAAAACATGAATTGCTTGGGAATGGTTCTTTAAATTTCCGACAAGAGTCTACAGATTGCAATTTAGTTTAACTTCCTTTTAATTATACAGAACTCACATATCTAATTAAATGTATTCACCTTGCCAGCTGCAGTACGTATAGGGCTTGTAATATGTTTTTTCAAATGGGCAGTAAACATTGTTACTTAAATTGATTAATTTATGCATTTGGATTAAATGTACTAGTTTATTTCTTACTAATTCTATGCTGGGCCTGATCTTCAATACTTAAGACACACATCAAAATTAAAAAATAATGATTGCAAACTGCCTTTTAAACTCCATTTTCTATAATTGAAAAAATGCAAATGTGGGCTGAAAGTTTTCTTTTATATCGTCAGAGACGCTTTGACACAAATTAATCTGATGATCTTGATAAAGGAAGCTATCTGAATAAAGAATATATGCTAGAGCCCCTATATAACAATGAAATAATGGCAAAGCTTAATTAAAGAGGAACTATCACACTAAATTAGGAAGTGTAACATTCACATTACATCTCAGCAAGAGCTCTATTCACTACATCACTACACTACACTTACTTTTACATGTGTGGGCCAATAAAATGTCACTTAGTGACCACTGGCAGGTCACCTGCTAGCATATATTATCTCTCAGTAAACCCATTGATAACATTTTTTTAGCTAGTATCCTTGATCTCTCCTATAAGTCCATAATAGAGGAGCTCTCTAATAACAACATTCTCCAATTATTTGATTGATTGATTGATAAGAGAATTCATCAAAATTACACCATTATTTGGTCTTGTAATTTCTGTAGCAATGAGAGAAGAGCTGGGAACTCTGGTGGAAACAACTACTTTACTGCTTTTGTCCACTTAGGGAGATTTCTCTTTACTTCCTTCCCCGAGACACAAATAAATTGAGAGAAAATTTTTCCAAAGTAAGCTAGTTGTCACCAAAACAAGTGATCCCATTTAAAGATTTCCTCGCTATTCTTGGCTTGATGCAGTACATTTTAAGCCAACATACAGCCAAACACACAAATAGAAAAATCAGCTCAAGGGACATAACGTACAGTTAGTATGATGTGTCCCTTGTCCTGATTCTTTTTCTTTTAGTAGCAATCCACTCAGTCTTGCACCCCTTCCCCAACCCCCACTGCTGTAATCTTCTGGTGCTGTGGGGGTCAATACAAGTAAAGGGCTTTCTGGAGCTCTCGTCAAAGGACCTTGACTATGCCCACCCTCTCCTGCCAGATTTGCCATTCATAAAAGTTGTACTACAGCTTCTATGAATGACACAGAATCTCTGAATAGGGGACGGGTGGGTGATTGACTGCTCCACCTCCTCCATTCATGGATCCCATATCATTCATAGAAGTTGTAGTATGGCTTCTACGAATGACGGGCCTGGCAGGAAAGAGCAGGAATAGTTGTGCTCTCTTGATGAGAGCTCCCAACAGCGGTTTCGTTGTATTATTACTCCCCCCCACACTAGAAGATTTCTATGTTGGGGGGTGGGGGGTGCAGGACCAGGTGAATTACTACTACAAGAAGGAGAATCAAGACAAGGGGCATATCATACTAATTGTAAGTTATGTTCCTTGTGCTGATTTTTTGTTTTGGCTACACTTAGACTTTAAAAGTTCACTATGCAAGTTTTTATGTAGTTTTTTTTTCCAAATGGCTGCTGCTTCTTTCAGTGCAGAATGAAATGTATAATTCTCTGCATTAATAACTCTCATCTGTAACATTTGAAATAATGAACTAGGGTTTCTCATTCCAACCAATTCTGTTATTGTTGTACGATGAAGCAATTAGGGAAAGGGTCTGATAAGCTGCTATAGGTAATCCACATTACAGGTTTTATTGCTGATGCCAGACATAGAAAAATATATGCAACCCGAGTAGTATATTCCCAGGGACATGGCTTTTACTGATTCTGATGAGTCTGCTAATCTTATTAAAAGAAAATGTGCTTTTAATGAATCCAATCTTACAACACTGATTAACTGCTGGATAACATAAACTATAGCTCACTTACAGTATTTACATAACTATCCCTTGCACCTTATGCCCTGAGTCTTTGTCATGAAATGGCATAGATGCAGTGCAGCTCAGCGGGTGAAGAACATCGACTATTCCCAACTAAGTTCCATAGCCACTAAGCAGCATTAGCCTAGAAAATAAACTGCTCTTCATTCAGTCAATTCAACTATAAGGTAACATTAACTATAAATGTATTTTTAAAAGTATTTGCAAGAACAAATAAGTTAAATAAAAGAAAAACTAGACTTAGTTTAATGAAGCATACAACACTACTGGTGCGAGGGGTTAAAATCCTGTCAAGGACACACATTTCTAAAGATATAAAGGATACAAAAGTTAATTGAGATCATTAATCAGCAGAAGTGGACAGGTGTGTGGTATTCTAATGGGATATCTGGATGGGGACACATTGTCTATTGCTAGAAGATACCATTAAGGCCTTCAATGAAAAAACTCATCTGGAATTTATCATCAGACACTGAAAGAACTTACAGTGCACAACTCTGCCAAGCATGTCTCATATAATATCTCTGGATAAGGCTCTTCCTCCTGCATCATCGTACAATTCACTGTAAAATGTTGTGATTTTATGTCACCTATGTTTAAAACTATTGTTACTTTTATTGCAACACCTTGGACCAAACTATCCATCACAATAAATACATGGTACCAAGGAATTCTATTTAAAAAATGTATTGTAAAGCCTCAAGAAGATGCTACAGTTCATCCAGACTTATGGGTTTCCATCCAGACTCCTCTCTGGAAAAATATTTACTAACCGTTATCCAACAATTGAGACTATCTATAGCTGTCTTAGCAAGACCTGCTAATTGCAATGGACGAATCAGCGGTGAAGCTCACCGTGCACCTGTATATTAGCTCTTGCCAAATATCAGGCGGTTGTTAAACCCATGGGAAATGGGTCCTCGAAGGGAAAACATAGATAGCAGGTTTGGGTGCAATTAATAGGGTGTAGTTGCTAAATGAATCAACAGTAAGGTTTAACAATATAATTTAGCAAGAAGATGACTAGATTGCCATAGATTTAACATATTGAGGCAATCATGCAAAGGCTTGAAAAGAATGTTGTATGTCTTCACAAAGACATTTTCCAAACATGTGGTTGCTTATACAGCCTCCGTAGCTAGTTATTGGATAAATTCTGATGTTTAGTTTCTTGGTACTCACACATCTTGATGAAACTATGGATGTTATTTAAAAAAAAAAAGTTTTTAAATGTGTTAACGTTAGAAACATCCTCTATATAATCCTCAACCATCCATGAGGCTGCTTATTGTGATAATCAAGGAAAGCATTAACAAAAAATACTTTCCTAATTTTGTATACAACAGCACTATAATGTATGAAAATGTTTCTGCCTGTGATATTTTATGTTATCTTTTTGTACCCCCTACAGCTTGATATAAAAAATTTCAAAGATGTGGTTGCAAAATGTACACAGGAAAATAGGCTCAGCAACCGACCAGATGGTTTCTGGTGGAAGAGGACAGGGGTTTAAATGTGCAGAAGAATCCCAACACATATTTTGGATGGTTTAAGCATAAGTTACTGCATATACTCCTTGGTATACAGATAGCCAGGAGAGGGACAGTCTATAAATGTGTAGTGAAAAATGTAATTAAAATGCAATTACAGTCATGCAAAACTATGAAAATCACATTAAAAATGCAATACAGCAAAAAATTATAAAAACAAATTAAAATGTGTAATGGCTGCAAATATGCTGTTGTTTCTGTAACTTTTAAAATATAGAACTAACAATACAGTGTATATATAGCAGCAAGCATATACAATTTAAGAATAGTTATCAAGCATATCAAATAGTAAAAATCACACAGTGGGGAGAAAAGGACAGTCCCAAGTGTCAGCAATATGACACAACACCTACATCGAGACAGAACCACATAGGATACAGACACGTGTAATAAACATTAGTGTCAGGTGCCCTCCTAGGCACAGTACAGATAATGGCTTAGTTCATCAGTGTTCCTCAAACATTGGAATAGAAAATAACACCTGGCTCAACATTCTGCCTTTTGGGTCTGAACAAACCAACTGTTGCACAAAACAAAGATATATACAACAGTACAGTTAGGGTTTTATCTTCAGCTGCAAACAGAAGATTAGCAAATTGTATGGTAAATGTGATGAGTGTGCAGAAACTGGCATTACATAAACTTAATGTTGATGTCTATCATGACTGTGGTTCTAGAATTGTACTTCAATAACCCAGGCAGACAAAAGCATTTTCTGCAGGCTTTGATAAAATAACTAGATGGAGCAAATATCCATTACACCAACACTCACCAGCTGGTGTCATGCTTGCACATGAATTCAGTTCTAAAATATTCTAGTATAGTTTGAAAAAAGTATGTGTGCTTATGTTCAACATTAGCTCACTCCAAAAAAGGTCCTCCATTAACTGGAGAAAGCTTAATTATTTTGTGGACTACATTTATTAAAGTCTAATATTAAAGTCTAAGTTTAGTTAATGTTTTCTTTTTCTTTTCAGTACAATGGATGGCACTCACATTGAATGACAAGAGTCCTTTGTGCTGGTGGCTGTTCCCCTACTGCAGAGGTATTTTTGGGGGGAGAACAGAAGAGTTCTACTAAGAGAGAAGCCACAAGGACAAGGGAAACCTCATTTGATGTAAGCTGATTAAAAAAGAAAAACTAAACTTGACATTTAATATGATAGAAATAAGAGCAGAGCTCAGAAACATAAAAATTTTTAAAGAAAAATTCCAGCTAAAATTAAGAAGATAAAAATGAATATCCAATGGTTAAATAAACTAGAAAGCAGCTTTTGTTCAATACACACTTTCAATCCAGAGCTTGAGCTCACAGTACTTTTTTTCCGCCACTAGATGCCCTCTGTGTTATGGCAAGCATCACTTAACCCACTACTTCTGAGCCCAGATCATCCTGGACCTGCCCCAACACGTGACTGGACTGCGAAAGGAAAAGCTGCACAATGATAAGCTCTTCTCTCTGTCACACTGTCTTCTCTTTCTGTCAGAATGCTTATTACCAGCACATAAACTGACTAGTTCCTTCTGCTACCTCTTCCTCACACACCCAGGCCCTGCTGGATGGGACTGTAAGAACCTAACAATAGGTTGAATTCAGATACTCACACTGCTTGCATCAAATGAAACTATGATTTATAGCAGAGCTATATTAATTTACTTGTATTATATCAGCCTACAGTTCAGCTTTAACAGTCTATCAAGAATTTCCTTTAATCAGTATACCCACTTAAAATTCAATCACTAAAATCGCATATGAGTTTTAATTTTTTTAAAACACAAATGACTCCTAAGTTTAAATCAGCTAAATACATTTGAGGTGCATCAAAACAAAGCGTGTTAGCAATTTGACTGTTCGCTTTCTTTTTAAGCAGCTGCAACATAAGTAGAAAAGCCTGTCCCCTACCAGCAGGCCACAGCATTGAGACCCTTGCTTTCAGTGTGGAAGCACTCGGACTCTACAGAGTCTGACATGCACCTTGCTGAGCCAGAATTATAGCTCTGCAATCACAGAGCTCTGGCTGTAACTCAACCACTGCATCGCCTCAGAAAACAAGGGTTCAATTCTGCAGGAGCTAGCAAGAGACAGGCTTTTATACAAACTATAAGACTTTCAATACCTTTTTTTTTTTTTTTATATACATATGAAATGTATTCACGGAATTTACACTTATGCAAATTGGATGCGGGTCTCCCCAAATCCAATTCACATGACGGGAGCTTGTGACCGGCTCTCAATGGAGCCCATTCACACATCTCTGAAGCGGCTGTGGAGCGAATTGCACAGGAGTCCTGTGGGTCTTTGACTCTGTTTCAGGTCCAAATTCAGCCAAAAATTCGAGCCTGATTGGTCTCCGAAACGGTGAACAAGGACGCTGCTGGGAGCTGCATACAAATTCAGTGGGAACCCAGCCTAAGAGATCAAAATGGCTATAAAGTCATTTCCGACATTTTGATTCATTTTAAATCTGCAAAGTTGATTAGCCCCCTTTATGCCCAGGGGTTGGGATGGATCCAATCGCACGACCATTGTGATTCACTAGCACA
Source organism: Aquarana catesbeiana (assembly GCF_042186555.1). Classification (NCBI taxonomy): domain Eukaryota; kingdom Metazoa; phylum Chordata; class Amphibia; order Anura; family Ranidae; genus Aquarana; species Aquarana catesbeiana. Next base: position 168,481,020 of record NC_133327.1, on the reverse strand, counting down.
GTGTCCACATGATCTGGAGACCCTCCCGCCTATTCCTGATAATATCTAGAGACCGAGACCGAAAGCTGTCTATGACAATTCAGTCACTGTGCTGGGACCATACAGTGAGTGTGATCTCAGCACAGAAAACATCCAGGGATGTATATGTATGGTGTGTGGATGTTAAAGACCACCCTCTTTCTACCAAACACATGTGCATTATATGGCTGGCAAGAAGTTAAAATAATACCTGGTTATCCATCCTTGCCTGTTCAGCCACTTCCTGTTAAGTGGTGACAACTGTCTCTTAATTGTGCTCCTGTATTGTCACTCCACCACACGAAGCCCTGGGTGATGCTATAAGTGACTGTGTTGACTCAAATCTCAAACAGAGTAGTGACATACAGCCAATACTGGAGGGAATGCATGTAGACGGGAAGTGGCTGAAAAAGCTGCAGGAAAGCACAACTTCAAAAATGGAAAAACCAAAGAAAAACAGGGAAAATTGTATTTTATGGGGAAAAAAATTGTTTATGATACACTTTGCTTATACAAATCCCATCCAGTTAGGGATTTGGTCTATTGCAATCTTCATAAATGGACTTCTAATGGATTGTATAGGTTGTTCTATACCGATATTGTTTAGGCTGCTCTGACTGAATATTGCTCTCTTCTGCTAGTTATGTATGAATGCTTCTCACAAACATTGGGGGCCTCTGAAGTTGTCCTAAAGTGGCTTAAATTAATTTTGTTTTCTTTTTTGCACATGTTTTGTTATTTTCTTCCTTTAGTATTTCTAAATCACTTTAACTTTTTAAGAGGAAAAAATTCTAAAGCAGAGTGACTTTGTGACCTTTCCGCTTGAAAAGTAAATTAATTCATTAATATAGAACTATTTCAGTGTATCCCTAATGGCTACTGCTGTTTTATGGCCTAATTTGCAAACATATTGTTGCTTTTAATTTTCAGAGAACATTTATATAGAATCCACCAAATGTGCCCTGGTGGTAATCTACAGATATAATCGTATTTCTAAGTGCCATTCGGAAAATCTTCCACTGAATAATAAAAATGTCCTATTTGTTATTGTTGTTCATGATATTGCCCTAATGCTCCTATTTCACGGCTGGGGCTCTATTTCAAATTAAACAGAATGTTCATGTGAGCACACAGTATTACAATATAGGCAGGGTGAGCTAAAAACCTTCCAAAGAAACAGCTTGTATGCACATTTGTGTGTTGCTTATTCAGTTGGAGAAGGTTAGACCAGGAGTAGGCAACCCTTTTATCGTAGTATATTGAAAAATGTTTCTATAAAATTGAGAGTTCAAGATAGATAAAATATCATCTCTATTTTACATTCTCAATCAAGAAAAATAATATTTAGTCAATTATGGTGCTATAAATTAGATTATGCAATAATAACCCCCCAGTGACTGCTATACCATACCACTCAACTTTTTTAAAGAGGGATAGGCTTTTCAGTATGTTGTGGTGAAAAGTGGGCATGGCTAGACAAGGCTTCTATGAATTGAGGAGGGGCAAAAGGGTCCAGCGCTGCGGGGCATGAGAGAGGGCAGAGAACTGAAGATTTCCACTATGACAGCTGGCACCAGCACAAGGGACACTTCACAATTAAATGCAGGTAACACCCCTTGTGTTGATTTTAAAAGCATTCTTCACATAAACTTAGCCTTTAAATGGTAGAATTAAATGAAGTCTGGGATTAAGCACAGTATACACATTCACATGTTTGTTGCAGTCCTTATATTATATACTACTGGACTACTTAGTAACCACTGTTAGAAATCTGTTTCCAGATTGCCCCTCTTTAGCAGTTCTGTGTGTCCCCTCTTCCTGTGTTCACATTTTAATCTGTTGGACCCTCCAGATTCTCTTTGGAAGATTGCACATCTCTCTTCTGTGTGTATGGGCACATCTTTTGTCCTGGTTTATTAGCCCTCTCTTTGTGCCTCCCCATGGGAGTTACTCCATGCTCATCCTGCTCTGTCCTTACTCCTCTCTCCAGAATCTGTGTCTGCTCAAGTCCCAGTCCCCTGATCTCCTCTTGCAGAATTGCAGGGCTAAGTCTGGCTGGCCAGTCACACTCTAGCTACCTTTAGCTTGTCAATCTAAAGTCTGAGGGAGAGGCAACCTTGGCCGTAAGCTTGCTGGAGCTCTGAAACTAAAGGGGTTTCTAGATAGACAACATAAGGTCTGTGAGGGTCTTATTTTGTGGCATGCCAGCAGGAATGGCATCAGGTCACCAACCCCTGGATAAGATGATATTTTAAGATGTTTCATAGCATCAAATGATAAAATTGTTGCTTAGAGTTCTTGCAAAGGAACAAATCCTTAGACATGTTTGTTGGTTCTACTGACAAGATAATATGCAAAAGATCTATAATTTGTCCAAACATGCAGTTATAATAAATATATAGCATTTTCATAAAAGGCCTCATACTTTATCTATTGCAAACATCTCATACACCAAAATATATAGTAATATATAGTGTTAACGAAAGCCACAGAGCCTTGAAGTTCTATATCATTTTACTGCTGTGTAATCATTTTAATTCCATTTTGTATGTTTTAACCTGCTATGGAGTTAGCCTCACTGGTTCAGCAGTCAACTAATTTTATACTAGTGTCCTTGCCTTGGAAGAACTGGACAAGGTCTGCTGAAATTCAGAATTATAGTTTGTCCTGAAAATGTTCAGACTCTATGTAAGATAAAAATATTTCCTACAGCTGAAAACCAAAAACTGGAACTTTTTAAACCCCCAATGTTCCACCTGAACTTGCCCATATTATAATTAATCTGTTGCATTTTACCATGCCTTTCCATTATCTGGGTCTGAAATGAATGTCCAGCTGTTCTTTTGTAAATAAGCCCAATAATCTTACTAGGAGCTCAGACAAGTAGATAAGAACAAGAGAAAAAATATTGTGAAGGAAAGGAAAATTCTCCTTTATTCTGTGCAGAACATAACATGAGTATTTTCCTGACAAATAAAGGGCAGTAGACTTAGTTTCATGTGCGTTATCAGAGCTACACCCATTATTGTTATGCCAAGTGGTTACCTTTACACTACAAGCTTGTGGCATCTTTAAAAATATTGTAACTGACCCAACAAGTTTAACTTGTTGGGGAAACAGTGGTGGGGAAGTCAGAGCGTGAAGCATCGGACCTCTTATTTCTGGTGGGAGTCCTGACTGGGTGTCTTGTCTGGAGTAAAAATTTATACTTAAGCAGCTATATGGAGAAAAGGGGCTATGGCTTGATTTTTATCTCATTATGGTAAAACTCTAGATTGGTTGTATTGTGTTCTGAAAGTTTGTTCATTCAATGTCACATTTAAAAAAAAAGCCACTGCATTTTGGGGGACTACCAAGAGGTTTAAAAAAAAAAAAAAAAAGATTATTTGAAGACATTAATAAGTATTTACCCATGGTAAAACATGAAAGCATGAGAGATAATTGTAAAACACTGACAGTTTATGGGTTGTCCTAGAGCAAAACTATGGCACGTGGACCAAATCCAGCTAGATTTTATCTGGCCCTCTGATGTAAAGGGGGACTCTGATATAAAAGGAGGCTCTGATTGGGACCCTGATGTAACTTTGATGTAAGGGGGGATTGTGATGGGCTCAATTTTATTATAAAGCGGAGTTCCACCCAAAAATGGAACTTCTACTTTAAGGAAAGGTGACCTCCTGACATGGCAAATTTGGCATGTCATTTTTTTTGGGAGGGAGCAGCTCCCACTTCCTCCCGGCACACCGCGGCACCGGAAGGGAGATCACCTCTCCCTCTTGGCAATCATCTGGGACATGCCACAGGTCCCAGATCATTGCCCAGCCAGTCACAGCGCGCCGTGCGCCTTGAGCATGCGCAGTGGGTGCTCGGCTGTGTAGTCACAGCCGGGTGCCCACAGTTACAATGTCGGCGCCCCAGAGAGGAAGGGGGAGATGAGCAGGGCTTCGTTCCCCCGCATCGCTGGACCCTGGAACAGGTAAGTGTCTGATTATTAAAAGTCAGCAGCTGCAGTATTTGTAGCTGCTGACTTTTATTTTTTTTTTACGCGGAACTCCGCTTTAAATGTCTTTGTTTTGTTTTCAGAAGTTTTTTTCTCTGTTGTTCTTTATCATATCATGCTAATTACAAATAAAGAAAGTTCCACGTAAAACGTATTCATTAGTTTATATTTGATTAATTGATTTATAAAACTAATTTTTTTCTTGGCCATGAATATTTGTTAAATATACAACATGGCCCTCGTTCTGGTGTAAACACTAACAAATTATATAAAATATGCAAATGTCTATAAATATGTAAAGTATTACTATCACACTCTATGAAAGCAAACAATATTAAAACCCTGTTAATTAATTTTAATGGAAACATAGTGTGAAGGATATTAACTATGAGCGTTTTACGATTACCTTTTTACATTGTACAGAATGTTATAAGTGGTAAATTGTCATAAGTGAGAGAAGTTAAAGTGTATGGCCAGCCATTTCTTAGTTTTGAATACAGCGGGGAAGGGTTAGAACCTCTATCCAGGGGTCTAGGGGTCTATAACTTCCTGTCCTGCTAACAATATTTTACCAGACAAGAAATGTGACACTCCAACAGCATACTGGTAGAAATAAATGCTTTTTTAGTAGAAACGAGGAAGACTAGAACCCTTGTCTGATCAATTTCTGTTTGTGTTGCTGTTTTCCCTTCACTTTTCTGTCTGGTAAAACCACTGTCAGCGGGGCAATAGAAGAGGGGCAATAGAAGAGGGGAAAATCTCTATAAAGCTGGCCACATACGAAAAGATTTCAACAGGTAGAATAAGAGAAATCCATAGACCCCTATCAACTCTAAACAGCATGGATGCATGAATCTCTCACTGCCAGCTATTGTATTCTGACAACTGGCATCTGCGGCTGTCAGAATACCCCAAAATTGTCTGCATCTGATTGGCTGCAGTCACTGTTTGGCTGACTTTTTTTTATCCAACTCCTTGGATTTTTCAATGCAATTTTGCTCAACAGAGTGGTGTCAGCAAGGCCACCTATGTCTCGAATTCACAGGAATTGGCTAAAATTTGAGCCATTTATGGCCAGGCTAATTGAACCCCAGAACTTAAAGCCTAATAAGGACTCTAATCCTTCCCCACGCTATCCAAAACTTTATCTGATAAAGAGGACCCCATTGGAACCTCTGAAATGTAGATAGGTAGTTAAAACCCAAAAATGCAGTTATGTTGTCAAGGCCAATAGATTTTGATTAGCACATGTATTTTACCTGCACTTGTAGCTCCTAGTGCAAACAAGTCCTTAAACCACTAAAAAGATTATTTTGGTAATTTAAGTAGGATGCTCATTAAATGCAGCTTGACAATAAAAGAAAACAGCACATTTTCTCAGTGTTCTTCCCTGCAGTTCTATCACTTAGATCGTTCAGGGAACGCCAGTCGCTAGGGCTTCCCTGCACAAACAAACATGTTCTCATCATGTACCAGCAGAGTTATCACTGTGATCCTTGGGGTTAGGAGGCTAGCAGCAAGCAAACTCTCTAGATGCTACTGTGCTTTATGGAAACTGGACTCATGGGAGGCTACTGAGGTTATTAACTCAGAGGCAAGCTGACAAATGAAACATCAGGCAGCCAGTTAGTATACTAGCTTGCTTCCTTTTTATACCCTGTTTTTACATTTAAATTTTGCTTCCTTTCAGGTATACAAAGAAATTCCTGAAATTAAACTGTATCTGATTTCTTTAATTCTGTAAATTAATTTTTTCTTGCATGCAAGGTGATAAATGACTAACTGCTTTAATTGTTGGCAGCACCAAATATAGGCTGCTGATGAATGACAACAACAGATGGTTAACTGGGTACATCGTGCCAAATTTAAAGTATGCAAATTGTTTCCATTTTTATGGCAGCAGTCAAGCTCCCAGGTGGTGATCTGGTCCACAGATCTCACAGGGGTCACTAGCAGATGAGATTTGCAGGTAAATACTATAAAAAATAGGTAATACTACACGAAACAGCACAGAAAACTGCACAAGCCTTACATGTGTCTGGAAACCCCCCGACTGACCAGAGTCAGTGTTCTCCATTTGGTGCTGTTAAGTCCTTGCATCGCGTATTTGAAGGTTTAGTCAGCTGGGGGAGTTTTTTGTAGGAAATGTTGCACTTTTTTTTTTTTTGCCACATTCAGCTGTGATGAAAGATATTGCCTAAAAATGTGCCATATATCCCTATTGGTGCTATACAAAATAAAAGAATACCCTGTATTTTGCATAAGGCTGCCTGTACCTTGCTTAACACAGTTTGTAACTCACACAGTGCTGAGCTAGCTGAAGTTTCAGCATGCTGAGAATATCATGCTTGCAGCAAAACACACTAGGGCTAAAAGTAAAGTGAAAGTGAAAGACTAAACAATCAAGATTTAAATATTTTACAAACCCCTACTAAGCAGTAAATGTGTTTTAAAACAAGCCCACACTGATCTTTGTAACTGCAGGCGCTGTGGACAAATGGATCCTTAAAATTCTCAAAAGAGGCAGTAAAGTGGTTTAAATGCTTCCCTCAGCTCACTTTGAACACCTGTTCTTAAATTAAAGTTTCATGCACACAAGTGCCTGGATCCATGCAATGGGCATTGATTTATTAAAACTGGAGAGTGCAAACTCTGGTGCAGCTGTGCATGGTAGCCAATCAATTCAGCTTGTTCAATTAAAGTAGAACTACAGGCAGAGCATGCGCTCGCTTCCCCCCCCCGGCCAGGCTGCATGCTCAGATAGGGGTCTTCCATTGATGGCGGCCCTACACCGTTTTTTAAAATCCATACCAGAGCTGAAAGGCCTCGCATGGATTGGGGGGGGGGACCCCACGCCGTTTTTCTTTTACTATTTTTACCAGCAAATATATTTTTTTAATTCAGCTGTCAGTGGGGAAGCCCATTGACAACTGCTGTCTCATCAATGGTTAAGGACGCCAGGGCTGACTTTCTGTCCCCGCTCCTTAACAACCAGCTTTTACTGCACCCTGATTGGGTAAAGCTTTGCCCAATCAGGGTGCAGAATGCACTGTGCAGTGCGCAGTGCATTGCAGGGCGTTCGGCGGGGTGAAAACCCACCGAATATCCTGCAAATTTAGGTGTTCCCCAAATGGGCGAACAGCCAATGTTCAGCCCAAACTCATGCTCAGGACTAACTGTTCACCATCACTATAAATCAACCCTAAAGTGAAATTCAGATGCACATGTGCCTGGGAGCCATGGGTGCTGCATACAGCTGCCCATATAAAGCAATGACTGTACACAGGTATGCACTGGTTCTTGAAAAAAAATGCACGTATGTATGGACTTACTCACTTAAACTTAGACAATGTATGTCCAGGGATGTACGTTCGCATGCATGTGCATGTTTACGAACTGGCCCGCGTACAGCAGTTGATTTCTATGGATGGCTGCATGCAGCACCTGTGGCTCCTGGGTGGGGAAATATGCCCTAATTTTACTTTGTAGAACCCCAGGCACTCACGTGCTTGAGGCCTAAAAGTTTGGAAGGCTTCTGAGTTAATGTTGGTAAAGGTAAAAGGGGGGGGGTGTACATGAACAACTTCAATGCTTCTGCTCTAAACTTTTGTGATGAATTGTGCCACAGTGCCTGCAGCACTGAAAAGGTCAGTGAGGGCTTGTTTTGAAACCATATCTACTGTTTATAAAGATCATTAATGTTAAAAATTGGAATGTCCATAGCCTTGATCTGATGTCTAATAGCCTCATAGATGAGTCTCATAATTATGTATGTTCAGCTTGGCAAAGTGTACTTTTTAAGAATTAAGTGCAGTGGAGGAAAGAGGGAGCATGGGCTGCTAGTAGTTGGGTGGTGGTTGTCAGTTACCAACTGTGTAAAGAATAACTAATCAGGTGCAAGGAAAAAAAAATTTGCTTGCACATGATTGGATGATGGAAATCAGCAGAGCTTAACCACATTCACTAAGCTCTGTGGGAAGTGAGCGTAACTGCACCTGCAAAGTACACTGTTTATTTGCCTTTAGTAAATCCCACCCAATGTCTATGGTCAGATTTAAACTACTACATTAGTTGCAGAGTGATTAGATAATGGCTGTATCTGTAAATAAATGTGTCAAAAACATCCTATTAAAATATGACAAATCAAAATAGCTGGCAGTTAATGTCATCGTCCTCGTCTTTATGTTTTATTTTCTCATTAACATAGCTTTTAAACTCTAAATGTGGATTGAATTGCTAGTGCTTATCCCAAATTTGAAAAATAATATACTGTATCTTAGGGAATAAACAAGTAGGCATACATTTAACCTCTGGAGAGTATTTTGCACGTGCGGTATATGTATCAAGATGTATGGATGTCAGTATGAAGGAAAATGATTAATTCATGTAAAGGCATTCTTTGCTTTCCTGATAATGTATTATTAAATAATTGAAGGTATTTTCTGCAACAAAGCAAAGATCAGGAGCAATGAGGAAAGTTCTACTATCACTTGGGGCCTGGAGATGGAGTATACTGCCGCCAGAATGCACACACACTGATGGAGAAACCCACTTAAGGGAATCTGAATATATCCCTAGTGCTAACCACAATGTTTCTAGCTTATCAGAAACAAAAGTAAAGAAATCCTATATAAAAATATTTATATATATGTGTGTGTATATATATATATATATATATATATATATATATATATATATATATATATATATATATATATATATATTTTTTTTTTTTTTTTTTAATGAAAAATGTTATTACGTGTTCTTGTTTTTACTTTTACCAAAGGAAATGAGGAAATGTATAGATTTGATATACTATATTAAATGATTGTAAAGTCTTATTTATGTTTTTTTTTTTTTTTTTTTTAATAAGCATAACATGTATAACAAGTATAACATGTTATACTTACCTGCAATATGTAGTGGAATTGTAGAAAGCGTCCCCAAACCTTCTTTTCTTGGGTCCCCTGCAGGTGCTCCTGGCTCCTTCTCCCTTGCAAGTGCCCCCTTACCAAGCAGCCTCCATAGACACACAGTGCGGCGCCACTCCCATGTCACAAGATTTGACTGAGAGCCATTGGCTCCTGCTGCCTCAGCAAAGCCTGTGAGAGCAGGGAGAGAAGACAGAAATGCTACAGACGGGCACAGCGCTGGATCAAGTGGGGACCTTAATTCATTACAACCACATTATATCTGAAATCTACCATGTCTACAGTGGACATGGTGCACTGGGTACTGAATGGGTAAAGTGTTTAAAGAGCTTAAAGTGGTAGTAAATTCTCATTCAATTTTGTAATTGTCATTACTATTGTCTTCTGATCACTATCTTAAACCACTGTGCACCTCTTACTGAGAAAATATGAAGGCTACCATTGATAGCTACCTGGCTGTCTCTGGCTCCAATACCTTTAGTCAGTGAACCAGAACAGGAATGCAGTTCAGAAAGCCAGAACTGATGACCTGTATTTTGTTCCAGCTCAATGGTGGGACAGTGGCGGCTGGTACTTCATTTTAGGGGGGGGGCAAACAAATCAGCGACTACCCCCCTGGTCCCTCGGCCCCCCACCAAACCCCCCCTGTCGCTCACTAGCTCATTCCTTTATTCGTTCGTCCCCCACCAGCCCCACTCTTACTCCTGCGGGAGATCAGAAGAGCCAAGCCTGAGCCGAAGTGTCAGGCATGCCTGGATGGCGTGGGAGGAAGGATAATGGAAGCCTTCTCCTCTTGACCAATCAGGTCTCAGGAGCTGCTTCCTGATTGGCCGGAAGGAGAATCAGGAAGACAATAGCGAATATTAATTCACTATTGTCACACAAGTGGGGGGGCTCAGGGCGCAGTGCTCTGTTCCCCGAGCCCACCTTTTTTGAAGTCAATTAGAGCCTCAGGCTCTAATCACGTGCTTCGAAAGGAAAACAAAAAAAAACATTGGAATCCATGCGTCCGGCGCCCTGCATGTAAATTAGGGGCCGAGGGCATGGATTAGGGGAGCAGCGCCCCTGCGTCCCATATGCATGGGCCACCACTGCAGTGGGGATCGATTTACTAAAACTGTATAATGCAAAATATGGTGCAACTGTGCATGATAGCCAACCAGCTTGTTCAGTTAAGCTTTGACATAAAACTGGAAGCTGATTGCAGAGCTGCACCAGATTTTGCACTCTCCAGTTTTAATAAATCAACCCCAGTGCACTAAGCAATCTCAAAAGCAATGATCAGCAATGGCATCCTCCATATTTTCTGCACAGTTTTCCTTTAGATGTCAAATACAGGTCAAGCATGTTTCAACAAGCAGAACTGAGACAACACAAATAGAAAAAAAGTAGAATCAAGGTCACTCGGGGAGCATAATATTGGAACTGCGAGTCCTGAAAGGAACAAACAGCAACCTTTTTCTGTGGCTTTATAAAAAATCGTATGACTACTGAGTGCATGAAAGGCATCCCTGAGTGCTCTCAGACACAAAGCCCTAGGCTTTTACACACAGAAAAATAACACTGTGTTTTGGATTTCCAAAGTAATACTCAGCTTCTGTGCATTCACATCCATGGCTGACTTATCCCGTGAAGTGCTATTGTGCAGCTTTGGTTTCTTTTTTTTCACCCTAAAAAACTATAGATGTTTGTAGAGTTTAAAAGCCATAATAAAGGACAAAATGAAAAAATAAAGGCCAAGTAACAGTACATTCACAGTAAGTCTTTCATGCCTTTAATATTTAGTTTATCAGAAATGAAAAGTGAATAACTGCACACTGATTCTAATAAGATAATAAGTTTATTACAAAAATTAAAACATCAAAAATCCGCACTCTCCACACAGAGAGAGCAAATATGTAAGCTTGAATTACTTCTAAAGGGATGCAGACACTGCAGCTTTCCTCATTAGAGCAAGTTCATTAGCTGATTAGATTGAACACAGACACTCCTATTCCAAGGACATAGTAGAACATACAACTTTTTCTTAAGAACGGAAACTGGCAGGGCTCTGCTGCAAAGTTTGTTAAATTCCTTGCAATGCACATTCATCACTCAAAGGGTGTTGTTTTTTCTCAACTAAAGTGGAGTTATTCTTTGAAGCTGAACTTTAGACAGATATAAATTGATGCAAATCTGTATTCATTATCATTATATATAAGCAGTATAAGTACCTGAATCTCACTGCTATTAGCCTTTTGCAGTATAGTAAACTGTACAGCAGAACTCAGAAAGGGGGGAGGGAAGAGCAGCACAAGGAGCCAGTCTGGTGTGCTGTAGTGTAAGAAGCATGCAGATAGGAGGAGAGCACAGAGTGACAAAAATATGTGCTCATCAGTGTACTGCCTTTTTTTTTTACTGGGGAGTAAGTGAAGAAGTGGGGAGAAGTGAAAGTTAAACTGCAGTAGGGAAAGCTCATAAACCCTTCCGAGCAGTAATTTGCTGGGTTTCAATGAAAGTTTTGGGGTGTGCTGGACACTAGTATAATAGATCATTTGAAGGCATGTAGTGAGGGCAGCTCTCTTCAAACAGGTGAACTGAGTAGAGGTTACTGTAGTAGTGATGCAAAAGGATAGTTAAAAAGGTACAGCCCCAAATATCCTTGGGCAAAGTTAGAGTGTTCATATGTTTATTTTATCTGTATAATTACCTATTCGTCTGGAGTTCAGCTTTTCAGAGGGAATGCAAACTGCAACCTATTCACAACCAACATGCAATATTCCTTTGATCACTTGATCTACAGACCTGGAAATATCCTTTAGCCCTTTATTTTAATGAGCATTCTCAATGACCAACAGAGAATATTTTGGTTCTGTCTACAAACACGATACTTAAAAACATTGTCTGAGAATTGTCTGACAGCTGTAATTATTCCCTCCTAAAAACACTACCGCTGAACAAATGTACACAATGTAAAAGTGTGGTGGATACAAAAGCAAAAGCAGCTGCTAGCACCGCAAGTGTCAATTGCAAATATTGTGGCTTTAAAATAATGGTGCAGCGCTAATAGCATTTGGAAATGAAACCATATGAGGATCCTTAGTATTTCAAATAAATAAAATACAATAATCATGCTATCAATAAATCACAATTGTATAGTGCAATTAATAACCAAATGAAAAGTGTAAAAAAATGCAAAAAAGGGGGCGTGGCTTGGCGCGCAGCGAGGATGGCAGCTTAACTCCAGAGCTCCGCCAGACGTTAGGCCCAAGCACGTCTTTTCTGCACTCAGCACAGAGGATGAGCAGACAAACCAAACACCCTCATCACACCCGATCACGGAGATCCATGGCTTCGAGCGCTGGGAGAGATATCTCTGACATTTTCAGGAATCAGGCCGCGGCTCTGAAAGATATGGAGGGAGGCAAGATGGCGCCGGCACACGCGGACGATGAATTCAGTGAGGACTCTCAGTCGGCAGCAGAGGAGTACGGTAGGAGAAGTTTACGAGCGGGTCATCCCCTCACATATGAAGACATGTCAGGCTTCGCAGCCGACATAAAGGCCTCATTTTCTGCTGCAATTACAGACCTCAAAACCAGCCTATTAGTACTACAAGAAAAGATGGCCGCCGAAGAAACAGCAGGGAAACAGAGGGACACCAGAATCCATAGACTGGATAAAGTTACTTCCTCCCATGCACGCCATTTCATAGAAATGAATAGGCATTTAGAGGATCTCGACAATAGAGGAAGACGCAATAATATAAGAGTCCGAGGCATCCCCGAATCTGTCCTGGCTGATCAAATCCCCTCAGTCTTACAGAGAGTTTTCAACAGCCTCTTAGAAAAGCCTGAAGACACAGAAATTGAGTTTGTGCGGGCGCACAGAGCTCTGAGAGCCAGGGGTCCAGACACTTTGCCCCCAAGAGACATAATTTGCTGCTTGCAAAACTTTGCACTCAAGGAGGAAATAATGTTTAAAGCCCGCAGGAATGACCAAATAATTTTCAACGGAGAATGCATTAAACTATTTCAAGATTTATCTCAGATCACATTGAAAAATCGCAGGGCTTTGCGACCTCTACTGGAGAAACTAAGGGAGAAAGAGATCAGATACACTTGGCGCTTTCCCTTCGCCCTATTGGTCAATTTTGACGGCAGACAGCACACGCTTCGCACGCCAGAAGACCTCCCGGATTTTTGTGACGCACTTCAACTTGGAGTAATTGAGCTCCCGGACTGGTACCAGGAGTTTATCATCACACCCCAAGTACGGAGCCCTCTACGCTCTCCTCTAAATACGCCTGAAAAACAACATACAAAGAAACAGAAGCACTCTCGTCTGGATCCACAGTCTAGTGGCACGCCACGCAGTCGCTCACATCCCGCTGGAAGCATGATGGAGGAACGAGCATAACAGCATCAGTTATACCGACACATAGTTACGTCTATGGGAATCGTGTCTACCAATGTTTCATGGACAGCTTCCATACAAGCGGTTTGGGTTTATTTTTGAGAAAACACGGGCCTGCTTTATGGTCCTTTTTTTTATTTGCTCATTTATTTGTTCCTTTTTTTTGTTTCTTCTTAATTTGCCTCGAACCCTGACGCTAACAGACCCGATTTGAGCTGAGTTACTCACATATCCCATGGACATGTATAGTCTTAAGTTAAGTATAACCAATCTCAGCTTGACTAACATATCTAAATGCACCGATAAGGCTTTTAGGAGCGGACTTTCTGCCTATTACAACACTCCTAACAGACACATCTAAGCATGAAGGATAAGCTACAGTGTGTTTGAAACGGTCCTTGGGTTTTTTCTATTTTTTATTTTTCTTGACTTAGGTGTCTTCACCTCTCGTTTATGATATGCTCATCGGCTGTGTCCTCCTCTGATGGTTGGGAGACAGTGAGGGATGTGGGTCGCGGTTTACCTCAAGCTCCGCGGGGGCTCTGTTACATACTCAGATTGCACCTGCGGGGATTGAGGGGCTCCGTGTTCGCCATACAATTCTCCTAGAAGAACGCTGGACTCAGCCATAGTCATAGACAACAGTTGTACAATTAACCCTTAATTTGCAAATCATAACCGCTTAACAGGGTGGCAAGAGAAATGAGCCTATAGATGGCTGACTATTGTCATTATTGAGTTCCTTTTTTTTTTTTTTTTTGTTGTTTTCTTTAAATGTTGTTTAATCAGTTTTATAGTGCAGATCAGACCTTTTAGCACTTCAAATGAGAATATCAGGCCGTAGTCTGGCCAGGCTTGGTTCACCTACTGTTGAACAACACCTAGCTTCCACAGACTATTTTGACACCCGCGTCACGGGTGGATAGGTGTTTGCTCTCAGGGGTCCCCCTCGCTGGGTTCCTTCCCCAACCTCACAATAGTGTGTGCGGTGGGTAACGATTGTGCCCATTGACACACACTAAATTTGATTCTCCAGGGCGTACCATTTCGCCCGAGGAGGAAGTACCTAGATCTTCTCCACTCTCACTTCTCTAACCTAACTCTTTACTTCCTCTCCTACCCCACTCTGGGCTATATATCCTATATTTATATATATACCTGTACAGAGCAATAAAACCCTCAGACGGCGGATATATATCTGTTGTCCGCATATTCCTCACTTTACGGTATATAATTTTACATTGCTTTTTTTTTTTTTTTTTTTTTTTTTTCAGTTAATCTAATTTTAATTTTATTTAATTTAAGTTAACCTAATCCCTTTTTTCTTTGTTTTTTTTTTTTTGTTTGACTGTGCTCCCCACTGAGCAGGATACAGGGGATTATTGGATCATCTCTCTCTGACTCCTCACCATGGCTTACTCAGGTTTAGGACGTAACCCCACAATCATCTCACACAACGTGAGGGGTTTGAACATCCCTGAGAAGAGATCCTCTCTCCTTAGAGAACTAAAGAAAGGTAGGCCCAATTTTGTTTTCCTCCAGGAAACACACTTCCAAACGAATCATATACCAAAACTAACTGACAGATACTTTACAGAGGCACACCATGCTACACACAATACTTCTAAATCCAAGGGGGTTTCAATTCTAATCAGCAAAGACGCAAAATTTGACTTAACAGATAAAATAGTAGATCCAGAAGGAAGATTTATCTTCCTGAAGGGATCATGTCACGGAAATACCATAACTTTGGCCAACGTATACTTCCCGAACTCAGGGCAAATTACATTTTGTCAGAGGATGATTACAGCACTGACAAGCTTTCATGCGGGACGCGTGATACTAGGAGGGGATTTTAACGTCCCTCTTAACCCTTCTGAAGACACTTCCACTGGGAAAACATATCTCACATATAAAATTCTCAAAAAAATTAAAAATTTAATAAATTCCTTATCACTGATAGACACATGGCGATTTTTACACCCAGAGGATCGAGATTACACCTTTTACTCGATACCACATAACCGACACGCGAGAATAGACTTCTTATTCATCTCACAAAGGGACCTTGACACATTAAGCGCGGCAAACATAGGCATACAGTCCATCTCTGACCATGCCCCAATAGCCATTACACTGAACATATTAGAACCCGTCGTGAAATCCAGCACGTGGAGATTAAATTCGTCACTTTTAACGGACCCACTCTTACTACCAAAACTGATGTCATCATTAAGAGAATATTTTACACTTAACGTCACCCCAACAGCAGACCCCTTAATGGTCTGGCAGGCTCACAAATGTTACATCAGAGGGGAACTGATACGTATGGGCACACGAAGGAAAAAAGAAACGGAGTTGGAAATAAATAAACTGACGAACAAAATACGTGACTTAGAAACTCAACATAAGCAATCACTTACTACCCAATCAGCGACATTATTATTGGAAACAAGAAAGTCCCTCAAAGACATTCTAGAAACTAAGTCCAAGAGATTTCTCTTCTTCAAAAAAAAGATCTACTATGAACATGGGGACAAAACGGGAAAAATTCTTGCACGAGCACTGAGAAGTCAAATCTCCCAACACTCAATTTTAGGCATCCAAAATAAAACAGGTAAATTAGATAGAGCAACGAATAAAATTGCACAACATTTCCATGATTTCTACACGGAGTTATATAACCTCCCACCCCAACATAAACCCAACAACATAGTGAAGGATAGGGATATGGCCATAAAAAATTATCTAAGAGAATCCAATCTCCCACCCCTAGCTATAGAGGACATTGCACAATTAGAGAAACAAATAGAAACTTCAGAAATTCAGAAAGCTATCAAAGACTTGAAAACAGGAAAGAGCCCAGGCCCAGATGGCTTTAGTGCCATCTATTACAAAACGTTTTTAGACATCCTGACCTCCCCTTTAACAAACGCACTGAACTCACTATCCACTCAGAGATCCGTCCCACATGACTTCCTGGCAGCACACATAACAGTGCTGCCTAAAGAAGGCAAAGACCCAATACATTGCGCTAGCTATCGCCCGATCTCTCTACTGAACCTTGACGTCAAGTTATTAGCCAAAATTATCGCCAATAGAATGAAGCCTCTACTGCATGATATAATCGGACCAGACCAAGTGGGCTTTGTCCCTAATAGGGAAGCTAAAGATAACGTGACAAAATCATTGGACCTGATTTATGTAGCCCATCAGCGAAGGATCGAGGGCTTTCTCCTGTCTACTGACGCTGAGAAGGCCTTCGATCGAGTAGCTTGGGATTATATGATGAAGACTTGTGAGCACATAGGACTGGGTCCACATATGCTGACGTGGATCTCAGCTCTGTACCAAAATCCCTCAGCCAAAATCAAAATTAATGGCACGTTATCAGACAGTGTCAGTATAAAAAACGGGACTAGACAGGGGTGTCCACTGTCTCCGCTGCTCTTCATCATATCATTGGAACCGTTCATTAGACATATCTTAATGAATAGCTCCATTAGAGGCTTCAATCTAACTAACAGAGAATTCAAAGTTGCTGCTTATGCAGATGATCTTTTATTTTTTTTGACAGACCCGCACATTTCCATCCCTTCACTATTAAAAGAGTTCTCCATATACGGCTACGTTTCCAACCTTAAAATCAACTTTTCAAAGTCTGAAGCCATGAACATTACTCTGCCGACTGACAAATTGAATAGGGCCCAGAGCAACAGCCCCTTTAAATGGGAGAATAATGCAATAAAATACCTGGGCACCTGGCTAACACCCAAACTCTCCTCAGTATATGAACGGAATTTCCCACCTATTCTTAAAACTATTGAAAAAGACCTACAAAGCTGGCACACCTCCTATTTTTCATGGTTCGGCAGGGCAGCCATTTGTAAGATGACTATCCTGCCAAAAATCCTATACTTATTACGCACTTTACCTGTAAAAATCCCCCATAGTTTTTTCAAAAAATTACACGCGATACAAACGAAATTCATTTGGGCTCACAAACCGCCCCGCATTGGAGCTTCACTCCTTACCAGACCTAAAAAGATGGGGGGCTTGGGAGTGCCTGACTTTAGGAGGTATTACCATGCCTCCCATCTTGCCCGTATCATTGACTGGCATTGCCACTCAAAAAATAAGGACTGGGTCACCATAGAAAACGATATGTGCTCTTCCCCACTTCAATTTCTACCCTGGGTTTCAAAACTGTCATATCCCCACACGGTAAAGATTCATCCACTTATTGGTACCTCCCTAGACATTTTCCACACCCTAGCGAAACAGTCTAAATTCTCCTCCCTGTTAAGCCCGCTCACACCGCTAAAAGATAATCCAGACTTTCCACCGGGTGTGGGCAACCACCTTCTGACTACAACAGACACCAAAATGCCTATACTGGCAGGGCAATGCTTCACAAAAAAGAAAATGAAGGATCTCTCCCAATTTAGGAGTGATAACAAAACGCCTCACTTACCCATGTGGACATACTTCCAGATACGCAGTTTTGTCAATTCCGCTATTCACAGGCACAATTTCACAAGAGATCCCACTGAGTTTGAACAGATATGTATGAAAGGGGAGATAGTGGAAAAATCCACCTCCCTTTCTTATACTTTACTACAGAATTTGCAATCTGATGGCATGGACAGATTCAGAGAGAGTTGGAGAGCAGCCTGTATACTGGCCCATAAAAGTTCGATAAGCACACGGATGCAGGAAACGGCGTATGCTACCCCTGATAAATTACATAAATGGTTCCCTCAAACTACCGAATTATGCTGGAGATGCAATAAGGCCAGAGGTACGTTGCTACACGTTTGGTGGCAATGTGACCTGATCCAGGTTTTCTGGGTCGAGGTGAGGAAAGTCATCCAACAGATCACGGAGACCAAACTGAATCTAGATGCGGCATGTTGCTTGCTCCATATAACAAATTTTTCATTTAAAAAATATAAAACATCTCTCTCCAAGCACTTGATTAATGCAGCCAATTCACTTATTCCACTTTATTGGAAATCCACTCACATTCCTACACTTAAAGACTGGCTTAGTAAAGTTGCTTATATCTGCGAGATGGAAGACACAGCAGCACAATCATCCGAAATCACGGAGAAATATCATAAAACTTGGTCTCCGTGGTTTGTTTTCAAATACTCCCAGATCTTTGAACAACTAACGAGTTGAGTAGAAGGTCTGAACACATTCTTTTTGACTTGATGATTACCAAATTCATGGACTTACCCTCAGTGATTCAAAACCTTCTATGGTTCTGCATGTGGCAGAACAGTACTAAATATTGTAGATTGATTTATCGGGTCCTCTCTCGCAATTGACCCCTGGGTACCCTTCTTCAGTAATTCAATATACCCCCCCCCCTTTTTCTTTTTATTTTTTATTTTTTTTTTTTTTTTTTTTTTTAATTTTATTTTTTCACATATCCCATCTTTCTCAAGTATCTTCTGTACTTTTTCTCCTTTCACTTATCCTACTTTCCCCTTTATAAGACCTGGAGTACATCTTGGCAAAAATGGTAAACCATACGGCAAGTTATCAAGCTTTCAATAAAGACAAGATTTGCAATATGACTTTGGAACCGCTCATATGTCTTGCCTGTAACATCAATAGATGCCATTACTGACAAACTGGTCTCTTTATAGGTTTGCAAACCATTATTATTGTTATTCAAGACAACGTAACTGTACTCAATTGGATTGCCCGCTGTATTGTACTTTATATCGCATTGTTAACTAATTTTATACAGAAATGTATGTATACAAGTCTAATGCTTTAATAAACTTTTATGTAAAAAAAAAAAAAAAAAAAAAAAATGCAAAAAAAAATATCCACAAATATGTGAAAAATAAAAAACTGAAAATCCACTCTAAAGAGGTACAATAAAGCAAACTGAAAAGTCCAATCTGTGACCAGAAGTGTTAATAGATGAATAAATATATATCAATCTTGCTGAGCCAAACTCCAGTTTTCAAACCAACATATAAAGTGCATGAAAGGTGATACAGGAAGCCACTAACCGATAATACTGAGGCTTACTGGAATGTGTGGACTCAATAAGGCATATGCCCCATGAGTCGTTCAGACTTGACGGTGATTATACACCAATGATCGGAGCACGTCAGCAGATATAGAAGATGGAACACAGGAATATGTTGTAAACACACTCTCCTCCAGAAGACCACAATCAACAGGAAAAAAGGCTCCAGCAATATACACCGTGGTATGGATTCACACATAAATGGTCAAAAGGAATAAAAAACTCACATAGCGTGAATCCACTAAACAGGAAATTTATACCTTTGCAGATGAAACTCGTCGGATGGAGCCTACTGTCCCCATTGTGTCACTATTTTGGATTTACAAGCGCTTGTTGTTCTTCTTAAAATGTGAGTGTAACCATTCATTTTTATAAATACATTTTCTGTTTAGTGGATTCACGCTATGTGAGTTTTTTTATTCCTTTTGACCATTTATGTGTGAATCCATACCATGGTGTATATCTCTGGAGCCTTTTTTCCTGTTGATTGTGGTCTTCTGGAGGAGAACAAATGTAAAGGTACTGATATAAATGAACAATGCTGAACAATGAAGGGAACTGATGGGGTGCCAATGTAATTGTTAAAAAAAATGATGAATCAGCCAGTAAAATATTTAACAGATGTCTCAAGGTAAGCTAGAAAAATATAATTTGTAGAATAGTGATGATCAAACAGTCACATCCCTCTTATGATGGCATACAGCTAAAAAGTATTTTATGAAAACGGGACTTACAGCCAAAAAGGGTTGGCTATGTGTCTATATGTTACAACTGGCTTACAGAATATGATCCAACATTTATTTGGTCAGAGAACACAAGATGGTCAGTTACCATTTGCACTTTTGCTCCCTTTACAATTGTAAAAACTGTTTGGCATCGATCAATAGACCAAGATTCCTCTTAAAGCAGAACTAAAGCCTGGTACACATTATAAAGGTTTTTTTTCATTCAACCTACTGTGTTGAAGGAAAGAAAACTGTCAAGTCCGGTCTGAGCCGCTGCACTAACTATGCAAAGTCAGTGCAGCGATCTCCCACACTGAGTTGTTGTGTTCTGACAGGCCAACACTCCCCCAGGGGGATGCCCCCCCAGATGCCCCCCCCCCGCCAGAACACTCCGATGAGCACTCTCTGTCATTGGCTGAAAGCACTGATTGGGAGTCTGTCGGTTGCTGGATTTCCAGCGTGCTCGTCCGACAGACCGACATACACATGGGCTGAATGTCAGACTTTTTTTTTTCAACCATTTGATGTCTCCCGACATTTGGCCCGTGTGTACCAGGCTAAAACTCTCCCATCGATTAGGCCTCATGCACATGGGCATATGAATTCATGCACACAATATGCTAGATTTTTCATGCCAGAACAGGCAAAAAATGTATCTGTCACGTATTTATGCGCTATTATGCACATATGACATTGAGCATAAATGTATTCTTTTGGCCAGTATTATTTTATTCTGGCCTCTGGAATAAATTTACATGCATACGTGTATGTTTATATGCATTTACGCTGGTAAATTCTGAAGCTCCTCTAACACCTTTGGAGCATTTCTTTTTTTCTACAGAAACAAAATAGCAGCTCTCAATCACACAGGACTTTTTAAGCTAGACATACCAGTGATCTGGATTGAGTGCCTCCACCACACTTCACATAGTATGCTATGAGTAAGGCTCTGTAGCTGAAATGCGTTAGCGTGTTCATTGCTGTATTTCACTATGTAGCCAATTAAGATTCATATCTACAGATGCCACCAAGCTGCCAGCATGACTACGTTGTTTGCGTTTTTTTTATCTGGCTGTAATCACTCCTCTTCAAATACACCTGTAAAATCCTATGTGTGCATGGACATCATAGAGGTGCATTTACAGGTATAAAAAAATGCTAAACGCCTGTATAAACATTGTTTTTTTAAGCCCTGTGTGCATGAGCCCTTGCAGCAAAGGAAACTTTTGCCTATGTTTTATCTAGAGTTGCTATGGTGCTGCACATGTGATCAGCTATGATATCAGCCGTTTGATGGCTCGACATGTTAGTTGAGCATGCAAGCGACTGTGACATTTTAGGTGTTTTAATGTGGCGCTTGCTTAAGCATATATCAAGTGAATAATTCACATATCTTACTAATAAATTAAATCAATAATCCATATATACAGTATATACTGTACAGTGTAACTGAAAAAAATATTCCACAAGTGTTATATCTTCCTACTAATTAAATAGATGTGCCATTGATTCATATATACACACAATATAAATTAACAAGAAAGGTGCTTCTTCTTGAGCAATGCTTTTCTGTGCCAACCCTGCTGGGGGTTGATACCAATATTTCAGTGTTGCAAAATAAAGTGCAAAAAAACTATGTGCAATGTGTTGGAAAATTGCAATAAATTATAATAAATAATCCTGTGTCCAGTACTGGCAGTATGAGACATTACTTTACTGGCAGTATGAAACATACTGCCAGTACTACAGACACAGGACTATTTATTATAATTTATTACAGTTATCTGCCAGTTTGTATGCACTTTATTTTGCAGCACTGGAATATTAGTATCAACCCCCAACAAATCTGACAAAATATGGTCAAGCTGGGTGTCTTTGCTAGCAACCAAAACCACCACATAAACTTCAATCACTTATCCCCAAATTTGGAGAAATATTTTCCTGAAACTTTATATAAATATACACTTCTGTATCCCTGTCCATTTCTAGCACTACCAGGGTGCCAACAAATGAATGCTTGTTACTTTCATGCATAATTTGCACATAGCTTCCTGAGAAAATTATTCATCTTGTAGTTCCACCTTTTTTGTTTATTGTACATAATTCTGATGCCATATGACAAGACTTTCTTCTATTTTCTATATGATCTATGATACCATATAATACATGTGCATTTGTTCTCTACCCTTAAAAAAAGAGGGGGGAGGGAGAGCAATGGACAATATTAATAAAATTGCCTGCCTAGTTAACATATTTTTCAACATTATAAGAAACATCTGCTTGAGGCAATTGCCAGTAAAGGAATGGCTAGGAGATACTTTATATAATAGTTCATATACTTCTTTGCATCAGTGACCTTGATTGAAAAAAACATTTGTTCAACAAAGATACGTTACCATAATATGTAATATACATGTGCCCAATATAAACGGATTCATGTTAATTTATGAATCCTGACTGCCAGATTCATAAACCTTAAGTCTTCTCAGATCAGGAAAATTTGCATGCACGTTCACATAAATCGAATCTTTGCTTGAAAAGATGAGAACACAGTTTAGAAGGCACTCATGCAAAAATCCAGAAAATCCTGAGTGTTTTTTTTTTTTTTTTTTTTTTTTTTTTATGGCTTAGTTCACCCCATTGCTCTCTGAATTATTTTATTATACATTTGTTAAACATATTCTTCTACTTAAGCTGTTTTTATTAAATAATATTGTTTTTTTAATCTGGAACAATTAAACTTTAGTTAGGGTAAAGTGTTCTTTTATATACTTGTGACCCCTTTCACCTCATTTACAAGAAAATGAAATAAAATTGTGTACTTTCAAAGTCAGCAGATTGAACTAAATATTGTTTTGTGTTCTGTTCTACAAAGCTGCCATGGTACATTGTGAGAAGCTGGCATGACCTTTAAATCTCAAGAAAGCTCTACATATTAACTTTTAATACAATGACTTATCCTTTTGCTGCTGTTGTCATTTTATAAAATTCCACTGGTACTCTCAGGCAATAATATTATTTTCCTTTTAAGAATGATAACTGGAAGGCTGAAAGGTACCAACATGAGCTGGCTCTCTAGCTTGTGGCCAAGAAACTTTTTCACAGTCACTATAAGGCAAAAATAGGCAGCCCTGAAGCTTTAACCCTCTAAGGCCCTTCCACACGGACTTCCCGTTCAGGTCCGCCTGTCAGTTTTTCAGGCGGACTTGATCGGGTACTCCATGCACCTCTATGGTGTGGCGGATGTAAGCGATGACATGTCCGCTGACTTCCGCCGATATCCGATCCGATTCTGTTCCTGAAATCCAGACAGATGGAAACCCTATTTTCCATCCGTCTGGAGAATCGGATCGGATAGGATCGGATGAAAACGGACATATTTTTAATTGTGTTGCACTGCACTTTTGTTTTTTTAATGCACGTTAAAGGTTATTCTGTACCTTTCTTCTTGCTTATCTCTAATGTGACATTGCATATTTGTCAATATGTTCAAACTAGTTATGCTGTCAAAACCTGAAACCATTTTCATCCGATCTCCATAGAGGACAGAGGGGCTTTGACAGGACCATCTCTGCACAGTGAGCGGAGACAGACCTGTCATCCACCTGCTCAACAGGGATCAGTGGAGCGATCCCTGCTGAGCAAAGCGCAGTCCATATATGGACAAGCCCATGTGAAAGGGGCCTAACCCTTTAATAAAAAGCTTACATCGATGACAGCATGGACTTTCAACCCTTTTGTTGCTAAAGTCGTTTTTGTAGGAGTTTTTTGCACATATGTTTAAAAAAATAATTTTTGGCCTGAATATTAGTAAAACACCCCAAACATTACATATTTTCTTAAAGCAGAGACCATGGAGTGGCAGTTTAAATGTTGTATGTTACACAATATTTGCACACCCATTTAGCGCAAAATTTCAGTAAAAAATACATTTAAATTATTTAAGGGCACAAAAACGCAATATGTTACCTAACTTTAAATTTGTACATGCTCAAATAACAATGACAGACTTTGGTACCCTATATTTTTCATATAAAAGCCCCAACGGGTCATCAATTTAGAATGAACCATGAATAATGGCCCTAGAATTTTTTTTGTCACTTCAGCATGCATGACAAAATGTAATAAGTTAGCGCAAGCAACGTTTTGTACATAACAGGTGTGTTGACAATCATGTGGGGTTGGGTAGGCTCAACATTTTTTGAGGGGGGTTTTAAGTGCTTGGTATAACTTTATTTTCTATGACTATGGCCTAATACAGGCAATTACTTATATGGAAGGCTTGCACCTAGCTCCCTGGGTGCAAGAAAGCACCAGAAATTTTATACTAGGCATATAAAATGCATAAGTCCATGTACATGAGATAGTAAGGTGTTTTTACTATTGCCACTGCCAGTGCTACCACTGTATAGGTCAACCTTTGAAGTAAGAGGCAGCAGAGACAGGTGGAGGGCACACAGCAATGGAGCACCTTTCTCTTTTGTCTATTTGGTTTGGCAGGTTCATATTTGAAGCATGCATGCAATTAAGCGCATTATATAAATAAAGATATATTTAGATGAAGGAGATTGTAGACTTTCTATTTGAACCTTCATTTTTTTGGCATTATATTAGTATGCTTTAATATGCTTTAATAACTTTTGAGGGGTACGGTCACGTTTATGATATATAGGATTGGAATATGTTTTATGCTTACATCATATGTTGATTTTTTTTCATATATATTTTTAATTGTGTTGCGCTGCGCTTTTGTTTTTTTAATGCCCGTCAAAGGTTATTCTGTACCTTTCTTCTTGCCTAGCTCTAATGTGACATTGCATATTTGTCAATCTGTTCAAACTAGTTATGCTGTCAAAACCTGAAAATACTGTTTACCAATCATGTATGTGCTTTCTACACTGTATAAATATGTCTGTCGAGCTTCGAGTTCGAGTCAAACTAATGTTCGACTCGAACATCGGCTGTTCGCAAGTTCGCCGAACAGCGAACAATTTGGGGTGTTCGCGGCAAATTCAATGGGAGAAATCAAAAGTGCTAATTTTAAAGGCTTATATTCATGGTATTGTCATAAAAAATGTTTGGGGACCTGGGTCCTGCCGCAGGGCACATGGATGAATGCAAAAAAAAGTTTTAAAAACGGACGTTTTTTCGGGAGCAGTGATTTTAATAATGCTTAAAATGAAACAATAAAAGTGTAATATCCCTTTAAATTTCGCACCTGGGGGGTGTCTATAGTATGCCTGTAAAGGGGCGCATGTTTCCTGTGTTTAGAACAGTCTGACAGCAAAATGACATTTCAAAGGAAAAAAGTTATTTAAACTACTCGCGGCTATTAATAAATTGCCGGTCCGACAATACACATAAAAGTTCATTGATAAAAACGGCATGGGAATTCCCCACAGGGAAACCCTGAACCAACAGTTAAATGGATGCGGAGCGGCCCGAAAAGAAGATGAAGAGAAGAAGATGAAGAGAAGAAGATGAAGAGAAGAAGCGTCACACAGCGGGAGCCTCCCTCCATGCCATCATGGATGCGGAGAGGCCCGAGGAGAAGAAGGGAAGAAGACACCGACGTCGCGGAGGAAGATGCCGGACAAGAACACCAAAGGAAGAACCAGAAGAACCAGAAGAACCAGAAGAAGAAGAAGATGGAGGAAGAAACCGAAGGAAGATAGAAGAAAAGAAAGAAGAAGCATTTAAATAAAGAAATTGTCAAATACTGTCTCTTGTCATTTTTAACATTTTTGACAGTTTTTTTGTGAAATGGTAGGGGTGCGGGGAGAGGGCCGGGATCTGGGGTTCCCCTTGTTAAAGGGGGCTTTCAGATTCCGATAAGCCCCCCGCCTGCAGACCCCCACAACCACCGGCCAAGGGTTGTGGGGATGAGGCCCTTGTCCTCATCAACATGGGGACAAGGTGTTTTGGAGGGATACCCCAAAGCACCCTCCCAATGTTGAGGGCATGTGGCCTGGTACAGTTCAGGAGGGGGGGCGTTGTCCCCCCCTCTTTTCCTGCGGCCTGCCAGGTTGCATGCTCGGATAGGGGTCTGGTATGGATTTTTAGGGGGACCCCACGCCATTTTTTTAAATTTTGGCGCCGGGTTCCCCTTAAAATCCATACCAGACCTGAAGGGTCTGGTATAGATTTTGCGGGGGACCCCACGCCATTTTTAAAAAAAATTTTTGTCCGGGGTTCCCCTTAATAACCATACCAGACCTGAAGGGCTTTTTTTTTTTCATTTTGGTTCGGGGTTCCCCTGTGCGGAATTCCCATGCCGTTTTTATCAATGAACTTTTATGTGTATTGTCGGACCAGCAATTCATTAACCTCCCTGGCGGTTTTCCCGAGTGTGGCTCGGGGTTAAAATTCAGGACCATTAGCGGTAACCCCGAGCCACACTCGGGATTACATTGCAGGATCCTGGTGCGGCTTTACTTACCTTGTCCCCGGGATCCTGCGATGTCCCCCGCTGTGTCTGCGGGCTCTGTCCTCCTCCGAAGCCTCTCCGTGCCAGGCTCCGTTCCCTGTGAGCGGCGCAATGCACGGGGGCGGAGCCTGGCGGCAAATTCAAAAAATTGTAAAATCATAACACATACAGTACTGTAATCTTACAGATTACAGTACTGTATGAAATTATTTCACATCCCTTTTGTCCCCAGTGCTTTGTCCTATGCCCTGCATGCAGTTTTATGTTATATATACTGTTCTTTCTGCCTGGAAACTGGAGATTGTCCATAGCAACCAAAAAGTGTCCCTTTACATCAAAAGTGGCTTTAGACCAGCTAGAAAACAGCGATAGTAAATTAGAACACTTGCAGAATTGAGCGATAGTGAATCGTGGGGAAATTTATTTTATTATTAATTTTTTTTTTATTATTTATTTTTATTTATTATATTATAATTTATGTTTTTGTGTTTCAAACTTTATCATACCTGGGATATCTACTAGACTCTTGTTTGGACAGATTTTTAGTGTGTTATTGTTAAGAATTACAGACCTACGATATAAAACGCCAAATTTCCATGCAAAATAATTGTACCGCTTTCAGCACCTAAAATCCGAAATAATCATACCGCCAGGGAGGTTAATAGCCACGAGTAGTTTTTAATGACTTTTTTTCCTTTGAAATGTCATTTTGCTGTCAG
This sequence comes from Aquarana catesbeiana, assembly GCF_042186555.1. NCBI lineage: Eukaryota > Metazoa > Chordata > Amphibia > Anura > Ranidae > Aquarana > Aquarana catesbeiana. The sequence goes on along the minus strand of NC_133327.1, from coordinate 168,453,753 downwards.
ACTGTTCTAAACACGGGAAACATGTGCCCCTTTACAGGCATACTATAGACACCCCCCAGGTACGAAATTTAAAGGGATATTACACTTTTATAGTTTAACTTTAAGCATTATTAAAATCACTGCTCCCGAAAAAACGGCCATTTTTAAAACTTCTTTTTGCATTGATCCATGTCCCCTGGGGCAGGACCCAGGTCCCCAAACACTTTATATGACAATAAGTTGCATATAAGCCTTTAAAATTAGCACTTTTGATTATTCATGTTCATGTCCCATAGACTTTAACAGGGGGGTGTTTGGGTCATCCCTAGTCTTGGCCAAGTGCTAACCATTAAGCCACTGTGCTGCCTCTTCAACTATATACACATCCATTATTTAGGCCATTATTAAGGCCTTCTTTCAGCATTTATTAAAATAAAAGATCTGATATTTCTGGTCTGCTTTCTGTTGTGAATTATTTATAATATAATACCATAACAGTAAGTAGTGTTAAGAAAATAAATAACAGAGAATAGTAGACCACATATCAAACATCATACGCAATGTAAAGTCAATAATAAGCTCAGCACGCAAAATGGACATATCAGCTGTGAGACACATCTTTGCTCTTCCTTGTGCCAGTCTGGACATCAATAGATACAAAACTCATTTCCCATGCATAGAATCACAACCATTTCTATGATATCTGAGCCTCAAACACAATCTCACTAATCCTCTGGATACATAAACTCCTAGGATTTTAATTATGATCTGAACAACCAAGCGAAATCCTTAAAATTCTGAAACCCCAAAGCAGTGGGATTCTCAGGTGAAGAAGATTAATCAAGAAGCAGCTTTCCTGAAAATAGCTAACAATTTCCAGCTACGTGTATGTGTTTTCTTTATCTTTAGAAGTGGGATTGGGATTTACTCTCCTACTAACCATTCTAGCTTAATATGTGAAGTAACATATGAAAAATTGAATGGGCTCCAAACTGGGATGTCAGGTTATTCCAGGATTTCGACCTAAGAGTAAATATAATCATCCTCCAAACCCCACAGCCATGTAGGGATGCGGGGCCAATCTGAGTGGAAATGCTATGGTGCTTACTGGTAATGTTACCCAAACCATCCTGACCTATGCTGACCCACCCTGTCTCATGCATTCCTATTAGATAGATAGTGAGAAAGCACATTGTAGTATTTGGTGAAAAAGAATGTGCGAGACACAAAATGGAAAAGGTAGGCTTCAGCATTCCTAAGAAATGTCAGAGCTTTGCCCATCATAAAAGTCAAACATGAGGAATAGTGGCAGGATAGTAATAGTGCCTCCGGTGCTCACTATCATTATGGTGAAGAAAGAAGTCCAGAAGCAGGTAAATGATCTTTATTAATTTTACCCTACTAGGCCACCAGGGGTCATTACTATATGGTGGGCATCTACTAGAGCACCAGAGTTTAATAGTGAAAATCTTTCATATTGGGGCACAGTGTTACAAGGTGAGCACAATCTAATACTCTTTTGTGGGGTTGTGTCATCTTGGGGAACAACAATATAATTGAATACTGTGTGATATGATTTATTTGGGTCATGTTTTACATTGCAGTATGTTATTTTGTAGGCATCTGTGATATTGCATGGTCATGGTCTCTATTATATTAAAATGGCAGCAGAAGGGGTAGGATGGAAAATAATTCAGGTATGCTGCATACAAATGTGTTGACGATGAATATGCTGATGGGAGAAAAGAGTGGAGTAAACAGCCTGATGACCTCATCAGTCTACTGCTGCTCTTTCACCATCCAGCTAATAGACTAGGGTGGAGAAAGTATACCACAGTATTCCATAACTGTAAGTGGTGTCATCCTCCTGGTGGTGCTGTGTTATGGGGCTGTCTAAATCTCAGGACTGGATAAACAGAAATATAAACTTAAATGTAAATTTTAAATTGTGAAAACTTGTCTGGTTCATAAACTACTAATCCAGCAGTGCTTAATTATTAAGGATTGCATTTGTCATGCTGATGGGACTGTTTCTCGTTACACAAAATGTATCTGCATCACCATCAGAGGTCTCTGTTGCGCTGTTTTGATTAGAAATCTTTGAAAAGAGATTATTTTGATTGTTCTTTGTAAGCGGGAAGAGCAATGTGCCAAAATGCTGCTAGTTTTTGTTTTCTGCCAGCACACTAGTCTGACAGAGTACTGGCAGATTACATTATAACAAATATAACAAATTCTACATTTAAATAATGTGCTTATAATCAACCCAGATGTGGCTCACAAATCTCTCTCTGTTCAGCTTTATAAAGAACTTAGAGTATATCTGTTCTTTTTATACTGAATTACCATCCAGATATAGACAGCGGGTACAGGTAAATGGAAATAAAGCCAGTGTATTTAAATGGAAAATTATTATCTGATAAGCGTTCTCCATGGGAGTTGAAGACTTTTTTCATCAACATATTTCCTAGACGAAGTATATAGGGCACAAAAAGGGCACATATAACCAATTCTATTTTATAAAATATGGTGTATATAATTCTATATTCGGCACTTCTGTTAAAAGTCTTGAATTGTACACTTTATAGTTTCCTTTTTTCGCTTTATTTTAGGGTTTTATAGTGCTGCACTCACTTTGCGTTTTATTATTTTAGACTTGTGAGTAATACATTGGAGTACTGGCTGGCTTAGATAGGGGATATATTGTAGCGCAGACGTTTCTTTGATTTACTTTAACTTTTAAAGTCATTTGTTGTCCTTTGCTTATCAATTCATAGAGTGGGAGGCATTGAATAAACAGATGCAAACAGAATTAATGATTGTAAGCTTATGCATTCACAAAACCCAGGTCATTAATTTATCACGTGAAAACTGCATTACTAATCAGACCTGTGAGCTGGGTTTTTTTTTCATAAAAATTGTAGTGAGTACAAGAGATTTCCATTAAATTCCCAGCTAATACTTTTGTCATTGTTCACTTGGTAACATTGTTGGAATAATGAATCCCTGTTAGCTTAAAATCCAATTATGGGATGTAAATATGATAAATAAAGCCATTAGCTTGAATATGAGAATTGTATTTAATAGTGGCTATCTAGACTGTAGTCCTACATTGCACTGCCTTTTAAAAATTCCCATTTCAATTTCTACAATTTTTTATGTACTATACAAGCTCATTTTAAACAGCAAAGAGGCTTGAAAATTGCATTAACAAATATAAACAATACATCACATTACTTGGAGAAGCATATTTGTCCTACAAGAAACAGCAATGATTTTGTATACATGGCTCTGATATCAGTTATACTAGCAAAAATATATACATTAGGCAGAAAAATAAAAATTAATTTAATTGGTCTGCCTTGTACAGTAATACTTATATTAAAATACAGTGAAATAGAATACTTCCACTGTCATAGTATATCCAAAACCATGACAGATTATGAGTAATTGGCTGATAAGTCTTGAAGAATCAGTGTAATCATCTGCATCAAAGTCAAGTGAACGCACTGATGAAAGCACACGTTAACGTAAAATTAAAGTATATGTAACCTCAACATTTCATATTTATGATATTTGTCTGTGTAACCATGTACTTGTATTAAGAAGAAGTAGGGCCAAAGCTCTTTTGGTCTTACTTCTCCTGGGGATCACAGGTATGCACTTCGTTCTGCACTCCTGTGACCCGTATTCAGCTGACAGCAGGCTAAATTTTGCTGCTGCCTGATGTCACTCAGCCAGTCCAGACTCTGGAGGGATCCCTACTTTAATGCTGGGATCCACCCTGAGTGCCACCGAAAACCTAAGCCAGCCACTTCTGCCCCCTCCACAGCCTGGTGCTCAAGTGAGAGCTAGAGAGGCTGAGCATAGAGCCAGTGACTGACAGTCATCTCACTGTTTACTAAAGACTGAGAACTGAGCGATCAGCAGTCTTTGATCACTCAGTTCTCAGTCATAGAGGCGGGGGAAAGATGCAGTATTGGACTGAGGTTACATTCACCTAGGTCATGAGTCTTCAAACTATGGCCCTCCAGTTGTTCAGGAACTACAATTCCCAACTACAATTCCCATCGTGCCTAGTCATGTCTGTGAATGACATAGTTTTACAATGCCTCATGGGATGTGTAGTTCTGCAACAGCTGGAGGGCCGTAGTTTGAAGATCCCTGACCTAGGTGAATATTTAGCTTTGTTTTTTCATGTGCTGCACTTTTTGTTCAAAAAGTATCCTGTTCTCTTTGCATTGCTTCCTTTGTGTGAAATACCCGTGGATTCTTCCAGTCCCCCTGCTTTTCTATTTCAAACTGACCACGCAAGGGCATGAAATCACATCCATCCCAGTGTTGTCAATTTTATTTTTACATTCTAATTGGGAGCACAGACTACCTGTACTCCAGTGGACAGACTTCTGCTGACACACCGCCCTGCACAGCGTTTCACTGGGAAGATCATTATACTGCTGTTTATCTCTTTCCTGCTGACATGCCCCCCCTGCACAGTTCTTCACTGGCAAGATCATTGTAATGTTATTTCTCTGTCTCCTGCTGACATGCCCCCCCTGCACAGTTCTTCACTGGCAAGATCATTGTAATGTTGTTTCTCTGTCTCCTGCTGACATGCCCCCTCTGACCAGCTTGTCACAGTGTGTTTCGGTCTCTGCATTTTAAACCTTAAATGCTCACACTTTTTTAGGCATTGTATTCTAAGGACCATAGCAAACATTCCCCAACACATGATGTAAGCTATATATGGGCAAAAACATATTTTTATTATCCACAGCTGCCAGCTCCAGGTCCCTCAACACAGCTTCCTTGCACGTGCCGATGTGGAGCATGCTTGCTGCATATTCGTAACAAAATGACAGCACAGACACAAGCTGCTGTCCCTCAAGTAGCTTGGAAGGGGATGAAGGAGAGAGCAGGGGATAAGGCTGTGTGTGTGTGTGCATATATATATACTCTGATGGTTTAGGGGTTTCGTTCAATGGTAATGCTTCTCAGTGGCTTGAGTCCACCCCAGAAGTGCCGTTTAAGGGCTTGTTGGCCAACTTTTATTAAAAAAAAAAAAAAAAAAAAAAAAAACAACAGAAAAACGTTCATACAGAAAATCAGTTTCCTGTGCAAGGGTTTCCACCATCACCATCAACACTAACATAAATAACTTTTAGCCTCATCTCTGCTCAGGCTTGTTGCTCTTCCAGCTCCTTGCTGCTATGTCACCATCTGCTACTGCACAGGGTGGACATACATGGTCAAGGCTGCCCCATGCAGCCTCTCTGACTCCTGGGGAAGGATTGGGCTCTTCCAGACCCCTATGCAGAGACCTTCTGTTTCATGGGTGGAGCCCTGAACTATCAGGTTCCAGAGTATAAAGGCTGTGAACACCTGCATACTCGGTCTGCTGGTTACTGGCAAGACCTGGACACTGGGTTGGAGACTCCTTTCTTCCCAAAGCACTTTGGAATCTCTGAGCTCCAGCCCCTGATTCAGGATTTACAAAACACTGGGAAAGATGAAAAATCATCTTTCTCTGTTCAGAACTGACATTCTGGAGCCCTGTACTATGCATATATGCAAACCTGTGTCACTTTATCCTATGCTTTTACAGTGGCAGGGCCTCACGCTGTCACAGTACATAGTGTTTTCGCACACACCATATACAGTACATTTGGCTCTAGTCCTGGCTGGAAGCACTCACACAAGAGTGGCTCCAAAGGATCTTGCAATGGAAACAAGTCACTCTCAATCTGTAGGTGGGTACAGCACTCAGGGAACCAGCTTAGTCATCAAGGAACTGAAATTTTAGTACATCATGGAGCAAAACAGATTGTAATTTACTTTCATATCACTTAAGAACACTAAAGAGGTATAAAAAACAGATTCAGACAAACAATAAATATCTAAACAGGTGAAAAGTTCTCTTTACAGGTAATGTAGTGGTCAAGTCTGGGAAAGTATTACTGTGCCATAGGAAATTGTCTTAATGGGCAGAACTTATAAAAATAAATAGGAATAAGCCCCTGTTCTGCATTCCTGGTGACCAGAGGGCCCTTAGGGAACAATATAGTTGGGATAAGCATTGTTAGGTGTGCTCCCCAGAATGTGCCGAGGGGCTTGCCAGGAGGCACTCACAAGCCAAGAAAGCAGAGAGTGCTCAGTGCCAATACAGCTGTCAAGATAACCTGCAAGTCAGGTGCAATTAGGAATTTGCTGTGATCCAATTTAACCCAGTTATATGCAGTTTAGATTTCTTGGCTGACTAGACTAACTTTGCTGAAAATCTGTCATGCTTGTGAGAAGTTTGTCTTCACCTGCTACATTGTTATCCCTTTCAAGTTGTGTGCAATAACAGGTTTGTCAACAACCCTACAGTCCCATCTCCATGTGTGATTGTCTAATATTGCCTGCCATATCTCATGTGTCTCCATCATAAAGACACATTAGAAAAATATATAAATTTATAGGAACAGTTTCTTCTAACAAAATATCAAAACAAATAATGTGCTAAATCTTGGGGCCATCTCTGCCTTGTTAAGACATGTCTAACTGGCATAACGAGGTTGGCAACCTTTATCAGTTCTACATTACCTTTGCTTGCTAATGTGATAACCCCATACTGCAGGCATAATTAAATGACGGACCGTGGTCCAAATGCGGACCTCGTCACTATCCAATTGGACTGTCATGGTTTCGTCATTTAGGAGCCTTTTTGTCCACCTACCGGTGCTCTGTAATCCTCACAGGGCCAACAGCGGGGGGCAGGACAGTTCTGGATGGAGGGCGGAGCTGCCCAAGGTTAACAGGCAGGTGATTGGCTGCTAGGATGAAGGGCGGTCCTAGCAAACAATCACTATCTTGCAACTCCCGCCCTCCATCCAGACATGCTGCTCCTCTGTCCGATCTGTCTGTGTAAGGTAGGACAGTGTGGGGGAGTGAGGTTAAAGGGGGCTAAGGGCACTAATGTGACGGGTGGCTGAAAAGGAGCTAAGGACTGAATGTGGGGGGATGCTGAGGATTGTAATATAGGGGGTCTGAGGATATTAAAGTGGGGGGTTGCTGAGGACAGTGATGTTGGGGGGGCTGAGGAAATTAAAGTGGGGGGCTGAGAACTATGATGTGGGGAGGCTGAGGACATTAAAGTGGAGGGTGCTGAGGACATTAAAGTGGGGGAGCTGAGGACTGAAATGTGGGGGGAGCTGAGGACTGAAATGTGGGGGGAGCTGAGGACTGGAATGTGGGGGGGAGCTAAGGACTTGAATGTGAGGGGGCTGAGGACATTAACATGGGGGAGCTGAAGACATTAAAGTGGGGGAGCTGAGGACTAGAATGTGGGGGGGTAGAGGACATTAAAGTGATGGGAACTGAGGACAGTAATGTGGGGGGATGATGTAAAATGGGGAAGAATACTGTTGGGGGGGTTGATGTCAAGGAAGTGTGAGAACATTACTTTGATAGAGGTGGAGGGGGTGATGTAAAAGGGGAGCTGAGGATATTCATCAAGAAGGGATCTTGATGTGAAGGGGGAGGGGACTGTGATGTGCAGTGGGGACTGAGGGTGCTGAAGTAAGAATGGGTTCAGATCTGTGCATGTGCATGTTGTGGGTAGGTCAGCCCATTTTAATGAGCTGCACTACCTGCAAGAAACACAGAGAAAGAAGTCTTTGACTTTTTTTTCAAAACCCTGCTGCACCAAGCCGCATGGTGCCGTAGCAACATGCTATTTGGCACAGACGAAAATGCGTCATAGGTACCGACATGATATTCCAACCTCTGCTGGAAGAAAATTTTACTGAACGGATCTTGGTGAATTATAATTCAATACCCCTGCCATACTGCATCGTTTTTTAAGGCATACATAAAGTAACTGAAGGCTGTTTTTGTAAATCTGCTTGATATTTTCTTTAAATTTGACAGTGACACAAAACATATATTTTTTAATGCTAACCCATATAATATATAGATGTTCACTTGGTGCCATATAAATATATATGTATTATTAATTAGCTTAAGCAACTAATTAAAAAGTTGCTAGGAGTCATTACATGAGCATTTCAGGGCAGCATAGCATTCTGATGTCTGATGCTGCAACCAGACTTACTATGGTTTGTACTGTTTCTTAAAGGACCAGGCCTATTTTTTACACTTGGTGTTTACAAGTTAAAATCATTTTTTTTGCTAGAAAATTACTTAGAACACCCAAACATTATATATTTTTTTTCAGACACCCTAGAGAATAAAATGGCGGTCGTTGCAATACATTATGTTACACCGTATTTGCGCAGCGGTCCTACAAAAGCAGTTTTTTTTAAAAAAAATACACTTTTTTTAATTTAAAAATATGAAAACAGTAAAGTTAGCCCATTTTTTTTATATTGTGAAAGATAATGTTACGCCGATAAAATGATACCCAACATGTCATGCTTCAAAATTGCGTCTGCTCGTGGAATGGTGATAAACTTTGACACTTAAAAATCTTCATAGGTGACATTTAAAAATTTCTACAGGTTACCTGTTTTGCGTTACAGAGAAAGTATTTTTCCTAGAATTATTGCTCTTGCTCTAACAATCATGGTGATACCTTACATGTGTGGTTTAAACACTGTTTACATATGTGGGCATGACTATGTTCGATTCTGCGCGTGAGCACGCGGGGACGGGGCACTTTGATTTTTTTTTTTCTTATTTATTTTACTTTTTATTTTTTATTTTTACACTGTCCCTTAAAAAAAAAATTGGATCACTTTTATTCCTATTACAAGGAATGTAAACATCCCTTGTAATAGAACAAAAGCATGACATGACCTCTTTAATGTGAGATCTGGGGTCAAAAACGACCTCAGATCTCATTAAATGCAATAAAAAATAAATAAAGTAAAATACAATAAAAAAGGTCCCTTTAAGGCCATTGGGCGGAAGTGACGTTTGAAGTCGCTTCTGTCATAAAACGGTATTGAGTTGAGTGGGGGCCATCATTCCCTCACTCGACTTAGTGCCAAGCAGGGGAAAGGATCGGATCATCTCCACCACTACCGATGGCTCCGGTAAGTGGCAGAGACAACCGGGACGCAGCGGGAAGGGGGGTACCTCTCCCGCCACCGATAAAAGTGATCTTGCAGCGAATCCACCGCGGAGACAACTTTTATCCTAAAGCCGACTGTCCGCTGTTTAAGAAAATACTGGGGTTATGGCAGTTATCTGTTGCCATAACCCCGGTATTTAACGTTAAAGTACCGACGTATAATGACGGTGGGTGGTCTGGAAGTGGTTAATAGTGTACATCTGTACCTTTTACAAAGTGTGTATTATACTGTAATTCTGGTATAGGAAATGCAGGGTCAAAATGTACTTATAGTTTTAGATAGAGTGGGGAAGAGCTAAAGACTTGCCAGTTCAATTTTTGTTATCCGTGTGCCATTGGGGAAGTTTCTCTTCACTTCCAGTCCCAAAGGTGTAACAGGAAGTTGAAGGAAATCTCTCAAAGGGAGTATAATTCTCCTTTTTAGCATGTGTTCCTGTAACAGGTGTCCCCATTAGAAGCTTTACCCTGTAAACTGTAAGTATTTGGTTTACCCTGAGTCTCCACTGTTACCACTACAAATATAGTGGCAAATCTCTCCACTGTGGACACAGACAACAATAAAAACTAGACAGAGAGCCCAACTGTTCCTCACTCCATTCAAAGTTTAAAAAAGTTTTTTTTTCTAAAGATTTTAAGTCTAGGTTCACATCTATGCAGTTGTGGTTGATGCATTTTTCAGGCTGGTATGCATTTGGGGGGACCCCATGCTGTTTTTTTCCGAAATTTTTTAGCCAGTAATTTTTTTTTTGCATTCAGCTGTCAGCTGCTAAGGATGCAGCGGCCAGCTTCCAGGCCCAATCCTTAGCAACCAGCTATATACAGTGTTTTTAAAGGGGAGATAAAAAAAAACACAAAACGCATTAAAAAACGCTTAAAAAATGCAACACATGGGTTTCTGTTGCAACTCTATTGAAGTCTATTACGCGCAAAATGCAATCTTGCTGCGGGGAAAAATCCCGACCCTTTCCAAAAAATGCACCAGCTGAAAAACACATGTGGACCTGTACCATAGGAAATCATGTTAAATGAACTGTAGTGTGCTTCTACAAAAATGAAGACACACAAAAAAAACGCATAGGTGTGAACGTAGGGTAAAGCAAACCTAGCAACTGATAAATATTTTCATGGGGAGTAGGCATAGTAACAGTTCTCCTTCTGATAATGCTTTCACCTCCCTCTTCCCAGAAATATGGCACCATTTCTGCTTAGTCATCATTCAGGGACACTATCTACTTCCTGGACTGAAATTCTGATTCAGGGATGGCATCAATTTAATCCCTGGTAGCTTTGCAGTGACTTTTATGTTTTGGGCTGTATGACAAATGTTGTCTCAATTGTCTGTTGTTACAACAGTCCAAATGAGAGGTACCTGTGTTAGAGGAGACAGAATAAATGCTTTCTATAGTCTGCAGCAGATTGGTGTCACTATTAACCAAACTGCACCTCTCAATATCACTGTTAAATTTTATTGTATCTCAGGAATTTATTATACAGTTACAAATAATTCTACTTTAATGTCAAAATCTCTTATACGATTAATGCATACAGGACAATACCCTATTGTAGCAATGCAGCAAACCCTAAGGTAAAGAAATGTCAAACAGCAGTGGGCCTGGCATCCTGCTTTGTACAGCCTAACTTCTGTATGTATATTAGAGGTCTTCTTTGTTTAACACCCAAGCAGTCTGTATTATATGTTACCTGAACTGCAGAAGTAGAGTCATTCTTCCATCTAGTAGAGATACTGAAAAAGGAAGTCTTTAGACATACGATTATCACAAATCTTTCTATGATCCCAACTATAAAGTACGCATTGTCTACAGTCTATCAGTTTTACTTTGTGGTGCCTGTAGAGAGATCCAGACTGAAGCCTTGAGTGGCCTAGTGTGAAATGAAAAGAACTCTACAGCCACAAAGAGAAAAAGGAGATTTATTAAGGTTGAAGTTTGGCCATTTCACGGGATTATTGCCAATGATGTCTCTTTAGAAACAGGCCATCACCATTGCCGCATCACTGAAAGAAAAACCTACACTGCACTGGGCTTTAGAAGAAAAATCACAGCCTGTGAGCTTTGAATTGTTGATGTATAATTACTGTACAGCAGCAATGAGAAGGAATAGAGTGAAGGAGTCAGGGAGAGGATGCGAATGAGAAGGACTTAATGGGGGAGAGGGGTGAAGGGTGAACAAGACCATTGAAGAGTTAGATAATGGTTATGGATGGTGAAAAAAAAGATTGAGAGAGGGGGAATATAGAAAGAGAACCACATCTAATTCAGATTATTCCTTTAAATAAAAAAACATACTGTATATAGTAAGTGTTTTCATATTTTCATGCTATTTGACTGGTTACAGTTGAAGAGTGTTCACAGGCGGGCCTCTTTCGATCCCAACATAACTTTATTTAGAGCTAATCTTTACTGAGCTCTCAAGGAAATACTATGGAGATTAGAACTGCATATAAAATTACCATTAATTGGTATGCAGCTCTGAATGCTAGAAAAGGAAATACATTACATTATCGTGCAAGTAATTGCTGATTGATCGTCAGGAACGGGACATCCGGTGACGTCATTTCCAGCCTGTGGAACGCATGCTGCGGCGGCAGCGTTCCCGGGCCTTACATGCGGTTTCGACATCTATTCAATGTAGGTTTTTAATGTGTTTTAGCTAATTCTTTTTAATAAACGATATTGCGCTATGTGGCTCCCCCCCCCCCCTTTGTCCCCTTGCATATTAATTGAGGTATACAAGGAATTAGGAGAAATATAAGGATACTGGGAGAGGAGAACCAAGGAGGAGAAGAGCAAGGAGGTGGAAAGGCTGAATTCCATTTTCCAAATACCCAGAAGGGTTTCCATATGCATGCTGTGACTTTTTTTGCTGAAAAGCATAAAGCTAATTACATCTGGTGAGTGTGTGGAAGCACAGTGTTTGGCACGGGGCACTTTTCTGGAGAAATGAGAAGTTATTTTAGGCACGGAGCACTTTATTTGCACAGCAGAGCACTTTATAGAAGAATATTACTTATTATGAACTACTGAGCATTTTTTGAGACTGTCATTTTATATTGACACAGGTTCCGATGTTATATTGTGATATTATGGTTGCACATAGTAATATTGGAGTTGACAGTACATACAGTATATTAATTACCTATAGTAAGTGTTTTCACATTTTAATTTTATTTGATTGATTACAGCTGAAGAGTGTTTACAGATGGGCCTTTTTCGATCCCAACATAACTTTATTTAGAGCTAATCTTTACTGAGCTCTCAAAGAACTACTATGGAGATTAGAACTCTATATATAATTGCCATTAATTGGTATGCAGCTCTGAATGCTAGAAACGGAAGATACATTACATTGTCTTGTAAGTAATCCTGCTCTTTGTATTAATTGCTGATTGAATGTCAGTTGGGGATTCTCTGCAAGTAGAGCTGCATAATACATTTTTTGAGACAGTCTCAGGATAGTATTAAATATGGCTTGCTATGAGAAAGATGACACATGCAACATGTATCAATGTCATGCTAGTATTGTCTAAAACATAATAAAAGTAATGTCTCCTTCAACACTTCATTCATTTAAATCAGCAAATTATAAGAATATAATATATTAAGAGGATCTGCACATTACAAATGCATTGGGCTCAGCAAACCTGTGCTTTTTTCAATGCAAGGCAGAATAACAGGTTTTATGTTATACCCTCTCCTCTACCAGCTTACGCTCACTTTTAGTTCACCACCTACTGCTCCAATTATCAAAAATATTTGTCACTTCCAAGTATAAAGGAGTAGGCAACAAGTTTCTCTGTGTTTTACGTGAAAATGCAAGGACTTGGTGATAGTCCAAGTACTGCCACATGGGGGCAGAGAGGTAGTCCCTAAATAAGTTCCAAATATAGCAAAGTTGAGCTTACACAAGCCTCTTCAGTCCCTGTGGCCTAAAGGAGCAGCAGGGGAGCAAAGGAAGGGTGAATATGTGCTACTGATGAACTGGTATTTACTATAGAATGAACAATAAATAGATACAACTATTAGTCTATTTAGGTCTCGTGCATACGGAGCCAAAAAAAAAAAAACGCCCCTTATTCATATGTTCAGAATTTTTTTTAATGCCTGTAAAACCACCTCTATGTTAGTCTATGTGGCCATGCACACGCTTACAGGAGTGTTTCTAGAAAAGCGTTTACAGGAAAAACCCACCAAAGGCACGTTCTGAAAGGCGCTTTTTAAGCAGAAGAAACACGTTTATGCGCATAAGTGTATTCCAACGGCCAGAATAAAATAATATTCTACCAGTAGAATGCATTTATGCTCAAACGCTGTACGTACATAAATGCACATACAGACCACTATGATACAAAATCACTTAATAAATCACGTAATAAATACTGTACGTGACCTGTGCTCAAAATAATCAGAATGTTTAATGAATTGTTGCCAGCTAACACCAATTAACCAAATGCCGACCAGCGCACGACTATGTGCGTCGGCACAATGGCACGGCTGGACAAATGGGCATCTACAGGTACGTCCTCTTTAAATCGCGGCATTGTGGGCCGTGCGCACCCGCCGCATGCTCCGTGACCATGCCTGCGGGTCCCTCAGACTCGATATCCGCCAGGGGCCCGCAATCGTGTAATGGAGCGGCAGAACGGGGAGATGCCTATGTAAGCAAGGCATTTCCCTGTTCTGCATAGTGACATGACAGTGATCTACTGCTCCCTGTCATCGGGAGCAGTGATCGCTGTCATGACAGTGGTAGCCCATCCCCCCCACAGTTAGAATCACTCCCTAGGACACACTTAATCCCTTGATCACCCCCTAGTGTTTAACTCCTTCCTTGCCAGTGTCATTTACACAGTAATCAGTGCATTTCTATAGCACTGATCTCTGTATAAATGACAACGTCCCAAAATAGTGTCAAAAGTGTCCGATGTGTCCGCCATAATGTCACAGTCACGATAAAAAACGCAGATCGCCACCATCACTAATAAAAAAAATAATAATAAAATTGCCATAAATATATCCCCTATTTTGTAGACGTTATAGCTTTTGCGCAAACCAATCAATATATGCTAAATATGTGGAAGAATACATATCGGCCTAAACTGAGAAAGAAATTTTTTTTTTATATATTTTTTGGGGATATTTATTATAGCAAAAAGTAAAAAATATAGCTTTTTTTCTAAATTATTGCTCATTTTTTGTTTATAGCGCAAAAAATAAAAAACACAGAGGTGATCAAATACCACCAAAACAAAGCTCTATTTGTGGGGAAAAAAAGGACGTCAATTTTGTTTGGGTGCAACATCGCAATTGTCAGTTAAAGTGACGCAGTGCTGTATTGCAAAAAGTGCTCTGGTCAGGAAGGGGGTAAATCCTTCCGGGGCTGAAGTGGCTAAGTGAATTCACAACACTCAATAATGACATAAACTAATAAAAAGCAGTGTAGCGCAACCAAAATCTATCATCTACTCAAAAACTAAACTACAAAAAAAATCTGAATATTCCAATATACTCAAATTACACAGTGTAAAACAAAAATTACGTTTACATTCAAAAATTGAGTAAAACCAAACTTTAAAGTCCATTCAATAGTGCGATCACCACTGTGCCACTGTTATCCAAATAATAGTCCTCTGTGTCTGCACCACCATGTAAGTTGTCCGCTCTCCTCATAGCCATGACCCCTGCATTACCAGAAAGGTCAAAGCAAGCTGTGTTCTGACAAATGCTTGGCAAGTCTTCACTCCTTTCTCCTCACAATGGATACACATGTCCTCAGACACTCAGGAACACCACATGTATATGGGAAGGAAAGGGAAGCACACAAGATCTAATGCTCTCCATTTAAAAGTTTCAATAAAAAAAACAAAGTATTACACTTACAGAGTGAAGTGCTGCCGCCAGTGCAAACTTAAATTCACATGTCAAACACATATGCCGGCATTAGACTCTGTAGCAAGACGGCCATGGGGTGGTGTTACACCCAACCCTTGCCCCCCCCCCCATGCGTTATGTCCAAGGCGGGGACTTTTTCAGTAGGTTATTGCACATACATATACACATAAACATGCAAACATTTATAACAAACAAAGAAAACCATGTTTTTAGAAAATGTTGGTCTTTTTTCCTTTATTTTGCAAAAATAAAAAACCCAGTGGTGATTAAACACCACCAAAAGAAAGCTCTCTTTGGATGAACAAAGTGATAAAAATTTAGTTTGGGTACAATGTTGACCGCAGAAAGCTGAAAATTGGCCTGGGCAGGAGACGAGTAAACACACTCGGTATTGAAGTGGTTAAATTGATATACTGTATGTCATGGAAACTGTAATATCTATGGATGTATTGGCTGCATATTTCTGACATTTTGTAACTTGCTGCTATTGTTTTTCAATAAAAGCATTTATGGACAAAAAAAAAGAATGGAAAAGAGTTATGCCCCGTACACACGGTCGGATTTTCCGATGGAAAATGTCCGATCGGAGCGTGTTGTCGGAAATTCTGACCGTGTGTGGGTGCCATCGGACATTTTCCATCGGATTTTCCGACACACAAAGTTGGAGAGCAGGAGATAAAAATTTCCGACAACAAAATCCGTTGTCGGAAATTCCGATCGTGTGTACACAAATCCGACGGACAAAGTGCCACGCATGCTCAGAATAAATAAAGAGATGAAAGCTATTGGCCACTGCCCCGTTTATAGTCCCGACGTACATGTTTTACGTCACCGCGTTTATAACGATCGGATTTTCCGACAACTTTGTGTGACCATGTGTATGCAAGACAAGTTTGAGCCAACATCCGTCGGAAAAAATCCTAGAATTTTGTTGTCGAAATGTCCGAACAAAGTCCGACCGTGTGTACGGGGCATTATAGAGCTGACTATTATTACTGTGTCTCCGTTGGGGAGATTTGCCTTCACTTCCAGAGACAATAAGAATAGACAATAAGAGAAAATAAGAATAATATAGTTAGTAGACTAGAACTTCAGAGAGTATTTTTATTGTTTTCTGTACCCTCATATCTGGATGAAAACCGCAATTTCTTGCAAAGATGGGAAGTGAGGGAAAATTTCCCCAATGGTATCACAGACAGAAATCCGAAATAAAAACCTGATAAGAATTGTAATTCTTCCCCACTCTGTCCCAAAATAAATAAATGGTTTGAGTAAAAGCAGTATTAAACCCAAAAGTAAACATTAATTACATTGCCGCTTAAACATTCTTAGATGTGATGTCTGCATTTGTTTTCTTTTTTAGCCTTTCTTTCTTTCATTTTCATCTGGTGATCTAGCCGGTAAGTATGTTGTTTTTGAATAGAACAAGATGTAGCTGTTACAGGGTTGAGACAAACCATTTACCACTGACAGGGGTGCTTACAATGATCAGCTTTTATTTATACATGTAAAATCTTTATCCCCCCAAAAAAACTGTTGCTGTGACTGCTTGTGTAACTACAATGTTAGCTGGAGTGTGGCTTCAATTTTAGTGTATCTAAATTTGCTAGCACATCTAACACCCCCCTCCCCCAGATTAGCAAAGCTGCTGTCTTCTGTCCTTCTTCTACACTCCTTCATCCAGAGGGTAGGCACTGTAATACAGGAGGTATGTTACTGGCCAGATCACCAGGTGAAAACAGAGGGGGAACAGCCTAAAAAAAGAAAACAAATTCAGCCACCACATCTAAAGATTGATAAATTACATTTTTGGTTTGGGGTTTAATACGTCTTTAAGCTTTTAAATATTTTCTGGTAACATTAAAAGCTTACATATTTTGTGCAAATAAACACCTTAAATGATATACATTTGAGTATCTTCATTTTATTTTGTAATAAAAATGTATTCATTAAAATGTACTCAATTTAAAAAATGGGAGTAAGAAGAAAAA
The DNA here is from genome assembly GCF_042186555.1 of Aquarana catesbeiana. Lineage (NCBI taxonomy): Eukaryota > Metazoa > Chordata > Amphibia > Anura > Ranidae > Aquarana > Aquarana catesbeiana. The sequence continues at coordinate 168,436,798 of NC_133327.1, read as the reverse complement.
GTGCAGCGTTGGACAAATACCACAGTGTATGTGATATAAAAGTGAAACAACACCGTACAGAAAGTGACTGATCTCTACTAAAATATTGAAATTAGCATCAAATAAATAGAATAAAAATCTAATAAAAATTCAATAAATGGTGCAAATAAAAAATTACAAAACTATGATAATAAAAATAGACAACAAATATAGTGAAAACAGTTCATAAAGTGAAATAGAGTCCAAAAATACGATATCCAAAATGAGACCCTAGGTCTGTGTTTCACCGATGGTGCTGCCCGTCACCTGATAGTAAAGCAATGAAGGCTTACCGGAAAGCCTGCGACCATCCTTATTCAGGGGGGTCAAAACAGGCTTAGTAGAGTGATTGAAGCCACAGGAAACGCTACTGGAATCGCACTAACTTCCTTCATGAGTAGCCGATCAGCAAACCAGGAGACACCTTAGAATCTTAGATGATGTATTCCCAGGAGGCAGTTACCACACAGTAATAAGCAGGCACTTCCATAGATCCGGTAAGGGCAATCCGTGGGTGTTCCAAAAGAAAAGAGGAGACTCCGATAGTGCAGAGAAACTTTGGCAAGTTTATTCAAAAATTAAAATCAAGCACATAAAATTCTTAGCAAGGATAAGGAGTACGAGAAAAAAAACCCACTGCTCTTACTCCTTATCCTTGCTAAGAATTTTATGTGATTGCTTTTAATTTTTGAATAAACTTGCCAAAGTTTCTCTGCACTATCAGAGTCTCCTCTTTTAACTATATTTGTTGTCTATTTTTATTATCATAGTTTTGTAATTTTTTATTTGCACCATTTATTGAATTTTTATTAGATTTTTATTCTATTTATTTGTTGCTAATTTCAATATTTTAGTAGATATCAGTCACTTTCTGTACGGTGTTGTTTCACTGTTATATCACATACACTGTGGTATTTGTCCAGCGCTGCACTTTATCTTCTTACTCCTATTTTGTGTGCCCTAATATCGGGGCTATGGTGTTCAGCTGCAGGACATCCTTCACGGTTTTATAATAATAATATTTTTTTTACACCACTCACGCACCTAGCGCAATTCTTTTTTTATAAATTTTAAAAATGCTTTGGGGAAAACCATCATCTTAATAATGCATATAAAATGTATTGTGCCAGATGCCAGCATATAAAATAGTCAATTTGTCTTCAAATAGGGGCTGCATGTCCTTGACACATTGGTTGTCTACATAAAATAACAGCACATATGGACATTGGAGAGCTGGCTTCTTCCTTAATTACTATATCAAATCGTTTACAATAATGTTTTGGACAATCATGTATTTGGCTAGAATTTGTTGAACAGTAAGGACTTTTTGAATGCTTTAGTCCCTTCTTATCATAAGCCTTTATGATTATACTGTTTTGCTGGGTGTCTGTAAGGAAATGCTTGCAAATAGACAAGATAGGTCCTCTGGATGGACTTCTGTGCACAGACTAATACATATTCCCTCTCGTGTGCATACTCGTGCACCTGTGACAGATACTGGCACCAAATGGGCTATTTAATCTTGGCCAGTGCTCAGGATCAGTGCTGCTTTGTCTTCAGCCCCCTTAGTAACCTGTGACCCTGTGACTCTGTATCCTGTTTCCAGTTGCTTGCCCGGTTTGTCTTGATCATTCTCTGAACTCCACCTGCACTGACCTTCGCTTGTCCCCTGACCTCTGCTTCTGTCTGCTCCATTGGCTCCTGCTTTACTGATTGGTTCCAGACCCGGCTTGTTTCCTGACCATACTCCTGCCTGTGCCCTGACTCTGCTACTCTGCCTACTGTCGCCAGTACCAGCTGCTCACCTGCTTGCCTGCTTACTGGAGCCATTGGACGACTTCTCCAGCTCAGCATGGATACCTGCCCCGCTGTTAGCAAGACTTACAGGCACTCATGCCACTCTGTACTCCTACACTTCCTGTCTACACTATCAAGGGCCCTGAGTCAAAGGTATAAGAGAGGCCTTTCTCATCATATCAGGCTCTGCTACCAGGTACGTGATAGTCCCCAGCCCTATTCCATAGAGAAGCCATGATTTTCATACACTGCACTAATGATGGCCAAATAGTATGAAACTGCTGTATACAGTTTTGGATAATTGGCTCTGTATTATTAAGCTATAGTTGCACTGCACAACAGTGGTTCTGAATGTGCATGTGGCCAATGGAGTGTAAAGTATTGATTTCCATGGCTGTCTTGCAATGAGAAATGATTCTTCTATTTTTGGGATATCACAGAAGATATCTGGATATCCGTCATCACCTCCTCCCATATCCGCCCGCGGGACTTCTCCCGAGCCTCGCCCAGCCTCTGGAATTCCCTACCCAAATCTGTCAGACTGTCTCCAAATGTATCCACTTTAAGGCGATCCCTGAAAACTTTCCTCTTCAGAGAAGCCTATCCTGCCTCCATCTAACAACTGCACTATTTTCTCCATTAGCTCATCCCCCACAGCTATTATCCTTTTGTATAACTTGACCCTCCCTCCTAGATTGTAAGCTCTAATGAGCAGGGCCCTCTGATTCCTCCTGTATTGAATTGTATTGTACTTGTACTGTCCTCCCTAATGTAAAGCGCTGCGTAAACTGTGTAAACTGTCGTATCTTATATAATAATAATAATCTGGATGTCCCAAAAATGTCAAATGCATTACCATCTCCTGCTTTCTCCCCATGTGTGCTCTCTTGGCAGTTATTTATGTATTCATCTCTATGCTAATAAAGATGATTTTTAGCGGCTCCTAGGAGTGCAGCCATCCAGATATCTTCTTTGATGTATATGTGCTACTTACCTAAGCCCCACCTAGATCCAGCGATGTTGCAGGAGTGTCTCGGCTGCCCGGGACTCCCCTCCTCATTGGCTGAAACAGCGGCGCGGCGCCATTGGCTCCCGTTGCTGTCAGTCAAAGTTAGTCAGCCAATGAGGAGAGAAAGGTGGCGTGGCCGGGCCACGGTTCTATGTCTGAATGGACACAGGGACCTGTGGCTCAGCTCGGGTGTCACCATAACAAGCTGCTTGCTGCGGGGGCACACAATAGGAGGAAGGGGCCAGGAGAGCCAAAGAGGGACCCGAGAAGTGGAGGATATGGGCTGCTCTGTGCAAAACCACTGCACAGGGCAGGTGTTTGTTATTTTTAACTAAAAAACGAGACTTTAGCACCACTTTAAGCTTACCTGGAGCAGTGGCAGTTTGTGTTTCCTACTTTTGGGCTATGTGATGAATGATAGATTTGGATACCTTCTTATTGAAGAAGGCTTTACTGAGCTGAATACTAATTAGAGTGAGGACTTTCTGAATGCTTTTGCTCCTTCTTACCATAACCCATATGTAACAAATTATGTGTTGGAATGACATACCTTCTGTTTGAAGAAGGCTGTACTGTGCTGTATACTAATTAGAGGGCTTTTTTGATTGCTTTAATTCCTTCTCATCATAACCTATGGTTGTAGTATCTACTTTATAAGTACACATCCTGATTGACGTTAGGCATAATGAGAGTTGGACAACAAGATTTGTGTGCAGACAGTCAGACATGCTTAAAAAGTCCTCCAATACTGCTTACGGCATTTAATAACAACAGCAGCTGTTAAGCACTTATTATACCTTTTAGACAATCATAGACGGGCCTCAGGAATGAAACAAATAAGTAGAAAACAGCTGTAAGCAGGCTGCTGGGACTACACCCAAACACAATCAGTATCTGGCACTAGAGGGAAATGTATTATTCATAGTGTACTTTTGGATGCATAATTTCTTCTTCTGTACTGTTATAATTCATTTTAGAGATTTACATATAGTGGAATGATGCCACATTACTAAATTATTTGCATTGCTGAAAATGGCATTGATACGTTTACAATCCAAGAAAAGCATCGAAAGAAATGGAATAGTAATTTTCTAAATAAATAAGGGCTTCATATCGTTGCATTGTAATGCGGCCATCTGAAGAGGGCTAAAACAAGAAGGATAATGATTTTGCAAAAGTTTTTATTTTAGTCAGCTATGGTGCTAACCATTTTCTTGGAGCATTTCTTAAAGCTTAGCTCCAGTAGAAGGAAATGTCTAAATACAATAGGCACATGTGAACTTCTTCCAGATCTGTGCAGTAATCCGGTAGACCTGTGACTGCTGCTCTTCCTCCTTGTGCAGGCTAACTGGTCTTGTCTCCGCCCCCTCTTGTAGTTTTCTGCAGGCAGCTTGTGGTGGGTGGAGCCTGTCGGGTCTCTTCCACAGCTCTGCTCTCTACACAGTTATGATGTGACTGCTACTGTTAAAAGGTAACTTTCAAGTAGTCACAAGCACAAAATCTCCTGTGCTTGGGAGTGGGCCCAAAGATGTTGATAAGCTATAATACCAACCTGGCTTGCATAAGTTTTGTCTTGCTGCCCTCATAAGACTGGGGGCCTCTGGACCATAACTTTAGTATGTGAAAATTGGTAAGTATTATACTCACAGAGTGACAATTGCATCAAAGCTCATCACAAAGCATTATCCAGTCCACAGTACATCATAACATGTGACAGGAGAATGTGCAGATCCAATCGACTAACGCGTTTCGAGGACTATCCTCTTCTTCAGAGCCACTGACTGTATGGTATGCTTTGTGATGAACTTTGATGCAATTGTCATAAAGTTATGGTTTTAGGATAATGCACTAGGTTGGTGCGCCCCTTCTCTTTTGTTTTGTGGTTTCTGTTACAAGGTAACAACTGGGTTTTCAAAGGCATTTGTTGCACACAAAGTGGATTTAATTCCTTTTTGGCTATTGATTAATAGATTTAAATGAAAGTTATTGTGCACAAAGTTCAGATTTACTGAAAATCACTGGATGTCTCTTCCTACTAAGTTGCATTAGCTCAGCATAGAAATGAATACAGTTTTCTCCCCTATCTAACATGCATTATGATCAGTAAGTTACTCCATAATTTTCTAACAATTCATAGTTTTACCCTTGTGGTAAACGGCTGTAACTCGGGGGCAAACAAGATCAGAGGACACTTATGGGGCCCTTGACCTGGCTGTGACTAATTCCTTATTGAACTCTAAACACATCCCATGTCTACATGAAAACATGAAAATACATACCGGCAAGTTTCTTCTACACTGATGTGATGACATTGCCCTCTGTCCTCTGCTTCTGACCCCCAGGGTTTTTATACATAATATCTTGATATATTAGCAATCAACGCCTTCAAGTGTTTCCCGTGTCTGCTGTTAAGAGACTACCTTCGGGGCCTCATTAGGTGCTGCTCTATGCTCTATTGGTCTCCACTGATGATTATGACTGACTCCTCCTGAGGAAGCGGCTGTAGCTGCGAAACATGTAGAGGACTGCGTCAAGATCTACAGTTCAGCTCCCCACAGTATTTATGGGGTTCATCCACTTTCTTGGAACCAATTGTATTAATTATGTATGGTTGTAACCAACTGTCTGCAAACTACTTTGTGTACAAACCAATTTTAACAATGTATTTTTCTTAATAAATAGTTATTTTAATTATAAGTTTGGCCCTATCCTTGGGTACCGAGATAGTCCAGTTCTCTTTAATATACTGAGGGCATGTTTTGGGCAGCCCTAGGTATTCCTTTCCTTTACCCTAGTGGTGATGGGAATGCAAACGCTCTCCATTTCTATGTTGATCTGCTACAGGTGGCTTCTGCAGGTAACAGAAATAAAAAACAGCCCACCTCTTGTTGTTTGGCATTTTTTTTAATGTAGCTTCCCTTCACCAAAGAAAAAAAATGAGTGGCCTTGCTATCTCCCTGATGCTTTAACTTTTTGGTTTGCATTATAGAAAGAGACTAGCAATGATAGTTCCTTTCTTCTATGATATTTTTACTTAAAGCTGAACTCCAAAAAAATGTAAAAAATTCCCCTTGCAGTCAGTCTGCACCTACACTGCAAGGGTTAACTGCTTGTTTAGGTCTAGGGGAGATTAAAAGGTTTTACTTACCTGATCCTCCAATCCCCCCGGCAGACAGCACCCCCCCCATGCTCCAGCAGTGGACTGTCCCTTTGCATAGTCACATTCTATGTAGGGCTATGGACCTTGCATTGGTCTTGATGATGTCACATCTTTAGACTGCTGGAGCATGGAGCAGAAGATGCTGTGTGGACTGCTCTAGCTGCACAGAGGAGTAGTGGATGGGGTTAGTAAAGCCTCTTTTCTACAACACTTAAATCTAAATGAGCAGTTGACCCTTGCAATTTTAGGAATGGGGCCTTAAAATCTACAGAAATAAAAGAGCTCAATCCTCTGAGAAAGGGCTCTGGATATTACAAATATACACTATATTATCAAAAGTATTGGGACACCTGCCTTTGCATGCACATGAACTTTAATGGCATTCCAGTCTTAGGCTTTAGGGTTCAATATTGAGTTGAACCACCCTTTGAAGCTATAACAGCTTCAACTCTTCTAGGAAGGCTGTCCACAAGGTTTAAGAGTGTGTCTATGGGAATGTTTGATCATTCTTCCAGAAGTGCATTTGTGAGGTCAGGCACTGATGTGGACAAGAAGGCCTGGCTCACAGACTGCGCTTTAAGTTATCCCAAAAGTGTGCTGTTGGGTTGAGATCAGGACTCTGTGCAGGCCAGTCAAGTTCCTCCACCCCAAACTCGTTCATCCATGTCTTTATGGACCTTGCTTTGTGCTCTAGTCCAAATCATTTGGTGGAGGGGGGATTATGCTGTGGGATTGTTTTTCAGGGGTTGGGCTTGGCCTCTTAGTTCCAGTGAATGGAACTCTTAAGACCTCAGCATACCAAGATGTTTTGGACAATTATGTGCTCCCAGCTTTGTGGGAACAGTTTGGGGATGGCCCCTTCCTGTTCAAACATGGCTGCGCACCAGTGCACAAAGCAAGGTCCATATAGACATGGCTGAGGAACTTGACTGTCCTGCACAGAGTCCTGACCTCAACCCAATAGAACACATTTTGGGTGAATTAGGGCGGAGACTGCGAGCCAGGCCTTCTCATCCAACATCAGTGCCTGACCTCACAAATGCGCTTCTGGAAGAATGATCAAACATTCCCATAGACACACTCCTAAACCTTGTGGACAGCCTTCCCTGAATAGTCAAAGCTGTTATAGCTGCAAAGGGTGGGCCAACTCAATATTGAACCCTACGGACTAATGCTGGGATGCCAATAAAGTTCATGTGCATGTAAAGGCAGGTGTCCCAATACTTTTGACAATACAGTGTATATAAACCACCCTACAGATGAAATATGTTTTATTCAGGGGACTCCAGCCCCCCCCCGACTACCCTTAAGTAAGTATTAAAACCATATTTTACTGATAGGTACTCCCTCTTAAATCGTAAGCAGGTCTCCCTGATTCCTACTGTATTACATTGTATTGCAATTGTACTGTCTACCCTCATGTTGTAAACTGTCGGCGCTATATGAATTCTGTATAATAATAATATGTAACACAGCCTCTTAAGACTATCCAATCAAGCCTAAATGTAAAATGTGTGGCTGCTATGAGAAACAAAGCCTTCTCCAAAGTCTCTCTGAACAAGGACTCCCGTTACTATAGCATGTAAAGCTGAACCTGTACCTGGATACTCTTCCACTTTGAATGGCAATGCATTTTCCATAAATGACAGTGGGCTGGTATAGCATAACACCACTGATAAAATAGCTGAAATCTTTTATTAGTAATCCTCACTGGAACTATCCATAAATAAAAGGTTCATTAAACATCTTTCAGCAGCCTGAGCATAGTTCCATTGAGAATGTGAATATGTTTTCAAAGGGCTACTTACTGTAATACCTCTAAAAGCTATGGAAGTGATCCCCAGGTTCACATTTGGATTGCTCAGATAATTAACTGATCTCTATTGACAAATCCACCACAAGATAGTAACGACTGCACTATGAAGTTATATTTTAAAGAGAATCTGTTATGAAGGAATTCCCCAATTGCCACATTCTAATTCTAGGCATTCTAATGATGGAATTATTATTATTTCAAGTGGGACTGGGAACAGCAGCTTCCATGAGGTAGAACATACTGGGACTAGAAGCACAGTCTTTGTAGGCATTTCACTTTGTAACGAGTTTCTTTTAGTACCTTTTGCTGAAATAGGAAGATACACAGCAAAGCTCTATATTTAGGGATAAATAAAATATTCCTAATAATGTATTACTATTCAGCTTCAAATATATCAAAATCTTTTATTTATTTATTTTTGGTTGAGTTATGTCGCGTACACACGAGCGGACTTTCCGTCGTAAAAATCTTGGATGGTTTTTCCGACGGAATTCTGCTCAAGCATGGCTTGCATACACACGGTCACACAAAAGTTCTCTGAACCTTCGACCGTCAAGAACCCGGTGACGTACAACACTACCATGTGCTGAGAAAATTAAGTTTAATGCTTCCGAGCATGCGTCGAATTGTTTCCGAGCATGCGTAGGAATTTTGCGCGTCGGAATTGGTACAGACAATCGGAATTTCCAATAGAAACTTTTTCCGAACGAAAAATAGAGAACCTGCTCTCAATCTTTTGCTAGCTGAAATTCCACCAGCAAAAGTCTGATGGAGCTTACACACGGTCCCATTTTCTGACCAAAAGCTCTCATCGGACTTTTGCTGGCGGAATTTCCAATCGTGTGTACGCGAGTAGATTATCAATTAATCCACCGTGAGTTTTTTTTTTTTTTTTTGCTGTCTTTGTCCCTTTGGAGGGATTTCCCTTCACTTCCTGTCCTGTAGACCAACAGAAATAAAAAATAAAGAGGGAAATCTCTCTTAGATTATGGTCACATCAATAAGTTTCCCCATTAGAAGACTTCCCCTCTTTGCTTGTTTTGGTGACAACTACAATTTTTGATGTTACCTTTTTCCCTTAACCACTTGACCTCCAGCAGATTTACCCCCCTTCATGACCAGGACATTTTTTGTGATATGGCACTGTGTTACCCAAATAAAATTTATGTAATCCCCCCCCCAAAAAAAATAGAGCTTTCTTTTGATAATATTTGATCAGTACTGCATTTTTTATTAATATTATTATGTATTATTAATGTATTATTTATTATTATTTATTATTAATACTTTTACTTTCTGCTATAAAACATATCCAATAAAAAATAAATAAATAAAAAAATCAAATTTCTTCATGTAGGCCAATATGTATTCTGCTACATGTTTCAGTAAAACATGAAAAAAATCACAATAAGCATATATTGATTGGTTTACGTGAAGATTATTGCGTCTACAAACAATGGGGTATAATTATGGAATTTTTATTTATTTATATTTTTAATACTAATAATGGCAGCGATCAGCGACTTATAGTGGGACTGCGATATTGCGGAGGACATTCTGACACTAACTGACACTTTGCCTGGAACCAGTGACACCAATACAGTGATCAGTGCTAAAAATATGCACTATCACTGTACTAATGACACTGGCCTAGAAAGGGTTAACATCTAGGGTGATCAAGGGGTTAGTTGTGTGCCTAGCCAGTGTTTGTGTGTTAACTGTGTGCTGCTTTTACAAGGGGGAGTAATGGATTCTAGTCCCTGCTTTGCAGGAACACAGAATCCATCTCTTTCCTCTGTCAGAACTGAGATATGCCTTGTTTGCATAAACCAGTGTTTCTCAACTCCAGTCCTCAAGGCGCCCCAACAGGTCATGTTTTCAGGCTCTCTTTTAGTTTGCACAGGTGATTTAATCAGCTTCACTGCCTTAGTAATTACCACAGCCATTTTTTCTGAGGGAAATCTTGAAAACATGACCTGTTGGGGCGCCTTGAGGACTGGAGTTGAGAAACACTGGCATAAGCATATCTCAGTTCTCTGTGACTTGACAATGATTGCAGTGACAGAGGAGTGCCCGGCACCCACAGATCAGCTTCTGCCGTGAAATATCACAGCAGAAGCAGCCGGTACGCGCACGCCCCCTGCAGGCGGAAATCTGGAATCATGTGTATATATGTGATTCAGCACACAGTTGCCACCCTGTAGCAGTAAAATTGTTATAGGGCGGACGGCAAACGGTTAATTCACTCATTAGAATAGTGGTCATTGGAACATATAGGAGGTGAGTCTCTCCAGTGACAGCAAAAAAAAATTAACAGGGGCTTTTACTTTTCCCTAATCTATCCAAAAAACTTTGTTTTTTATTTATATATTACTGTGTGATGCAAATTTACTACCAGTAACAGTATACATTTCCAAAGTATAAGTGAATCTAGCTTTACAATTGGTAAAGTTGTTAAAATCTTTAAGCTTTCCATCTGCAAAGGAAAGGTGAAAAGACCAACAGCAGGAAAGACAATTTTCTGCACAAATGTTTTGGTAAAGTGCTGTCATGATTTTGTGTAATGGTTATTTTCTGAGTTTATAGGGTAAGAGCTCAAACAAATCACTCAGCAAAAACCATTTGGAATTACCTGAATGTGAAGATGTGCGCACAGCCATCCCCAGAATTAGTTTGAAGAAGTAAATTGTGACTAGACAACAAACCAAACACCCGCTTATTTCAGCTGAATGTTCCATCAGCTGCATTGGAAAGCCATTGATTCAAATACAGCATAGTACACAAAAAACAGTGATCGATATGCATCCTGTTAAGTACTATTAATATATCTGTAACCAGTGAACAACTTTTTTAGTAAACAAAGTGTAACTATGAATATTGCATCAGCAGTAATACATTGCAATCGGGCAAAAGTTAACTGTCGCCAGTCTGAGCAATAACTGAAAATTGATTGTAGTGCTATACAGCATAAGCTCAGTTGAGTTTAAAAACAGTATTCTTATTTGCGCCAAGTTAAAGTATACGTAAACTCTAAAGCCTCGTACACGCGATACGATTTTCCGCAGACAAAACCTCGGACTTTTGTTGGCCCTCAAACGTGTCTTGCATACAAACGGCACACAATTGTCGACCAACAAACACGAACATAGTCACTTACTACATGGTTTTTCAGCTCTTTAGCGCCACCCTTTGGGCTCCTTCTGCTAATTTCGTGTTAGTAGAAGTTTGGTGGGTGTTGATTCGTGCTTTTCATTTCACGCTTTTCATTTTGTGCTTTTAATTTCCCGCTTTTCATTTCACGCTTTTCATTTCTCGCTTTTCAGTTCTTTCTGAACGGCCGTTCGTCAACCAGCCATGTTGCAGAATCAGAGGGGATAACGTGTTATTTATTATTGGCCTTGGAGTTATTGCTTTGACCCAAGTCCAGTCCAGGAACAGGAGGAGGAGGATTTCTTGGACCAAAAATTGGTTGCTTTATTAATCGGGACCAATTATGTCATATGCCTTTGCTGCGGGAGCTCCAGGAGAATAATCCAGATGTTTTTCGGAATTATCTCCGGATGACGGACCCCTGCTTTCACCAACTCTTGGCACCGGAACCCACCAATCATTCAAGACAGAGGCAGAACAGTTGCCTGCCTATGTAAACAAGGTAGATCGCTGATCAGTGACAAGAGAAGACCGAGATCCTGTGTTACTTCTAAGCAGAAACACAGATCTCTGCCTTCTCACAGTTGAAGCACCCCCCCCCCACACACACACACACACACAGTTAGAAAGCACTTCCTAAGGACACATTTAACCCTTTGATCGCCCCTGATGTTAACCGCTTCTCTACCAGTGTTATTAGTACAGTGACAGTGCATATTTTTTTAGCACTGATCACTGTTATGGTGTCACTGGTCCCCAAAAATTGTCACTTAGTGTCCGATTTGTCTACCTCAATGTTCCAGTCCCGCTATAAGTCGCTGATCGACACCATTACTAGTAAAAAAATAAATAAATAAATAACAATTCCACAATTCCACAATTCCATAAAAATATACCATAGTAGATGCTATAACTTTTGCACAAACCAATCAATATATGCTAATGGGATTTTTTTTTTTTTTTTTTACTAAAAACATGTAGCAGAATACATATTGGCCTGAACTGATGAAAATTTTTAATTTTTTTACTTTTTTTATTGGGTATGTTTTAAAGCAGAAAGTAAAAAATAAATTTTTTTTTTACATTTTTGCTCTTTTTTTATTTATAGCACAAAAAATAAAAACCACAGAGGTGATCAAATACCTCCAAAAGAAAGTTCTATTTGTGGGAAAAAAAGAACATCAATTGTCTTTGGGTACAGCGTCGCACGACCGTGCAACTGTCATTTAAAGTAATCCATTGCCACATCGCAAAAATGACCTGGTCATAAAGGGGGTAAACCTTGAAGTGGTTAAAGCAGAATTAAATTCTCTTAATGAACAATAACCATTTTAATCCTTATGCAACTATCATTAGTAAATAAAGAGGAAAATTAGTAAATAAAGAGGAATGTATATTATATTTCCTTTTTTTTCTTTCATCTGGGGAGTGATTTCTTAACTAAACACACCCCCCTGCCTGCATGCCTGAGCTAAGGGCAGATGGATTCCAAGAAATAAATGTTACATGAACCCTCTGCCCTTACTAAAGATGGTCATAAAATCCTAGGGAGGTGCTTTTCAAAGTTATTTCTGCAGGGAGACATTGATGGATGGATACATTTGCTTTGGATATTAAAAAACAAATTAAACAGCATCTGTGCAGCCGCGGATTGGGAAAATGTCTCACTGCCTGTGATTAATGCTGCAGAGTGTCAGCTTCCTGGTGGGCACGGGCATGTGGAGTTGCGAACATGCCTGAGTTCATCTTTATTAAACGCACATTGTTTAACCACTTACTTACTGGGCACCGAAACCCCCCTCCTACCCAGACCAATTTTCAGCTTTTAGCGCTGTCACTCTTTGAATGACAATTGCGCAGTCATACAACACTATACCCAAATTAAATTTTTATCATTTTTTTTCCCACAAATAGAGCTTTCTTTTGGTGGTATTTGATCACCTCTGGGTTTTTTTTGTTTTTTTTATTAAAAAAGACCGAATCGAAAAAGAAAAGTACAAAACCGTTTTATATTTTTTTAATAAATTTTAATGTACGCTAATGAGGCTACACCGATGGGCACTGATAGGCTGCACTGATGGGCACCGATAGGCTGCATTGATGGGCACTGATAAGGCAACACTGATAGGCACTGATAAGGCGGCACTGATGGGCACTAATGGGTGGCACTGGTGGGCACTAATAGGCGGCACTGGTGGGAAGTGATGAGGTGGCATTGATGGGCACTGATGGGTGGCACTGATGGGAGGCACTAATGGGCTGCACTGAAGGGCATTGATAGGTGGCACTGAAGGGCACTAATAGGTGGCACTGATAGCTGGCACTGATGGGTGGCAGTGATGGGCACTGATCGGCACTGGTAGGCGACACTGATAGGCAGCACTGCTAGGTGGCACTAATGAGGCACCACTGGTGGGCATTGATAGGTGGCACTCGTGGACATTGATAGGTGGCACTCGTGGGCATTGATCGGTGGCACTGATGTACTTGTGGGCACTGATTGGTGGGCACCGTGGGCACATATGAGGCGGCTTCACCTCTCCCTGCTTGGCAATCGATGTCCCTTCAACAGGAGCCGGTGATCGGCTTTTTTTTCTCCTCATGCTGTCAGCGTGAGAAGAAAAAAAAAAGATTACCGATCCCCTGTTTACATCACGTGATCAGCTGTCATTGGCTGACAGCTGATCACATGGTAAGCGGTCGGGATCGACCCCTTACTCAGATCTGTGATCACCCAAGTCTGATTGACTTGGGTGATCACAGCGCGCACCGTATGCTCCCTGCAGGGGGGGCGCAGCCAGCTTGCAAAGGGGAGGATGTCTATTGACGCCCTCCAGGCAAAGCAGATGATGGCTACAGCGCGGATCTGAAGGAGTTAATTTACATTGTCCCTTCTATTTCTGTATGTGGATGATGGCACTGTAAGTAACCTTTTCCTAATCGATATACAGCTGTCACATGTCCTGGATTTTTCCTAGCCTAACTGTCTGGAAACATAAGCAGGAGGAGCTTCCAATCCTTGAAATATAGAGTATAAATAAATAAATAATATCAATAAACGTTTTAAGTTGACATACAAATATATATTTGAAATCAAATCTTTATTATTTTGTGGAAATAACATGGCGTGGGAGGATTTTTGCCAGTCACAGGCTGTGTCATGCCCCTCCACCCTATGTCACCCTATGAAGGGGGAGGGAGTGGGCTGTCATTTACCACTGTGTATACGCCTACATGTGTGACTCTATAGTCATATGGGCTGCTCAGATGTGATAGGGAGGAAATGCTCAGCATAGAAACTCACTGAAAACTGAGCATGTGCACTGTTGCCACCACAGCTGTAAAATCCCTAGCTGAATTGGGGGCATGAACAGTAGGTGGAGATAGAAAGCAGCAGGATCAACCAGGTTTTTTGTAGAACACAGAAAACAAATCTCATAGTGACTGGGTATGAACAGCATGTAATACAGCATTCGTTGATAGTTTTGTATGATGTGGGTTTAGTGACACTTTAAGATTCGTATGTCTCATGCTTCTAACAATAATTCACATAACTTTTTAAGGTGTTAAAACCTTTATATATAATCAAAGTCCTTTCTTCATACTATATAAAACCCATTCTCATAATTAGCTTCTTTAGTTACTGTCTATTCTGAACTCATGTTATTTTTTTTCATTTTACAGAAAGTCCAACGCTATCTGTATAGCACTTAGTGTCACCAGTGGGGATTGATCTATTATTTTGTCCCTTTCTAATAAATGTTTGTCATGTACATTGCACCATGACAAGACATTACAACACAATACACCTGCAACAAGATCTTTTTGTAACTTTGACATGTAGATAGGCATGAGTGTTTGTATCCTACATGTGTACCTGGGCTGTCAGTTGTTGAGCTCTGCTTATCATTACTGTGACAGCAAAGAACATTTCCACCCAAACAGCTGACTTATGTTAGATAGGGCTGACCCAAAGATGTCTTTTGCAGTCATCCACATCCCACAGATAGCCTGACTGTTATCAAAGGAAGATGACATTGTAATTACACATCTAATTATATTGGTACATTTAAGCTGCATGCTAATTCTAGCAATCCATGCATTAGTGTATACAATATTTTAACTACTCTGAATCGCATAATAATATGACCTGCATAGCATAATAATACAATGTAATAATAATAATATAAATGATTATTAATTAATTGTGTAATATTATATAAATATTAGGCACTGTGTTTACCAAATTTATTTTTTACAAGCTATTTTATACATTGGCAAAGGAAAGCACTCCTAAGGCTCTTATAGTTGTTATTATGGTGTGTAGTTCATGTATACGATATTGTGGATTTTACTGCCAACTCAAACAAATAAGCACTAATCACCTGCATAGTGCTTGCTGTAACCTTTCTGACACCACAGTGTCCATCAATAGGCCATTTGCCAATGTAAAAAAAATATAAATACAAATGCAGCTGACAAATGTATGCAAAGTGCAAAGCCCCGCTTTTCTGGGAATGCTCATTTCAATTTGCCTGCAATAATTATTGTGCACATAAGTAACTCAGGATTAATTGATTTTAAACACACAGGTTTGGATCAAGTAATTGCTACATTTGACAAGAGTATTCTGTACATGATTAATCAATCGTCATGCAGTATACATCTAATGAACCCTCCATCTACCATCTACTGCTCTGCCGGGTGTAAACATAATTAGAGCAAAACACAGACTAAACATATGCTGCATAGCACAGGATAGAATGAAAAACAGGTGATTTCCGCCTTCATATTTAGTCGTTTATTTTTAAGTAAAATATCCTCTCATTTCCATACTAACTCTAGCAAATATTTGGATGTATGTGTTACTGATGTTTCTATTAATGTGATGTATGTATTGCAGAATGTAATCCACCCCTGGTTACAGTCCCTGAAGCATGGATGGAAGTCTTGGAAAGTAAAGGATACTTTCTGAAGGCTGCCACCAATAACAATGCCTCCTTCTGCTATTTGTCCTCTAATTATAGGTGATTTTCCTTGTGACATTGGATTGTATTATTAAGGGTAATTTGAGGGAAGCAGTTCCTACACATATATTGGTTGGGGCTTGCTACCAGTAAGTATTAATTTGCAGTATTTGATACAAAACTCAAAGTAGCCCCAATGAATAAATCACACTAGATTATATTGAGTACATGATCATATTTGCTAATGCCAAAACTATAACAATATTTTTATACTGGCAAAATTGGCAGCTTTATGCAGCTGGTATTTGGGTGGGGGTTGAATCAGACTTTAGCATAAAGTAGACTGCATTTAGTGGAACTTAACTAAGCACTGCAAACCAAAACGTTATTTAATTCATTTTTGATATTCAAAGCAAACTCTCCCATCCATCCATGTCTCTATACTTCATTCCATTGAGAAATCACTTTGAAATACACCCCCCTAGCATTTCTAGATGTGGCCATCTTGAGTAAGGGCAGATAATTCATGTGGCATTTACTTCCTGAAATCCATCTGCCCTTAGGTCAGGCATACAGAAACGGTGGTGTGCTTAGCTGAGAAAGTCCCTCTTCCCCTACTCCAAGTGGAAAAAAAAATGCCCATGAAGACTCATCGGATGTATGGCATAATTTTGTCCTAGGCCAGAAACCAGGAAGCAACTGGAAACATGTAAAAAAAAGAAAAAAAGTTTAAAACAAGTAAAAATGATATGCCTTCCTCTCTATTTACTAAGGCTTACAGCATAAGGATTGAAAATAGTTCATGTTGACTGAGAGAGAACAGTTTCACTTTAACTTACTTGAGGGTCACAACCTATTAGCCAAATACAATTTTTTGTGTCCCATTTGCTAAATCCTTATCATTTCAAGGTGTATCTATTACTTTATTGGCATAAGATCTTAGAAAGTGCAGATAAATGTATTCGCTGATGTTGGAAACACCTTTCACTAAGCAGACATGGTCATGCACAGTATGCTGACTTCCATCATCCATGTGCAATCAAAGCACCCTTTTTGTATTTACTATTCTTATGACTGGGGATTCTTTGAAAAGTTAATTTTCACTACATTCACTAAGCTAAGTGATAATCCCCATAAACCTGAAACTTCAATTTGCAAAGTGAACATGATCTACTCCTTTAGTAAATCAACCCCGCAGTTTCTGTCTAAAGTACATGAAGGAAATGTGTGCAATCTGTCTGTAAGTAATTATTTATAATACAAATCAGAGACTTAAGCAAACATTATATTTATCATAAGACTCCAAATGCACTGTCTTCTTCAGGTCTTGTTTTCCTAAATAGTGGAAGATGAACCCCGACTGGTTTCTGTGTTCATTAGATGCCCCGTCGCACCAGTTTCAGTAATTCAGCCCTTTAACATTAGAATAGTGGCAGTGTTCCCTGGAATGCACTGATTGATTTATCTCATCTGACTTTGCACTTAAATTTCCCCACTGTATTAAAAATATATTGACTGAGGCTTAGCAACCCTATAATAAATCACACTAGCCTATAAATATCCCCAGGCAAATGCCAGAGTTGCCAGCTGAACAGAAATCAACATTAATCCTTAAATGATTTATGGGAATGAATTAGGACAATAAAGTGTCCCAACACGGTTGCAAAAATAAGAACATACTTCCCAGTATTAGGGCCAAACATACTCTGATCCCTTCACTCCAAATGTATTCATGTATCCTTCATATGTTTACATTTTAAACATTTGGGCCTCCTTAGAGTTATGGACTATGGTTTCCAACAAAATTATTCCTATACTAATCTAATCTAACATTGGGTGTGTATCTCTTCTACTATAACATCAATTAAAATCAATACCACACACCTTTTTTTTATTTTGCCTGACACCTAATTCATTACTGCAGCATAGTTTTATTTGTTGGAAAAACAGCTATTATTATAAAGGGGTACCTACATGAGTGCTGAGCAGCTGCAACATACACCTGACTGAAAACACTATTGTTTCTCAATATTCAATGTGGTATTCTAAAGAAAGCTGCAACAGCTGCCTCGGAGCATTAGTGTCTACCTGGGTTTACCAGAAGTATATCTTACAATGTGATATTACACCACTTCCTCTTTAGAACACACAGACTGAGCGTTTTCTTGTTGATGTATAGGCCTCTCGGGGTTCTCTAATTGGATTGATGCCATAAATTCTGGGCAGGAGGTTTCAGACTTGGTTATAGACTCTGTAATTCAAACACATGCAGCACTCCTGTTTTGCATCAAGCAGAATTAATGAGGTGTAAATGTAAAACTTATCACTTTAATGATTGTGTGTCCAAACACTAGTTGAATAAAAAGAAGTAAGGCTGGGAGTCTCGGAAACATAAAAGTGAACAGTAGCCAAGGGAATCATGTCTTTTGTTAATTTTGTGAGCGGAATAGCTAAACGATTGGGAATGAAATCTCTTCATGCAACAAAGGTAGAACTTGTTAGAGATACACAGAACTGTCCCTGGTCACATACACTTCCTGACAGGTTCTGGGAAGAGTCAGCCTTTTATATTCACAGATACTTCCTGTTGTGACTACAAGAAACAATGAGGAAACCTGCACAATATGGGTAAGGAAGTCAACAAACTTTATGCATGATGACTACAATATGCTGATATTTAATAAACAGGTATTGTCCCTTTATGTTATTATCATCATTAAAATACCATTGCTGAACAATGACAAAGGATCTACGTGTCACCATGGGAGGTCTAATATGGTTAAAGATAATGCAGATAGCTATGAGATAAAAAACTAAAAAAAAAAACATCAAAGAGAGTTACTGCTGCTTTCTATGATAGACCTGTTTACTAAGGACATAAATGCTAATGGTCCATGATTTCAAGAGACATTCTCAAGTGTGGCGGTGTCTCCAAACTATTAACACTGAATTCTTTGAAAAAGAAAAAACATGCAATATTCTGTTAGTCTTGCCATAAGCTTCCAAGCTACCCTCAATTCGATATATGTTGGATACCCTTGCCTACATATATGGTGCTCAAATAATGTAGTACGGGGACAAGGACTATCATCTTCTGATACTTGTAGGTGAAGGCACCAAGAACAAGGGAGTTATCTCCACATCTGGTGGAGCTGCCCAAACATCCAATAGTTTTGGCACCTATTCTTCCAAGTATATGATGAACTGCAATCAACAAATGTAAAAGGCAAACCAGAAGTAGCTTATTGGTACCCCTGGGATCTCTGCAACCCATAAAAGGGACATCTTCAGAAACTCTTTAATAGCAGCACCCGATACAATATCCAGACATTTGAAAACAGTCACCTCACCACAAATGCCAGCCTGGGCCAGGATTGTGAATGAATTGATGCATATAGAAAAGTCTCTGACTTAGATCTTAGATCTTTTTCACCTCATGTGGTCAGGCTGGGGCATGTTCAGGACCTCCTAGTTATTTCAAAACCTCTTGACAATTTAACTATCAGTTATACTTCTACCCGTAAAATGTGCAGGGACCTCTGTCATATTTAACACCCTCCAGAACAACATACTTAAAGCAGAACTATGGGATCTGCAAAAAATCCCCTTTTAGTACACCCCCCTACACAAAACACTATACAGTTATTATATTTGTGAAATTCCTTACCATTGAAGAGAAAAGTCTAAATGAATTTTCAGGAAGTGCATCATTTATTCTGCCAAGGA
Source organism: Aquarana catesbeiana (assembly GCF_042186555.1). Classification (NCBI taxonomy): domain Eukaryota; kingdom Metazoa; phylum Chordata; class Amphibia; order Anura; family Ranidae; genus Aquarana; species Aquarana catesbeiana. The sequence goes on along the minus strand of NC_133327.1, from coordinate 168,417,155 downwards.
GGAGCTGTTAGAACAGTGATTACATCATATCCTCACCTCTCTCTCTCTCTAACTACATTTCCCATGAATCCTTGGGATTGGAGTGAATGTGGGAGGGTAAATAGTCCTGTACATGTTAAATGTGAGCAAGCCCACTTCAACATAAATCACACTCCTCATTCTGCAGCCAGCCAGCCACACTACCCAGTAAAACACAGGATAGGTAGGTTACAGCCTTATAAATGCAAAGCATGTCTGTACTCTCCTCCTCCAGACTCAGCAGAAGATAAACATATTTCCCTTGCTTGCTTTACGTAATCATTACTGAACTGTAGACACATCCCATAACTATATATTATACACACTGTACCCTGCTGTAATTCAGTATTAGAAATGTTCCTCCTCATGCTGCAGCTTTGAGATCTTTCTAACAGCAATCGGTGCTTGTATGGTGTATGTGAGAACATCCCTATCCACACCACAGAAAGAGCTGGGCCATGATGCTTTCCATTAGCATGTAAATGTCGGCATAAGAAAAAACCAAAAAGTGCAGCGCTAACTTACTATTCAATAACACAATAATGATGAAACCCTCTAATGTATAGAAATCTCAATAAACTTCTATATCAGTGCGGTCTCATCAGAGCCCATACGTGCAGTCTCATCAGAGCCCATAAGTGCGGTCTCATCAGAGCCCATAAATGCGGTCCCATCTGTTCCCATAAGTGCGGTCTCATCTGTGCCCATAAGTGCGGTCTCATCTGTGCCCATAAGTACGGTCTCATCTGTACCCATAAGTGCGGTCTCATCTGTGTCCATAAGTGCGGTCTCATCAGAACCCATATGTGCTGTCTCATATGTGCCCATATGTGTGGTCTCATCTGTGCCCATAAGTGCAGTCCTATCTATGCCTATATGTGCAGTTTCATCTGTGCCCATAAGTGCGGTCTCATCTGTGCCCATATGTTCAGTCTCATCTGTGCCCATAAGTACGGTCCTATCTGTGCCCATGTCTGCGGTCCCATCAGAGCCAATATGTGCGGTCTCATCTGTGCCCATATGCTCTGTCTCATATGTGCCCAAATGTGCGGTCTCATCAGAGCCCATAGGTTTGATCTCATCTGTGCCCATATATGTGGTCTCATCTGTGCCCATATGTGCAGTCTCATTGGAGCCCATAGATGCAATCTCATCTATGCCCATAAGTGTGGTCTCATCTGTGCCCATAAGTGCGCTCTCATCTGTGCCCATAAGTGCGGTCTCAATAGAGCCCATATGTGTGGTCTCATATGTGCCCATATGTGCAGTCTCATCTGTGCCCATAAGTGCGGTCCTATCTATGCCTATAAGTGCAGTTTCATCTGTGCCCATAAGTGCGGTCTCATCTGTGCCCATATGTGCAGTCTCATCTGTGCCCATAAGTGCGGTCTCATCTATGCCTATATGTGCATAGCGGCGATCGTTACGAGATCACCGGCCGGGTGACAGATTGGAAATCTCGGGCCATGACAGATCTTGTATACTAAACACTGATCACCGCAACGTCCCGCCTCCTGGCCCTGCATTGTGATTGACAGCACACTGGTCCAATGCCGGCCCAGGAGGCAGAACTGTACAGTGATCGTTGTTTCAAATACAAGATACAGGATCTGTCACAGCCCGAGATCTCGGCTCTGTCACCCAGCTGATGTTTAGTAACAAACCCCGCTCTGCAGTGAGAGATGACAGGCAGACGAGCGGCAGCGCGGGGGGGGGCGTATTGGGGGTGGTGCTGGCAGGGAGTGGAGGAGGAGGGAGGAGGAGAGGAAACCACCTCCATGGGCGGTACAGACTGGGGGCTGTGAGACCCCTCCGCCCACTACAGCATGCGGGGATGGAAGTACAAGTCCCTGCTTGCTGTGGAGAACTACAAGTGGGCAGTGACAAGACCGCTGGCTGGGAGTGCAGGAGGAATAGCAGCCAGCGGTCCTACAAACCGGATATCACCAGGCAGTAACGGGTTTTCTTCAAAATCAGCAGGCTATTACAGAGGAACTGCTGATCTCAGAAGAACATTGATGGCATAGTCAGTGAAGGTAGGAGATCAGCAATCAGGACATGGAAAAAAGTTTTTTTCCCGGAGTTCTGCTTTAAACATGTGCTGGGAACTTTTAGACTTGCAATTGAAGTAGGATGAAGAAAAACTTCAAACAAGCTCAATAGCTCTGTCGAAGCAGCTCCCACTAAGCAAGGCCTCCCTAAATGGACACCCAACGGTAGCCTAAACCATAGAAATACAGAATTGAGAATCAGATCAAAAATGGATAAAAGGATAACGGATCATTTTAATTGTTGATAAAAAGTCATATAAAATAATCCAACTGCTGGCCAATTGTTCCTCCATAAGAAACATGTTATCCTTTGTTGAGGGTTGATGAAGGGGGAGTGTTGTTGGCCCCAAAACATGTTGATTTTTTAAATGACTTTTGTATTAACGTTTAACCACTTGCCGACAGCTGCACGCCGATATACGTCAGCACAATGGCAGCGGTGGGCAAATGGGCTTACCTGTATGTCTCCTTTAATTGGCGGGGCTAGCGAGAGTGCACACTACAGTGTGACCGTGCCCGCGGGACCCGCGGACTCGATGGAGCCGCAGAATGAGGAGATGCCTATGTAAACAAGGCATTTCCCCGTTCTGCCTAGTGACATGACAGGGATCACTGCTCCCTGTCATCGGGAGCAGTGATCGCTGTCATGTGAGTGGTAGGCCACCCCCCCAACGTTAGAATCACTCCCTAGGACACACTTAACCCCTTGATCGCCCCCTAGTGCTTAACCCCTTCCCTGCCAGTGTCATTTACACAGTAATCAGTGCATTTTTATAGCACTGATCGCTGTATAAATGACAATGGTCCCAAAATAGTGTCAAAAGTGTCCGATGTGTCCGTCATAATGTCGCAGTCATGATAAAAATCGCAGATCACCGCCATTACTAATAAAAAAAATTAATAATAAAAATGCCATAAAACTATCCCCTATATTGTAGAAGCTATAACTTTTGTGCAAACCAATCAATATACGCTTATTACGATTTTTTTAACCAAAAATATGTAGAAGAATACATATCGGCCTAAACTGAGGAAAAAAAAAATTTTTAATATATTTTTGTGGGATATTTATTATAGCAAAAAGTTAAAAATATTTCTTATTTTTCAAAATTGAAAAAATTTTGTTTATAGCGCAATTATAGCGCAAATAAAAAATGCAGAGGTGATCAAATACAACCAAAAGAAAGCTTTATTTGTGGGGAAAAAAGGACATCAATTTTGTTTGGGTGCAATGTCGCACGACCGCGCAATTGTCAGTTAAAGCGACGCAGTGCCGAATCGCAAAAAGTGCTCTGGTCAGGAAGGGGGTAAAATCTTCTGTGGCTGAAGCGGTTAAAATTGGACTCTTTTATCCTATTTTGGTCTAATGGTCCTTTTTGTTTCTCTATATTTACTGCCCTAACACTCCAACCTCTCCTCCTCACTTTCTATTTTCCTTCTCTAATGCCGTCCTTTTTGTTACAAACAACGTCTGGAAAGCAATAAAAAAAGACTTAACCCATATGGGGACAGGGAGGTGCCTAGTCCATTAGAAATTTGAGACTTTGTGAAAGTCAGCATTTGCATACAATATCTGGGGGTATCCAGCATTAAAGGTATACACAGACATTGTAAAGATACCATTGTAAGATATCCTTAGTGCAGCTACACTGATTGCTTACTTGCTGCAAGAAACCTGATTACACATTTACTTTAAAAATAACCAAAGGTATATTAATACTGAGATGAAATGTGATCTTCAGCAACACTGAAAACAGAAAATAATCTCAGTTTCAGCCCACCTGAGATAATATCAGAGTTACATATATCTGGAGACAGGAGAGGAATGTATTGGAAAGCCTGCTGTTTTACACATCTATTCACCAATAAATCGAGTAGTTCTACCCAACAATTTTTGCTGACAAAATGTCATATTAAACTCTTCTGAACAAGCACTTTCCTTTCCAAGATGTTATTATACCAGCTTTCCCAGGTTGTGTTATTTTTATGTCATTGTCTGTCATCTAGTATATTCCATGATATAAGTTAACTCATTCTGAGTAGACTTTATGATTTAAGTTGTTTTTGTTAACCTGTGCGAATAAATATGCAGTTACCATTTCAGAAAGAAGCTTGTAATGATAATAAATGAAAAGCGCATTCATGCAAGACAGTAGGGGTTCTTGGCAATTCTTTTTTTACTATTTTTATTGAAAAATGCTATTTTCCTCAGAAATAAGCATGTACTTTTTAACCATTTCCCGCTCGGCCTATAGCAAAATGATGGCCGGCCGGTGGTTCAGTTATGCTGACACACCGATACACCGTTATCGGTAAAGAGCCTCCGACGGAGGCTCTTTACCACGTGATCAGCCGTGTCCAATCACGGTTGATCACGATGTAAACAGGAGGAGCCATTGATCGGCTTTTCCTCACTTGCGTCTGACAGATGCGAGTAGAAGAGAGCCGATCAGTGGCTCTTCTGACAGGAGGGTCTGTGCTGATTGTTTAACAGCACAGCCCCCCCTTGGATCCCTCTCAGGACCACCAGTATGCCGCCCAGGACCACCAGGGTGGGCATCCACACTGGACCACCAGGTAAGCCCCCCCTAGACCACCAGGGAAATGCAAATCTGTGCCCAGGCAGCTGCCAATCAATTCCCAGGCAGCTGCCAATCAGTGCCCACTCACAATGCCTACCACTGCCAGTGCCACCAGGGAGGCCTATCAGTGCCGCGTATCAGTGCCCATCAGTGCCACGTATCAATGGCCATCAGGGCCCAGCAGTGCTGCCTATCAGTGCCCATCAGTGCCCAGCAATACCACCTATCAGTGCCACCCGTAAGTACCCATCTTTGCAGCCTTTCAGTGCCCATCAATGTTGCCTATCAGTGCCCATCAGTGCCCACCAGTGACACCCATGAGTGCCCATCAGTGCCGCCTATCAATGCTGCATATCAGTGCCACCCATCAGTGCTGCTTAGCAGTGCCCACCAGTGTCACATATCAGTGCCCATCGTCTGTGCCCGTCAGTGCCGCCTTATCAGTGCCCATCAGTGAAGGAGAAAACAGAAACAAAAGCAAATTTTTTTTTTTTTAATTTTAATTTTTTTTAAATTTGTTTAGCAAAAAATAAAAACTGCAGAGGTGATCAAATACCACCAAAAGAAAGCTCTATTTGTGGGAACAAGATGAGAAAAATTCTGTTTGGGTACAGTGTAGCATGACCGCGCAATTGTCATTTAAACAGCGACAGCGCAGAAAGCTGGAAATTGGCTTGGGCAGGAAGGGGGGGAGGGGAAGTGCCTGGTATTGAAGTGGATAATATAGTTCTCGGTCTTAATGTGTATATATGTTCAAAAATAAAGATACAACTTTTTTTACATGTTCTATTCCATTGCTTTTAAATCAACGACTATTTATGTACTAGTTAGTATATTAAAAAAAAGACAAGTGATACTACTGCGCTTTGGCCAGTATCCCGTTGAACATATATGGACAGAGACGCAAAGTTTTGGTGGAATTAAACAACATCACCACAAATGATGTAGTATGATCAAAGTAGAACTTTGAGAGTCACTCTGGAAGCTGTGCCTTAAAAAAAGGCAGACAGAGGACTAATCACGGATATTGCCTGTGGGCTCCCTAAAGGTGAACTTTGCCTATACTTTGTTCTGCATTGCTGAAAAATTCAGATATCAAAGGAACCTCTAAGAGTGTCAGTAGTTCAAAAATTAGAATCCAGTAAAGTATTTACTGCTCACCTTACTGAATGGTCAGGATCACATATACTATGTACCATGGCAACCAAGCTTTTATTGTCTCTGGTGTAGTGAAAATCCTCAATACATCAATCCGTAAATTCACCTTTTGCATGAAAATGTATTTTATCTACTATGATAGCTGGGCATTGGAAATCCACAGTGAAAAACCCTCCATATCGGTAATGTCCTTGGGGTTCAGTTGCTCAAAAGACCATATTGAAACTCCAAGATAAATAAAGGATGTTTAATAGTACTTGAAGAATTTCAAAAAGAATCACTCCCTCTTCAGGAGTATCACAATAAGAAAGTGAATACAAAATGTACTTACAAAGACCGACCCAGCACTTAATTAAAATCAGCTTTTTCACATGACTATTAACTCTATCCTTGAAGGATTCAAAGGTACAATGGCAGTTACGTGCATTCCAAACTTCAAGAGTTAAAAGAAAAACCAGAGCCCCAAACCCAGGAGAAAGGCTTCAACATACGGGTATATCACCTAGCCTGGCTGTGCTACCTGTCCAGAGGAAATTAACTGTGGGCGGTAGGCAAGTGGTTAAAGACATTTTTAGCAAAGGTTTTTGTTACTTCAAGATCCTCTTTTCAAAAAAAAAAAACTTTCCTAAGAAAGTCATGGTTTATTTTTAGATGAATTAAAACTACAGAAAACATGATCGCTAAAAACAATACGACCTTTACAAAAAACCCAGGATTATGTGGGTATGGATACATAAATTAAATAAACACTGATTAAATATTACTCTGGGTTTCTATAGTGTTTCTATAGTGTTTCTACACTATTCCATATTCGATAATAATGATTCTTCTAAAATTAAGTTACATTGCTTCAGTTCATTACCAACATTGTTGGTCAGATAGATTCCAAAGATTATGTTGCATGGTGAACATGTGAATTAATAGAATGAATGCAAGAATAGATTCAATAAAACTATTGAAAGGTTCACTTAGAGCCCACGTTCACTGAGCTAGGATTCATTATAAATATTTTTAGATTTTGAATCACTTCTTCTACACTTTATTCATTATGCAGTTTTTTTTTCACTTGTAGTGCCCCTCACGCTAAGCTGTTAGGTAAGTTTAGTTATTAGGTGATGTGAAACACAGCTTGTCACAACACTATAGATTATATCATAATAGAGGCCCCAGCTTGGTAAAAGTATGTGGGATAGATAAAATAGAAGGACACTGGAGGGGAACTAATATGACACAAGCTGTATCCCAGAACAAAACCCACTGGATATATGAACTGGGTAGTTTAAGTCCAGCAGGCCTGAATATAGACATTGATATTAACTGCTTTATTTACAATTTTTAAATTAATTTAGAACCAATGTTGTATGGAATAGATCACCATGGAGTCCATTCTCCCACAGGGGAGGTTCAAACATAATCTACAGACATATATGCATAGCATATTAAAACAATTTATTTTATTAAATTTTTTTTCTTTATTTTTTATTTTATTTCATTTTATTTGTTTTCATTTACATCTTTATTTTATTTTAATTTTTATTTTCACATTTTTTTTAATTTTTTTATTTTAATTGTATTTTTATTTTTTTATTCCAATTGTATTTTTATTTTTATTTCATTTCAATTTATTATTATTTATTTTTAGTTATTTTATTTATTTTCCATTCATTTTAGTTAATTTTTCTAGTTTATTCTCACATTTATTTTTATTTTTATTTATTTAATTTCATTCACTTAATTTATTTTATTCGTTTAATTCACTTCGCAGATCTTTTCTAATCAATTTATTCCAACACAACACATTTTCTTTACCAAAACAATATAGTTCACATAATAGGCTAAAGTCATTTAAGATCACATAAGTGCATGAAGGATGTAATTAGTCAGATTGGACACAAGATGTCCCCACCCCACTAAGGCCATCTGTAATGAAAATATTCACATAGGTGGGGATAACATTTAACAAATGGCATATGGGATGTACTCCCTGGTGCTCTACTCTGAATTTAGTGAACAACCGGAGGGGGAGGAGTGCAAATTGTCATGATGAGCCTATTTAAGAGACTGGAATGCAAGAGAGCTTCCTACTTTTGATAATGTTGTGCTTTGATGACGAAACACGTCAAGATGATTCTCCCACACGTCACTACCGGCCCGGAGAGTGGAACGCACGCTATGTTGTAAACAGCGACCACATCTCACACACGAGCAGGGCTGATGCTTTATTGGTGGTGACATTCAGTTCTGTCATATTGACAGTTTTAACAATAATTTTATGAGTTTACTATGTATGCTGCTGTTTTCATATAAACCATCTGAGGATTTTACTCTATGAGGAGTTTATTTTTCTATATACCGCACGTTGCACATTTTTTTTTCCCCGGAGTCATCATTGGAGGCAACCAATCAGAGAGGGAATAACCAGAGGATATCGCATTGGGATTGGTCCCCACTAATGACCTACAATCACAGTAGACTCCTCTTGCTATAAGGCAAAGCAGTCAAATATATCTGGTGAGTGCGGATCATTACACTACTCCTAAGAGGTGGATGCATTGACACCGATGGGACACGTAGCACAACAGCACTTTCTCACAAGGAAAACTCTCTGTTTTGCACAGTTATCACTATGTGTACTTTAAATTGTCACTGCAAAGATTATTGCATTGATTGATGAATTATTCACTCTTGACTTTGGTTCGCACAGTCATCTATGTATGCACTTTCCACTGCTGTATATTTATTAGAAGTCACCATAGGATATAGTTATCCATACAATACAAACAAGGTATAGTCACAAACACGGATTATTATATTGGGATTCAGTACACTATTTAGGTGGAGCAGGCGCTGTCTACCATTCATTAAGATTAGTTATTGGCTCCAACATAGTAAGTTGAATGGTTGTTTCCAGTTAGGCTGTTAGGAAAATGTAGTTTTTGGCTCCACTGTAGTGAATGAAGTGGTTGATTGTTTGGTCTGCTGAGGACTTCTAGGCTGCGAGTTTGATTGCTTCCCCCTGCCTCTGGAAGAAGCTTCCAGAGCATAGGTAAGGAGATTCAAATGATCAGCTGAATATTTTTTATGCCCTGGCCAATCCCTGGAAGGGAGCATTCAGAAGGTGGTAATAAATGAGCAGGAGCCCTGGGCAGACAGTACTCCAGGGTGTAAAGGGGCTTGTGATTGCCTGGTAATGGAGCCAAGAGCTATAGGCTATCAGGATAACAACCTTCCTGTTGTCTATTACCTTGCCAGAGGCTTTCTTACAATATTCCCAGCTATTCACCTTTATATCTAAAGGAAGGAATGTCCACCAAAAATTTGTGATTGCTGCACTTTACTGATAGTACTTTAAGATGGCATTCTAGTCACATCACATAGACATGCTATCTGGGGGGTCACTTGACATTTTGTCAATCACATATAGTGGACGATCTGCAGAAGTCACGTATGAAAGCAGCACACAATACATTTTAGTAAGACATCTTCCCTACTCAGTCTCTCTCTCTCCTCCTGGGGTGATCAGTACTCAGTCAGAGAGTTCCTATTTGCCTTAAGCTGCCTGTCTGTAGGAGCTCACTACTCCTTACAAGTAGCCTCTCTGAGACTGGATCACTGCAGTCCCCTTTTGGTCACATCTGGCTTGGATACGCTTCTCCCAGTTCCCAGGGCATAGCCTCACTCCAGGGAACACTTGGCCTGGCCTAAAAGACCTTTTGCAATCCACTCTAGCCTTCTCCACTACAAGAGTCAGGATGTCTACAACCAGTTTTTTAAGACGGTTCTTCAGGGTGCAGGTCTACCTCTCTCTATCCTCCAGCCCTATCCAGGGCCTCCACTAGCTGCCTGATGGTGGGTTATCTGTCTCCCATACCCCAACTGCCAGGACACCTCCCAACCTGGCTTATATGTGGGCACTGACTAACCTATTACATCACTACAAGAGGGCTCTAGCTAAAAGAGACCTATCACCTGATGACAGTTGAGCCTCAACATTTGCTATGCAAATGGGCCAACATTTGCTATGTTAGGGGGCCAAGGAGGAAAGCTAAATAGGGGATACCTGTTGAAGGACACCTTCAGAGTTGTTTCAGAGTCCATGTCTGGAGGAGGACTTTGTAAGGAAAGTTGCAGATGGTCCCTAGACAACTGTGAGTAACGATCTTATTGGGTACCCCCTTCAGGTGTAAACTCTACACACACATTAATAAATCAGTTTTTTGTTTTTTTTTAACAGACAACACCATTTTTTTTTTTTTTTTATAGCAACATTACACTCATGTACATTGGTATTGTATTGATATTATCATACAATTCAATTATATTAGTACTATCATATATTTCCAAAATAATTACTCATTCTTACACTTCATTATCACTACATTACACATTTACAATATTTGTTTTAATAATATATTGTTAGTTACTTTTTTATTAATTACTAATAATATAGGGCTTTGTGTAAATTTTATATAACTGAATTAATAATTTTTTTGGTCTCATGTTAATTACAGCAGTGTGCATAAACACATTGCTGCTAATTATTTTCAGAATTGATTTTGATTACATTGGTCACATTTTAATATACAGTAGATATGGGCTCCACTTGTTCATCTTTTTGTCTACATATTTACTTCCTGCTGCTGCTAAATTTTGTCTATTTCCCTGCAAGTGGTTCTCTGTATCTTTTATAAATGCTTCATCTTGATTGTGATTGACATCCTAGTATGTATGTATCAGGGTGAGTGGGTGCCCTGCAGCTGTGTTGGTACACATCACTGGTTAGTATCAGGCACATTCATTTGAGAGCAGATTTGCTGTGCTCTGGACCAGGATGTACCTGGGTTGGCTTGTTTTGGGGAAAATAAGTGCACACTGTGTTTCTGTGTCCCCTGTGCTTCTTATTCCACCAATATGGGCTCGTCATGCCCCATGGTGTGTGCCAGTCCTGGTTATCACATCACTCTTCTCCTATTCTTATTTTTTTCCGTTTGCAGTTCAGAGTGCAGGTGGGCTGTAATAATGGAATTGTACCTTCTGTGTCTCTGGCTTTGCTTTGACTAATCGGCTTTGGCTCAGCATCTGCCCCCAGTTTCCTGTGTCTATCTTAATAAATACTTTGTAGACCTAAAAAACTTTCATGTGTATATATTGTAGAGCTATTGAATTAATTTTCACCCATAGGTGTGCGCAGCCTATTGCATTAGGGTGTGCACCCCAAAGCTCAAACACACATGAGCACCACCTGCTATCACAGGGAGGAGGCTCTGATGGTGGGAGACAGTTGATTGGGAGCATATTACCTTACATCCTAAGTATAGGTGTAATGTGTTCCTAGTTGAACCTAGCCTTTAATATAATTGGGGCATTTACACTGGCCACCGTCACCCCAACCACCCACCTGGTGCCACCCCTGGATAATGCTAACGCACATGGGGTGATTAGGGTGTGCCCAGGCACACCCGGCACACCCTGTGCGCACATCACCTGTTAAATACCACTATTCTATTTGTGATTCTGTCAAGGATAGATTCTGTTAATGATCACATGAAAGGCTGGATTTAATTAAGTGTGTTGTGAGTCTTTGTAAACAAGGTACTTTGGTAATGTCCAGTAAAATGTTCCCTGGAAATGGCTTTGTACTAGGTGGGTGCTATAGCAACTGCCGTCTGGGAACCGGTATCAGCACAAGATTAGGCATATATCACCAGGGCACTATGACTCTTTGAAACATCATCCAAAAGTTTATTCAAGTGATCACATCACAGAATTGTGACATTTCAAAACCAAGCAGGACCCCTTCATGAGACATGTGACAAGTGCAGGATGCAGAGCAGGAGAGTAGCTAAATACACAGTTAATATACACACATTGTGACTTGTCTGCCTGACAGAAGAAGTGTAATTGGGTTCAAGCAGTCTTATGAGTCATATCTCTGAGCAGGTAACCAGATGACAACCCTATTTCTATTTCAGTTTTGCAGCTCCCTGAATCACTCCAGTATGTGAACATCCACAGGGAAGTAAATCTACATCATTATACTGCTGATTCATTGTCCTATGGGCAGGAAGGCAACATCTAGGGTACTAGGAAATAGTGGAACCCTGTTCCTAGCTATGTGGTGTGGCAGAAATCAATGCATTACAAAAGTGGCCAAAGTTGATGCATGGCTTGCCCAGTTTGTAATGTGTTTCAACAAAAAGAGATGTTGAAGATTCTCATGTTTGGTATCTGTCGTAGATGTAAAGTGCTATTAAACCCAAAAACAAACATTTATTGTATTGCATATCAACAATTCTTAGATGTGATGGCTGCATTTGTTTTATTATTTTAGGCTTTATTTCTTTTATTTTCATCTGGTGATCAGTAAGTCTTTTGTTTTCCAAAAGAACAAGCTCACCAGCAGAATGTATCAGTTATATAGATTAGACAAACCATTTAACACTAGCAGGGGTGCTTAAAATGATCAGCTTTTATATGTGTAAAACCTTTATCCCAAAAGGAAAAAAAAACAGTTTGCTGTAACTGCTTAAAAAGTGTTATCTGGAGTTTGGCTTCAATGTGTTAATGTACTTAAATCTGCCAATCCATTTAACACTCCCCTCCCCCCAGAATAACAATGCTGTTGTCCAAAGGTGCCCCTGTGCTCATTAATCCAGAGTGGAGGTACTCTAATACAGGAGGTGCATTACTGTCAGATCACCAGGTGAAAACAAAGGGAAAAAAGCCTAAGAAAAGAAATCTGATGTAGCCATCACATTTAAAGGGGTTGTAAAGGTAAAAATTTTTTCACCTTAATGCATTCTATGCATTAAGGTGAAAAAACTTTTGACAGTACCGCCGCCCCCAGGCCCCATGTTTTACTTACCTGACGCCTCGAATCTTCGCTGCTCGTCCTCGTCAGCTTCATTGCAGCTCAGCCTGGTCGCTGATTGGCTGCAGTGGATGGATTGAAAGCAGCGCAGCCATTGGCTCGCGCTGCTGTCAATCACATCCGATGACGCGGCGCGCCGGGGGGTGGGGCCGAGTGATACAGCGAGCGGCTATAGCCGCCGGCTGTATCACGGGAGCGCGCCCCCAAGCACTCACCACCGTGCGAGGGAGCTCGCATGAAGGTGGTAAATGCTTGCGGGGAGGAGCTGAAACAGCCGCCGAGGGACCCCAGAAGACCAGGTTCGGGGCCACTCTGTGCAGAACGAGCTGCACAGTGAAGGTAAGTATAACATGTTTGTTATTTAAAAAAAAAAAAAAAAATAACTTTACAACCCCTTTAAGGTATGTAATATATTACAGTTTTGGTTTTGGGTTTAATATCACTATAAGAATGAATACATTTGCCTGCAAATGGTCTGATGATCTAACCATTTTCAGACAGATTATTTAAACAGCTTGTAAACTCAATTATTTTTTTACAATAAAAAAGATGGTATACTTACCTGCTCTTTGCAAGGGTATTACACAGAGCAGCCCCAAATCTCCTCTTCTGGGGTCCTCGACAGGTTCTGTCCACTTGGTCTCTTGTGACTTCCTATGGGGGCATACCTGCAGGTGCACTCCTGAGCCAGACTGTGTGCACCAATAGACACACACACATTGTGGCTAGGCCCCCCCCTCCCTCCCTCATTGATTTTGAATGACAGCAGCAAGAGCCAATGGCTCCCAATGCTCTTAGTCAAGCTTGTGAGAATAGGGAGAGATGACAGAAGACCTGATGTAAAACTCATGTAAGCAGTGGCGGCTGGTGGGTTCTTCTATTGGGGAGGCAGAATACAAAAACCACCGCCTGGTGGCGCGGCACTGACAGCAAATCCCCCCCGGAGGCATGGCACTGACAGCACCCTCTCTCTCCACCACCAGGGGCGGCTGACGGCGTGGCACTGACAGTAAACCTGACAGTAAATGCCACCCCCACCCCATGGGCGGTCCGGCACTTACTCGCTCATGTGGCAGGCTGTGGTGTCCTCTCAGGGAGTGCGGGCATCGGCGGCTCTGGTGTCCGCTCCTCGAACCTCCTTCCTGGCTTCCTCTGCCGTGTGTCTCTTCTTCCGCCGAAGTGCTAGGCATCCAATAGGATCGCCTGATGTTTTGGCCAATTGAGAAACAGGTCTCACGACCTGCCTCCTGATTAGCGGGGAGGAACTTTGGGGTGAAAATAGAGAAAATTAATTTGCTATCATCACACAACTGGGTGAGATCAGGGCGCAGTGCCTTGTGCTCCGAACCAACCCTTTTTTGAAGCCTATTAGAGCCTCTAATCATGTGCTTCAAACCCCCCCCATTGGAATCCATAGTCCAGTGCCCTGATATGTAGATAAGGGTGTCGGACGCATGGACAGGGGGAGCGCCACCCATGCACCCTCTATGGACGGGCCACCACTACATCTAAGTTTTTAAGGTAGTGGGGGGGATTAAATGCATTAAGGTAAAAAAACCCTTGACTTTAGAACCACTTTAATTCCCAAATCTACCATCAGGCATCTAATGAGAATCTGAAAAGTTTCTCCTATATACTATATAAGGAACTCACTTAATAAATATTGCAATAGAAAGCACCTATTCCAAGACTTTCTAGTAATAAAATGCTCCTAAAAGATCCCTAAAATTAAATTACATAAATGAAATATTCATGGATGAGGTGTAAATAACTTATTTTTGGTGCTATTGCCTTGAAAAAAAGTCCATAATCCCTAGCTTTAAAACACAGATACATGTTCAAAAAAAAAATCTTATTGTTCTCTGCTGTATTTGTCAAATATTTACTATGGCCTTTAGGAGAACCTAAAATTTTAAAATCCATAAAATGAATTCTAGAACTGTGAAACATACACAAAAAGTACAGCAGGCAATAATTTGCTAAGTCATTTAGAATACTATGCTTGCCATCACACATCAAGAACCCTTGACTTTAGAACCACATTCATTCCCGAATCTACCATCAGGCATCTAATGAGAATCTGAAAAGTTTCTCCTATATACTATATAAGGAACTCACTTAATAAATATTGCAATAGAAAGCACCTATTCCAAGACTTTCTAATAATAAAATGCTCCTAAAAGATCCCTAACATTAAATTAAATAAATGAAATATTCATGGATGAGGTGTAAATAACTTATATTTGGTGCTATTGCCTTGAAAAAAAGTCCATAATCCCTAGCTTTAAAACACAGATACATGTTCAAAAAAAAATCTTATTATTTTCTGCTGTATTTGTCAAATATTTACTATGGCCTTTAGGAGAACCTAAAATTTTAAAATCCATAAAATGAATTCTAGAACTGTGAAACATACACAAAAAGTACAGCAGGCAATAATTTGCTGAGTCATTTAGAATACTATGCTTGCCATCACACATCATTATTGGCTTAACACCTAATGCACTTATTAATCTACAACACATTTGCACAGTTCAGTTTCCTAACTTGATTAGCCTATTCGTAGCTCAGCTGTGATAAAAAAACATTTTCTCTGTGACCAGCAATAAAATTTGTATACCAAGTTAAACTTGAACACAACCAAATAAAATGTGGTTCCTAAATTCAAAGTACTGGCAAAAAATGTAGTTATTTATTCTGTCTGTATATCACTAAAAAAAAAAAAATTCTAAAAAAGATTTTAATTTAACATTCTGTTTATTTATGTATCTATTTATTTATTTATCACTTCAACCACATTTTAGAGTAATTTATGTTTAGATTCCCAATATAGCTGATGTAAAATGATTGGTAGGGAGAGAGACATTGTGATTTACTTCATCACTTTTGGAAGTCTCCAATCCATCACCTTCCCAAACTTAAATGTCTATGTCTGTGATTTTTAAAGTCATGCTCACTTCAAAAGGTGAAACAACTCAGATAGGTCTGCCAAAAAGGTGCCCAATACAATTTTATTTGTCAATCATGTATGATTAATAATGGTATTAGATGTGCTGACTATATAATTTAAACATAACCCCCAACACCATTAACATTACTTCAACATTTATCCATAGGATTGCTATTTTACAACAACAGAATTGAACATTTTAACATAATACAAGAACCCAGCCCAACTGTGTAAGGCAATGTTTAAAGTGGGAGTAAACTCCTATGTATAATTTTTACTTATAGGTACTGTAAATATCTCCTAATCGTACACCGTTTAGGAGATATTTACTGTACATGCAGTCAGTGACATCACCGTTACATGCACTCTGAAGGAACGGCCACCCGGGCTCTGGCACCCGAGTCCTGTGCTGTAAACGGTGGCTCCCGCACACATGGGTGGGAGTGACATCATCGTGGCTAAAGCCACTCACACAGATGGAGTTCATGAACCCCGAAGGAAGAACGGGTGAAGATGGACGTGCCTTCAGCTGCCAGAGCGTCACTCTAGTGGCTTTGTTTTAATGTAAGTTTCACATAATGTGCTAGTATGCGATGCTAGCATATTATGATATTGCCTTGCAGGTTGCAAAAAGAAAAACCACAGCGGTTTACTACCGCTTTAAGCTATTGTTTGAAATTGTTAGAGGCAATGTTTACAAAAGAGCACACCATAAAGCATAACGTAAGGTGGCTAGCATGGTAATAATAAGGTCTAAGACCCCCAAAACTGAGTAGCAAATGCCATGGTACCCTTATTCTGTTACATTTAGCCAATCTGTGACACATTATTATTATTATTAGTACAACATATAAGACAGGATTGATATAACGCCAATAGCTTGTGCAACACTTTACAATTCACATCTTTTGCCTGTAGGATCATCTTATTCCTGGGCCACAAACTTCCTGAATTCCATTCCAACAGATAATATTTAAACTGAATATACATTTAAAGTGTTACTAAACCCACAACAGTAAAATCTGTTTGTATATTCAGTAAAGCATGAATATACAAACATATACAAAAAAAATATACAAAAGATGTAATCCTCTGCATTGTCTACAAAAGCTGTTTGATCCTGTCTTCTCTGATCCTCCCATTTTTCCACTGTTCCCAATCCATCTCATGATAAGACAGAGCCTTTGGAGTCACTCTGCACATGCTCAGTTTGGTGTGTATTGCTAGAGAGTTGTTTTTTTTTTCTTCGGAGGATGCATGTAATTAGCACAGAGCCGGGGGCATGGCCTGGAGAGCGATGGGGTAGGACGTGTGCAGTGAGAGCTCCGTTTACCCATACTCCTGCAACACAATCCTGCTGTAATCCTGGCGATCCTAACCCGACTACAGTGATTAGCAAGCCTGTTTTGCTCCCTGACTAGCCATCGGGGTTATCCAGCCTCTTGGAGCGCCATCCGCGGCCGCGATCGCCGGATCTCCCCATCCGGGGACTGCCTGTAGGAAAGACCGCGGCTTCGGCCTAGTCCGTGGAGCGGCGGCCATCTTGCTGCACCCGACGGCGGCTTCTGCACATTTACTGGACACATCTTGCTCCCCAGAGACTCCTAGCTACCGGCCCTGGCCACCGGACTACCTGTGGGCACTGCCACAGTATTTTTATACCTGGTAGCAGCTGGCTGGAAGGTCTGAGGCCTCGTCCTGGGCCTGGAGCGGCGGCCATCTTGCTACACCTGGCGGCGGCTCCTACAAAGTTCCCTGCCACATCTTGTTCCCCAGAGACTCCTGGTTACCTGCCCTGGCCATCGGACTACCTGTGGGCACTGCCACAGTATTTCTACACCCTGTGGCAGTTGGCTGGAAGGTCTGAGGCCCCAACCTGGTCCCTGGAGCAGCGGCCATCTTAATACACCCGGGGTCACCTCTGCCCCTGACAACTCACTTGTGTGGAAAATTCTTAAAAGCAGCATCAGCAGCAGGTTTTCAAGCCGACGGATTTCTTCACATGCACCGCCGATCATCCCAGCCAGCCAGAGGAAGGGGTAAGAAGTTGAAATTTCCCCCCGAACCGGTGGAGACAAAGGCGGCCTGTGCAGACCGCGTGGGGGCCGGGAGGCGCGCTAGTGGCAACATGGCGTCCCAAACAGAGCAGCCAGAGCAGTCCCCCTCTACACAGCCAGGCCTGGCTGATGTCCTGGCTGCTATAGGAAATTACCAAGCCTCCCTTACTACCCTTACCTTCAAGATAGATGCTGTGCAATTAGATGTTGGTCTAATAAGGCTGGACATGGATAAAATAAGGGGCAGACTCTCTGCTGCGGAACAGCGTTTGGGGCAAGTAGAGGACACTGTAGAGTCTCATGGAGCAGACTTAAGGGCCCTGCAAACCAAAATTAGAGCACTGGAATATAAATCCGAAGATGCGGAAAACCGTAATAGGAGGAACAACCTTCGTATTGTAGGTCTGGCGGAAGGAGCTGAGGGGAAATGTCCGACGGAATTTATTGAAGGCCTAATACGTTCCCTCCTACCAGGGGCTCAATTCTCACCTTTCTATGCGGTGGAGCGGGCTCACCGGATCCCTCCCAAGCCGGGCCCCCCTGGAGCACCACCACGCACGTTCATCCTAAAGTTTCTGAACTTCTGTGACAGGGATGAAGTGCTCCGGGCTGCTAGAGTGCAGGGAGAAATACGCCATCAAAATAACAAGCTACTTATCTTCCCTGACTACTCTGTTGAAACTCAAAAGCTCAGACGCTCCTTTGACCAGGTGAAGGTTGCCATGCATCTTAAGGGCATTCGATACAGTGTTCTGTTTCCAGCACGGTTAAGGGTTCAAGACGGGGAAACTACCAGATTTTTTACCTCCCCCAGGGATGCTAACGCATGGCTGGAATCATTGCCCCCCAACCGTTAAACGCTGCAATATGCTCTTCTGTACTTCTGCTCTGAATATTGGCCGCTGATTGTTTAAATCTCAACAGGGGAATTAATCTTGCACCCGTTGTGCCTTTTGTATTCCCTGTCGGTATACAGTATAAGTGTTGTGCCCCTGGCTATGCCAGGTGATATCTACTTTCAAGCTTGCCACTGTTTGAATCTACTGTGGGATAACCTTTTTTGCCCTTCACAAGATGTTTCTGAGATGATGGGATTTTTAGAGATGAAGAGTACCTATGTTATACTGACTTACTGCAGCAATGATTTGTTGGCTCTCTTGGAAGCTCAGATTTCAGTGTTGATCCTAATTCCTGAAGGATGGTCACTGGCGGACTCTAGTGACCGTTACACGTATTGCAGGATCACTTCTTCTTCTTCTCCCACTTGCAAGTGATCTACACCTTTTATTATGACTGCCTAGTCTGAAATTCCAATCTAGGAGACAATCACTCGCTAATCGCATTCGAGGGAGGAAAGCACCTTGCCAGATGGACCGCCTAGAGTATGGTATACCCTGTCTTCCTGAGCTACAGGATGATCTTCCTCATTTATCCTAAACAGAGAACATATTTTATTTTATTTTTTCTATTCTTCATGTGCTGCTAGTTTAATCCACACATCTACTCACCCACATTGGTCCGAAATGAGACGGTCCGAAATAACCTTTGTTGGTTGGAACGCTATTTTTCTCCTGATTCCTAATGGCGGCGGAGTCTCTCGTCACCTTACGTGGACAATCCTCTCCACTAAGGGTCTACACCCACTGGTTCACGCTCCCTGAACTTGGGGTTTTACTTTTCTTTTTTGATGTTTGGGGAACAAGGCATTCCTAGGTTGGGGTGGGGGATGCGGGATGGGGGGCGGGGTTTAATGCTGGATTTGTTTTTGTTAATACTATTTTGTTGTTTCAGGTGCTTTAGATATGACGTATGTTTGAACAGAACCATTCACACAGTGCTATGTAGAATAATATATGTGTGGCTGAACTGGGATGCTGCCTGTCTGGTATGTTACATAACTGCATATCCACTATACCTCAAACTTCATGGCTGAGTTAAAGGTAATTTCATGGAACGTTCGAGGGCTTAATACTGCTGTTAAGCGTTCCCTGGTGTTTCGTTTCCTTCGCTCCCACAACCCGCAGATCTGTATTCTCCAGGAGACACATCTGCCGCAAAACAAAACGGTATGCCTTAGGAAAGCCTGGGTGGGCCTTAATTATCATTCCACCTTTTCCACCTATGCCCAAGGGGTTAGCATCCTGGTCCACAAGACACTACCATTTAGGCTGATTGAGGTTAAAACAGATAAAGAAGGGAGATTTGTTGTTATACATGCTAATATATATGATAAAAATGTGGTACTAGTTGGACTTTATGTTCCTCCGCCAGCATCTGGCAGGGTCCTTCACGAGATCATGCAAATAGCGGTGCAATTTGACACCGCCTTGGTATACCTCATGGGGGACTTTAACATGGTTCCACTGGTGGAACTTGATCGGCTGCAATCCTCGGCTCGGGACACTCCGGACCTCAGGCAGTGGGCGGAAACTTTTGCCCTCACTGACGTTTGGAGGCACCTGTACCCGACATCGAAAGTCTTCACCTGCCACTCAGCCTCACACAAAACGCTGTCCAGAATAGATCTTGTCTATGCTTCATGCCCTGCACTACAATATGTACATGACCTATCTGTGCTTCCCAGGGGAATTTCAGATCACGCACCATTGTGTTTGACACTGGCGCTGTCTGTTCCACCAGGAACTCGCCTGTGGCGCTTATCCAGATTTTGGGCTAATGATGAGAGACTGTTGGAACCCCTAATGGCCTCTATCTGCAATTTCTGGACAGACAATGCTGACTCAGCTGCCCCTTCTGTTGTGTGGGACTCATTTAAAGCTTAGATACGAGGGGAGTATGGACATAGTATCACTCGGCTCAAGCGTGACTCTACTCGCTCCATGGATGAGCTGGAGGCACTGGCAGGCAGGTTGGAGGCTGAATACATTTCTGCTCCTGGGGAAGACCGGTATAGGGCGTGGAAAAAGGCTCTGCGTGACCTATCCACCACTAGGATGGCCCAGACGGACAAGGCTTTGTTATACTCCGCTCAACGCGTGTTCGAGCATGGTGGTAAAAATGGGAAGCTTCTTGCGTGGCTGGCTAAGGGAAACATACCTTCAACCCCCATAGGCTCCATTAGAGACGATACTGACCAGATCCTTACTGCCCCTGCTAATATTAATGACCATTTTCGAGAATACTTTCAGGAGGTTTACTCCTCTAGAGATGTTGCATCGGATTCATCCATATCCTCTTTTTTTGACTCCCTGTCTATTCCTGTTTTGTCTGAGGAAGCAAGGGAGGGACTAGAGGCTGACATCACACTTGAGGAGATACAGGTTGCCATGGGACATCTCAGGGGAGGGAAAGCCCCGGGTGCAGATGGGTTACCATCTGAATTTTACTCCAATTTTTCTGAACTACTGGCCCCTAAGTTGACTTCAGTGCCTTCTAAATTTGCAACTCTGCCAGCCCTACCTGACTCAATGAATGAGGCGGTTATTGTACTGGTTCCTAAACCAGGAAAAGACCCTCTTGACTGCGCATCGTACAGGCCCATCTCGTTGCTTAATGTCGATGCCAAGATCTTTGCTAAGGTCTTGGCCACCCGACTATCTCATGTAATAGAAGACCTAGTGGGTATAGACCAGACGGGATTTATGCCAGGCAAGGGCACAGATATAAATATTAGGCGCCTATTCCTTAACTTAGCAATATCGCATGACAACACGGGGTCCAGGGTTATTGCCTCTTTAGATGCCGAGAAGGCTTTCGACTCCGTTGAATGGAAATTTTTATGGGAGACTTTACGTAGATTCGGATTCGGTCCCAAATTTATTCACGGAGTACGATTGCTGTACCGATCCCCCTGGGCACGGGTTCGCACCAACAATTGGGTCTCAGACTCCTTCGATCTATTTCGCGGTACGAGGCAGGGATGCCCACTCTCCCCCAGCCTGTTCGCCCTGGCGCTGGAGCCTCTGGCAATTGCCATTAGGAGTGCACCAGATGTTCTGGGCCTACGGGTGGGTATGATGGAAGAGCGCCTCTCCCTCTATGCTGACGACGCATTATTGTACCTAAATGATGCTGGGCCCTCTCTTCAAGCTGCCTTGCGTATCTTTGACAATTTTGGTAGACTCTCGGGAGTTAAAATAAATTGGACCAAATCAGTCCTATTTTTTATAGATGATGGAGTTAACTCTGGACCCCTCTCCTCCCCACTACAAAGGGTTAAGGAATTTAAATATCTTGGAGTTGTGATCACTAGGAATCTCTCTGATTTTATTGTAAAAAACCTGGCCCCTGTCCTGAACACCCTACGTTCGAAATGTGCTGCCTGGGAGAATCTTCCTCTGAATCTTCTGGGTCGCATTAGTCTCCTTAAAATGATGATACTGCTCAAATTTAACTATCTGTTTAGGAATTGCCCGGTCTGGGTCCACGCCTCGTTTTTTCGGGAGATTGACCGTATAGTGGGTTCCTTTATTTGGTCGGGGAGAAACCCTAGGTTGGCACATACTACGTTATGTTTACCTGCAGATTTGGGTGGACTTGCCCTCCCAAATTTCCAGATATATTTTTGGGCGGCCATGTTGGTGATGGTGCACTGGTGGTTCCAGGGCTCTAGATCCAATGTGGCAACCTGTCTCGAGGCGAATATTCTGGGGTCCCTGACGGACCTTCGGAATTTTCCCTATAGAGGACCCAAGGCATATTGTGAGGTCCCTGGGCCTCACAATATGCCTTGGGAGAGTATGGGAGGCGGCTAGGCGCAGATACTTGAGACCTGGCCAATTGTCTCCAGCTCATCCCCTATGGGGGAACCCACGACTTAAACACTTCCGTATGATACCGGACCCACAGGTGTGGGCCAGATATGGTGTAACCATGTTGGAACACGTAATATCTGGGGGACAACTGCTCTCCTTACATGAGCTTACGGCTAAATTCGGACTGCCCCGTTGGATGGGGTTCCGGTACCTACAGCTGAGACATGCGGCCAGGGCTCAATTCCCGCAAACTCCACCTGTTACAGACGGATCCCCTCGAAGATCTCCTATCTCCTGGAGACTTGACTAAACCCCTATCCTCTCTATATAATGCGTTGCTGGGAAGAGATTCCCCTAAGATTAATGAATTATGGGAAAGATGGCAGGCTGATATCCCGTCGCTGGTGAAGGAGGGATGGGAGGACTGTCTAGAGTATGGCCCGAAATTAGTGATAGCATCCAAGGACAAACTGATTCAAGTTAAATTTATACACAGGGTCTACTATACCCCGCAGAGACTCCATCGCATATTTCCTGAGAGAGACCCCATGTGTCCTAAATGCAAAGTCCATATAGGTACATTTATACATATGTTCTGGGAGTGCCCAGTTGTTGCACTATTTTGGACTAAGATTGTAGGTGAAATCAGCTCCAGACTGCAGACCTCTATTCCGCTCTTGCTGGCCATGGCGTTGCTGGGGATACATGATGATGAGCAGAGGCCATATCATCTTAAATTACTGATTTCCTTCCTTCTTTTCTATGCCAAAAAAGAAATACTTATGAAATGGATAGATTCTTCCCCTCCATCCTTTTCAGCCTGGGAGGCACAGATTGAAGCAGTAATCCCCATGTATAAAATGACATATATAAACCGTGGCTGCCCGTGGAAATTTGAAAAAGTTTGGAGTCCGTGGAAGGCCTCGTAGAGAAACATTCGGTTCACTACGATCATTTGTCCCAATAGGGGAGGGTTTTTGGAGGGTGGAGGGTGGACGGTACTTGCTGAGAATGGTACTACTAACCTTACGTATTGCTTGCGGGTTTTGCATATTATTTTCCCTATCCTCAAATATGTAATCTACGTATGTAATGTATTGTACTCTGTTGAATGGTATTCTGTAACTCTGATTATCTATTACAACAATAAAGCACCACTGTTTTTGTTAAAAAAAAATTAGCACAGAGCCAATCAGCACTGTCCAGACACAGAGTCAGATGTCCTGCAGCCTCATAGGACAGGCAGAGTACAATGAAAACTCCTCCTTCCAGCTTTAACCAGACACTGATAGAAGTCACAAGACTGCTATATACTGCTGATGAGAAAAGGAATTTAGCAGTTTATATTTACTAAAATAATTGCATTTCCATATTATGTGTACTGTGGGAGACCATATATAGCTCAGACCATACACTGCACACTGTATCAAATTGGCTGTTGTCCCAGAAGGAAGCCTCTTCTAAAGATGATGCACAAGAAAGCCAGCAGTTTGCTGAAGACTAACAGACTAAAAACATGGATTACTGGAACCATGTCCTGTGGTCTGATGAGACCAAGATAAACTTATTTGGTTCAGATGGTGTCAAGTGTGTGTGGCGGCAACCAGGTGAGGAGTACAAAGATACAAAGACAAGTGTGTCTTGCCTACAGTCAAACATAGTGGTGGGAGTGTCATGGTCTGGGGCTGCATAAGTGCTGCCGGCACTGGGGAGCTACAGTTCATTGAGGGAACCATGAATGCCAACATGTACTGTGACACACTGAAGCAGAGCATGATCCCCTCTCTTCGGAGACTGGGCCGCAGGGCAGTATTCCAACATGATAACGACCCCAAACACACCTCCAAGATGACCACTGCCTTGCTAAAGAAGCTGAGGGTAAATGTGATGGACTGGCCAAGCATGTCTCAAGACCTGAACCCTATTGAGCATCTGTGGGGCATCCTCAAAGGGAAGGTGGAGGAGCGCAAGGTCTCTAACATCCACCAGCTCTGTGATGTTATTATGAAGAAGTAGAAGAGGACTCCAGTGGCAACCTGTGAAGCTCTGGTGAACTCCATGCACAAGAGGGTTAAGGCAGTGCTGGAAAATAATGGTGACCACACAAAATATTGACACTTTGGGCCCAATGTGGACATTTTCACTTAGGGGTGTACTCACTTTTGTTGCCAGCGGTTTAGACATTAATGGCTGTGTGTTGAGTTTTTTTTTGAGGGGACAGGAAATTTACACTGTTATACAAGCTGTACACTCACTACTTTACATTGCAGCAAAGTGTCATTTATTCAGTGTTGTTACATGAAAAGATATAATAAAATATTTACAAAAATGTGAGGTGTGTACTCACTTTTGTGAGATAATGTGTATATTTGTGTGTATATATATATATATATATATATATATATATATATATTTATATATATATATATTTATATATGTGTGTGTAGTAGTATATTACTAGATAGATATATTACATAGATAGTAGTATATTACATAGATAGATAGATAGATAGATAGATAGATAGATAGATAGATAGATAGATAGATAGATAGATAGATAGATAGATAGATAGATAGATAGATAGATAGATAGATAGATTTGTTAGAAGTAACTTCATCCTTGATCCCTTTTGTTTTCTGTTGTGTTATTGTCTCTTTCCTTTTGAAACATCATTCCTCTGATAATATTTAGTTTGAACTGTTTTGCCTTTTCTCCTATTAAACAGTAATTTAAAATTGTTAAAATTATTTCTAATGCACTAAGCCAGAATTAAAAAAAATTCCAGTCTCTTTGAAGAGTATTACTATATTGTAAATTTCTAAAATATCCCCGTCTAGCATGACAGTGTATATTAAAGACATTTCTTAAAAGTCATAATTATTATTGCAGATATTGTAAATGGTTTCTGTATCTGATAAAACACATTTTGTCAGCTTGGTGTGTAACAGGTTAAATTAACTAAACCCAATGTGGATCACTTCCATTCTGTTGGCACCTAAATTCTGGTCCCGCCAGCAGGATGAGGCTGAGAGTGCTATCATCACAGTATGAGTTTATCCCACTTTCGTCATGTACTGGTGGCAGTGCAGTGGTATTTGACACAATCCCACAGTCCCACACAATTGTCACAGCTAACACTAGTTAAAAAATACCTGCAAGGTTAACATTTCAGATCAAAAGGCTGTCCAAACTAAAGGTTAAACCTTAAAATGACTACAAGCTGACCCACTAACTACTTCAATTTTTCATCCAGGCATTGCTGTTATTCAGTAATCTGGTGATCTTGGAACACATCTGCCGGTGATGTAGGAACTCACACACACACACTGAAAGCTTGATTTATATATGTTTCTTTTTACCAACCCTTTGGGGTCTTACTGTGATTGATGACTGAGGAAGTAGAGATATAGGGTTTAACAATTCATGACCTTCTGCTCTCCTCCTGTCTCCTGAGTTCCTGTGTGGAACTCCAAGTGCTTTTTCTGCAAGGGATTACAATTACATTTAGTAAACTTCAGGATTCTTACATAGCTGCTGTATTAAATGGATAATATTAGGTGCTCACTTATAGTGTTTATTGTCTGGAATTGCATTTTAATTGCCGTTTGTTCTCTTCTCTGTACATGCTGATGAACTATGCAAAACATAGTTACTTATATATTTACCCACTAACCCATTATATATTGGCTATATCTTCTAGCACAGTAGCTTAGCGATTAGCACATATGCATTGCAGTACTGGAGCCCTTGGTATGAATCTCACCCAAGATACTATCTGCATTGAGTTTGCATTATCTCCATGTGTTTGGTGGGATTCTTCCCAAACTCCAAGGAGATGCTGGTAGGTTAAAGTGTAGCTGAAGGCAAAACTTTTTTTTAGCTTTGGATAGCGGGCAGAGGGCTTAGAACACCTATTAGGTTTGTATTGCTGTCTGGGTCCCTATTAGGGAGATTCACCCTCTCCATTAGTCTTGTTTACCATTATCACTGAAAGTAAAAGAAAGAAAATCCCAAATTTTGGGTTGTCCTCAGAAAAGTAATAGAGAGGAAAACTTCCAATAGGGACACTCGTTCTTTGTGACCTAGGGGGCCCCAAGGTCTCCCCCACAACCAACACACACACATTTACATCTAAAATGCAAAAAAATTCAAACTTTTATCTATAGTTGTACTTTAAACTGGCCCTAGTATGTGTGTACAAATTGGGTGTGAACATGCGCTATCATATTGTGCATGCTGGTCCTAATTCCCAGAAATTGGGGAAGGTTGAAGAGAGACCTGGCAACCTACCTAAAAAATTCACTAAGAATATTATATGGAAAAGGTTATCAATAGTATCAGACATAATGCCCAGAGAGCTGGCCTATAGAATTGACAAGAGTTTGATATGAATGTAAAGATACATACATACATATCCACTGATCAAAGATAGTGTTGGTTTTAAGCAGCAGTTCCACTTTTACCGTTTGTGATATTCTCTAGCCATCTTGTTATGTCTTCAATTGTTTGTTTCTTTCACATTGTCATTAATAAATGTTCCTGGAAGCTGCTTCCTGATGACTCTGTTGATTTTCTAAAGGAAAATGCACTGTTCGCAAGGGAAATTTCACTTTGCAAAGGGATTTTCCCCTGGGCTTAGTGTTGCTTTTTTTTTTGCCTTGCATATAATTGGGCATTCTTTGCAAAATGAAATTTTACCACATTCACTAAGCTCTGTGGAAAATTCCCTTGAAAAGTGTAACTTACCATGCAAAGTGAACAGCCTATTTGCCTTAAGTAAATCAACCCCAATGTGTAAAGGGTTTTATTATAGACAAAAGGGAGGTGAAGAGAAGGGGTGGAACACAGCTTGGCTGTGATAGTCATGACTCCTTTGCATTAATATAGTGATTCTGCTTTTTACAGCACTGAAGCAATTTGCATAGAAATTTTGTGTGCAGGCACTATGAGGTACATGAATTTTTCACAAAGTGAACTGGTTCACTATTCATACCAAGTCCACATTTTATAGTGAATCTGTGTCCAAACTATGTACATTACATATTAGTACAAGTATTTATATTTGCATTTACATTTACTAAACATTTGCTAAACAAGTAGTAAAATGTTTTAAAATAAGGCTTCATTTACCTCTGTAGCAATAGGAATTGTCTAGAAAAGTATCTGCAAAATTCACAATGGAGTAATTGAATCAGCTCTATATCTTATACAACATATGCAGGAATTCCCCTGCCAAAGTGGATTTTTTGATGTTCATTAAAGAAAAGCTATTGACTGCTGACCAGTTCACTACTACAGATTCTGTATTACATCAATACAAATTACAGCGTGAGGAAATTTTGAGTAAGGAGCAAAGACACAGTCCTATAAGGGATAAGCTTTTGAGCCCAGACAGAGATCTTAGCAGAGTAAGCTGTAAACCTTGTATTAGAGGCCATTTTTTTAGAATGGGTAGATTGTTTTAGTCAGCCTCTACGTGTATGTCAGACAGTCCAGAAATAAGGTTTCCCCACAGTGGTTTGTTTCTCAGGCATTCTGATGAGACCATAATAATGGTGTGAAACGCTAGCAACCAAATTACCGAGTTATTTCTTGAGTGTACATTATGACATAGACAGAGCAGATGGGATGAAGCAGGAATTCTGACTTCATGAATCTCCAACAAAACAAAATGCTAGCACAAGACTAAATTTGCTATTAAGCAACCAGAGCTGAAGTATCACATTTGGGTGCTGTTGGCCTTTAATTCCGCAATCTGCCATGTTTATTCTTGCAGTAACTGTTCACACATCAATAAAAGCTGCTTGCCTGTCTACATCCACCCATTCACTTCCACATCAAGGGGCAACAGCTATTATTTTTTAACATGTGCTTGAATAGTGTCAGAGCAGTTACAAGAAGGCTCAGGTAGCAATCAAGAGATATATGACCCACAGTTCACCCACGAGTTTAGTCTGTCATTCACAATCCAGTTGAAATATAGACTTTCTTTAAACACGGCTCATGACATTGCCCAAGTGAGTTGCTTTAATTTCTGGCAAAGTCACTTAAGTCAATAGTAAATATAAGGTCAAACGTTTAATACTGTAAATTCTAAAATGTGTTTTTGAGTTCCTTAAAAAAAAAAAAAAAAAAAAAAAAACCTCCTGTCCTTCACCCAGTAAAATGTTATTGCTATGTACAGACACCTTCTTCACTTGAACTTAAAAACTAACTGATGAGGGTAATACTAAAGATAGCTTTGAATTTCTAAAGTAATAGCGATGGATTGTGGTAATATGTATTTTTAGTCAACTATGACTGGTAAGTTAAATAATAACAGCTGTTATAAAAGTGACAATCAGCTTAATTTATTAAAACTGCAAAGTGCAAAATCTGGTGCAGCTGTGCATGGTAGCCAATCAGCTTCTAACGTCAACTTGTTCAATTAAGCTTTGCAAAAAAAAAAACTGGAAGCTGATTGGTTTCCCTACAGAGCTGCACCAAATTTTGCACTCTTCAGTTTTAGTAAATTATCCCTGATGCCTGCAACCTATTTTGCAAAAATTTATAAAAAACTATTACCAATCCCTAACTAACTAACAAAGAAAGCGAATGAGCCGTAGATGGTATGCAGACATGCATGAATGATAACCTGTTGATGCATATGTGCTGCTGTAAAGAATTATGTAACTAAATTGATTTTCTATTTACTTTTCTATTTAGTTAGGTTTACTCTCTCACTGGAGCCTAAGGAAAAGGTCCTGAAGAAGCTTTATGAGAAACAAGTCGACCTTGTATACTATGTAATGTGGTAATGTGTGTAAATCTTCTTTCCTTTACTTCTTGCAGTGAAAACAACAAACCATTAAAATGTATACAACATTTTTATTATTTATAAAATTATATAAACATTTTAATGGTTTCTTGTTTTTACTATTGGAGGCATAATCAATCTGATTTACAGTATTTGGTATTTAGTTAAAGATTTGGGAATGATGCATTCTATAGTGTAACCTCAATTGATGATCTATTTTAACACTCCACCTATATACCTTTGTAGTATAAATTCATATTACCAATTCCAAACTGCTTCTACTCTGGAGACGAAGACTCTTTTTATATAGACTACTGTTTTTTTTATTGTCTTTTTACATTTTGTTAAACTGAAAGCCATTTGCAGATTTCTAATAGGGGGTATTGCTGTCAAGCCACTGCCCTGCCATCAATGTATTTAAAAACAGAATTCTGCATTCATCATCCTCCAGTGTTTTCCAAACATCTGGGGTGCATTCAGTGTAAGCTGAATGATAATGCTACATGATGACAAATATATTTGTGCATTAGACCACCCAAAATAGTTTAGTTACAAATAGAGTGGGCTGTGCGAGGCCTTGACTTTTTATGGGTCTTAGATGCTCCATCAACGAAATCTCTCTGCCGTAGTTCTCAAAACTGTTCCTGTCTACCTGGAAGTTTTGCATAGTACCACTCATCCACTCATATTTGTATGTTCCAACATCTCCTGTGACCCACGATAAATGCTTAGTGGCTCCAGCTCAGGCTAACAAGATCCGATGAATTGGATGCCGCTGACTAGTGAGGGTGCAGGCTGGGGAAAGTTGTACCCTGTGTATATATGGAGCCCCTTCAATCTGAGGTTCAGGCTGTACATGGGGTCTAAGGTACTGTTCAAGTCCAAATTAGGTCCCGCTGTTCCTGCTGTATTCTTTACATTTATTTTATAGATAATGAAAAAGAAAGTGCTAAAAGAAGCAAATATGAGCAAGAACAGCTAAACCTTCTAATGCTATTATAAAGGGGTTCCCATTCTATTATAGAAACAGGAAGAGATATAAGGGCCACCCCACACCTCGCACAGCCCGAGCGGTTAGCAGGTAAAATCAGCTTCAGCTCGATTCATCAATGCCATGCCACCAACATGTTTCACCCCGCCCCTGGTTTTCATGATTAAGCCCTGGGGGCAGAACAAAACATGTTGGGGTCATGGCTTAGATGAATCAGGCTGCTTTTACCTGCTAACCACTCGGGCTGAGCGAAGTGTGGGGCAGCCAGGCTATCTCTTCCTGTTTCTATAGTAGAATGGGTACCCCTTTATAATAGCATTAAAAGGTTTAGCTGTTCTTGCTCATATGTGCTTCTTTTAGCACTTTGTTTTGCATTATCTATAAAATAAAATAAATAATACAGCAGGAACAGTGGGGCCTAATTTGGACTTGAACAGTAGCTTAGATCCCATGTACAGCCTGAACCTAAGATTGAAGGGGCTCCATATATACACAGTGTACAACTTTTCAAAGTACCACAAGATGATTGCCCTTCAGCCCAGTTACATTAGAAATGTTTTGGTTTTAATAAATCATTCACAATCACCTATCAGATTCAAAACTTTTCCTGCTAAACTTGAATAAATGTTTGGTAGTATATAAGCTTAAGTAATAAGTATGCCTTCGCTCCAACCTCATCTTCATTGCTCAGGAAGATTGCATCAGTGCATCATTGCTCTGGACGATTTTACTGATAGTGACAAAGGGGGACCATGGTTCAGCACAACCACTTGTTGTCTCCATCAGGACCTGGAAGACAGTGGAGATCACTCTAGTAGTGGTGCCTACTAAAGTGATTCTCCTTTTCCACAGCGGTCCCTCAGATATGGCATATACATACTTACATTGGTTCAAGCAGGACCAATATAACTATTCAAAAAATCCATACCTAGAATTCAGCTTTAATACAATACTGTATAAAACTACTGGGGTTGAGATATGCAAACCATGCACCCAAAATGATTCCTTTAGGTGACTAGGCAAAGGGGTTGATGTCACCACTTTGAGAGGGTGTACTGCCTGCATAAAACAATCATCAGAATAATGATTTATATTGTGGTGGAGTGGAGGAGCTCTGGACCTCTGGTCCTGGTTTGGTGTATCCTAATGATGTATATAATTGGACAGGCAGCTCTATCATTTAAAGAGGCCTTAAATTGGTTCTAGTTAAAATGTATAATAAGGGCTTGTTCACACAAGCTTTGGCATGGAGTGGTTGATAGGTAGTGAGGAGACGTTGTGTCATCTCCTCACTGCTTGCACCTCCACCTCGAGCACGGAAGACGCTTGCAAGATGGCTCCATTCACTTGAAGTCACAGAGGGTATAATTCTTGCTGCAGCTATGAAGCAAAGCATTATGGTTATGGCATGTGTACACCCATGCCTCTGCAGTTAAAAGGAGTAGCGGTTGTGGAACAGTAAAAGCACAGCCTAACTGCGAGCCCTAAGAGTAAAGTATGAGTGCCAATCCACTGTTGTGTGCCCAGATTAATATTATTTGATGCATTCAATTTTACTAAATGCATAAATAACAAAATTAATCTTTCTTTACTCTTCATCAGCACAGTGATGTCTTTTGTAACTGCTTTTATTGTGTTTTCATAATACTGGGTTTTTTAAAGCAAGTGTAAAATCAAGCTAGATTATTCTAAACAGCAAATCCAATATATTACGGATGGTTGATTGACAGGATATATATCTAAAGTAAATATAAGCCATATCCTTTTTCCTATTTAGATGCAGCTTTTAACATATACGGATAACACAAAAAAAAAATCTGCATTGTTATCTAGTCTTGTGTTGACAATGGCTACTATGACACAGAAAGCTAAAAATACTGAAAGCTGAAGGAAAGATTACATTTTTTCTCCTTGCTGTCACATCAAAGCTATTCCTGCAAAGGTTGGTGACCTGCTAGGCTGCCTATCTTTCTGCCTTCACTGTTTTCAATCCCTTCATTTCTTCAAAAGACAGCTTTGAAAATCCAAAGAAAAAGAGGAAAACACAGTATTCCACAAACTGCATAGGTATAGCAGATGGTATTATTTTCTCTTGTGTATTATTTTGGTATATAGTACATAGATAAAACAGTACATGTCTAGGTGTTAATGCTCTGATATATCTAGGAACAATCATTGATACAGATGTACCAATGTTGGCATCATACAGGTCTGTAAGGTGAATACAGAGGCTTATGAATCCCATATGATGAGGTCATAGCTGCAAATACACTATATTACCAAAAGTATTGGGATGCCTGCCTTTACACACACATGAACTTTAATGTCATCCCAGTCTTAGTACGTAGGGTTCAATGTTGAGTTGACCCACCCTTTGCAGTTATAACAGCTTCAACTCTTCTGGGAAGGCTGTCCACAAGGTTTAGAAGTGTGACTATGGTAATGTTTGACCATTCTTCCAGAAGCACATTTGTAAGGGAACTGAATGGTCAGGCACTGATGTTGATGAGCAGGCCTGGCTCACAGTCTATGCTCTAATTAATCCCAAAAGTGTTCTATTGGGTTGAGGTCAGGACTCAGTGCAGGCCAGTCAAGTTCCTCCACCCAAAACTCACTGACAGCATACCAAGACATTTTGGACAATTTCATGCTCCCAACTTTGTGGAAACAGTTTAGGGATGGCCCCTTCCTGTTTCAAAATGACTGCCCACTAGTGCACAAAGCAAGGTCAATAAAGACATGGATGAGTGAGTTTGTGGTGGAGGAACTTGACTGGCCTGCACAGAGTCCTGATCTCAACATGATAGAACATCTTTGGAATTAATTAGAGCAGGGACTGCGAGCCAGGCCTTCTCGTCCACATCAGTGCCTGACCTCACAAATTCACTTCTGGAAGAATGGTCAAACATCTCCATAGACATACTCCTAAACCTTGTGGATAGCCTTCCCTGAAGAGTTGTTACAGCTTATAGCTAAGACTTGGATGCCATTAAAGTTTACATGCGTGTAAAGGCAGGTGTCACAATACTTTTGGCAATATAGCATATAATTAGGTCCCTCTCTACTTTGTCTCTGTAAAAAAAAAAAAAATCCCTAGCCATTATGGCATCTCTTCTAATGCCGCGTACACACGATCGGAATTTTGGCCCGCAAAAGACCGATGAGAGTTTTTCATCGGAAAATGCGACCGTGTGTACAGGTATGCTCCATCTGTCTTTTGCTGGCAGAATTCCAGCCAGCAAAAGATTGGGAGCATGCTCTCAATTTTTCGGTAGGGAAAAGTTCCTATCCGAAAATGCGAACGTCTGTGGCAATTCCGACGTGCAAAATCCCTACGCATGCTCGGAAACAATTCGACGCATGCTCGGAAGCATTGAACTTCATTTTCTTGGCTTGTCATAGTGTTGTACGTCACCGCGTTCTTGACGGTTGTAATTTTAGCGAACGTTTACGTGACCGTGTGTATGCAAGGCAAACTTGAGCGGAATCCTGTTGGAAAAGCCGTCATATCAGGGTCAGTCTACATGTTCTGTTTCAAATGTTGCTTTGTGCAAAAGACATACCCTCCTGAGGCCCAGTCTACAGTATATGGACAATTTTGCCACTTGCTTAACAAAATTCACAGACAATGCCAACTCACCAAGGCATTCAGAATAGAATCCAGTGTAGCTTATTCTAGGCTGGCACATACAAAGGATTTTTTCTAGATTTTCTTACATTTAAAAGACATTTCAATCTAAAAGCCCCTTGACTCTCTGAAAGCCCTCCTCACCCAGTGAGGGTAAAACTGCAACTAACTCTAGGACATACAGAGGTTGGGAGAGTCTAACCAAGGCTGTAATGATTACAACACAAACAGAAGTGGGACAAATGGAATATACTACACGTGATAACAACAAATTATAAATTAGGCTGCTTGTAATAATATTTTAGTTCTAGGTGAAGCGGGATAAAGGGAGTCAGCACCTGGCTTCCTATATGTTTTGGATACTCCTACAGTGAGCTCTTCCTGTAATAAATCCCAACTCACCCACCTGAGACTTTTGCGTGTCCAGCACCCTGTTACATTCTACCTAACGTGAAACAAATGAATATTCAATCAGATTGAGTGGGAACTTTTCATAATGGCCAAATCAAGTTTGCAGACCTGACAAGTGACACACATACTGTATACCTCAAAAAACACAGCCCCTGAAAGACATACAAAATATTAGGTGGTGTATCTCTCCAATATCAACTGAAAGCTAAAATGGTCTGTCTTCAACAGATTGACACTTTAAAAGCTTCTATTGATACCACATTATATGTTTGAGGCCCATTCCAGTTTAGACATTTTTGCTGAAATTGCTGTATACTGCAAGCAAGGCTGTTATCACAAAAAACTCCAATCTCTATCAGAGTATAGAAAATAACACATCAAATCCGATGCTGTCACTATCCCCACGCCCATCTCTAGGCAAAAACTGTTTACCATTTCTCCCACCCACCTCCCTCTAAGGCATCATACCAGGTGCTTAGGTTTCTTTGAAGCAAATTATACTCACATCAGTCCCCCCAATCAGGTTCTTCGCTGATGCCATTTCCATCTGTAAAGACTGCTAATCCAGAGGCACAAATTAACCCTTGCCGTTTAGTCTTCAACTCCTCTCAAACCAATTTTAGTATGTTCTGAATCTTGCGAGAACCACTTCAGTAGACAGCCAATGGTAATTGTACACATGACGTAGGTAGTGACAAGGATACCCGAAATATTGACCCCAGCAGGAAGTAAATAGAGAGAAGAACTCGGCAAAGGATGATCACGTGAAAACAACTTAAGAAAAATAAAAAAGTCTATTTAGAAAGTTTTTTTTTTTATTTCATCACAGCAATCAGTGAGAGGGCTGTGAAAGGGACAGGAAGAAAGGACAATACTTTTATCTAAGAGTTGGACTTTAAGCCTGACACTTTTCAATTTTCCATTTTCTTAGTCTTGATGCTACAGACTTTGACAAATAAGATTGTTTTGTAGTTGATGTTTAGGCAAAGAAATAAAAACATGTGCCTAAGACTAATTAGACAGATCTGCAACGTATGTTTGGCTGCGTTTTGCACATTCGGAGGAAGCTGGAAGTGCAGATTGGGTACAGCAGATTTTAGCAATGTATGTCATTATGCTGCATATCTGTGATCATCAATCTCATAACCTGCCTGTAAAATCTACAGTAGGCTTGGTTGGTACTCAACACACATAACAAATTAGTATAATCTGTCTTTCCCTTAAATGGCAACTTGCTGTAAGACCCAATTTCATAATTTTAATTGTATGTGATGACTAATTTACCCTGTCTTTTTCTGTGGTGCAGTAATATATAAATGTAGCTATCAAGCCAGGCACAAGCTGCAGGAAGCTTTATCTTTAAAGGAGAAAAATAACTGCAATGATAAAACCAAATAGCGATTTTAAAGGATTTCTGTGTTTTGCACATTTTAGTTATTAGAGGTGTACAGGGGTCTGTTCTTTCAAATAAAAATATATGTATTTTGTGTTTTTGAATACAAAGTTTAGAAATGAAACAACATTCCTTTAATATTTTGACCTGTAGAAGGAAATTAACCCTGTCTATGTCATTTCCATATTTAGGTTGAACAAAATACGTGTCAAGTTTAAACATAAGAAATACAGTGAATAAAACAAAGAAGATACCTGCATCCTTGGATTCCTAGATCCACTGTTGATCCAGAGGAAGGCAAACAAACCTTTAAATACCACCAAAGGAAAGCTCTATTTGTGTGAAAAAAAATGATGAAAATGTAATAAGGGTACAGTGTAGCATGACCGTGCAATTGTCCTTCAAAGTGTGACAGCGCTGAAAGCTGAAAATTGGCCTGGGCAGGAAGGGGGTATATGGGCCCAGTAAGCAAGTGGTTAATGTATTTCCCCTTTCTGCACTCTTCCAAGTTCTACAAAGTCTTTTTGTGAACTGGTATCCAAAACAAACTGTATATTGAACATAAGATGCTAATTATGCATTGTAGGCCAAGATTATGTCTCTCTAGTTAGTGTAAGCTCTTTAATACAAGCAAACTAGGTTGCTCTAGAAGCATGTTTAGCATCTATGGTCAAAATGTAGAATCATCTATTTATTTTCACATTGTATTTCAAATATTTATAGCCTACTCCTATTACTGTGAATGATCTTGAAAAGGTTGTAAAATTATTTTGGGAAGATCCCCACACATTTATCTACTTGAGTTCTGTGACATATTTTCTCTATGCCCTGTGAGTAGGCTTTGCTATTTCATGCATTTTACAGAGTCTGCCTTCTGAACTACAAATGCTGAAAGGAGGCGTTTCAGGAGCTGAAGTCAATACAGGGATCACTGCTTGCAGGCAGGGTACTGTGGGATATGTAGTCCTTAGAAATCCAAAGTAAACAGCAGAGGAGACGTTGTAAAGCATGCTGGGAAACCAGGAAGTTGTGGAAAGAGATGACCAGCAGTCAAGCAGAACTCACAAGAATAAAGGAGATTTTCCAAGTAAGCTTATATTGGATTATCCATAATAACTATTGTTTGTATTGTTATTACGATGGCTCTTTTATTTGTTGTAAAATTAAAGTGTATTCTGTGACCATACATCCCCTTTAAGTGCAAAAGTTTACATTGATCAAACGAAAACCTTTGTCCTGTAGTTGACTAATCAAACAAGTTAGCTAAAAAATAATTATATATACAGTAAACCTTATGCTAATACATAGTTTTGTGTAATCTATTAACACGGAAATGGTTCTTTAAATGTAAAACTTTATATAATTGATAAATAAGTTACAAAGTAACACTACCCACACTGAACCTTGGGGTATACCACTAACGACCTTAGACTATTCAGAGTATGCATCATTAATCAGTGCTCTCAGAATCTGGTCTTTTAGCCAATTTTCTTTCCATTTACAGACTGAATTTGCAAGGGCTAGAGACCACAACTTACATATTACCATCTGTGGGGAATTGTGTCAAACATTTTAGCAAATTCCAAATATTCTAAATTTAAAGCTGCTCTTTGTCTAAGTTTATATAGCCATTATATGCTAAACACCATTAGGTAACTTCCTTTGAATAGGGAAAGAGGTATATAACTTTCTTTGTAAGTTATTTTACTGCTTACAATTAGGAGAAAAAGAGCAAGTGCATGCATATAATCCCGTGTACAATTTAAATCCTTCAGGGGTGTGGCTACCACCAGCATGGACAGTTTTTGTTGAACAAAGACAAGCAGCAAGCAGCCATTCAACAGCTTAAATAATTCACTGGCATAGATAGATAAGATGTCAACTAGAGTCCTCTGCACACCAGAAGTGGTGCACACACAAAGTCTCAGATGGCAAAAGCTTACACTGGAACATGCAAACTCATCAAAGTCCTGGCAACAATTACAGCATGTAATACATCTTTAACAAGGCAAAAAAGAGGAAGTAGAAGTTGATATAGGCCTCATCTTCATGACCTGCAGACATAAGGGAGAGGGTTACAGATACAGAAAAAGACTTATCTCTCTGGAAGATGTCTCCTTCCTTATTCCCTCAACATCTAATGCCGCGTACACACGATCGGAATTTCCGTCAGAAAAATCTTGGATGGTTTTTCAGACAGAATTCCGCTCAAGCTTGCCTTGCATACACATGGTCACACAAAAGTTCTCGGAACTTTCGACTGTCAAGAACGCGCTGACGTACAACACTACGACAAGCCAAGAAAATGAAGTTCAATGCTTCCGAGCATGCGTCAAATTTTTTCTGAGCATGCGTAGGAATTTTGCGCATTGGAATTGCTATACATGGTCGGAATTTCTGACCAAAAGCTCACATCTGACTTTTGCTGGCAGAATTTCCAATCGTGTGTACGGGGCATTAGAAGAAAGTTGATTTTTGTAAAAAAATAAATAAATAAATAAAAGCTGACGATATTGACAACCATCAGCAACAGAAAAACATCTGTATTATTGGTGTCCTGGAGAAATCTGAGGGAGAGTATCCTAAGGGTACAGTCACACCAGGTGCATTGAGACTACATTGGGTGTTAAGAAACAGCTTTTAAAACTCCTGATGATATCAATACTGGAAGAAGCATTGTTTTGCTTGGCAAGAAATGAATGTATGAATGTACAGTGGAGCAGAGAGGGGCAGAAACAGGTGGGATTTTGTGGTTCAGCAGGCATAACTGTCAGGTTGGAATTTTAGTACAACAGGTACTTTTCTGATCTTTCAAAGTTTACATATATGCAGTCACTGCAGATAAGTGCTGAATATAATTTTTTGGGGCACAAACATACACTATATTACCAAAAGTATTGGGGTGCCTGCCTTTACATGCACATGAACTTTATTGGCATCCCAGTTTTAGTCCGTAGGGTTCAATATTCAGTTGGCCCACCCTTTGCAGCTATAACAGCTTTGACTTTTCTGGGAAGGCTGTCCGTAAAATTTAGGAGTGTGTCTATGGGAATTTTTGACCATTTTTCCAGAAGCGCATTTGTGAGGTCAGGCAATAATGTGGACGAGAAGGCCTGGCTCGCAGTCTTCACTCTAATTCATCCCAAGGTGTTATATCAGGTTGAGGTCAGGACTCTGTGCAGGCCAGCCAAGTTCCTTCACCCCAAACTCACTCATCCATGTCTTTTAGGATCTTGCTTTGTGCACTGGGCCAAATTATTTGGTTGAGGGGTGATTATGGTGTGGGGTTGGTTTTCAAGGGTTGGGAACTCTTAAGGTGACAGCATACAAAGACATTTTGGACAATTTCATGCTCCCAACTTTTTGTGAACAGTTTGAAGATGGCCCCTTTCTGTTCCAACATGACTGTGTATCAGTGCACAAATAAGGTCCATAAAGCCATGGATGAGTGAGTTTGGGGTGGAGGAACTTGACTAGTTTGCACCTCAACCCGATAAAACACATTTTGAATGAATTAGAGCGGAGACTGCAAGACAGGCCTTCTCGTCCACATCAGTGCCTGACCTCACAAATGCACTTCTGGAAGAATAGTCAAACATTCCCATAGACACACTCCTAAACCTTGTGGACAGCCTTCCCAGAAGAGTTGAAGCTGTTATAGCTGCAAAGGGTGGGCCAACTCAATATGGAACCCTACAGACTAAGACAGGGATGCCATTAAAGTTCATGTGCGTGTAAAGGCAGGTGTCCCAATACTTTTGGTAATATAGTGTACTTTAACACCTACAGAAAATGCCTCTGATTTTAGATTAACAATAATCTGCATAATTCCCTGTGCAGAGTGACTATTAGTACCCCTGGCTCATACTAATGATTGGGATTCAATTAGTGTGGTTCCTTTTTATGTGTTTACCATGACAGCCATTTATGGTGATCACATGGGTTTGTTTATATACAGACGCACAGTAATGCTGCGTACACGTGACCAGACTTTCCATCAGAATAGACTCTGACGGTTTTTCCAATAAAGTTCCGATGGAGTTCCGCTGAAACGGACTTGCCTACACACGATCACACCAAAGTCCGATCGTTTAGAACATGATGACGTATGACGGGACTAGAAAAAGGAAGTTCAATAGCCAGTATCCAATAGCTGCCCTTGCGTTATTTTTGGTCCGTCGGAATAGCATACAGACAAGTGGTTTTCCGATAGGAACTGATTCAGTCGGAAAGATTTGAAACATGTTCTATTTCTAGTCAGAAAGAAAAAGTCCGATAAAGCCCACACACGATCGGAATATCCGACGGAATGATTCGGTCAGACCTTTTCTGCCGGAAAGTCCGGTCGTGTGTACGATGGCATAACAGTTGAAGCTGGCAGACTGTAGCTGTCACCGTGAAATACACAGAGTGTAAAAAATATATGAACTAGAAGTTTTAAAAAAGCAATTAGAAACCTGTTCAACATTTTATGCTCATTTGTCATCTTATAATAGCAAATACTTATCAGTTAACTTGACTTTTTGTCTGCCTAAACAAGTTGCTTTATTTGACATACAGTGTGTCAAATAAAGCAACTTGTTTAGGCAGACAAAAAGTCAAGTTAACTGATTTATAATGTAATGCCATAATTTAGTAAGTACAACAAATCAATGATCTCTGGTCATGAAGGGGTTGAAGTATGATATGTAGCCGCATAGAGAATTATAGATCTGTATGAATGGATGTGCTATGACAACATGTTCACACTTCTTCTACAAATGGATGTATCTCCTAAAACCTAAAATATCTCAGGTTATGATTAAAGGGTAAAACTTCTAAAAGTAGGCTAACATGTTTAATTAGTGCTCCTTATCTTTAAATTTGATTGGCTGCAATGAAGAAATGGCTTTATTTTTGCTCCATTTTTCAGTGTTTGGTGTTTTGTATATCAGCTCCAAAGAGAGAAATACTTGTGTCAACTCATACATTCATATGATTTGTTTTTCAGTAATAGTTTAGCGTCACTTTATCAGAAATCTGACAGAATGCAAATTTTGTTCTCATATCATGTGACATTGCACTACTGCACGCAGAATAGCTCTTTAACACACACTTCTATCTGTTTGGATTGATAATACTGCAGGAAAACTGTTTCTTAATCTAGCACACCTACAGTATGTATAATGCAATGCGTTATCAGGGAGAAGCTCCAGCACAAGGTAAATAGACCAGGGTTAGAGAGCACGCTTGAAGATACAATTTTATTGCTTATCATTACTTTAACAACACAATACAAGACATGGCTTATTTGATGCACTATAGTTTCAGCACGTTTTATGGTACTGGCTGTTGTTATGGAATACTGAAGTCATTTTCAAATGCCGTTCTCCATGGTTGATTTGGCAGCCCATTCTAAGAAAATCCACAAAAGCAAAGATAAAGAGGAATCCAAAAAAAAATACATCAGCATTTCTTCAGAATAGAAAAAATAAAATGTATTTAAAAATACAGAAATATATAGCTGAACAAGTATGGCAGAAATACAATCTGAACATTGATGTATTTGGACACAGCGGACCCAAATCACTAAAGATTGATAAGTACATGTTTTACTTTGGATTGCATCTTAAAGTGTATTGATAGCCAATACTTTTTTAAAGGGTTTTTATTGCGATCTGTGCCTCCTTATGGAAAAGCCACGCTATTTGACCATTGTCACCATGACAGAAAATAATGAAAAATTTGACATTTTGAGTTGCCATTGGAACAGAAGGTGAGCAAAAACCTTTCAAGAAATCTTTTAATTCCTTTCACTTTGTAGAGATTTCCTCTTACTTCCTTTTGCATCTAGGCAACAGTCTGGGCTATGCATACACTTTAATTTTAATAATAATTGTCATTCCAACCCATTGTTTTGCATAAACATGCATCTAACATTAGCGATGTTGCATTCTGGTTAGGTGTTTATGTGAGGAGAATGCAAGCATATAGGAAACAATGCTACAGTATAAGAAATATTATGGTGCTTACTGCCTAAGATATCAGCAGATACAGATTATCTTAACATTTTGCACATGCAATTATGTACAGAGCACTCTGGGATTGGATAAAGAAAAAGCAATGTATTGACGGTTGCTATCTGCCTTTTATTATGTGATAAGGGGAGAAGGTATGTTCTGTACTACAGGATGGTCAAGAAAATAGATTTGCTAGCCATAGTTCTGACCCACCAAGTAATTCCAACTTAGAACTTCAGTCTGGTTGGCTGGTATGCCCAATAGCTAGATGACCGAAAATATGCAGCCACTGCCATGTTGTATTGCTCCACAAACCCTTCTGCATCAGATTAGTTCATTGAGGAAGGAGGAAAGTTCACCCTCCCAAATCACCTAACATCAGTTCTAACATCAAGTCAGTTTAGGTACAACCCCCTCTCTGATGAATAGGAAAGTTATCTGAAGGACTATGTCACCTATTTAAAATGGATCATTGATGAAATCAAAAACTATGATACAATAATTTGAATACCAATAACCTCCATCTACCCCATACTGACATTCGCTTGGCCACTGGGGCATACAGGATTCACTCTTTTTTTGGGAACCCTATGAATGTGCTTCCCTGAGGCTTAGAGTGTATCGAAACCCAACACTTTTTTCTTTTTTTTGGATAAAATGAGGAATTGTTAGGTTCCTTTGAAGATCTGCCCTTACAGTAGTAGCTTAGTATCCAGTTCTACATCAATCATCGGTCAGGTGAATGAACCTGTCTTATGTAATATCCTTAAAGGATAAGTTCAACTTTTGAAACATGTTACACATTACACCCATATTTAGGGTGTAACGTCCAACATACTCCAGGTCTGCTCCCATCCAGCCCCCACCATGACAGCGGACAGGGTTTTAAAAATTGCACAGTTGTGCAGGGCTATGCCCACACTGGGGGGCCTTCATTCACAGCAATCTGTGAATGAATGAACTATAATTCCCATGTACCACTGCAGCAGATGGCTTGTAGTTCTCAAAGCACTGCAAGGGACTGATGAGCGCCCTTGTAGTTCATTGACAGTTCCTCCAGCTTTGTAACTTCCTACCAACATGGTTCAGGCATGCAAGCAGGATGCTGGATGCAATGATCTGCTGGCTCATAAAAAAGTGCACATTTATATTTTTCTGCAAAAGTATGTGCATTTATTTACAGTATTTTTTCTTAAAGGTGAACTTAGCCTTAAAGCATACCAAGTTACAACTTGCCCTACAGCGATGCTTTACAGGAAACCCTGGTTTTACCATTATAACATTGAACACTCATAGAAATGACTCCTCCTAAGGGAGGACTGACAGTGAGGGAGTGTGGACACCATTTAATACTTTGCAATCTGAGTGTCAGTATTTGAATATGCAGAGCTACTATTAGCTAGCATAGCATACTCAATGTAGTCAATGCATCTATTAAATATGAACTATGCCATAGATGTGCATCATTATGTTAATTTACAGCATTTGAAATACTGAAACTTTGCAGACCAAGCATGTCATTGGCAGTGAGGAATGCACAGGGGGAAATTCAACTCTGTGCATAGATTACTGTTCAAAACATTCAACCAGAGCAAAAAAAACCTTAAGAACATTTGATTTTGCCTGATTCTTACTCACAACAGCTGGGTAATTTATTTTCATATTTTCAGGGTGGATAGCTATGCAATGTTTTTAAAATAGGCCCCTAAGTGTGTACCATTACATAACTTAGTGGTTTGAACTCTAAAAATGGAGGATGTTTGCAGTTATGGTAGTAAGACAAGGCATATACTGTATATAGGGAATACAATTTCAATCCTGAGATTATGATTTCTTCCTGGAGTTTTTTTTTGTTTAAACGTCATAGCGAACATGATATAAATACACATCTATTGATAACTGCATTTGAAGGTTAGCTGTGGGTTTTTCAAGAAGCAGCCATGTAAGCTCTGTGATTACTTACATAGGTAGGCGTTAAATAAGACTCAATTGCCCAATTACTTTACAGTTTATTTCTAAATGCCTTGAGATTTCTACCTGCTGGGTCTTGAATATTGTTTAGTTATATCTGAATGGAAATATTTGTTTCCTTTAATTTGCACTCAAAACAGCAATTCATTGTATTGTGTTGCTGCTTTCACAGCAGAGGGTAATACACAACTGAATTATGATTTAGAGTAATTATAATTAAGAAAGTACTTAAGGCATAGCTGTATACTGTATGTATCATAAAACTGTTGTATGTAAGTGAAAGTCAGATCAAACTGTTTTGCGTTTCAAGAGCCACTATCTTATCATGGCTTCATAGTCCCCTGGCTTACAACCAGAGACTGGTTAACTGGTTAATGACTTCACATTTTGATTGGGCCTGTCATATCATGAAAAGTCACTAGGGATACAAAAATAAGAAGAAATAAGGAACATGTAATTGATTTTTCACAAATGTGATATTCTAAAATATTCTGCACCCTTTTTTTTATCATTTTGGAAACATTCAGTGATGCACTGACTGAAGCTGCACACTCTGAAAGTTCAAGGTGGAGTAGGTATATGGCTACAGTGTCCACTCCTGATGCCTCAGGTTCCTTTCACAAAAGCACAGAACAGCATGCTCTTACATAATGGATTAGTCTTTAGAAAGTTTTTTGAAGACAGGTCTGCACTGACTTTTTACCTCACACTAGTGCTGTTAGTGGTAATTCTTTGGATCCATTGCATGCACAGTCTCTGACTCTAGGTTTTGTCCTTGGTCATTAATGCAAGGCTGTATTTGGACTGGTTGAATAGCCCCAAAGGTGGAACCAACAACGTCCTGATCATCCCTGAACAACCCAACTATGCATGAAGTGATGAACTGTAAACATTTTTTGTTAATCAAAAATCAAGTATCTATGGTTTCTGTATAGTGGTGAACAAGTTTGTATTTCTGTTGATCAATTAAGCAGAACCATGTTCTCGTCTACAATTTTTGGTTAATCCGTTGATCACATGTTTAAGTATAAAGCTAAATTGTTTATAAACTGAGTCTATAAAGCCACACTGATTTCCAGTTGAGTTTGGTCAATGTGTGCACATTTAAGCACCCTCAGTGAAGCCACATTAATATATACAGAA
The DNA here is from genome assembly GCF_042186555.1 of Aquarana catesbeiana. Classification (NCBI taxonomy): domain Eukaryota; kingdom Metazoa; phylum Chordata; class Amphibia; order Anura; family Ranidae; genus Aquarana; species Aquarana catesbeiana. The sequence continues at coordinate 168,372,420 of NC_133327.1, read as the reverse complement.
TGTTTGAGACTCACATACTTACATTATATTTCTACTGTATGTTTCCTTATCAGCTTTTAAAGGTTAAAAATAAGTTCCCAGAATTATTTTTTGGCAGCTTAGTTCTTAACAAATGACTGTTAGATTATGGCAGAACAAACATTTAAAATACATCATTAGCAACTTTTATTCACAAGAACAATTTTTTATGGTTATCATTACAAGTTGAAATGAATATTTCAAGTATGTTCATTAACATAAAAGTTCATGTAGTTGTGATATGATAGTTCACAGAAAAAGATTTTAAAAAAGTCAATAAACCTTGTCAGATGGGGGTCTTTAATACAGATAAGGCAGGACTCCCAGGGTTTGGACAACACTTGAACATGTAAATACCATACACAACAGAAATCTAGAAGATTAATTAAAGCCATGAGAATTGCAAAGACTTTAGGGCTGTCCAGGGATAGGCTTTTCTTTATGTGGATAGGCTTTTTGTTAGGTTTGGACAGAGGAGTCTGCTAAATGGGTGCTGAAATGTCTACAATCAGACTATAACAGCACAGTTCTTAAAGATTTCTTTCAGGCTGACAATAACTTTATGGGATGAAATGTAACAATGATCTACAGAACAATTGGATTTACTTAATACCCCAATTTCTGACAAAGAAATTTCAGATACCATCCAAGCCCTATCAGCAAACAAATCACCAGGCACTGACAGTTTCTCGTCGGAATACGATAAAGCCTTTTCCCCAACGTTAGTCCCTCATTTGGGAGTATTGTTCAACAGCATTGCCTCATCTGCCAGCTTCCCTTAGGAAATGTTACAAGCAACAATTATAACCCTGCCCAAACCAGGGAAGAAGTCGGACATTCCACAAAACTTTAGACCCAACGTTCTGTTAAACACAGACCTAAAAATATATGCCAAAATCTTGACCAATAAATTGGCCAAAATTACTCCGTCTTTGGTAAAGGCGGATCAAGTGGGATTTGTCAAGGGCAGACAGGCACCTGATGGCACCAGGAGACTATTTAACCTCCTTAAGATAGTTGAAACGAGAAAAACGCCCACAATAGTTATGGCATTGGATGCTGAAAAAAGCTTTTGATAGAGTGCACTGGGGCTACCTTACTGCAGCCCTACAAAAGTTTGGTCTTCATGGACCCATACTCTCAGCAATCTCTGCTTTATACACTAAACCCTCAGCCTCTATTTTCAGGTCCAACGCCATCTCTGAGAAATTTTATATCACAAATGGAACACGCCAGGGTTGTCCTTTATTACCTATCATATTCACTCTGATGATGGTACCCCTGGCAGAGGACATTAGAAATGACAACAAAATTTTTGGGATAAATGTCACAGGTCATATCCACAAGAAGGCCTTTTCGCGGAAGATGTGGTCCTTACACTCACCAACCCTGCTTCTTCTCTGGCTAGGGTGCACACTCTATTGCAAGAATATGGTGAAATATCTTACTATAAACTTAATATTACTAAATCGTGTATTCTACCCGTAGGTTTTCCTAACCTACAGATAGCCCAACTAAAACAAAAATTCCCGTTTCAATGGATGGCTCATTCCATCTCATCTTATTCCATCTCATACCTGGGTATTAAAATAGCAGTCCCTATTTCCTCCTCCTGAAGCAAACTTCCCAGCCTTGTTGGAAACCATAAAAAGGCATCTAAACCATATTTCCACTTATGAACTTTCATGGCTGTGAAGAATAGCGGCCTTAAAAATGCTTCTCTTACCTAAAATCATTTATTATTTTAGAACCATTCCCATCAGCTTTCTGGAGTCATTTTTTAATGCAACAAATACATTTTTCAGGCAGTTTCTTTGGAAAGGCAAAATGGCAAAAATATCGTACTCTATTATCCAGAGACATAAACATAAATGGGGAGCTAACTTCCCTGTTATCCATAATTATTTTATTGCAGCACTACTAGACCAAATGAAAGCTTGGTTTGAACCAGTCAGACAAACTTTGGGTGCAAATTGAGAAAGCCACATTGAATAATAGGAACTTACCCTCCCTACTATTAGCCAAATTGACAAACAGACCACTAATATGTCCAAACTTTCCTCCTAAAGCAGAAACCTTATCAGCTTGGGAAAAAATAAACAGGCAGATCGATGCTCCCATTAAGATATGTCAAGAGGAAATACCTCTCCAGGTGTATGAATATTTGATCCCCAACTTCAAAGTCCTCCCCTGGTTGCAAGAAAACATACTGACGTATAAAGAACTACTCTCGAGACAACCAGAATATCACTCATATGCTATGATCCAATTATACCATTGTCATGCCACCCGCTCAGACTTACACTATAAAATGCACAATGGCTTGTGGCAATACCTGACAACCCAGTATGATAAACTCAAAGGCTTATCCTGGTTCTACTCCTTAGCTCAAAACAAGAAAACATTTTGTAAAGATATCTAATATGTCTAACTAGGAGAAAGGCCATTAAATCCAGCTACCTTTATTCACATTGCACCAATCACTGGGAGTTAACATTAAAAATCTTACATACAGTATCTCACAAAAATGAGTACACCCCTCACATTTTTGTAAATATTTTACTATATCTTTTCATGTGACAACACTGAAGAAATTACACTTTGCTACAATGTAAAAGAGGTGATTGTACAGCTTGTATAACAGTGTCAATTTGCTGTCCCCTCAAAATAACTCAACACACAGCCATTAATGTCTAAACCGCTGGCAACAAAAGTGCAGTCCCAATTAGCCATTTTCCCTCCCCGGTGTCATGTGACTTATTAGTTTTACAAGGTCTCAGGTGTGAATAAGGAGCAGGTGTGTTTAATTTGGTGTTATCGCTCTCACTCGCTCATACTGGTCACTGGAAGTTCAACATGGCACCACATGGCAAAGGACTCTCTGAGGATCTGAAATAAAGAATTGTTGCTCTACATAAGGAGTCAGCCTATCAGTGCTCAGACCATACGGTGCGCACTGTATCAAATTGGTCTGCATGGCTGTCTTCCCAGAAGGAAGCCTCTTCTAAATATAATGCACAAGAAAGCCCGCAAACAGTTTGCAGAAGACAAGCAGACTGAGGACGTGGATTAATGGAACCATGTCCTGTGGTCTGATGAGACCAAGATAAACTTATTTGGTTCAGATGGAATTTGAGGAGTATGAAGACAAGTGTGTCTTGCCTATAGTCAAGGATGGTGGTGGAAGTGTCATGGTCTGGGGCTGCATGAAAGCTGCCGGCACTGGGGAGCTACAGTTCATTAGGGGAACCATGAATGCCAACATGTACTGTGACATATTGAAGCAGAGCATGATCCCTTCAGAGACTGGCCTGCAGGGCAGTGTTCCAACATGATAACGACCAAAAACACACCTCCAAGACGACCACTGCCTTGCTAAAGAAGCTGAGGGTAAAGGTGATGGACTGGCCAAGCATGTCTCAAGACCTAAACCCTATTGAGCATCTGTGGGGCATCATTAAACAGAAGGTGCAGGAGCCCAAGGTCTCTAACATTCACCAGCTCCGTGATGTCATCATGAAGGAGTGGAAGAGGACTTCAGTGGCAACCTGTGAAGCTCTGGTGTACTCCATGCCCAAGAGGGTTAAGGTAGTGCTGGAAAATAAAGGTGGCCACACAAAATATTGACACTTTGGGCCCAATGTGGACATTTTCACTTAAGGGTGTACTCACTTTTGTTGCCAGCGGTTTAGACATTTATGCTATGTGTTGAGTTATTTTGAGGGGACAGCAAATCTACACTGTTACACAAGCTGCACACTCACTACTTTACATTGCAGCAAAGTGTAATTTCTTCAGTGTTGTCACATGAAAAGATATAATAAAATATTTACAAAAATGTGAGGGGTGTACTCACTTTTGTGAGATACTGTAGATTATACCTCACCCCAGCAAGGTTATCTTTAATCTTCCTCTCTGAAACAAACACCTTTTGGAGGCGATGTGGGTCGAAAGGGAACATTTTTCATATATTTTGGGATTGTAAAAATGTACGTAGCTTTTGGTATACAATCTTCAAGCTCATAGCCTCAGTAACGGGATTAATTATTAAACCTAATCCTCAATTAGCGCGATTTAGCTGCGGGTGGTTGCAGGTGCGGGAACAGATGTGATTCCTGCAGCTACAAGGTGTGAACCTTTTGTAAAAGTGTTACCTTGAATTCAGTTTTAATTTGCTAGTCAAGTTCATATAAATATGCTAGTGCATCTAACACTACACTTTTCCCAGCTTGACAATGCTGCTGTCCAAGGGTGGCTCTGTCATTCCTTCATTCAGAGTGGAGACACCATAATGCCGCGTACACACGATCGCGCATTCCGACAACAAAATCCATGTTTTTTTTCTGACGGATGTTGGCTCAGACTTGTCTTGCATACACATGATCACACAAATCTTGTCAGAAATTCCTAACGTCAAGAACGCGCTGCCTTACGACAAGACGAGAAAATTGAAGTTCAATAGCCAGTGCGGCTCTTCTGCTTGATTCCGAGCATGCGTGGAATTTTGTGCCTCGGAATTGTGTACACACGATCGGAATTTCCGACAACAGATTTTGTTGTCGGAAAATTTGAGATCCAGATCTTAAATTTTGTTTGTCGGAAATTCCGACGGAAAATGTCCGATGGAGCCTACACACGGTCGGAATTTCCAACAACAAGCTCCCATCGAACATTTGTTGTCGGAAATTCCAACCATGTGTACGCAGCATAAGTCCCCTTTCACACATGCAGACTGTTTGTTTCATCGGTTCAGTCATGTTTTTTCAAAGAAAAACGTATGAAGTTTACATCAGTTTGTCATCAGTTTTTCATCCATTTTTACAGTATTTTTTATATCCTCTAGCCCTGAAGCCATTTTTCCATGCAAAAACGGATCGTTTGTCCACTTACACCTGTTTTTTAACCGATCCATTTGTTTCAATGGAAGAAAAATAGGGCTTTGATCCGTTCCAAAAAATAGATGTTGACAGAAGCGGATGTACATGGATTTACATCTGTGTTTCCATAGAGATTCATTGATGTCCGTTTTTCACCCATCAATGGATGGATAAAAAAACACATACAAACAGTCTGCATGCATGAATGGGCCTAAGACAGAAAGTGTATAACTGGCACGATCACCAGGTGAAAAAAAAGAAAAAAAAAGCCTAACAAAAAAGAAAACAAATGCACCCACCATATTTAATAACTGGTAAGCTGCAATTTATAATATGTTTGTTTTTGGGTTTAATAACTCCATAATTGTAATACATGTTTTATTAAAAGAAAATATTGCTTTCCAAAAGTTAAGTATATTAAGTTTTTTATTTCACAACATATGTGAAGGTAAAATTGGATCATCTGCATCTGTTTAAAAAATATTACCAAACATTTCCCTAAAGCATTACCAGTGGGTGTTACGTGTTAGTGTCAAAATGATACACTCAATATGTTAGTGTCGCAGGGTCGCAGCTTCTCCACTCTAAATAGTGTTCACATACCGGTGCTAAGATACTATTGGGACAGTCTTTTCTATGCATGCTTCATCAACTAGCTTTCCAGACAGAGCTGGTTAGCAGATCTTATATAGATCAAACAGACATGTTATTAAGAAAAATTTCAAGTAAAACTTGGTATACTCTCATGGTGCTGACTAAGAATGAGCCAAATGCCCCCTGGCTCGGTTCGCACCAGAACATGCGAACAGGCAAAAAATTTGTACGAACAAACAAACAACGTTAAAGTCTATAGGACACGAACATGAACAATCAAAAGTGCTAGTTTTAAAGGCTTATATGCAAGTTATTGTTATAAAAAGTGTTTGGGGACCCGGGTCCTGCCCCAGGATTGTATCAATGAAAAAAAAGTTTTAAAAACTGCAGTTTTTTCAGGAGCATTGATTTTAATAATGCTTAAAGTGAAACAATAAAAATTAAATATTCCTTTAACTATCATGCCTGGGGGGCCCCCTTAGTATGTCTGTAGAGTAGCACATTTTTCCCGTGTTTAGAATAATACCACAGCAAAATAACATTTCTAAAGGAAAAAAAGTAATTTAAAACTGCTCACGGCTGTAATGAATTGTCGGATCCCGGCAATACAGATAAAAATCATTGAAAAAAATGGCATGGGTTCCCCCCTAGTCCATTACCAGATGTTTTGGGTCTGGTATGGATATTAAGGGGAACCCCTCAACAAAATGTAAAAAAAAATGCGTGGGGGTCCCCCCAAAATGCATACCAGGTCCTTCAGGTCTGGTATGGATATTAAGGGGAACCTTGCACCAATTAAAAAAAAAAATGGCATAGGGGTCCCCCCAAAATCCATACCAGGCCCTTCAGGGGAACCCTGTGCCAAAATAAAAAAAATGGTGTAGGGGTCCCCGCAAAATCCATATCAGGATCTTATCCGAGCACACAACCTGGCAGAAAAAAGGAAAAGAAGGGGGGATGAGAGAGCACCCCCCCTCCTGAACCATACCAGGCCACATGCCTTCAACATAGGGAGGATGCTTTGGGGTCATCCCCAAAGCACCTTGTCCACCTGTTGATGGGGACAAGGGCCTCATCCCCACAACCCTTGCCTGTGTCTGTGGGGGGGATTATTGGAATCTGGAAGCCCCCTTTAACAAGGTGATCTCGCCCCCCTATGTGAATGGGTGTCGGGTACATTATACCCCTACTCATTCACCAAAATAAGTGTCAAAATGTTAAAAATGACAAGAGACAGCTTGGGACAAGTCCTTTATTTAAAAAAAAACTGTCCCACGATGTCCATTCATCTTTGATTACAGCACCAATGGAGTGAAAAAAAATTAAAAAAAACACAAGAACTCTGCCTCCATGGGAGGCTCCCGCGGACTGAAACCTCTTGCGATGACAGCTGTTATATAGCAGAGGGTGGGGCCACCTGGTGACGTAAACCTTCTGACATCACGTAAGGTTCAGGAGGGTGGGGGCGCGTTCTCATCCCCCCTATTTCTGCGGCCTGCCAGGTTGTGTGCTTGGATAAGGGTCTGGTATGGATTTTGGGGGGACCCCTATGCCATTTTTTTATTTTGGCGCAGGGGTCCCCTTAAAATCCATCCCAGACGTGAAGGGCCTGAAATGAATTTTGTGGGGACCCCTACACCAGGTCCCCATACACTTTTTATGACAATAACTTGCATATAAGCCTTTAAAATGAGCACTTTTGGTTTTTCATGTTAGTGTCCCATAGACTTTAACCCCCCTAGCGGTATTCCCGAGTCTGGCTCGGGGTGGATTTTACATACCAAAAGCGGTATCCCCGAGCCAGACTCGGGCTTGCATCGCAGGATCCAGGAAGAGGTTACTTACCTTGTCCCCAGGATCCTGCGATGTCTCTCCGCTGTGATCGGCGAGCCGCTGTGTCTCGCTCGATTCACAGTGCCGAGCTCCGTTCCCTGCGAGCGTTGCGACGCACGGGGACGGAGTTCGGCGGCAAATTCAAAAGTGAAACACACAGTATAGATACAGCATACTGTAATCTTACAGATTACAGTACTGTATCAAATAACTACACATCCCCTTTGTCCCTAGTGGTCTGCCCAGTGTCCTGCATGCAGTTTTATATATATAAAACTGTTCTTTCTGCCTGGAAACTGGAGATTGTCCATAGCAACCAAAACTGTCTCTTTACATCAAAAGTGGTTTTAGACCAGCTAGAAAAAAGCGATAACAAATTATAATCACTTGCAGAATTGAGCGATAGTGATTTGTGGGGAGATCCGTCATCAAACACTAAAAGTAATAAAAGCTAAAATTCTGGAACTGAGCAAATTTCAGTGTTTTTGATTTGATTACATTATTATATAATTTTTATTATTATTATATTATTATGTGTTTTAATTATTTATAGTTATTTATTATATTATAATTTTTTATTTCGTTTTTCAAACTTTATCATACCCGGGATGTCTACTAGACTCTTGTTTGGACAGATTTAAGTGAACTATTCCTAAGAATTACAGGCCTACAATATAAAACGCCAAATTTCTGTGCAAAATAATGGTACCGCTTTCAGCACCTAAAATCTGAAATAATCATACCGCCAGGGAGGTTAACGGTGTTCCGTGGTTTTCAAATTTGCCGCAAACACCGCATAATGTTTGTTGTTTGGCAAACAGGCGAACACCCGATGTTCGAGTGGAACTTACATTCCACTCAAACATCGGGCTCATCCCTAGTGCTGACACCTTCTGTTACATGCCTCATGCTAAGAGTATGGATCATAGAGGATAAAGGCAAAAGCACCAATGTAGAATGTCCCCAACAAACACCAAATTGTCATTTTTATTTATATATGATATTTAAAATATGTACTTATTTGTGGGTTTCATTTGCAATGTCTGGAGCAATACATACGTGGAGGAGATATGTCTGTTCTCAGATCCAAAAGCTTACAATTATGTAACACATCAAGTGTGATCACATGGTTACACTGAAAAGTGTAGATCAACCCTATGAATAATGCTATACACCCTTACATATTTTCATAGTTTCACCCTGAAAACTGTAATTTTTCACATATATTGTAATACGTGTCCAAGCTGGCTAACGGCATTAGTGTAAAATGTGTATAGCAGTGTGCAAAGGGTAATTCATAATTTTTAAGTGGCAATACATAATTGGATTACAGCCAAAACCGTAAATTTTTTTGGGGGGATTTTATGTGATAGACCAACACAAAGTGGCACATAATTGTGAAGTGGAAGGAAAATGATAAATGGTTTTCAAAATGTTTTACAAATAAATATGTGAAAAGTGTGGAGTGCATTTTTATTCATCCCCCTTTACTCTGATACCCCTAACTAAAATCTAGTGGAACAAATTGCCTTCAGAAGTCACCCAATTAGTAAATAGAGTCCATCTCTGTGTAATTTAATCTCAGTATAAATACAGCTGTTCTGTGAAGGCCTCAGAGGTTTGTTAGACAACCTTAGTGAACAAACAGCATCATGAAGGCCAAGGAACACATCAGACAGGTCAGGGATAAAGTTGTGGAGAAGTTTAAAGCAGGGTAAGGTTTTAAAAACATATCCCAAGATTTGAACATCACCAGCTCCAGTAGCAACCTGTGAAGCTCTGGTGAACTCCATGCCCAAGAGGGTTAGACCCCTTTCACACCCTGAGGTGGGGGTGCTGTGCAGGCGCTATAACGCTAAAAATAGCACCTGCAAAGCGCCCTGAAAGAGCCGCTGCTGTCTCTCCAATGTGAAAGCCCTGAGGGCTTTCACACTGGAGCGGTGCACTGGCAGGACGCTAAAAAAAGTCCTGCTAGCAGCATCTTTGGAGCGGTGAAGGAGCGGTGTATAAATCAATGGGGCAGTGCGGCTATACCGCTGGCATAGCGCTGCTGCAGCAGCGCATTGCAGTGGTTTTAACCCTTTCTCAGCCGCTAGTGGGGAGGTAAAAGTGCTCCATTATATATATGCATATCACTCACAGAAACACACACATACAACCACAATAAATAGTCCTTAAATAACACATAAAGAAATATGTACTATGAATGTTTATCTGAAATGACACAACATTCCAGTCTTGAAAAAGATGTACTGTATATTAAACCATTTATAAATAATTCTACCAGTTACATAAGTTACTTAAGTATTTATAAGCATTAGCTTTCAACAACATAAATCTACAAAGGTGCTTTTGAAGCAATTACGTACTTGCCAGGTGCAATTCACATATGTATTTCTTACATTTTAGAGTGTCTTGCTTATACACTGTAATAGTGTGATTTCGTTATTATAAAGCTTGCAGGATAAAAGAGCACTTGTAGTCTAAGGTAGTGTTATTTATTGCAAACCACAGAGAAGTATACAGCACAATATTAAAATAATGAAATCACTTATCATATTTTCCTTTTCTTGAATTCCATCTGCTCCCAATACAGTCCCTTGTTCATTTGCTCAGCCGGTGTTCACTCTGCAGTGTTCTCACATTAATTTAGAGACTGCTGGGAAGGAAAAGTGGTGGAGAACGACTGGAAGGGCCAATACAATATGGATCTTATTTTTATATCTCATTTTAATATTGGTCTAAAGAGGAAAAAGGAAATAAATTGCACTTTCATTCAATGAGTGAGTTGTAACACACTTGCATCATTATGAAAGTTTCACTCCTTGACAGATGATAACCTTTGTTTCAAATTTCTCACATTGTTAAAAGATGGAAGAATCCAAATCAGAAGAGTCAACTAAAATGGGATTAAAAACCCTAAAGTTGCCACTAATAATATGTTAAGTAAAAGTATATATCTTCTAATTAGTCTATTTCCTACAGTACCCACTGAGCCCATGTGCATCAAATCCTGATGTTTTCAGGCATCCGGGAGGACCTGTTGCCCTTGAGGCTGGGTTCACACTATTGAGAATTGGATATGGGTTTCCCCACATCCAATTGGCATGTCAGGAGACTATGACTGGCTCTCAATGGAGCCATTTCACACAGCTCTGGGATGGATGCAGAGCAGTTTGCAGAAGAGTCCTGTGCGTCTTCTGGTCCATTTCAGGTCCTAATTCAGCCAAAAATTTGGACAGAAATCGGACCTGACATGAACAGGTGAACCTGGTGAACAGGGACGCACTGGACAACTGCTGTGAGCCGCTCCGCACAACAGTGTGAACTTAGCCTCAAACTCTATAACAGTTCAAAATACGCAGCAGCTAGACACCGCTGGACGCTGTACCAAGTGGTACTCAGGGATATTCCCCTCAAAGTAGATGGCCCTAATCGCAATCCTAAACCCAGTACAGCATCAAGCTGTGTCCAGCTGCTGAAAATGTCATCCTATCACAGATTTTGACAAACTACTGGCAGAGGGGCTGGGTACTCCACCTGTGCCTCTCAAACATCCAAAAACACTGGGATTTGACACACATGGGCCAAACGCCCAGTGTGCATGAGCTATCAGTGAGTCAAGGGGATTTCACATAGACACTGTCACTTTGGCTAAAGTGGGAAAAGTGAATTATTAAAGAAGAATAAAAAAGAAAGTATAAAGAGGTCTGTAGGAGCAGGGGGAAGGGGTGTAGTTACATTGGGGCTGTTGTATCATTATGTCCTTATTAGAATCTGAATTTAAAGAGTATTCAAACCCAAATATAAAAATGTAATATATCACAGCTTACAAATCCTTAGATGTGGTTGACTATATTTGTTTTGCTTTTTAGGCTTTTTTTCACCTGTTTATCCTGCCTATAAGTGTTTGATGGAGTTATGGGGCGTACACACGGTCGGACTTTTTGGCTACAAAAGTTCGACAGCCTGTCCGACAAACTTTCGACGGACTTTTGGCGGACTTGCAGCAGACTTTCTAACGAACGGACTTGCCTACATACGATCACACAAAAGCCCAACGGATTCGTACGTGATGACGTACACCGGACTAAAATAATGAAGTTGATAGCCAGTAGCCAAAAGCTGCCCTAGCGTGGGTTTTTGTCCGTCGGACTAGCATACAGACGAGCGGATTTCTGGGTCCGGCGGAGTTACGACGTAAAGATTTGAAGCAAGTTCCAAATCTAAAGTCTGTCAGATTTGCAACTGGAAAAGTCTGCTGAAAGTCTGGGGAAGCCCACACACGATCGGATTGTCCACCAGATTTGGTCTGTCGGCGTCCGTCAGACTTTTGTAGCCGAAAAGTCCGACCGTGTGTACGCCCCATTAGGCTTTCATTTGTTAGTCACCTATGTAAAGTCCATCCAAATCTACTAGCATACCTAATTCTACCCTCACCACAGATTGCTCAGTTCTGATGCCCAAGGGTAGATACATTGTTCCTCCACAGATACAAACAATGGGAGGCAGAAAGTTATTACCTCTCAAAAAAATAAATAAACAATATGAATCAGTATACAAATTAAGATCACAAATACAGTATTGGCAACACCCCATACTGGCCAACTCAAAAGCACTGGTAAATTTATTCAAACATAATATAGTATTCCAAAGCCAGAACATCACAGCTCAGTACAGACGTACAATAGCAAGATGTCAAGAATGTTGGCTATGGTTATAGCCATGACATGTTTTGCTTATTGATTCTTTAGGAGTGAGAATCTGTAATAGTATTGCTATCAAAGGGTGCTGTCTGTCAGATGCTGACACGGGGAGTCCATGAAATCCCAAACAGTGGAAGTCATGAGGTGGAACCAGCAGACCAACACTCAAACATTCATTTTGTAATGGTGCTCACGCCAAAGATATTTTAAAGATAATTACCAGACATGTTTGATACGGTGTTCAGATGGTAAAAGCAGATCAGTGAGCCTAGTTGCTGTTCACTATTGTGCCACCTGTAATGAAAAAAAGAAATCTCCTGTTCCTTATGGTGTGTTGTCACCCAGTTGGATCAGCCTTGAATACAGTCATTGTAGGCACCCTAGGACAGGAAGTTTTTTACTGACTGGATCACCATGTGAAAATAAAGGAAAAAAGCTGAAAAAGCCACCAGCTCTTTGGACTAAGCTGCAGTATATATTGCAATATATTGTTTTGTTTTTGGGGTTAGATACCTTTTAATTTTTGTACAGCTATCTACAATCTCCCAAAATGTAAATGTAATTGTGGATTTATCTCCGGTTCATAGTAGGAACTTATTGACACAAGCACAAAGAGGAATCGTAATCATTTTGTTTTTCTAGGATATCCCTTTCAACACAGCTGGTTGCTGTATAATTCATAGGCACTGATTTAAAGTCACCAGAAGAAAGACCTCAAATGACATTATGCCCTTGTAGCTGCAAGTGTAAATAAAAGCTGACAGATTGACCCAGCACTTCTATGACCAATGGCAATTATCTGGAACAAATAGAAGCAGGTATGAAGGGTTCTCTTTCTCATGTGTCATGTCAGAATTTTTCAAGCAATTCTTTTTTTTATTATCAGCTTTCCTTTGAAAGCTAACTCAGTAGATGCTCATCTTTCTCCCTTGTGTCTGGCTTATTAGTCAGGTCATCTTTAATGCATTTGGTTTGGCATTGTGCTTTGGTACATGTTGTTCTTAGCACATCTTGTAGGTGTTTTTGCACCTGTATATATATACTCTGATTTTAGACTATTTTCTGACAGATATGCTTTTTTTTCCCTGCAGTGTGACTATAGCTTGCAAGCTCTTCACAAGCTCTTAAAAGCAAGAAGGATTTTAAATGCTTCATTGCAAAGTTCTTCTTTTGTTAAGCGTAAAGAGCTGCAAAAAGCCAAGGCTAAGTTGACATTTGCATTGCTGAAAAGTGCAAATGGACTCTACCCGTCACATTTTAACACCACTTTTGCATTAAATAATACAGTAGCAAGTGTAGAGGGAAAACAGCACACAGCTTCTTAGTGTGAGATGTTTCCAGAGGGAAAAGAAAGGTTGTCGTTGTCAAAACGAAAAATTAGCTTGGTGCCCCAGGTGCAGAACTGAGTTTTAAAGAAACATCCCATCCTCATAAAATGTTATTAATACAGTATGTATAATGTTATGTGTTGGATATTAGGGGATATCATATTTTATTATTGCTTATACTCACCATTTCAACATACAGGAAAACACTTGTGTGAGGCTTTTATATAGAAGAGAGGATGCAGAGCGTTAAAGTTAAATGGCAGCCAAATTAAAAAAAAAAAAAATAGATAGATAGATAGAAAGATAGATAGATCTACATGCTTCCATTGTGGAGTCACTCATAAGCTAGTGATAGGACTACAGATACCAGGGTGCCTTGGCGGGGCCTGCAGCTTACGCATGTATTTGCAGATGTGTGCAAACTAAACCCCTGTTTTTAACGCATACTGCTAGACAGGTCAATTTGGTTGTCCACGGGCTGGCCAATCCACTTCTAATCTATTAACATTATTGTCAATCAAGCCCTGATGAAGTGGATGCTCTTGGACCACAGAAATGTGTTGGTTACTTTTTGGATTGTCACCCTGACTTTTATTGAAATAATTGTATCTGGACCTCTTAGCAGTGATGCAGCACGTCAATTTCAACATTTTTGTATATCTATCTATCTATATAAATATATAACTGTGTTTATATATATAGATAGATATATACAGTATCTAACAAAAGTGAGTACACCCCACGCATTTTTGTAAATTTTTTATTATATCATTTCATGTGACAACACTGAAGAAATTACACTTTGCTACAATGTAAAGTAGTGAGTATACAGCTTGTATAAGAGTGTAAATTTGCTGTCCCCTCAAAATACCTCAACACACAGCCATTAATGTCTAAACTGCTGGCAACAAATGTGAGTATACCCCTAAGTGAAAATGTCCACACTGGGCCCAAAGTGTCAATATTTTGTGTGGCCACCATTATTTTCCAGCACTGCCTTAACCCTCTTGGGCATGGAGTTCACCAGAGCTTCACAGGTTGCCACTGGAGTCCTCTTCCACACATCCATGATGACATCATGGAGCTGGTAGATGTTAGAGACCTTGCACTTGTCCATCTTCCATTTGAGGATGCCCCACAGATGCTCAATAGGGATCAGGTCTGGAGACGTGCTTGTATAAAAAACAAAAAGCGAAATGAACCAAATAACTTTGCTTAATTCAATATTAATAAAAACAGGTGAGGATAGAGTGCTAGCAGCACCTGTATGTGTTGGGCTAGTTGCAAAGTTGGCTCTAAGGCGTTCAGATGGGTGTGTTCCTCTGAAATAACCGTACATATCAAAAAAACAAAGGGAAAAGAACGGAATTGGGGACCAATTCCACCCAAAAAGAATTCATCAATGAGGAACAAGCAAGGTAGCAAAAATATAAATAGATTTATTTGAAAAAAATTCACATATACACCAATCAAAAAATCAAACAATGTGATTAATAGTAAACCAAAAAACCGTCAACATTAAAAATAGACAACATTGTCTAGAGACAAAACACAGATGGCCACCACTAAACACACACATACACACTAATGATCAAAAAGGGGGAAGCAAGTCTTCTCAATAGGTACAATTGATTGCTGTATATAACAGGGTGGTAGGTGTGTGCAGCCGTAAATAATGAGGATCCACCAGAAGGTAATAGCACCAAGATTGATGAGTGACCTGCTATCAAGGCTACAGTGATGAATGACTGCAGTTGGTAAAATTGAGTGCGGTGAGCTAAGTAGCCAGGGACGTAGGAATAATGTCCTAAACAGAGAGCTGTAAGTAAGTGGAGAAGGGAGTGTGCCTGAATGGATAGTTTTAATCAGTCTCACCACTCCGTAGACACCGGTATGCAACAGGCATGCAGGACAATTGGATCCTCCTGAGACCATCTCCATACAGCTAGGCAGGTTCTGTATTATTCATCTGTTGGCGGAATATATGCAGTAGCGATCGGGGATAGTGGTAATAGATTGAAAAGTACTGCATACGAGCGGTGTAGATCGTCATCCACTTCCCGGATCTATTAGAGGGGCTTGGCCAGCAGTCGGGCGGAATCTCCAGGGCTGGTGGGTGGGTCTATGTGCACGCTAAGCAGGGCGTGATGGCGTCATGCTGACGCGTTTCATCCGTCACAGGGATTTCTTCAGCGATTGCTACGGCACGGATGCGGAGCGGCCCGGAGAAGAAGATGAAGAAGAGAAGAAGAGAAGAAGAGAAGAAGATGAAGAGAAGAGCGGGAGCCTCCCCCCATGCCATGGGTGTGGAGCGGCCCGAGGAGAAGAAGATAGAAGACGCCGCGGAGGAGATGCTGGACGAGAACACCGGAGGAAGAACCAGAAGAGCCAGAAGAACCAGAAGAAGAAGAAGATGAAGGAAGATAGAAGAAAGAAGAAGCATTTAAATAAAGGAATTGTCAAAAACTGTCTCTTGTCATTTTTAACATTTTTGACAGTTTTTTAGTGAAATGGTAGTACCCCCTTACCATTTCACACAGGGGGAGGCCGGGATCTGGAGGTCCCCTTGTTAAAGGGGGCTTCCAGATTCCGATAAGCCCCCACCCGCAGACCCCCACAACCACCGGCCAGGGTTGTGGGGATGAGGCCCTTGTCCTCATCAACATGGGGACAAGGTGTTTTGGGGGGCTACCCCAAAGCACCCTCCCAATGTTGAGGGCATGTGGCCTGATACAGTTCAGGAGGGGGGGCGCTCTCTCATCCCCCCTTTTCCTGTGGCCTGCCAGGTTGCATGCTCGGATAAGGGTCTGGTATGGATCTTTGGGGGGACCCCACGTCGTTTTTTTTTTTTAATTTTGGCACGGGGTTCCCCTTAAAATCCATACCAGACCTGAAGGGCCTGGTATGAAATTTAGAGGGACCCCCATGTAATTTTTTTTTTTTAATTTTGGTTCGGGGTTCCCCTGTGGGGAATTCCCATGCCGTTTTTATCAATGAACTTTTATGTGTATTGTCGGACTGGCAATGCAATAGCCGCGAGTAGTTTTAAATGACTTTTTTTCTTTGAAATGTCATTTTGCTGTCAGACTGTTCTAAACACGGGAAACATGCGCCCCTTTACAGGCATACTATAGACACCCCCCAGCTACAAAATTTAAAGGGATATTACACTTTTATTGTTTGACTTTAAGCATTATTAAAATCACTGCTCCCGAAAAAACAGCCGTTTTTAAAACTTTTTTTGCATTGATCCATGTCCCCTGGGGCAGGACCCAGGTCCCCAAACACTTTTTATGACAATAACTTGCATATAAGCCTTTAAAATTAGCACTTTTGATCATTCATGTTGGTGTCCCATAGACTTTCATGGTGTTCGCGTGTTCGAACAAACTTTTTTCCTGTTCGCATGTTCTGGTGCGAACCGAACAGGGGGGTGTTCAGCTCATCCCTAGTCCCTGGCTACTTAGCTCACCGCACTCAATTTTACCAACTGCAGTCATTCATCACTGTAGCCTTGATAGCAGGTCACTCATTAATCTTGGTGCTATTACCTTGCTGGTGGATCCCCATTATTTACGGCTGCACACACCAACCACCCTGTTATATACAGCAATCAATTGTACCTATTGAGAAGACTTGCTTCCCCCTTTTTGATCATTAGTGTGTATGTGTGTGTTTAGTGGTGGCCATCTGTGTTTTGTCTCTAGACAACGTTGTCTATTTTTAATGGTGACGTTTTTTTGGTTTACTATTAATCACATTGTTTGATTTTTTTGATTGGTGTATATGTGAATTTTTTTCAATTAAATCTATTTATATTTTTGCTACCTTGCTTGTTCCTCATTGATGAATTCTTTTTGGGTGGAATTGGTCCCCAATTCCATTCTTTTCCCTTTGTTTTTCTGGAGACGTGCTTGGCCAGTCCATCACCTTTACCCTCAGCTTCTTTAGCATTGCAGTGGTCGTCTTGGAGGTGAGTTTGGGGTTGTTATCATGTTGGAATACTGCCCTGCGGCCCAGTTCCCTGAAGGGAGGGGATCATGCTCTGCTTCAGTATGTCACAGTACATGTTGGCATTCATGGTTCCTTCAATGAACTGTAGCTCCCCAGTGCCGACAGCACTCATGCAGCCCCAGACCATGACACTCCCACCACTATGTTTGACTGTACCCAAGACACACTTGTCTTTGTACTCCTCACCTGGTTGCCGCCACACAATCTGAACCAAATAAGTTTATCTTGGACTTATCAGACCAAAGGACATAATTCCAGTAATCCATGTCCTTAGTCTGCTTGTCTTCAGCAAACTGTTTGCGGGCTTTATTGTGCATCATCTTTAGAAGAGGCTTCCTTCTGGGACGACAGCCATGCAGAACAATTTGATGCGGTGTGCGACATATGGTCTGAGCATTGACAGGCTGACCCCCCCTTCAACCTCTGCAGCAATGCTGGCAGCACTCATACGTCTATTTCCCAAAGACAACCTCTGGATATGACGCTGAGCACATGCACTCAACTTCTTTGTTCGACCACGTGGCGGCCTGTTCTGAGTGGAACCTGTCCTGTTAAACCGCTGAATGGTCTTGGCCACCGTGTTGCAGCTCAGTTTCAGGGTCTTGGCAATCTTCTTATGGCCTAGGCCATCTTTATGTAGAGCAAAAATTCTTTTTTTCAGATCCTCAGAGAGTTCTTTGTCATGAGGTGCCATGTTGAACTTCCAGTGACCAGTATGAGAGAGTGAGAGCTATAGCACCAAATTTACCACAACTGCTCCCCATTCACACCTGAGGCCTTGTATCGAGTCACATGACACCGGGGAGGGAAAATGGCTAATTGCACCCAATTTGGACATTTTTACGTAGGGGTGTATTCACTTTTGTTGCCAGCAGTTTAGACATTAATGACTGTGTGTTGAGTTATTTTGAGGGGACAGCAAATTTACACTGTTATACAAGCTGTACACTCACTACTTTACATTGTAGCAAAGTGTAATTTCTTCAGTGTTGTCACATGAAAAGATATAATAAAAAATTTACAAAAATGTATCTCACTTTTGTGAGATACTGTATATATCTATATAGATATATATATATATATCTATATAGATAGATAGATATATAGATAGATAGATAGATAGATAGATAGATAGATAGATATGCAGTATATACGCAGTATATATATACACAAATGTTGAAATTGGCCTGCTGCATCACTGCTAAGAGGTCCAGATACAATTATTTCAATAAAAGTCAGGGTGACAATCCAAAAAGTAACCAACACATTTCAGTGGTCCAAGAGCATCCACTTCATCAGGGCTTGATTGACAATAATGTTAATAAATTAGAAGTGAATTGGCCAGCCCATGGACAACCAAATTGACTTGTCTAACAGTATGCGTTAAAAACAGGGGTTTAGTTTGCACACATTTGCAAATACATGCGTAAGCTGCAGGCCCCGCCAAGGCACCCTGGTATCTGTAGTCCTATCACTAGCTTATGAGTGACTCCATAACGGAAGCATGTAAATTCTGATGGGTAGATGAAGGGCAGATGGACTTAAGGAAGCCCAGCCGTTCTTAAGGGTACAGGGGCACACTGAACACCCAGCAAATAGTACAATGGCTGAAAGGGTGTCAGTGCATTGCCTGACCAATATAACAATGATACAAAATAGGAAGCCACTGCCCTTACCTATCCTCTGGGGGTGTAGAAGCTGCATGCCCAGGAACCAGATCATCAGATCTCATTACATCAACAGCAATATCAGTAAGATAACCTTACAGGTCCAGTGCTGTTTTTCTACTCCCTTCAATAATTGTATTGCTGTCTGTGTCCATGCTAGGGAGCTTTCCCCTCACTTTATACCATGTCACCAGGTCAGTCAACAGGCACCCAGACAGCAGTAATACTATTTTCAGGGGGAATATTGAAAACTTTAGTTGGGTTGGTTTTTATTACTGCTTGTGCCTTTTTTAGGATTTTTCCTCTACCTTCCTGCCTTTATGATGTGACTGGTACCAAGAGTGAAGGAAGTATCTGAAGTTCCACTTGAGTCATATTAGCTTTACATCAATTTAGCTGCCCATTTATAGAGCCTGCTTTTGATCCACAGCCAAACAAAAACTGTTCAATCAATGACTCAAATGCTTCATTCAACAATTGCCATGCTGACTGGTTGTTATTCTAGGAAAATTAAATCAGTTGCACTGCATTAATGTGACGGGATATGGGTACAGTTAGTAGGATAGCTAACAGAGTACAAATGCCAATATCAAATGTATCTTATGACTGTACACTGCAGATCACAGGACCAGGCCACAAACACTACAATTACAGCAGTATTATCTGCTAACCAGTTGATGCTGGCAATCAAGACAACATGCCAAGCTCTGGCTATTTTCATGTGTTGATGCTCTTTGCACTTCAGTTGCACCCAATGTGTTTAGTATATGATTATTTGCAAACTGGGGATGCAAGACCCTAGACAGTTGTGAGCAGGCAGTTTTTGCTAAGTGACAGCTTAAAGCTTCACTAATGGAGGTGCAATAGTTAGCAACTCTTACTAGAGAGTGCATGCATGCATGTTGGCAAATTGTAAAGTATTAGCAGCCTGTCAAGATCATTTTTACACTTTACGATCTTTGGTGTAATGTACCTGAAAAATAACCAGCTGCAAAAAAAGCAAAAAGGTGAGGATGACACCAATGATATTTGGGTTGATTTCAATTTTCACACTGTGCTTTTTATCAGGGAACATTCACACATGTTTTTATCCTGACTATGATGTTGATTTCTTAAAGCAGTAAAGAATGTACAGATTAGTCAATAAATTGAAGGTTTGTTTACTTAGAAAATATGTGTTTATTATATATTTGCCATATGCTTACACTTCAATTCCTTTGGCCTGTATAGAGGGATAAAAGAAATGTATGGAAAAGGGACAAAAATACATGTAAAATAATCCATACAATCCAATTCACTATGCCCAGTTCTTAAAAAAAAATGTCAGAGACGCTTCTGAAACAACTTGTGCACTTTACCTTACGATATTTCTATATATGTAATCAGACTGCCTCTGTTATTTTATTCCCTTTAACTATCCAGTAACTTACTGTGACCCACGATAAATGCTTAAGGGCCCCTGTTCAGGCTGAGAAGGTTTAATAAGTTGGATGCAGCTGACTGGTGAGGGTGCACTGCAGGCTGGGGAGAGGTTCATCCATAGATAGTTTTCATTTTTTTTTTTTTATTAAATAGTGTCATCAGCAATATACAGAAATCAAACATACAATAATATAAATGAAACAGTGTGTGTTTAGTATCACTTTAAAGCAAATCTACCATGCATAAAACATAAATAAAAAGAAAACAGATGTCTGGTATAACGTGTAGGCACCTCGACATGCACTGTTTCTGATGGGCAAAGCTTTGACACCCACTGGTTATGTTTATGCTTGCCCACTCACTTCCTCTAGCACAAATTCCTATTGGCCAGTTAGACGGCCATTTATAGTGATAGACCGGTCTGAATGTGTTAGAGGCAGGAGACAGCAGGCAACCTTTGAAATTGTCAGGAATTTTCCCATCGTAACAGCCAACCTATCAAGCATGGTGACCATGCTTTGAGGCTGCAGAGTTATGTTTCTCTAGGTGGCTTTATGTGAAACCAGTTATTTTCCATATGACAGAATGGCTTAAAAGCTGGGTTTATAATTATTTGGAATAATATTTTGCTTGACAAAAAAAAAAAAAAACTGAAATCATCATTTTATATAGTGCATAAAACAGTAGTCAGTCTACCAAATATGATACGAAATCTCCAACCTAACCTGGCAGAGGAAAAAAAAAAACAGATGAGAAAATTGTATTAGGAATAGAAAATGTTTCTGAGAAGTCTGTCAGTGCTGCACGGAATGTGTCTTCATTAGCATACATTTCCTGGACTCTGCAGTCCTATGGTCATTGCAGGCTTCATTTATCATCATTATGCTACACACTGGGTAATCCCTACTGACTTCTACTATTTCATTTATTTACTCAGTTTCGACTATATGTCCACGTGGGAGTGAATCCATCTTACAGCATAAGTCTATGTACATAGGGAACATATTACTCTCTCAAGGAGCGACATTGATGCCCTATAGTCAGTTCAGCATAGAGGATGTGTCGCTATTAGATTACAGCTGTGTGCATATACAAAGGAGGACATAATGATCAAAAAGCGGAGACATATGATTGATGGATATATAGAATATCAAACTGATAAACATTTCTCCTGAGATCTACGCCAGCAGGAAAGAAATAGAATTGAAATTCAAATATGTGACCAGACCTGATAGGGATATGATGAGTAAATTACGTTTTTGTGCTTTTCCATGGCACTACTGAGGAGTGCATGACAGAGGAATCTATATGAAGACAGCAATCAACACACTTACAGTATCATTTGAATGTCATTGTCTTTAGCCCTGCAAAGATCTCAATTGCCTACAGACTAAATTAAAGTTGGATGACACAATGAAGTTCTTCCATTTACTATGCTATATATCATTGTAGATGGTGTAGCACTATGAATAGTTATTTGATTTTGTCTTCATGAAATTCTAACCTAAATTATGAAAATACCACTATAATCAAAAGCAAGGCGATAAAAGGGTTTGTCATATGTCCTAATGACAACACCAACGCAAAAAGGTGTTATTTGTATCTTTTTTTTAATCAGATTTTTTAAAATTAAAATTTTCATTTTAAACAGCTACCTTAGCGACACTTTAAAAACAACAATTTAAAGAAGGTAATCAAACATACAGGGGTTGATTTACTAAAGGCAAATAGACACTTTGCAGTTGCTCCACAGCTTAGTAAATGAGGTAAAGCTTCATTTTGTAAAGAATACTCAATCAAGAAAAATTAAAAAAAAACAGCATTTTTGCTTGCACATGATTGAATGATGGAAGTTAGCAGAGCTTCTGCTCATTTACTAAGCTCTGGAGCAGTCGCACTTGCAGAGTGCAGCTGTACTTTGCACAGTGCACAGTCTATTTGCCTTTAGTAAATCAACCCCATAACGACAGTTCATGTATTCCAAAGTCATAAGCATACAGCACCCATAATCAGCAGACATTAGCTCCTTTGGTAGCAAGGTAGAAAACACTGCAATATAAGAAAATTATATCTATCTGTTCACTTATATTTTCCAAATAAAGAGGGTACACTGTGTGAACATAAACCTGTTGCTAATAACCTAAACCTAACTTAACAAATAGCTTGTAGTGCAATGAGACCTTTTCAAGAAACAAATAAAAAGACTTTAAGACCCCTTTCACACCCAGGCGCTTTTCAGGCACTTTCACGCTAAAGCACCTGAAAAGCTCATGAAAACCTATTTCCATTAAAATCAATGAATACTTTCACACTGGGGCAGTGCGCTGGCAGGGCGGTGAAAAAACTCCCTCTCCAATGAAATGAATGGAAAGCTCTTCAAAGCGCCTGAAAAGCTCTTCAAAAGTGCTCAGGGTTTTACTGGCAGTTTAGAAGCGCCTCAGTGTGAAAGGGGCCTAAGTGCGCATATTGGCTCTACACTCAAAGGGACAGTAGCCTGTCTGAGATCAGGTGGAGTATGCCCAGATCAGGCACTGCCAGCCAAGGGTTTCATAGTCTATCAAATTTTCATGTACAGTTCTTATTCTGGTATATGAGTTTTTCTCAGGAAATAACAGTGTTAACTTGGTTTCTCCACTCCACAGTCATTGGAGGGTTAGCGGACATCCATTTTTGGGCAATTAAATTCCATGTGATGTGAATCAGTCTGATGATAGAATCTACTGCCTCATCAGGTGCCAAAAAGTAAATGAAAATATTGAGAAGATACAATTTAGGATCTAGTGATAAAGTACCAGGTACCAAAGTGGCACATGTTTGATAATGCATTCCAGTTTCAGCAAGGCTGCTTAATAAAGGAGTTATGGCAACCCATGATACAGTTAGGAGGTTTTAATTATGGACTTTTGCATCTTTGAAAAGTGGTTTCGCTATCATACCTGGACTTTCTCAAGCAGAATTTTAGACAAAGCACATGAATTTGTACGTAATATGAGTTAGATTACTTCTAAAGCCAAACCTTTTTATTATTTTGGGTGAAAAACAAATGGTTTAGATTCCTCTCAGTTTTATGAGTGATCTATGTCACTTTGAATCCCGTAAACCCAAC
Source organism: Aquarana catesbeiana (assembly GCF_042186555.1). Lineage (NCBI taxonomy): Eukaryota > Metazoa > Chordata > Amphibia > Anura > Ranidae > Aquarana > Aquarana catesbeiana. The sequence continues at coordinate 168,348,855 of NC_133327.1, read as the reverse complement.
AGATGTTGAGACTCTTATATATAGGGTAGATCCCATCTTAGACCAACGTTACACTAACAAGTGTCCCCATTAGAAGATTTTCTCTCCATTCCTTTTCTAGAGAAAAATCTTATTTCTTGGATTTTTCCTCATTTCAATCCTGGTAGCAGCAGTTACTCAAGACAAAGAGCAAGAAAAAAAATCTGCTTAGCAGTCAAAAAGACAGCAATAAACCCCCCCAGAGAGGTTCTAACCCCTTACCAATCCATCCAAAGCAACAATAAAAATATATACATATATATGACTAAGCCTGATCGTAATATGATGACTACTCTAAGACTGGAATTAAACTATGTGATACATTACTGCATGCGCATAATGGCTTTGATTTACTAAAGGCAAATCCACTTTGCACTACAAGTGCACTGCAAGTGCACTTGGAAATGCACTTGTAAGTGCAGTCGCTGTAGATCTGAGGGGAAGATCTGAAATTAGGGAAAGTGCTGCCGATTTTATCATCCAATCATGAGCAAGCAAAAATGCTGTTTTTTATTTTCCTTGCCTCCCTCAGATCTACAGCGACTGCACTTCCAAGTGCACTTCCTAGTGCTCTTGCAGGGCACTTGTAGTGCAAAGTGCATTTGCCTTTAGTAAATAAACCTCAATGTGTGTTATCTCACATTTTAACCTGTGTTGCAGCATGGCAGCCTATACGGTTTGACGATTGGAACGTGTACCATTTTTTTCCCAGTACACCACAACATATACAGTACGTGGTTCACATGTGTGCTCTCTGGTATGTTAAAACACTGTTCTGTTGTGGTGCTTCGCATTGGAAATGTGTGTTGAGGCACTGCTGGTAACACACCAAAAAACTGTCACATGCTGCTGCAATGCAAGGGTATGAATCTTTCCTATACAGTAAGTCAATGCTATACAAATGTTTGTTCCATTTTTTTAACTGTGTTGTTTTATTAATTTTAAATTCTGTATAGAGTACAAATGATGGTAAAATATTTTAATACAAAATAACAGAAAATTCACACATTTCCACAAAAATCAGAACAGTAAAAGCACCAGGATCCCAGTTTTATCAGTTTTTCATAAGGGCATTAAATCTACAGCTTTGATCATTCACTGTAATAATAATAATAATAATAATAATAATAATAATATATATATATATATATATATATATATATATATATATATATATATATATATCCACTTGAGCTCCAGGCCTTTTCTGCTTTTCTGGCATGTTTTGTTTAACCACTTGCCGACCGCCGCACGACTATATACGTCGGCAGAATGGCACGGGCAGGCAAAAGGACTTACATGTACGTCCTTGCCTGCCCGCGGGTGGGGGGTCCAATCGGACCCCCCCCCGGTGCCAGCGGCGGTCGGCAAATCTCCCCCGGCGATCGGAGGTGAGGGGGAGGCCATCCATTCGTGGCCCCCCCCTCGCGATCGCTCTCAGCCAATGGGATCATTTCCCTGCCTCTGTATTGTACACAGAGGCAGAGGAAATGATGTCATCTCTCCTCGGCTCGGTATTTTCCGTTCCGGGCCGAGGAGAGAAGACTGCAATGTGAGTGCACAACACACACACACACAGTAGAACATGCCAGGCACACAAAACACCCCGATCCCCCCCCCCCGATCGCCCCCCGATCCCCCCCCAATCACCCCCCCCCCCTGTCACAAACTGACACCAGCAGGTTTTTTTTTTTTTTTTTTTTTTTTCTGATTACTGTATTGGTGTCAGTTTGTGACATTTACAGTGTTAGGACAGTTAGTATTACCCCCCTGTAGGTCTAGGGTACCCCCCTAACCCCCCCTAATAAAGTTTTAACCCCTTGATCACCCCCCCGTCACCAGTGTCGCTAAGCGATCATTTTTCTGATCGCTGTATTAGTGTCGCTGGTGACGCTAGTTAGTGAGGTAAATATTTAGGTTCGCCGTCAGCGTTTTATAGCGACAGGGACCCCCATATACTACCTAATAAATGTTTTAACCCCTTGATTGCCCCCTAGTTAACCCTTTCACCACTGATCACTGTATAACCGTTACGGGTGACGCTGGTTAGTTTGTTTATTTTTTATAGTGTCAGGGCACCCGCCGAATAAAGATTTAGCCCCCTGATCGCCCGGCGGTGATATGCGTCGCCCCAGGCAGCGTCAGATTAGCGCCAGTAACGCTAACACCCACGCACGCAGCATACGCCTCCCTTAGTGGTATAGTATCTGTACGGATCAATATCTGATCTGATCAGATCTATACTAGCGTCCCCAGCAGTTTAGGGTTCCCAAAAACACAGTGTTAGCGGGATCAGCCCAGATACCTGCTAGCACCTGCGTTTTGCCCCTCCGCCCGGCTCGGCCCAGCCCACCCAAGTGCAGTATCGATCGATCACGGTCACTTACAAAACACTAAACGCATAACTGCAGCGTTTGCAGAGTCAGGCCTGATCCCTGTGATCGCTTACAGTTTTTTTGGTAGCGTTTTGGTGAAATGGCAAGCACCAGCCCCAGGCAGCGTCAGGTTAGTGCCAGTAGCGCTAACACCCACGCACGCACCGTACACCTCCCTTAGTGGTATAGTATCTGAACGCATCAATATCTGATCCGATCAGATCTATACTAGCGTCCCCAACAGTTTAGGATTCCCAAAAACGCAGTGTTAGCGGGATCAGCCCAGATACCTGCTAGCACCTGCGTTTTGCCCCTCCGCCCGGCCCAGCCCAGCCCACCCAAGTGCAGTATCGATCGATCACTGTCACTTACAAAACACTAAACGCATAACTGCAGCGTTCGCAGAGTCAGGCCTGATCCCTGCGATCGCTAACAGTTTTTTTGGTAGCGTTTTGGTGAACTGGCAAGCACCAGCCCCAGGCAGCGTCAGGTTAGTGCCAGTAGCGCTAACACCCACGCACGCACCGTACACCTCCCTTAGTGGTATAGTATCTGAACTGATCAATATCTGATCTGATCCGATCAGATCTATACTGGCATCCCCAGCAGTTTAGGGTTCCCAAAAACGCAGTGTTAGTGGGATCAGCCCAGATACCTGCTAGCACCTGCGTTTTGCCCCTCCGCCCTGCCCAGCCCAGCCCACCCAAGTGCAGTATCGATCGATCACTGTCACTTACAAAACACTAAACGCATAACTGCAGCGTTCGCAGAGTCAGGCCTGATCCCTGCGATCGTTAACAGTTTTTTTGGTAGCGTTTTGGTGAACTGGCAAGCGCCAGCGGCCTAGTACACCCCGGTCATAGTCAAACCAGCACTGCAGTAACACTTGGTGACGTGGCGAGTCCCATAAGTGCAGTTCAAGCTGGTGAGGTGGCAAGCACAAGTAGTGTCCCGCTGCCACAAAGAAGACAAACACAGGCCCGTCGTGCCCATAATGCCCTTCCTGCTGCATTCGCCAATCCTAATTGGGAACCCACCGCTTCTGCAGCGCCCGTACTTCCCCCATTCACATCCCCAACCAAATGCAGTCGGCTGCATGAGAGGCATTTTCTTTATGTCCTCCCCCTAGTACCCCTACCCAACGAACTCCCCCAAAAAAGATGTCGTGTCTGCAGTAAGCGCGGATATAGGCGTGACACCCGCTATTATTGTCCCTCCTGTCCTGACAATCCTGGTCTTTGCATTGGTGAATGTTTTGAATGCTACCATTCACTAGCTGAGTATTAGCGTAGGGTACAGCATTGCACAGACTAGGCACACTTTCACAGGGTCTCCCAAGATGCCATCGCATTTTGAGAGACCCGAACCTGGAACCGGTTACAGTTATAAAAGTTACAGTTACAAAAAAAATGTAAAAAAAAAAAAAAAAAACACAAACAAAAATATAAAATAAAAAGTAATAGTTGTCGTTTTATTGTTCTCTCTCTATTCTCTCTCTCTCTATTCTCTCTATTGTTCTGCTCTTTTTTACTGTATTCTATTCTGCAATGTTTTATTGTTATTATGTTTTATCATGTTTGCTTTTCAGGTATGCAATTTTTTATACTTTACCATTTACTGTGCTTTATTGTTAGCCATATTTTTGTCTTCAGGTACAGCATTCACGACTTTGAGTGGTTATACCAAAATGATGCTTGCAGGTTTAGGTAGCATCTTGGTATCATTCTTTTCAGCCAGCGGTCGGCTTTCATGTAAAAGCAATCCTAGCGGCTAATTAGCCTCTAGACTGCTTTTACAAGCAGTGGGAGAGAATGCCCCCCCCCCCCATCGTCTTCCGTGTTTTTCTCTGGCTCTCCTGTCTCAACAGGGAACCTGAGAATGCAGCCGGTGATTCAGCCAGCTGACCATAGAGCTGATCAGAGACCAGAGTGGCTCCAAACATCTCTATGGCCTAAGAAACCGGAAGCTACGAGCATTTTATGACTTAGATTTCGCCGGATGTAAATAGCGCCATTGGGAAATTGGGGAAGCATTTTATCACACCGATCTTGGTGTGGTCAGATGCTTTGAGGGCAGAGGAGAAATCTAGGGTCTAATAGACCCCAATTTTTTCAAAAAAGAGTACCTGTCACTACCTATTGCTATCATAGGGGATATTTACATTCCCTGAGATAACAGTAAAAATGATTAAAAAAAAAAAAAATGAAAGGAACAGTTTTAAAATAAGATAAAAAAGCAAAAAAATAATAAAGAAAAAAAAAAAAAAAAAAAAAAAAGCACCCCTGTCCCCCCTGCTCTCGCGCTAAGGCGAACGCAAGCGTCGGTCTGGCGTCAAATGTAAACAGCAATTGCACCATGCATGTGAGGTATCACCGCGACGGTTAGATCGAGGGCAGTAATTTTAGCAGTAGACCTCCTCTGTAAATCTAAAGTGGTAACCTGTAAAGGCTTTTAAAGGCTTTTAAAAATGTATTTATTTTGTTGCCACTGCACGTTTGTGCGCAATTGTAAAGCATGTCATGTTTGGTATCCATGTACTCGGCCTAAGATCATCTTTTTTATTTCATCAAACATTTGGGCAATATAGTGTGTTTTAGTGCATTAAAATGTAAAAAAGTGTGTTTTTTCCCCAAAAAATGCGTTTGAAAAATCGCTGCGCAAATACTGTGTGAAAAAAAAAAATTAAACACCCACCATTTTAATCTGTAGGGCATTTGCTTTAAAAAAATATATAATGTGTGGGGGTTCAAAGTAATTTTCTTGCAAAAAAAAATAATTTTTTCATGTAATCAAAAAGTGTCAGAAAGGGCATTGTCTTCAAGTGGTTAGAAGAGTGGGTGATGTGTGACATAAGCTTCTAAATGTTGTGCATAAAATGCCAGGACAGTTCAAACCCCCCCCAAATGACCCCATTTTGGAAAGTAGACACCCCAAGCTATTTGCTGAGAGGCATGTCGAGTCCATGGAATATTTTATATTGTGACACAAGTTGCGGGAAAGAGACAAATTTTTTTTTTTTTGCACAAAGTTGTCACTAAATTATATATTGCTCAAACATGCCATGGGAATATGTGAAATTACACCCAAAAATACATTCTGCTGCTTCTCCTGAGTACGGGGATACCACATGTGTGAGACTTTTTGGGAGCCTAGCCGCGTATGGGACCCCGAAAACCAAGCACCGCCTTCAGGCTTTCTAAGGGCGTAAATTTTTGATTTCACTCTTCACTGCCTATCACAGTCTCGGAGGCCATGGAATGCCCAGGTGGCACAAACCCCCCCCAAATGACCCCATTTTGGAAAGTAGACACCCAAAGCTATTTGCTGAGCGGTATAGTGAGTATTTTGCAGACCTCACTTTTTGTCACAAAGTTTTGAAAATTAAAAAAAGAAAAAAAAAATTTTTTTTTTTGTCTTTCTTCATTTTCAAAAACAAATGAGAGCTGCAAAATACTCACCATGCCTCTCAGCAAATAGCTTGGGGTGTCTACTTTCCAAAATGGGGTCATTTGAGGGGGGTTTGTGCCACCTGGGCATTCCATGACCTCCGAAACTGTGATAGGCAGTGAAGAGTGAAATCAAAAATGTACACCCTTAGAAATCCTGAAGGCGGTGATTGGTTTTCGGGGTCCCGTACGCGGCTAGGCTCCTAAAAAGTCCCACACATGTGGTATCCCCATACTCAGGAGAAGCAGCAGAATGTATTTTGGGGTGCAATTCCACATATGCCCATGACCTGTGTGAGCAATATATCATTTAGTGACAACTTTGTGCAAAAAAAAAAAAATAAATAAATAAATTGTCACTTTCCCGCAACTTGTGTCAAAATATAAAATATTCCATGGACTCAACATGCCTCTCAGCAAATAGCTTGGGGTGTCTACTTTCCAAAATGGGGTCATTTGGGGGGGGTTTGTGCCATCTGGGCATTTTATGGCCTTCAAAACTGTGATAGGTAGTGAGGAGTAAAATCAAAAATGTACGCCCTTAGAAATCCTGAAGGCGGTGATTGGTTTTCGGGGCCCCGTATGCGGCTAGGCTCCCAAAAAGTCCCACACATGTGGTATCCCCATACTCAGGAGAAGCAGCTAAATGTATTTTGGGGTGCAATTCCACATATGCCCATGGCCTGTGTGAGCAATATATCATTTAGTGACAACTTTTTGTAATTTTTTTTTTTTTTTGTCATTATTCAATCACTTGGGACAAAAAAAATGAATATTCAATGGGCTCAACATGCCTATCAGCAATTTCCTTGGGGTGTCTACTTTCCAAAATGGGGTCATTTGTGGGGGTTTTGTACTGCCCTGCCATTTTAGCACCTCAAGAAACGACATAGGCAGTCATAAATTAAAGGCTGTGTAAATTCCAGAAAATGTACCCTAGATTGTAGGCGCTATAACTTTTGCGCAAACCAATAAATATACACTTATTGACATTTTTTTTACCAAAGACATGTGGCCAAATACATTTTGGCCTAAATGTATGACTAAAATTGAGTTTATTGGATTTTTTTTAGAACAAAAAGTAGAAAATATCATTTTTTTCCAAAATTTTCGGTCTTTTTCCGTGTATAGCGCAAAAAATAAAAACGGCAGAGGTGATCAAATACCATCAAAAGAAAGCTCTATTTGTGGGAAGAAAAGGACGCAAATTTCGTTTGGTTACAGCATTGCATGACCGCGCAATTAGCAGTTAAAGCGACGCAGTGCCAATTTGTAAAAAGTGCTCTGGTCAGGAAGGGGGTAAATCCTTCCGGGGCTGAAGTGGTTAACAAGTAATAATCAATATTTTTTTGGTAAAAAATTACTTAGAACCCACAAACATTATATATATTTTTAAAGCAGAGGCACTAGAGAATAAATTGGTGGGTTTTGAAAATTTTTATGTCACATGGTATTTGCGCAGCAGTTTTTTAAATCCATTTTGTTTGGGAAAAAATACACTTTTTGAAATTTTATTGCAACAAAAACACCCGTGCAATGGCAACAAACCACAGAAATGTTACTTTCCATAAGCGACACTTTAAAAGCCTTTACAGGTTACCACTTTAGATTTAGAGAGGGATTCTAGTGCTAGAATTACTGCCCATGTTCTGATGTTCATAGTGATACCTCAAATGTGTGGGACGATCGCACAATAATGTCAGGTTACCATAGAAAAGAGTTGATCAAAGCTGATCAGGGGTTTCTTAGGCTTTTCCGCCAGCTGGCATACGTGCTGGTTGATTGGGTCTCCCTGTGGGAAGGAATAGCCTGAGAAATCTGCAAAAGCGGCAGGAGGGAGGAAGATGTCCCCTCCTGTTGCTTGTAAAAGCAATCCAGTGGCTAGTAAGCCATTAGGATTGCTTTTACAAGAAAGCTGACCACCAGCTCTAAAAAACTGTACCGGGTAGATGCTGTAGGCATTACCCCAGTATTACCACTTGAAGTCTAGCAACGTACGGTAACTGCTCGGCAAGTATATAATTATATACACTTGCATAAAGGATGAGGATATATTATTCCTCATCCTTTCTGCTAAGACAAAAAAAATACACAAGTTGTATAGCTATCTAGCTACTATATATCTTACTTTAATTATGCAATAAAACAGAATGCTCATTGTTAATTATGTCAAATTTCAAAATATCGTAAATGGTGAAAATCAATATACAAATACCACACATATAAAACATTTCCTTGTTTAATAACTCCTTCAAGTAAAATGATTATTATGCAGAAAACAGTAAATTCACAACATGCAGTTTAACTCAATTAAATAGGTATAATAAATTAAATCTAATTACATTTCCGAAATTGCCTTTGGAAAAAGTATGTTCATGTACCACCAGTTATCTGTACATTTTTATGTATGTCAATTATTCAGATATATACATATAAGAAGATAGACTAACAGAATTGTAATTAGTTACGTTTCATTCATAATTTGTGCAGGAAATTAAAATATGTCGGCCCACTATAAGTTTATAAATATGTAAATCACTTGAATATTTTATTTGTGATGGAAGTGATTACATGAAATCCAGTGGCGACTCATGGTTTTTTGTTTGGGAGGGCGGCAAACAACCACCCCCGCAGCACCTCAAAGCCCCCCTCCCTGCTCACTGTCTGCCGGTAGGTCCACTTACCCCATCTAGCCGGCGGGTATAGGGCAGTGGCGGACATCAAGGAGCGGCGGGGATCGGGGTATTGGCGGACATCAGGCTGCGGCGGGCATTGGGGCATCAGGTAGCGGCTCCTGTGTCTTCTCCTCCTCTCTCCTCCTCTCTTACGCCGTGCGTCCCCTCCTCCTAGGCATTCAATAGGATCGCCTGTCCTTTCAGCCAATCGGGTGACAGGTATCAGATTCGCTTCCTGACTGGCCGGGAGGAGGATAAGTGTTGCAACAGCGAATATTCATTCGCTGTTGATCACATGGGTGGGCTCGTACTGCAATGTTCTGCGCCATGAGCCCACCCTATTTTGATGCCTATTGGAGCCTCTGGCTCTAATTAAGTGCTTCAAAAAAACACCCCTGCTGTTGTAATTCTGGCTCCCGGAGTCCTGAAAGGGGCCAGACGCATGAATAGGTGGTGGCGGCAGCAATGAATAGAGCATCGCATCGCTAGAAGGTGGAGGGGGTGCCAGCCATGGATAGACAGGGCGGCGCTCGGGCGCCCCTAATGGACTGGCCGCCACTGATGAAATCCCTTCGACATTGTTATGCTATACATTGCATTAATGGGGGACTCTTTGGTTTCTTTAGGTCAACCCCTATTAAGCTTTTTGGAATTTGTGATAAAAGTGTTAACATGTATCTGATTTCTATTTTAGGCAAACATGTTGTCCTTAAAGCAAACATGTTCATTCTCCAACAGGTATACCTTATTGTCCCCTCCAAAACTCACTTTTCCTTTGCTTCCCTAATACTTTGTTCAGCCATTGGTAGTGAGGAAAGGAAGCCGTGAGTAAGCTTCAAACATGGGGTGGCACTAGGGGGGTTGCATGGGTATGGTGAAAAACCCCCAAAATAATCTTCCAGCAATCCCCTAGCACTCCCATCAATGCATATTTAGGATCCAAGATTCTTGATATGTATCCGAATTATACCTGTCCACGAGCCTTTGCAATTGCCTGGATGCAAAAAGCAAGACTGAAAGGGTGCCCAATGCCCAATACTTTGTTTATAGTTCCAGCTGGAGCTCTCAGAGGGCTGTAGATTGAAATTCTCCTATCTAGAGGAATGGTGCTCCAAATGCATTTGGGTACAACAAGGAACAGGTTGCAGTGTAAGTGGGTGTGGGAATAAATAGGCCAGTAGGGTTTGAAGAGAATCTGGATGGAGGCACCAGACTGACTGTATACTCTTTGTATGTATATAAGGGGGGCAGTATGTATGTTTCTGATGTTGTGTGTATATATGTATGTATGTATACATGCACCTGAGTGTGTGTGTGTGTGTGTGTGTGTGTGTGTATGTACTCTGATAAGCCATAGCTTTATGACCACCCACCTCATATTGAGTAGATGCCCCTTTTGCCATCAAAACAGCTCTGACCCATTGAGGCATGAATGCCACTAGACCGAAGGTATGCTATGGTTTCTCGCATCAATCCCTCAGTAGCAGATCCTTTAAGTCCTGTAAGTTGTGACATGGGGCCTCCATGGATTGGACTTGCTTTGTCAGCACATCCCACAGATACTCAATTCAATTGATATCTGGAGAATTTAGCGCCAAGTGAACACATCAAACTTGCTGTTGTGTTCCTCACACCATTCTTGAACCATTTTTGCAGTGTGGCTGGGCGCATTATCCTGCTGAAACAAGCCACTGCCATCAGGGACTGTCGATTCCATAAAGGGCTGTACTTGGTCAGCATCAATGTTTAGGTAGGTTGTACATGTCAAGTAACATCCACATGAATGGTACAACCTAAGCTTTTCCAGCAGAATATTTCCCAAAGCATCACACTGCCTCTGTCAGCTTGCCTTCTTCCCATACTGCATCCTGGTGCAATCTCTTCCTCAGGTAAGTGACACACAAGCACCTGGCCATCCACATAATGTAAAAAAAAAGTAATTCATCAGACTATGACACCTTCTTCCATTGCTCCGGGTTCTAGTTCTGATGCTCATGTGCCCATTTTAGGCAATTTTGACTGTGGACATGGGTTAGCATAGACACCCTGTATTTTATTGTTGTGGGTTTAGTAACACTTTAAGGTAAAAAAACTTTTTGACTTTAAAAGCACTTTAAATGTTTATTTCTTATAAAAGGTGAGATCAAAGATCAGTTTATACACTTGTAAACTTTGAAAAATGTAAATAAAATAAACAAATCACATTATAGCTTCCCTTTATTACAGGTAAGATACTGACTGAATCTATTTACCTTTGTCGCCTATATGAATTGATGTGACAGTAGAGGGATGATTTGGCAATCTCTGAATACTGCTGCATTTTAACCCCAAAGACGCATTCTGATGCACACTAGTTTCTTAGCAGGTGGTATAGTATAACATGTTCCTACTTCTATAGAGACCAAAGCTATAGAGGTTACAATATCTGTGACAGAATCTACATATATTATACAGCATCACTGAGCATGAATAAATCTTGTAAGTACAAGCTGCTGAAGATGAAAGTACGGTGCGTGGAAGCATGAAAAGCAACACGAGTCTTTACAATTTTCCTGTCATATGGGAAATCATAATGTTAAATTACAGATGTCCACAATCTGAATAGATATATAAAAGAACACATTAACAAGCGTACTGATCAAAGTTGTGAGAGGGCGGGAGCAAATTTACATACATATTTTAATTTGTTTCAAACAGGTCTTTGTTGAAAGCCATATCATTGTTCTGTCAAGAGCCTGTAAATATGCATGTGCTCAAACCTCATTTACAGCTTAAAAGTGATCCGTTCAAGGTAAGCATTATCTCCCTTATTTCCAAAGGAAACCTCTAGTTTTCACTTCTTACACTAAGATACACGTATCCTTTAAAAACAGAATTCTAACATTTTACTGCTGATTTTTAACTACAACTACCATGTATAAATTAATTAACATCCATAGTCTGAGCATAGGTGCTCTATGAGTTTCACTGCTTTGGTAGTAAAAAAGTAAATGGACTTTAGCATTGGGTACACTTAAACTTTTTGCAGGTTGGCTTATTTTTGGCCAAGGCACAACACTGGAAAAAAATACTTTGCACATAAAAAATAATTGAAGGAAAAAAACATGGAATGGTTTCCATTACTAACAGTGGCCCACCGGCACTTCTTTAAGTGCTTGTGCTAGGATCTAGGAAATTCCAGTTCAGCACCATGGCACAGTGCTCCCTTCTAATCTAAGCAATGCTTTGATAACATTTATCTTATTTGGAAGGGTCAATCAGGCAACTGCCATCTCTTGGCTTGTGTCTTTTTATTTTCTTAGCAAGAAACACTTTTATTCACATTAGTACTTTAGTTTCATTTTGAGTTTTTCTTTCCTTTATATTACCTGGTGACCCAGCCAGTAAAGAATGCACTCGCTGTAAAGTATCTATGCAAGGACAGCGTTGTCACCCTTTTAATTCTAAATACACTTTCCCATTTCCTCATCTTCATTAAATTACGTTGATTAGGGTTGTAGTTCACAGATATTAGCTTGAAAAGCTAAAAACAATGGAGGGAATTGATAAACATAAAAAATGGAAATGTTGCCCCTTTTGTGTCTATTACAGGCAACAGCATAGAGAACAGGAGAGCTAGAGTTGCATGCCCTGATCTCTCTGCCCATCCCTGCTCCCACTCACCTCAGAGGGTGAGGAAGGGAAAAGGTTGTTAATCGTGCAGGCTCTGCTTGTGTAGTGTAATCACTGCATGGACAGAGAGAGAGAGAGAGAGAGATATGAGCTGTCTGCTGAAAGTTCACATCCCGACACAACAGCTCTGCACAGGGATCTGCAGCAGTATTCTATATGGAAAATTACACATTTCCTCTGTGAATTAGATTCAGACCCTGAAACACTTTCAATTTCACTCTGAAATAGAAACTAGTGTTTGTGGCATAGATGACTTGAAACAAGTCTAGTTAATGTTGCGCAAGGCAAGCCTGACAGTTTTCTGCACCATTATAATGGAGCAGGAAGCTTAGTTAACTCCCTAGAGTTAACACTGCATTTCTATTAGGATTAACATGATATTTTTTGTGCTTGAAGAAATTGCAGACACCACGTCTAAGGACTAGTACGCTGCAATGTATTACATTTTGGTTCTTGGGTTTAGATCATCAGCAGTTAAAGATTAGGGATTGGGCCTTTAGATCAAGAATTGTAATTAAATGCCCCTGTTAAACAGAGGCAGAAAATTGGGCCTTTGGTGGTGGTGGTGCCACAACACTGTAAGCACTTACAGTTACTCTTGGTGGGCGCAGGAACGGGCCATGCTGTGAAATATTAGATCAAGAATTGTAATTACATGCCCCTATTAAACAGGGGCAGAAAAATTGGCCCTTTGGTGGTGGTGGGGGTGGTGCCACAACACTGGAACCCCTCACAGATACTCTTGTTGGGCGCAGGACCGGGCCCTGCTGCTGAAATATTAGATCAAAAATTGTAATTACATGGCCCTGTTAAACAGGGGCAGAAAATTTGGGCCTTAGCCAGTGGTGGTGGTGCCCTAAACCTAAAATATAGTATATAGACTGCTGTTCAGAGTATATAGTGCCTCGGGGACCCCCACGCCATTTAAAAAAAAAAAATTGGGTGCGGGGTTCCCCTTAATATCCATACCAGACCCAAAGGGCCTGGTAATGGACTGGGGGGGGACCCATGCTGTTTTTCTCAATGATTTTCATCTATATTGCTGGGACCCGACAATACATTACAGCCGCAAGCACTTTTTTTAGAAATTTCATTTTGCTGTAGTATTGTTCTAAGCATGGGAAAACTGCGCCACTTTACAGACATACTATAGACACCCCCCAGGCACGATGTTTAAAGGAATATTTCATTTTTATTGTTTCACCTTAAGCTTTATTAAAATCCCGAAAAAATTGACATTTTTAAAACTTTTTTTTGCATTGATACATGTCCCCTGGGGCAGGACCCGGGTCCCCAGACACTTTTTATGGCAATAACTTTCATTTAAGCCTTTCAAATTAGCAGTTTTGATTTATCACGTTCGTCAAATAGCCTTTAACGGTGTTCGCATGTTCGAACAAATCTTTTGCCTGTTCGCATGTTCTGCTGCAAACCAAACCGGGGGGGTGTTCAGCTCATCCCTATTAAAGATGCTGAGTTGCTGACAGCTTGTGCCTCTATTAGGCAATGATATGAAATTCTACTAAAATACATCTTTTAAAAAAGTACTGCTTAACAAAGATTGTTTTCCTTACAATAGAAACAGTTATCATTCCTCCTTAAAGGTCTGTTGGAAATTCACGTGCTCCTGGTCAAATCTGTGTTATCCCAACTGGATCCACTCATCTCTAGTAGTGATGAACAGAGGAGGGTGATCAAAACCTTCTCTAACCCTAACACTTAAGCCTCGTACACATGATCAGATTGTTGGCCAACAAAACCGTGGACTTTTGTCTGAAGGACGTTGGCCCAAACTTGTCTTGCATACACACGGCACACAATTGTTGGCCAACAATCACGAATGTAGTGACATACTACATGGTTTTCCAGCTCTTTAGTGCCACCCTTTGGGCTTCTTCTGCTAATTTTGTGTTAGTAGAAGTTTAGTGAGCGTTGATTCGCGCTTTTAACTTTGTGCTTTTCATTTCGCGCTTTTCATTTCGTGCTTTTTAGTTGGTTTCTGAACGGCCGCTCTCAAACAAACATGTTGCGGAATTGGAGGAGATAATGTGTTATTTATTATTGGCCTTGGAGTTATTGCTTTGACATTATCTTTTTGGTTGAATAATGATTTGGTATATTTTCTATATTTTTGGATGCATAGAGTGCACTTTTTGGTTAAGTTCTATTGGCAGATAGCATGTCTAGTTTTATGTTTTCTTTTTTTAATGCACAATAAAAAAAATTGTGTAGAATAATACTTGGTTATGTGTTTTACTTCAAATGACAGTTTGGGAGTAGTCAGTTACATTTAAAAAATACAATGTAAAATTGACAAGGGACACCAACATAGTTGTATCTTTGATCTTAAAAACTACGGGATAATGGTGTTGTGTTAACTTGCCCAAATAAAAAAAAGCATAATAATATTCTTGATATCACTAGAAAAAAAAGCCTTTGAAAATTTGTTTGCAATACCTCCATCAGTATCACCAGCTTCATTATTATCCCATTAAAGAAGAAGAGAATTGTACGCTGCATTTCGAGATTTCATAATTCGCCGTGTCAGGAATGTTAATTCTCCATTACAAGCACTAGTTTACAAGACCGACCGCTTCTGGCTCGTCCTTGCTTCCGAGCATGCGTGCTTGACCGGTCAAGCTCAACCTGGGTACACCGCCATGAGAGGAATCTATTAGGTGGTGCAAGCAAAAAACCGAATGTGACAGGACTGCTTACATTTTAACGCTTGTTTTAAATACTTTTCTTGTGAGTGCAACTTGTAAGGGGGGGAAATTGAATAAATTTTGAGTTTTACGGAATTACGCTATGTATGTGAGCTTTCTTGTCATGAGTGACACATAAATGGAAGGACCGGTGTTTGCTTCTCTGTGAAGGGATCATCATACGGGCTTACTATCATCATTCTTATTGGGCGAGTTCATGACTATAGGGGTGTTAATTCACGAGGTGTGGTGACGGTCAAAATATAAGATACAGATCGTATGGAAGCACATGGATGAACTTTCATTGATCTATTTACTTTTCATATATGATTAAGTCCTTTGAATATTTGGACGGCTCCTATCATGGACTCTTGTTAAATGGATTTTGAGCGCTGCTAATGCTGGATTCTACATTAATTTGTGTCTTCAATATCTGCCTAGAATTCTCACATTTCCCGTTTCCAGAATTTTGGCCACATTTTAGTAACACAAAAACTCTAAATTTCATTCATTAGGTCAAGTTAATATGGACAGGTAGCCCCTTTAGAGACACTGGTCCCTCAAGATTTCCAATATGAGGTTAAAATGCACATTTTAGTTCTTTGTTCTCCAATCGTACTGTTCATGCCATCCTATTAATGTTGGAGAAAAACATGTACATGTTGCATATTTTTATTTTGTTAATCATTCAGCATTACATTAATTTTCATTACTATTCCCTACAGCTATTCAAAAATGCATGGGAGCAGGAACGCCTTACAGTTCATTACATTTGAATCAATGTTAAATTTGGGATAGTTAATAGTTATTTAATGCAAATTAATTAGCTATTTTCCTCCAACATAATCCAATATTATATTCCAGAAACTGATTAACTTTTTTTTTTTTTTTTTTTTTTTTTTTAATACTATGTCTAAAGTGCCGACTGCCAAGTTTAATTAAATCCCTGCTATTAAAATCTGGCACCTATTGTGACATTTTTATTTTTTTTAGAAAAAACTAGAATGCTCTAATTACAGAACAGAATCCTACTGAAAGGGTAATGCTGGGGAAGGCTGAACTTAAGCACTACAAATATGCATTTTCACCCACAGAGCCTGCCTGACGTTAGTGGCATTTTGAATTATTACCAGACATCAGAGAACGGAATTAAAAAGCAAATTTATTATTATAATTTTTAGGAATGATCTAAGATGGTCAAATCTAGTTAACATCCAGAATGACAATGATCCTGAAAACCAAGAATATATTTAATAAGACAGAAGGAAGATCAAGTATAACATGCAAAATACATACCAATTATATTTCACATTTATTCAGTTTAAAGCTTTGGAAACAATGAAACATGGCTGTAATTTTTTTCTACAAAAAAGACATTGTTTGATTTATAAATGAGCCTGAGAATCAATGCTGGTAAAGAGAAAGTACATGCCTGAATTATTCAGGCTTGATGAATGTCCAGGTAGCCCAGCTAAAACTTCAACTGCTCAAGCAGTAAACAAGAGGGAAAGGGCAATTGGTAAAAACCAGTGCATGTCCACTTGACATGGAGTCATGCACATGGAGGCAGTTGGTGTCCCATGGGCTGGGCCATGTTCAATACAGACAATGCAGTGGAGGTGGATTCTCTGTCCCTTTTGCAATCCTTATTGGTGTCAATTAAAGGGATGGGGGTGGGGGCAAAGCTGCTATATAGGACCCCAATTTGATAGTACATCTAACTTTCTCCTCCCCCAGACTGACAATGCTGCTGTCCAGTGGTGCCCCTATGCTCCTCCATCCAGAGTAGTGGCAATCTAATACTGTAAGTGTGTTATTGGCCAGATCACTAGGTGAAAACAGAGGGAAGCCATGTAAGTTGTGCAGCTAATCTTTTGGCTTGAAAACATTCTGACTCAAGACACAATTTAAGATAAGGAATTCTACCTTTATTCTGACACAAATGTTCTGCATGCTTGCTGTATGCTTATTCCCAGTTAGTGACCCATTAATATGGAAACATGACACAGCCAGAAAAGGAAAATTCAAATTAGTAATGAAAGTCTACATTTTTCTCTCAATGCATATGGATTTTCTCTGTGGTATTTAGTACAATAAACTGGTGCTTAGGAAGTATGGAGGCTGCCTTTGTGATCTCCCCATCTGAAAGTACTATTTACTTTGCTTTTGGATATAGTATGGATTGAAGGGGCTCTATTTGCTGTCTGGTGGGTTCCCCTTCATTTTTATTCCAGGGAGACAGCAGGAAATGAAGAAAAAGTCCATATAGTAAAGAGAAATTCCAACTTTCACAGTCACCCAAAATTATGTCTCTGATGGACAATTTCCTCTCAAATTTTTGGTGACACGTCATTTTTTGGGATTTCCCCTCACTTTTTTCCGAAGACAACTGTAGTGTGGATGAACATACAGAAGCTTGGTAGACTTCCACCAAGCTGCAAAGATGCAAATGATTTGTGCAGATGCCTTGCAGATGAGGTATTTACCAAAAAGGTGTAGGGGAAAAAAGATATTTGTCTTTTCCTGAGACTCATTCATCATCAACACACCCACAAATTATTTCAAGCATATGTCCATCAAAAACATTTGTTTTGATTTTGGCTTTGGAAATAGAAGGAAGATTACAGCTGATGTTTCACCATACATGAATTTAGGAAAATTGGCAAAACATTACCAGAAAAGGTTTTGACTGGGCAAGGCATATACTTTAAATGATCTTCAGGATGATATTTAATGTATTTGTATATTTCTTTAAAAATAAAAGCATAATTATCAGTTTCCTGTAATCCCCCTCAGAGCACCAGTCAAACCGAGAGAGGGAGAGACAGCATCAGAAGCGAAGCAAGTTCTAATGCATGCACATGTGTTGCTTGGGAACATGCTTGAGCATGGTAGCATGGATGTACCCAGTCATCTCCCATTCCACTGCAAGGCCATCACCACCACCTCACCCATGATATTACCTATAAATTACCAGACCACACTTAATGTGGAGTTAAATGGCCATAGCAGCCTTTTATTACAATTCCACAAGAATATAAAAAATTGTATAACTTTAAAACAAGAAGCAAGAAACAGCTTAAGGTTGCAGGCTTTTGAGGACACTAATAACACCAGATCCCTATTTCTGCAAAGCCCCAATATATTAGACCCTCAGCTGCCATACACCATCCCGAGGATAATCTCCAAACTACCCACAGAAACCTCAGTATCCAGAATTCCCTAGTTCACTAACAGTTATCTATAACAAAATCAAGGATACCATACCAAAGACGGGTCCACCATCATTACACACCAGTACCAATTTGACCACCTTACAGCAACTTGAACTTGATGATCATAGAGGGGGGTGTTAAGTTCTCTCTCCATCCTTAAGCTACCAAATGAACCTGACCACTCTCCACCCATTCAGACACTTGCTGAAGCCCCTTCTAATCTTGAACTGATCAGTAAGGTAAATGTTCTTTTTTTGTATGTATAACTTTGTCTTTGTCTCCCCTATTCACCCTATCATGTATGCTTTCTACTTATTTGTGTATTTATATTTGTGTATTTATTTATTTTACCTGGGCTTAACTGATATGAAAGCAGAGCAAGAAAAACTGATAACATTTCAGTGTGTTGCTGCAATCATCTGATTGTGGCCAGGGAGGTGACACCAGGGAATTCTTAGTGTCTTACAGAAGCTCTTTTTTAAACATTGTTTATTTTATTTTGTATTTTTTTAAATAGTGTTTACAGTGAAAGATAACAAAAATAATACTGCTCATATACATTACAGAAGGTTCAATTGAGACAGATCTTGTACACATGAATGCTGAAAGCTATAGTGACAATACGCGATCTTGCATGAAGGTAGGTTAGGCATTTTGGAGATAAGTAAACATTAGACTAGAAGCAGAAAATAGTGTTACATGTAGGGATGAAAGATCCAATGTACTCGATTATGCAAATCCTGTAGTGGTACAGAGAAAACATTGTTCAAAGACTGTGTGGTTGAGCATTAGTGTACAAGAAGGAAAAAAAGAAAAAGACAAAAAAAGGAAAGGGAGGGGTAGGGGATGGAGTGGGAGAGGATAGTAAGAGAGAAGGGAAAGAAAATTAAAAAAAACAAAATGCGTCACCTCAAAAACGTCTATCTTTGTGTTCTGCAATATTGTCCAGAGAATGAACACCCTCCTCTTTGGATGTCTTGTGTATCAGGTAGAAGAGATAATTATCTGGTATTCTAATCAAAGGGGGGGCGATCCAAAGAGACCGGGAGGGTGGGATTAGAACTGGTAATAGAGGGGAAAGGGTGGGAAATTGATGGGGAATAAGAGAGGAAATTGGGTATCAAGATGTCCAGAAAATAGGAGCCACATACTCATTGCATTTCTTTTCAAAATGAATCAAGGTTAATGTATTAACCTAAGTTTAATCCAGTCATTTAATGGCTTTATGGCAGTACTCTTTTAGCAGAGGTGTATGAATCACAAAAGTAGTTGGACAGAATTAAAATAATTTCAGTAGATAAGACAGTTGTATGTATTTTAAGCTGTGCATTTAGTTGTTTGCCTAGAGTTTATTGCAGGTATTCAAAAAACAGCATTTGTTTGGTATAGATTACTGTAGCTTACTGCTCTTACAACAATACATGCTGATGTGTACAATCTACTTCAAACTGCAAGATGGCAAGAGATGTTAATTTTTACCTGTAAAGAATTAATTGATCTGCTAAAAGATTCTATAGTCTATGACAAATCAAGCATTCAGCTGAACTTGAAGCCACATCCACCTTCATCTGCATCATTATACAGATACCACAGTTCACTGCATGAATGATGGCTCAATCAGCTGCTTATATAAGCTCAACCCGACACTGCAATTCACTTACTAACCTGACAATAAGAAAATTATTTCCCCCAATACACATATAATCTTATCCTAAGCTCTACATTAAAAGCATCATGTTGTGGGGGTACTGTGCTTGTGATTATCACATCAATATAATCTTTAAAGCTTCCTGGATTTTAGCCTAAAGTGTTCCCCCCAAAGCGGCTATAAAAAGTCATTTAATCTTGCCCTTTTAAAATGCTCCCAGTTTTCACCTATTGACCAAACCTATTGCATTTTTCATTGTGAAGTGTTTCCTTTATCATTCCGAGTCTTGGAATTTCATGTCCTGAAGACCTTCAGGGTTATGGATCACTAAGTTAATGTTTCCAAAATGTCAGGGTTCCGCAGCCAGATTGATAACTTGTTTTCTTCATGTCTGAACACAGCCATGAACAGAGCAGGCTGCAAGCAAAAGAGCCCAAGCATCATTTGTTTCAGAGACATGCTTTGCCCTTAGACGGACATGGTTTTTAACACAAAGGAACAGGTTGGGTCTTCAGTGTCTGCTCCTGTTTCCCATTTCTTTGTTGAAGAGTGGCAGCAATATAAGAAAATGACAATGATTATTAAGCTACTGACACAGATTTTGAAAATACACCATCCAAGCACATAAAAAGCAGGTATGATGTTGGCTAAATCTATTAACATGCTCAATTCAATCATAGCTTTTAAAGCAACTGTTTCCTAATAACTATAAATGACTATAGAAGGAACAGACCAGGATGTGCCCAGACTTTATAAAACACAGATATCAGATTTGGGCGGGCAAGTCAGCTACAGTGTTCAAAGAGGACTCTTATATGAATCAGTTGCGTGTACAATGGTGACATGAATGTTCTGTTTGAAGTCTAAAATATAAGTACATTTCAAAAGCAACAACTCAAATAAATGTTGTATCTGATGTAATCTCTAGATGATAATGCATTTATTCTGTGATAGTCTTTGATGGACTAAACACAAGTGCAGCATTGCACGATCAATTAAAGGACGTACTTGGAAACACGCATCTGTCTGTCAACCACAAGGGCAGTCAATTGGGAGTAGCTTAAAGAGATTAATCACAGGAGTCAGAAACCAGTGATTTGTGGCTTTTTGGCAGTAAAAATTACAATTTGAACGTTAATACTATTTGGCTTTATGTCTGTTAATTGTATTGGAGTCACAATATATAAACTTCCCTTGACTGGATATGCAGTGCACAGGTCTTTCTGAATGTAACAACCATAGGTGCCTTATGTCTGCACAAGTTTTAAATCTAGCTGATAACTTATAAAAAAAATTTAAAAAAAAAGGTTGCATGGATTTTTTTACAACTTATAGTCATTATTTTCATTAAAAAAAGTCTTCACAAACTTAGTCCAATACTGTCTGTAAGGTTCAAGAGGAAGACCACACTTGCAAATACCTGTATATTTAACTTTTTTTTTTTTTAAAGAAGTCCATCCTAACACTAACATGGCCACATTCATAGACATCCATGATCTAACACTAACTTACCTAATCCTGTAAAGAAGAAATGAGTATACAGTAAAACCTCGGATTGCGAGGTCTTTTTAATAAATCCGGACTCGATTTGTGAGCGTTGTCTCACAAGACAAGCAGGATTCAAGCCTCTGGGGTGTGCAGTACTGCATTTGGCCAGAGGTGGGGGGGCACCAGAGACACTTGGAGATATTTAGTGACCACTCAGAGACATTCAGAGACACTCAGGTCCTGAGTGTCTCCGAGCATCTCCGAGTGGTCTCTGAGTGTCTCCAGTGCCCCTCCACCTCTGGCCACATGCGGTACTGCATACACTAGCAATGACACTGGAACAAATTATCTGAGTTTCCATTAAGTCCTATGGGGAAACTCATTTTGATATACGAGTGCTTTGGATTACAAGCATGCTTCTGAAACGAATGCTCGTAATGCAAGGTACTACTGTACATACCTTTTCTGAAGCCGATCCAACCCAATCCGACGCTGAGCTGTCAGCTGCGGCTTTGCTGTGGAGGCGGGTGCAGAGGACACAGCCGACAGCGGAAGCCCCATAGTAAGTCTATGGGTGACGTCACTCCCCTATCATTTCACAGCTGTTGTCGGTTGTGTCCTCTGCAGAGCATCCGCCACTGGAGACTGGACTGGATTGGCTTCAGAAATGGTATGTATACTGATTTCTTCTTTACAGAGTTAGATAGGTTAGTGTTAGATTGTGGATGTCTATATAGGTTGCAATTTTAGTGTTAGGCTGAACTTCTCCTTTAATAATCTCTCACCTTATTAGAAAGAATCCCTATTTATTTTACCAAAGTGTACATTGTAGATTGTCATGTGATCTACACATTACCTGTTAACCTTGGGATTAGATCAGGGATATGCATTTAGCGGACCTCCAGCTGTTGCAAAACTACAAGTCCCATGAGGCATGGCAAGACTTTGACAGCCACAAGCATGACACCCAGAGGCAGAGGCATGATGGGACTTGTAGTTTTGCAACAGCTTGAGGTCCGTTAATTGCATATCCCTGGGTTAGATGGATGATGGAAAAAGGGAACTGCACAGTTTCCCACCCCTTAACTTGTAAATATGTTTTAAAGTGGGATAACAGTTACTTCCACGTCCTATGTAAACTTTGCTCCTATTTGAAATGGATTTTAACATGTTATTGCTAGCAGTGTAGGAATTTTGAAACATTTATTCATATTTATATTATATTAACCATATTGTTATTTAGGCTAATTGGGCCTATAGAGAATGTGTAGAGCCCCCTATTTTATGATCTCTGGAGTGTTTTTTGTACGGATTATTGTACAGAGTATAACATTATGGCTGCGACTCTACTCTAATATTTCCTTATTAGGTCATTAACCGCTTCAATACCGGGCCAATTCTGACACTTTGCTCCTACATGTAAAAATCATCATTTTTTTGCTAGAAAATAACATAGAACCCCCAAACATTATATATGTTTTTTTAGCAAAGACCCTAGAGAATACAATGGCCGTTGTTGCAACTTTTTATCTCACACAGTATTTGCGCAGGAATTTTTCGAACGTGTTTTTTTGGGGAAAAAAATGTTTTGTGTTTAAAAAAAAACAAAACAGTAAAGTTAGCCCAATGTTTTTGCATTTTGTGAAAGATGAAGTTACGACGAGTAAATAGATACCTAACATGTCACGCTTCAAAATTGCACACGCTCGTGGAATGGCGCCAATGTTCGGTACTTAAAAATATCCATAGGCGACGCTTGAAATTTTTTTACTGGTTACATGTTTTGAGTTACAGAGGAGGTCTAGGGCCAAAATTATTGCTCTCGCTCCAACGTTCGCGGCGATACCTCACATGTATGGTTTGAACACCATTTTCATATGTGGGAGGGACGTATGTGTTCGCTTCTGCGTGCGAGTACATGGGGACAGCGGCGCTTTAAATTTTTTTTTTTTTGTTAATTATATATATTTTTTTTTTTTATTTTGACACTTTTTTGAAAAAAAAAAAATTGATCACTTTTATTCCTATTACAAGGAATGTAAACATCCCTTGTAATAGCAATATAACATGACAGGTGCTCTTAATAGTGAGATATGGGGTCAATAAGACCCCATGTCTCACCACTAGGCTGGGAAGCCTGAAATTAAAAAAAATAATAAAACGATCGCCGCTTCCAAGCTGAAGCGGCGCCGTTTTTTTGAGTGGAGAGGCCGGGCGTGACGTCATAACATCGCACCCGGCCTCCGATGATCATAGAGACTCCGGGGACCATCTGGTCCGCCAGAAATCTCTATGATCTACATCCGGCACCGGCGGATCCACTCTCCGCCTCACGGTGAGTCGGAGCAGGCACCGGAGGGCGGCGGGAGGGGGGGACGTCCCCTCTCGCCTCCCATAGGAACGATCAAGTGGCGGAACGGCCGCTATGATCATTCCTATGGTGTAGAGATTCGCCGGCTGAAACCGGCAATATCTGAATGATGTTTGTAACTACAGGCATCATTCAGATATACCTGCTCAAAGCCAAGGACGTCATATGACGTCCTTGGTATTGAAGTGGTTAACCACTTCAATACTGGGCACTTTCACCCGCTTCCTGTCCTGGCAAATTTTCAGCAATGTCACATTTTGAAAAACAATTGCGTGGTCATGCAAGACTGTACCCATATGACATATGACATTTTTATCATTTTTTAAACAAAAAATAGAGCTTTAAATTGGTGGTATTCAAACAACTTAAATAAATAAACAATCTTTCTTCATAAATTTAGGCAAAAATGCATTCTGCTACATTTGTTTTGTGAAAATCACCCAAATCAGTGTTTATTTTTTGATCTGTAGGAAAGTTATAGAGTCCACAAACTATGGTATATACTGTATATCAGAAAATCAATCAATTCTGATGTACTGACGGACTATCTAATTTCCTGAGGCCCAAAAATATCACAGTACAGATAACCCCAAATGACCCCTTTTTGGAAAGTAGACAGTCAAAGATATTCAGTAAGAGGCCTAGCAAGTTTTTTGAAGTTGTAATTTTTTGTCATAAGTTTTTGGAAAATTAAGAAATTGAATAAAATTTCACTTTTTTTTCTTCTTTTTTTTACATACTGTCACCAATGCAGTACAGCGTAATCAGTGGTGTGGCAGTGATCAGGGACACTGACTGGTGACAGTTTTTTTTTTTTTCTTTTATTACATTTTTTTTTTTTACCTAAAACTTTTTTTGAACCCCTGTGACCAGAGCAATACAATGTTACCATAGTAACACTGTATTACTCTGGGAAAGTGATCAGGGTTTTTTTTCTTTTTACACAGTATGATTGCTTATACCAGTGAATTTCACTGGTATAAAAAAAAACATTTTTACTGAATGAAACTGATTCATTCAGTATGCTGTCATTGGCCACATTTAATCACATGGTACAGATGGGCTGTGATTGGCCCTGTCTGTACCATGTGATTACTGTAACCAAACACAGCTAGCAACACATTTGTATATAATGAATGGCATGTAAGGAAGCCATTCATTGATTACAATTGTCATATGATCTGATGTGATTGGTCACTGCAATCACATGGTACCTGCCAGCATAGTGATCAGTCATCAGCTGTGTCCAGTGGACAGATGCATGTTTCGGGAGGAACACCCGCAACGAGGAAAGTCCCGCATGGCTGTCATTTTACAATAGGCCATGCAGGAAGTGGTTAATGTATGTCAGTACAGTACTTTCTGTATATCTTTACTAGTACTATAATGCTTTTTGATTCTAACAATTAATATACAAAATAATGAAAACCCTATTATACATTTTAACAGTGGGAACAAAGAGATTCACACTACACCATGTGGTACATAAAAGTGCTCTGCACTAGGATTAAAAATTTAGATACATAGATTTTACATCTATAAACACAGTTTTAATCTTTTTATGCAAGTATAAAAGTAAATTTCATCTTTAACCACTTCAGCTCCAGAGGATTTGGCTGCTCAATGACTGGGCCATTTTTTGCGATTTGGCACTGCGTCAATTTAATTGACAATTGCGCAGTCGTGCGACGTTGTACCCAAACAAAATTGACGTCTTTTTTTCCCTCACAAATAGAGCTTTCTTTTGGTGGTATTTTATCATCTCTGCGATTTTTATTTTTTGCGCTATAAACAAAAAAAGAGTGATGATTTTGAAAAAAATCAATATTTTTTACTTTTTGCTATAATAAATATCCCCCAAAAATATATAAAAAAAACAATTTTTTTCTTCAGTTTAGGCCGATATGTATTCTTCTACATATTTTTGGTAAAAAATCGGAATAAGCGTATATTGATTGGTTTGCGCAAAATGTATATAGCGTCTACAAAATAGGGGATAGTTTTATGGCATTTTTATTATTTATTTTTTTTAGTAATGGCGGCGATCTGTGATTTTTATCATGACTGCGACATTATCGGACATTTTTTACACTATTTTGGGACCATTGTCATTTATACAGTGATCAGTGCTATTAAAATGCATTTATTACTGCGTAAATGACACTGGCAGTGAAGGGGTTAACCACTAGGGGGCGGTGAAGGAGTTAAGTGTGTCCTAGGGAGTGATTCTAACTGTGAGGGGGCTGGGCTTGAACACACAGGACAGTGATCGCTGCTCTCAATGACAGAGAGCAGTAGATCACTATCCTGTCACTAGGCAGAACGGGGAATGCTTTGTTTACAAAAGCATCTCCCCATTCTACCTCTCTGTGACACGATCGCTGGGAGACCGACAGACACCGAGCCACAGCGGGAAATTCAAAGGGATGTACAGGTACGCCCATTTGTCCAGCCGTGCCATTCTGCCGATGTAAATGTACATGCGACGGTCGGCAAGCGGTTAAATGCTTCACACCCTTAAAGGTAAGAGGCACAAAAATAACATTTACCAGGCTGTGAATGGTAGAATGAAAAAAAAATCATGTCCTTTAGCCAGAGATAAGCAAATAATTTGGATTCAGCTGGTGAATTTTAAAGCTTGAAAAAACATTTTATGGCTGGAGTTCCTCTTTAACAAGAACCCAGCTCAAACATCACTAATTGCTGGTTCTCCAAATATCTGCAAAAGAAATGTTTATGAGCTATAAACTGAGAAAACAGTGTAGAAGACCATTGTTGTAAAATCCATTTCCATCATTAAAAGGTCAGAAAAACCTTTTCCGCTAGCAGAGTCATGAATGATAATTGAAACTGAATTTGCTTTACAAAACAAAATCCCTTGAGCTGATGTCAGCAATTTACATTTATTAACAGGGTTCTATCAATCATATGCAAATAATAATCCAATCTAAGACCTTTCTGAGTATCATGGCACCTGGGCATTCATACAATGTCAGGTGCTCTGGGGATAGAAAAAATCATTTAAAAGGAGCATGCCTGGAGATACACTCTGGACCTGCATTGGTTGCAGGGCTACATTTCTCATGTTGCTCAGCTTGAAGGTCAAATGTGTAAAGGAAGTGAAGGAAAGTAGCATAAATATGAATATATATTTTACAAGTCAAATCATAAAAACATACATTTCAAGATTCTCAAAGTCTTTTTTTTTCATAAAGCCATTTCAATGGAGCATGGAATAGAAACAATCTAATTATGACTATTATAAAACTTCAAGCAAGCTGCTAAATGTACAGCTATGTGTGTGTGTGTTTGTGTGTGTGTGTGTCTGTGTGTGTATATGTATGTGTGTATGTGTGTATATGTATGTGTGTATAACCATCTAAGATGCCACAGAGATTGTTGGGTCCTACAGCTCCACTGCATTTAGGAAGCACATCTTGGTCCAGATCACACCCTTAAAGTGGTTGTAAACCCTTACAGGCCACTTTTACCTACAGGTAAGCCTAGATTAAGGCTTACCTGTAGGTGCAAGAAATATCTCCTAAACCTACACGGTTTAGGAGATATTTCCAAAAGACAGGCACCGATGTCTACGGCGCATGCGCCGTAGACAACGGCGCGCAGGCGCACTGAGCGTACCGTCTCTAACGGCACCAGTGCGCATGCACGGGAGTGACGTCATCATGGCTTCGGCCAATCACAGTGCCAGAGCCGCGATACCCAGAAAGAAGATGGGCGCTTTGTGGAAGAAGGGACAGCGGTGACATCACAGGCTCCTGTGTCAGGTAAGTGACACATAATGGGTTACTATGCGATGCATAGTATCCCATAATGCTTTACCTTTGCAGGGAAACAAAGAGGAAGTAAACCCATCAGGGTTTACTTCCTCTCTAACACACTGATTGGCTAATGACATAGCAGCAGCAACACATTGGCAGGTCTTCATTTGTTCTCTCTCAGCAAAGCTCCCAATTTTATACTGATAGGACTGCATACTACAGAGCAGCATGATTGGCTCCGACTGCTGACTCTCCTCGTTACAAATTCCTGAGGTAAATTGCAGGAAGCTGGGAGACAGTCAAGCATTTAGCGATTAAGTCACTTTATTAATTCTTGTTTTTATTATTCTGCATGGAGTTCAACTGTACACAGAAAATTATTATTGTTTTTATTAATACTATTACTATTCTTTGCACTGTATACATCCTAAATATACCTTCAAAAATATAAAGCTGAAGATAATGGAGTCAAAGAGGCTTTATGTTACACTTGATTAGGACTGAAAACTATAAACTCATCCAGGGTAAAAAAATAAACATAAAAATCCTGAACAATCTTCAAATCCTGAGATTGTCCCTGAATGGCCACATATAATTTTAACAGTTAAAACAGAACTAAACCTATCAATTTAACTGTTTCCTAAAACAGTTACATTCAAGGCATGCTGTGATGGATAACTGCCACAATTGTGCTCTCCACCAAACTGTCAAGCCATTAAATGGCTGGTGTCATAATTGATCACATGCGCTGCACCTGTAGATCACATAGAGACTAAGATGGCAGCTTCCTTGGTTGTAAGAGCCCTTTCACACTGGGGCGGGGGGCGGCGTCGGCGGTAAAACGCCGCTATTATTAGCGGCGTTTTACCGTCAGTATGCGGCCGCTAGCGGGGCGGTTTTACCCCCGCTAGCGGCCGAGAAAGGCTTAAATACCACCGCAAAGTGCCTCTGCAGAGGCGCTTTGCCGGCGGTATAGCCGCGCCATCCCATTGATTTCAATGGGCAGGAGCGGTAAAGGAGCGGCATACACACCGCTCCTTCACCGCTCCGAAGATGCTGCTGGCAGGACTTTTTTTACTGTCCTGCCAGTGCATCGCTCCAGTGTGAAAGCCCTCGGGGCTTTCACACTGGATACACAGCAGCGGCGCTTTCGGGTCGGTTTGCAGGCGCTATTATTAGCGCAATAGCGCCTGCAAACTGCCCCAGTGTGAAAGGGCTCTTAAGGAGAGGAGGGTTTAGTTCCACTTTAAGTATTTAAATCTTTAAGTATAACTGTTTTATATTCCAATATATACTCCTTAGATGACTGGGAATAAAAAGACTCCTAGTTCGGTTCGCAGCAGAACATGTGAACAGGAAAAAATATGTTTGAACACGTGAACACCATTAAAGTCTATGAGATACAAACGTGAACAATCAAAAGTGCTAATTTTAAGGGTTAATATGCAAGTTATTGTCATAAAAAGTGTTTGGGGAAAAACTGACGTTTTTTCAGGAGCAGTGATTTTAATGATGCTTAAAGTGAAACAATAAAAGTGAAATATTCCTTTAAATTTTGTACCTGGGGGGTGTCTATAGTGTGTCTGTAAAGTGGCGCATTTTTCCCGTGTTTAGAACAGTCCCTGCACAAAATGACATTTATAAAGGAAAAAATTAAATGAATTGTCGGGTCCCAGCAATACAGATAAAAGTCATTGAAAAAAATGGCATGGGATCCCCCCAGTCCATTACCAGGCCCTTTGGGACTGGTATGAATATTAAGGGCATGTTGAGGGCATGTGGCCTGTTACGGTTCAGGAGAGGGGGGCGCTCTCTCATCCCCCTCTTTTCCTGCGGCCTGCCAGGTTGCGTGCTCAGATATGGGTCTGGTATGGATTTTTGGGGGGACCTCCACGCCATTTTTTTTATTTTGGCGCGGGGTTACACTTAAAATCCATACCAGACCCGATCTGGTATGAACTTTGAGGGGGACTCCTATGTAATTTAAAAAAAAAATGGTGCAGGGTTCCCCTTAATATCTATACCAGACCTGAAGGGCCTGGTATGGAATTTGGGGGGACCCCCACGCAATTATTTTTTAAATTTTGGTTCTGGATTCCCTTTAATAGTCATACAAGACCCAACAGGCCTGGTAATGGACTGTGGGGGAATCTCATGCCATTTTTTTCAATGACTTTTATCTGTATTGCCGGGACCCGACAATTCATTATAGCTGCGAGTAGTTTTAAATAACTTTTTTCCTTTATAAATGTAATTTTGTGCAGGGACTGTTCTAAACACGGGAAAAATATGCCACTTTACAGGCATACTATAGACACTCCCAGGTACGAAGTTTAAAGGAATATTTCACTTTTATTGTTTCACTTTAAGCATTATTAAAATCACTGCTCCCGAAAAAACAGCCCTTTTTAAAACTTTTTTTCTGCATTGATACATGTCCCCTGGGGCAGGACCCAGGTCCCCAAACACTTTTTATGACAATACCATGCATATAAGCCTTTAAAATTACAACTTTTAATTTCTCTCATAGGCTTTTAAAGGGTGTTCCGCGGCTTTCGAATTTGCCACAAACACCCCAAATCGTTCGCTATTAGGCGAACAGGCGAACACCCGTTGTTCGAGTCGAACTTACGTTTGACTCAAACATTGGGCTCATCCCTATTGGTTACTCAATAGCTTATGCTTTTTTGGAGCTGTGCTGTCTGGATGGAGGACAACGTTTCTGTTGCTGGACAATAACCCCTTCCTGTTGTTCATATACATATACAGTATGTGGGAGCCTCAAGTGGGCCTTATTCAATGCTGCCACATATATGCCTTGATGTCTTGTGTCGAGAGTGTACTCAGTAGCACCCCGAGCACGGTGACAGGCATGCCACTGACAGCTCCCAGTTGCCCAGATTGATGATTGCAAGCTAAAAGGATGAGCTTCTGATCACAGTGACAGCAAATCATGGGGATCACAGAATCAGGAAGGCCATGAAGACAAAAAGAACACTATTGTTTTTGGACATTACTACATAGGAGAATTTATTTTGAGATGTTTTTTGGTGTTGGGTCAAGGTAGGGGCAAGAAATATAGACCTAAGGTTTAAAATTTTTTTTTTTTTTTTTTTTTTACAGTTTTGGGGCAGTTTTCCATATTTTGATAATGAAACTATTTAGAAGAGATCTATTAACATTTGCCACCAAATGAAGGCCCAATTTGTCCTGAAAAAAACAAGGCACAGTTTTACTAACACATGACAAAGTTGCTGGGTTCATGCAATAAGGAGTTAACTGATAAGCAATTCTAAAACAAATTCACTGATTGACTGTAAAGCAAACAGTTCAGTTTCTTCTTTCCAAACCCTGGTTCAACAGAACTGTCCTGATTTGCCACTCTTCTCATGTTCTCACATAAAGCTACAATATAATTTTTTTTTTCTTTATCAATAAAACTTTTTCCTGAAAAATTCAGAAGGCTAAAATTTTGAATGGAATATGTTATAAACGCCTGTGTCCTCCAGAACAGACTGTCCTAGCATCAGGAAATGCAGGTTACATCACAGGCCTGCCATCTGCTGCTTCTGCATCCAAGTCAAAACCTAATTCCGTCTCTATGGCTGCTCTACACTCTAACCTGATTCCATTTTGCATATATTTAATTAGAGAGGCTGTAATTTAATTTCATATTGTGTTTGACCTGAAATACGAGCTTCATTTAATTACTCCTTTCACTTGCCTGGATGTCATGGCTCAAGTCGATGTTAGCTGATCAGTAAAGATGTCACACGAGGGCCAAGAATTATACTTTGTAAATGGAATATTACATACCGTGGAGAAACGGATTCTGATATTTAGCCACGTTAATTCTATTCTTGTTGTACAGCCTGGATGAGAGTTACAGGTGCTATCTGCATGCCTAAATTTGTCAGCGCTTTCAACCTGCAGGAATTCATTATTATTTGATGGTGGAATATGTTCAGTGCATGCTAACCGTATTGCAGATGAATTTCTGCTTTTTATAAGGCTGCCTGTACCCTTCCACCTATGTTCTTCATTTCTTCAGGGCACATGGCTTTTCATCAAAGATCTGCACATGAGCAAACTAAACATGCATCATACAGTATTTGCTTTACCAATGTGCATATCATTTAAAGCAGATATGAACAGAAATCTACAGATAGCAAAATTCAGCCTTCAAGAAGGTCAGTTGACCAGACTTTACTATGCGCAAGGTGGAGGACAAAGCAAAAACAAAGGCTCCTGTATGAGAGCAATTCTTTGCCTGCCTCCCCAACCTCCCTTCAACTAGGTAGACAGATCAAATGAAAATTAAATGAAAGAAGCATTTTGCATGTCTCGATGCTTATCAGTTGGGTAGGATAACATTTTTTAGTTGACCAATACCAACTGAATATTAAAAATCAATACCTTGGTTAAGTCATCATGAAGGATGTCTCTAATTTCAAACAATGTCCAAAAAAGGCACTGCTGCAATAAAAATGCTATCTAGGGTATTTCTATTAAATTAAATTATAGGTTATCACTGCTAATAATCTCAGTAGGTCCAGCAGGAAAACAAGAAAAGGAATCTTTGAGGTGGCGAAAAAATATGGCGTCATCAAATATAAATAATTTCAGTAGTTAGATATCCTTTTCAATTGAAAAATGTGACATTAAACAATGATTCCATATTTATATTTAAGGAATGAACATTACAACAAAGTCAATATGTTGTAAAATAAAGAATGCAGCCAAAATCATTCCAACATATTAGCGATCGAACCCTAAAATCTGGAGGGGCTATAGACCGGAAGATGTCAAATCTTCTCAATTTTAATGTCATAATGTACAGAAATCAGCACCTGAAGATTCTACAGTAACTGAGACTCCCTGAATTGTTAATCTCGTGGTACTCCACTGTGATTCCTCCCACCAACCCATGTGTCAACACAGGACACAGTAGTGGTTTAGGGGTCAGCAAGAGAAACCATTGAGCCCAGCAGGGTACCCGAAGATTGACAATCAAGGTGCTTGGTACTGATGCTGATGCTACAGGTGCAAATGTTTCTAAATTCCAGCAGCATTCAGTACCACAGTTAGCCAGTTAGGTATTTATTATCTTCATTACAGGGATCAGCTTTTTTTGCCAGCTTTAAACATAATGTAAAAGTAACATAAGTAAAATAATGTTGATGAAACAGCTAATGACTCAGACTTCAGAGCTACACAAGTGGGTACTGGCAGCATAACACTGGAAATTGCTCTTTTCTGCTGCCACATGCTATGATGTCACAAGTTGATGATTTAAATCCATACTTATGCTGCACATTATAGAAGGGCTCACAGCTTACTATTGCAGTTTAAGCCGTAACAATCTTCGCCCATCAGTGGAGTCTGCAGGCTTTTCATAAACACTTGCCATAACACCCTTCATGTTTTGGCAGCAGATGCCAGCTTTAAGTGCTAATCAAAAATATGAACAGCATGTTCAGGTCACTGAAATGAATATTACTTCCATGTGGTCTTCCAAATCATTGACTGTCAGCAGCTGGTACAATAAAATGTGAGCACTCTGGACCATGGGTGTTGTTCAATAATTTTTGGAGGCTAAAGTAAGAAATCAACTTTCATTACACAAAAATTTAAAAAGAAAGTTTTGTTTTAGATAAAATTACACTTTCTGCAATGCAATAAAACATCCCAATTGATAACAAATATAAATAAAACAATATATTTGTGTCATGAATATTTTGATAAGTGTAAGTGTACAGCTTGTATAACAGTGTAAACTTGCTGTCCCCTCAAAATAACCCAACACACAGCCATTAATGTCTAAACCGCTGGCAACAAAAGTGAGTGCACCCCTAAGTGAAATGTCCAAATTGGGCTCAATTAGCCATTTTCCCTCCCCGGTGTCATGTGATTCATTAGTGTTACAAGGTCCCAGGTGTGAATGTGGAGGTGTGTTAAATTTGGTGTTATCGCTCTCACTGGTCACTGGAGGTTCAACATGGCACCTCATGGCAAAGATCTCTCTGAGGATCTGAAAAAAAAAATTGTTGCTCTACATAAAGATGGCCTAGGTTATAAGAAGTTTGCCAAGACCCTGAAACTGAGCTGCAGCACATTGGCCAAGACCATACAGTGGTTTAACAGGACAGGTTCCACTCAGAACAGGCCTCGCCATGGTCGACCAAAGAAGTTGAGTGCATGTGCTCAGCGCCATATCCAGAGGTTGTCTTTGGAAAATAGACATATGAATGCTGCCAGCATTGATGCAGAGGTTGAAGGTTGATCCCCTCCCTTTGGAGACTGGGCTGCAGGGCAGTATTCCAACATGATAATGACCCCAAACACACCTCCAAGACGACCACTGCCTTGCTAAAGAAGCTGAGGGTAAAGGTGATAGACTGGCCAAGCATGTCTTCATACTTAAACCCTATTGAGTATCTGTGGGGCATCCTCAAATGGAAGGTGGAGGAGTGCAAGGTCTCTAACATCTACCAGCTCCATGATGTCATCATGGAGGAGTGGAAGAGGACTCCAGTGGCAACCTGTAAAGCTCTGGTGAACTCCATGCCCAAGAGGGTTAAGGCAGTGCTGGAAAATAATGGTGGCCACACAAAATATTGACACTTTGGACCCAATTTGGACATTTTCGCTTAGGGGTGTACTCACTTTCGTTGCCAGCAGTTTAGCGGTTTATTATTGTCTGTGTTTTGAGGTATTTTGAGGGGACAGCAAATTTACACTGTTATACAAGCTGTACACTCACTACTTTACATTGTAGCAAAGTGTCATTTCTTCAGTGTTGTCACATGAAAAGATATAATAAAATATTTACAGAAATGTGAGGGGTGTATTCACTTTTGTGATATACTGTGTGTGTGTGTGTGTATATATATATATATATATATATATATATATATATATCATTCTGCATCAGGATAAATAAAAGTATCTGACCTGCCTTCAAGCCATACAGTATATACCCAATTTGCCCCATGCACTTTTGTCTACATTTCTGCATATGGATTGCTATTACATAGTGCTGCTCAGATTATCTGATGAAGACTGCAACAAGCATACAGATAGCATTAGACTTTAAGATGAATACCTATAATGATTATTATTGCTTGTGACAACAGTGCAAGACCTGAACCACTACGTTTAAAGCTCAACTAAACCTCCCTTTTTTATTACTGTAGCACAGTCAGGTTGCCTGAAATATGTTTATTCATTGTTTATTAAATTTTCAGATTTTGGTAAAAAGTTATAAAGGAGACGATCAAGAGGTTTTTACAAAGGTAAAAGATTTGAAAACTTAATATACATAAAGATTACACAATCCATTTTTCAATAACATGAGTCAACCAAGTATATTATACAATATTCCAAAAGTATTTTATAATGAAATATTATGGCAGTTTAATTTCAGGTTCTAAGCACAAAGAACTAAAATCTACATGTTTGCATGGGGTCATGTATACTCAAGCCATTACTTGTCTCTTTAGGGGGAGAGAGATAATGGAAAAAAACATTGGGGTTAGAAACAGAGTGGGAGAAAGGGAAGAAGTGGGATAGGGGAAAGAAAGCGTGAAAGGGGGAAAAGAAAGAAAAAAACATTTAGAATGAGTAGCCTATTGACAAGGGTGAGACCTATTCCCGAATCTTTTCCAAGTGCCCAGCAGCTATAGGAAATATGTCCTTGAAGTTCCCTAGAGAAATTTAACAAATAGTCTCCTAGGAAACATGAATTTGAACAAGGTCCAAGGAAGTTTTCTTCTTGACATTTTAAACAATTCAATTTCCCCAATGTCTCGCTATAATTGTGTGCCATCATCTAACCGTGTCGTAAGAAAGCTTTTTTAATGGATTTAAAGTTACCCGGAAGGATTGGCAAGAGAGTAATACATGGGTTTGGTTTATGTTATTACCCATGATTGTGTTGCATATGTGCAACATTTTGTAGTAAAAAGATAATGATTAACTAGAATTTACTCCATATGTGAATTATTATACCTTTCTCTTTGAGATGTCTCCAACAAGTATTCCAGATCTTTGATATGTATTTCAATCCGACATCTATACCATCTAGATATAATCTTGTAATTTCTCTTTTGAAGTCTAGCTGATACAGACATTATATGTGATGGTATAAATGCCCTCTCCTAGTCCATGGGTGATAGGGATTGCTCTGAATCTTTTTTCCCATTTGGCAATGAAATATGGATAGTTAGAGAACACAAGGGGTCTAATCAATGAAGATGGTGG
Organism: Aquarana catesbeiana; assembly: GCF_042186555.1. Classification (NCBI taxonomy): domain Eukaryota; kingdom Metazoa; phylum Chordata; class Amphibia; order Anura; family Ranidae; genus Aquarana; species Aquarana catesbeiana. Next base: position 168,313,201 of record NC_133327.1, on the reverse strand, counting down.
ATAAATGAAACAAACATAGTTAGAGAGTTGAAACTTTCCCAAGACAAGTCAATTGGTCAATACACATAGATGAAGAAAGTTCCAAAAGGGGGTAGGGTGCTATTTGGAAGAACTTGAGGGATTTCAGTGCCTTCTGTTATTTTCCATGCTAGAAATATAGGAGAAGTTTATGCTGGTGGGAATTTAGGGTTGGAGAAGAAAGGCGCCACCGGACCCAGCCTAGAGGCTAATAATCATCTTTTAAGAATGTCATCCCTTATCTGTAGAGTATTAGATACTGTAAGAGGTAAGCTATCTGAAGTAGGTTACAACTCTAGGGCATTCCAGGGTATGGATTTCGGTTATAAGGCAAGGACATCCTCATGCACAGAGATCAAGTTTGTTCTGTTTATTGTGAAACCAATCCACTATTCTAGTGATTGTAGCCGCTGAGCATTATATACTGTAGATAAATAAGGAAGGTCAAACTCACCATTCATTTTAGGATTGTCTAAAATATAAAGGTATCAAGGCTTTTTTTATTTGCTAGTGTGATGCCATCTTTTTGCCAAACTCCCCTATGCCAACAGTAAGCTAAAGATCCAGATCACTGCTCTCACTGATAAAGCATGCCTCTTTCACAGTCACAGCTACTGTGCTCCAATCAGCAACACTCATCCTCCCTGAGCAGGATTGTTAATTGGACCACTGTGTAGGGTCGTGTTGATCATGTGAAGCCAACAGTCTCCAGCGTGCTGCTGGCACAGGGGAGTTAAGCTAAGCTGCAGCACAATAATATGTTAAAAAAGAGAAAAAAAAAGACTGACGCATCCTTTATATTTTAAGTAGCCTGACTACATCACAATAATACAGGTTAGAGGTTAAAATGGTATTAACAATCCATATCTTTCTAGAGCCTGGGGCAGGGGGTTGTGTCTTCTCTATACTATAGTGAGCCATTCTCTTGATATGAGAAACAAAATGGAGGTCCCCCTGGATCAATCCTTGCAACTATTGGAAAGAGATTACTACTATTCCTTGGTGCGTTCACACACACACGTACACGTCTTCCCCAAAACGTATTTTTATCGTACTTATAAGTATCATGAATCTCTACAGTCAGCTCTTGCTGGGGTCAACCTGTCCAAATGCACACAAAAACCAATTCACACCTCTGTATAACACTTGATTAGTGCATCTGCTGGGATTAATAAAAAATAGTCTGATATTGTTCACTGAACTTGTTGAAACTGCACTGTGAAGCAGAGAGATGCCATAAACCACTGTTCGCAGCATATGAGTAAGGCCGATAACTGCAAATATTTTCCATTTCCCACTATTTCATTTTTTAGAGCTCCAAAACCAAATAAAATTATTTTTCTGTACAGAGTGGGGAGTGATAGAACAGTATTTTCTAGCTGTCTGAAACCCTTCACATTTTATTCCTGCAATACCATGAAGAAAAAAGAACAGGTCTCTAGTATAATTAACAAGTGTTTTTTCCCTGCTGAGATTTATTTTTATATAATGGACTGCTGTTTAAGGGATACAAATGTTCCATAGAATAGAGAAGTTTTGACAAGCGTCCAGAATGGAGCAAGGAGTTATAGAGTAACCATGTTAGCTGTAAGGGTCTGATTATCTAAGCAACCTAATGTTGAGGAGCCATATTTCGGGAGGCACACGTCCAGACACAATCCCGGCAACTTGCAGATCTTGGTTGTGTTATACTGCCAGCTGGAAGCTGGAATGAGTGTTGCTGGAAGTGGCCTTGGCCACTTTTTAAAGCATTACATTGTTACATAGCTGGTAAGGTTGAAAAAAGACACAAGTCCATCAAGTCCAATCTATGTGTGTGCGCTTTTATGTCAATATTACGTTGTATATCCCTGTATGTTGTGGTCGTTTAGGTGATATCTAATCGTTTTTTGAAATGATCTCTGCTCCTTGCTGAAACCACTGCTTGTGGAATAGAATTCCACATCCTTACCGCTCTTACCGTAAAGAACCCTCTACGCAGTTTCCGGTTCAATCGCTTTTCCGCAGATTTTAGTGAATGGCCTTGGGTCTGTTTAAATGCCCTTTTGTGTAAAAGTTTTATCCCTATTGTGGGGTCACCAGTACGGTATTTGTACATTGAAATCATATCCCCTCTCAAGCGTCTCTTCTCCAGAGAGTATAAGTTCAGTGCTAGTAATTTTTTCTCATAACTTAGATCCTTCAGTCCCTTTATTAGCTTTGTTGCCCTTCTCTGGACTCACTCTATTTTCCAGCACATCCTTCCTGAGGACTGGTGCCCAGAACTGGACGGCATACTCCAGGTGCGGCCGGACCAGAGTCTTGTAGAGTGGGAGAATTATCGCTTTATCTCTGGAGTTAATTGCCTTTTTAATGCATGTCAATATTCTATTGGCTTTGCTTGCAGCAGCTTGGCATTGCATGGCATTGCTGAGCCTGTCATCTACTAGGGCCCCCAGGTCCTTTTCCATCCTAGATTTCCCCAGAGGTCCCCCCCCCCATTAAGTAGATTGCATTCATGTTTTTGCCACCTAAATGCATTATTTTACATTTTTCTACACTAACCACTTCATCCCCGGAAGATTTGCCTGCTGAAAGATCGGGCCATTTTTTGCGATTGGGCACTGCGTCGCTTTAACTGACAAGTGCGCAGTCCTGCGACATTGCACCTAGACAAAATTGACGTCCTTTTTTTTTCCCACAAATAGAGCTTTCTTTTGGTGGTATTTGATCGCCTCTGCGGTTTTTATTTTTTGTGCTATAAACAAAAAAAAGAGCAACAATTTTGAAAAAAATGCAGTATTTTTTACTTTTTGGTATAATAAATATCCAACAAAAATATATAAAAAAAATTTTTTCCTCAGTTTAGGCCGATATATATTCCTCTACATATTTTTGGTAAAAAAAAAAATCGCAATAAACGTATATTGATCAGTTTGTGCAAAAGTTATTGCGTCTACAAAATAGGGGATAGTTTTATGGCATTTTTATTATTAATTTTTTTTACTAGTAATGATGGCGATCTGGAATTTTTATCGGGACTGCGACATTATGGCGGACACATCGGACACATTTTTGGGACCATTGGCATTTATACAGTGATCATTGCTATAAAAATGCATTGATTACTGTAAAAATGTCACTGGCAGGGAATGGGTTAACACTAGGGGCAATTAAGGGGTTAACTGTGTACCCTGTTAGTGCTTCTAACTGTAGGGGGAGGGGACTGACCTAGAGGAAGTGAAAGATCGTGATTCCTAGCTAATAGGAAGTCACGATCTGTCACGCCTCTCAGAACAGAACAGGGATGAGTGTGTATACACACACTCATCCCTGTTCTGTCTCCCGTGCCCGAGATCGCTCGTGGCCAGCGTCCATGAGCATCAGCACCCCCCGATGCACACCGGGTGTGGGTGCGCACCTCTGGCAGCGTGCGCGTGCCTGCTATCCCGATCCCATGAGCCGACATATAGCTACGACGGCTCGCGGGATCATGCCGACCTGCCAAAGTAAAATGATGGTGGCTGGTCGGCAAGCGGTTAAGCCTCATTTGCCATGTAGTTGCCCACCCCATTAATTTGTTCAAATCTTTTTGCAAGGTTTCCACGTCCTACAGAGAAGCTATTGCCCTGCTTAGCTTAGTATCATCTGCAAATACTGAGGTTGAGCTGTTTATCCCATCCTCCAGGTCATTTATGAATACAATAAACAGGATTGGTCCCAGGACCCCAGGAGGGACCCCACTTTCCACATCCGCCCATTCCTGAGTACTCCCTATTTATCACTACCCTCTGAACTCGCCCTTGTAGCCAATTTTCAATCCAGGTACTCACCCTTTGGTCCATGCCGACAGACCTTAGCTTGTATAATAAATGTTTGTGGGGAACTGTATCAAATGCCTTTGCAAAATCCAGATACCCTACATCTACGGGACTTCCTTCATCTAGATGGCATTATTGGTAGGGTGCCGTTATTAATGCCCGTTATCACCACCAGTGCAGTGCCCAGGCATTTACTGCCCACTCCAGCTGTACAATGTAAACAATACACTCTATGTCACTGGGGAGAGGCTCTCCAAGAATTCTAGAAGGACCCTCTGCACACTGCTAAACCCTTTCCAGCAAACTATGCAATGAAAAACAGGGATATTTAGTTCACATATATTGCAATACATGTTTAAGCTGACCAACTGCGTCAAAGTAATCCCCCTTCTGGCCAGTCCTACAGTGCCTTGCCACTGCAAATGCTATTGTGGACACCATGCCAACATGGGGCATAAAGACCCAAGGTGGGGGAGAGCAACTAGGTTCAGATCTGGTCACTGACCTGCATTGCAACAGAGAAAAGATATACCTGTGCTCAAAAAGCTTTGAGCACAGGTATATCTTTTCTTTAGGTTCTCCGAGAAGACACAAGCTTTAAGACACAGTAGTGGCCGAATTCCAGTCTGGTGGCTATGAGGGCAGCTAAAGTGAAAGTATCAGCTACCTTTTGGCTGTTATGTCTGTCAGTCTCCACTAAGTGGGCACAGTACTGCACAGACAGCACACAGATACAGACAGGTGTAAAAACTATTGTCCAGGTAAAGTAGAACCCTTTGCTGGTTATTATTAGTGGTATCCATTCATTGCTTGTTGGAGATAGTGAGGGAATACTTTTACAATTGTAAATGTTACAATTCTTCAAAAAGAGAAATAAATAGATATTGTGATGTAGATATGAGACAAGCAATTCATATACGTAGATGCGCTGACAGCGCAAACCGAGGGTAGGCAACCTTGGCACTCCAGCCATGGTGAAACTACAAATGCCATCATGCCTCTGCCGCTGGCAGTCATACCTGTGGCTGTCTTGCAATGCCGCATGGGCTTGTAGTTCCACAACATCTGGAGTGCTGAGGTTGTCCACCCCGGTATTAATGAACTAATTCTCAAGCCCTAATTAAACCTACCTCACAAGCGAGGTGGATGGAGGAATCCTCCCTGCTGTGCTATTGTATTTTAAAAGCAAGGATTCCTCCGCTGTCAGAATACACCGATCAGCACTGCAGCTGGTTGATTAATCCATGTACAAAGGTATGGGAAAGATGTAGATGCTTATGTACTTATAGAAGCACCTTATATAAATGTAGGACTGTTACAAACAAGAGATCAAACTTATCCTGTGCTCAGCCAATTTAAAGCCAGCAGTAGACATGTCTATGAGGTGTTAGCTCTCAGATAATCCACTAGTAAAAAAAGGGATTTAAATTACCTTGCTATCATAATGCGGTGTATGTAATCAATTCAAGCCTGTTTTCATTAGTGCTGTTTTGATTTGTAAGTCACTGAGCACAGATGCTATGCTTGATGGGATTACGTTAAGTATTTTAAATGAATGAAGCAGATACACGGCAGTGGCAACACATACATACAAGCCAATCATTTTTTATTTATTTATTCTTGTATTTATTCTCAGTTTTTTAAACCCATTTCTCTGCTTTAAGGTCCATTCTGCAGATTAAAGGATTAACTGGCAGACCAAGAGCAAACAGGTTCTATAAATTGTAGGAAGGAGATTATGTCTCCTCTGATATTCCTATAAGAATATAGGCCGACATTCACATTGGAGCTTTCTATAAACAGCCCAGGATCATCTTCATAAATGCTGAAATCTACTTTTATAGACTAAGGTATCACAAGAAAAAAAGCACCACCATTCAATGCAATGTTGAGTCACATTACATATTTCCAGTTACGGTATATAATTTGTTAGCTTTTGATTTCACATAGTAGAGAAATGTGTCCACAACTTATTAGCATGATCCTTTAAACCCTGGATAAGAAAAGTTTGAATTTCAGAATATTCTAAATCAATCCAATCTTTTTAAATATGTCTCTGATCTGGTGATCCTACAATATGCAGTGCAGACCCAAATATTTTTCCCACAAACCATAAGATTTATCATTTTAAAAAAATCCAGTACTTGCAATTTACTTACAACCACTGATCAGATATAAACCTTCCTTGGAACCTTCAATGTTATTGGTGATGGAGTAAGCATGAGAAGTTAGATAGTATTGGCTTATGGAAGACTACTGCTATCAAAGTAAAGAGCTGTTTATGACTGAGATGCAATTAATTGTAACAGATTCCATTTAAAGCTTAACTCCATGTAAGCTGCCATAACCCCCCCCCCGCCACACACACACACACACACACACACACACAGACAGACACACACACCGTAGGGTAGTGCTGACAAGGGTATACTTCCAGTTTAATATTTGCTTTTAAGTTTCCGGTCATTTTTGCTATATCTTTTTGGGAAACGTACAAGAAGAGAATTTCATGTACACTTAGCTGAACATGTAGGGAATATCAAAAGAGGTTTTAAAAAGCATAACCTATCTAGACATTATGCTAAGTATCATGATAAGAAACTTAAAGGGACTTTGTTTTTGGCCTTTGACAAAATCCAACCCCATTGGAGGAGTACGAATATGATTTGATCAATTTCAAGACTTGAAACTAGGTGGATTTTTTACATGAAATCATATGTGCCCTTCGGTTTAAACTTCCACTGGCATATTAACTGTTTTATAAATAATGCCTAGATAATATGTAGAAGGGGCTAATTTATTTTTTTTGTTTTTTATTAAGATAATCTTTCTTTATTTATTTATTTTATCACTATCCCCTTTTTTATGTATATGTGTCAATAACATATGGAATTTTTTGTAACTTGCATTTTTCCCAAGAATTTGGTAAAACAAACATTCATGGTGAGTTTTATTGTTTTGTATTAACATGCTTTGTCCGCACGGCTTCTTCTTGCTTCCTTTTGTATTGCCATCCATTAAATACTTTGTTCTTTCTTCACTTCTGCCACTAGATGGTGATGTTCTTATTTTTTTAGTTTTTACACTTCCTTGTTTTCATTGCCTTGATCAGTGACCAGTAGTTAAAATGGCTGTTCCGCTATTCAATCTATTACACTGATCCAGCGGCCAGTAGTCAAGATGGCACTGGAGGTCTATAATGAGTATGAGCGATGACACTGTCACTTGGCCAATCCCCAGTCGATATCCGTTAGTGAGTGGAGTGTACAACAGTGACATCATCACATTTTTCCTCTCAAGAGGTGGATGGGCAAATTACATAGGAAGTGAAGAGAAGCTTCTGGAGACGCCACGGTTCTGTTATCAACAAACACTGCTGCATCACTTTTAAACAGCTTTTATTTTGTAAGTGCAATCTATTCATTTTATTAAATTCGCCTTTATTAAGTACTACACTATGGGAGCATTTCTTTTTATATCTTTTGAGTAACACTGGTCCCAGCTGCAGTTCCAGACAGCCTATTAAGGTCCTGGGGAGACCATTCTTTTCCCTCTGCTTGGTGAGACTACTGATTAGAAGTCATGGCGATCTGGTAAGCAGATTATTTACTCACCTGGGTGTGGAGCTGGACGCAGTTTATAAGAAGGATCTTTTCACGATTTCCTCCACTGCAAACTATCATTTTTACTTATATGGATGGGTGTTCACCCCTTTATTTATGGACTTGAATTTCAATGGGACTCTGATTTAGTTTTCTCATCACTTGTTTAATTGATCATTATCTTCACTAGCGCTGCATTTATTTTGTATATTCATCTGTTTGAAGTTTTTGTATAAGGCCCCTTTCACACTGAGGCGGTGGGGGCATCGGCGGTAACCGTCGTTTAGCGGCGGTATTTGGCCGCTAGCAGGCAGTTTTAACCCCCGCTAGCGGCCGAAATAGGGTTAAAACTGCCCGCAAAGCACCGCTACAGTGGCGCTATGCCGGCAGTATAGCCGCACTGCCCCATTGATTTCAATGGGCAGGAGTGGTGAAGGAGTGGTGTATACACCGCTCCTTCACCGCTCCAAAGATGCTGTTTGCAGGAGTTTTTTCCCTCCTGCCAGCCCACCGCTCCAGTGTGAAAGCCCTCGGGCTTTCACACTGGAGACACAGCAGTGGCAGTTTCAGGTCAGTTTGCAGGCGCTATTTTTAGCGCAATAGCGCCTGCAAACCTCCCCATTGTGAAAGGGGCCTAATGCCCCGTACACACGGTCGGACTTTGTTCGGACATTCCGAGAACAAAATCCTAGGATTTTTTCCGACGGTTGTTGGCTCAAACTTGTCTTGCATACACACGGTCACACAAAGTTGTCGGAAAATCCGATCATTCTGAACGCGGTGACGTAAAACACGTACGTTGGGACTATAAACGGGGCAGTGGCCAATAGCTTTCATCTCTTTATTTATTCTGAGCATGCGTGGCACTTTGTCCATCGGATTTGTGTACACACGATTGGAATTTCCGACAATGGATTTAGTTGTCGGAAAATTTTATATCCTGCTCTCAAACTTTGTGTGTCGGAAAATCCAATGAAAAATGTGTGATGGAGCCTACACACGGTCGGAATTTCCGACAACAAGGTCCTATCACACATTTTCCGTCGGAAAATCCGACCGTGTGTACGGGGCATAAGACTTTAAGGTGCTGGTAGCTGTGTATTTTCTATTCACAAATAATTTCTTATTCACCCAGATTCATTTCTTTCATAATTTTTCGAACGCTACGTTGGCCTTTGGGCTCCTTTTTTCATCTTTTTGGGAAAGCCCACATTACTAAAGTTTGCAAGGATAGTACACCACTAACTTTACCCTTATTCATCAGATTTGTACCAGTTGGACAAGGATGTTTATCTATTTATTTAAAATACAATACTCTGCTGTACAGCTGGCAATAAAACTCCCAATATTGACATACACATTTCACTAGGCATTGTTTGATTCATAAATAACCCTTTATAAAATCTATACAGTAAAACTTCAATATGGGCACATACTGATAATCATCTACACTCCACCTTGAGTGTACCCACTCCCCCCTTATTTTTATTAAATATTATTAGTTATCCTACAGCCATCTGGATGGTCTAGTAATATCTCATGTTCTTCCTCATCTTTGGTGATGGCCAGTCCTCACGTAATGAGGTGTGAGAACCACGTTGTCAAGGGGCACTTTGAGGCCAGGCCAGCATAATGGCACGTCCGAGATGGCCTAGGCTCAAAGTAAGTGGATTGGATGACACTGGGCATCATTCAACCTGGAAGAGGATTGGCTTTGGTATGGAGAGCTTGTGAGTCTGTGGAGGACTATGATGTAGAGTAGGTAGGTAGGTATTGCACCCAGGGCTACAATAATTTTTTCAAATCTGCAGGACAATTCCTTTTTAACTTAATTTTTTTAAATTATTTTAATTTTATTTTATTTGGTAAACTTCAGACATTCAGTTCTTTTCTGTGTATAATATGGTTTTATTGTTAATTAAATACCAATATTACAAAAAAAATACTAATTACAGTGGCAATGGCAAAGGGATTTATCTTAACAATAATTAACCTTGAGAGACTCTACCAATTTGGTTCAATGGTTCAAGGCTCCTAATGTATCTGGTGACCATGCTTACCAAGTGATCTGGAGAAGAAAAGTCATAGCATCAACCATGACAAAAGAAACAGCGGGCACTACCATCTAAGTGTAAAGTGTAGATTTGTTTGAAACACTAACAAGAAGTTAAAATTGCACTCACATTGTATAAAATCAGGTAGAGCAGAGTGATGCCTAGAAGCAGCTGGGCTGTAAATGCAGAACATGTGGCTGGAGATCACAGAGCTAGAGAAAGAAGCAGTGATAACTGGGACCTTCAGTGGGAGCCAGCGTGGAGCACACCATCAGCCTCTAACCAAGAGATGAGCCAAAGATACAAGAGTATGACAGGATGGAAAGGGGTATTGTTTCGGGGACACGCCCCTTTGTCAAACTTGGATAAGGGATTGGTTGGGATGCTTATGATGGAAGGAAAGGGGGCTGGGCGGGCTGTATGCAAACCACTGAACAATAGGGAGAGGGAAAGACCTGTATGAATGGCACCTAGGTCTCCTACTACACCCTCTCTAGAAATAAATGGCAGCATGGAAACAAAAAATATAGAGTGGACATCATCAATATTGACTAGATCGCGTAACAAAAACAGAAGAATAAAGGAACAAAATTACATTTGTAACAGAATTGAAGAACGGAGAAAGTTAAAAAGGATACTAGTGAATTTGTTTTAAGGGGACATAGTACAGATGGATAAATAAAAAATCTACCAAGGACAGGAGTTGGGCTGTTCACATAAAGAGCAACACATGCAATCTTTTTTTTTTTTTTTTGTCTTTAATGTTATCTTACAGAAGTTCCATCACTACGAGAGACTCAAGGTAATAACTTGCCCACTGTAAATCATATCAGTAGTGTATGAGGCTGTCTGGCGGCCATTGCCTGGTTTTGACAGGTGGCTCAGGGGAGTTAAAATTAGTCCTCATCCACCTGGTTTTGCCCCCTGACAGCCCCCATGTGAAAGAGACATTTTACAGCTTGTTAAAATTAAGGAAACGGTTCAATGTCTATAATTCCTTCAGTCTATCTTCAGACTATCATGAATGTTGCTTCCAGACTCTACCTTACTAACCACTCAGTGTCTGCAACCCCTCTCCACCAATCCCTACACTGGCTTTCGATCGCCCAGCGAATTAAATTCAAAATACTAACAACAACATACAAAGCCTTTCACAACTCTGCCCCGAGCTACATCACCAATCTTGTCTCTAAATATCACCCAAACCCTCCTCTTCGCTCCTCTCAAGACCTCCTGCTCTCAAGCTCCCTTGTCTCCTCCTCCAATGCTCATCTCCAAGGCTTCTCTAGAGTCTCTCCCATCCTCTGGAACTCTCTCCACCAATCTGTCCAATCTGTCCAGCTATCTCCTACTCTTGCTGACTTCAGGCGATCCTTTAAAACTCATCTCTTCTGGAAAGCCTATCACGCCTCCAACTAAACTTTTACCACCTCAGAACATTTACAACCTTTTTTTACCACTTGCCCCACCCTATTAGATTGTAAGCTCTTCTGAGCATGGCCCTCTTAACTCTCTTGTATTTTATTGTATTGTAACTATATTGTCTCCCTTTATATTGTAAAGTGCTGTGAAAACTGTTGGTGCTATAAAAATCCTGAATAATAATAATAATAATAATAATAACAATAATAATATCCATAGTCTGGAGACAGGACTTTAAACTGTAAGCACTGAAAGTGGCAATCCCAAAACAAAGCACATCCCTGTCCTACCCCTTGAAGTAGGTGTCCACTAAATTATTTGCACGTAAAGTAGCAGAACATATCAGAATTATAGCAATAATTGTAAGCTTACAATTGCTCATCCCAAAATATTGCAGAATGAATAAAAACAGTATATCAAAAATATTAGGTTGCTGCCCATATGATTCTCAGTGGCCCAATATATTGCCATCTCATATGGTGGCCAGTGCTAAGAACCTTAGTGGTCTGACCAATGCTTGACCCTATTATAAACATTGCACTGAGGATGTAACTATGTAACTATGTAACTATATGTAACTATGATGTAAAGTAAGAAAGACATTAGCAGAGATTTATGATGTCATTTTTTTACGTATGTGAGGCTTTGATAGATCACAAACTAATCTCCCAGGATTGCCCGGGAGCTATGATCCATGTTTTTTTTTTTCCCATTTTCTTTTTGTAAAGCAATGACATAGCTTGTCACCTCCTGCTATCAGTGGCACGGTCTTGAAATATGTCCTTTTTATAAGAGGAGAGCTTTGTCCTGTGTTTGCCAGTTAGACCTTACAAATCAATGACATTTCTCTTAAACAACCAGGCTGCTCCAAATACTCGTATTGTATCAATTCACCTCAAGGGAGTGTGTTCACATTAGAGAAGGATAGATCTATGAACAGTAATAACCTTTCCTACAGGAACAAATCAAAGTGTATGACTTTATAGCTACAGTTATATGTACTACCGCTGTGGAAGACTGTCTTTCTGTGTTTCTCTTTTCTGATTCAAAAAGAATTACAGAGCACAGAGTTAAATCCTAAATTCTACATTATAAAATCATAATAAAATGTTGTATTACCACATCATTATTATAAAATAAGTGGCTGGTTTAATTAGCTAGACTTACATCAGCTGCCGTTTGATCTAAGCCCATCATAGACACATTCCTCCCAAGTAGAGATGAGCAAATTGATTCAGCAAAGATGACATTTCACAAGCGAGCAGCGCTGCACTGATCTGTTAGAATATGCGAGTGTTGGTTTGATTGATTAGCGGCAGAAATTGACAATATTTAAGCTTGGTTACTGGCATTAGAAGATTCATAACTTCATAGTTCAACTGCAAAGAACAAAGTCCCCTTGCACAGAATTAGATATATCATGTTAGAAATTAGAGATAATTTTTTTCATGTTTAGGACTTATTGCACCATTTTAAAGCCTGAAAGGGACTGATTTATCAAATATTGATACTGGTTGCTTTAAAAGATGAGGGGCAGGGCTTTTGAGGGAACTGATATAGGACTTAACACTAAATGCCAAGCATATATACAATGTAATGAGGTCGATTTACTAAAGGCAAATAGACTGTGCACTTTGCAAGTGCAGTAGACAACCTCTGCAAGTGCAATTGCTCCAGAGCTTAGTAAATGAGGTAAAGCTTCACTTTACAAAGAATACCCAATCACATGCAAGGAAAATGAAAAAAACAGCATTTTTGCTTGCACATAATTGGATGATGGAAGTGAGCAGAGTTCCCTCTCTTTTATTATCCTCTGGGGCAATTGCACTTGCAAAGTACACAGGCGTTGATTTACTAAAACTGGAGAGTTCAAAATCTGGTCCAGCTTTGCAGATAAACCAGTTTCTAACTTCAGCTTATTCACTTACGTGGAAGCTGATTGGTTTCTATGCAGAGCTGCACTGGATTTTGCACTCTCCAGTATTAGTAAATCAATCCCACTATCTATTTGCCTTTTGTGAATCAACCCCAATGTGTATTTTCTTTTAGCTTTTTTTTGTTTAATACTCTTTTCACATTTCTCAGTGTTGCTAATCTCCTCCTGCTTCTTTTAGCCAATTTCTGTCTACATGTATTGGCTTCAATATCAGCTGATAGTAAGCAAGAGGGTAATGGGACTTTAAATGACGTGCATAATTACATGCACCTTCATCCCTAAATCGGAAATAAAAAGAAAATTTTTTTTGGGGACTTTGAGTGAGGCACAAGACACGTGGTAGGAGAAATTATGTCAATTTTTAATTGACATAAAAACAAAGATTGTACATGAGAACTGAATCTATATACAAGACGATGAAATACAAAAAAGAAGAGCTAATATATGTATACATGCACGCATCTGAAATCACATAGTATCCCGTGAAAGAAACGAGTCTAGTAATAAATAAAAATGGGTTAGAGGATGAATCGCTGTTGAGCTCAAGCTATGTGGTGGGAACATGATGACATTGAATAGGCTCGACACGTTTCGTGACCAGTTGCCACTAATCAGGAGAAAACGCATAGCATAGCTGAATTTTTTTTTCAGATGTGTGCATGTATACATATATGAATTCTTCTTTTTTGTATGTCATCTTGTATATAGATTAAATGTTCAATCATGTATCACATGTTTATGAGGTATACTAAAATTAACATAATTTCTCCTACCACGTGTCTTGTGCCTCACTCAAAGTCCCCAAAAAAAACTTTCTTTTTATTTCCAACTTCCTGATAGTGACAATGGTGGACCATACATTGGGAGGGGGGTAGTCTAATAAAACTGATGCATGCAAAATCTGATGCAGCTCTGCATAGAAACCAATCAGCTTCCAGTTTCTATTATCAAAGCTTAAAGTGATTGTAAGGGTAATTTATTTTTTTTTTAAATAACAAACATATACTTATCTCCACTGTGCAGCTCGTTTTGCACAGAGTGGCCCTGAACCTGCTCTTCTGGGGTCCCCCAGCGGCTCTTGCGGCTCCTCCCCACATCAGATACCCCCCTGGGCATGCTTCCAAGTCCAACATTCGGTGTCCATAGACACCTCACCCCCTGACGCCCGTGTCATTAGATTTGATTGATAGCAGCGGAAGCCAATGGCTGCACTGCTATCAATCTATCCAATCAAGAGCTGGGAGCCCATGGAGAGAGAGACAGCGTGTCCCCGCCGACTGAATGAAGGGGTTCAGGTAAGTAAAACAGGGGGGCTAGGGGGCCGGTGACTGCCAGGTGCTTTTTCACCTTAATGCATAGGATGCATTAAGGTGAAAAAACACGAACCTTTACAACCCCATTTAATTGAACAAGCTGAAGTTAGAAGCTGATTGATTACTATGCAAAGCTGCACCAGATTCTGAGTGCTCCAATTTTAGTAAATATCCCCCATTGTGTGTTAGCAAAGCTGTCTAAAATCTTTGTCAGAGATGCATCTAGCAGGGTGATGAAAGCTTCATATGTTGGAAACAGCTTTTAGATTTAAATTAACATGTTAAAATTTATAAGAAATTTTAATGGTAGAGTTTAGACTTAATTTGACGTATGGCTATCTATGTACCTAAATACAGTATCATCCCTCACATTTTTGTAAATTTTTTATTTTATCTTTTCATGTGACAACACTGAAGAAATGACACTTTGCTACAATGTAAAGTGGTGAGTGTACAACTTGTATAACAGTGTAAATTTACTGTCCCCTCAAAATAACTTAACATACAGCCATTAATGTCTAAACGGCTGGCAACAAAAGTGAGTACACCCCTAAGTGAAAATGTTCAAATTGGGCCCAATTAGCCATTTTCCCTCCCTGGTGTCATGTAACTCATTAGTGTGAATGGGGAGCAGGTGTGTTACATTTGGTGTTATCACTCTCACTCTTTCATACTGGTCACTGGAAGTTCAACTTGCCACCTCATGGCAAAGAACTCTCTGAGGATCTGAAAAAAAGAATTGTTGCTCTATATAAAGAAGGCCTAGGCTATAAGAAGATTGCATAGACACTGAAACTGAGCTGCAGCATGGTGGCCAAGACCATGCAGCGGTTTAACAGGACAGGTTCCACTAGGAACAGGCCTTGCCATGGTCGACCAAAGAATTTGAGTGCATGTGCTCAGCATCATATCCAGAGGTTGTCTTTGGGAAATTGATGTATGAGTGCTGCCAGCATTGCTGCAGAGGTTGGAGGGGTGTGGGGGGGCAGCCTGTCAGTGCTCAGACCATACACCACACACTGCATCAAACTGATCTGCATGTCTGTCATCCCAGAAGGAAGCCTCTTCTAAAGATGATGCACAAGAAAGCCCACAGTTTGCTGAAGACAAGCAGACTAAGGACATGGATTACTGGAACCATGTCCTGTGGTCTGAAGAGACCAAGATAAACTTATTTGGTTCAGATAGTGTCAAGCGTGTGTGGCGGCAACCAGGTAAGGAGTACAAAGACAAGTGTGTCTTGCCTACAGTCAAGCATGGTGATGGGAATGTCATGGTCTGGGGCTGCATGGGTGCTGCCGGCACTGGGGAGCTACAGTTCATTGAGGGAACCATGAATGCCAACATGTACTGTGACATACTGAAGCAGAACATGATCCCCTCCCTTTGGAGACTGGGCCGCAGGGCAGTATTCCAACATGATAAGGACCCCAAACACACCTCCAAGACGACCACTGCCTTGTTATTTTGAGGGGACAGCAAATTTACATTGTTAAACAAGCTGTACACTCACTACTTTACATTGTAGCAAAGAATCATTTCTTCAGTTGTCACATGAAAAGATATAATAAAACATTTACAAAAATGTGAGGGGTGTACTCACTTTTGTGAGATACTGTATGTCTTGAGCCTCTTGCAATCCTTTGCATGGCTGCAAAGGTGGAGAGTCAAAAATCGGAGCCAGTCAGGTTTCTAGTGCTTTGAACAGAGCTGTCTGTCTAACACACTGAATATACAGGAGGGGACAGTACAACATTAGGACATTAATGTATGTTTAGATTTCAGTCTTGAGTTCAGCTATTTAAAATTAATATCATTAATAGTTTTGAAATATTTACTTTTGTAGGATTCTGTAATAAACTCTTTATCAAAAACCTACTAACAAGAGCTTTCCCTACAATCTCATAGGATCCTGTACAGCAAGGACGTTGCTAGGTCTACAAAAGATCTGGGGCTAGAGCCCATAGCAGCGTAGTAAAGAAAGTGAAGCACTTGGGCGGGGATATTTATATATATATATATATATATATATATATATATATATATATATGTGTATATATATATATATATATATATATATATATATATATATATATATATATATATATATGTATGTGTGTATATATCCCCAGAGAGCCCCCCCTTACATCAGGGTCCCCAGAGAGCCCCCCACTTACATCAGGGTCCCCAGAGAGCCTCCCCTTCCCTTGGGGACCCCTGCAGAGACTCGGGGCTATGGGCCCCAGATTCGGGGCTACAGCCCCAAAAGCCACCCCCTAGCGATGCCACTGCTGTACAGTAATGGTGGCCAAAGCACTTTGATAAATGATTAATTTGTTTTCTGAATCATCTCTTCCTAAAGGAATAATTGATCTATAATCAACAACCCATTTAATTGATGTAAAAATGTTCCACAGACAGAAAAGTGTATTTTGATCAATAGTTAAGATACGATCACAACTTACTATCATAAGTTATCAATTAAATCTATGTTTCCACCATAATCTGATTGATCAGAATATGATCATATGCAAGAACAAAGTATCCCATACATGAACAAATTAATCCAGATCAATGCAAAATATTCAACAATTTTCTGACCTGATCGATCGACTCTGATCTAAATCGATTCTAAATTGACTAGAAGAGAAGTTTTAGATATTTAATTGTTTGCAGTTTGATCAATATTGATTAGATAATGAAATCAAAACACTGGTGCCATCATAAGAGAGTGTTCATAAAAGTAGAACAAGAATACCTCTCTAGCCCTGATAACTTAATGACGTGTACATCCAAATCCCAACACATCACTCCTGTACATTGGACTGCATCAGATAGCTGCCACTCATATCTCCAGATCTTTTTCCGAGGTACAGTAGGTGAGAGATTTTTATACATGATTTATATAGTGCCAACATGTTTGCGCAGCACTTTACAACAGGGCAGACAGTACAGTTACAATACAATACAGGAGGAATTAGAGGGCCATGCTCATTAGAGCTTACAATCATGATCAATGCATATTTGACCTCTGCCCCACCTCCAAAGAACTGTGCCTATAGATCAATTTTTACAATACGTTATGTGGACCTTTTCCTTTTTTTTCTCATTTTCTTTGGCCTTTATTAAAGTATTACAAAAGTCAGCTCTTTTTGTGAGTAGAGTATAAAAGGATTAGAACGCCTGTTAGGTTTTTATTGCTGTCTGTGTCCTTGCCAGGGAGATTCACTTGTTCTTTTTTTACTGGTCACCACTGTCACTGGAAATCACACTGAGAAAAGTTTTGCCGGCGAATCGCAGTCATGTTACGTCGGTTCATATTTTGTCGACTAGGGGCACGCTCACCTCCTGCTTGCTCATGGAGCCAATGCGAGTGCCCGACAGTCGCGATCACCGCCGGGCTCCCACGATCGCTCAGGGCACACGGAGAACTGGGATCTGTGTGTGTAAACACAAAGTTTCCAGTTCTCTGAGGGGAGAAGTGACAGAACGTCTGTTCATACAGAGTATGAACAGCAATCTGTCTTTTCCCCTACACTGTCACCTCCCCCCTTCAGTTAGAACACACCTAGGGAACACAATTAACCCCTTGATCGCCCCTAGTGTTAACCCCTTCACTGCCAGTGACATTTTTACAGTAATCAATGCATTTTCATAGCACTGATAGCTGTATTAATGCCAATGGTCCCAAAAATGTGTCAAATTTGTCGGACGTGTCTGCCATAATGTTGCAGTCCCCATAAAAAAATGCAGATTGCCGCCATTACTAGTAAAAAAAATAAATAATAATAAAAGTGCCATAAAACTATCTCCTATTTTGTAGACACTATAACTTTTGTGCAAACCAATCAATATACGCTTATTGCGATTTTTTTTACCAAAAGTATGTAGAAGAATACATATCGGCCTGAACTGAGGAAAAAAATAGTGCATTTTTTTCAAAATTGTCTCTCTTTTTTTGTTTATAGCGCAAAAAATAAAAACCGCAGAGGTGATCAAATACAACCAAAAGAAAGCTCTTGTGGGAAAAAAAGGATGTCAATTTTGTTTGGGTGCAACGTCGCTCGACCGCTCAATTGTCAGTTAAAGCGACGCAGTACCGAATCGCCAAAAGTGCTCTGGTCAGGAAGTGGGTAAAATCTTCCGGCGCTGAAGCGGTAAACCGTCTATTCTTCTATTAACATGATTGAAGGAGGATGCAGCTTGGAGGGATTGCCAATTACAATTTTGGCCATGCATAATCATAGTGCCTAGAGCAACATCTTAAACACAGCTGTGCGTAGAGTTTCTAATGTGTGAACAAAGAAAGATAATGATAATGGTATTCTGAATCAATAATTCATTGGCTATATTCAAGAAAAGGCAGCTATGCTGAAAAAGAGGAAGTTCTTACAGTTATGAGAAAATGGGTTTTATGAGAATGAGATTGTTTTTGGACAATATACCCTGAGGAAGCACCATGGAGGTGGTTTCTTATCTGGCCTTCCAACTGCAAAAGAAGAACTAGTGAGTGACACATTGGGCTCCATTTAAAAATCTGTATCTACTGCTTTACGATCAGTAGTAAAATAGCTCAAACCCATTTTTCAAAAAATGTTTTTGCAATTCATCAAAAAACGCTTGTAAAATAAGGCATGCATTATTTCATTGAAATTTGCAATATTTACCTTATGAAACCAACTGATATTTTATTGCAGAACACCATATCCACTGGGATAGATACAGCAGAGAGGGATTATAACAATTGACAGTTTTTATTGTTGTCTATGCCCCTATTAGAGAGATTCTCTTTCTTTATTTCTACTCTTTCTCCTTGAAACTGAAAGTGAAGGGGAAAGAAAATCCCACATTTTGGGTTGACATCAGAACACTAACAGAGGGGAAATCTCCCCAATGGGACACGGATGGAAAAAAAAAAACTGATGGGGGTTCCAATCCTCCCTTACTAAAAAAAGTTTGCCTTTAGTTGTTAAGTAAGTTTTTTGCTGAGATTATTTGGCAAATTCATTGCTATATCTTTAGATAGGTCTGTTTTGTGTTGTTAGAGAATAACCGTTGGGGGAGATTTACTAAAACTGGAGCCCAGAGAATCTGTGCAGCAGTTCATAGTAACCAATTAGCTTCTAAATCCAGCTTGTTTAAGATTTGACAATATAATCTAGTTGGTTTCTATGCAAAACTGTCACCCCTTTTCCCCGCCCCTACCCACCTCCGAGCACCATCCCTTGGTTCCACCCCCTACCCACCTCCCAGTACCGCCCCTTTTAGACAATACAGAACCAAGTATCATTTTGTGGTGCTAAGTAATTTTTATGGAATTTTGGTAATGATATCAAGAAAAACAGTAAAATAGATCCCCTTCAGCCAGCAACAGTAGATCCCCCTAACAACAATGTACCACTCACAACAAAATTCCCCCACCCCAGCAACAATAGACTTCCGGAAGCATCAACAGATCTCTGCACAGCCAGCATTAATAGACTCTCTGGCAGCCATCAACAATAGACTGCTCCCCCAACAGTAGATCTCCTTCAGCAACAACTGACCCCCCAGCAACATAAGACTCACCCCTAGCAACAATAGGTCCCCCACCAGCAACAATAGACCTCCTCAGCAACAATAGACCCACCATGCAAAAATAGATCCCCCTCCAGCTAGAATAGATCCCCCAGCAATGAGCATCAATACCCTGCAGCACACTCCAGCACCCCTTGCCATTACATACAGTCAGTCCAGGAGGTGCCGGAACTGCATTCCCCCGCGTTCCCGCTGAAAAAAGCCCTGGTTTTAGAACAGTTTTAGTCTTAATCTCCACAATTGTCATTCTGTAATGTTCTTCAAAGTCTTACTCTGGTATCCATCTGTCAAACCTTTAAATTGATGACACCCCTCTCCTAACAGTTCAAGTTCCACACCTTTGTTAGAATACTTGTCTATTCCTGACGATTCTGTCTTGGGAAAATTTTTGCCAAAGCTATCTCCAAAGACATTTGTGAAAAATTAAAGTATTCCAACTACATATGACATATGTTCTACCAAGTGCTTAGACCATTGCGACATGCATGTAGATTGTATTATGTTTTGAGTGATTGGGAGGTCTTTGCAGCAAATAATGTATATGCTTGTGAAAATATGGTAAAATAACAGGAGAAAATAAATATATTTCACTAAATGTAACATTTCTGTGTTTTTATCCATATTGGGTTTCTATGCATTACTGTTGAGAGACTACTGATTCTAAGAGGTAGAGTCTACTCCAAATTTGCAATTATATTTTTACATTCCTTCAATATTTCAAACCTGGACTGTATGCATTTATTTATTTATTTCCTTTAGTGAATTCAATTTAAGGCTATTTTATGCGGTATTTACCAATTGGTTTTTCAAGTGAATACCGCATAAAGGGAAAGTGAAATGACATTGGTATTTGGGAAAACAATGTCACGTGTCCCAAATACTGTATGCAATATGTTTTAGTGATTGGAGGCCACTGTTTGCCAATACAATACAGAAATACTGATTAGTTCACAAAGGCCGTAGCAGCAATATATTTATAGAGACTAGAGAACAGAGCCACCCCTGTGATATTTACCACTAAATCCCTCCTATCATTGCATATAAAGGCACAGGGAGCGTAGCCTTCTTCCTTTTTTTTTTTTTTAATAAAAAAGGAATTTCTGATTCAAATGTGCAGGAGATTGTTAATACTTTATTTTATACTGCTTAAAATGACTCACAAAAATCCAACAAAAAGTAGTCATAGAGAAAGTCTCTCAATATGTATCTCTTTCATGGGCAGCAAGATGAAAATCACACTGTCTTCAAGCACTAAAGCTTCCAGGAGAAACTTCACATCCAGCATGCTTCCAGTGGTGCCAAATGCTCAGGGCTGGCGCTACCACTAGGCAAGCTAGGCAGCCACCTAGGGCGTGCTGCCAGTAGGGGGTGCAACCACGTGCCCATGGAGCTGCAGGGCACTGCACGAGGGCCCAGTTCGGTGACAGCAGCAGGTGCGAGGAGTGGGATAGTGAAGGCGGCAAGGAGTGGGCAGGATGACATCCTGTGATCACTGCTCCAGCTACTGTCATGTGCCATCCTCACAGTGTGAGAGGGCAGCCCAGGACACAAAGACCATGGGGAAGGATAGCAGTGTGAGGGCGGGGCAGGCATGATAGCCCAGGAGGGAGAAGACCTCCAAAGAGAGCCTGAAGCCCCCTGGACTCCTTTAACCTCCTCTCCACTCCCAGTCTTGAAGGACAGGCTAACTGGGGGATCGGAGAATAAGTATGGTCTGGGGGCCGAGGCAGCCAGGGACCGCTCCACCTCACAGATTTGCTGCAGAGCACCTCCGTGACCACCAAAATGGTCCTGTCTCCTGCTGCTGGCATGGAAGGTACTGTACTGACTATGACACACCTTCCAGCAGACAGGTAGCAGTATAGTCAGTGTCTATTTGGCGCTCCAGATGAGTGGGACTGGGACATGGGGGCACAAGTGGGGCTGCAGAAAGGGTTAGAGGTCTGTCACCCCCTCTCTGTCGGTCACCCTCCCTCTCTGTCTGTCACCCCCTCTGTCTGTCACCCCCCTCTCTGTCGGTTACCCCCTCTGTCTGTCACCTCCCTCTCTGTCACCCCACTCCGTCTGTCACCCCCCTCTCTGTCACCACCCTCTCTGTCTGTCACCCCCTCTGTCTGTCATCCCCCTCTTTGTCACCCCCCTCTCTGTATGTCACCCCTTTATTTCTGTCACCCCTTCTCTCTGTCACCCCCCCTCTCTCTCTGTCACCCCTCTTTCTCTGTCACCCCCTTTCTAGTCCCCCCTCCCTGTCACCCCCTTATCTGTCTGTCACTCCTTCCTCTCTGTCACACCCTCTCTCTCTGTGTCACCCCCACTCTCTGTCACATCCCCTCTCTCTCTGTCACCCCCCCTCTCTTACCCCTTTTCTCTGTCACCCACCTCTCTGTCTGTCACCTCCCTCTCTGTCACCCCCCTCTGTCTGTCACCCCCCTCTCTGTCACCCCCCCTCTGTCTGTCACCCCCCCCTGTCTGTCACCCCCTCTCTGTCACCCCCTCTCTGTATGTCACCCCTTCATTTCTGTCACCCCTTCTCTCTGTCACCCCCTCTCTCGCTGTCACCCCCCTTTCTCTCTCTGTCACCCCCTCTCTCTGTCACCCCCCCTCTCTCTCTGTCAGGGGTGTATGAAGAATGCACGGAGTGTGCTGTGAGTATAGGGGGTGTATGGGAAATGCATGGAGTGTGCTGCGAGTATAGGGGTGTATGGGGAATGCATGAGGTGTGCTGCGAGTATAGGGGTGTATGGGGTAATGCATGGAGTGTGCTTATTTTGGATCATTTTTTTTTTAAATGCTTGCCCCCCCACTGTGCTGAATGGTTCATCCCACTGGCCCCTACACCACCAATGAGTTGTGTAGTAATGTAGGGCCGGCAGGTGGAACAACTGAGCAGTGTGGGGAATGCAGGCATCCAATACTCCCAAATGTGTTGAATGTTGAAGATTCTGATGGAGGCTGTAAGGTAGCAAAGTTTTCAACTCACTGCTTACCAGAGGGGAAAGTGTTCAGAGGCTTCTTTTGTGAGCAACTTTATGTAGATATATTTTAAGGGAGTTGCTTTAACTGCAAAGAGTAAAATAGAACTCAAACAGAAAACGTTTTAAAGAGCAAGAGAAACGATACTTAGTATAAATTATAGGAAATATGCAAATACGTATACAAATGAAGCATTATCCAGCTGTATTTAAAAATCCCAGTTATAGAAGCATTAAAAATATGTGCCAAAAATGAAAACAAAAAATAAAATGGCAAGCTTGCAGCAATTACAAAGTAGTGTTCTTCCAGCATTAGTCTGTTATGGCCTTCATTTTCTATATGAATGAGGCTGTAAAACATATCCTTGCTGGGTTCCCTAGTATATACATTTTATTTTTATTTATTTTTTTTGAAGGATACCCTCAAGCCTAATTCACTTATATCTTTTAAGACCTAAAAAAAAAAAGTGCATTATTTTTTCACAACAACAAAATGGATATCTCTAGGCTCTCGTTTTTTTTTTTTTTTTTCATTGAAAGGATTTAAGCTATTGGACCCAATGACTCCTTCTCATTCAGATAAAACATTATGAGCAATAAATGATTCCTCATAAAAGGGAGGGTGGATGGAAGCGATAATGTAGAAGGTGAAATTTACAAGAGAAGAGGGGCACCATGCTCACACAAACACTGACCATATTAACCTTTTAATTAGAAACTTTACTTCTATAAAAAACAAGATTAATGTATCTGCAATAGGACAACAAACATGTATTATCTGCTGATAAAAATCATTGACAGCTGTTTTTTTTTAGCAAGAACGCTTGCATGGATGGTATGCCAGAATATGCGTATATAATACAATACTGCCTCTAAAAGAATGAATAAAATTATTTGTGATAATAATAATGATTCAGGGTTTCATACAGTTCTAATTTTCAAAATCAGTCCGGGAGCCATCACACAGAGCATTGAAGACAGGCACAGTGCAGTAACCAAAAAATAAATCTATACATTTATTTTTGCTTTACTGAAAAAATCAAATAAAAAACATCTAAATTACACATACAGTCTTGAAAAAGAAAATAAATTACACAGGCAGTTTGTGACGATATCATGTAAAATAAAGACAAAAGAAGTTGAAACAGGTTATACCGATTTTTTAAACTCCTTTAAAGCTGAACCCCAGGCAAATACAACAAACACCTTTTTTTACTCAGTTCTGTAGTCATCATAAAAATAATGGAATACATTAAATGGTAAAGCCCAAATCTACCATCCATCCCAACCAGCCCCCCTTCCCTTGTGACCCTTTCCCCCTGAAGTTACTTTTTATTATAAGAATTATTTTCAGGAGTCTCCAAGTCAGCCACATGATGTGGAGAGTCATCCTTCTCTTTGTCAATTCTCTGGCACTGGACAGTCTTCAATGACAAATAAAGCTTGGCTGATGTAATGGCATTGGTGCCATCCTCTGCAAAATGATATGGTGAGAACAGAGCACAGTGGTAACTAACCCACCAGGTGATGAATCCATGATACCCTGCCCTCCAGGTGGTGGGTTGGATGATGCTGGGCAACAATTAAACCCAAAGAGGCCCAGCACTGAATGACAAAGTGGGTAAGTCTAATGAGAGAGAGTTGCAGAGAAGAGGCAAGTATTGGAGCGAGAGTTGCATTTTTTATTGATTACTCAGCTAAAAAAATAGTAAGTATATTGGGCTTAAAATATTATAATAAATAAAATATCTGAATTTTGGTATAGTAGCTTTCTATAATACCCTGCACACCAGTAGAGTGAGGGAGGGTAAAAACAACGTTACATTTAGGCTCTATTCAACTCTAGACAGTAATGGTAGGGTGCTTTGAGGATCACGGAGTTTGGGGATTACCTAATCAATGGGATTGATTTACTAAAGTCAAATAGGATTTTCACTTTGCAAGGGAAGTTTCACTTTGCCGCAGAGTGTAGTGAATGTGGTGAAATTTCACTTTGCAAAAAATAGTCAATCTTGTGCAGGGGAAAAAAAACATGTTTGCTTGCAAATGATGGAATCCTGCAGGGCTTCACTTTATTTGGTAAACTCTGAGGTAATTTTTTTTTACTTCACTTGCAGAATGAACAGTAAATCACCCCCAATGTCTGCAAGCTGTGAGTTGAGAGACTATGAAAACAGTTACTCTTTATTACATTCTTCTATTAGATGGATGAGTACCATTTATATGAGTTTACGTGAGAGGCCGAGGAAGGTTGTCAATATATACACATGGTGAAAGTTTGCAGCTATAATAGTAAAGTAGTATATTTTACCTCCTGGAGTTCTCTCTATGGGAAATAATAAGGCATGATATTATTGTCTAGAGAATTAAACACCTGACACACAGAGCTTCTTAAGAGCTAATTTTGGGTGTTCAAATCGCTTTAGGTTTTCACTTGCCAGAAGCAATAAAAAGCTAGTGATGGCACAGTCAGCAGAGTTTCTGTTGTACAAAAGTACTCCTGGGCTTAAATAATATTTTAAAAAATGTTTTTCAAGTTATTTTGGATTTGAAGCCCTGTTGGGATTATCAAATTAAATGTTATCTTTTTGTGGTTGCCATGCAAGAACGAACATTGCATTTCTACAAATTCTGTATGAAAATAGGCCTTTGTTATGTAATTTAAAAAAAAAACTGATTGGTTTCTATAAGACATTAGTCTTATATTTAAGCAGAAACGTATTGAGCAGATTACGCAGATTATTAAACTATTCAGGCAGAAATATTTGTGTTATACATCCTTACTCAAATCAGGGGGGTGCCTAACAGGAATTAATTAGAAGTCTGTTAAGTGGACTCCATGATATTTCAAGACTACTGTTTGATGATAATCAAGAAATATTATTTAAATTATATTAAAAATCTTCTTAGCAATATAAAACTTATACAAAAGCGCAATGTTTGTCTAAAGTCTCTCCTATTTACATGCATTTGCTTTAGCGTTGGCTTCAAACCATCGTTCTTGACTCATTTCTTTTCGTTCACATAAGAGATTATGAACAAACACTGGATTCCAGGGGAAAAGAATAAGCATCTGTCTGTGTCAAAGGAGCCTTAACATTAGGCTAGGTTCACACTAGTGTGGGTCCTGTTCATTCATTTGCACCTGCATTATATGTGGGCAAAATTCTCTGACCATTTTTTTAAAAAGGCAGTCGCACATAACCGCATAGTGTGGCATCACCATGTGGTTTTGTGCACCCAAAAGCACAGTGCCTTTTCTGATATGTGGGAGTCTTTAAGAATTAATGGCATCTCTGCATGCCTGCTAAAGAGCAGCTCTTTTTGCTGCGGGTCGAGGAGCGCATGCGATTAGCATGCTTTCCCCATCCTGCATATGTGTGAACCTAGCCTTAGACCATGTGTTTCAAGACAGCCACTAAATATGTGTCAGCGCAGCCTCTTGTAGTCTCCATTGGGGCATTAGTGAGAGGGTGACAGCACAGAAGATTGAACACAACGATTAAAATAACAATAACACTTTAAAGTGTATATGAGATTGTAGTGATCAGGTTTAAAGTTATGTAAAATGTTTTTTTTAATGTCAATAAAAAAAAAAAAATGAAACTTCAATTAACACTGTGGACAGAATGACAAGCATTGCTGGTTGCTGCTCATTTTCTCTGGATATCTGCTTATAATAAATGGCAAAGTGGCATGCTGGATGCTGACTTTTGCATATATTTGTATCTGCATGTGAATCAAAAATCAAGCAGAAAGTAGATGGGATCCCATGGGTATAATTATCGCATGGAACTTCCCGTTTTCAAGGCTTAATACATCGGCCCCTAGTGAGATCGTTTTTTCTACATTTTTCATAAAAATGAACATAGTTGCCACTAACAGGTTGGCTTTCTGTGTAACTTTTTCTGTATAAAATGTTCAATAGATAAAACACAGGTAAATCAGACTACCTAATGTGGACCTAATGTCAAACATAATTTTTGTGTTTGTAAGTGCTTGTAAACTCTGTACTACCACTTGTACCTACAGGTAACCCTATAATAAGTCTTGCCTGTATGTACTGTGAATATCTCCTAAACTTGACTTACAGTGCCGGACCCTCAGAGTCCGTGCCAGGAAACAGAGACTCCTGGGCGAATGCCCGGGAGTGACGTCATCACAGCTTCATGCCACTCACAGTGTTGGAGCCTGCGAACCCGGAAGAAATACCGGGGAAGATGTCAGTCGTCTCAGCTGTGAGCGGGCGCCGCTGGAAGGACATCGTTCTAAGGTAAGTATTTCATAATGTGCTAGTATGTGATGCATACTAGCACATTATGCCTTTAACTTGCAGGTTTTTTAATTTTTTATTCTTCAGTGGTTTACCACCGTTTTAAGTGCATGCATGCTAAAAGCAATGTGTATGTGTAACACTCAAAAGTAATAATTACTTCTCAAAGAGAAGTGCATTCATCTTCCTTTCTCCTTAGTAGGTCATCTCTACTGTATGTTAGTTCAGGCATTATCCAGGATCAGCATTCATTTCCCCACATGACTTCATGACATTATAGGGGTTTATTTACTAAAATCAGAAAGTGCAAAATCTGGTACAGCTGTGCATGGTAGCCAATCAGCTTCTCAACTTCAGCTTGTTCAGATTTTGCACTCTCTAATTTTAGCAAAACAACTCCAATACATACCTCCCAACATTTTGAGATGGGAATGAGGGACAAATGTATACAGGCATAGGACACGCCCCCTGCCACACCCCCTTAAAGGAGCATTAACCAAAAAAAAGGTCAATTAAATTAACAAGGGCTTTTTTTTACCACTACTATTCCTTTATACTGGCTTTTAAAATGTACAAATGCAGCAATTTAGAAATAGGATGAAAGGTTTAGCACTGGGAAACACTTTTTGAAAGATAAAAAGTGCATTTTATATATACTATATAGATTAGACCAGAATGAGGGACAAATGAGGAGGAAAGAGGGACAGAGGGACATTGCTCTAAATCAGGGACAGTCCCTCGAAATCAGAGACAGTTGGTTGTTATACCCCAATATAATTTAAACTCTTGTGTGTATGCAGAAGCCTATTTTGCGGCTTGTGAGACCTAACTGCTGCCTCTTGCCTTGTGACTTCTACAAAGTTACAGTCTGGGTGATTAATGTGTGTGTGTGGGGGGAACGACTGAAGAAATACTTCCTCCTGCCTGCAGCAGACTCATGACATCATTCTCCCAAATCATACCAGTCATGAACTGGTTTCTAATGATAAAAGGTATAAGTTTTTGGAAAAATCATATTATGAAATGTCAGGATTTGTTCATGCTGATAGATCCACTTTAAACCCAATAAAAATGATTAGTTGTTATCACATCATCCCCCTAATGCAACCATTACTGTTCTCCCAGAACTGTGCAGGCAGAGAAAGTATCATGGAAACCATACAATGTCATAAATTATTTTTTAAATCTTCAATATTCACCAGACATTTACCATAGTTTGAGATCCTCAGCAATGCAATCTCCGTGCAAAGAAAGATTATCAAGCTTTGCAAACCTCTTAATCAACTACAATCTGTCTCCCAATCACTGTTTCAGGAATACTTTTCTCAAATAGCTGATATTACATTAATTTACTGTCTAAAGCTCCATTACATATTTATCTCCTTTGAGTAAAAGACAAAGCTCTCAGTATGAATATGGAATGTCATTACGTAGGGGACAGAAAATGGGACAACATAATAACTGATATTAAAATAAATAAAATTGCAGCGCTAAAAGAATCTAGTGAATTCAAAAAAGGTCCATTCCATCAATATAAAAGTTCATTCACAAAATGCAGCAAAATCTTCAAACCTTTCAAACAGCCAGATGGTCCACACACCAGAAGTCAAGACTGCTTAATCAAGTGCAGCAACAATGCATGTAAATGTAACTCCTTTAGGCTGATTAAGACATCCTTGGGTGTTTGGAACTCATCATATATGGCTGTACCGTAATAGAGCTGAGATATAAATGTGGATATCACAGTAATCCTATGGAACTCTCCAGGGGATATAGCTCAGGTGTATATTCCGTCACACGCCACAGACAATAAACAGAAAGTGCCGCATAGTGTAGTATTTATTGCCAAATTTGCATGAACTGAACAAGAGCATCATAAACTTATACACAAAAAGTTAAATCACCAACATTTACATCTAACACTGCCACTGGGATCTCCATTATGGCGGTGTGACGTCACGTGTCTAGCAACCCTATGTACGTTTCGCACTAGAGTGCATCATCAGGGGCCTCAGTGGTGGTATTAGATGTAAGTGCTGGCAAGAACATGCAACAAATATAAAGTAGATATTATCCCAATTCGGCTGCAAAGGTGGAGATATATTTCAAAGTAAATCTGTGCTTTGTCTATGTAGGTTCACTTAAAGTTGTTGTAAACCTCAGACATGAAGTATAAACCTAGCTAGTTCTTCTATACTGTTTACCTGTCTCTATCCAAGCACTAAGTATGATTTCTCTCTACTGCCTCATTCCTCTGTTATCTGCATGAGTCATTTCCAACAGATTTTCCTGACTTCGAGAGATAACTGGTGATGGGGAGGAGAGCTACAGCACACAGCCTGTGATTGACAGCCAACTCTGTGCATGTGTTTGTGTACGGTGTGGAGGGTGTGTGTCCCTTCCTTCCAATCAGGGTTCAGGAGAGCTCTCCTCTGAGCTCTGCAGTGTTTATTATCAGATGCCTTTCAGAGCTGAGAGATAATGTGTGTTTTGGATGACTGTAGAGGAAAGAATGCTGCAGATAAACAGGTTCAACTTATATAGGCGGATTTCTTTCATCCCTGTGTATGACTTGATGGTAGTCACTTCACTGGGTATATGTAAGGGTTTACAACCACTTTATCTGCCTGCCACTTGCTGTTTATACATTATCACTTTCTAATGCTCTATTTTCCTGTCATCATGGAGTGAAGACCAGCCCCTACATGACAACACTTGGGCTTGGTGACTGGCTGCTCAGGCACCCAGTACTACTTCATGGAAAGAACGAGAGAAAATCACATGCTTCACTATTTCTGAAGGTACTGAGTATTTTACCAGGCTATTAAATTGGCGAAAGAATCAATAGAAGGTGAGTATAAGAAGTGAAGGGAGGGGGTCAGCTGTGGGGGTCAATCAATTACATAAGTGAAACATTGTCAAAGCATAGGTTCGCTCTAAGCTTTAATATTAGAAGAACTTCCATTACACACCCCCATGGACATATCTACTGTATATCTCTGTCTACAAATATATATATATATATATATATATATATATATATATATATATATATATATATATATATAATTTTTTTTTTTTTTGCACAGCATATCTAATGCTCTTAATTATAGCTCTGCACCCTCACACAATACATTAGGCTAAGTGCTGCTTTCTTGGAACATTTTGGGAACAAGGTCTATATAATAAGTGTTCTGTGCTGTAAAATAAGACATTTAAAATGTAAACTGCACAGTGGGTGCATTTAGCTTGCTGAGTTAGAAAATCCATCTGCTGAGCCTATGGTTGACTGCACAGAAAATTTCTCCCATGGACTGTGCTGACTACAAACACTGTCGATTCTGACTTCCTAACCCAAGACTGTGCCAGTAAAGGCCATATTCTCCCACTGGTCTGTGGAAAAGAAAATTATAAGTTTTAGAAACATTCTATTATAACAATTTAAACATGGGGTAACAGAAAAAAAACTTTAATTATATATTCTGCGTTGCAAATCTTACACTGTGTTTTATAAAAAAAAAATCAGCAGGAATAAAACAGTTATAATGTGATTGCTTCCATATGTTCAATAAAAAAAATGTAAAATCGATGCTTAAAGAAAAAAATATATATATTACTATACCTTTATGCCAAAACTATTATTTTGGTGCTTTTAGTAAGACAGCATAGGCATACATGATATACAATCAATAGTAATCCACAGCAAACCAATCAGAATTAAAGTAATACTTACCTTCTCTGTGCAAGGATATTGCACAGATCGGTGGCTTACCTCCTCTATCGGTCCCCAGTCTGTGCTATCTCCTCCTTCTTCTTGCAGGTATCCCCATAGCAAGCTGATGGGTGCTTACTGGACACCCATGCAGGCTCACTCCAGAGCCAGGCTGTGTGCATCCATAGACATATACAGCACAGCTTGGCCGCACACCCCCACTTCTTCATTACAGAATTTGACTGATAGCTCATTGGCTCTCGCTGCTCTCGGAGTCTCCTGTGAGACCAGAAAGAGGGAGCAGCAGTGCTGCAAATGGGACATTGCTGGATCATGAGAGGACTCAGATAAGTGTTTGGGGGGTATGGGGGTCCAAAAACACATGGATGAGCAAGTTTGGGGTGGGGGAACATGACTGGCCTGCACAGAGTACTGACCTCAACCTGATAGAACATCTTTGGGATAAATTAGAGCCGAGACTGCAAGCCAGGCCTTCTTGTCCAACATCAGTGCCTGACCTCACAAATGCGCTTCAGGAAGAATGGTCAGACATTCCCATAGACACACTCCTAAACCTTGTGGACAGCCTTCCCAGAAGAGTTGAAGCTGTTATAGCTGCAAAGGGTGGGCCAACTCAATATTGAACCCTACAGACTAAGACTGGGATGCCATTAAAGTTTATGTGCGTGTAAAGGTAGGCGTCCCAATACTTTTGACAATATAGTGTACATATATGTATATAACAGAGTGTTCATACTCACAAAGTCACTAAAACATTTGTTTTGTTCTTGATCCTGCCTATAGCTGCCCCCCCATCCCATGCCCCCACTGCATCCTGGGATCTTGTAGACCCACTGATGTCCTCTACTGAGCATGTTCATACCTTCTAAGCTCTTAATTTTCTCTATTTTCCTATCTGTGCAGCACACGTGATTATAGAGTCAAACATGTGGGTGTTTACACACTCCCCTCCCTCAGTCCTTCTCCATGTCCTCCTATTGTTAAAACCCTATGGGGGCACTATATAGAATGCTGATTGATCATATTTACTAAGAAACTCAAAAAAGCTTAGTTTTAATATAAATCAGAACTAAATATATCAAATGTATTGCTAATACCTGTAAAAGTAAAAAAAAAGAGCCTTAGATGCAGATGTTGTGTGAACAAAATGAAAGTTAGTGTCAATCATCTCTGACTACATCATATAAATGCACAAAAAAAATACACATTTGATTTTCACTAAAGATCTATAGAGCTGTAAAACAGTTATTTGATATTTATAATATAATTTGAATTGTTCTTCTGAAACTGTTTTTTTTTTTCTTTTCAGCATGTAAATGTAACAGCACCAATCAGGGCTGTGCAGACACAGACTCACACTGTGAAGACCATACATCAGTAGAGTAATAGAAGCCCCTTCCAATGATCTTTCCCTGTAGATGTTAAATAACAGGGAAAGATCATGTGACCACACAATAGAACTGCAGGGATAAGATACTTAGAGGATTTAGAAAAAAACACAGTGCCATGATATATGTGATTTATGCAAATGGTTTATGCCAATGTACTCTGTTCAGTAAGCTGCCCTCTCCGTGTGCCAGGATGACTGACTGCAGCTCAGTAAAGTACAACAGATCTCATGGAACCTTAGGTTTTTGTGAAGCTTGATGTTAGCAGAATCCATGTTCCACATATCAAATCTATTTGTATCTCATGGTGTCTGAGCTGGATGTATAAGTCAGTCATCACAGTGGATATAAATGAGATGCCCTCAGGTGGCATATGTACTATCTAAACTCAATACACATCATACAAGGTAGCACTAGGGATGCTGTATTTCAGAAAACACCATAAGCTTTGAGGTGGTAATTTTTTACACTGTATCAACCAGAGAGCGCAGCAATGGGCTGGTAAAAAAATGTAAAATACACATGATCTTGACTATTAGAAGACTTCGAAAGTCTGTGGCTGTTATGAAGCATGGAATATCTATGAGTGTTATACGGCATAGGATGCCATGAACATTATGGCTTGGGATGCATATTAAATATAAGCTCATACACAGTGGTTATTTTTTTCCAATTGTTTCTGTTTGCTGAAAACAAAAGATGAAGAGAAATAGCTTCTGAATTTAATGGAAACCTGTTATGAGAGACATATGGAATTACTGAACACCACTATAGAACCTTGTCACAATATATAAAACCAGACACTATATAGAACGCTATTATTTCAATTTATGTAAGGGGGCAAGTTGGTGATCCACAACATATGGCTACAAAGTAAGACCTTCTCGTGTACAAGAGAAGAAGGTAAAACCTTCTTCTTCACACAGACTACAAGGTTCTCCAATCCTTTTTTTGGAATAGCTGCAGCTATACCTCAAGTGCTTGTCATCTCCCCTCATTTACACTGATTCTACCAAACTTTCTCCAGGAACCAGGGCCGTCTTTAAGGCAGGGCAAAAGGGGCAGCTGCCCTGGGCCCTGTCATTGTTGTGGAGCCCAAAGCAGCTGTCTCATACTTGCCAGCTATTCCAGTTTAAATTCCCTTGTCCCTTGAAGTTTTAGTCCTGTGCTGTGTCCCAATATCTCAGTGTGAAGTTCTGGTACTAATGCTGCCCAGCTCTGCCCTATTGTTGTGTACAGATGACTCACCTGCAGACCCTATGTTTACATGTAAATAACCGGCATTCATATGTAAATAGTGGCAGCATTACTATGTAAATAGCTGCAGCCAGCGGCATTGATATATAAATAAAGGCAGCATTCATATGTATATCATGTTCCCCTGCAGTGAAGAGATGATGTGCTGTAACCTCTAGCAACCAATCAGTGAGCAGTATTACTGTACAGTAATCTCTAGTAACCGATTAACAAGCAGAATTAATTTGCTGTAACCTCTACCAACTAATCAGTGAGCCGTAATGTGTGCTGCAACCTCTAGCAACCAGTCAGTAAGCTGTAATGATATGCTGTAACCCTTGGCAACCAATCACAATTGCTGCCTGATTTGATACAGTAACTGATTTTAAGTCTAGCTGCTATTTATTGTATGTCTCAGAGCATGTGGAGAGTGAAATTGCATGGGGCGGGCCCCAAGAAATTTTTTGCAGTTTTCTTTGTCATCTCACAACAAACCTGAATTTGTATAGGTAAGATGGACCAGTATATTACTCGGGCACTGTGGTGATTCTTGAGCAGGTCATTCTGCAGTAGGTGAGCAAACCTGTCAAAGCTAGTGTCCTAGTTAGGCATTTGTTTGCAAAGCAGGCACTGATTACAATTACTGAATTTGGCAGCAGGTGCTTGTAAAATTTGGCAAGCCATCTAATAATGTTTACATTCATATACAGAATTGAAAGTTTCTAAAATTAAGTTATTAATAGCATTAGCTACTGTCTTGCAGAAAGTGACATATTATAAGGAAAAAGTGTGAATCTTAATGGGGAGTGAGGGGGGGGGGGTCCTATAGCATCCTACAAAAGATCGAATGACAGCTGGAATATGGCAATACAGTTTAGAGAGCACAATAACCTTTCCAAATCTATCAGTGTAAAATCTATTTTATAATAATTGCTGGAAAATGCATTTTTTACACAAGAACATTAATTCAGTTGCTGGCACAGAAAATCACATTAGCTCTGTGCCCTCATCACAATACTGACTGTGGGCAGCACAAACAGTAATACAGAAGATGTGCCGTTACTAACTAGAGAACCAGTCAATAGTTAAAGGACATACATTAAGGGGTTAATTTACTAAAGGCAAATGGACTGTGCACTTTGCAAAGCCTGTACTCTCCAGCCAAGGTGATGTCACGTCTGTCGAAGTGTTCCGCGCTGGTCGTCATGGTCTTCCTGTATTTTACAGAACATCCATTCCTCCTCCATCGTTTCCCAGTGAACCGGAACCCGGCGGCCCATGCAGGATTGAGGACACTGGCGGACCATCCGCTATACGATAAGCATGTTTATGTCTTTTATCCTGTAAGTGTTTTTAACCGCTTTCTTATTAAATCTCTTTGTGATACTGCACTTAGGTGGCGCTTCCCTCCTCTCCTTCTTTTTGCACTTTGCAAAGTGCAGTTGCTCCAGAGCTTAGTAGATGAGCAGAAGCTCTGATGACTTCCATCATCCAATTATGTGCAAGTGAAAATGTAAAAAAAGATAAAAATCATGTGCAAGAAAAATGTTAAAAATGTTTTTCCTTACACGTGATTGGGAATTCGCAAAGTGAAGCTGCTTTACCTCATTTACTAAGCTTTGTAGCAACTGCACTTGCAGGCAGAGTGCAATTGCACTTTGCAAAGTGCACAGTCTTTTAGCGTTTAGTAACTCAACCCCTATAGGTCTGTAAAAATCTAATTTGCTCATGTGACTAAGAAAATGAATAGGAAGATGACCCTTTAGGTTATGAGTAGGCTCTTCTGATTGCTGATAATAAGAAACCCATCGCATTACTGTCCATGCTGCATTAGTTTAACCATTTGCCGACCACGCTATAGCCGAATGATGGCTACAGCGCGGTCGGCCAGTTCTGGCAGAGCGTCATGTCCCTGTGGTGCGCGGATGGTACACTCTGTGATCGCTGTATCCTCAGGACACAGCTGATCACAGATCAGGATAAAGGGCCAATCACAATGGCCCTTTACCATGTGATCAGCAGTGTCCAATGACAGATGATCATGATGTAAACACAAGCCAGTTATCTGCATTCCTTTCCTCACGCTGACAACACAAGGAGAGCCGATAACTTGGTTGTGTGAAAGAGACATCTACACTGATAATCAGGGCACTGATTATCAGTGTAGTCCCAACAGTGCCCACCAGTGCTGTCAATCTGCCTATCAGTGCCTCCTCATCAGTCCTCCTCATCAGTGCCCACCAGTGCCACCTTATCAGTGCCTCATCAGTGCCCACCAGTGCCACCTCATCAGCGCCCATCAGCGCTGCCTCATCAGTGCTGCCTCATCAGTGCTGCCTCATCAGTGTCCATCAGTGCCCATGAGTGCAGCCTATCAGTGCCCATCAGTGCAGCCTATCAATGCCCATCAGCGCTGCCTCATCAGTGTCCATCAGTGCCCATCAGTGCAGCCTATCAGTGCCCATCAGTGCAACCTCACCAGCACACATCAGTGATGGAGAAAAATTATCTGTTTGCAAAATTTTAAAACTATACATTTTTTTTTTCAATTTGGTCTTTTTTTGTTTATTTAGCAAAAAATAAAATACCCAGTGGTGATTAAATACCACCAAAAGAATCCTCTATTTGTGTGAACAAAAATGGTAAAAATTTCATATGGGTACAGTGTAGCACGACCGCACAGTTGTCATGGGGGACAGCATTTGTTGTCAATAGTTTTAATTATTTATATGATTATGATCATTTAGCCTTTCAAATGAATTATATGTATCCAGGATGGGATTTTCACCAAAGGAACCTGTAGGTGCAAAACTTTTGGAAACCTTATACAAAATGTTTCCATGTTTTCCTGGTCCTGACCTATATTGAGATAATGGGGTTTATTTACTAAAAGGCAAATCCACTTTACAGTATAAGTGCACTGCAAGTGCACTTGGAAGTGCAGTCCCTGTGGATCTGAGGAGGGCATGCAAGGAAAATTAAAAAAACAGCATTTTTGCTTGTACATGATTGAATGATAAAAAACAGCAGAGATTCCCCTCATTTCAGATCTTCCCCTCAGATCTACAGTGACTGCACTTCCAAGTGCACTTGTAGTGCAAAGTGGATTTGCCTTTAGTAAATAAACCCAATGCGTTAATAACCTAATGTGAGATGGATATTTGTGGCCAAAAACTATACTGGGAAAAGATGTCTCTTTGCCTCTGCTGGGTTGAGGGATATGCCTACTTTACCTAATGGTAAATCTAAGCTCGTTTGTACTCTTTCCTTTAATAGTTACAGGGCATAAATAAACATAAAGGAATTGATACTATAACTGTATACATTTGTTCAGGGCTTTTTTTCTCCGAGAATAGGTGCAGGAACTCCCCCGAGTCATTTCTTGTCTCCGCCCCCTACCCATCTCCAAGCACCATTTCTGTATTCCATCCCCCCACCCATGTCCCAGTACTGCCCCTTTTAGAGAATACAGAGCCAAGTATCATTTTGTAGTGCTAAGTAATTTGTATGGAATGTGTTAATGGTAACAAGAAAAACAAAAAAAATTTATCCCCTGTAGCCAGTAACAATAGACCCCCCCTCAGCAATAATGGACCCCTACAAAAAATACCACTCCAGCAACAATAGACCTTGAGCAGCAACAACAGATCTCCCAGCAGCAAGCATCAACAAACCCCTACCTCAACAGCAGATCCCTTCCAGCAACAATTGACCCTCTGGCAACATAAGCACCCCCCAGCAAATAGCAGCAACAGACCTCCCCAACAACAACAGATCATCATGCAAAAAAGACCCCCCTCCAGCAACAACAGACCCCTCAGCAGCCAGCATCAATAGACCCTCCAGCACACCCCAGCACCCCTTGTTATTACATAAAGTTCATTCAGTACTGGAGGTGCCGGAACTGCGTTCCCCCGCTTTCCCGCAGAAAAAAAGCCCTGCATTTGTGATATAAAAGGTACATTTACATCAACTTTACCAGCACATACACAGCGCATAAATAAAAAGGCTATATCCATTTAAACAACAGCAACATCTGCCATGCTCTCAGTTGTCATAGTTTGCACATCTTATTCATAAACTGTATAGATTGTAAAGTCAGATTTTTGTTCATACTGATTTGTATAATAACTGAACGTCAAAAACTTCAGGTTTCTGTCTTTTCTCTTTTTAATGTAAAATTATGCAAAAAAAAATTCAAAACAGGTCACATTTTTAATGAATAATCCCAAGAAAAAATAAAAAGCTTTCAGCAAGTTACTAACGCTACTCATTACAAAACTTTCCTTGTTAAAGACAAAAATTCACCACCAATTCACTATAATCAAAGTCCTGTAAAATAACTAATATATACAGAGTCAGGAGGAGAGAAGATCTTGAAACCCATGCTTTGTAATTTCCTTAATCTCTACTCTCTAAAGTAACAATCACATTTACCATCCAAGGCTGGTTAAAATCTGCTTGGTAGTCGTGTTCCAGCACCCTCCAGTAGGTGTGTTTCAGGACTCCAGATTACCAACAAATCAAAGTAGAGACTTGCACATTATGGCAACATCTAGATAAAAACTGAACTATTTATGGGGGAATGTTCCATGCATGCATAAAAAGGCTTAATTTTCACTTGCAAATACTCTTAGCAAAAAACAAAGGCTGCTAGAGGGACAGCTGTTGACTTGGCGAATACAAAGTGGACCATATCCTAAACAGCTTTAATGTTCTTCAAGCTCAATTGTTAGAGGCAACTCCTAAAACATAAATTATTTGTACA
Organism: Aquarana catesbeiana; assembly: GCF_042186555.1. NCBI lineage: Eukaryota > Metazoa > Chordata > Amphibia > Anura > Ranidae > Aquarana > Aquarana catesbeiana. The sequence continues at coordinate 168,275,109 of NC_133327.1, read as the reverse complement.
CTGAACATGTACACTAGTCTTCTATAGAAAATAAAACAATACAGGATCAATACAGGTTAGCTCAGAGTCAGAAGATATCATAACATTTCAAAACATGGAGGATGGTTTAAAGAGCTAGTACTTTTTAAATAACAAAAAAAGCCAAATAAATGTGAAGACACCTATCTCCGAGTCAACAGTAAAAATGATGGACATAATAATAATTCACTTCACATCATTTATTGGGTCGTTCAATAACTTCATTATTTTATTTGTATGGTTTGCTGAGAGTCATATTTGCAATAATATGTGTACCCAGAAAGTAATTATTATTTTAATTTTTGTTGGAAATATATGAAATCCCACGCTTATGGAGAAAAAACAATAGGGAAGAACTGCTGCCTCTACCAATATGTCCCCCTGAGTGGAAATACAGGATGAATAGAAATAAGAGGGTAGAAATGGCGCTGTTCTAGGGTGAAAAAGTCTCACACCCCTGACATGTGAAGGATCCCTGATGAAATAAACCTATTGGGTAGATCCCTGTGTCCTAATGTGATGACTGTGCGAATGATCTCAAAGTGATTCAGAACTAAACCAATCCAAATATACAAATGATCTGGGTTCTAATGCAACAGTCTAGTGCAACACTGCTGTGATGCGAATGTGCAAAAAACAAACTAATAAATAGTGGAATCCTTATATGCAAAACTTTGGTTCTAATGTGACAATCTGGTGTGACACTAAAAATATATATATAAATATCATGCATATGTAGACAACAGTGCCATCATATATAACAAACACAAAATGCTGATATCCTTCTTGTGATACCCTCTGGTGGATACTAGAGAAAGTACTGGTGCACTAAAAGTCCATATATCTTAAAATTTATAAAAATAATAAAAGTGACAGGTGCTCTTCAAAAACTATTCTGTGCTTCTTAGAGGTGCCCCATAAGAAATGCACTCACCGGAAACCATTCACCCCAGAGGTATTTAGCCTTCACAGTATTTGCCACTGTTCATCAAACAGAAAAAACCTGGTCCTGCATCAGCTGGTTACTTCCGTGTTTGCGGTGTAAGGCATAAAATGATCCCCTTCAGCTTTCCCTTTATTGCTCTCACATGCAGAAAAGAAACATACAAAGAGACATGCAAAGCGTCATCTCCTTAGTGTATTACCGTTTAAGATTGATAATTTATTAACAAAAGTGAAGACTTACTCACATTTAGGCTGTTAATACAGAGCTTTGGATAAAACAGGAAGCCAGAACGGTTTGCGTTCCATGGCTTGAAACCGGAAGTGATGCAAAGACGCTGGTAACTCTGACCTACGCGTTTCGTCACTGGGACGTCATCTGGATCAGCGCCATCTTGCTACACCATCCGGTTTACCAGATGTCTATCAGTGGTCTACCACTGTTCTGGTATATCTCCTAATAATTTCCATTCAATCAAACCAAAATCTTTGGCAGCACCTGACTCCTGGAATTAGACCTCCTGTCTTCTGGCTGGGGCACCTCTGACCCCTGGATGAGACCTCCTTTCTCTTGACTGGGGATACTCTGACCCCTGGGTGAGACCTTCTCTCTTCCACACTGGGAGTTATCGCCAAACTGGGAACGATATATAGATCGATATATATATATATATATATATATAAATATGTCTACATATAGATATATCTATAGATATATCTATATATATATAGATATATCTATAGATATATCTATATATATCTATAGATATATCTATATATCTATAGATATATATATATTTAAACTATATAAACACCACTGAAGCAAAAAAAAAGACAATGCTACAAAACTATGAATAATCTGAAAATGCAAAAATGACTAAAAGGAGCCAATAAGTAGGAGTAGTTTATCATCATAGCTTCGGTCTTCTGGAAAACAATGGCACTGCTAATAAATTGATTCTCCCAGGAGAAGAGGCAACAATAGAGCATCTATTCTCTTATCCTTACTACTATGAATAACAGGTATGTCAAGCTTGTAAATGTTATCCTCTTACATTAAAGATTTTATTTTTATATGATGAGGTTCACAAGGCAGAGCCACAGAAATATCAATCAAGTAAATGTTGAGAAATACAGGAATTCACAAATATATGTCAATACAGCGGCCAGTAAAATAGCAAACAGCAGGATTCAAGTGCAGGTTGTGATGAATGAACATTTGAGGCTTCAGCAACCTTGAAAAAGTCAAATTCCGTGTCCCAAACGAAGTGTGAGCCTTGTTAACCCCCATTTTAAAATAGTGTAAAAAGGGGTCATGGAGGGAAAAAGGGTGCTGATTAGGGTAACATGGAAGGAGGGCAAACAAGTAGGGAACGGAACCAGTCAGCATAGAGATCTAGTTAAGCAAGAACAAGATGAGGGGAGGGGGATACAAAAGGTGATGGAAAAGACGCAAGCAGGGGAAAGGTCATAGATGAAAAAAAATGAATTGAGGAGCTGGGGATGGGGATGAAAATGGGGTGCAGCAGGGAAGGGGGGTGGATAAAGGGCTAGGAAGTAAAGGCACCTACACCATGCTTGTGACCCTCAATGCTAAGATATACATTGCATAAGACACTGAATAATGCTGGGCTTACTTACATAATTGTGAAGTTGAGTAGAACAGATATTTTATTCTTGTGCCAATATCAGAGTTAAAATGTGCTAGCTGTACCAACCAAAATGTGCTCTCATACACATAAAGATTTTATTTTAAATTCTTTGACAATATGGGAGAACTTAACTGACACATTTACACAGGATATACAAATGCTTTAGAGATACAATGTGGTATCTATAAAGAACAGTCTCCAATTATCTACCTATTAGCTTGACCTAAAACATAGATCTCCCCTGCCCTTATCTCACCTCTTCTTGAAGAACTTGAAAATAGAGCTGCAATGGATAAAGATAACACATTTGCCATTATTTTTTCTGCATGTACATAAAAGAAAAATACACAAGCATCTAGAATCTTGATTTACTAAAGTGTGAAGCAAGATAAACAGCACTGAAGTAAACACAAAACATCTAATTTTGTGCAGGAAATTTATGAAAATAGAGCCTTACTTGCCCTTGGCTGGATGTTTGACGTGAACACAAGCTCACCTCACACATTAACAAATCAAGCCATAAGTGTGGTAGTTTAACTTTAGTATGTTATATTCCATGGTCATTTAATTGTACTTCATATTACATTTAATTGAAGTATTGAATTGCACGTTGCTGTATACAGCATTTTATTGTTTTTGGTCCTAATTATTTCATGGATGAAATCTATTGCATGACTTTTGCAACTAATGTATGCAAAATTGTGTTTGGTTCTTAAATACATTGAAATAAGAATATACCTTCCAAGTATAGTGCTAAATATGGCATATTTTCATAGAGTTTCATAAATATATCTCCTTAATTTTTTAGATCTTTTAAAATCAGTATCAAGAACTGCAAACCCTGTTTATTAAATCCCAAAATGTAGCTTTGGAAACACCTTCAGATAATCTCTCATAACATTTACACCATTTATTAAGTGTAAATCCCAAATAGGTTTCCATTTAGTCAAAAAAAAAGAGAAAGGCTGGCCATACACGGTGCAAATTTCTTTCCTGCAACCAAGGGAGTGAATCCTATTTAATTTATAAATGAATTAAATAGGATTGGTCCCAGGACAGAACCCTGGGGGAGCCCAATTTCCACACCAGACCATTGTGAGTACCATTTATCACCATCCTTTGGACTCGCCCTGTAGCCCGTTATCAATCCATGTACCCACCCTATGGTCCATGCCGACAGACCTAAGTTTGTACATTAAATGTTTGTGGGGTACTGTATTGAATGCCTTTGCAAAATCCAGATACAATATATATATATATATATATATATATATATATATATATATATATATATATATATATATTTACATTTTTCGATTTGCTGTGTGAATAGAAAACATAAACATATAGGAATGTTTTGGGTGGGAGGTCCTGTATACATAGAAAAGCACAATCCTCAAAGGTGCAACTAATGAGGTCTCCCTAACACTCCTAATGGGAGAGACACGGGGAAATAGGGGATTTTAGCATGCAAAAATCAAGAAAAAATGCAATCATACAAAAGCGATAAAATAATAAAATTGACAACGTTTTTTTAAACACCATGAAAATCCAGAAAAAAAAGCATGTAACACATGCCACCAGGCTGGTTATATATTCAACAAAGCATTTGAAGGAAACAGAGGGTGATGGGATTGACGTGCTTTCACCCGAGGTGGGCTTCTTCAGGATCCACTTCGTGTGTATAGCTTTTATGTTGGTAAGTAATACAAACAATACATTATACTAACATAAAATAACTATAAATTAATGTAAGTCAGTGCAAAACAAAATAAACAAACATAAATATAGTCAGGTTTTCTTAAATTTTACTGCAAAAGTGGAAAATACCCTTTAAAGCGGAGTTCCACCCAAAAGTGTAACTTCTGCTCGTTGTACTCCTTCCCCCCTCAGGTGCCACATTTGGCACCTTTCGGGGGGGAGGGGGGCAGGATACTTGTCTTTCGCAGGTATCCTGTTCCCACTTCCGGGAGCCTCAGCCGTGGGCACTGACGTCACCGTCCAGGCTCCCTCCTCCTTCTCCGGCCGCTGGGCCAGTAGGAGGGAGGAGCAGAGCCCTTGGCATGCGCAGTAGGGTTTCCAGTGTGAAGCTGTAAGGCTTCTCTGCCGGGTTCCTTTACTTGCAATGGAGGCGGTATGCACCGGACAGCTGATGGAAACATGAGCTGCGGTGCCGACATCGCTGGACTCCAGGACAGGTAAGTGTCCGGTTATTAAAAGTCCGCAGCTGCAGTATGTGCAGCTGCTGGCCATTAATTTTTGCAGCAGTGGGCGGACCTCCGCTTTAAGTCTGCTATAAGATTGTACCCTAATACCAGAACTCACCAACAGGTGGAACTGCAGAGGAAAGGTACAACTGCACCACAGAAAACTAGTAATCTACTATTTGGCTAAACAAATTGACACCTAAGAAACAGGAGTTCCAGCTTTCATAGAAAACTTTACTACTTTAAAATGGGTCCACATACACTAACCTGATTATTTTTAATTTTACAGAAACATATACCCTTACTGGAGTTACTTAGTGCGTACACCTAAGAAAATTTCAGGAAAAGTTATTGTTAAGAACCTTCACTATATGCTTCCAAGAGGCTTGGCACAGTCATGATTTCTGAAGACTAGCAGATGCTGTGTGGGCAAGCAGATCTTACAACTGTGGAGAAAGCTGCTATGACAGCTTGGACTTCAGTTCTGCATTGTACCTTCTTCACTTTCCAAAGGACACTCAACTGAATAACTGACATATAAATAAGAACGCTCCAGTATAAATAAATAAAAAAATGCTTCATGAGCGAACGCTGATATGAAACACTACTTTGCTTTATTAAAATTGCTGAATCATAACAATTTTACAATAAAACCCACAATCACACATTGTCAATCTCTGCAGGGTTCAAATTATTCAGGGAAAATAAATAATAAAAACAATGAGCCTGTATATATTCCAGACTCACAGGCTTCACTAGCACAGGTGTAAAATAAATCAACCATGTCACGTCTCTGAAACAGCTCAGATAGCTGAAATACACAAATGTGTCACTTAGCATCAAAGCCTTGTGTCACTTACTCCTAGACTGGGTAATTTGTGTATGAAATGTGTGATATAGAGATAGCATGGCTGGATAGCTTGCAGCCACTATTAACAGCCTCTCTGGTTATCATTACTATCAATGCTGACTTGAAGCAGACCATTGGACTGGCATTAAATAAATGCAGGCCCTTGAAACAGAAAGCATTGGCACAAAATGAACAAGACAGGAATAACAAAGTGTCTAGAGTGTAAACAATGGAACATATGCTGGCGAATACCCATTACTCTTTTTATTTATAAAATTCAAATGTGTATATATCTGAGTGCTCTAGGGATACCCAGTAAAGTGTGGTATAGTGTTATATTATTACACTCATACTTTAAAGCTAAATTTGAGGATAAGCAAATATTGTTTAAATACAAGAGTCATGCAATTACTACTTCAGTCTTGCTGTACGTTCTAAATTTTTTTCAGATCTGGGCAGTTATCAAGTTTGAAACTTTCCCTCTGCACTGGAGCTTCCTGTACCAAAGACCAGTTACTGCTGCTCTCTCTCTTAGTGCAGGGTGACTGATCTTGTATCCGCCCCCTCCTGTTTTGAGCAGGCAGCCTGTACGGGGAGGACTTGCTAGGACCTGCTCTCTGTATACACACAATGCACATGATGATGTCCCTGCTACTTTTAATAGCTGGGTTTCCATTAGCAATTGGTGCATGCAAACCTGATTTATAACTTTTGTGGCTCTTGAGAAACGTTTAATGACAGTTCAGCTTAACAAGTTCCTTTTCAACCAGGCATTTTGGTACCTGAGATCAATATTTTTTACCTCTGGAGAAAGAGAACAGTAGTTACCACTATAGTTAGTTACCATTGTAAAGGCTTGTTTTAATTTTTTTTTTAAAACAAACATATCATACGTACTTCGTTTTGCACAGAGTGGTCTCGAACATCCTCTTCTGGGGTCCCTCGGCAGCTCTCGTGGCTCCTCCCTGCATCTCCCCTAGGAGAAGCGCTCTACTGGGAGGTCTACCTTGTGGGCGCACTCCTGAGTCCAGCATTTGCGTCCATAGACATGAATGCCGGACTCGGCCCAACCCCCATGTCATTGGATCTGATTGAGAGCAGTGGGAGTCAATGGCTGTGCTGCTATCAATCTATCTAATCAAGAGCCGGAACCCCATGGAGAGAGGGACAGCGCATCCGCGGCGAGGGAAATACGGAGCTCAGGTAAGTAAAATGGGGGGCTAGTGGGCCGGTCACTGCCAGGTGTTTTTTCACCTTAATGCATAGGATGCTATAAAATGCACTGATCAATGTAAAAATGACACTGGCAAGGAAGGGGTTAACACTAGCAGCGATCAAGGGGTTAAGTGTGTTCCCTCAGCATGTTCTAACTGTAGGGGGATGGGCTGCCTGGGACATGACAGAGATCACTGTTCCCGATGACTGGGAACAGCAGATCTCTGTCATGCCTCCTGTGAAAATGGGGATCCGCCTTGTTTACAAAGGCAGATCCCCATTCTGCCTTTGTACTAGGCGATCACAGGTCCGCCCGACCCGTGGGCACGCTCCTGCAGCGTGCATTAGAATGCGCCGGCGGTGGCACGTGCCCGCTCGCAACTGCACCTGCGTGAGCTGAAGTAAACTCACTGCAATTCATGCAGGGGAGCCAACCTGTGGTTAAAGAATATGTAAACCCAACATTTCATATGCCTGATATGTGCCTACCACACTATGCACTTGTATTAAAAAGTATCCTGTTATCTTTATATTGCTTCCTTTGTGTGAAATAGCTGGTGTTCCTGCTGGTCCCTCTGCTTTCCTGTTAAAAATGTACCACACTAGGCAGGAGAGCACAGCAAGGTCAGTTCTCTAGCTGTGCTGGGAATTCAGCCTGCTCTCCTGCAATGATTAGACTGACACAACCCCCTATGCAACCATTCACTGGAAAGCTCAGGGTACTGCTGTTTCTCCTCCCCCAGTTCTTATATAGTTGAGAACAAAGGGAATGTGATCACTTATGAAAAAGGGGAGGGGGGGCGGTGATTATAATGTTTTTATATGAATACAAAAATGTTTTGCTTTATATTTCTATTTTAAACTGAATGTATTTTTTTACAAGGTGCAGAAACAGACAATCGCCGTGGGACTTTAAATGAAGTGTCCATGATGATCACAAGGTCAACAAGGTGTAAAAGGGGGTAACAAATTTTATTTGTATGGCATAAACATCATCCAATATAAGACATGATCATAAATAACAAATTCATAAGAACGACAACATGGCATAATAGACCTCTAAGCATAGCCATAATGATATAATATCAACAAAGTATGCATTGTACAGATATACATGATACATCTCTAACCCAACGCGTTTTGCAAGCTCTAATCGCTTCCCCAAGGGCTGATGTGTACATCTGGTGTCTGTAACAACAGGTAAAATTTGTACTTGCGTATAGGTTATGATTTGGACAGAAGCGTGAGGCCAGAACTAGTGATCCCGTACTTACTGATCAGACGGTTGGCTTCAGAGTCTGATCCCAAGCGAGGGTCAGCCAAGAACATCTCCCCAGGGAGCTGAAGGGACGGAGACCACAGCAAGGAGGACCAAGGCCAGATGTGGGGCAGGCATGGCAAGGAGATGAAAGGAAAATGTGAATCAAGGTGTCCCCCATACGTTTTGCAAGGCATACTCACTGTAATAAAATATATGAGTATGAATGTGGATATATGTCGGAGATGGTTGATATATAATTATCCTGAGAGTATGTGATTGTGTGCTTAGCTGCAAAGAACACAAAAAAATCATGCAAAGCATAGAGGCATCTGCCCAGACAGACATGCTCACTGTAATGAAAATATATCAATGTAAATGTAATTATATATCAGAGATAGTTGGTCTGTAATTGTCCTGAGAATGCAAGATTGTATACTACCCTGTTTCCCTGAAAATAAGACCTAGCGTGATTGTCAGTGATGGCTGCAATATAAGCCCTACCCCGCAAATAAGCCCTACCCTGTTTCCCCGAAAATAAGCCCTACCCTGAAAATAAGACCTACAAGGACTTTAACTAGGCATTATTTGGGGGGGTAGGGCTTATATTGCAGCCATCACCGACAATCACGCTAGGTCTTATTTTTGGGGAAACAGGGTAGGATACAGAAAATACAGAGAGACCTGCAGAGCATGGTGAAAGAGAAGGGAGTGTGGGGAAAGATATAAGGGGAGGTGGAGAAAAAGGGGGAAGAGAAAAAGGGAAGAAAGAAAGCTGGTGTGGCAGAGCATGGAGGTAGTAAGGTGGAAGTGGGGGCAAGTGAATTGGAATGGGAAGAGAGAAAAAATAAATTGGTAAAAATTATGTAAGAAAAGGTGTGTAGAATAGCTGTACCGTGATGTGCATATAAAAGTAAATAAATATACTACTGTACTGTACTTTACTACTTTTTTTTTTTTTTTACAAGGTGAGGGTTTACATATACTTTAAGATTTTGGATGATTAGTTCCAGAAAGTGAGTGTGTTATATGTAGTTGCAAAAAGGGTCACCACCTACATTATATAATGATTTTTTTTATTAAAAATGTCTCTGTTTATTTTCTTGAGGCTGATCTTCCAGCTGCTGGCACCACTTGCTCATTTGCAGATGTCTCCTTAGCTAGTCGGCAGCTGTGCATGCGCACTCCTGGTCAGTGCTGTATGAATCCATAGACACACACAGTGACACAAGCCACACTCCTCCTTTCTCCTTCCAGCAATTTGACTGATGGCAGAAAGAAGTCAATTGCTACACTGCCCTCAGTACCCTCCTTTACAACCTGGAAGAAGGAAAAGTGACAGATGTCCTGAACCTGGTGGTGTTAATAAGGGTCTGCAGGTAACTGTTTGGGGATGGGGGGGCATAGAAAGTTACTTGTACATAGAATGCATTAGGGTAAAAATGTCAAGCATTTAGTGCCACTTTAAGACTTGAGAAAAGTAATAGAGATAAATCCAATAAGATGGCTATAATTTTACAATAAAATGGACCCCAACACATAAAGTGATAATTTGCTATGTTGTAGGGGACATTTAAAAGTGGTTATTGCACCTAAGAAGTACCCTGAAAATTTAACTTTTTGTCTGGAATTCATCCTTAAAATAAAACAGAGCACTACCTAGTCAATTATTGTTCTTAGACACACCTGTACCTACAGCATTATAGCCGTACATCTGCACTTTTAATTTAAGGCACTGCTGCTTCACCGTCTTGGATTAAAGAAGAGCTCCAGTCATTTTTGTATTTAATAAAAGTCAGCAGCTACAATTTTTGTAATGCCTTTTAATAAACACACACTTACCTGTTGCAGGATCCAGTGATGTGCCCACCTAAACCGTCCCTTCCCATAGGCTCTCCCTGATGCCAGAATTTCAACTGTGGGCAACCAGCTGTAACAGCTTGCGACTTTAAAGCCGCATGCCCACTGCACATACACGGGTAACGCTGCACCTCCTGAATGATCCACAAGTCTTCTGGGACCTATGATGTGTCCCAGAAGACTGCAGGGAGGGAGGGGAAGAGGAGATCCAAGAGAAAGTGTAAGCAGACACCTGTCAAAACTAGTTACCCGCTCCCCCACAAAAAAATAACATGCCAAATGTGGCAGGGGAGGAAGGGAGGTTTGATTAAAGTGGAACTTCCCCTTTTGGGCTGAACTCCACTTTAAGGTGATGCCGCTACTGTGCTGCTCACTGTTCCCTTTTCCCAAAGCTCTGACATGGTGAAGCAAAACCCTGACTCTACCAAGATGGCCACCTGCATACAGAGATAAAGTGCAGAAGAAGGCATGATAAACCAGCAATAGGGAAAAGATAAGCTGCAGGGAGACCGCAGGCAATATTAGTGATTTCTCCTTTGTGCTCTACCTTTCCATTTTTAGCACAACATTTATAGTTCAGCTCATCGTTAATGTTGATTTAACAGCTTGAACTCATCTATTAAGAATTCATTGCAAGTTGTCAACAGCTCAAAAGTAAAGAAAAACCCCATCAACACTGGCCCTAACAGTATGAAATGTTTCTCTGACATCAGTAAAGGAAGTGTGATGTGCTGGGACTTGTGTGGATCAATTTTCTAAAAGCCAAGTGAGACTTGATTAGTTGAGAGTTAGTTGAGAGTTAGCATTTAGATCAGAAGGGCAAACCTTGCATTTGGAACAAAAGGGTTAGATACAATAAACCCAGTGTGAATGTGTGAAAACTGCTTTATTCTGAGAAATTATCTTGTTATAGAAAAGGGTTGCATGCTTCCTAAAATAACAAAATATAGAATTTTACCAACACCAAAAAAGAAAAAAATGAATAACGGAGTGCTGATCCAAAGATTTATTCAGACTTATGCTGCGTACACACGAGCTGACTTTTCGTCCGCCTGAACCTTGAAGGACTTTTCGATGGAGTTCCCGACGGAGTTGCGATGGAGTTCCAATGAAATGGACTTGCCTACACACAATCACACCAAAGTCCAATAGTTTTGAACGTGATGACGTACGACCGGACTAGAATAAGGAAGTTCATAGCCAGTAGCTGTCCTTGCATCCATTTTTGTCCGTCAGACTTGCATACAGACGAACGGATTTTTCGATCAGACTCGAGTCCGTCGGAAAGATTTGAAACATGTTCTATTTCTAGGTCCGTCTGAATTTTCGACAGAAAAGGTCCGATGAAGGTCCGATGAAGCCCAGAATATCCGAAGGAATCGTTCCGCTCAAGTGTACACGGCATAAGAATCAGGAAGGATTTTTTCCTTTTTTCCTTATGCAAGCAGTTTCAATTATAATTTATACAGGTTTATACAGGTTCTACCTTTCTCTAGATTAGGTAAAACTTCTAAAAATGCAATCTGCGTTTTTTTTTTTTTCTTTAAAAGCTTTTATTGATTTTCAATAAAGGAACAGAACAGAAAAATAAAATTCAGAGTACAAAACATTGCTCACATTGTTAACAAAGGTTTGAGTTATCCAGGTTTGTGTGGCAGAGATTAATGCCGTCATGTGGTTCTATTAACATCTATATAAAAGCAAGTACTTCAAACACATTAGGTGGGCGGAGGGAGTCCCCTTTGCCCCAGACACCCCCTATGGGAGCAAGCTGTGTCTGGGGCAAACCGGAGGCTCCACCGACTCATATCAGTCTATAATTTGCATCTTGTTGTAACCACTGGGACACCAGATGTAAAAGTTCTATGGGTCCTCTAAGGGACCAGTCTAGATAGGAACATTGGCATTAGGAAAGACTCTGAGCCTGGTTATTCAGGATAGACCTTAAATCAGATTAACCCTGTCGTATGACCCATTGACAGATAGTATGGAGTGAAGAGAAGACTAGAAGAAAAGGGAAAGGAGAAGGTAGAGTACAGAGGAGAAAGGAAAGGATTGCCAGCCTCTAAGATGCTCTCCCCAATATTCAGGATCCGTTTCCAGGCAGCAGAGATATGCCTATATATTGGGCCCACGGTTACCAAATTGCTTTGAATTTTTTGGATGTGTCTAGGATAGCGCTTACTATCTTTTCTTGAGCCATTATCCAGGAGATTTTCCTTTTAGTGGATATTATTGAAACCTTGGGTTGTTTCAAGGCCTTGGCAATGAGATTTTAGCCCCTGTTAGGATAAAAAAGATACATTTTTGGGTGAGTTTGGGAATGCTCGGGGTGGAACCGTTAAGCAGAGCTATTGATGGGGTCTGTGGGATCAAGCAACCCATGACCTTGTGGATGAGGTGGAATATTTTATTCCAGAACCCTCTGATTTTTGGGCACTCCCACCAAACATGTAGCATTGTGCCTAGGCTCTGGCAGCCCCTGAAATATAATGGGGATGAAGCAGGAAATATTGAAGCTAATCTAGTGGGGACCAGGTACCATCTTGTGAAGATTTTAATGTTGGCTTCTATGAGAGAGGTATTGAAAATACCTTTAAGTGATCTGGAGCAGTGTTTCTCAACTCCAGTCCACGAGGCGCCCCAACAGGTCATGTTTTCAGGCTTCCCATTAGTTTGCACAGCTGATTTGATCAGTTTCACTGCCTTAGTAATTTCCACATCTGTTTCATCTGAGGAAAATCCTGAAAACATGGCCTGTTGGGGCACCTTGAGGACTGGAGTTGAGAAACACTGATCTGGAGATCCTGCCAATCCTCCAATCCCATGTTTCCTGTAGATCTTTTTCCCATGCCAACATATAGGATAGTTTGGTAGTGTTTCTCGCAAGTGACGCATAGATTATAGATATACCTCCCCTCTTCCCCATGGTCTGGCTGCACCAATTCTCATATTCCGTAAACATTGTGGGGTTTGGTTTGTTTTTCCAAAGGGAGTGAAGGTAATGTGAAATTTGGTGGAACCTAAATCTTTCCGAGGTGGGGAGCTCTAGTTTGTTTTCATAATGCTTGATTGGTAGTGGACCCTTGTCTAATCACCATTTGAAGATTTTGATATCCATGCCCGGTTTAAATTGGGGATTGTTGAAAATGTGGGCTAGTGGTTCAATTTCAGAGACCAAAGGGAAAAGTTTTCGCAAAGAATCCCACACGGAAAAGGAGTGGGAAAGAGTAGGAGATAGAATGAGGGGTCTACTCTTAGAGGGACACCATAGGAGGAAGTCCAGTGAAAAATCTTGGCGTTGACTGCCTCTCTATGCTCACCTAGAGGTTTTTCCACTCTAAGGTAGATGGTAGATAGTTGTGCCAACCTGGCAGCTTGATAGTACCATACTAAGTTTGGAAGACCTAGCCCGCCTTTAGATTTGAGATGGAAAAGGTTGCGTTGTGAAAACCGGATCCTTTCTTGTCCCAAATGAAACTAATGATTTTGCCCTGGAAGGACTTGAGGTGGTCTCTTCTAATAAGGACTGGGAGGGAGCGAAATAGGTATAATAACCTGGGAAGGAGGGTCATCTTTACCGAATTAATTCTACCCATCCATGTCATTTTATATGAGACCCGGTTCCTAAGATCAGACTCTAGTTTTCGGTATATAGGGGGATAGTTTGCCTGATATAGTTGTTCATCCTTGGGGGTGAGATTGAGCCCCAAATATCTGATAGACAAAGTACTTCATTCGAATTTGAAGGAGTTTTTCAGTAGCAATATTAGCGTGTATTGTAGGGAAACATTTAGTGCTTGAAATTTAGCCATATTAACCTGAAGGCCTGATATTTGGCAAATTTGTTCAGTAGTTGACATAAGTTGGGGAGAGAGGTAAGCGGGAAAGTTATATAAAGAAGTAGATCGTCAGCAAAGAGCGCACTTATGGGATGTTTGGCCACGTTGAACACCCCTAATATCTGGGTGGGCTCAGATAGCTATTATTAACGATTCAATCGCCATGGCAAATATCAAGGGTGAAAGTGGACAACCCTGACATGTGCCCCTAGCTATCCTAATTGGATCTGAGCGATAGCCTTGTAACTGGACTTTAGCTTCTGGTGCGGAATACAGGGCCGCTAAGATCCTGATTTGTGCCGAATCCCCAGCGTTGAAGCACCGTGAAGCGATACGGCCAGAAGACCAAATCAAAGGCCTTCTGAAGGTCTAGCAATAGGAGCATACCCTCTTGTCGTGGACCTCCCTCCCATCAGGATTGTAGTATTGAGACTATGTCTACGGCTTTTCTCACCTGGTCAGGACCCTGTCTTCCCGGTATAAATCCTACCTGGTCCTTGTGTATGTACTGACTGATAAAAGAAGCCAGGCGGTTTGCAAGAATTTTGGTTAAGATCTTCAAGTCATTTTTAATTTGCAAAATGGGTCTGTAGATCCCTATGATCCCCGCGTCTTTATCAGGTTTGGATATGACTGAGATGAATGCCAAATTTAGCTTGTTATCTAATGGGGTGCCCCTCTTTTTAGAGGGTTTGGAGCATCTTTTGGAAAAATTTAGTCTGTCCCCTGTTAGGAGCATAATTAGATATGAAGGAATATAGGTGGTTGTCTATAACCCCCTTGACTAGGAGAAATCTTCCCTCCGGGTCTCTATGTTCAAGTTGTGGTGTGAATTTGCAATTTTTGGAGATTGAGATCGTTACCCCCCTTGTTTTATCTTCAGCGTTTGCTAAGAAGAACTGGGGGAAGTGAGCATGGAGGAATGAGGGGGTGTACTGCCTTGAAAAGTGGGTCTCCTGCAATAAGGCCATGTCAATATGTCTGAAAGACTTTCCTTTGTTTCAGTGGGGAATTTAATCCCTGTGCATTATAGGAGACCATACGGAGGGGAGTGATGGTTATCGTGTCACAGGCCATGGAACAAACAGGGAAGACAGCTATTCGATCTATCGTCACTTACCTTAGCCGGTCCTGATCCGCTGTAGTGTAAGCCATATGACCAGGGCAGTGCAGCGCTCCGGGGCTTACAGGGCCATCATGGGAGACTCCGCACATGCGCCTTTTTGTTGTTTTTTTTTGTCAACTTAAAACCAGTGCTCATAAGCCTATTTTATATAGAGTGCCTCTTTAAGTCACAAAGGCTAGCTGTCTGAAACTTTATAGATGTCCACAATGTTAGGGCGTTTCTTGGTAGCCAGTCACATTAGAAGTAGAACAAGAAGTCCATGACTTATCTATAGCATACGCTATTAGTTAAATCATGAAATGAATGTTGGATTGTTTCAAGCAATTACTGTGAAGGAAATACCATAGATAAATTCTACATTCCGGATTTTGATAGATCCATCAAATAAAATAAATAAAAGGAATGGAAATAAAAGGAATGGACACAGAGAGGCCTATCTGTTAAATCTGAGATGACACTACCCATAGCAAATAATAAGAAGCCACCTTTATTATTGTTACACCTCTAGACTTATTAAAATATGGCCTTTAAGGGGTCACTTTTGGTACTATGCATCTAGTGGTACAGAGTTAAAACTAGAAAATATATGGCAATATAGGAGAACTAAGGGAATGCAATTAAGAGTGAGGTAATACTAATTAAAATACTAAAATACTAAAAACAGTAACAACAAACTCCAACAAAAACATTTCATAAAATCACAACAATCAAAAATCATATACAACAATATTACAATTTTCCAGAAACCTGTTAAGCAGGTTATCTTTACCAATGCTACATCTCATTTTACTTTATCTCCATTCTATCTAAGCTATATCCATTTATATGAAAGTTTCATTTTTCAGTCTAAAAAATAACTGAGCTATAAGGCAACACACATTTGTTATGTCCTTTGTATTCTTGTATTCTTTTTTATCTACATTTTTATTTGTTCCCTAGAAAGCATATTACAGTAGAAAGCATTTCCATGGTAGTAGTTACATAAAATAATTTAACCAATTCTTGTGACTACACAAGCAAAGATAAAATGGAATAAGTGAGGAGAATGGTAGAAGGTAATAAAAGAAATCTAAAATATATCAGCTCTTGTTTAGTGGTGAAACACCTATTGGGAAAAGATTTTCGACATACTTTGAAAAAATATGTCTTTTTTCTATTTGCTTTTTTTTTTAATTGGTTGAACTAGATGGGCTTGTGTCTTTTTTTCAACCTATCTATGCAGAAATCTATCAGATGACCAGTAATTGTATGTGTCATGTAAGGCTTCCAAAGCTGAAATCTATGTTCTTAGTTTGTAATATAACTTGTCTTACTAAAAGGAATATGTATTTTTGTAATATCAGTTTTAATTAATTAGTTAAACAGATGTATAATAACCACAATTTCGGTTGTGTCTTTTATTGTATCATCTACTGTATACACATTTGTCTGCTTCTTATGAAAGGTGCAACTTATTAGACTTGTTCACATGCAAGATGAGATCTGTGCCAATATAGTGAAAAACACTACAGCTACATTTACATGGCGTTGACTATAAAACAAACAAAAGGTGTGAACAAGGCCATCATTTCCTATATTTTGCCAACAGGATCTGGTTGGTTCGCAGCTTAGATAAAACCAGCTTGGCATTTATTTTATAAATAGTGTGCTGTAGAACAGTGGCTTTTTTTCTGTAAAGGCATCCTTTAAAATTATATACACCCATTTTAAAATGTAAAAACAAAACTAAACTGATAGTTTTACATAAAGCAGTATGCAGTGGCATCTACACAAATAGGACACTCAACATTAGAGATGATTTATTCTTAAAGACAATGTACTTTTGCACACTGGTACTGACTACTATTCCAGCTTTTCTCTTCTTCCCCATTTTTTCTCCCTCATTCAGCTAACGTGACCCCAGTGCTGATGAACAGGAGCAGGTGAGTGGCAAATAAGGACATCCTCAAGTGCCTGATGTCCTACTCTCAACTTACGATGTCATCGATTGTTGGGACACCAGCAGCTGGCCAACACGATGCCCAAGCTTATAATGCTGAACATTAAAATGCTGTGACTTTGTGTAACAAAAAAAAGCAAGCTTAATCCACCTGCTGGCTTGTTGACAATTTTTTGGTTAATCTTTAAGCATTTTGTCAAGGCACCCCTGAAAAATCCAGAAGGGACCCTGGTTGAAAAAGGCCACTCTAGACCAACATAAACATAATGTAAAGAAAAACAAAACTCCAAGTGTAAAAATCAATGACACCCAAAATATGGGGCATGTTTTTTTCTCTAGCTCTCTAATGAACCATAGATATTTAACAACTTCCCGCAAATCGATGTACCTGTACATCGCTTTGAGCGCTTTGAGGAAGTTGTTGTACTGGGGTGAAGCCTGCAGCTGGTACCGTTTTATAGAGCTGGAGGTTGGCTTTTTGTGATAACAACCGATGCCGCTTAGCAGCCGCTCGGCCATTATCAAAAGGCTCGGGAGGGGATGTCCCCCCCTCCGCCGCCTTCCGCCGCTCTGCCGGCTGGCCGGAGACCCAAACAAAGCTGGAATCAGCTTTGATCGGGTCTCCGATGTAAAAACCCAGAAGCGACATCACAATGTCACTTCCGGTTTACTCAGCTGCCAATGGGGCTGAAAAGTGTCAGCATTCCAAAATGCCCATTTTGGCGTTTTTAATACTTTTAAGTGCAAAGGAGGGATTTGGGGTCTTTTAGACCCCAGATCTCCTCATAAAGAGTACCTGTCACTGCCTATTACTGTCACAAGGGATGTTTACATTCCCAGTGACAGCAATAAAAGGGCTAAGATTTTTTTTTAAAGGGACAGTGTAAAAAATAAATAAATAAATAAGAAAAAAAATGAAGATTTTTAAAGCACCCCCGTCCCAGCATGCTTGCCCGCCAAAGAAAACACATACGTAAGTCGCTCCTGCAAATGTAAACAGTGTTCAAATCACACATGTGAGGTATCGCTGCAATCGTCAGAGTGAGAGCAATAATTCTAGCAAAATACCTCCTGTGTTACTCTAAACAGGTAACAGTTAAAATTTTTTAATGCATCGCCTATGGAGATTTTTAAGTACCGTAGTTTGTCGCCATTCAACGAGTGTGTGCAATTTTAAACCATAACGTGTTAGGTATCTATTTACTTGGCATAACATCATCTTTCACAATATACAAAAAAAAATGGGCTAACTTTACTGTTTAGTTTTTTTTTTTTAATTCAGTGAAGTGTGTCTTTTCCAAAAAAATTGCGTTTGAAAGACCACTGCGCAAATGCCATGTGATATATATATATATAATGTTTTGGGGTTCTAAGTAGTTTTCTAGCAAACAATACTGATTTTAACTTGCAAGCAACAAGTGTCAGAAATAAGCTTGGTCCTTAAGTGCTTAAACCAGGGGCTAACAAAATTACAGTTAGATTTCCATAAATACATACTATAATAAAATAAAATAATAAATAATGTAACAAATACTTAAAGCCATTGGCTCCCACTGCTGTGAATCAAATCCCATGATGAGGGAGTGGGAGGGGGGCTTGGCCAGGCCTGGCTGTCTGTGTCTATAGACGCATGAAGCATGGCTCAGGATTAGGCCCATAGGTGTGCCGCAATAGGCTTCCTATGGTGGCACACAGAGAAGAAGAGGAGCAAGCAGGGGACCCCAGAAGAGGGGGAATTCCATTGCGCAGAGCAGGTAAGTACTGTTTAAAATGTTTGTTATTTAAAAGAAAAAATACTTTACAAATGCTTTAACATTCTAGCTGTAGATATAACAATTACTTTTCTGCTTACTTAGGTTTCTGAATATACACTTCCACACAATTTAAATACCTTAGCATGAATTTCTCTATGGTTATAGGGAAAATTACTTTAGATAAAATGTCCTAGCAGGCGTAATGTTTTCGTACTTGTTTTCTTACCAGAAAGCATTTAGAATGAAGACATTTCAGTAACGTTAATTGAATCCATCAAGGTCACTCTGTGTACACTGCCATTGTATGAAGCCAATATAAGGAACATTTATGCAGACATTGCAGCAACAAGCTTGAGCCATCTTTAGCAGTTAGAAGCTAAATTGTATTCTAGGAGTTTAACAGGAAAGGGTGTGGCTTTGTGGTACTGAACTCGTATACACAACAAAATATTATTTTCAGCACAGAAAAGGATGGAAAATCCAACATTTTTGTGTCATTGAAATCTAATTTAAGGCCAATTGTCCAGTAGGGAAAATGGGAATATTCTCTCACATTTAAGCAATTCCCTTTTACTTATGGGATTACGTCAGGGGTCTTAGCCATTCCTTATACTATCCAAAATGTAAAAAGTTTTGGCTTTACATTTTTGAATAAAATGTTGCATCCCAGGCAATGATGTTGCTGATTATACTCTAAATATGAATACAGTAAATTGTCTACCTTCTGTTAAGGTTATATCAAGATGAGAGGAGTAACCTAGTTGCCTGTAGAACATATTAAATGGTAGGTCTTCTGTGGTTTGAAATAATAATGCAAAGTTTAATCTTTAATAGCTAACTAGAGTAGACTCAAGAGTCCTTTGTCTGGAGGATTTCTTCTAGCGGCTCTTGTGCCTTGAAATGCATTCTTGTTAACTGGAGTTGCATTTTAGTTTCTACAGATCCTCAGAGATGCTGGAAATCAGTTCTGCCTCTGTATTCCAGCGAATTAATATTCTGGCATTCAGGCTACTTACGAGATGTGTAGGTGCAGGTTTTTCATTACAACAACAATAATTTACAGATTTTTCCACATTTCTTGAATAATTGTAGTGCTGCTTTAGATGACAAAAGGCTTTGTTGATATTTTTGCAAGACATAGATTTCATTTATTTTACCATAGCTTCCAAATGTCAATCGTTCGGATGATTACCCATTTTTTTTTAACCAAATCACTTTGTCCCTCATTCTTCTTCAGTCCAATTTGTTGGTGTGATGTACAGACCAAAATGCTATACCACACTAAACTAAAGCTTTCACTCATGCTCTGAATTGTTGTATTTGTTAATTTTCTTAAGGCCAGTATAAAGAAAAAGTAGCGATAAAAGGGTTTAACCAATTTTTTTTTGCATATTTGCATATTACTTCTTACTGGTCCACATAGATGAAGATGAAATGGGGGTCTCTATTTTGTCTACTTCCATTGTACTATCAGACCTATGCTTAGAAACATGGTAGGTATGCTCTTACATTCCTTAAAGGATGTCTACTTTGGTAGAAAAGTACATCTTTTTTCCAATATCCTGGCTCAGATATACAGTATACTTACCTGAATTAGATGGCCATGGCCTATATGAATTTTAAGAAACTTTGGGTAAAAATCTTCCTTTCCCCTGGCTGTGCCAGTGAAGTTGATCCCCAAAAATGTCTATGGGTGTGTTCCCTCTATTGGAAAACAGTCCCCAGTAGTTTATGGGAATAGACTGCACAAATGTGGCCAGACACTGTTGCAAAATACAGTTGTTAATTAATTAATTAATTAAATTATTTTACTTTACTGTTACATACTATGCTCTGCAGTCTTGAAGAGAATGGCAATTTCAGTATTTCTTCTAAGGCCAGAGTAGCTAGTAATAAGAAAAAAGATGAACTGCAGTGATGAAATTGTGAAAGAATTAATAATAATAATAGGTTGTAGCCATAACCTCCTGTCCTTTGTAGAATTTATAGAAGAAAAAAACAGTGATTTGCAGAGCAAACAATGTGCAGAGCAAACAAATCATTAAGCCGCGGAATAACTTGACATTCACGCATGTGATTTCAATGAAGTAGGTCAAGTATGTCAACTTTACAATTTTCATAACCAACTGGATCAGTCCATTTTCAGTGTACTTAAGGCTTGTTTACAATGCTGCACTTCAAAAGTGTTCTCACTTCATCTTCAGAATATATTATCCTCAGTTACCTTATTTTACATTAGTGCACTGTGCTTCTTTGGTGTGTTTTTTTTTTTAGTTCAGCCTAATGGAAATTGCACATTTAAAACAAAGTAAAGGAAAAGCACAAAAAAATGATTGAGCCATGCATATTTTGTAAGTATCTTGCATTAATTAGCCTTGTGACAAATATTCCTGGGATCCAGGAGGCATTGGAGGAAAGTTTATGAAATAAATACAACTACTACTACTTCCCCTATTTAGCAGTGCTTTTGTACCAATGTTTTTGGAGCCTGGCAAAGTACAATGGTTAATATGGTAAATTACTGTATTTATAGTCAAGCTGTAATACCAGATTTTAGCTACAGGTGCAGCTACAAGTAAAATCTGTACTTTTTTTAAATCAAATCAGAAAGCAGTAGGAAGATGCCATCTCACCATTTTATAACACACTAGGTTTTGTATTCACTGGAATTCCCCTTTTACCATCCACTTTATCAGCTTTGAATGCACGTATACATTGCTTTTACACACAACTCACTTATAATGCATTTAGCTATGCACTGTATTTATTTTGTTGCTTTGAAAGAAAGGCCAGCAGCACTATTTCTTTGGCTGCACTCTACCTCTGCCCACTCATGAAGGCTTCACACATATTTTGTCCTTCTTGTAATTCAATTATTGTAACTGATGTGAGAGGAAGGCCTGGGGATTCAGTTGCCAGACACTTGGAATGAACTTGAGTAAAATATACAGCATCCCTGATTTGTTGCCTGGGCTGCTACTATGGCAACTGACACAGCCAAAGAATCAGGCTGCTAATCTCATCGGGGGCCTGCTAGACCAAAGATAACTCATAACCACGTGAACTCTAACCTACAATATCTCTGTGTTTTTTACTTAAATCATTCAGTGACACATAAAGTAACACTCGTTAACTTTTTAATGGAGAATTCAGTAAGTTAAAAGAAGAAAAATTAGCAATTACAATAATTAGTGTCTTGGTAATTAAACAATGACCAGAAAACATGATTCATAAACACAGAGCAGTGTTTGTGCACATTAGACACCACAACTGACACAGAAGTGCCAGGCACTTAGTGTAGTATTCTAATGTATTGAACAAGCCCTGGGTCTGGGTCTTTATACATCTGGGGTAAATTCAATGGCGGTGCTGGCATCAGCAATTCCTCAGATCGTAGCTATCATTTGCATTTTAAACAATAAAATGAGCTGTTCACTTTGCAAGGGAATTCCTGACACAGCTTATTGAATGGGATAAAGGTCTGCTGGTTTCCATCATGTAATCATGTGTGGGCAAAAAGGCTGTTTTCTTTTATATTCCTTGGATGTGATTGGTTAATCTTTGCCAAGTGAAACCTCACATTCAACCTGAACAGCTTATCTGACTTTAGCAAATCAACCCCACAGTGCAAAATAAGGCACAGTCCTGGAAACGGTCCTGGGAACTTACCAGCTTTTGCCCAGAGATGCTGTTCTTTTTTCTTAAGCTACCAGCTCTCCGGACATAAGGCTCTGTTCTATGGCTGTCTGCTGACTCACAGGAATGATGGCAGACATTTCTCAGCTCCAACCCCCTATCCCACCCCCTCATTCTAAGGCCCACAAATTCCAGGGTATGTGCAAGGTAAGTCAGGAAATGGGAAGGATGAGCCAGGCTGCAGACAATACTGGTGATTATTGTTCTGTCCTCCATCTGACTTTTCTGGGCACAGCTTCCACAGTTAAAGTAGAACTATAGGCAAAATGTTTTTTTTCTCATTTTGGATAGAGCAAGGAAGGGTTATAACCCCTGCCAGATTTACTTCTGACATATGTGTCCCATTGCAAAGATTTCCCTTCACTTTCTGTCCCATAGCCAAACAGGAAGTGAGAGGAATCCCTGTAAATCAAGAGGATTTCTTGGGGACACCCAGGTCACGAGAACTAGTGTCCCCATTGAAAGATTTCCCCTCTTTTACTTTTCTGGGGACAACCCAAAATTTGGGTAATTTCTCTTACTCTCACTTTTAATGATAATGGTAAATAGAACCAATAGAGAGGGTAAATCTCCTCAACAAGGGTACGGGCCGCTAAAAAAAAATTGCCAAGTGTTCTAATCCCTCTCCACTCTATCCAAACCTAAGAAAATGTTTTGCTTTTAGTTATACTTTAAAACCTGTCAGGAGCCAGGCTAGTTGACCAAATAGTAATCAGCCACCTCCCCATATGGTTAATTTATTGAGCCTTATCTGTGAATTAGTTTATAAAAACAGTATCTAGGCACATTAAATATTGTTGTGTAATACAGTTTTTGTAGTTTGAAAGAGACTCTCTACAGTATACAGTAGGTTTGTCAAAAAAGTATATTTCTGCCCTGTTGCTGACTTTGTCATATGACTGCTGTTAATAAATAATTTTCACTTTTTTATAAGCTTGTGCCCCCATTTTTTTTATATAAATGTAAAGATTAATAGATTCACCACTAGAGGGAGCATTGAGTGTCTCAGGGCAATTCATTTGCCCTTTCTCTGAACAAACCTAGAGATATTAGCCACCTGAAATCTCCTAAAATGTTAAAGTGGATGTAAACCCAAATTTTTTTTTTAATTAAGGCTTGCACCTTGTACAGTATAGGATTTCACGTCATCATTGCCCAGTCTTGCCACTAAGAGTTAATCCAGCTCTGAGCAATCCTCTTATCTTTTTTCAGTGAGATAAAAATGGACAGAGAAATAGGAGTCCATTTCTACCCCTTGCTGTGAGTGTTAAGTGATTTACATATCTCATGCATGAGCCTGAGAGAGACATTCTGTGTGCTTCAGATCCCCTCCTCCTTTCTTCTACAGCTCTCCCAGGATTGTCTGCTCCACACCTCAGCATGATTGGGCATGCTGAAGTCATGTGGTGACCTTTCTGGATTTTGACAGGATGTTAGTGATCACAGCAGAAGTTCAGTCAAAGAAATACACAGGAGAAAATGCATGTTGACAAGGGGAGTGTATAGATGGGCAGGGAGTTTACTGACATCACGACTCCACCCACCGAGCTCCAGATCACAGACCCTCCCACAGAATCTGCAGTTTTTCGTGTCTCATAACAGACAGAGGGGAGACATTTGTCAGGTAAGGAGACATGCAGGAGGCATGTATATCCTTATAGATAACCACTATGGCAGTAGTTTAGAAAAGATGAGAGTGGGTTTACAATTTAACTGACTATTGCAGATTTCTCATAATTTGCTTCCTTAGTCAGTACTATAGTAGAGATAAGGTTGTACAATATACAGAATACAGAAGTGCAGTTGCAGGTCCACATTCAAATCCCTATTCATTTGTTTTAATTTAAACAAATATACAAGCTTATTGATTTTCTGACCTCTGTCAGTTTAGAAAATATGAATTCCAGTTAGAACACCACAGCTAGCAATATACAAATAAAGATTGGTTTCATGTTTCTTTAGCACTTGAAAAGAGGGAAGTAGGTCACATATCCTTGAGTCAATGTTATTTTGAATTATTTGGCACAATAGCTGAAGGCCTACAAGGTCTATCCACTCCCTGCCAAATACACAATGACCAAAGGTTCTTTGATGTGACTGTGTGTTGCTGAAGAACTCTTGTCATGGAGAAATTACACCATAACGATCTGTGCATAAGAGTACTTAACTAGTGGGTCAATTTGATAAACTCAAGGAGGATGGTTGTATTTGACAAAGTGCTATCTCACTGCTAAACCCTGACACTTAGCTTCACAATGGATTATTCATTTACTCTGCAAATATGCCAGTGCACCATATCAGTGTAATAGACCATCAATATCAGCCAGATGACAGCGGTGTAATTGTTGATACCTAAAGTGAGACAAATGACCTTATTTAAAACACAGGGCAAGGAACAACATTGTGCTGTAACCCATATCAGTCTGCCAGAAATCAATTTCTATAAACTTACAACTGTCAAATTAATGGCAGTTGGATTTTGGGTTGGTCGCTAATGGTTATTGAATGCTAATTCTGTATGCATTGTCTTATTAGGTCTGAACATCCAGAGTCAATGTTTCATTCAGGAATTCATGCTGCTAGGCTTCATCAGACATAGCTTCCAACTGTCCTTGATTTTGAGGAGCTGTCCCTGATTTGGAACAGTGCCCCTCTTTCTTTGCTCATTTGTCCCTCATTTTGGTCTCATCTATAACTGTGTATAAAATGCTCTATTTATCTTTCAAAAAGTGTTTCACAGTGCTAAACCTTTCATCCAATTTCTAAATTACTGCATTTGTAAATGTCAAAAGCCAGTATAAAGGAATAATAGTGGCAAAAAACACTAATTGGAAAATCCCTCCCATCCCTATCAAGGGTAGGATATATGGGAACTACTTACAACACATTAAGAAACAGGTGTGGAGTATAGAGAATCTTACTTGAGTGTTAATAAATCAAATAAAACAAAAGTATTTTTTGAAAAACATCTCCATAAATGCGTGCAAACCATGATTTTATCTATATACATAATTACTAACTAAATCAGTAACATACTAATAGAAATATAAATACAATGTATTGAATACAATAGAAATTATCACTGGAAAAATCTACCACCTTACTAACATAAAGTATTTTAGGGCTATGCAATTAGCAGACCTCCAGCTTTTGCAGAACTACAAGGCATATGAGGCATAGCAAAACTCTGACAGCCACAAGCATGACACCCAGAGGCAGAGGCATGATGGGACTTGTAGTTTTGTAACAGCCAGAAGTCCGCTAATTGCATATCCCTGTGTATATTATAATCCATGTATGTAAAAAGTAAATGTTTTAAATCTAAATCACAAATAAAATCAAAACTAAAACATGTATTTATCAACAAACTCAATGACCCTGATGATCTTGATTCATAAAAATAAAAAGAAAAAAAGAAAACCCACACCCTAGTGCCTGCACACCTAAACTAAAAGAAGATGGGATCCAGGAAGTAAATGATACATGAATCCTCTGCCCTTATGCAAGATGGCCACAGCCATAAATGCTAGGGGGTGTTTTTCATAGTGATTTCTCAACAAAATAAGGCATGGAGACATGGATGGGGGAGTTTGCTTTGAACAATAAAAATGAATTCAATGGTATTTTCTGTTTGTGGCGCTCACATACAGTTAAGTTCTGATTTAACACAAAGTGATGTCATCCACCTAATTTTTCTTTGTGCCAGGGCTAAATCTTAAGACCAGATGGACAGGGATACTGCCTAATAACCCTATTAATGAAATTTGATCATTGGTGTTACAAGGTAATTACTGTGATGCCCTTAAATTGACGTTAATAGACACTGGTAGAAATCTTCACCTCAAGGGTAAATTGGAGAGTATAAGTTTGTAATCGAAGACAAAATCTATTTGGCTATAAGGAAAACATTTTAAAAAGAAACCAAGAGAAACTTAAACAACTTCAGTGTCTGACTTACTTTGGCACTTAACCTTTTAAACAGCTGACAGCTTTACTGAGCAATCCACCTCTCCTTGCTAACAAAATTTATAACGCTTTTGTCATGCAAATCTAGCCATTTAGTCAGGAACATTATTTGCAAGGATATGATTCTGTACTGAAAAATCAATTATTTCAAGTCTTTTGTGTTTTTACAAATCTGCTCTTTTTTCTAGCAAACCACACTCAGTTGTTTCCCTGAGATTTAATCTGATTTTATTTGCAGATGGTGCATTTTGGCTGCGGAATGGGCCATAATGAGATTCAAGTCAAACATTTTATTGGTCGCATAAATATTTGGTTATTGTCTTGAGGATTAATCATGTGTGGTCATGCACTGAAGCGTGTTTAATTTCTTTGCCAATTAAACATTTATTGACTATTAAATGACCCTGCAGTCTTCTATTTCTTAAAGGAGAAGTAGGGCCAAAAAAGCTTTGGCCTCACTTCTCCTGTGGATCACAGGAGTGCACTCCTGTTTTCATCCAATAACGTGCTAAAGTTCACTGTCGGCTGATGACACAGAGCCAGTCCAGGCCTTGGAGAAATCCTGACTTTAATGTCCTGATCCACCTAGATGCCTGAACCGGCAGCTGGCTCAACCTCTCAGCAAAATATAAAAGCAAAAAGCCTAAAACAAAAAGCAGTTTTGCATGTAATCCTCAGTCTATATGTAAGGAACTGTATCTTATTCGCTCCTTGTTACTCTCATTGTTGTACGTGTATATATCATTTTGCGCTAGCCATTTTCCCAACAAACCAGTAAAAAAAACTGCATTTAAAACTGCAGCTGACACACACATATTGTAGCTGGCTTCTTGTTCAATCCACACTATAGAAACCAGTTTGGCAAGATAAAACAGTAGCACAGTAATGGTGTATTTAAATGCCTTTAGTTCTAATGCACAGGGACAGTTACACATCAAATCTGAAATGAGTTGGAAACATGATACTGAAACTTTACAAGCACACTGTTTTAACATCAATGATATTTAAGAGAAAAAATGTTTTTCCCCTTTTTTTATTCCTTGCTTTCAGGTTGCTCTGGGTTCAGCTGAATGTAGTTAGCTGTTTTTAAAATGTTCTGCAACCTTTTAAATGCTACATCAGTCAATGGATGGAGGTCTGATCCCAGAGTTCCGCGCCGCTCCGTGCCTCTCCGGCCATATAGCCTCTCCATAGCCGCTTTCAAGGCAGAGCCCCTGCCAGCGACACTGCCCGGGGATAGGGGAAGAAGCGGGGATTGCCTGGATGGTGAGGGGTCGGCAAGGAGGGTCCTTTCCCGCTTACTGGACGCTGGACCGGGACCCACAGCCTCGGCCAAGATGGTGCCTGCTGCAAGCACATGAGGTGGAGAGCTGGGGACAGAGGACTCCATAGCAGATCAGGATGTCTGCTCTGGCGGGCCGTCGGGCCCCACAGTGAGTACACACTGCCGCAATGCTCTGTAACCCACCTCCACCGAATCTCTCATAGGCAGGACCCTGGAGGACATGCCTCTCACCCCCATGGAAGATTTCAATGCTACCCCAGAGGGATGCGGTGCCTCCACACGGGGCCTCCCTTCTACACCCCAGGACTTCTCCTCCATGATGGCAATGTTTTCTGAAATGCTCTCCAGAGGTCTGTCCCAGACAGCTGCCCAAATCACCACTGCCATCCAGGCTGACTTACAGCAGTTAGGTGCCAGAATTGAGGCTATTGAGACCAAAGCAGACCAGACAGTAAACAGAATGAACTAGAATATGGCCCACATTCAGGAACTACATGACCAGCTAGATACCGCCTTCGCAAAAATAGATGATCTTGAAAACAGATTGCAAAGATACAATTTCAGAATTAGGGGAGTCCCCGAGTAATCCAAGGATGCTGACCAAATAGTTCATTAAGGAACTTATCTCTAACGTCCCAGACCACTGACTGGAGATGGACCGGGCTCATAGAGCCCTGCAAATGCCCCTCCAAGATGGCCTACCCAGAGACATTATTGTCAAGCCACATTTCTACAAAATAAAGGAGGGGGCATCCCGGGAAGGAGGCCCCCTCTCATTCCAGGGTCACCCCCTACAAATCTTTGCAGACTTATAGCCCTACACCAATCAGAGAAGGAGATCTCTAAAACCGCTCCTGCTGACCCAGAAATCAGTTACATACAGATGGTCATTCCCTTTCCGTCTAACCTTCTCTCTGCATAACAAACCCTACGGCTTCTCGTCCTTCGCAGAAGGGGAAAGACTGCTCCTGCACCTGGACCTTGTTTCTCAGGATACTACGATAACTTCGGCCACCAGGGGCCACAACACGTCTTTCAAGAGGCCTCCACTGTCCAGTCCCATCGTCCCACTTTGGCAGAAAACACCAATCCAAGAAATCCAAGGACTCTAGACCACCCTAGTTTGTGTTGCTCCAAGGCCCTATTAGGCTTTTCCTGATCCATATGGATCTTCCTAAAGAAATATTGTTCTCCTCTTCTCATTGAGCCAAGCTCAGTTTGGCACAGCCCTTCACACCCCTCCACCATTAATGGGGAGTGCAGAAGGTGCTGCTTTGTGTTTTTTTTTTTCTTTCTTTTTTCTCGTTTTCAGGTCTTCAAGGCTGCTCCTGATCGTGGACTTAAACTGGTTGTTATTGAGTTCTCAGAGTTTATTCTGGTTAATGCCTAACAAATAATATCCTGCTTATATCTTTGGTAGAAACAGTTTAATATCATGTTATTGATTGTTTTCCCGGCTGAGGTGGTGGGTTGGAAGATTTCTCTTGACTTGCCACCCTGCTATTTCTTGTTGGATCATGCTTTGTCCGGGCGCTTGGTCCGCACAGGGCCAGATCCTCTATGGGATTCCCCTGGCTGGCTTCGGGGTCTGGCGGACCCTTCCACTCAAGGATCTTTAGCTATACAGGGGTCATGCCCTTATACACATCACCGCTATCGCTTGTTAAAGTGACCGGAGCGGATGCCCTGCTTCTCCACTTGTCGCTGATTGGGAATACTGATGATCCCACTCTGTGACTGATTTCTTCCCCCCATTTTTAGAGGAAGTTTCCTGGGAAAGGGTTTATGGTACCATATACCATATCAGGGTGGGGTGTTATTGCCTATTGCACTATGATGTTCACATGTTTGGCTTCTCTTTTTTCTCTCCAGAAGGTCCACCTCCTCTACCCTTGCTCTCCTCTTCTTCTCCTCTCCCCAGAATGACACCTAGAAGTCGACTTCTTTCCAGGTTGGAAAAATCCCTCTGGTCTGCTCACAGTAAGACTCGCACAGATGGTGCAGCTATCCCTTCCTCTGATCCATGTACGTAGATAACACTTCACCACCTCCGTTACACATAGTCACACATAATGTGCAGGGCCTTAATTCTCCTATCAAAAGGAGAAAACTGTTCAAACTATACCAATCCCAAAAAATAGACGTCCTCCTGCTACAAGGGACCCACTTTCCCATTACTTTTAACCCCTCCTTTCTACATCAACACTACCCACAGTTTTACCTCTCCAATGCGGTGAATAAAACAAAAGGAGTAGCCATATGTTTCTCCAAACATTTGAACTTCTCTATGTCGATGGTATTCAGGGACCCCGCAGGCAGATATATTTTGGTAAAAGGCACGATAGATGGTACGGTATACTCTTTCGTTTCATTCTACACTCCGAATAATGGCCAAGCAAAATTATTTTCATCGATGCTGAAATCTCTCAAACAGCGGTTAGAAGGGGTAATCATCCTTGGGGGCGACACAAAAAGGCATTTGACCTATCCCCAGACAAATCAGGTTCAGGACTCCCCCGCACCAGATGGCCCTATAAAAATAGCTAAACTTCTATATGACTCGGTGTTAGTTGACATTTGGAGGTAAATTAACCCCCGCTCCAAAGATTTCACCCATTACTCCACACCTCACCAGACCTATGCCTGAATAGATCATGTTTTCCTTCAAACCTCACACATACCACTTGCAGTCAAATCAACTATTAGGGACTCCCCTATCTCAGATCAGTCCATGGTAATGCTCTCTCTGCGCTAGTCCAATAACTCCAATAAAAAATTCACGTGGCGACTTAACAAGGCGCTCCTAAGCAACCCAGTTCATGGCATCCTCCTAGAAAAGGACCTGAACAATTATTTTCTTAGGAATGATACTGACGCAACTACTCCAGCTACTCTGTGGGCGGCCTACAAGGTTGTAATGAAAGGCAAGATCATTCAGTTATCATCCTGTCTAAAACAGGAACATCGAGCCATGATAGTCTCATCAAGGCATTTCATGCATTAAGCAAACAACATAAACGTCACCCCACCCAAGTCTCTCTTCACAAGCTGGAGGCAGCCCAACTAAACCTAAACTTGGCCCTTACCACTTTGGCCGCAAAGTGCCTCAGATGGTCTGGCGCACAGTTTTATTCCCAAAAGGATAAGATTGGCTCTAAACTAGTGACCAAGCTCTCACCCAAACCCTATTCTTTTGCATTTCCCAAAATCCGCACACCCTCTAACACAGAACCCCCAACGTATTATGGAATGCTTTTATGAATTCTATTCTACCCTCTATAAAGATAATAATCCCTGCTCCCACACACGACTGGAAAAATTCCTCGATACAATATCTCTACCCAAACTCTCGACTGACCATACAGCTCTCTTAGAAAAGCCTATTACCTCCACCGGGTTATCAAAGCCATCAAGTCCCTCAAACAGGGTTCCACCCCCACCCCGGATGGGTTTTCAGTGAGCTACTACAAGAAGTTTTCAACTGCCCTATCACCTTATCTTGTCCAGTTCTTCAACTCTCTACATGTGGGTACGCCATTAGAAAAGTCCTTAAATCTGGCCTATATATAGGTCCTCCGCAAACCGGGCAAAGACCCAGATGCAATTGGCAACTATCGCCCAATTTCTCTGATCAATAATGATCTTAAGCTTTTAACGAAAATACTAGCAGACTCTCATCCTTCATAGCCCAGTATATTCATAAGGACCAAGCAGGATTTATCCCAGGGAGGCAGAGACCCGACCAGATAAGTAGGCTCATAGACATTATCACCTTACTTGGTTCACACTGGGATGGGGGGCCTCTTAAGAGGGATTTTTGCTTTCTATAGATCTCCAGAAAGCCTTCGACACAGTCACATGGCCCCATATTTTCAGGGTTCTGGAGAGGTGGGCCTGGGACCCAACTTCTTAGGCATACCCCACTCCCTTTATTCTAACCCGAGTGTTCAAGTAAGAATGTAGGGCAGATACTCAGCATCCTTTGACATAGAGAAAGGCACCAGACAGAGCTACCCACTCTCGCCCCTAATATTCGCCATCGCCATAGAAACCTTGGCGTTTGCCATCAGAAAACACCCTGATATTAGGGGAGTTAAGTGCAGACCGAAGAGCATAAATATGCCCTATTCTCGGACGATCTGCTTCTTTTTGTCACATCTCCCCTTATCTCAACCCCCAATATTCTTAGCCTCCTTCAACAGTTTGGTGCTGCCTCCCGTCTCCAGGTCAATGTCACTATATCCTCAGCTCTGAACATATCGGTCCCCCCTGACTTGCTGGAATGTTTGCAGGTACATTTCCCATTCTCCTGGAGCCCAATGTCTATCCCATAATTGGGGGTTAACCTAGCTTCGAATTGTGACCTCTTGTACCCCTGTAACTACCCCCCAATGTTTACAAAAATAGTAGCGGACAAATCCACATGGTCCAAGCATGATCTATACTGGGTCAAATGAACTCAATCAAAATAACGCTTCTGCCCCGTCTCCTGTACCTCTTTAGATCCCTTCCGATCCCGATTAGAAAACCTCAACTATTACAATTCCAGTCCTTAATTCTAACATTTATATGGGGGTCAAAAGATAGACGCTGTTCCAAAGACATCGTTTTTAGACTTAAATCCCAGGGAGGCCTAGCCCTTCCTAATATAAGGTGGTATTAGCAGGCAGCAAAAATAGCACAGACCTCCATTGTCTACACATGAGGACCTAAACCAGACTGGCTCCTAATGGAGAGACAAGCAGTACCTCAATATACAATCAATTTCCTACTCTGGTCTCCTTCCCGCCTTAGACTGGCAATACTAGCCCCCACCCTCTCCCACTCGCTGGCACTCTGGGACAGGCTACAGAAGCATCCTGCATTGACCTCTACCTACCGACCACTTGCTCTCCTATTCCACAACCCAGATTTTCCCCCAGGCCAAAACATCCTAGCCTTCAAATGGTGGCTTGACAAGGGCTTATATAGGACAGGGCACTTTCTCAATTCAATGGGGCCCTTCTCCATTGGAAACTATGTCAGTAACTTAGAAATGCCAAACTCAGAGAGGTATAGACTAACCCAAATCTCACACTTTCTACAATCCATATGGCAAAATAAACCTGAACCCCCTACACTAACTGCTTATGAGACATGGTCTCCAACATCAAGGATCAGGGGGGTATATCCATTTTCTATGCTTCTCTTGCCAAGGCCACAGTTAAACCTCTCTACACCAGACTCTGGGAACAGGATCTGGCGGAAGAGTGGGACCTGGACAAGTGGTGTCAATGCTTCCAATGTTCATTCAAGAGCATCCTGGACATTTCCTTGATGGAAGCCAATGTCAAGATTCTCACACACTGGTACTGAGTCCCCTCTATCCTCGCTAAAATATATCCAGACCCTTCCCCTATGTGCTTCAGGGGCTGTGACCATTTGGGCTCACTATTCCACATCTGGTGGTACTACCCACGAATACGGAGCTTGTGGAACTGATTCTTCCACATGCTACGGAGGGTCACAGGTCCCTGAAATAGCACTCCTTAACCACAAAGTTGAGAAAGTACAAAAAAATACCCAATCGTTGATCTTCGACATGCTCCTAGGAGCCAAAATGACCATAGTCAGAAACTGGAAGAAGCCTTCGGTGCCGCTCTCTGCGGTATAATGCAAGATCTCCTGGATCATGGCCCAGGAGAAGATAGTGAGCATTCTCCAAGACAAAACCTGTACGTTTGAGTTAATCTGGGAACCTTGGGCTACGTTCATTAAAACTCTGTTACACCCAGGCGGCAGTACGACCCCTATGGCATAACCCAAGGTGTCCTTCCTCCCTTTTCTCTTCTCTGTCCTCACTCTCCCCTCCTCTTTTCCTTTCCTCCTGGAGACAAACCATCTCTTTATGGCTTGTCTCCATCTAGACGGACCTTCGCTGGTGATCTTTGAACTACTCCAGTAGCTATGGTTCTCCTTATCAAGGAGCAGAGCATTAAAATTCAGACCATAGATGTCTAGATGACCAGGGTAATCTGGCACCCTGGACGCCTAGAAAGTCTGGCCTTCAGGATTCCACCACTTAGTAGTCAAAATAGCTGGGAGAGGCCTCACTGGTCTGTCCAGCCAGCTCCTTATCTTATCTGGTGCAGGATGCCAGAGCCATTCTGTCCACAGTGAGTTCCCATAGGGGTGGGGAGATTGGCTTCTGGCACCAGTCATCAACGGGGATGTTTTTCTCTAACTTTTAGGCTGGCGGACCAGTGTTATATTCCCGCAGGTCCTGTCAGGAAAATCTGAAAGATCTAAGCTACTAAATCTCATGTTACTCCAAATGGTATAAGGCGCACTAGATTAAGTGGAGGCTATCCCATGCTATAATTACTGTTAAGAAAATAGTTTGTTGCATATACGTTTATTTCCTTTTCCTGATCACCTTTTTGTTGGTGAGCTTAACATGTCATCTTGTTTTCTGAAAAAACAATAAAAATATTGAAAAGAAATATATGACAAATGCAATACTTACAGTTCAGATGTCTGTGCAAAGCTTTCACCTCTGCTTTGTAAAGAGAAAATTTCAACGACTCTTAATTGAAGCACAAATGTATATACAACAAAAGATGAAGCTTATAAACAGTTTTTAAATGGAACATAAATGTAGTCTAAATACATGGCTTGCTTTATATAGATACAGGGTCTGATTTGTTAAAACCGGAGGAAAGAAAATGTGAACAAAGGTTGAAACCCACAGTGATAATAAATAACACTTTTTTTGCATAAAAGAAAGGATAATTGTCAACAGTCTCAAGTATTGCTCATTTTCTTTTCTCCAGTTTCATAATCCCCGTATTGTATATTTTTTGTGCTTCCCAGACAACTTCTCCTGCATTTAGAAAAGCTAAACACAGTGGTGCCAATGTGATCAAGGCCTTAGGATGTACACCCAGAATAACTCTTTGCTTTGATGGTCGCATCATGCAAACAAGCTCTATCTCCTCTGACCAAATTATATAGGGGCCCATTCAGATTAAGAATTGTATTAATGTATATATGTTAACATAACTTTCTATTGTGCTATTGTGCATTTGAGCATGCTGGGTGGGTTAAGGAAACCCAGTCATTTAAAATGGGCTGGCAAAACCCCCTGAAGTAGAACTATAGGTAAAACATTTTTTTTTTATATTTTGGATAGAGTAAGGGAGAGTCATAACCCCTGTTACTTCCTGCCCCATAGCCTAACAGGAAGCTGGAGAAAATCCCTGTAAATTAAGGCAATTCCCTGGGGACCCCCAGGTTACCAGAACTAGTATCCCCATTGGAAGATTTCCCTCTATTTCTTTTTTGAGGACATCCCAAATTTTGGATTTTCTTTTACTTTCACTGCTAATGACAAACAGTACAAATAGAGAGGGTGAATCTCCCTAACCAGGGCAGAGACAGCAATAAAAACTAACAAGTGTTCTAATCCCCCTTCACTCTATCCAAAACTAAAAAAAAGTGTTGCCTTTAGTTATACTTTAACACCATAAATGGATATATTATTTTTTTAATGCAGCACATCACAATGCACAACATGTGCATTGCATGCTACTGTAATAGTGCATTGGGTGCCATTTAACAGCAACGCACAGCATCAAGGTGTGTGCTACCATTACCGCAAGCCAAAGGTAATATTCTGACCTCAGTCATTCAAAATGCATGGCAGCATCACCTCAGAAGTCTTGTGTCAGCTGATCTGTTATGTGTCATTGACAAACTCTATTCATCATAGAGAAAGGAAGGAACCTGTAGAACATTAGTAGAGGTCAGGCAATGAATTGCACCTCTCTGAAATGTTTAATATTTTTTTTCTTTTTTCAGCGTCCTTTACAGGCGGCCATTGAAAGGCAAGGATTGTAATATACCTGTAAATACCCAAAAAGTGCTACTCAGGAATCATATATCAATCATATAAACAGGTTGAGTTGTTTTCCCTACACAGATACGATAATTAATTTTTTTTATAAATATATAGTTACATGGTTACATAATTAGGTTGAAAAAAGACACAAATGCGTCTAGCTCAACCAATAAAAGGGGGAAAAAATGATACAATCCTATATAGACAATCCTATACCTACAGTTGATCCAGAGAAAGGCAAAACACTCCAGAAAAGGATTTACAAAGTGGAAAAAATCCTTCCTGATCCCCGAAGAGGAAACTGGATATGCCCTGGATCAAATTTACCTACAAATGTTAGTATTCAGTTATATTATGTACATTTATGAAAGAATCCAGGCCTTTCTTAAAGCAATCTACTGAGCTGAACCAGCTATTGAAGGAGTATATTCCATATTTTCTAATTGTGAAGAAACCTTTCTGTATTTGGAGATTAAATCTATTTTCCTCCAGACATAAAGAGTGCTCTCTTGTCCTCTGTGATGACCTTAAAGTAAATAACTTAAAACCAAGTTCCCTATTAGAGATGGGCCAAACATCCCCCATGTTCGGTTCACACCAAAACTCTGAACCGAACGGCCAACCCTATTAAAGTCTATGGGACCCGAACTTGAAAAATCAAAAGTCCCAATTTTGAAGGCTTATATGTAAGTTATTGGCCATAAAAAGGCTATGGGGGTTTGGGTACTGCCCTGGAGGACATGCATCAATGCAATTTATTTCAGGAGCAGGGATTTTAATGATTCTTGAAGTGGAACAATAAATATGAAACATTCCTTTAAATATAGTGCCTGCTGCAGGAAAACTGACATTTCTAAAGAACAAAAATGAATAAAAAGACATTTAAGTTGCTGACAATACAACACCTTACTGGCACTCCATACCAGGCCCTTCAGGGCAGGTATAGATTTGGAGGGGAACCCCCCCACCAAAATGTAAAAAAAATGGCATGGGGTCCCCCCAATATCCATACCAGACCCTTATCTGACCCCTGCAGCCTAGCAGGTGAGGAAAGGGAGGGGATGAGCAAGCGCCTGCTCCTCAACCATACCAGGCCACATACCCTCAACATGGGGGAGGGTGAAAATGAATAAAAACAGGAGGCAGTTTTTGAAAACTCCTTTATTAAAAATACAAAAACAATGTCCCCCGATGTAGATTCATTGTGAATCATGACGCCGACGCCACCGCTGGACCCGAAAAAGAAAAACAAAAAACGCCAGCATGCACCAGTGATGTAACAAGGGGGCAAAGCCATCAGTTGACATTGCCAGGTGGCCCCGCCCCTCACCTATATAAGAACTGTCAATGACATGCCAGGCACTTGGTGGTTTGCCTTAGTTGAGGCAAAGGGTTTTTTTTTTTCTCTTTTTTCTGGTCGACGGTGACGTGATTGATGATGCATCTACATCGGTGGACAAAGTTTTTTCTTTTTTTTTTAATAAAGGAATTGTCAAAAACTGTCTCTGTGTTTTTATTGCTTGTTAGCACTTTTTTAGTTAATGGATAGGGGTACTATGTACCCCTACTCATTCAGATAGGGGGTGGGTCATGATCTGGTTGCTCCCTTGCCTTGTTAAATGGGGCTTCCAAATTCCAATAAGCCCCCCACCCACAGACCCCCACAACCACCCCCCAGGGTTGTCAGGAAGAGGCCCTTTGAGGGGAGGGCCCATGCTGTTTTTTTTTACATTTTGGCATTGGGTTCCCCTTAAAAGCCATACCAGACCTGAAGGACCTGGTTTGGATTGGGGGAGCCCCCACATCGTTTTTTTTACTTTTTTATTGCTGGCAATGTTTTTTTTTTATTCAGCTGTCAGCGGGGAAGCACATTGACAGCTGATGACTTATCAGTTGTTAAGGACGCCATAGCTGGCCCTGTTTCTTAACAACCAGCTATTCACTGCGCCCTGACTGGGCAAAGCTTTGCCCAATCAGGGCTTAGAATGCACTGTGCAGCACGCAGTGCATTGCAGGGTGTTCGGGGACAAACAACCACTAAACACCCTGCAAATTCTGGTGTTTGCCGAATGGGCGAACAGGCAATGTTTGAGCTGAACTTTTGCTCGGCCCGAACCGTGCCGTTCGCCTAACTCTATTCACTATATGGACCACTTATGCATTTATACTCGTTGATAATATCCCCCTTAATCTCCTCTTCTCTAGAGAAAATAAATTCAGTTCCTCTTTCCTCATAGCTGAGATCCTCCATTCCTCTTATCAATTTGGTTGCCCTTCCTTTCACTTTCTCCAGTTCTCCTATATCCTTTTTGATAACTGTTGCCCAAAACTGAACTGTGTATTCTAGATGATATCTTACTAATGATTTGTGCAGGGGTAAAATTATATCTTTCTCTCTGGAGTCTTTACCTCTCTTAATACAAGAAAGTATCTTGCTTGTTTTGAAAATCACAACATGGTATTGCATATATATAAACAGTAATGTTTTAAGGGATTACTGAACAACGCAAATTGTTTTCTTGGTGATTGGAATAAATGATTTCAACATTTATAAGTGATAGATTGTTTCTGTAATATATATATATATATATATATATATATATATATATATATATATATATATTACAGAAACAATCTATCACTTATAAATGTTGAAATCATTTATTCCAATCACCAAGAAAACAATTTGCGATATATATATATATATATATATATATATATATATATATATATAAGCAGTAATCTAAGACTATCACAGGGCAGTTCCTAAGATACCACAGTCACATTTCAGCACCATGGACAGCACCAAAAGCCCAGAACTGCAAACCA
Source organism: Aquarana catesbeiana (assembly GCF_042186555.1). Taxonomy (NCBI): domain Eukaryota; kingdom Metazoa; phylum Chordata; class Amphibia; order Anura; family Ranidae; genus Aquarana; species Aquarana catesbeiana. Next base: position 168,236,791 of record NC_133327.1, on the reverse strand, counting down.
ATTTAATATTATACAGACACGAATCATGGAATAAAGAAGACTTGCATATATTTCATAATGACATTCTAGTCTCATAAATAGATTGAAGTAAAACAAGCAATTTTTAACTAAAACTGCAGACGCAGCAACTAGATACAGTGAGTTGTCATTGCACCTGAGAAATTGTTTCATACTGCCCTAGTTTCTATGTAAATGGTAATCTCTATTTCCCAAGTGCCATTCCACTATAAGGTGCCTCAAGTGCCATTCAGTCTCGCACACTGATTGCTTAGTGCTCCAGTTGTTCTGCACTGCATACAGTATGTGGGCTAAACTGCCCTTCTCGCCCTAAATAGGTTTATTCTCTAATTCAGATTTAACAATACAGAACTCTGTACATGTGAACCTTGAAGTAACCTGCTGTGATCTTCTAATGTGCACTGCAAAAATGTCTGGATATTTCTTGGTTTACTAGGAAAAAAGCTGTAGTTTTCTATATGGATTTCTGAATTTCAAAAATGAGCATCCGGTATTATCTCCATCTTAGCCTAACAAAGATGACTGTTCTGCAGAAAACATGGCACTATTCCAGCTACAGTGTATGGCCGACATCCCACTACCCCTACACAGCAGACTGGGATGAGGAGATTTAATTGTATTTTTTTGAATGAAAGAAAGTTTTAAAAGAGAGTTCTCTAAGCATCTTACCTAAAAGGTTAATTGAAAATAAAAGCGTCTGTTCTTTATTGTGGTCTAATTCTAGTGTATCAAGTCACCACTAGGACACATGTACATGGCTGCTTAAAGAGCCATGCTAGACCCACCAACTGAATCCCCTCTTTTTTGCCCAACCAGCTGCTTACAGAATACACTGACTCCTACAATACAGCGTATATGAGATTTCTCCAAGTGTCGTGCAAAGCACCTCATATCTTATTCAGATGGGTTGCACCGCATTTGGAAAAAAGCCCGAAAGCTTGTGCACCATGTGGGACCACTGCTTGTAGGGTTACTCCATAAGCACCAATAGTCCAGTCTTATGCAGATGTCTGACAAGTTCTTAATTGGTCATCTGTATATGCTCTTAAAACCACATTGTATAATTTATTCAGATTGCATGCACTGCATTTGACATAACTACTTATAGGGCTACTCCATATGCAGTGAGCATAGGCACCAGCCTATCACTAACCTGGGAATGCCAGATCCTGAGACTGTGAATTAGACCACATAACCTCAGGTATGGTCATTTTTATGTTCCCTGCTACATCCCAGAAAACCAGAGTGGGACTTTGCATAGCTAAGAATCAGATGACAGAAAGTTGCAGTCCTGCTTAGAACAAATTGTAAGAAGCTTGAAGAATCTGGCTGCCATAGGTTAAATGGCATTATGATTAAAGTAAACCGAGCAAACTCTTTGATTTCAGCACAGCTGCAATGTTTCCTAAACTTCGACAGTTTACTAATTGACTTCAGTTTTTGCTTGGAGTAATAATTTTGAATAAGTGGACACGTAGTTTAGTAACAGATCTAAAAATATCTTCATCGTAATCATCATCAATCATCATCTCCATCATCATCCTTAGCATCATCTCAATTCACACTATATGCAGTGACAGACGTCTGTCTGCAGGGACAGATAGGAAACAATTGTTTCTTATGTGTCCCATTCACACTACAATGCTGCCTACTGCAGCGCTGAAGCATGCTGCGATAAAATGCAGACATGCTGCATTTTACTGCAGCACGCCAGTCAGAATCTCACTGCAAAATCAGGCAGAGCAATGCATCACGCCACCCGACACTGCAGTGAATGAAGATGAAACCATCAAATGGCTGGGGTCATAACCATTTACATGTGCAGCATCATGGCAGTTACAGATCAAATATAGGCTAAGATGGCAGCTTCCTTAGCTGTAAAGGTAGGAGGATTTAGTTCCGATTTTCAAAAAAATGCAGTGTTATTGGGCACGTGTATATCCATATATAATTTTCTTTTAACATTCCTTAGATCATGAGAAACAAAGAATATAATGGGTCATGTGATCCAACAACTGACACCTCCACATAATAGCTGTATCAATGTTTAGTAACTGGTAGCCATTAAGGGCCCAATTATCATAACTAGAGAAAAAAAAATGAGCCCAAAAATGCAATAACTTAAGTTTAATCTATCATTTATAGAAAAATCAATTATTCCTGATGGATTACCATGGGAGACAACTGTGACTTGTACGAGAAGACATGTATACCACTCGGCTCACTACAGGCTCCACTGCAAAATTCTCATGTGATTGTCCAGCTTATTGCACTCCAGTAAATCAGTTGGAAAATAAAATAAATTACTGCATTCTGGGCTGCAGCAACTTTTCTTGTTTCTTTAAACAGCAGCCAGGGTCACCTCTTATTTGTTTTGCATTTGCAGCACCCTCTAGTGTGTGCTAGAGATAGTGTAGGTTATGTTTAGTGTAGGTAAAAATGACTTTAGCTCAGGGCTAAGCCTGAGCTGTGAATCTGGGTCAGGGTTCAGTGGGTCAGGTATGGATGACTCATGAAAGCTCCTCTGGTGCCTCCCCCTGTTTCTGGGACATGTTCTAGAGCTAGTGGGCAGAGGTTTAGAGGGGCTGTCTTGAATAATTTTGAGGCCTCGGCCAATCCCCAGTAGTGGGCTGGCAGGGGAAAGAGCTTACTTCATAAATAGACATGGGCCATGCCATCAGGGCAGTCGGTGGAAGAAGGAGATTCAGTGTTTAGGAGGCTGTCAGTGGCCCTAGAGGTGAACACCCTAGTGTAGGGAGTGTCCTGCCTCAGGCCGGGGCTCAGGTGCTGGAAAAATCCTGCCATAACACAAGAGGGAAGTCCTTCCTGGAGGCATGAGAACAAGTGTGGACAGCGTGAGTAGATCAGCTCAGCTGGGGACAAGCAAGGAGGGAGACTGCCACATGTAGCCAGTCTCTCTGAAGACAGCGGTGTGCTTAAGTCTTCATCCTTCCCTGAGAGATCTCCTGAGAGTCAGCCAGGTGGGTTGGCAGTGCTTGAAGAGGTGGTGCTGGGACCAGAAGCCACAGAAGAAAAGTACAAGCTGTTCACTGTATTTTTGTTACACAGCAAGGGGCTGCGAGTCTCTGTCTGTAAAGGGCCATTGGTACATTCTGCCTGAGAGCCTGTCAGAACAACTAATAGTGATTAATCTGGAGCCAGCAAGCAAATGTGTGCAGGAGGAGCATAAAGGAGACTGTATATAGGAATAGGTCACTGAAGTTGTTGCCAAAGTTTTGTGAAGTCAAGTGGACATCTCATAACCTTCCATCCCTATCCAAGTTATTAACCCCTGATAAATAACAAAAACAAAGTCACAGCCTGTTTTCTGACTCTGGACTGCCTGTGAAAATTCAGTGTGCCTGGCTGTGCAGGAGTGGGGGATCCAAGTATATCTGCGGCTCCTTACTGGCTGTGCTACACATTGTACGGCACTTTTTCAAAAGGGTCAAACTCCTACCATTCACTTAGTTGCACCATACAGCCATTTATGTACAATGGCCAGATGGCAAGTGGTTAAATCTTTCACTCCTAAATAGTGGAGAAAAGAATTGTATCCTACTTGTAGAAAATGTTTCCAATGAATTGAGATAACAAGTGCCTTCAAATGACTGAAGCATTTATTTTTGCTTTTGCTGATCAGATACCGCCCAATAATCCCAGGCAGCGCTTTAAACCAAAAGCATTACTTGTAATTATCAGACTGTCTGTGGGCAGGCTAAGATGTAGAGGTTATATCATACTACAAAATATTTTTGAAGAAGAGCAATTTACAGTAGATTGCATGATTAAATCAATCACCACTGCCTTTCTGACTGTACTATCTGCAGTTCTAACCTTTGGTATTTTTACAGATTTAGGTCAAAATAGCATTTGGAAGCCCAAAAGCAGAATCTTCATGCAGAAAACACAGTTCCTCGCCATGCCCTTGTCCTTCATTAAGAAGGCCTTGAATAAACGGAGGAGCTGTCAGGGTTATTTGCCTTCAGCACTTTTGATCAGAATAACACAACTTGTCACTTTAATTATTTTCCACTTCACTGAGCTCCCTCATGCTAGCACAGGTCCAGCCTTTTAATTCACAAACCCTGCCTGCGGATATACCGTAACTGCTAAGCTAAAACATGGAAAAGCTTTCTGAGACTGCATACTGCAGCCACAAGGGCTAAGTCTACTTTCTCACTGATCTATTGCCATTTTAAAGGTGCTATTTTTTTGTGCTAAGTGCAGTGTGCTTGAGCAAAACACCTCATTCCCAAGCTAAAATACAAACCAAAAGAGAAATCAATGAATCGATTATCTGACACTTGAGAATCAGTCTTTACTTCTGGAAGGGCTCATAGTCTCAAACATTTATTCATGCTACTTAAACTATAAAATATAGCTGAAAATAAGATAATTAAAGTGGTATTTCCAGCAGACATAAAACACCACCATTTAATTTAGCTATGGATTAATTAAGGACCAATTAATTAAATTAACTAATAGACATTTTAAAAAAAGGTTAAATAAAGACTTCTACCTGCCCTTTCAGCCCCATAACTGATCACTGTCCAAATCTTGCTGCCTTCACCTCCATTACATTTTAAAAATTCACTACAAACCTACTTGTTCACTCCCTGTCCTGCCTTGACTATTGCAGCTCCCTCCTTGTTAACCTTTACACAAGCTGTCCCCCCTTTAGTCCATCATTAATGCTGCTTCCAGACTAATCCACCTTAGCAACCACTCAGTGTCCGCCTCTCCACTTTCCAAATCCCTCCTCTACTGGCTTCCACTTGTCTAATGTATGAAATTCAATATACTAACACCATACAAAGTCATTCACAACTCTGCCCCAGCTACATCACCAACCTTATCTCTAAATATTACCCAAACCATCCTTTCTGCTTCCCTCAAGGCCTCCTGCTCTATCACTCTTGTCACCACTTTCCATGCTCACCCTCAGGGCTTCTCCAGAGCCTTTGCTTTTCTTTTGGACTTCCTACCCAAATCTGTAGGGCTGTCTCCTACTCTGCCTCTAAGCATGCATATCCTACGAGATCCAGATTTAATAAAAACTGTAGTCTTTCGTGGCCTTTAAAGTGATACTATTTATGTATATGATGACACTGTAAATATTTTAATACAATAATAACATCTAAATAAATTTTTTCCAGCTCTTTCCCAGCCTGTCCACAGGGAAACATAAGCAGGATGAGTTTCTAGTCCTCTGCTGCTGGTCACATGTTCAAAATAGAAAAATAGCCTTTGAAATACAGAGTAAAAATAAATCATTTATACCAATAAATTGTTTTAAATTGTCATACAAATATTTATTTGATATGAAATCATTATTTTTTTTTGGCAATAACATGGTGTGGGCAGATTTCTGCCAGTCACAGGTTGTGTCACGTTCCTCCATCCTGTGTCTTAGAATAAAAGGAGGTGAAGCCACATGTAATATCCTGCCCCCATTGTGTTTAGCTGGTTATTGGGCATAGAGGAGGATGGAGGGAGTGGGCTGTCATTTACCACTGTGTATACGCCCACATGTGTGTCTCTATAGTCACATGGGCTGCTCAGATGTAATAGGCAGGATATTCTCCGATTAAAAACGTATTGAAAACTGAGCATGTGCAGAGCTGCCACCACAGTTGGAAAATCCCTAGCTGAATTGGGACAAGAACAGAAGGTGGAGATAGGAAGCAGCAGGATCAACCAAGTTTTCTGCAGAACACAGTAAACAAATCTCATAGTGACTGAGTGAGTATGAACAGCATGTTAAACACCATTTATTAATAGTTTTTTTTATGATGTGGGTTTACTGACACTTAAACAGTTTACCAAAACCAGTGTTTGCAAACCACATCTCCCCATCATTTATACATACTGCAGTTAACAGTTAGGTCTGTCTATTAGTCAGTGAAACTCACTATATTTTCACATCTGTCTTTGTTTGCATCAAATCTACCAGCTTGCTAATTATTTCAGTTATTAGTTAATTATTTTGCCAAAATTACATTTTTTATTTATTTTTATGCTGCTGAACGTTTTACCTACTGTATATCCAGTTGAACTCTTTGGATGTACTACGTACATCCAAAGAGTGAACCTTTAATCACAAGCTGATGGCAGCGGCCTTCCTCCTGCCATGATTCCTGGGCTCTTTCACTCTTACCAGAGCCTGTGAACACAACCGCCAGCTAGGAGAGATAAATCACTGTGAAACCGAGGCAAATCCATGCCTCAAACTCACATGCAAACAATGAAACTGGAAGTGATGTCACTTACAGATTCAGATCCACTATTTCCTGGCCAGTACAGCCAGGGGACACATCTAACCAAGCTGAAACTGATGAGCTATAAAGGCTTTTTTAAGTGTCACCTTTGGTGATTTTTGGGCACCATAGTTTTTGGCGATATTGCAGGAGCACGCTATTTTTAAGACATGGAATGTGTGGTATCTATTTTACTCGATGCAACCTCACCTTTTTATTTTAGCCAAATATAGGTATTACCATATTTATCAGCGTATAACACGCGCCAGCGTATAACACGCACTCCAAGTTTAGGAGGGGATTTTAAGGAAAAAAACTTTTTAAGGAAAAAACTTACATTTAAATGCCCATCAATGCAGCCTTATCAGTGTCCATCTGCAGCCTTGTTGTGTCATTTGCAGCCTTATTGTGTCATTTACAGCCTTGTGTCATCTGCAGCCTTGTGTCACCTGCAGCCTTGTGTCATCTGCAGCCTTGCCCAGTGACACTGCAACCTTGAAGTTTCACTGGCATTTTTAAATATGGCGCCGCCGAGAGACACAGAGCCGGTCCCGTGTATCTCAGCGGCTTTCGGCTGCTTTTCAGCTTCTCTCGTAGCCCTGTGGGCGGAGCCGAGAGCAGCCGACATTCATACATAGCCGAGTGTACTCGGCTAGGTTCAGCTAGGTTCGCTCCGCTCACAGTCACGGCCAGTCCCTGTGTTATGTCCATCATAGGGCGGGACTGGGCGTGACTGTGAGCGGAGTTAGCCGAACCTAGCCGAGTACACTCGGCTATGTATGAATGTCGGCGGCGATCGCTCCTCCACTCACAGTCAGCGGGGGATTGGCGTATAACACACACCCGCGATTTTCCCCTGATTTTAAGGGAAAAAAAGTGCGTGTTATACGCCGATAAATACTGTATATGGTGTGTTTTTGCACTAAAATTCCTTTTACTATATTTTTTCCTGAAAACTAGTGTTCGGTAAACAGTTCTGCAAATATCACGTGACATAAAAATTTGCAACTATCACCTTTTTATTCTACAGGGCCTTTGCTTTCCGAAAAATATATGATGTTCTGGGGTTTATGTAATGTTACTGCCAAAAATTAAGATTTTTACATGTATGTGGCAAAAAAATAATTATTGCTCTGTAGCCGAACTGGTTATTGACATCAGTCCCTGCTCTTACAATCTACATACACATATTAGGGACAATTTAGACAGTTGACAGTTAACTTTCCAACGTGTCCACAGAAGGAACATGCAAACTCCATACAGGTAGTGTCTGATTTAATATAACAGCAAATTGCAGCTTAAAACAGTGGAATGTTACTAAATCCCAGATTAAAGTCAAAGCTCACTCATTACAGTCTTTAGTTAAATTAACTCACCACACCACATTACTATAGGATTGTACAATCCCTTTTAGATCTATCAACAGCTATGCAATGTAAGGGCCAACCTGATGGGTTCAAACTGAATATTTTAGGTAAATAAGAGCTTATACAAAGATTGTACAGTCAGATTGTAAAGTATGTAGTTAGCTTAAAGCAGAACTATACTCACCCCCCCCCCCCCCCCCCTTAGTGATGTGATGTCTATCACATCTTATTCTGATGCTGACATCTTCACCCAGTTTACCTACATCTTTGGGCTCTTTATCCATCTTGATTGACCGTGCTGAGCTGACATAACTCTCTGGCCCTATTCACACTTTGCATATCAGAACACATGTTACCACTTGCGGTTTTGTGTGTGCGATTTTTACGCAATTCCAAGTGTTTTACGCATAGGGCAACCCTTTCACTTCAATGAGCCGCCCTATGAGCATTTTTTGCCTAAAAGAAGCTCCTGCTATATAATTTATAAAGTTGTGTTTTGCAGTGATTGCAGCACAAATCCATTGCGTGACAATTGCGGCAAAATTGCAACATGTTTGGGGTGCCATTTAGAATGAATGGCACCCAAATGCACATTGTCCGTTTTGTACCAATTACCGCCAGATTTGGAATCGGGGCAGAATTGCTGCAATTTCGCTCATGATTCCAAATCGCCAAGTGGGAATGAGGCATAACACATGTACTGGAGTTCATTCCCCTCTGCAGATGTTGAAAACTGAGCTGCACAAGTGCATTGTCAATAAAAAGGTGAACCAGTAGATAGGGAGCCTTTATTGCAGAAGAAACATAGTATGCCTCTTCTGCAATAAAAGCCTTGTCTGTTGTCCCTTTTTCAATTTTTACGTATAGTGCCCTGTACACACAGTCGGATTTTCCGATAAAAAAAGTGCGATCGGATTGTGTTGTCGGAAATTCCGATCGTGTGTGGGCTCCATCGGACTTTTTCCGTCGGAATTTCCGACACACAAAGTTTGAGAGCAGGATATAACATTTTCCGACAACAAAATCCGATCGTTTAAATTCCGATCGTGTGTACACAAATCCGACGCACAAAGTGCCACGCATACTCAGAATAAATTAAGAGACTAAAGCTATTGGCTACTTATAGTCCTGATGTACGTGTTTTACGTCACCGCGTTGATTGGATTTTCCGACAACTTTGTGCGACCGTGTGTATGCAAGGCAAGTTTGGCCCAAGATCCGTCGGAACAAATACAATGGATTTTGTTGTCGGAATGTCCGATCAATGTCCGATCAATGTCCGATCGTGTGTACAGGGCATAGGAGTTCTATAGTCATAGCTTGCATTTTCATTTTAGAACATCAGCATTGTAATAACAATACAAACAACTGTTATTATTGACAGTCCAATATAGGCTTACTTGAAAAATCTCCTTTCAAGTTATGAGTGCTACCTGTCTGCTGGCCATCTATTTTCACAATTTCCTGGGGTCCCAGCATGCTTTGCAGCTTTTCCCCTGCTGTTTACTTAAACTTTCTAAGGACCACATATCCCATGGTACCTTGCTGCCTGCAAGCAGGGATTCCTGTACTGACTCCACCCCCTGAAACTCCTTCTCTAAGCACCTCTGTAGTTCAGAAGGCGGGCTCTCTGAAGTCTGCCACACAGCAGTGCATACCTACAGGGCATAGTAAATACATGATGCATAATTCAAAAAAGTAAACGTGTGAGGATCTTTACAAAGTAAAACTTTGACAAGAAGGTTGGATGGAGGAGTCCCCCCTCTGAGACATTGTATTCTGACAGATCGGACTCCCTGCAGTCAGAATACACTGAACAGTTGCCGACATTCCCATTCGACAGAACTCAACTTCTATGGAGCCGGAGCGGTCACACATGGATCAAATTTCTTGAAGTGATATTAAAGTCTTTTTTTTCCCTACAAACGTGTTATAATTCAATACATCTATGGCCAGCTTTAGTACTGTACAGGCGGTCCCCTAGTTATAAACATCTGACTTTCAAACAACTCCTACTTACAAAGGGAGGGAAACAACAGGAAGTGAGAGGAAATCTACCCTTAGGAAGGGAAATTCACTGCTGTAAGAGTTATTATGGGAAAAAGGTACCTCCACTGATGCTTTATCACCAATCCTTGTTTCCACAACAACCCAAAATTTTCAAAATCCAATTGTCATTGGGACAGAAAGTGAGTTGAAATCTTCTGAGGGGCACAGACAGCAAAACAAATGTTAGTGTTAACTCTTCCCTATGTTATCAAAAAAGCTTAAAAATCATTTTTTTTTTGGGCTGGAGCTACACTTAAAAAATGTACCTGTTCCAACTTACAAAAAGATTCACTTAAGAACAAACCTACAGACCCTATCTTGTTTGTACCCCGGGACCGCCTATACAGACTTGAAGTGATATTACATTTTTTTTTTTTCACAAACGTGTTATACTTACCTTCTCTGTGCAGTGGTTTTGCATAGGGCAGCCCTGATCCTCTTCATCTCAGGTCCCTCGTCAGCACTCCTGGTCCCTCCCTCTTGTCGAGTGCCCCCACAGCAAGCAGCTTGCTATGGGGGCACCTGAGCCAAGCCGCTGCTCTGTGTGTCCATTCAGACACTAAGCCGAAGTTCGGCCCCACCCCCTCCCTCTCCTCATTGGCTCACTGACTGATTGAAAGCAGTGGGAGCCAATGGCGCCTGCTGCTGTCTCAGCCAATTAGGAGGGATCAAATATATTTGAGAAAGAAACATGGACTTTGTAGGCACCACTGATAAAAACAAATAATATTTAGAACAAATCAGTTGTTTTTTTATCAGTGGTGCCTACAAAGTCCATGTTTCTTTCTCCAATATATTTGCTTCATGATTAGGATGTGGCACTGTGCTATCCATTAGTGTACACCCACAGTACCATCCTGTGTTGGTGTACTAAGCTACAAATATACAATAAGGAGGAAGAGTCCTGGACAGCCGAGACTCTCGTGCAACATTGCTGGATCGAGAGGGGCCTCAGGTAAGTATTAGGGGGGCTGAGGGGGACTGCTGCACACAGAAGGTTTTTATCTTAAAGTGTAGAATATATTGAGATAAAAAAAAATGTCTACCTTTACAACCACTTTAAGATTATTAATAGGAGTAGGCTACAAATAATTGAAATACAATGCAGAAATTAATATATGATCATACATTTTGAATATAGATATGCTTTAAAGTTCCACTACAATAGGGATGGGTGAAATAAATCACACAGTAGCCTGATTTCAGTTTTCCAAATAAACCCAAAAATTGAGACAAAACAGAATTTTTATCACATTCAAGATGAAAATTATTTTGAACAAATACACCTCTGTTATTCTTCCTAAACACTGCAGCCCACCTATGGTTATTTTGGTACTTCCGTAAATTGCTGTCAGGTGTATGATGAGAGGGTACTGCTCCTGCTTTCTGATCTGCAATACAGCCTTGATTATACAATTTACAGGTCAAAACAACATTTTATAGCACCAGACTGAAGAACCTGAAACACGTATAGCACTTGGCAATCTAACTGAATGCCTATTGATTGGTATACGGTATTTCCTAGTGTCGGTCTGACAAGTACATATTGTGCAAGTATCCTCATTCATCACTATGGAGATGTTCAGGGAAGAAATAAAACCATTTTGATGCTTCCTTTAATAATATCCTCAAGTGAGCCATCCAGCCTAAGCTAGTAACCAGCACTTGTCACTACCCATATTGATGTCATGTAAAATGTAGTCTGGAAATGAACACATACCAAACTACAGCACAATAAAGCACAAAATGGCAGTGTGAAAAGATTTTATGTTAGCATTGTAATTTCACTATGCTTTTATCCTCCATATCAGGATAACGCATCTACTTTTAGAGAAGTCCAACAAAACAAACTGATCCATAAAACTGCATGAGAGCCGAGATGACTGTTCTCAACTGCCCTCTAGTGGCCACAGACACAATATTCAAACCAACCCTCCAGCATTTGGGGATTTTGGATTCCAGAACGCCAGATCAGACAAAGGGTTAAATAGTTTTGCCGTTGAATCAGCTTGCGAAAAAAAAACAAGTGTAGGTGGACTTTCAAGATGCATGAAAAGCATACCTTATAGCACTTATTCAATATAGCAATACAAAGTTTAATGAGTACTAAACCCAATACAAATAGATTCTGTTTCTAATCTGAATTCTAAATGGTTGCCATGAACTAGTACACTTTAAAATGTTATTGAACTTCGCAGAGTCTAATAAATAAGCTGAAGGCATTTTTTGTTTTCATTCTGGATAAAGTAGAAGATAATTATAACCCCTGTCATTCATTTTATCTGTCTCCTAGATGGGAGATTTTTTTCACTTCCTGTCCTATAACCAAAGCAGGAAGTGAGAGAAAATCCGTCCAAAGTGAGAGAATCCCTGGTTGTCATCGGAACTAATGTCCCCATTGGAAGAATTTTTTTTCCTGTTCTGGTGACAACCCAAAAATGTATAATTTTCTTTCACTTTCGGTGATAACGGTAAACCGGACAAATAGTGAGGGTGAATCTCCCTACCAGGGGCACAGACTTCCATCTCCAATTTATCTGAAAACATTTTCGTCTTTAGTTATAATTTAATGCATATGGCACAATGCAACTAATTTACAACAGATCCATGAATGTTCAACATAGCAAAAATTATGTTCACTTAGTTTAGTGCAATCAAAAATCCTGTTTACATTATTCAGCTTTACATTATTTACTAAGCTTAGTGAATGTTCACATTGCAAAGTGAAAGAAGTCTCGACTTCTTTAGTACATACACACCATTAAATCATTTCCATCAGCTTTGTCAAAAAAAATAAATACAATTTACAAATGCAGCATTTGATACACTAGTCTTCATGAAACATGAATATGTACATTTTACAGGCGTAAGCATTCATTTAAAATGTAAAATTCATTGACATTTGGCATGTCATTTTTTGACAGGTACCCAGATCCCACTTCCGCTCTCACCACCTAGGCAACTGCTCCTCTCCCCCTCCCTCCATGCAATCTTCTGGGACACGTTACAGGTCCCAGAAGATTGCCCGGCCGCTGAGAAGGCGCAGCGCGGCTCACTAGGCTGTGAACCTGCAAACTGTCACAGCTGGGTGCCCACACTTGCAATGCCGGCACTGGACAGATTGATAGCAGCGGGAGCAATTGGCTCCCGCTGCTGTCAATCAAATCCTGTGACACTGGGAGTGGGGGATGGGGCTGAGTCCAACTGTCTATAGATAAAGCAGCAGGACTCAGGAGCAAGCCCGCATGGGTGCCCCAATGGAAAGAAATTTTCTGTGGGGTCATTGATGAAGAGAAGGAGCCTGGAGCACCGGCAGGGCACCCCAGAAGAGGAGTATCGGGGCTGCTCTCTGCGCAAAACAATTGCACAGAATAAGTATAACATGTTTGTTATTTTTATTAAAAAAAAAAAAAGCTTTATAATCACTTTAAGGTCAAACAAGGACCTTCTTTAACCCCTCTAAACCTAAAAAATTCTTTCCTTTTGCTGCTGTCATCTGACTTCCTGTTAGAAGGTTTTCATTGGTCTCCATTGTCTCACTGTATATAGTAACATAGTCACCCTCTCTTCCTCGCTCCTAAATTGGACTAGGGACTAAGAATTATGGGATGTGTAGTGTGCATAGAGCAGTGGACATGACTGCAGTTAACATGCACTGCTCACTCCAAACAATTAGATGATGGGGGGGAGGCATGAGAGCTCACCAAGGAAATTACAAGGAGGCAGAAAAACTGGCAGTGATAACAGATTTATGGAAAAATAGGCTACGGGGCCATTAAGTAGTGAATGTATACGGATTGTTTCTGTAGAATAAGGATATCATTTACAGTAAAAGTCACTTTAAAGCAGAACTAAACCCTCCTGTACCTTACAGCTAAGGAAGCTGCCATCTTTACCATGGTGCTGCTGCACATGTGATTAGTTACAACACCAGCCATTTAATGCTTGACAGTTCAGTTGAGAGCAGAATTAACTGTGGCAGCCTTGAAAATAACTGTTTTGGGAAAACAGTTAAATTGATGGGCTTAGTTCCACTTTAACTTACAAAAATGCATCCAAAGGCTCCCACAGGTGTGAATGAGGCCTCAGACTAGTTGTTATTTAATATCACAGAAATAATCAGAACATGTTCTTCTCTATGCTGGTGAACTATATCCTGCCCACATGCTGGAAACATTTTTTTAATGAGAAATGCATTGGGAATTATTATTAAACTATTACAGTTAATGCTCTGCTGGTGCAGCAAATCATTCATCTCTATTCATGGTAGGAATGCATTGTGTTTATATAATCAACATTTTGTGATTGATTTCATTGAATCTTTTTACAGTTTAAGAATACACCTTTCTACGAATTTCTATTGAAATGTTCTCTCTGGTGGTTCACGTAAGAACCAAGCAAAAGCCTTTTTACACACACATTTAACAGCATGTAATCATGTCCCCAGTCTATCTGGCCATTAGCTCTGATAACTGATAATGGCAGCAGTCAGACAGGAAGGCAGATCGTCTGAAATCTAGTGTAGCCTCTTAAAATAGCGAAACAATGTGTATATATAGCGAGGTTTTTTCTTGTTGTTTTGGATGGTACAGAGAAGGGCTATAACCCCTATAAGGTTACTTTATGCTGTCTGTGTCCCACTAGGGAGATTTCCCAACATTTTCTGTTTTGCGAACACAACAGAAATAATTGCAATTCTTGATACATCCGTGTCTGCTCAGTTTCTCCAGAGCCCGCTCGGTCTGTTTACACTTGACTACCTCTGCTCCACCTAAACGGACGAGGACGGATCCCCTTCTGGTTTTTTTTTTAACAGACCTGATCGGACCTGGAGGTAGGCTGGTGTAAACAGACACAAGTTTGTTTACACCCACCTGTCCATAGGGATGAAAGGACCTTCCAATCAGGTATGCCTGAAAAGCTGATATGCGGACCTGATCGGAACAGCTGTGTGAAAGGGGCCTTCAGCTAGCAATAGATGGATTTTTTTTCTTGTTCAGCCCAAAAAAATGAATGGATTCCTCCATTCACACAATCAGGCCGGGTTCACACCTATGTGAATTAGATGCGGGTTTCCCCGCATCTAATTCGCATAGCAGGAGAATGTGACTGACTCCCTATGGAGCCGGTTCCCATATCTCCGGAGCGCACTGCACAGAAACGCTGTGCATCTTTGGCTCCATTTCAGGGCCGAATTCAAGATATAGAATCAGCCCTAATTCATTCCTAAAATGGGGAACAGGGACGCACAGTGCTCCTGTGTGATCCGCAGTGGGTTACAGTGAGAACCCGGCCTCAAGGTGGATAAAGGAATCCTCCCCGCTAAGATATTGTATTATGATAGCATAAGAAAAAATATTTCAACAAGCCCATTTGACAGAAGTCAAAGAAGACAACCATTGGATCGATGTCTGTTAAGTGGGTGCAGCAAACCTTGGATCGAAATTCTGCGTGTCCCTGCTGAACTGGCCAAATTTCAATCCATGTATGGTCAGCTTTGGGGACAACTGAAGTAATTTTAGGGGATGGCTGACAATATGCTGCTTGGGCAAACTGACGAGGTTTTTACTCAAGTTTGTAATGCTTCGGCTTTAACCCTGCCCAGCCCCAGCCCTAGCCCCAGCATCCCTTTAAGAGCTCCTTCACACTAGCTTTGGTCTGTGAAGAGCGATCTGCATTTGATTTGGATGGTGGAATCACTCCCACTGTGGTATTGTATTCTGACAGCGGTGAGCTTTCCCTGCTGTCAGAATACACTGATCAGTGCTGCCACCTATAGCCGGTTATAGCAGATTATTTAATCCCCTTTAAGACCCCATTTTTTTCTGCAAAAATATGTGTATTTATTATTTTTTTCCCTTAAAATTGAATTTAGCCTTTAAAAGTCAATTGTTTTACTTTATAGTAGGAGTTTTTGTCACATTTCAGGTTGTCAGTAAAAAAATGTACTCCGTAAGTAAATTTTTTCTAGTTTTGTCACTATAACAAGTCATCAGGGGTTAGCAATCCTTATCCTATTTATTGTTTAAACCGAAAAGCCCATGCAGTCAGAACACTCCTGCTCAGGATAGAAGTTGGGCCAAATGACTCTGTCATTGACTTAAACAAATTAAACAGAAATGTGATCTGGTGGTTTGGAGAGTGTCTCTCTGGTTGCTGCTGGTCTCTGTTGATAGAGCCCAGACAAACTGGAAACATATGTGTATTTATTATTTTTTTTCCTTAAAATTGAATTTAGCCTTTAAAAATCAATTGTCTTGCTTTATAGTAGAAGTGTTTGTCACATTTCAGGTTGTCAGTAAAAAAAATGTGCTCCGTAAGTACATTTTTCATGTTTTGTCACTATAACAAGTCATCGGGGTTAGCAATCCTGATCCTATTTATTGTTTAAACCAGAAAGCCCATGCAGCCAGAACACTCCTGCTCAGGATAGAAGTTAGGCCAAATGTCATTGACTTAAACAGGTTAAACAGAAATGTGATCTGGTGGTTTGGAGAGAGTCTCTCTGGTTGCGGCTGGTCTCTGTTGATAGAGCACAGACAAACTGGAAACATACATTGATGTGTTTTGAGTATTTGTCTGATAGACATTGAACATTGGATGCAGGGCCGATCCTAGGGTCACAGGCGCCTGGGTGCAGAAATATTCCTGGCGCCCCCACATGGGCGTGGTCATTTTAGTAACTCCTCCCCTTTACAAATATTTCTATGGCAACGACTCAACCACAGAGATGCTCCACCACAAAGTCTTCATTACCCTGGGATCCTTACAGGTACAATAAACAAAATACAGGAAGAGAAGCAAGAGTACTTTATTGGGACCTGGAGGGGGGCCTCTCTGATGGAGACAGAGAGCGCTTCTGTTAGAGAGTCTGTTAGAAAGAGCCCCCAGAAATACTACAGACATGATACAGGAGATGATCAGAGACTGCAGACATAGTACAGGAGATGGTCAGAGACTGCAGACTAAGGATGAGCTCCGGCGTGTTCACAAGCTGCACATGCCGAGCCCGCCAGGAAGTCGGCAATGCGCTGCGCTAATCACAAGCAGTGAGACATTTCCCGATCTCTGCTGCCACAAAGCACCCTTGTCTATTGAAATCAATGGGCAGTGCCTGCAAAGCGCCTCCGCAGTTGCGCCTTTGAACCCTTTAGTGGGGGTTAAATGTACCTCTAAAGCTACGGTAAAACGCCACTAAAAGTAGCAGCGCATTAACGCCAATGCCCCTGCACTGTCAGTGTGAAAGGCCTCTTAGTACATCTCATTAAACAACACATCTGTAATTGAACTACTGAGGTGCAGGAAGGGACAGGGGCTGTGTATCCTATGTAATCTATCATACCATAAAACATCTCCTAGCAGGGGCAGCCCAGAGCACATCTAAAGGTGTGCAGCGGATGCCATTCCTACACACAGCACACTGACCCACCTCAGTTCTCTCTCTGTGCAGCCCGAGATAGAGATGGGAGGGGGAGGCATTCCAACTGGAGTTGGTAGAGACAGTGAGGGATCCCAGTGTGAGGAATTTATTCCCGCACATCAGCAGCCACTGACTAGAACACTCGTGTCAGGAAGAGGAGCACCCCTCCCCCGAGCACTGCCAGGCTGGACGGGCTGCCCTATGCTCACACTGGAGTTCTGGACAGACACCCACAAGGAGAGAAGGAGGGAGGGGAGAAGTCTGGCTCTTCGGCGCCCCCACCTCTGCAGGCGCCTGGGTGCAAAGCACCCTTCGCACCCTGGGTAGGATCGGCCCTGATTGGATGTAAGCAGAACGTGGAAAATAAATCTCCAAAGAGTATGAAAGCATCTATATAAAGGATGAGGAGCTTTAAAGCAAGGATACCCCGAAGATGGTCATTTTTGACTTCTCACCCAACCACTGGGTAGCTGAATTTGTAAAAGTTGCAATATATGCCAAACTACTACTAGTGATGACAGCAATGGAAGTGTTCACAGGGTAGTCAGATATATACTGTATGTGGATATTGAACAGAAGCATTTTTCATCATAGAATTTTACATCATAAAGTGTGTAACTTGTGTCCCTCTTGTGGTTCCTTGGTTTATATTTATATACTAATGTTGACTGCCAATGCTTTTCCAGGGGCCCTAATTCCAACACTACTGACAAGTCTTCTGTCAGAAAATTTTTCTATTCAAGCACATATATTTAATGGTACATGCCAGTCATAATATAAGGTGGTACTTAGCTCTGAATTGCAAAATTTGCAAGCAGAAAAAAAAATTCTGCAGAAGAGTCGTGCCATGTATATTCTGCAATAAAGACCACCTGCCTTCCTACTCTCATGATGCTCTAGATCAATAGTCTTCAAACTGCCGCCTGATGCGGCGCTTTACTAGCCTTTACCCTTGGGGCACTATTCCTCCAACTGACACCAATTATTGAGCCCTGTTCCTCCTACTAACACTATTGATGGGGCACTATTCTTCCCACTAACACCATTTCTGAAAGATAATAAACTGGCCCTCTTTTTGGAAGGTTTGGAGACCCCTTCTCTAGAGTGTACACTGAAGAATGAATGTGCAGGAGTTACATCATGCCAACATGAGAATTTACATTATTTTAGTAAATGTTCTAAGAGTGCTGGTAGCTCATTGGTTGCCTTTGCTTGTTGCCTGGTATCGCCCCATAATTATGTAGCAATGCCAGTTTTGTACAGAAAGTTGCAGTTAATAAAAGGTCATACCATTTACATGAATGTATATGTTTACGACACCTCAGCTGGCCATACAATATACAATATACAATTTACTTATTAAATTTCCTTTAGACTTACCTTTAACTAGGTAGTGCACGGGCCTGAGTAATTGCATGCATTGAAAGTGCTTAGATTTGGCCTCATATTGTATGCTTTTGGTAAATCTAAAGAAAAATTGTACAAGAAATCTGTATAATATGAGGCCAGCCTAACTGAGGTCAACAACATGCTTAGCAGAAAGGTTCCAATTTGAAAAATGTAGAGTAATCCCGTCAAAGCTATGTGGCTCGTCCAGCAAATAATAAAGATGTAACAGAACTCAGTCTTTTGCTGCTTATTCCATTTTCATCATGGATGAACAATGCCTATAT
Organism: Aquarana catesbeiana; assembly: GCF_042186555.1. Taxonomy (NCBI): domain Eukaryota; kingdom Metazoa; phylum Chordata; class Amphibia; order Anura; family Ranidae; genus Aquarana; species Aquarana catesbeiana. The sequence continues at coordinate 168,218,004 of NC_133327.1, read as the reverse complement.
TTAAAGCAGAGATTTGTACTTGCATCTTTTACCTACTACTTACAGTATTGTAGACTGTTTCACACACATTCCTCCTTGTCATTTTCACTGGCTAGGTCATAGACAGATCTTTACTGCCAGTACTTAAAAAGAAACATTGCTAGATTCTACCTGCAATATATCTCCATGCTAAACCAAGAATAACTTTCAAAGGACGGCTACACAAAATAATGAACAATCATCCATATTCTGTACAGTTTAAGCATTATAGTCAACAAACTGTGCGGCATAAGAGAGCACCAAATAATTCATTTTGCTGTTTAGTATTGAGGTTACACTTGAGATACCGCACATACCGTATCAAACAAAACCACAAAACTGACAACCAAAGTCATTTCACTGGATAAATTAAGCCTTCAGTTCCTCTTCTGGCCTCTGCATCAGCCATTTACCTTGTCTATATACAGTGCCTTGCAAAAGTATTCACCCCCCTGGCATTTTTCGTGTTTTGTTCCCTCACAACCTGGAATTAACATGGATTGTTTGAGGATTTGCATCATTTAATTTACAGAACATGCCCATAACTTTGAAGATTTTTTTTTTTTTATTGTGAAGCAAACAACAAATAGAACAAAATAACAGAAAAAGTCAATGTGCATAACTATTCACCCCACTAAAGTCAATACTTTGTACGGCCACCTTTTGCGGCTATCACAGCTCCAAGTCGCTTTGGATATGTCTCTATGAGCTTGTCAGATCTTACCACTGGGGTTTTTGCCCATTCCTCCTTGCAAAACTGCTCCAGCTACTTCAAGTTGGATGCTTTGCGCTTGTGAACAGCAATCTTTAAGTCTGACCACAGATTTTCTATTGGATTGAGGTCTGGGCTTTGACTAGGCTATTCCAACACATTTACATGTTTCCCCTTAAACCACTCAAGTGTTGCTTTAGCAGTGTGTTTAGGGTCATTGTCCTGCTGGAAGGTGAACCTCCATCCTAGCCTTAAATCACACACAGAGTGGTACCGGTTTTGCTCAAGAATATCCCTGTATTTAGCACCATCCATCTTTCCCTCATCTCTGACTAGTTTCCCAGTCCCAACTGCTGAATGGTGTTCTTTGGGTGATGTGATGTGTTGGGTTTGCCCCAGACATAATGTTTTCTTTGATGGCCAAAAAGTTAAATTTTAGTCTTATCAGACCAGAGCACCATCCTCCATACATTTTGAGAGTCTCCCATATGCCTTTTCGCAAACGCAAAACGTGCCATTTTGTTTTCTGTTGAAAGTAATGGCTTTCTTCTGGCCACTCTGCCATAAAGCCCAACACTATGGAGCGTACAGCTTATTGTCGTCCTATGTACAGATACTCCAGTCTCTGCTGTGGAACACTGCAGCTCCTCCAGGGTTACCTTAGGTCTCTGTGTTGCCTCTCTGATTAATGCTCCCCTTGCCCGGTCTGTGAGTTTTGGTGTGCGGCCGTCTCTTGGCATGTTTGCTGTTCTTTCCATTTGGTTACAATATATATATATATATATTTTTTTTTTTAACCTAACCCTGACTTGTTCTTCTCAACAACATTGTCCCTTAATTGTTTGGAGAGTTCCTTGGTCTTCATGGCAGTGTTTGGTTAGTGGTGCCTCTTGCTTAGGGGTTGCAGCCTCTGGGGCCTTTCAAAAAGGTGTATATATTTAATGACAGATCATGTGACACTTAGATTGCACACAGATGGACATCATTTCACTAATTATGTGACTTCTGAAGGTAATTGGTTGCACCAGAGCTTTTTATGGGCTTCATAACAAATGGAGTAAATACATACGCACATGCAAATTATCAGTTTTTTATTTCTGAAAAATAGTTTTATGTACAGTGGGGATGGAAAATATTCAGACCCCCTTAAATTTTTCACTCTTTGTTATATTGCAGCCATTTGCTAAAATCATTTAAGTTCATTTTTTTTCTTCATTAATGTACACACAGCACCCCATATTGACAGAAAAACACAGAATTGTTGACTTTTTTGCAGATTTATTAAAAAAGAAAAACTGAAATATCACATGGTCCTAAGTATTCATACCCTTTGCTGTGACACTCATATATTTAACTCAGGTGCTGTCCATTTCTTCTGATCATCCTTGAGATGGTTCTACACCTTCATTTGAGGCCATCTGTGTTTGATTATACTGATTGGACTTGATTAGGAAAGCCACACACCTGTCTATATAAGACCTTACAGCTCACAGTGCATGTCAGAGCAAATGAGAATCATGAGGTCAAAGGAACTGCCTGAAGAGCTCAGAGACATAATTGTGGCAAGGCACAGATCTGGCCAAGGTTACAAAAAAATTCTGCTGCACTTAAGGTTCCTAAGAGCACAGTGGCCTCCATAATCCTTAAATGGAAGATGTTTGGGACAACCAGAACCCTTCCTAGAGCTGGCCGTCCGGCCAAACTGAGCTATCGGGGGAGAAGAGCCTTGGTGAGAGAGGTAAAGAAGAACCCAAAGATCACTGTGGCTGAGCTCCAGAGATGCAATCGGGAGATGGGAGAAAGTTGTAGAAGGTCACCCATTACAGCTCTCCACCAGTCGGGGCTTTGTGGCAGAGTGGCCCGACGGAAGACTCTCCTCAGTGCAAGACACATGAAAGCCTGCATGGAGTTTGCTAAAAAAACACCTGAAGGATTCCAAGGTGGTGAGAAATAAGATTCTTTGGTCTTATGAGACCAAGATAGAACTTTTTGGCCTTAATTCTAAGCAGTATGTGTGGAGAAAACCAGGCACTGCTCATCACCTGTCCAATACAGTCCCAACGGTGAAGCATGGTGGTGGCAGCATCATGCTGTGGGGGTGTATTTCAGCTGCAGGGACAGAACAACTGGTTGCAATTGAGGGGACAATGAATGCGGCCAAGTACAGGGATATCCCGGACGAAAACTTTCTCCAGAGTGCTCAGGACCTCAGACTGGGTTGAAGGTTCACCTTCCAACAAGACAATGACCCTAAGTACACAGCTAAAATAACGAAGGAGTGGCTTCACAACAACTCCGTGACTGTTCTTGAATGGCCCAGCCAGAGCCCTGACTTAAACCCAATTAAGCATCTCTGGAGAGACCTAAAAATGGCTGTCCACCAACGTTTACCATCCAACCTGACAGAACTGGAGAGGATCTGCAAGGAGGAATGGCAGAGGATCCCCAAATCCAGGTGTGAAAAACTTGTTGCATCTTTCCCAAAAAGACTCATGGCTGTATTAGATCAAAAGGGTGTTTCTACTAAATACTGAGCAAAGGATCTGAATACTTAGGACCATGTGATATTTCAGTTTTTCTTTTTTAATAAATCTGCAAAAATGTCAACAATTCTGTATATTTCTGTCAATATGGGGTGCTGTCTGTACATTAATGAGGAAAAAATATGAACCTAAATGATTTTAGCAAATGGCTGCAATATAATAAAAAGTGAAAAATTTAAGGGGGTCTGAATACTTTCCGTCCCCACCGTATATATTTTTCTAATTTTACTTCACCAACTTAGACTATTGTGTTCTGATCCATCACATATAATTCAGATTAAAAAAAACATTGAACTAAAGGCTGTAATGTAACAAAATAGTAGTTTGCACTGTAGTTGGCAACATGCATTACAATCTGATGGTACAATCTGCTTTAGAATTACTAACCTATGAATTAATTGTTTATGCTGGTCCTCATACTATAGATCAGGGGTCTCCAAACTATAGCCTGCAGATTACTATGTCCTGTATTTGCATCATGTGTGGCCCAGCCACCAGCACCATAACAGCCAATAAAGTCGATTGGCCAGGACACATGGTATTATTTGTTGCTATGGTGCTGGTGACCAGCCCAGCCGCACCACAAAAATGTATAATGTTGATTTAGGGTGGTAGCATCTAGAGTCACCCCAGCATTCAAGAGAGGACCTGCCCCAACTTACGCCCTCTGTCAAGACCTGCTCAGCCTTCCACCCTATTTTATGCTGCCACTGTTGTGTTGTAAGGTAGAACAAGGTGACCAAGGACTCTCATGAGCAAGAGGGGTCTCTCATTTGCAAGTCATGCAGACTTTTGATGTGAAGTTCAGACTCTTATGTGAAAGGTGGGCTATGATGTGGGCTTCTGTGTGAAATTTAGTTTTTTTCAATTATTCAAATTTTATACATTAATTTATCAAACTGATTTTTTTGGCCTTTGAATATTTGTATAATACACTATGTAGCCCATGTATTGGAAGGTTTGGAGACTCTGCTATAGATGTTGTTAAAGCTAGAGGTGGGCAGTACAGTGTCTTAGTGGTTGGTATTTATGCCTCGTAGCACTGGGTTCCTTGAAATATAAAGTGCGTACATGCAGCTAATCTACTGCTAATAACAAAAAAAGTATATATATACGTGCTATTACCAAATGATCCTGTTATTGAAAAAATCTAAATACATCAAATAATAACTTGTGCAGTATGATCAAACAATCAAAAGGATAAACGTGTGTGACACATATAAAAAACATGTACTAAACATATGCCACATAAAGCTAGGTGAATACACATGTAAATACACACAATAATGAATCCAAAGCAATATTGATAAAAGATAAATTAAAGTGGCAAAAAGCCCATGTAGTGATATAATATAATGGCAGGAGTCTGTGTAAGACAAAAAAACAACCGATCAATCCCACCACCAGGAAACACAAGTGTTCAAAATAAAATCTTCAGTGGTGGCACCTCTGCAAGCAGCTCACCTTACTGCTGTAAGGTGTACAGCATATACTGGTCACAGATAGGGATGGTAGATGCAATGGTATGGTGGTCCCCTATACATTGCTTGGACAATCCCAGTGGCAGGTGTTAGATCATATAGAGAAATACAGAAAGTTGTATATAGCGTGATTCTGCGATAAACACAGTGGGACAGAGGCGGATTAAAAAGTGATGCACTCAGGAACAATCCACAAACGCCGAGTTCATATACCCTTTATATGGGATCCTTGGTCCACTCCTGCTCCCAGGTGTTTGCCAGGTATAAGCTCAATGGATATTAATGTAAATATAAAAAGAGAAAACTCATAGCATAATCCCCTATGTGGGACAGATTTATTGGTAAAAAATGAAAGGCCAAACTCACATATGTGATGAACAACAAGATAAAACCATCCACAAGCGCCGAGCTCGTCTCCTGCCATCAGCCTGTGAATGTACCCAGTGCTCCAATCCTGACGCGTATCGACACATCACGTGACGGGAGATCCCCTGATGAAGTTATTATTTGATGTATTTAGATTTTTTCAATACCAGGATCATTTGGTAATATTACATATATATATACTTTTTTGTTATTTCCAATTTTTTACCTTCCACATACCACTAGCATCTTTTTGCACCACCCCCCTTTCCTTTATTTTATATTTACACAGCGCAAACACCATCACTATTGTACACAACCAAGTGATGCCATATTTAAATGCAGCTCCTTCCCCTTTCAGATAAAAAAAAAAAAAAAAAAAAAAAGAAAAACAGGCAATAGCACCTTCTGAAAACTTGAAAGCTGCTGTTCTACCACCCTGTGAAAAGAAACCCACCACAGATCACTTTTCAGAGGGGCTGTATAGCTTTTGCCCATGTAAACGAGGCCTATCTGTGCAACAACACATTTTTATACAATATATTATTTTTATTTATATTCATCACTTGTCACATTCAGACTTCCATGGCAGGCGTGAACATGATTGGTGGTGTGAGATTTTGCTTAGTGTCTACATATTTTTATCAGACTTTCCATATAGAAGAAACAGTATGAAGCCCGCAGTAGGTGCGTATGGGAATAGCACTCCTACATCAAAAGCAGAGTTTCGCAGATTACTGAGGGACTGAGTTGACCTTTTGCACTTTAGAAATGCCAGTATGAAGACCTAAAAGTACACCACGCTCCCTGCACGCATCAGAAAGTTTAATCTTTAAAAACATTCCATGTTAGAGCAACATCTAAAAGGCACTGAATTAAAAAGAATTGAACCGTTCTCTTTTAATTACACAGGCACTTCAAATCAGCAGCATTATATTTTTTTCTGTCAGTTATATGCCATGCTATACTTATTTTTTCCGGTGTCACTTTCCAGCCCAACATAATACAGTTTTTTTGTTAACAGCACAGCAGAAAGTGACTCATCTTATAAGCTGACACCAGATCTTTAAAGTCTCTATGTGCCTTTACTTCACAGACTCTAAGCTCTTCGTTTTAACCACTAAATCACCTCTTCCTACCCAACACTTATTTAAATAGATGTACTGCTGACCACTTGTCAATATTGTCTAGCTATGGAAGCTAGTTAAGAATAAAAGAGTCTCTTGGAGAATGCTGCTTTCTTATTTAGAGCTATAAAGAATTCTTTTTGTACAAAGATGGGGCAAACAGGAGTGCCCATGTCCTATAGGCTGAAACCTGGAATCTTACCCTAATTTCATAGATGGCTTCTACCTGGACTGTCTACAGGCCACTATAACTGTGATGACCTTCTCGGGACATAACACATGATGTATCACATCACAAAACAGGAATATTGCTTTAGTATCCAATACTGAACTGTTGCTTACTCTTTACAATAAAATCGTTTTTAATATCATCACTATGGCTGTAGACCAGGCAGCACCTTTTACTGTAAAGGGAGCATGGCATAGCTCCATGCTGTCCCTCATTTGGGCGGACTGTTCTTTAGGAAACAACATCACCTTTTTCCTCTTTCATATCTACCTTTTTTTTGGTCTGACTTATAGACCTCTATGAAAACTGTAATATCTAAAGCTAGCCATGCAGGTATACATTTCTCTTGTTCTGCCCAAGAACTGCACAGGATAAATCTAATTGCATTTCCTCCATCCATGCTAAGCTAAGGGTTATCATTAAAAAGTAGTTGTTAAAGGTAGAATTACTTGACCAATGTTAAATCATAAATTGATGAATATATAGGGTCTAGCTAAAGAGCAATAATTATCTGTACTGAAAGAAAAAGATAACAACTTTTTTTATTTTCATTTAGTATTTACTTTAGTCATAGACTCTAAACAAAACACTCATTAATCTTTTGTTACTATGTGAACAAAGAATTCAGCTGCTGAACCTCTTGATCAAAAGTTATGAAAATCAAAAAGGTCTTGGAAGGAGTGTGAGGCTTGTGCATTTTTTTTTCATTGTTTATTTTTGTTTTATGTAGAATTATATAGAATCAGGACCCTAAGCCACTCTCATTTGCAATTTCACCATACCCACCATTTAGCACAGCCCTCCACATGCACCATAATGAACCCATCCCACCATCAGAAAAAAGAAAAAGAAAAATACAGGACATGGTTGTCATCTATAACCCAAAACCAAGGAAATGAACACTCAAAAGGTAAAAAATATACAAAAGTTTATTATCAACATCAATAGATAAAATTTGATTCCATAAAAAAATATCCAAAACATTTATTTGGCTATGTATACTGCATTCCCCAACTCGATAAAGGCAAAGCTCTAAATATATGGAAACCTGTGTCCACTGGCCCTATAGACTTGTATTGCATAGATAGATGGATAAAGTGAAAATCTTTCATGTACAGGGTAAGATACAGGAGTCAGTAGTAGATAACTTGTTGGGATCTCTACATGTTTCGTCAAGAGGCTTCTTCAGGGACTCCTATTAGTGATATATGCACAGAGCCAATAACAGAGCCTTAAAGTACTTAATTCAACGTAAGGGAAGAGGAGGAAAGACATCCAGATCCAAACACAGAAAAGGGCACCATATCAGGGCAAATGCAGCTTAGAAAGGAGCCCACAAAAGCAATTTGTTTGCTTCAATGAATGATTTGCTTCAATAAATGGTGGAGAGTATGAGCCCACAATCGAAGAGTTGGAAAATAATGAGTACCAATCAATGGATGGAATTCACATCCAAGAGATCAAATACTCAATAGATGTTCACATAATTTTTCTGCCCAAATCTGGTCCACACGATACCTCCATAGCCCCCCATGAGAAATTAACTGCCTGACAACTTTTTTGAGCCCATCCCATCACTCAACCCCCTTATTCTACCTCCAATCTTAGTAATTATGATTTTTAAAAGTTTCCAGGTGTGGTAATATTCTATAGCTATTTGGCCCATGACCGGGAAAATAACCTGCCTGCAAATGCATGCTGCTGAGGTCAGGACAGCAGCATTACACAATATGCAGTTTATTTCTCCAGTTAGCTCTCCCTTTCCCCATCTACAAGCTGCTATAATTGGACACTAGCTGGTCTATTTTTAGACAAACTTGAATGATGATGCTCTTTTGTATAATTTCCAACCTTTGCGTCATGCAGTTATGTTTGTAAAAAATGCTGTCTGCTTTTACTCACATACTTTAGCTGTACAGACCAATGAACAAGAGACAGATGAGATGATTTTATGTTTACACAGTTAGTCCGTCTGGTTGAAAAAAGACACAAGTCCATCTAGTTCAACCAATAAAAGGAAAATAAAAATCATACAATCTTATATACACAATCCTATACCCACAGTTGATCCAGAGGAATGCAAAAACACAGCAAAGCATGATCCTATTTTCTCCAACGAATGTTTCTTGAATTATATAGAACAGCCTTTCTCTACCTTTTTTACCCTCAAAGAATACATAGCTCCTGGTGAATGGCCGAGCAGCATTCAACCTAAATCAATTTTGTTCTGCGAGAGGGACAGAAAGTTCCCATACACTGATGGCTACGTACAGTTTATGCAGTGCTTCCAGTTGCTGCATCTCTTAGTAAAGGTAATAGCTTATTTTGACCAGCTTGGTCCAAGCTACTCAAACTTCACTTAAAGCTGGAGATCAACTTTAAGGTATTTTTTTTTTTAGGAACCCCTGCTAAAATGGATAACAACAGCTCATGATATAGTACATTAGCATGATTGAGGAACGTGTTTTAAAAAAAGAAGTTATGTGGCCTATGTAGTATATTTGACACCCAGAGCAAATAAGTTTGTTATAAATCCACCACAAAATTATTATCAATAATATATGAATAATAGCTGCAGAAAATAAAGGCAGACAGTAGAATTTGTGGTGTCCTCTAACAGTGGTAGAAATGTCCCCATTGCAATAGTGGTAAGTGGAAAATTGCCTCCATGCGTAGGTGTGCACAGCTATTTGCATTAGGGTGTGCACCCGTAGCTCAAACATGTGTGTGTGTGTGTGTATATATATATATATATATATATATATATATATATATATATATATATATATATATATACACACACACACACACACAGTATCTCACAAAAGTGAGTACACCCCTCACATTTGTGTAAATATTTTATTATATCTTTTCATGTGACAACACTGAAGAAATTACACTTTGTTACAATGTAAAGTAGTGAGTGTACAGCTTGTATAACATTGTGAATTTGCTGTCCCCTCAAAATAACTAAACACACAGCCATTAATGTTTAAACCACTGGCAACAAAAGTGAGTACACCCCAAATTGGGCCCAAAGTGTCAACATTTTGTGTGGCCACCATTATTTTCCAGCACTGCCTTAACCCTCTTGGGCATGGAGTTCACCAGAGCTTCACAGGTTCCCACTGGAGTCCTCTTCCACTCCTCCATGACAACATCACGGAGCTGGTGGATGTTAGAGACCTTCCGTTTCAGGATGCCCCACAGATGCTCAATAGGGTTTAGGTCTTGAGACATGCTTGGCCAGTCCATCACCTTTACCCGCAGCTTCTTTAGCAAGGCAGTAGTCGTCTTGGAGGTGTGTTTGGGGTCATTATCATGTTGGAATACTGCCCTGCGATCCAGTCCATGAAGGGAGGGGATCATGCTCTGCTTCTGTATATCACAGTACATGTTGGCATTTATGGTTCCCTCAATGAACTGTAGCTCCCCAGTGACAGCAGCACTCATGCAGCCCCAGACCATGACACTCCCACCACCATGCTTGACTCTAGGCAAGACACAGTTGTCTTTGTACTCCTCACTTGGTTGCCACCACACACACTTGACACCATCTGAACCAAATAAGTTTATCTTGGTCTCATCAGACCACAGGACATGGTTCCAGTAATCCATGTCCTTAGTCTGCTTGTCTTCAGCAAACTGTTTGCGGGCTTTCTTGTGCATCATCTTTACAAGAGGCTTCCTTCTGGGATGACAGCCATGCAGGCCAATTTGATGCAGTGTGCGGCATATGATCTGAGCACTGACAGGCTGACCCTCCACTCCTTCAACCTTTGCAGCATTGCTGGCAGCACACATATGTCTATTTCCCAAAGATAACCTCTGGATATGATGCTAAGCACGTGCACTCATCGTCTTTGGTCGACCATGGTTAGGCCTGTTCTGAGTGGAACCTGTCCTGTTAAACCACTGTATGGTCTTGGCCACTGTGCTGCAGCTCAGTTTCAGGGTCTTGGTATTCTTCTTATAACCTTAGGCCTGCTTTATGTAGAGCAACAATTCTTTTTTTCGGATCATCAGAGAGTTCTTTGCCATGAGGTGCCATGTTGAACTTCCAGTGACCAGTATGAGAGAGTGAGAGCGATAACACCAAATTTAATGATAAATACGAATTTCGGTGCAACTAAACAAAATAACTATTTAACTGCTGCGAGCACCGAAAAGGTCAGTCCATAACGGCAAAATAAATTAATATACAATAGATGGTGCTGCGCTGTTATGTGAAATAAATAACCAAAACAGATTACTGGTTATGACTAAGGCCTTATAGGCTGAAACGTGTCAACTGTTCTTATTTGCGTTTGGTCACTGTGGCTTGTCAATAAATATTATACTTCTTAAGAGCAATCACCGGAGTGCGGATCATCTTTTCCTCATTTACCTACTCAGCCAGCGACTGTGGATTGAGCACCTGGGATCTCTGCTTTCTATGTGATGTATGGGTAGTAGCACTGACTTTTTTGTTTATATTCTAGATTACTAAAAAAAAAGTTACGAGGAAAGGTTACAAGCACTGAACTTTTTCTCTCTGGAGAAGAGAGACGCTTGAGAGGGGATAAGATTTCAATATATAAATACCATACCGGTGACCCCACAATAGGGATAAACATTTTTCGCTGAAGGAAGTTTAACAAGACATGTGGCCACTCATTAAAATTAGAAGAAAAGAGGTTTAACCTTAAACTACGTAGAGGGTTCTTTACTGTAAGAGCGACAAAGATGTGAAATTCCCTTCCACAGGCAGTGGTCTCAGCAGGGAGCATCGATAGTTTCAAAAAACTATTAGATAAGCACCTGAACGACCACAACATACAAGGATATACAATGTAATAGGAGAAAATGTATAATGTAATTCTGCGCTGCCCTGGAGACAAAAACCAGCAGCTAACACGGCCAACAGGATATATGCCAAGTAAAAAGAAAACAAAATAAGTGTAGCGCTACAAAGGTTTTAAAATGTCCAGTATCAAGATAAAAAAACGGATGAACCAACAGTTCTAGGTGTAAAATGTGAGAGGAAATCATCCATATATATATTGGGTGTAGAATGTGGAAAAAAATCATCCATATATATATATTGATCCCGAAGGTAGGAAGTCCTCAGGGGCTATATGGCTTCAGACAAAGGGCACATCAATAGGTATATGGCATCTGGAGTGAAAACAGACACACCACCACTGACAATGAAGAGGCTTACCAGATCAAATGAACCCAAAGGGGCATACGCCGATTTGGGTCAAACAGACTTCCTACCATTGGGATCAATATATATATGGATGATTTCTTTCCACATTCTACACCCAATATATATATATATATATGGATGATTTCCTCTCATATACAATGTAATACTGACATATAATCACACACATAGGTTGGACTTAATGGACTTGTGTCTTTTTTCAACCTCACATACTATGTAACTATGTAAAAAACAAATGTGACTTTGTGCTACATAAACAATATATCTGGCCTGGAAACAATCACAGTGAAAATAAACCATCCATAAAGTGCTAAGTGCTAGAGATAGCAGTGTGCACATGATACAATCCACATAGATAAGTAAGTAAATAACAGTCTTGAAATTGTATGATGAGGGGCATTGAAGCCAGGTGCTGGATTCCCTCTACAACTTAGTGCAAATATAATATATAAAGTGACTTGTCCTCTTCTGTGCAAAAATGTTGTGCAAATAAACACAATGTGCAAAGTGACTTGTCCTCTTCTGTGCAGAAAGGTTATGCAAATAAACACAATGTGCAAAGTGCAACACACTTCGTTGTAAGATGGTCTCTTACCTTAAGGCCCCTTTCACACTTATACGACTTGTCCCACGATTTTGTACTGCAAAATCGTATGACAAGTCATTCTCCATGATTTTCAATGACTACCATTCATATTGGCATGACTTTAAGTCGTGCCGACTTGAAAGTAGTCCCTGCACTACTTTGGTCCAACTTCTGTGCGAGTTGTACTCCATAGACCTCAATGTTAAACCCTGAAGTAGCATGCAAGTCGTGCCTGAATAATATAGACACGACTTCAGTACGACTTTGTAAGCACAAGCCTGGCCTCGCTATTCGGGAAAGGAAAACTTTTTTTTCCTTTCCCGATGAGCGACAGGCAGTGCTGACAGCTGTCTGGTATGAATCCAGAGGGGGAACACCGCGCCAAGTTTTAAATGAAAAAACCGGCGTGGGTTCCCCCCGGGGGCATACCAGGCCCTTGGGTCTGGTATGGATCTAAGGGGAACCCCCTACGCCGAAAAATCGGCGTGGGGTCCCCCCCAAAATCCATACCAGACCCTTATCCGAGCACGCAGCCCGGCCGGTCAGGAATTGGGGTGGGGACGAGCGAGCGCCCCCCCCCCACCTGGACCGTACCAGGCCGCATGCCCTCAACATGGGGGGGTGGGTGCTTTAGGGCATGGGGGGCACCCTGCCGGCCCCCCCCACCCCAAAGCACCTTGTCCCCATGTTGATGAGGACAAGGGCCTCTTCCCGACAACCCTGGCCGTTGGTTGTCGGGGTCTGCGGGCGGGGGGCTTATCGGAATCCGGGAGCCCCCTTTAATATTGGAGCCCCCAGATCCCGGCCCCCCACCCTATGTGAATGAGTATGGGGTACATGGTACCCCTACCCATTCACCTAGGGAAAAAAGCGTCAATAAAAAACACAGTACACAGGTTTTTAAAATAATTTATTAGGCAGCTCCGGGATCTTCTTCCGACTTCGGGGGTCCTCTTCCGACTTCGGGGGTCTCTCCGCCGTCTCCTCCCGGTGTCCGCATCTTCTGCCGGCTCCTCCGCTATCTTCTGCAGCTCAATTGCTAGCGGTGGTCCGGACTTCTGCCTTCTTCTTTTTCTTCCAGAGATGTTGACACGACGCTCTCTCCAGCCAGAATGGTCTCTGTGCGCTCCGCAAGGGACTTATATAGGCGGTGGCCCCGCCCCCTTATGAGGTCACTGTCCCGGGGCATGCTGGGACTGTGCCGTCATAAGGGGGCGTGGTCATCACCCGGTGACCACGCCTCCTAAAACGTCACAGACCCAGCATGCCCAGGGACTGTGACGGCATAAGGGGGCGGGGTCACCGCCTATATAAGTCCCTTGCGGAGCGCACAGAGACCATTCTGGCTGGAGAGAGGGTCGTGTCAACATCTCTGGAAGAAAAGAAGAAGGCAGAAGTCCGGACCACCGCTAGCAATTGAGCTGCAGAAGATAGCGGAGGAGCCGGCAGAAGATGCGGACACCGGGAGGAGACGGCGGAGAGACCCCCGAAGTCGGAAGAGGACCCCTGAAGTCGGAAGAAGATCCCGGAGCTGCCTAATAAATTATTTTAAAAACCTGTGTACTGTGTTTTTTATTGACGCTTTTTTCCCTAGGTGAATGGGTAGGGGTACCATGTACCCCATACTCATTCACATAGGGTGGGGGGCCGGGATCTGGGGGCCCCCTTATTAAAGGGGGCTCCCAGATTCCGATAAGCCCCCCGCCCGCAGACCCCGACAACCAACGGCCAGGGTTGTCGGGAAGAGGCCCTTGTCCTCATCAACATGGGGACAAGGTGCTTTGGGGTGGGGGGGCCGCAGGGCGCCCCCCCATGCCCCAAAGCACCCACCCCCCATGTTGAGGGCATGCGGCCTGGTACGGTCCAGGAGGGGGGGGCCGCCAGCTCGTCCCCACCCCCATTCCTGACCGGCCGGGCTGCGTGCTCGGATAAGGGTCTGGTATGGATTTTGGGGGGGACCACCACGCCGATTTTTTGGCGTAGGGGGTTCCCCTTACAATCCATACCAGACCTAAGGGCCTGGTATGCCCCTGGGGGGGAACCCACGCCAGTTTTTTTATTTAAAACTTGGCGTGGAGTTCCTCCTTATGTTTCATACCAACTAATGTATGTTTTAATTTGTTAATGCCAAAAACGTGGCAAAGTAGTACTGCTCCCAAATCGCGGTAAAATCGCGGCAAATCGCGGTAAAATCGCGGCAAAATCGCGGCCGTGAAATCGCGGTAAAATCGTGCGACTTTGAAGTCGTATAAGTGTGAAAGGAGCCTAAGGCTGTAAGGTAACAGCATATGTGTATAACACTGGGGATCATGGGTATTCACAATAATAACTTCTGTAAAGTAAACATCTAGGGAACCTTCTTTATCCTGATGAGACGGTCTCAGTATGGTGATGTATATCTGCTCACTTGGAAACCGTCTTCACAAATACACCAGGAGAATTGGTCCCCTGGGAATAGGACATGACTAGGCTGACTACGCACCTCCATCATACACTTTCAAGACTGTTATTTACTTACTTATCTATGTGGATTGTATCACGTGCACACTGCTACCTCTAGCACTTAGCACTTTAAGGATGGTTTATTTTCACTGTGATTGTTTTCAATCCAAATATATTGTTTATGTAGCACATAGTCACATTTGTTTTTAGTATACTGTTTTGGTTATTTATTTCACATAACAGTGCAGCACCATCTATTGTATATTAACACCAAATTTAACACACCTGCTCCCTATTTACACCCTTGTAACACTAACTTGTCACATGAGACCAGGGAGGGAAAATAGCTAATTGGGCCCAATTTGGACATTTTCACTTAGGGGTGTACTCACTTTTGTTGCCAACAGTTTAGATGGCTGTGTGTGGCATTATTTTGACAGGACAGCAAATTTACACTGTTATACAAGCTTTACACTCACTACTTTACATTGTAGCAAAGTGTCATTTCTTCAGTGTTGTCACATGAAAAGAAGATATAATAAAATATTTCCAAAATTGTGAGAGGTGCACTCACTTTTGTGAGATACTGTATAAATATATATATATTTATATATATGTGTCAGTAGGACAGTGGATAATGTCAGTCTGTAGAGCAGTGGACAGTGTCAGTAGGGCAGTGGATAATGTCAGTCAGTAGAACAGTAGATGTGTCAGTAGGACAGTGGATAATGTCAGTCAGTAGAACAGTGGATGTGTCAGTAGGACAGTGGATAATGTCAGTCAGTAGAACAGTGGATGTGTCAGTAGGACAGTGGATAATGTCAGTCAGTAGAACAGTGGATGTGTCAGTAGGTCAGTGGATAATGTCAGTCAGTAGAACAGTGGATGTGTCAGTGGATAATGTCAGTCAGTAGGACAATGGATGTGTCAGTAGGACAGTGGATAATGTCAGTGGATAATGTCAGTCAGTAGAACAATGGATGTGTCAGTAGGAGAGTAGATAATGTCAGTCAGTAGAACAGTGGATGTGTCAGTAGGGCAGTGGATAATGCCAGTCAGTAGAACAGTGGATGTGTCAGTAGGACAGTGGATAATGTCTGTCTGTAGAGCAGTGGACAGTGTCAGTAGGACAGTGGATAATGTCAGTCAGTAGAACAGTGGATGTGTCAGTAGGACAGTGGATAATGTCAGTCAGTAGAACAGTGGATGTGTCAGTAGGACAGTGGATAATGTCAGTCAGTAGAACAGTGGATGTGTCAGTAAGACAGTGGATAATGTCAGTCAGTAGAACAGTGGATGTGTCAGTAGGGCAGTGGATAATGTCAGTCAGTAGAACAGTGAATGTGTCAGTAGGGCAGTGGATAATGTCAGTCAGTAGAACAGTGGATGTGTCAGTAGGACAGTGGATAATGTCAGTCAGTAGAACAGTGGATGTGTCAGTAGGGCAGTGGATAATGTCAGTCAGTAGAACAGTGAATGTGTCAGTAGGGCAGTGGATAATGTCAGTCAGTAGAACAGTGGATGTGTCAGTAGGACAGTGGATAATGTCAGCCAGTAGAACAGTGGATGTGTCAGTAGGACAATGAATAATGTCAGTCTGTAGAGCAGTGGACAGTGTCAGTAGAGCAGTGGACTTTGTCAATAAGGCAGAGATTGGTGTTAGCAGTTTATTTATTTATTTTGCAATTGTATTATTTTTTTATTTACAATCATTTTTTTATTATTTTTACAATTTTTTAGTAGCCCCGTTGGGGAGCTTTTTTGTGAAAAATCAGGGGTCTAAACTCAAAACAGACCCCTGATTTCTCACTTTTGAGACAGAGAAAGGGACAGGGAGCAGGGGTAATTAGGGTGTGCACAGGCACACCTGGCACACCCTGTGTGCACACCTATGCCTCCTTGTAATAGCAGTCAGTGTAGGTGGGAGATCATCTATCACTGCTTACTCTTCAAGGAACCCCTAGCAACCTCTGAAGGATCCATGGATCCCTGGTTGAGAAACACTGATATGAAGTCTTCTGGTTCCTCTCTAAATCTGCTACACCCTCCTCCTTCTAATGTTTTCTTGCTGAACGTAGCTACAAATTCCCAGAAGAAGCATAGAAAGGAAAAAAAAAAGAGAAAAATGATCATAATTTTTACATTTTGATGCTTGGTACTGCCCCAACCTACCATGCTGCCCTAGACACTGTCTCACAAGTGATAGAGTAAATAAAGCCTTGGTGGCTGTCTACTACTGTAGTTGATCTATTGCTACTTCTTACTAAAGCTAAAAAGAAAAGAAAGCTAAAAAGAATCAAGTTCACAAAAGTGGATCATGTGTATAGATGTACTCTATGTTTGTGTTGTATGCCCGCCCACTGTCATATGACGGTGGGACGAGGCAGCTCTCATTCTGGACGGACATCATATGATGTGACCGCCTTCCCGAGCCACTAGGGGGCACGCGCCCGCCTGCCGCGTCACTGGGGACCCGATGTGCATGCCCGGCGGCCACGATGTCCGCTGGGCACCCGCGATTGCCCAGCAACCGAGCAGGACCATGGATCTGTGTATGTAAACACACAGATCCATGTCCGGTCAGAGAGGAGAGGAGACCAATGTGTGTCCCTTGTACACAGGGACACAGATCGGTCACTTCCCCCAGTCAGTCCCCTCCCCCCACAGTTAGAATCACCTCCCTAGGACACACATTAACCCCTCGATCGTCCCCTAGTGTTAACCCCTTCCCTGCCAGTCACATTTACACAGTAATCAATGCATTTTTATAGCACGGATCGCTGTATAAATGTGAATGGTCCCAAAAATGTGTCAAAAGTGTCCGATATGTCCGCCTCAATATCGCAGTCACAATAAAAATCGCAGATCGCCGCCATGACTAGTAAAAAAAAAAAAAAATACTAAAAATGCTATAAATCAATCCCCTATTTTGTAGATGCTATAACTTTTGCGCAAACCAATCAATATACGCTTATTGTGATTTTTTTTCACCAAAAATATGTAGAATACGTATTGACCTAAAATTTGTTTAAAAAAAAAAAAAAAATGGCTATTTATTATAGCAAAAAGTAAAAAATTTTGTGTTTTTTCAAACTTGTCCCTCTTCTTTTGTTTATAGCGCAATAAATAAAAACCGCAGAGGTGATCAAATACCACCAAAAGAAAGCTCTGTTTGTGGGGAAAAAATGATAAAAATTGAATTTGGGTACAGTGTAACATGACCACGCAATTGTCATTCAAAGTGCGACAGCGCTGAAAGCTGAAAAATGGCTTGGGCAGGAAGGGGGTGAAAGCACTGTATTGAGGTGGTTAAAAAAGACCAATAAGCACCTATTAAAAGATATCAAACTGCTTCATAAAGGGCAACACAATGGATTGTTACATATCACAAGAGGGGTCCGTTCAGACTCATCACAAGCTAGAAATTGCAACATGGACAAAATCATCCAGCCAGGGTGAAATAGTTTATAAATATATTTGTCATACAGGATGGCGTGTGACAGTTATCATTTTCCCAACATGTGTCCTCGTCATTACAGCCTATGCTTGACAACCCATCACATGTTCTCTGTGTGCTTCCCACGATGTGTTTCTCATCACAGACTGCATGATTAGAAACCTTGGACAGCTCTCATTGTAACTATGTAACAGACAGCACAATGCGTGATATGTCTGCACAGTGCTATGCCAACCACAGAGGGGAAAAACAGGAGGACGGCATAACCAATTTAACATATGAGCCTTGATACATCACAGAATCCCATGGGACCTAATTATTATCACTGCGCTCATCTCTTCGCCTTCCTAGCTGCTCTAATAATTTGTTTACTTACAAAAGCAAAGAAATCAACATATATGTTTGATCAGACGCTTTTATTCAAAGTGCTAAACATGGGGTTAACAAATGTCATTGTTGGTTTACAGCAAAGCTTCACAATGAATGCTGTGTTCAGCTTATTATAGCGTACATATTCTGATATATATAGAACATTGTATAAAGCATAGTAAAGGAGCGTGATTATTTTACATGTTTTATAATAACTGCACACAATGGGGGTTATTTACTAAAGGCAAATCCACTTTGCACTACAAGTGCACTTGGAAGTGCAGTGGCTGTAGATCCGAGGGGGACATGCAAGGAAAATAACAAACAACATTTTAGCTTGCACATGATTGGATGATAAAATCAGCAAAGCTTCCACTTTTCAGATCTACCCCTCAGATTTACAGCAACTGCACTTCCAAGGGCACTTGCAGTGCATTTGTAGTGCAAAGTGGATTTGCCTTTCATAAATAACCCCCAACGTGTCTAACGCTAAGTAGAAAAGAAAAAAGTGTAGGAGTTACTAAGGTTTTTTGAGCAGTCATTTGTAGAGCAAGAATAGAGATGTTCTCCTACTTGTGGTAGATGAGGAGAAGCTTATTCAAGATAAAGCCAAAAGTTTTTAACCCCTTTGAAATGCAAAAAATGATAAGTAGATATTAGCGTCTGTCTGTAATGATGGGCATAAGGTACATGCAGGAAAGATATAGTACATTCTATAAAAAAGAGAAGCACAGCATCTGCTCTGGAGATTAAAGTAGATCTAATTGGATGGTATTTGGCTTGCTAAATTGGCTATTTGTGTAACAAAATACAGTTTTTTGCCTTTTGTTCATCCTCCCTTGCATCTGATTGTTGCTGATCTCCACTGACCATCTTTGCAGCCACTTCTTACACTCCAGTGCTGGCTGCATGGCATTTCTCCTAGCAGATATCCAGATGGTGACAACTGTGGACAATGCCTGCACAATGTGGGGTTGATTTACTAAAACTGAAGCGTTCATAATCTAGTGCAGCTCTGCTTAGAAACCAATCAGCTTTCAGGTTTTTTTGTCAAAGCTTAATTGAACAAGTTGAAGTTAGAAACTGATTGGCTACCATGCACAGCTGCACCAGATTTTGCACTCTCCAGTTTTAGTAAATCAACCCCACTGCGTTCAATTAACCACTTCTAGCCTCCATTGGAAGTCCCCATTACATAGTGACATGCACAAGAGCAATTGGGAAACAAAGAAAGGGGTTTGTTACCAGGGCTTTTCTTCAGTGGGAACGCAGGGGGACACAGTTCCTGCAACTCCAGCATTAAATATATGTAATGGTAAGGAGTGCTGGAAAGTCTATTGATGCTGGCTGCTGGAGGATCTATTGTCACTTGAGAGAATCCATTTTTGCATTGCGATCTATTGTTGCTGGGGGTCTATTGTTGTTGGTGGGCGATCCATTGTTGCTGGGGGGGGGGTCAATTGCTGCTGGAAGGGATTTAATGCTGATGGAGGGTCTATTGTTGCTGGCTGCTGGGAGATCTGTTGTTGCTGCTGGGGGCCATTGTTGCTGCTTTTCTTGTTATGATTAACAAATTCCAAACACTTTAAGTGTTACTAAACCCAGGACCCTGCATTCACTATATCTGGTCTCCCACAGTACACAGAACATGGAAATGCAATTATTTTAATAAATATAAACTGCTAAATACATTTTCTCATCAGCAGTATACAACAGTTCCTGGTTAGATCTTGTAGGAGGAGTTTTCATACTGCACTGAGCTGTCCTATCAAGATCGAGGACCCCTGACCCTCTAGTGCTGATTGGTCCTGTGCTGATCACATGCACTCTCCCAAGAAATAAATAATCTCTAGCAATACACACCAAAC
This sequence comes from Aquarana catesbeiana, assembly GCF_042186555.1. Lineage (NCBI taxonomy): Eukaryota > Metazoa > Chordata > Amphibia > Anura > Ranidae > Aquarana > Aquarana catesbeiana. The sequence continues at coordinate 168,197,600 of NC_133327.1, read as the reverse complement.
TGAGCATGTGCAGCCTGACTCCAGTAACCCTGTCTTATCCGGACCTGTTTTGGAGTCAGTGGAAGAAGGGGAGGATCAGAGAAGACAGGGTCAAGCAGCCTTTTTACACAATAATGCAGAGGATTAACTCCTTAGGTTCCACAGTGCGTATAACAAGCACGCTTTACTGAATATACAGACTGATTTTACTGTTGTGGGTTTAGTAACACTTTAATACCACAAAATGATACTTGGCCCTGTATTCAATAAAAGCAGCAGTACTGTGAGGTGGGTAGTCGGTAGAACCAAGAGACAGTGCCCGGAGGTAGGTGGGGGGGGTGTAGATCAGGGGGTGAGAGAGACAAGAAGCCACTCAGAAGAGGGGTGTTCCTGTGTCTATTCTTTGAAGAAAAAGCCCTGGCGATTATCCTATCACAGGAAGTGCTTGCACAAGGGGTTTCAAGGCAGTAGCAACAGGATCACCAGGTATTACAAAAAATGTTGCAGCTTATCAATAGTTACATGTGGCGGAACACTTTTGGGATGAATTAGAGTCTGCGAGCCAGGCTTTCTCGTCCAACATCAGTGCCTGACCTCACAAATGCGCTTCTGGAAGAATGGTCAAACATTCTTATAGACACACTCCTAAACCTTTTGGACAGCCTTCCCAGAAGAGTTGAAGCTGTTATAGCTGCAAAGGGTGGGCTAACTCAAAATTGAACCCTACAGACTAAGAATGGGATGCCATTAAAGTTCATGTGGGTGTAAAGGCAGGCCTCCCAATACGTTTGACAATATAATGTATATATATTGGATATAGCATGTGGTCTGCTTTATGTATAGGACTAGTTTTAAACTGAACAGACCAGTAAACAGAGTAAAATGGTTCATGTTTGCTGATTTTTAAAGTGGAACTTTAGTGAGAAAATTAAAGGATAAATTCACTTTTAAGAATAAAAAAAAAAAAATAAATGCACATTTTTTTTTGCAAGTAAAAAATTGTGCATTTATTATTATTATTCTTTTTGGAGCCTGTAAATATTGCACCAGCGATCAGCAGATCACTGGTGCAATGCAGATCCAGCAGATCTGTCAGTATATCTGTGTGCCAGTACATCCTGTACGGGTAAGCAGATACAGGAAGAATCAATGAACTACCACGGTACTCCACAGCGAGTGGAGTTCATTGAGAACTACAAGCCGACAGCAACTAAGGATGACGGGGCTTGTAGTTCATTCATACAGAGAGCTGTGTGAATAAATGACGCAGCCATTTGGGCAGAGCCCCGCACGGCCAGGCTGTTTTAAAAAGGTGACAGCTTGTACAGAGAACTTCTCCCCATACTGCTATCTCAGGGAGAGAGGGCAGCAGGGAGCCGCTGCAGCATAGGGAACATGTTACATGTTCCACCCTAAAAATGGGTGGAACATGCAACATGTTTACAAAGGTGAACTTATCTGTTAAGTCCTGATAGACCACGTCAGGCTGGTCCATTTTGCAGGTATAGCTATGTAAAACATTAAAGTGCCTATACTGTTTAAAATCCAGTCTGCAAACTGAGCTACTAGAGGCCAGCTAAATATGTATTGCTGTTCAGGGGCTCTGGGTTCCAGTAAAATGGCAGCCTTCAGCAAGAAGAAACAGGAGCAAGGCTGAAGGCAATTTACAGCACACACTCATTTTAGTAGGGTCATTATTAATGTGGAATGTATGTTCCTCATTATAGAACATAATTTTTTATTAAATGGTTATGGGTAAAGTTCTACTTTAAAAAACCTTCTGATTCACATCTCCTATACATCCTTCCCTCTAACGTTATTTTGATGAATTTAACCACAAATGTCCAGAGGTTGCCAGAAGGGAAATAAAACAAGGAAAAGGTTACTTTTATGTGTACATTTGGAGGCTTAGTGCTGCCTACTTTAGCTCTCTCACTCTGGGCACATTCCTATTAACGGGAATATTAACCACTTCAATACAGGGCACTTATACACCCTTCCTGCCTAGACCAATTTTCAGCTTTCAGCGCTCTTGCACTTTGAATGCCAATTACTCAGTCATGCAACACTATACCCAAACAAAATTTTTATCATTATTTTCACACAAATAGAGCTTTCTTTTGGTGTTATTTAATCACCACTGGGCTTTTTATTTTTGGCGACATAAGTGAAAAAAGTGTGAAAATTTTGAAAAAGAAACCCTTTCTTTTAGTTTCTATAAAAAAATTGTAAATAAGTTACTTTTGCTCAAAAATGTATACTGCTACATATCTTTTGTAAAAAAACACAAATAAGTGTGTAAAAATATATTTTTTGGTCTGTGTGAAAGTTATAGAGTCTACAAGCTATGGTGCAAATTACTGAAATTTGATCACACCTAATGCACTGACGGCCTATCTCATTTCTTGAGGCCCTGAAATGTCAGGAAAGTACAAATATCCCCAAAATTACCCCTTTTTGGAAAGTAGATAGTCCAAGGTATTTAGTAAAAGGCATAGTGAGTTTTTTTAAGTTGTTATTTTTTCCCACAATTCTTATTATTTTTTTTTATTTTTTTTACACAAAATTTTCATAATAACAAATTATTTTCACACACAGCATATGCATACTTTCAATTACACCTGCAATACATTCAGCTACTCATCCCAAGTATGGCGATACCACATGTGTGGGACTTGTTCACAGCTTGGTCACATAGAGAGGTCCAACATTCAGGGAGCACCATCAGGCGTTCTATGAGCATAAATTGCACATACACTTTCCTAGTGACCTATCACACTTTTGAATGCCCTGTAGCACCAGGACAATGGAATTGCCCACAAACTGACCCCATTTTGTAAAGCAAACACCCCAAGATATATTCTATGAGGCATAATGAGTCTTTTGAACAGTTAATTTTTTTCCACAAGTCTTCGAAAAACATGAAAATAAAATGAAAACGTATTTTTTTTTACAGAAAGTGGTCAATTTATAAGATATTTATAACACACAGCATGTACATAACAAAAACTACACCCCAAAATACATTCTGCTACTCATCCCGAGTAATTACCCACAAAATGACTCCATTTTGGAAAGCAAACACCCTGACGTATATTCTATGGATATGGGCTGCAGATAGGCACTCGGGTACTCTAATGGGCTGGTGACAGGTACTCAGGTACACTGATGGGCTGGTGACAGGTACTCGGGTACTCTGATGGGCTGGTGACAGGTACTCGGGTACTCTGATGGGCTGGTGACAGGTACTTGGTATTCAGATGGGCTGGTGACAGGTACTCAGGTACTCAGATGGGCTGGTGACAGGTGCTTTGATGGGTGGTGACAGGTCCTCTTTATTGGGATTCTGTGACCAGCTGTGATTGGACACAGCCGGTCACGTGGTAAAGAGCCAATTTCATTGGCTCTTTATCACGATCGAGGGTGGGCTGTGTCAGTATGACAAGCCTCGTCCCCAATCGCCGCTCGTGCATGCCCTTAGGGCGCACATGAGCACCGTGCACGAGGACAATGTATGTGCCCAGATTGGACACAGCTGGTCACGTGGTAAAGAGTCGATTTTTATCGGCTCTTTACACTGATCTAGGATGGGCTGCGTCCCAAGGGACATGTCTCACCCCCGATCATAAAGGAAAAAGCCGCCACATAGTGGAAAACCATAAACTAAGGGTTTTATTGTAAAAGGCAGAACACTTACATCAATGATGATATAAACAGGCAAGATAAGGTAGGTGATCACAAATACATCCAAGAAGCGCAGTAACGTAGAGCTAGTTCAGTCTACCCAACCGGTTTCATTCAATAGAACTGGGGTATGCCCTTTTACAATTAAACCCATAGTTGATGGTTTTACACTATGTGGCGGCCTTTTTCTTTTATGAATGGCGGAGTCCATGATTGGGTCCAGTGACAAGGTTGAACGGAAGCTGACCTCACATGTTGTTTCCTGAGAGTGACCACGCTCCCAGTTCTATGCCTGTTTGACTCCATGCCGCTGGAATTGGATCCACTGAGTCCGGTAAGAGTATCCAATTTTTTAATCGATGGTGGATTCACAATCTATGGTGATTTCTTACTGGATGGTGGCCTATCCTTCAGAGGTAGAATGTTTCTTCAATTTCAACATTGTTTTCTACCTAAACACTTGTGATTTCATTTCACCTGTTTGGACTTTTTTTTTGTTTTTCCCTCATGGGTTATTTATTCACAATGCCATTTCAAATATATTTAGTGATTTCAATTTATGAATTGTATTTATATTCATTTATGGCTGTTTGCACCTAGCACTTTATTTTATTTTGCACAGTCAATGTGTTATACTTACTGTGTGCATATTTGCACAATTTGTTAATATAGACACACAATATGGATTAGCGCTGCACTTAATATTCCCATTATCCACTCAATTTCTCTGATTGTAGTGTTTGCAGCTTTTCCTAATCTGTTGAATAGAGCAGTGCACATTTTGAAATTTACATTCCTATTAACATTTAAAACTTGGAAATATATGAAATCAATGAGTACAATACATTTTATTACAAAGCAGTCACACTTACTTATAGAATGGTCATGCAAAAGTCTACTGTACATTTAATGGGTTTCCCCTATATCACAGCTGAAGCCTCTGTCAAAACTTGAGCTATGTGGAAATGGTAATCACACCCACAAGTTAATATTGTGAGATTTAGCTTCAAATAGAGATTTTCCCAAGGAGTTGGCCACTCATTCGAATATGTTTTGGGGATTTTTTGCTGACTTTTATTCATCCAGTCATCAGAGTAATACTTTGGCAATTTTGTCGCACTTCTCTGTCTATTCTGGATCTGTTGTCTGCTCACATATGGACTATAATCTACATTGCTCAGACACATCAGTCAGTGCAACATGGACTACCTCTGTTCCTTCACAATCTCAGACATCAGTCTAGCACCTGCCTGTGTAGGCCAGAAAACCTGGACATGCAGTCCCCATGAGTCAGGCTTCAAGCTGCTCTTACAGCACATAAAAGAAAAGACCGACTTGTGGGCAATACCTACCTGTCTCCATTCAGTCTCACATCAGTTCAGGGGATCTTTCTCTGCAGAAACAGGCACTATCTGTAATTCTCCATGGAGACAGACTATCCATCTGTCACAATATCTTCAATAGCAACTTCCTGGTCTCCAACAGAACTTGGGGAATCTGTCAAGTAAAGGTATGATGTTGTACCTTACAGTAGTTATTATGTAACCACTAACCAGCAGCAGAAGATCTGTCATCTCTGCAAGTTCTGCCATATTTGAAGACACACAAACTGCTGGCTCCCCCAATTTAACTCCAATTGAATCAGAAGGTGGATGGAGAAATTAGGAAATTGCTCCATCTGCTGGGCAATGATTCATTGGCCTAATTGAATGAATGTATCAAATCTCTGTCAGCCCTTTTGCCAAAAATAGACCACTTTTACTATTTCTGAGGAAAACTATTTTTTTTTTTTAAACTGCAGCAAGAATTTAGAATAGGCATTTTGATAAGCACATTTCCAAAAAACTCATAATAGGTGACATTTCATTCCTCTCAAAATGCTAACAGCAGAGAACTGCATCAGATCAAATTTTCACTGCATGGTAACAAAGGGATGACCATCACTGCCCCTGCCATGGCCATCACTTTCTGTCTTCTTTTCACATGGAGTGCCAACTTTACACACATACAGTAAATTTATTTATAAATATGTTTATTCCTTTCCAAAATGTTAACGGTATTTTGTTTTGTTTTTTCTTTTTTTGCATTTTAAGTGTAAGTATTGTAAGTATTGTTACTATTTTAGGCTTCCCACACAGCGTAAAATCCTGGCAATTTCAGCCACCCAGGAGGCACAGGTGCAGCGTATAGCCCACTGCCAGCTGCCTGAAAAAATCCACAATGCCAGGATTTTACATTATACGGGGTTAACCACCTGTGTGCATGCAATGATCTATAGTCAGAGGCAAAAGCTACTGATCTCATGCACAGTTCAAGAAATTAAGGAAAGATACAGCAGTGCATGTAGTTGCAAAGCCTCAAGCATAAACCAAGCTCTTGCATGGTCAATAACAATAAATATACATTGCAAGCAGGCAATAAGGGACAGGCAGGAAAAGACTGAATCAAAACAACATGAATGAAAAAAAAAAACACTATAAAAGAAAGAATTAACTAGGAAAATGAAAACAGATCTAAGAGGTGAAAAGAGAAGAAAAAAATAAAAAATAGGAAAAAGAGTGACAAACATAGTAAAAAGAAACAAAAGAGGTATGGTAATCACAACACATCAGAATCCAATCAGGTGGCTGGGAATACAGTAGAAATTACTCATACTCCATGATCAATTGTAAAGTATAATTGTTAATTTGTCTCTACAGGTTAAATTAGCAAGTTTATCTAATAGTGAACCATATTTATTGTATCTATTTTACCTTCCCTGTGCTCCTCCACCTCCCTGTTCATCAGCAATACCCTCAATCCACCTCCTGCTGCAACTCGATTAAAATTGATGGGAGACGGAAGTTTTTGCACTTCTTCAAATACTGCAGAACCTGCAGAGCCATATCTATTGGGTCTATTTTACCTTCCCTGTGCTCCTCCTCCACTGCCTATACTATATCCTCAATGTATGCAAGATTGACAAGTTAAAGGGGCAGTAAAGTCCACTTTTTGCTTTATACCTACAGGTAAGGTTATAATAAGGCTTACCTGTATGACGTGCTAATACTTAGAGTGCCGCTCTAAGCAAAAAAAAAGAAGTATATACAGTATACTCCCGCTGGGATGCTGGTGAAAAATATCACCATCCAGTAATGTATAGCATACTTGGAAAAAATCATCACTCTAGCCTACCCAGTCTATGTGGTTAACATGTATAAGCTGGCCCCAGCCTTACACCACTCCACACACCATGTACTCCGACATGTTTCGTCCCACCCACCGGGGCTTAATCATAGAGGTATGACTAAGCCCTGGTGGGTGGGGCGAAACATGTCAGAGGACATAGCATGTGGAGTGGTGTAAGGCTGGGGCCAGCTTATACATGTTAAACACATAGACTGGTTAGGGTTGAGCGGCATTTTTTTTCAAGAAGGCTTACCTGTAGGTATATTAGATTAAACGTGCACTGTTTAGGCGATGTTTACTTTAGTAGCAGCCGGTGATGTCACTGGTGCATGCGCTCTAAGTGGATTGGGCAGTCCATCAAAGCTCTGTGATGTGACTCCTGTGCATTATTCGCGGCTTGGACATTTAAAGGGCCGAAGTGCCCAAACCCAGAAGGAAGACTAGGTGATGATAAAAGCTCCAGCAGCAGTAAAAGCACGCCACTGGAGGGCTTTGTTATAAGTTAAGTCTGTCATAATATGATAGTATGTGAAATTCTTTTTTTTTTTTCAGTTTACTACCACTTTAAGAAACATAAGGTAAAAAAAGAAACTTGTCTCATGACATATCTATTGGTCATCATCAGATACAAATGTATGAGTTACCTTGCCTTATGCAGATAATTTAACATTAACATTATTCTTTATATAGACTAGGATAAATTTGATGTAGTTTCAAAAAAGCAACAGTGCTTGCGCTAGGGTGTAAAAAAAATTCTGCATGCATGTTTAGCCTTTCACCACCCTGAAAGATCATTCAGTACAGACTGTCAACGCACTAATATGAATGACACATGGCACTTGTCACCTTCTTTGAAGTAACAATGTCAACACTTAGTACAGTAGCTAGTGAGATGGATATGTAAAAAAACTTTTTTCCATAAGTTTTGAAAGTATACATTGTACCTTATCAAACATGTGTAGACTATGACCCTTTTCATCTATCCCCCAACCTGTCCTTCTTTTGGAGAGATAGTTCCTCCATTCAACAACAAATTCCTCTGTTCTTCTTTCCGTTAACACAATACACTAGCTAGTGATATGAATATGAAAGCACATTTTCCCATAATTTTGGAAAGTATACATAGCACCACAGCAAGTATGTGTAGAATATAATCCTGTTCATATACAGTAGATCCCAACACATCCCTTTTTTGGACGGACTGTCCTTTCAGAAACAAATTCCTCTGTTCCTCTTTCTTCCTTAGTTGTCCTCCTTTTCATGTATAGTCCTTTATAAAAAGTACTACTTAACTACCATAAGTGTTAAAATGCACTATCAATACTAAGCCTTTCCTCCAATTATTGTTGTTTTTTTTTGTTTTTTTGTTTTTTTTTAATCGAGTCTAAAGGAAGAGTAGTAGTAAAAAGGGAAGTATAGGTTTAACCAATTATTTTTTGTGTATTAGTTGTGTTTTGGGCATGGCAAGGGTATGTTCATTGCCTACATTTTTGCTAAGCAACATCTTTAATATGAGACAGTTTGGAGGTATTTGTTAACACCCCTGAGCTGAAAACCATGCCACTGCTGGCAGTGCAGACAGCTCCTGACTGGTCCATGGGCTGCACGCTGCCCAGTACTGGTTACAACTTCCCCAGAAATCTGATTGCTAAGGAATGCATAATGATCATCATGTTGGCCTCGCCATATTTGGTGTGCAGGCTTTGTATATGGTTCTAATGTGGAATGTTTCAACATAATGTGCATAGAGCTTGGTTTTCTATTGAAGCCTGCAATATGGTTCCCCCAATGTAAGTGCATTGATCTGAATAGAAAAAGTGTGTATATCACAAAACAAATAAACTGGCTATCCTTAAAGAACTACTACATTTCTTTAAATGTAAACTTCACACACTCCTGGGGGCATTACTAAAACTGGAGAGTGCAAAATCTGGCGCAGCTCTGCATAGAATCAGCTTTCAGGTTTTATTGCCAAAGCTTAGTTGAACAAGCTGAAGTTAGAAGATGATTGGCTACCATGCACAGCTGCACCAGATTTTGAGTGCTCCAGTTTTAGTAAATCTCCCCTCACAGTCATTCTACATGTAAAACATATCAACATTTGTCTAGGAAAGGGTCTGATTAATATTCCTTCTGGTGAACATGCAGCGTTCTTTCCAAATTATGATTTTTACCTTCTGCAAATATAGTTTTCCATAATCTCAGAATCACTTGTCACCTTTAGCCCCTGATTCATTTAGCATTTCTGGTCACACACACGTAATCCTTACATATAAACATGATAGCATGAAGTGTAGTAAGATTACAGTATAAGGTAATTTACCTTCACCATGGGCTGCCAAACTATACTGTGAATAGGAGGCCATGACCTCCTTCACTAATTAGCTAGTTCCCAGCAATGACAAGAGAGCCATTTATTGGCTTGGGAATGCAGCTGAGTAAAGAGAAATGAAAGAAGGCAGAGAATCCCTAATAATGTAAATCAGAGTGCTGGAATGTCTGGGCACATAGAGTACAGAATTATTGAAATAATGAACTGGGACCTTTACCAATTAAGTGAAAGATGTCCATGGAAAATCTGCATTTCAAGTTCATATACTGCCTTTGATAATAATATAATCATGAAATATTTTATTCATAGTATCTAATGACTACTAGATGAAAGCAAAATTCAGATATATTAAAAAACTCCATCCAAAAGTTACAAAGCTTGAAGAAGATTTAAGACAGAATTGCTTGGAAGAGGATATTTAGAGTTATGCACAAAAGGACAGAACTTTTACCTAATTGACTCCTATATCTACATTTGGACCTAAAAGCCAGCAAGGTGCCCATAAGCACTTTCTAGGAGCTTCAATGTAGTAGCAGCAGCTGATATACTGACATCAGCTTCTAAACGACAAAAAACATGTTTCAAGCTGCCCCTAGAAGACAATACTACACCCTTCTTTTAAAGAATGTTACCATGGGTCATCATTATCATGAAAGTGATAGTAAAGTCTTGTTTATTTTTCTTTAAAAATAACAAACATGTCATACTTACCTGCTCTGTGCAGTTGACTTTGCACAGAGCAGCCTGGATTCTCCTCTTCTTGGGTCTCTCTTTGGGTCTCCTGGCCCCTCTCTCCTGTAGAGTGCCCCCACAGCAAGCAGCTTGCTATGGGGGTCACCTGAGCCGAGTCACAGCTTTCTGTGTCAAATTCAGACACGGAGCCCCGGTTCAGTCCCACCCCGCCCTCTCTCTCTTCTGACTGGCTAACTGAATTTGATTGACAGCAGTGGGAGCCAATGGCACCGGTGCTGTGCCTCAGCCAATCAGAAGGAGAGTCCTGGATGGCCAAGGAACTCGTGGACATTGCTGGACAGAGATGAGGTTCAGGCAAGTATTAGGGGGTGCTGGGGGGCTGCTACACAAAGAAGATTTGTTATCTTAATGCATAGAATGCATTAAGATAAAAAAAAAACCCTTCTCATTTTACAACCCCTTTAAGGCCTCATGCACACTGCTGCTGTTAAACTATATTTTTGTGAGTTTAGGCTTTTTTTTCTGCCCTTAAACGCTCCACTATGTTATCCTGTGTGTCCATGCACGTATAGGCGTTTAGTAGCAGGGGAGTTTAGAGGATGTTTCCTGAAAGGAGAGGCAATTTTGACCACAAAAAACACTGAAAAATGTTAAATTAGCATAAACATGCCTAAAGGCTGGGCACATTTAGCACGTCATCGTTTATTTATTTCAATGGACAGAATAAATAAAAATTATGGCCAATGAAACAAATAAACGCCCAAACTCTAAACTCTATCAAACTCTGATAAACCCACCTAAAATGTTTTGAAAAAATACAGCTTAGGTGAGTTTATAAGGCTGATTTTCTCCTGTTAGGATAAACAGCATTTATAAGAAACCAGTGTGCATGAGGCCTAATAGGAAGGTATTTTGATTTGTATTATAAAACTAAACCTGTTCTCAGATACTGAAAAAATCCATGCACTTCCAGCCTTTCAGAGAGCTCATCACAGCTAATCATTTTTTTGACCTTTGTTTTACAATACGGTTACTAGCAAAAACAAAGGAGATAATACAATTGATCATAGAACATAGACAGAGCACTAAATCTATTGAAAGTAATGCCAGTGCAGATGTCTACTAGGAAGCCTGCTAACTGGGGAACACTGTCACCAAAGAGCCCTTTGACAAGAACAATGTTTTGAGCCCATCCCAAGACTAGTAGCCAAGTACAAAAACCTATTTACTCTGGATAGAAAGATACTGCATAAGGATAGATAGATAGATAGATAGATAGATAGATAGATAGATAGATAGATAGATAGATAGATAGATAGATAGATAGATAGATAGATAAGATAGAATGCAGCTGCACAGGTAGTATTCCCTCCTGGTCTGATGGCTACGGGAAGCCCTAAACCCAACCCTTCACCTCCAACGCTCCACCCAAGAAAGGCTTTGTTACCGACATCACAATTCCCAACTCATTGCAACTCCCAGCTCTCTACCAAAAAAAGGTTTGTTACACACATCTTAACTTCCAACTCATCATATCTCCTGTCACCCAAGAAATGCTTTCTTACCCACATCACAATTTCTATGATCTTAGGCCTCATGCACAGTGTTGCCAACCTACCAGATTGAAATCTACTGACACGACACCCAAAATTTACTGGCACAGCCAAGTTTTTACTGGCATTTCCAAATGTTACAAAAATAAACAATTTAAGTGCAAATTTCAGTATTTAGTCTACAAACAAGTACGATATGCAATCAGCAATGTGATTTAAGGTAGATATAAGGGCACAAAAACATATTTCTTATTTTATTCTCAATATAGCAAAAGAAATTAGAATGGGCAGGCACTCTTGCTCCCATCCTGCAGACCTGCACACAAGGGTCCGGCTGCTCCGCTCAGGTTCCCTTGCTCCATGCCGTTACACAACACGCTCAGGCACCGTCTCTGCCAGACCTGCCTCTACCTGAACACACTGTAGCAGGCACTCGGATGGTCTTGGCTGGGTGTCACAGCCATATTTTTTACTGATAGCCTTTTCCTGTCACTGGTATTTACTAGCAGGAGAAAAGTGCCAGTTTTTTACTGGCTGCCAGTAAAAATACTGACGGTTGGCAACACTGCTCATGCACACTGGATGTTTTTTCTGCTGCTCAGGCATTTTTGTTTTTTTCCATGCCTCTAAACGCCCCTGCATGTTAGGCTTTTTGTCCATGCACACATATGCATTTAGAGGAGTTAAGAAGCAAAAAAACAAACCCACTGTAAGTGCATCCAGGAGTAGCAGCGTTTTGACAGAAAAAAACGGCTCACGCATTGTAAATGCGTGTTAACGCTAGGCAAGTTTAGAGCTTGAGCATTAATTCATTTCAATGTCCAGAAAAAAATATTATTCTGGCCAATGAAATTAATGCCCAAAATGTTTTTTTTCTGCCAAAATGCCGTTGTTAGGAGGACAGATGTCTAGGAGAGACAGAGAAACGTTCAGTGTAGGTTCACACATATGCAATCTCAGACATCGCATGTGATTCGCACCCACGCCGCAGGTGCTGATCACATGTGATGTCTGTGTGATGCGAGTTTAGCCATACAGTTGTATGGTGAACTCGCATTAGATTTGCAGAAAAACAAAGTGCAGGGACTTTTTTTCCTCCACACTGAAATCGGATAGCACGGGTGTTCTCACCTATGTGATCCAATTCTTGTGCGAGTTCACAGTTTGCACTGCAATCTGTGAACCAATCTGGTGGTGTCATTAACATTGTATTGACACCAGCAGCAGCTCGCAGAGGGCAGTGTGAACTGCCTGTGGGAGAGATGCGATGCGAGAACCGGCGCTGAAATTGCGCTGGTTCCCGCATCGCACAAGTGTGAACCTAGGCTTAGTGTGCATGAGGCCTTATCCTATCATTTTCCTGAGGCCTTTTCATGAGGCCTTATCCTATCATTTATCCTCATCCTATCATTATCCTATCATTTTCACTTGGTAACCACTTTCACTCATTTTAATTCTTATAAAACACTTCGGTTTTAAATGATCTGACAGAGATACGAGCTATTACTTATTAGTATATAGATTGTAATAGAATTGTATTATTATTATACAGGATTTATATAGCGCCAACAGTTTACGTAGCGCTTTACAACTTGAGGGTAGACAGTACAAATACAATACACTTTGATACAGTAGGAATCAGAGGGCCCTGCTCCTTAGAGCTTACAATCTAATATAAACATATCCAGTGATTGGTCATATTGGGGGGGTGTAGTGTTCTTTTCTTTTTTTTAATCCAAACATGTTTTATTTGGTAATAAACAGCACATACAGAATCAATGTTACAAACATCCTAAAGTCAAAACTGTTATGTCAGATGGACAGAGGGCATTCACCCGATTGTTATAACAACATTTGAGTTGCATATTTGGATGTACATAATGTTGAAAAAAAAAAGAATGCATATCTGAACTATATTATGAAGGTGTCTAGCTCAGGAAGTTTGATAGCATAAAAGAATGGTTATTTAAAGCTTTATAGACTTGTAAAACAGCCCACGTATAAAGGAGGAGATGGAATGGGGATAGGGGTGAAGGAGATATAAAAGGTTGACAGCTTCCTCTTCCAGGGGTGAGAAAATACATATTGTTGTCTCTGGAGGGATCCTCTGCAGTAGTGCAGTTAAAGTACTAAATCAACTTTGGCCCATGTTATCCTCCTAATAATAGGGAATTCCCGGGGTAAGAGAAGCTCTCAAACTTAAGACGAGGGACCCGGAGAAAAGAGAAAGAAAAAAAACAGTTTGGAAGAAGAGTAGAATATCTAGCAGAGAAGAAGTGGAGTGTGGATGGAGAACCTGTTTTCAGACTCAGGGGAAAGTATTCCAATGGGGTTGTAAGAGAAGATGGCGAGGTCTTCCAGAGACCTGCTCAACAGCTTCTTTTCCTTTATCGCCAATTAGTCTTTAGCCATGAAGGCGTTATTTAATGTCTATGGTGGTCCAAGAGTTAAATAGGGATATGGTGGGACAGAGTTAAATAGGGGAAAATGAGTGTGGTCAGATTCAAAAGGTGGTAAGGATGGCAATTTCTTTTTAAAGCGAGGTGTGTGTCAGTCAAGCATTTGTATTGTTGGCATAGGTCTGTGATTGATAGATATCGTTCATTATGCAATGGTTTGTGTCTGTTGTTCGAAAATGGAGCCAGCAGGCCCATGTTGAGTTATATTTGGCTGGGTATTCTTTAGCTGTATGTATCAGTTCCTCCATCTCTGCTACTTTATTGATGCGTGCAAACCATTCTGATTAGGAAGGCACACTTGGAGAATCCCAATGCACTAGTATGCATAACTTAGCTGCATTTACCATGTACATTGCAAGTGATTTATGTTATCCTTTTAGAGGGGATGAGGTATAGTCAGGTATTGCGTAGTGTTCTATAATGTAATAGAATTGTGTTCTATTGTGCTCTAAGTACTGTGTACTTATTGTGCGTAGTGTTCTATAATGTAATAGAATTGTGTTCTATTGTGTTCTAAGTACTGTGTACTTATTGTGCGTAGTGTTCTAGTGTAATAGAATTGTGATATGAACATATCTAGTGGTTGGGCATGTTGAGGGTGTAGTGTTCCCTGTATAGCGTGTAAAAGAATTGTATTATGAACATTTCCAGTGTTTGCTCATGTTGGGGGGGTGTAATGTTCTATGCATAGAGTGTAATAGAATTGTATTATGAACATATCCAATGGTCGGCCCCCATTTATACATTCAGTTCCCTGCTTAATATATGCTTAACAAAACCCTGTCCCCAACTTAAAAAATGCAGGTATAAGAACAAAAAAATAAGTATTTACATCCTTTATTGCAGAGTATTTCATAAATTATATTTATTTACTTGCAATGTGTCTTTAAACTCACTAGAAATGTAACTAGTCAACTCCCTAGCACAGCCTGCGGCTTCCTTGTATGTCACCGTTCTCTCCTCTTCCGAAAGTATCTAATTACTCTCTGTGCTGGCCCAGCTCCTTCACCTCCCCTTTCACCTCCCAATGTAACCTTTTATGTAGCAGATAGAAGAAGAATAAAGAGCAATGCTATAGACTGTCACTTGAGTGTTAACCCTGAGTATTCTGTGGCTCACATGCAAGTTGGCAGTGCCCAGCAGCATTCTCAGGGCTTTTGGGTGTCTACACATAGGAGGTGTTTACAGATAAATAACATGGATCAAATACATGAAATGCACATATAATCTTATTGGAAGCTTTTTGTTGAAATGAATGGTCTGGTGACAGGGTCTCATTAATTTTGTTTTTAGATCTCATTATTGCTAGCAAGGCTGACAAATGTGTAATTACTGGCAATAGATGAATATATGTTGATATTCAGAATGCGATGTGATGAGTTTATGAATATTCCATAGCAGAGCAGGCATTGCTCAGTAGGATTAAGCTGTTAATATGTGAAGAAGCATTCTTGATTCGTCCTGTGCGATGTTTTGTTTTACTAGAAGAAATAATGCAACATGTTACATCAGTGTTGTGAAGGCAAATGGCTCCAGACAGTTCATACAATCTCCCTGTATCTTTAATATTCCATCTGTAACAACAGGAAAGAGGCTTGAAGTAAAGTTTAGTGGAGAGAGTGAAGATATGCACTTATTTAGTGACAGTCCCTGGGCATTTCTGTGACAGGTACAAATAGTGGAAGCCACATGGAGCTCTCCAGGGTACTGGATGTATTGTCACATACTGTGCCTCTGAGTCCTTGGGAAATGTAATCATATTGCCGGTTATCCAGGGACGTGTAGGACTGTCACGCATCAAACACCTATATAGAAATGGTTAGTGAATTAATAGTGCAAGCAAGGGGAATCCGATTACTGAAGACTATAACATATTGGCCACACAACAAAACTAAATAAAATTGCATTTTAACCCAATATATAAAAATGTTAAAGGACATTTGTTTTGGAAGGGAAGCAGGTCTATCAGCATTCCTTAATAGGTGTGTGCCAAGGCAGTCATGGTGTACAAAGTACAATGCAGTAACCCACAGAAAAAAAAAACAGATTACAGAAAGGTATTTGCTGACTGACTACTATGAGTTATTGAGCTCTGCACATTGCAAAATGCTTGATCAAATGAAAATGTGTATTTATTGATAGCATGTAATTCCAGGAAATTGTTAAATAGTAATAATCGTAAAATGCTTTTATGTTTTAATGTGTTAAAATAATGTTTAACTGAACAAACATGATGCTATATCTGGTCACATAATGTATTTTAGATGGAAAAATTTTGTCAGGAGCATTGTTGTAACTCATTACAAAGCTCTACTGCAATTTATGTAACGATCCTCACCCCCCCCCCCCCCCCCCCCCGGGTATGAATTAGGTAGTCCTGCCTGCCCACAGCATGTTGCTGGGGCATCCAATTGGCAGGTGCCATGCCTAAGCCTATGTTAACCCCTTCCAATGGATTGTCAATTCTAGCACCGTATAGCTCCTACTTTATAGCTCTGCTTTTAGTATATATGTTAGTTCTCTTGAATACAACAAGAAACATAAAGGATGGTATTTCTGTTTGCATTTGTGAAACAACATAAACTGAAACAACGCTATTTCTAGCGTAACAAGAATTATCTTCAAAATGACCTTGTTGAAGGTATCCTAATTGCCCATATTAGCCTTTCTCAACATTTTTACAGCAGAGGAACTCTTCAAATAACTCTAAATGGGGTTCAGTGGGAAAAAATGTCTCTTATGTTGGTGGTGAGTGAAAAAAATGCCGCTTACAGTGGTGGTGAGTGAAAAAAATGCCCCTTACAGTGGTGGGCAGAATGCAAGCTAAAAAATAATTGGTGTTTTTGCAGCTAGCTCTGCAAAGTGAAGCTGGCCCTGGAATGATGCAGTCACAATTAACTGGAAGGTTAAAGGATCAGTTCACCTTTAAAAAAATAAAATAAATAGATAGCTTTTTGCAGTTAAAAAATGTACATTTATTTATTTATTTATTTTTATTATTTGGAGCCTATACAGCATTACATATCATGGGTGCCATGCAGGAGTCCTGCAGAATTGTCAGTAAATCTGCCTGCTCTTACCTTGTATGGGCAAGCAGATACACAATGACAGGAAGAGAGCATGAACTACCACAGTGCTCAACGGTGCCATGGTAGTTCATTGAGAACTACAAGAAGACGGCTGGGACTTGTAGTTTTCCAATTAGCAGAACACTTTGAATGGATGAAGTGGCCGGGAGAGTGGCGCACCGCATGGACGTGTTTTTTCCAGATAGTGGCAGTGAGCAGAGGGAGACGATCCCCCGCTTGCTATCAAAATAGGGACTCAGGGGGGTGCAGAGGCTGGTGCAACTGTAACATGTTACATGTTACACTCTGAATATGGGTGTAACATGTTGCAAAAGGTGAACATATCATTTTATCAGCTACAGATCAAGGAAGCCTTAACTAATCCTGGAGGAACTCAAGGTAATAATTGGTCTATACTATATGTGTCAGTTTAATTTATAACATGGAAAGATGGGAGATAATGAGTTAGCTTTATTCATAACAGAAAAGTGCCAGTCCATGTTACAACAATTAGTATTAACATTATACAAATGTTATCAAGCACAACAATCAGTATTGGAATGCACGGTGTGTATGGGGTATAATCACGCAAGATTCTTATCCTATCCATGGGTAATTGATGAAATTGTTAAAGAACATTAGCGTTGGGCCACATAACTGATCATGATTGTAAACTCAATGGGGTTGGTTTACTAAAACTGGAGAGTGCAAAATCTGATGCAGCTGTGCATTGTAGCCAATCAGCCTCTAAGTTCAACCTGTTCAATTAAGCTTTGACAAAAGAAAAACCTGAAGGCTGATTGGTTTGTATGCATAGCTGCACCAGATTTTGCACTCTCCAGTTTTAGTAAATCAACCACAATGTCAAAATGAATACATTTCAGATGAGTTGAAATTCAGCATACTGAGAAAGGAGCTAATCAGCCTGCATGACATTCCAAATTCTGCATGGCTGTTTTTATCCCTTATGTATCTTAGAAAATATTTGGATAGAGTCATCCAGCTATTTCCCTACTATGGCACCATCCCTTAATAGTAGACTATTATTCCTTATGTAGTCACTTTCATATTATATGGCCAAAATTATACTGAATGGGGTCTCTAGTGTATATATATCCTTATAATCCACTAATGTTAGTAGGATTTGTGCTTATTCTTCACTATGAGGAAGATACATGGGTATACTGTACATCACATATATCATGCACTGGAATATGCCATATAGATCACCAAGTTTGTCTTACATAATTTTACTAAAGTCACTACATGATACATTTTAGCATCCCTAATGATATACATTTAAAAAAAGGTTTTGAATCTGTAGAATGTGACATATTAAAATGAAGAAATGTACTTAACCCTCCAAGGTGATACAGGTTGAGTAAATATAGTTCATACTTTTATACTGCTGCACTTAGTCAGTGGCATGAAATAAACTATACACAATTGTTACTTTGACTGGAAGAAGGGACGGATTACATACGTTTATTTTACCAACTGGTGATTTTGGTCTAACACAGAGCAGTTAAACAGGACAGGATGCACAGCTTTGGCTTCAAAACATGGACAACCATTTTTAGGTCTCCTTAAACGTTTCCACACCAGGACTGAGGACTGTCAGTTATCAAAGTTATTGCTAAAATGGATATCCCCAAAAAAATGTGTTATTTAATGGCAGAGTTTAATACATTTTCTGCTGAAAATATAGCATAGTCATAGGTCATAAGTGCTTTATACTTCTATGCCATTCAAGATTCCACAGCTCTGCCCACTATACATTCCTCTTTACTGAGCCACCATCATCATCATCAATGGCCAGCTTCTAATTTCATATTCTCAGGGCCAACAAATGACTAATGTTTGCACCAGATCTTGCACATGCGCCTAAGATCTGGTGTGACTTGTCATTGTTTAGCCATTGCTAAACAATGTTTATGCTGGAAATAATTAAATTAACATTTTTTTGCGAGGTCCCCCATAACCACCAACGCTCTCACCCTTCAGCTCCAAGAACTACCTGGAAGGCACCAGTGATGTAGCCTTCCCAGTCGCAGAAACATAATTTAGTTTGCAAAGGTTAGCTGTTTACCAATAAGTGCAAAAAAAAGTGGATTGGAATTTGCCTTTTACTGAAAAGTGTTGAAAGGTCCACTTTAATGTCATAGTTATAAACCATTCAATAGTGAGTACATTTATACAGAATTTTAAACAAGGCAGTGATAAAACAAAGTCAACAACAAACAAAATCTGCAGTATTGTTTTTGGCCAGAAATAGGTGCTATACTGAATACACAAGCATTTAATGAGTGTTCATCAAGTCTAGTTTATGCTAGAGCACGAAACCCAATTATCCTTCAATTATGAACTATTTGTAGGTTATGCAATTCTGAAGCTTAAATTTTATTTCAATATTCCATCTAATTATACTTCGAACCATCAGTCAAGTCACACATGAATGAAGGCAAGTGACTCATATCACAGATGTACCATCTCTTATTACTGCATAAAACTCACATAAGCCAGCATGCTTTTTGGTGGGCAACAGTACGCAGACTTGCGCAGTCAATACACTCCATGGTCAAATTCAAAAGGAAAAAGTATCAAAAAACAAATAAGGAAATATCTTGAAGGCTGAAGAAAAGCATGCAAAAGTGTTAAATGACAGCTTACCACTTATCGTTTGATTTCATTATATAACATAGCAGCACAGCTTTATAGATATGCAATGTGCCCAAATATAATACCGTAACCACCAGCTGTTCAAAATATGTGTACATTTGGGCTTCATCATTATGGTAAAGAGCAACGTGGGCTGATATAAATCAAGCTTTCACTGACTTCAGTAAACACATTGATTGGGTAACATGGGTTGCTGCACTTTAGACATTGTCATGGCTCTTTGTACTGCTGTGTTAAATAAGCTTAATAGCTTAGAATGCAGATGATATCTTCCTAGGACTACTATTGTCATATTAGACAACAGAACTAATTAAAAAATGTTATTCGGGAATATCTTGACAATACTGCATGATATTATAATGACAGCAGCTGTAGCTAGCAAATAGCAGTTGGAGTATATTACCTCTATATAACCAAAGTTTTACACATGCACTTCAGTAACACATAATGCTCTTTTTTAGAAATTAATTGCTGTGGGGCTGTATTAAAATAATGTATTTTTGTAACCTAAAACAAGTGCATTCATTTGTAAACGGGCATAAAAGAACCATCAACCATTAATGTAAAAAAAAATCCTTTAAAATTCAGTTGAAGACTTTCTATTCCGTGCCTAATGCAGGAGTTAACACAAGCCTTCAATGTGCTCCCTGACAAATCAGCACCTAAAAAACAATAACAGCAGTCACCATTGGACCCCAGTGGGGTGAAAACAGACGCTAACGTTTAACGGGAACATTAGACCCTTAAAATGATGCATACCTCTATGTATTAACTGACAGATGGCTGAATCTGGAGTGCTGCTGCTATCCACCTGCAACCAAAGCCAGCCTTGCCTTGCAAAGGTGCAACTCACCTGCAGGTGAAGCACAAAGAACTCCCTTCCCTGAGCTAAGAACATACTTATTTTACTCTCTTTGCCTCTGTACAGAGCTCTGAAGAACAAAGTCATACTCAAATCAATAGATCTGTCTTACTTCTCATCCTACAGGTCTGACTTTGCCAGGTATCAAAATCCCTGTGAGAAAAGCAAGTGGTAGTTGGAAATCATTCCAATAATTGTGGCACTGGCTTGGGATACAAATATAATATAAACTTGCTTATAAATGAAAATAAAGCTTAACTTATTCTCTGTTCTCAAAGGATGGGTTTCACTTCAACAGCAGCTGGAGTGACAATAACTACTTCTGTGACAAAAGCAAGTGGCAGTTGGAAATCTTTCCAATGAATGTGGTGCTGGCTTGGACTAAGTATACAGTATAACATAATATACCGTAACATATTCTTGCTTATAAGTGAAGGTAAAGCTTAACTTATTTCCTGTTCACAATGGATGAGTTTCAGTTCAACAACAACTGGAGTGATAATAACTACTCCCCGTGACAAAAGCAAGTGGCAATTGTAAATCATTTTAATGAATGTGGTGCTGGCTTGGAATAGGAGTATAATATAATATAACATATTCTTGCTTATAAGTGAAGGTAAAGCTTAACATATTCACAATGGGTACGTTTCAGTTCAACAACAACTGGAGTGACAATAACTACTCCCTGTGACAAAAGCAAGTGGCAGTTGGAAATGATTTCAATGAATGTGGTGCTAGCTTGGAATAGGAATATAATATAATATAGTCTTGCTTATAAGTGAAGGTACATTTTCACTTATTCCCTGTTCATAATGGGTGAGTTTCAGTTCCACAACAGCTGGGGTGACAATAACTAATCCATGTGATAAAAACAAGTGGCAGTTAGAAATCATTCCAATGAATGTGGTGTTGGTTTGGACTAAGAATATAACATATCATAATATAATATTATATTTTAAATTCTTGCTTATAAGTGAAGGTAAAGCTTCACTTATTCCCTGTTCACAACGGATGAGTTCCACAACAGCTGGGGTGACAATAACTAATCCATATGATAAAAGCAAGTGGCAGTTAGAAATCATTCCAATGAATGTGGCACTGGTTTGGACTAGGAATCTAATATATTATAATATAATATTATATAATATTATATATTCTTGCATTTAAGTGAAGGTAAAGCTTCACATATTCCCTGTTCACAATGGATGAGTTTCAGTTCCACAACAGCTGGGGTGACAATAACTATTCCCTGTCACAAATACAAGCAGCAGTTGGAAATCATTTCAATGAAGTGTGGTGCTAGCTTGAAATCGGAATATAATATAATATAACCTATTCTTGCTTAGAAGTTAAGATAAAGCTTAACTTATTCCCTGTTCACAAAGGATGAGTTTCAGTTCAACAACAGCTGGAGTGACAATAACTACTCCCTGTGACATCTCCACTCCAGCACATTACACACCATCAGTAAGCCCCATCTCTCCAGGACTTTTTAACATGTTCCATTTAATAACCTTGAAGCTAGATTTGTCACAAAATCATCGGACACAAAGAAACCCCAAAGCCTCTACTACAACAATTCCATCGTTCTTAAAAAAGTATTTTAGGTTGGATGTGAATGGCTCTGAGAGAATGGAATGGAGATGTTGGACAGCTCCTTGAAGGCTGGAGTCCTGGTCCAGGAGAAGAAAGTATCAGAGCCTTGGTGGAGGTCATCAATTGAGATCTCTTCTTACCTTTAGCGGTGAGGGCACTGCAGACAACACCCAGGAAGAAAGCAGCTGTCACCCACTGAGCTGACATCCTTCAGATAGGAAAGTGCAGGCAATCCCTCTCCTACTAGGTGCTCCTGATCCTACAACACACAGGCAGGCTGCTGGGATGTAGTGGGAGCTCCTTAAATCACAATGTAGGATGCTGCTGCTCCTTGTTGAGCTCCTGTGTAGGGAGTGACAGAGGATCGGTGTCTCGGCTGCTCTCTCTCTCAGTCCCCCTTGCAATGCCTTGCTAGCGATGCCCACTAATTCTCAGCTCTCTGCTGCTATTTCTTCTCCCGAGCTGTCTGCTGGAGATTTAAATCCCCCTAGTAAGGCTCTCTACTGCCATCTGCTGGACGCCGCGCTTCTACCGTCCAGGTTACTACTAATGGCTGTACGATCCGCCTCCCTAGAAGATCGTGCCTATTAACCCTTTGCCGGCTACGATGGGAGATAGGAAAGGATAAGTACCGTACAAGAGCTGCTTACATAACAAAGGGAGCCAATACCCGAGGGCACGGGGAATATTGACTGCCTGCCTTGCTGGAATATGGAGGCAGCACAGTCAGATACATTGATTCCTTTTAATTGGCCAATTCTCAGCTCTCTGTAGCCTTGCAGGCAGTACATTATTCATACAGATGTAAAAAGCCTAGCCCAGCCTTTCTTATTAAATGCAAAAAAGAACAATGGAATATATTGCAGCTTATCAATCCTTAAATGTGGCGACTGCATTCGTTTTCTGTTTTTAGGCTGTTTTCCCTTTATTATCACCTGGTGATCCTTCCACTCTGCACGGAGGAGCAACCCCCTTTAGGCTGGCCATACATTATACAAATTTCCTTAAGGGTACTTTCACACTGGGTTTTGGCAGTAAAGCACCGCTATTTTCAGCAGCAATTTACCGTTGTTTTAGCGTCGTTATTTGGCCGCTAGTGGGGCGCTTTTAACCCCCGCTAGCGACTGAAAAAGGGCTTAAACCACCCGCAAAGTGCCGCTGCAGCAGCACTTTGCGGGCGGTTTGGCGGCTCTGCCCATTGATATCGGGGGGGCTTTATGTATACACCGCTCCTACAGCACTGCAAAGATGCTGCTTGCAGGACTTTTTTTTTAACGTCCTGCAAACGCACCTCTACAGTGTGAAAGCACTCGGGCTTTCACACTGGAGAGACAGGAGAGGCGCTTTACAGGCGCTATTTTTAGCGCTGTAGCGCCTGTAAAGCACCTCAGTCCCAAAGCAGTCTTAGACCCCTTTCACACTGAGCCGCCCTGGGCATCAGCGGTAAAGTGGCACTATTTTTAGCACCACTTTACCGGCGTTTTAGCGGCGCTATTCAGCCCTTAGCAGGTTGGTTTTAACCCCCCGCTAGCAGCCGAAAAGGGGATAAATCCGCCTGCAAAACGCCACTGCAGCAGTGCTTTGCCGGTGGTATAGCAGCTTTGCCCCATTGTTTTCCATGTGGAGGAGCCGTGTATTCACGGCTCCTCCACCGCTGCAAAGAAGCTGCTGGCAGGACTTTTTGTGATGCCCTGCCAGCTCAGCGCCCCAGTGTGAAAGGCACACGTACTTTCACACTGGGTTTGCAGCTGAGGCTTTTTTCAGGCGCTTTACAGGCACTATTTTTAGCGCTGTAGCACCTGTAAAGCGCCTCAGTGTGAAAGCAGTCTTAGATTTACCAAACCATATCATATGAGGTCAAACCTAAGCACTTTCAATTTGTATGCAATCGGACAGGCCCTTGCACAAAATAGTTGAAGGTAAATCTGAAGGAAATTGAATAAGAAAATTGTATAATGTATGGCCAGTCTAAAGCCCTATACACACTATTAGATTTTATTTGCAGATTTTTGTCTTCAGATTTACCAAAACCATGTAGTGCAAGGGTCTACCTGATTGCATACAAATTGAAACTCTTAAGGTTTGACCTCATATTATATGGTTTTGGTAAATCTGAAGACAAAAATCTGCAGAAAATCGAATAGTGTGTATGGGGCCTTAGACAGCAGCATCATTAGTCTAGGGGAGGGGCACTAGCAGATTTAGATGGAATTGACTAACTAATTAAAGCCAAACTAACACTTTTCAGGCAGGTACAGACAATGTGATTATGTTTTTCTTCCTTTTGTAATAAATGTTTTACATTAATGAATAAAGGCTGATCATTGTAAGCAGTGTCAGTGTTACATGCATTGTCTCAGCACTGTAACTGCCCCTTTTTCTGGACAGCTTGGTCTGTTAAAGGAAGTTGAAAAATAACAGACCTGCTGGCTGGATCACCAGGTAAAAATAAAGAGAAGATATAGATATATATACAGTCAGGTCCATAAATATTGGGACATCAACACAATTCTAATCTTTTTGGCTCTATACACCACCACAATGGATTTGAAATGAAACAAACAAGATGTGCTTTAACTGCAGACTTTCAGCTTTAATTTGAGGGCATTTACATCCAAATCAGGTGAACGGTGTAGGAATTACAACAGTTTGTATATGTGCCTCCCACTTTTTAAGGGGCCAAAAGTAATGGGACAATTGACTGCTCAGCTGTTACATGGCCAGGTGTGTGTTATTCCCTCATTATCCCATTTACAAGGAGCAGATAAAAGGTCCAGAGTTCATTTCAAGTGTGCTATTTGCATTTGGAATCTGTTGCTGTCAACTCTCAATATGAGATCCAAAGAGCTGTCACTATCAGCGAAGCAAGCCATCATTAGGCTGAAAAAACAAAACAAACCCATCAGAGAGATAGTAAAAACATTAGATGTGGCCAAATCAACTGTTTGGAACATCCTTAAAAAGAAAGAACGCACCGGTGAGTTCAGCAACACCAAAAGACCCAGAAGACCATGGAAAACAACTGTGGTGGATGACCGAAGAATTCTTTCCCTGGTGAAGAAGACACCCTTCACAACAGTTGTCCAGATCAAGAACACTCTCCAGGAGGTAGGTGAATGTGTGTCAAAGTCAACAATCAAGAGAAGACTTCACCAGAGTGAATACAGAGGGTTCACCACAAGATGTAAACCATTGGTGAGCCTCAAAAACAGGAAGGCCAGATTAAAGTTTGCCAAACAACATCTAAAAAAGCCTTCACAGTTCTGGAACAACATCCTATGGACAGATGAGACCAAGATCAACTTGTACCAGAGTGATGGGAAGAGAAGAGTATGGAGAAGGAAAGGAACTGCTCATGATCCAAAGCATACCACCCTTATCAGTGAAGCATGGTGTTGGTAGTATCATGGCGTGGGCATGTATGGCTGCCAATGGAACTGGTTCTCTTGTATTTATTGTGTGTTTTGGGCAATATTATCTGCTCATATTCAGCAAAATGCTTCAGAACTCATTGGACAGCACTTCACAGTGCAGATGGACAATGACCCGAAGCATACTGTGAATGAGTACGGGGGTTGGGGGTGCTTACATTTTTTTTTTATATGTGTCTTTTTTTACACTGTATCTTTATTGTATTAATGAAATCATTTATTTTCTCTTCCACGCTTCATGGTGAATGTGATTGAACCGGTTGCATCTGTATCAGGCTCTCCCATGGGATGGGAGAGCCTGGTAAAGGCGGCAGCGATGGGAGGGTGACCTCTTTCCACCACCTAAAAGTGAACGAATGACTGTATAGGTTGCTTCAAGGGTTTCTGCAGAGAACTTCCCGATGTGACTAAGCTTCAGAAAATGATTGACTTCAGGATAAGCCTGTCCATTTAGCCAAATGATAAAAGATGATATCAACGTGTTTTCTCCACCTATAAAGTGGTATGACCAATAGTTGCCCTTAAGATAATCCAGTTTTGTTATAACACATTTATCTCACTTTATTCAGATTTATGATTTTTATTTACCTGAGTATCTACTGCTTAAAAGTCTTCTTAAGTCATCTTGGTTTAGAGTTGTATCCAATACATTTAATGTATATATGCTCTTATCATAACTTAGCTGTATATTTATTTATAATGTCATTTCTGCATACAACTGCCTTGGTAAATCTTTTTACCCCAAGATGCACATGACATTCAAAAGTACCCTGCGAAATAAATCCTATGAATGTTACCAAGTAATATTATTCTATAGGTTTGATTTACTAAAGGCAAATATGTTGTTCAGATTGCAAAGGAAGGTGCACTTTGCAAAGTCAAATTTCACTATATTTACTCAGCTCTTGGGCAAATTCAATTGCAAAGAATACCCAATCATATGTGTGGGCCGGGCTTATCACCCAATGTGGGAACCCTCGCAAATATGCTCACTAACCCTGGGGAACAGTGGCACGGGGGGCCACGGTCAGGCGTAAGTCAGCATTAATCACTTGCCGCCTGCGCTATAGCCGAAAGATGGCTATAGCAAATTCCTCCAGTTGTGGGAGGACGTCTCCCGGGGCGCGCATTGGGCACGCTCTGTCACTGCTGTGTGCTTTGGACACAGCTGATCACAGATCGCGGTAAAGGGCAAATCGCACTGCCCCTTTACCATGAACTGTGTTCAGCCATAGCTGGTCACATGTAAACAGATTTGCCGGTTATCAGCTCTCCTTTCCTCACATAGAGACAGCGTGTGAGGAAAGGAGAGTCGATCTGACAGGGCACAGTGAGAACATCGTTTACCCTGTTAATCAGGCTATTGATCATCAGTGCAGTTTATCAGTGCCCACCAGTGTCATCTGTCAGTGCTGATCAGTGCCGCCTCATCAGTGCAACCTTATCAGTGCCTCCTCCTTATTGCCCATCAGTGAAGCTTATCAGTGCCCATCAGTGCGGCCTATCGTTGCCCATCAGTGCGACC
The DNA here is from genome assembly GCF_042186555.1 of Aquarana catesbeiana. Taxonomy (NCBI): domain Eukaryota; kingdom Metazoa; phylum Chordata; class Amphibia; order Anura; family Ranidae; genus Aquarana; species Aquarana catesbeiana. The sequence continues at coordinate 168,170,571 of NC_133327.1, read as the reverse complement.
TCGTGATTTATTTTTTTGCCTAAAGAAGGAGGCGGCGCTTCGGAAACGTGTTGCCAGCCGCCCCCATACTGATTTGGTCTCTTGCTAGCTCTGTAAGAGCTGGAGACGCTGCCATTTATATACCTCCATACGCCAGGTCTGATCTTATCCCCACAGAGGTCTTCTCATTCCTTGTCACAGGTGACTGCTTGATTGGTGATTCACATCCACCTTGTGTGCAGTTTGCAAGATACTTTTATGTACTGTAATACCCCGTACACACGATCGGAAATGCCGCCAGAAAAACTCTGATGAGAGATTTTGGTCAGAAAATGCAACCGTGTGTATGCTCCTTCGGACTTTTGCTGGCAGAATTCCAGCCAGCAAAAGATTGAGAGAATGTTCTCTATTGTTTGGTCGTAAAAAAGTTCTTATCCGAAAATTCGTTCGTCTGTATGCAATTCGGACGCGCAAAAAATCACGCATGCTCGGAAACAATTTGACGCATGCTCAGAAGCATTGAACTTCATTTTCTCGGCTCGTCGTAGTGTTGTACGTCACCTCGTTCTTGACGGCCGAAAGTTCAGAGAACTTTTGTGTGACCGTGTGTATGCAAGGCAAGTTTGAGCGGAATCCCGTTGGAAAAGCCATCATACCTTTTTCCGACCAAAATTCCGATAGTGTGTATGCGGCATAAGTGTATCTGAATAAAGTGTTACTTGTTTTTACTATCATACTGACCCAGGCGCTCTCTTTCTGCTGTTTTTGTTTGTGTCTGAGGGAACTCCCATTTCCTGCTGAGGAGCTGCTGGTGACTGTCTGTGCAATCCCCATCCACCTGTTGATCCATCCATCCCGTGGACTTTTCCTTGATATTCCTTACTACTATTGACTGTATGGACTAATTCTTATCTAATTCGTTTTTAGTATAACTTGTTTTTTTTCCTCCCCCTGTTGTAGATCCCTTATGGTCCACCTTATAGCTCTTCTGCACAATTAACCCTTTGTGGTGGCCATCTCTCCTCTCCTATCCCTCCCCTTTTCAGTACACCCCTTTGTAGGAACTTCAGACCAGGCATTTGGTAACTTTAAGAACTTTTACTTGAACCTCTTGCAAATTACAACGTTAATGTGGCATCTCAAAGATCCTTCCATCTTTTGAAAAAAGATTCTCTAATCCATCAACATCAATTTGCTATGTCAAACATTTTGGAACAGTAAACTGTGCTCTCAGTCACTTTATAAAAATGCTTTCTGTTTATAATTGACACATAAATAATACAATCTATAACAAAATCTTTGACAGGCTAGATTTAACTTTTAATAATGGTCCAACTGCAGTCATATTTAGATATTAGGAAATGCCAAGGTGAGATACTTATGTTATTAAAATAAAAAAGTCTGACATTTCATCAAAAATGTTTATCATCTATTCATAGCTATTTTCATATGCTTATGAGCCTTCCTTGTGATGTTCACATGACAGAAAAAATGTTTATTAATAATGGTTGAATAATCCTGCTGTCTTATTTTTGATAAATGTCAGAGGGAGAAAGGTTAATTTGGGAAAAAAAATATTTAAAAACACAAGGTGAATTAACCTATGGCAACCAATTAGACATTATGGTTCAGTAGCTTTGAGAGGGATTACATCTTAACAATTGCCATGGTTACCACAAAACACTGTTTTTCAGGGGTTCAAAGTATTTCTCACTTTGCATAAACTAAAAAGCTTGTATCCTTTTCATTGTCACTGTTGTATAGAGCCACCATCAGGGGAATGCAGGATACAGCCCATACACTTGTGTGGGGCCGAGTGTCTCAACGGGCCTGGACGCCTGGTCCGCATTAGAGAAGGCAGGGTGGGTGCAGGGGAGCTCCATGGCTGTGCTGGCTTTTGGAATGGGTGTGAGTTGGCTGCTCTGTGTCACCAAGCTCACATTGGGCTCTTTGCTGCCACCTCTGGCAAATTCATGCATGTGCAATCTTCGTGTGTGCTACACAAGAGCTGGGACCAGGAACACCACCTTACACGTAAGGGCTGTTGTACTAGTGAAGAGGGGAGGGGTGGTTGTGTACCCGTGTGTCTGTGTACATGTGTGCCTGTGTACATGTGTGTGCCTGTGTACATGTGTGGGTGTGCCTATGTACATGTGTGTGCCTGTGTACATGTGTGGGTGTGTCTATTTCTGTGTACATGTGTGTGTGCTTGTGTGCATGTGCGTGTGCCTATGTGCATGTGTGTGCCTGTGTACGTGTGTGTGTCTGTGTACATGTGTGTGCCCGTGTACACATGTGTGTGTACCTGTGTACATGTGTGTGCCTGTGGACATGTGTGTGTATGTGTGTGCCTGTGTACATGTGTGTGCCTGTGTACATGTCTGTGTACATGTGTGTGCCTGTGTACGTGTGTGTGTGTATGTGTACATGTGTGTGCCCATGTACACGTGTGTGTGTGTACCTGTGTACGTGTGTGTGTGTGCCTGTGTACATGTGTGTACACATGTGTGTGCCTGTGTACATGTGTGTGGGTGCTTGTGTACATGTGTGTGGGTGTGGGTTTACATGTGTGTGTCTGTATGTGTGTATCTGTGTACATGTGTGTGTCTGTGTACATGTGTGCATGTATGTGTGTGTATATGTGTTCATGTGTGTACATGTGTCTGTGTACATGTGTGGTGTGTGCCTGTGTACATGTCTGTGTGTGACTGTGTACATGTGTGTGTGTGCCTATGTACATGTGTGTGTCTGTGTACATGTGTGTACCTGAGTACATGTGTGCCTGTGTACGTGTGTGTGTGCATGTGTGTGCCTGTGTACATGTGTGTGTGCATGTGTACATGTGTGTGCCTGTTTACATGTGTGTGTGTCTGTGTACATGTGTGTGTGTATGCCTGTGTACATGTGTGTGTCTGTGTATGTGTGTGCCTGTGTACATGTGTGTATCTGTGTATATGGGTGTGTGTGTGTCTGTACACGTGTGTATTTGTCATATATATGTATGTGTGAGTGTGTGTCTATGTATGTGTGTGTGTCTGTGTACATGTGTGTGCCTGTGTATATGTGTGTGTGTGCCTGTGTACATGTGTGTCTGTGTACATGTGTGTGTGTGTCTGTGTGTATGTATGTGTGTGTCTGTGTACATGTGTGTGTGCCTGTGTACATGTGTGTGTACCTGTGTACATGTGTGTGTCTGTGTACATGTGTGTGCATGTGTACATGTCTGTGCCTGTTTACATGTGTGTGTGTGTCTGTGTACATGTGTGTGTGTGTGTGTGTGTGCCTGTGTACATGTGTGTGTCTGTGTACATGTGTGTGCCTGTGTACATGTGTGTATCTGTGTATATGGCTGTGTATGTGTGTGTGTGTGTGTGTGTGTGTGTGTATGTGTGTCTGTGTGTGTACACATGTGTGTTTGTCATATATATATGTATGTGTGCGTGTGTGTGTCTGTGTACGTGTGTGTGTGTCTGTGTACATGTGTGTGCCTGTGTATATGTGTGTGTGTGTGCCGGTGGGAGGGGGGGTGAGAACATACAGGTGTGAGGGGGCTGCAAGCATACAAGTGTGAGGGGGCTGCAAGCATACAAGTGTGAGGGGGCTGTGAGCATACAAGTGTGAGGGGGCTGTGAGCGTACAGGTGTGAGGGGGCTGAGAATGTTCAGGTGTGAGGGGGCTGAGAGCATACAGGTGTGAGGGGGCTGTGACCGTACAAGTGTGAGGGGGCTGCGAATGTACAAGTGTGAGGGGGGCTGTGACCTTTCAAGTGTGAGGGGGGCTGAGAGCATACAGGTGTGATGGGGCTGCACCGTACAAGTGTGAGGGGGCCTGCGACCGTACAAGTGTGAGGGGGGCTGCGACTGTACAGTTGTGAGGGAGGCTTTGAGCATACAGGTGTTAGGGGGCTTCAAGCATACAGGTGTGAGGGGGCTGCAACCGTACAAGTGTGAGGGGAGCTGAGAGCATACAGGTGTGAGGGGGACTGAGAGCATACAGGTGTGAGGGGGCTGCAACCGTACAAGTGTGAGGGGAGCTGAGAGCATACAGGTGTGAGGGGGACTGTGACCATACAAGTGTGAGGGGGGCTGAGAGCATACAGGTGTGAGGGGGGCTGTGACCGTACAAGTGTGAGGGGGCTTCAAGCATACAGGTGTGAGGCGCCTGAGAGCGTAGAGGTGTGAGGGGGGCTGCGACCATACAAGTGTGAGGGGGGGCTGCAAACGTTCAGCTGCTGGATTGGGATGTCTCTTTTTGGCAAAATATAATTTCCTACTGTTAAACCTTGAAAGTACTAATGACTTATAATACACTGTTCATTTTCATATATGACGTTGTAAGAGTGTTAAAATAAAAGTGTGTGCACTGAAGGACTTGGTGGGATGGCTAGTGGGTGGATTCAGTGGGACGGACAGTGGGCAGACCCTGTGGAATGTTGGTGGTCAGGCCGGGGGGGGGGGGGGCACGTCTAAAGCTGTCTAAGGGGCCCCACAATTTCTGGTGGCTGCCCTGTGTATAGAATCTGTTAAGCTCCTATCACAGTTAAGCTGGCCATATGCCTATTAGTTTTTTTTATCAATCTGAACAGATTACCCCATCCACACATTAGAGGTGGATGGGGGAATCCTCCCCGCTGTGTCATTGTAGTCTGACAGTGGGACTCCTCTGCAGTCAGAATACACTGATCAGCAGATTGGCTGAAATGCTGATTAAAGCAAATTTTTCCAAGACTGTAGGCAGGTTTGGTTGTCACTCCATTCAGATGGTGGCATCTGGCCACCTGGCTGGGTGAATGGAGTGGGGACTCAGGAGAATGATGTTTCTCTAAAGTCTCCATAGGGCTTTCAGGGAGAGCAGCTGTCTTTTTGGACGGTGCATCCCTGATAACCTTCAGTGGCCATTTTAGGTGGGGGCAGTGCTAATAATTAGCAGTGCTCTGCAGGGTTTGGAGCACATTTTTTTAGTGAACAGAGATAGGGGTAGGAACCCACTTGTTAGGAATAGAGATTTAGCATTAGGGAAAGGTACCGCATTGGGTACCTTAGTTCCAGGCCCTGCCCACAATGCTGTTCAAAACCAGTCAGTCCTTAGATCAACTGCTCTCTGAATGGTCATAGATGGATCGAAATTTGGCCAGTTCAGCAGGGACCAATCGAATTTCGATCCATCTATGACCAGCTTTAGTGAATTGACATTGGCACCATTAAATACTGGAATAAGTGAAAAAAGGCTGTAGGTAGATTAATCAGAATGTGATAAGACACAGAAGCTCTGCTGAGGATACTCTAAACAAAGCAGGGTGTTCCAAAAGCAGGGAGCCCAAATTAAAGATGCATGTGTACAAATTCCAATGAGAATGCCCAACAAAAGATCCTAAAGTCCAAATGTTATTGATATCTGCTCAAAGGGAGACAACACAGAAAAGCCAGTATGTTTTGGGGGGGCAAAGATCTTAGTTCTTCAGAGCTACAAAACCGACATAAAAATATGAAATCTTATTTTGTTTTTTTTTTATTCATATGGAGTTACATTAACTCATAAGTATAAACAATTCATGAAATATCAATTCATATATAAATATATAAAAATTATGGTAACATTTGTATTAAGAACCAATATAGTATTCAACAACTTGCTAAAACAGGAAGAATATGCAGTTATAACCAATAGTGATACAATATAGAAAAAAATTAATCTCAGGTAAAATTACATAAAATGATGGTTCTTCTTCACCAATATTAAAAATAATAAAAGCATTCTATACAGGCTAACTACCCCTCCTTTCCTTTTCAAACCTAACAATATTTGCATTACCTTTCCTGGTTAGGCTGCATTGCGGCTGTCAAAATTACTTACCTGCCCAAACTGCTCTACTTATTTTGAGTCCTGCCAATTCAGATACCTACCTCCACCATGATGGATATTCAATGACAGGTGCTGTGCTTCACATAACGATACCTTAGATGCCGCATCTCCAAGCAGATCTTGTTATCAACTGCCCCTGTTAAGGCTTGAGAATCCCATATCTTCTGAAGGATTCAGGCAGTCCAGATATCTCAATTAATGAAATATCATGTCAGCAGTGAGTCCTCTTTGTGGGTCTATCTTGAGGCAGGGGACTGTACTCCATTATATGTTTAGAATCTGGGTTGGCTAAAACCTTGAGACAGATTCTTGATTTCCAGGCCTGCCTCTCATCACTCTCTCAAGATCTGGGACAATATTAACTGTTTCAGCCCCGGAAGATTTTACCTCCTTCCTGAACAGAGAACTTTTTGCGATTCAGCGCTGCATCGATTTAACTGACAATTGCGCGGTCATGTGACGTTGCACCCAAACAAAATTGACGTCCTTTTTTTCCCACAAATAGAGCTTTCTTTTGGTGGTATTTGATCACCTCTGTGGTTTTTATTTTTTGCGCTATAAACAAAAAAAGAGCGACAATTTTGAAAAAAACGCATTACTTTTTACTTTTTGCTATAATAAATATCCCCAAAAATATATTAAAAATGTTTTTTTCTCAGTTTAGGCCCATATGTATTCTTCTACATATTTTAAGTAAAAAAAAAATCACAATAAACGTATATTGATTGGTTTGCGCAAAAGTTATAGCGCCTACAAAATAGGGGATAGTTTTATGGCATTTTTATTTTTATTTTTTTATTAGTAATGGCAGCGATGTGCGATTTTTATCAGGACTGCAACATTGTGGCGGACACATTGGACACTTCTGATACTTTTTTGAGACCATTGTCATTTATACACCGATCAGTGCTATAAAAATGCACTGATTACTGTTTAAATGACGCTGGCAGTGAAGGGGTTAACCACTAGTGTTCGATGAAGGGTTTAAGTGTGTCTTAGGGAGTGATTCTAATTGTGGGGGGGTGCGCTTCAAGTCACATGACAGCGATCACTGCTCCCGATGACAGGGAGCAGTGATCTTTGTCATGGCACAAGCCAGAATGGGGAAATGCCTTGTTTACATAGGCACTTCCCCGTTCTGAGGCTCCATGACACGATTGCCCGCCGGTGCCACGGGCATGGTCATACTGTATGCGGCAGGCGCATGCACACGCCTGCAATCCCTGCCTCCTAAAGGGGACGTACAGGTACGCCCATTTGCCCACCGCTGCCATTGTGCCGACGTAAATCGGCGTGCAGTGGTCAGAAAGTGGTTAAATACTCAGGAGGTCTTCCAAAGGTAGATCCCCTGCCCCAAAGCGCCCCCCCATTTTGAGGGCATGTGGCCTGGTATGGTTTAGGGGGGTGTCCGCTCGCCCCCCACTTTGCTGTCCTGCCAGGTTGCATGCTCGAATAAGGGTCTGATGTGGATATGGATGTATGAAAAAAGGGCCCCAGTATGGACTGAGAGGGACCCTCATGCTGTTTTTTTTTCACTTTTTTCTATTGCCGTCAATGTTTTTTTTTTCCAATCAGCTGTCAGTGGGGAAGCCCGTTGACAGCTGATGACTCATCCATTGTTAAGGATGCAGTGGCTGGCTTACTGGCCTGCTCCTTAACAACCAGCTATTCACTGTGCCCTGTTTGGGCAAAGCTTTGCCCAATCAAGGCTTAGAATGCACTGTGCACCACACAGTGCATTGTGGGGCGATCGGTGGGCAAACATCCCACTGACCGCCCTGCAAATTCAAGTGTTCGCCCAACTCTAGATAGAACTGAGGTAAAACACAATGGCCAGAAAATCCACATAAATAACATTGATGATGGAGATTTACATGTATTTAAATCACATTGGTAAATGTTATGAATACACAATACAAGCACAGGAAAATAAAATAAAAAATGTAATGCTTGTAAGCTCTAACAAGCAGGGCCCTCTGATTCCTCCTGTATTGAATTGTATTGTAACTGTACTTTCTGCCCTCATGTTGTAAAGCACTGCGCAAACTGTTGGTGCTATATAAATCCTGTATAATAACAATAATAATAATAATGCTATATTTATTTCTTTACATTTAGTGCAGGTCCTTATATGGTGCCTTCAATGAAACTTATAAGTAAATGTAAAATATATAGTTCCCTTGAGAGAAATTCAAAGGGCCACAGAAACTGCACTTTTGTTGAGAAAAAAACATCCCCCTCTGGGTGATCTATGTACAATGCAGGGATTTTATCAAACTTTGTTGCAGATTAACCGCTTAACAACCGGCCCATAGCCAAATGACGGCTACAGGGCGGTTGTTTAACTCTGGGAGGACGTCCAGGGACGTCCTCCCAGAATTCTGCTCTCGCGCGCCCCCTAGGGCGCGCACTCGAGAGCATCCGTGACCGCCGGGTCCAGAGGACCCGGCGCATCACAGATCCCGGTAAATGGCCGCTGATCGCGGCCGTTTACCATGTGATCGCTCCGTCAAATGACGGAGCGATCACATGTAAACAAACCGGCGTCATCTGATGACGCCGGTTCCTCTCCTCCCCTCTGTGTACCGATCGGTACGCTGTGAGCGGAGAGGGAGATGGATGGATGGCTGCAGCGTTGTGGGCTGCATGTGTAGTGCCCACAGCGCTGCACAGAGACATCCAGCCATCCATCCATCCATGCTCAGCCATCCCCACTACTATGCATGCCCTGCAATGCCCTCTGCAATGCCCCACAGTACTCTGGTATGCCCCACAATACCCCTGCAATACTCTGCCATACCCTGCAATACCCCTGCAATACTCTGCCATACCCTGCAATACTCTGCCATACCCTGCAATACTCTGCCATACCCTGCAATACTCTGCCATACCCTGCAATACCCCGCCATACTCCGCAATACCCCGCCATACTCCGCAATACCCCGCCATACTCCGCAATACTCTGCCATACCCTGCAATACCCCTGCAATACTCTGCCATACCCTGCAATACTCTGCCATACCCTGCAATACCCCGCCATACTCCGCAATACCCCGCCATTCTCCGCAATACCCCGCCATACTCCGCAATACTCTGTCATACCCTGGAATACCCCGCAATACTCTGCCATACCCTGGAATACCCCGCAATACTCTGCCATACCCTGGAATACCCCGCAATACTCTGCCATACCCCGCAATACCCCGCAATACTCTGCCATACCCTGCAATACCCTGAAATACCCCGCAATACACTGCCATACCCTGCAATACCCCGCAATATCCCGCAATACTCTGCCATACCCCGCGATACCCAGCCATACTCAGTGATACCCAGCCATACTCTGCAATACTCAGTGATACCCAGCCATACTCTGCAATACTCAGTGATACCCAGCCATACTCTGCAATACTCAGTGATACCCAGCCATACTCTGCAATACTCAGTGATACCCAGCCATACTCTGCCATACCCAGCCATGCTCTGCAATACTCTGCCATACCCAGCCATGCTCTGCAATACCCCGCAAAAATCTGCAATACTCTGCCATAACCTGCAATACTCTGCAATACCCCGCAATACCCAGCCATACTCTGTGATACCCAGTCATACTCTGCCATACCAAGTCATACTCGGCAATACCCCATCATACTCGGCGATACACTGCAATACCCAGCCATGCTCAGCCATACTCGGCCATGCTCAGCCATACTCGGCCATGCTCAGCCATACCCGGCCATGCTCAGCCATGCTCAGCCATACTCTGCCATACCCAGTCATACTCGGCGATACTCTGCAATACCCAGCCATGCTCAGCCATACTCGGCCATGCTCAGCCATACCCAGCCATGCTCAGCCATACCCAGCCATGCTCAGCCATACTCTGCCTCTGTATGTGGCCAGGCTGTGGAAGTCTCACACATGTGGTATCGCCGTACTCAGGAGGAGTAGGAGAATCTATTTTGGGGTGTCATTTTTGATATGTACATGCTATGTGTTATAAATATTGTATAAATGGACAACTTTGTGTTAAAAAAAAAAAGCGTTTTAACCACTTCTGGCCTTCCGTCATACGACGTCCTTGACTTTGTGTGGGGATATCTGAATGATGGGTGCAGCTACAGGCATCATTCAGATATCATCTTTTTCAGCCGGCGATTCCCTACACCATAAGAATGATCATAGCGGCTGTTACACTACTTGATCGTTCTTACGGGAGGCGAGAGGGGACGTCCCCCCCTCCCGCCGCCCTCCGGTGCTTCTACCGACTCACCGCTACGATCGATGCCAGGATCTTTTTTTTTTTTTTTTTTTTAAATTTCAGGCACAGCCTAGAGGTGAGATTTGGGGTCTTATTGACCCCATATCTCACTGTAAAGAGGACCTGTCATGCCATATTCCTATTACAAGGGATGTTTACATTCCTTGTAATAGGAATAAAAGTGATCAAAAAATTTTTTTTTGGGAAAAAAGTGTCAAACTAAAATAAATAAAGTAAAATGAACAATAAAAAAAAAAAAAAAAATTTTTTAAAGCGCCCCTGTCCGTGTGCTCGCATGCAGAAGCAAACGCATACGTAAGTCCCGCCCACATATGAAAATGGTGTTCAAACCACACATGTGAGGTATCGCTGCGATCAGTAGAGCGAGAGCAATAATTTTGGCCCTAGACCTCCTCTGTAACTCAAAATTTGTAACCAGTAAAAAATTTTAAAGCGTCGCCTATGGGGATGTTTAAGTGGCGAAGTTTGGCGTCATTCCACAAGCGTGTGCAATTTTTAAAGGTGACATGTTAGGTATCTATTTACTCGGCGTAACTTCATCTTTCATATTATGCAAAAACATTGGGCTAACCTTACTGTTTTGTTTTTTTTTAAAGCAAAAAACATTTTTTTTTCCAAAAAAAATGCGTTCGAAAAATTGCTGCGCAAATATTGTGCGAGATAAAAAGTTGCAATGACCGCTATTGTATTCTCTAGGGTCTTTGCTAAAAAAACATATATAATGTTTTGGGGTTCTATGTAATTTTCTAGCAAATAAATGATGATTTTTACATGTAGGAGAGAAATGTCAGAATTGGCATGGGTGCTCCAGAATGCCTGAAGGTGCTCCCCTGCATGTTGGGCCTCTGTATGTGGCCACGCTGTGTAAAAGTCTCACACATGTGGTATCGCCATACTCAGGAGTAATAGCAGAATGTGTTTTGGGGTGTAATTTGTGGTATGCATATGCTGTGTGTGAGAAATAACCTGCTAATATGACAATTTTGTGAAAAAAAAAAAAAAGAAAAAAAAAAACTTGATTTTGCAAAGAATTGTGGGAAAAAATGACAACTTCAAAAAACTCACCATGCATCTTTCTAAATACCTTGGAATGTCTTCTTTCCAAAAAGGGGTAATTTGGGGGGTATTTGTACTTTTCTGGCATGTTAGGGTCTCAAGAAATGAGATAGGCCGTCAGTACTTCAGGTGTGATCAATTTTCAGATATTGGCACCATAGCTTGTGGACGCTATAACTTTCACAAAGACCAAATAATATACACTAATTTGGGTTATTTTTACCAAAGATATGTAGCGGTATAAATTTTGGCCAAAATATATGAAGAAAAATTACTAATTTTCAAAATTTTATAACAGAAACGAAGAAAAATTAATTTTTTTACAGATTTTTCGGTCTTTTTTCTTTTATAGCGCAAAAAATAAAGAACCCAGCGGTGATTAAATACCACCAAAAGAAAGCTCTATTTGTGTGAAAAAAAGGACAAAAAATTCATATAGATACAGTGTTGCATGACTAAGTAATTGTCATTCAAAATGTGAGAGCACCAAAAGCTGAAAATTGGTCTGGTTATTAAGGGGGTTTAAGTGCCCAGTGGTCAAGTGGTTAATACCTTTTATTATTCTGAAGAAATCCCTGTGTTTCTCTGTGCCCATGTGCTCAGTGAGTCTAATGGGAGTGGTTTCTTAATTATCAAGCAGCTGTTGCACCTGCAGAGCTCTAAAGAGTAAAGTGTCAGGATCTGCATCCCATTAGACGTGATTTCCTATTGGGAATATCTTATCAAAAATGACATTTTTGTTGCAGGGGATGCCAAAAATCTGACTTGTATCTTAGTGTAGACTTCTGGGAAAATCAGTGAGCCAATCACGCAAGCATGAAGTTATGTTTCTGGGGGCAGTACTGTACACATTCTCTGTACAGAACACCTCCAGGTAGCCATATTGCATTTTACAGAAATCTACAGAGCTGCTGTAATTTTTAATAACATTCAATTACAATATGACTTGTGTTGCAATTGTATATGATATATATATATATATATAGATATATATATATCTATATATATATATATATCTATATATCTATATATATATATCTATATATCTATATAGATATATCTATATAGATATATAGATATATCTATATAGATATATCTATATATATAGATCTATATATATAGATCTAGATCTATATATATAGATCTATATATATAGATCTATATATATAGATCTATATATAGATATATAGATCTATATATATAGATCTATATATATTTTTTTTTTATTATTTTCTATGTTTTCCATGAAAGTGGATTTAACCTTTAAATATTTTAAACTTTGAACATTTGGAGAAAACAATAACATTATTGAAAAAGTATAGTTTAAATAAGAGGAGGGGGTTTTGAAGACTCTAGAGGGGCACAATAACCAGGGATCAAACTGACAAACATATTTTAAAGTATATCTTAGTATGAGTAGGAGTGTGACAGATAGGGGAGCTTGAAACTTGGGAATGAGCATAGGTTATAGAGGGAAGATGAGCTTACACTTTCTCAGGGCATACAGGAGTAACATACAAGCTAAGGGAGAAATACAAAATATAGGAGAGCTTACAGCCTATTAGCCTAACAGAGTACATAGAGATTTATAAGGCGGAAAGGTTTACAATAAATGAAAGTGGATGTAAACCCTTACATATACCCAGTGCAGTGAACAGCCTCAGATGAGACACAGAGATGAAACAAATCTCCCTACATACGTTTTACATGTATATCTGCTGTCTTCAGCTTTATATACTGTTTAGAAAGTGCACATTGTGTTAGAAGTTTCACTTCCTCATTCAGAAGTAGCAGTGTAGTGTTGGATTACACTGGGAGACAGCTGATTGGAGGAAAGCCCCCCCCCTTCCAGATAGGTAGAGACTTTCAGAGCTGACCTGTGAGTAGAGCAGCTTTCTGCTAATCTATTTATAGCACCCACCCTGACACAAATTTCAGGCTGGTTTTATTTCATGTGTCGGAGAACTTGTCAGAAGTTATCATGCTGATAAAAGAAGAACAGAGCAGGAGAAAGCCATGGGACTTTGAAGAGAGATAAAAAAATCACTGCAGATATATGTGCCCAGCTTAAAATTCATGAATCGGGTTTACGTTCACTTTAAGGTATAGAAGAGTATTTCAGAAGGTAAAATAGTTTTCTGTTCGTTAGTGAAAAGGGTAGTAACACAGAAATGTTCTATTGAAGTACAAGTATCTGTGTGGTATTTTACTTATACTATTGAAATATGTAAATGTTGATATGCATACAGAAAGTGACTTTGGTTGCTTGATGTTAACCTGGCAATGATTATATTGCTCCTTATATGGTTAGGAATATTGTGACATTGGGACTAATATACTAAATTAAAAAAGGCTGTTCAGTTTGCAAGGGAAGTTACACACTGCAAGTTAATTTGCAGCAGAGCTCAGGAAATCCACTCCAAACAATGCAATGACATCCAATCATGTGCAAGCAAAAATTGTTTTGTTTTTTGTTTTTATTGCTTGTGATTGGGTATGCATTGCAAATAGAAACATTCCTTTGCAAAGTGCGATTTTCCTTCCAAAACCTTGCTTTTTAGTAAATCAACCATAATATGTTAATAAGTTTTTGTGAGAAGACTATATTTCTGCTGATAATGGGACCAAAAGCTGTTAAAGTTATCCATTAAGCCTGAACTCCAGGAAAGCAGATACAGTGCCTTGCAAAAGTATTCACCCCCTTGGCTTTTTACCTATTTTGTTACATTACAGCCTTTAGTTCAATATTTTTTTTTAATTACATGTGATGGATCAGAACACAATAGCCTAAGTTGGTGAAGTAAAATTAGAAAAATATATACATAAAACTATTTTTCAGAAATAAAAAACTGATAATTGGCATGTGCGTATATATTCACCCCCTTTGTTATGAAGCCCATAAAAAGCTCTGGTGCAACCAATTACCTTCAGAAGTCACATCATTAGTGAAATGATGTCCACCTGTGTGCAATCTAGGTGTCACATGATCTGTCATTACATATACACCTCTTTTTGAAAGGCCACAGAGGCTGCAACACCTAAGCAGGAGGCACCACTAACCAAACACTGTCATGAAGACCAAGGAACTCTCCAAACAAGTAAGGGACAATGTTGTTGAGAAGTACAAGTCAGGGTTAGGTTATACAAAATATCCAAATATTTGATGATCCCTAGGAGCACCATCAAATCTATCATAACCAAATGGAAAGAACATGGCACAACAGCAAACCTGCCAAGAGACGGCACACCAAAACTCACGGACCGGGCACGGAGGGCATTAATCAGAGAGTTAGCACAGAGACTTAAGGTAACCCTGGAGGAGCTGCAGAGTTCCACAGCAGAGACTGGAGTATCTGTTTTTAGGACGACAAGAAGCCATACGCTCCATAGAGTTGGGCTTTATGGCAGAGTGGCCAGAAGAAAGCCATTACTTTCAGCAAAAAACAAAATGGCACGTTTCAGTTTGCGAAAAGGCATGTGGGAGACTCCCAAAATGTATGGAGGAAGGTGCTCTGGTCTGATGAGACTGAAATTGAACTTTTTGGCCATCAAAGAAAATACTATGTCTGGCGCAAACCCAACACATCACATCACCCAAAGAACACCATCCCCACAGTGAAACATGGTGGTGGCAGCATCACGCTGTGGGGATGTTTTTCAGCAGTCAGGATTAGGAAACTGGTCAGAGTTGAGGGAAAGATGGATGGTGCTAAATACAGGGATTCTTGAGCAAAACCTGTACCACTCTGCGTGTGATTTGAGGCTAGGATGGAGGTTCACCTTCCAGCAGGACAATGACCCCAAACACACTGCTAAAGCAACACTTGAGTGGTTTAAGGAGAAACATGTAAATGTGTTGGAATGGCCTAGTCAAAGCCCAGACCTCAATCCAATAGAAAATCTGTGGTCAGACTTAATGATTGCTGTTCACAAGTGCAAGACATCCAACTTGAAGGAGCTGGAGCAGTTTTGCTAGAAGGAATGGGCAAAAATCCCAGTGGTGAGATGTGGCAAGCTCATAGATACTTTTCCAAAGCGACTTGGAGCTGTGATAGCCGCAAAAGGTGGCTCTACAAAGTATTGACTTTAGGGGGGTGAATACTTATGCACATTGACTTTTTCTGTTATTTTGTCCTATTCAAAGTTGTGAGCATGTTCTGTAAATTAAATAATGCAAATCCTTAAACCATCCATGTTAATTCTAGGTTGTGAGGCAAAAACACATGAAAAATGCCAAGGGGGTGAATACTTTTGCAAGGCATAAATTGAACTGTTGTACCTGCCAAAGGATTTATAATTCTGTTTAGCCAATCTTTTTATCCAGGTACCTTTGTCAAACAGAAAAAAAATATAAACGAGAGGCTGATAGCAAGAAAAGTACTTACGGAAACCATGTATTAGTCTTAGAATTCTCACCAAACCAAAAGAGTGGGGGGGGCATTGGCCTTACAGATTTTAAATTTTACCTCTACAGGGTACACTTAGCTAGAATCATAGACTGGAACTGTCATAGTGAGCAGAAAGACTCTGTCTCCCTGGAAGGGGCCCTTTTGAATCTGCCCCTCCCATGGATCTCTTGGAAGAAATTGCCACGCAGTATACAACAGCATCCACTACTGAGAGCGATTCTGGGAGCATTTCATAAGGTGATTACACGTTATGACCGATCCTCATCCCCCAGTCCGCTCACTCCTATTACCCAAAATCCAGGTTTTCTCCCCAGCATGGATAGCCACCTTACTTCACCCACAGACCAACACTCGCCCCTCTTAGTGACACACTGTATTGCCAACAACACCCTGAAATCTTTTGACTCCTTAAAGTTGGACCTGGGCCCTCAGCGACCCCCTTCCTTCTGTACTTACTGCCAGCTGCACAGTTATGTGTATACCTCTCACGATAAACACAGGTTTTTCAGACCTATGACTCCCTTTGAATCCATCTGCCTTTCGGGAACCCCAATAACCAAATCTACTTCACTTATGTACTCCTGGCTTCAGGGGGCAAGATGTGAAGAACCCCACCGGGCCTGAATACAGTGGGAAAAAACACTCCAAACAAGTTTTACTAATGAACAATGGAAGCAAGCTTCAATCTTTGCTCACAAATATTCAGTCCGTATATAAATACAGGAAATGTCATACAAAGTTTTAACCCACTGGTACGCCACACCGGACAAAATTAAAAAGTGGTACCCACTGTCCTCAGATTCGTTTTGGAGATGTGAACAAGCATGGGGTACCTTATTGCACATACGGTGGGATTGCCTTTCTGGAACAAGGTACACAAGCTAATTACACATATAACAGAAACAAAAATTTCTCTTAATCCTGCCTGCTGCATCCTGCACATCACAGATTGTTCCATGAAACGCTACAAGAGGTCCCTAAAAAAATTTGCTAAATGCAGCAAAAATTTTGATCCCCAGACACTGGAAATCAAAATGTATCCCTATGATCCCTGAATGGTTACACTCCATAAAGGATATCTACAATATGGGGGAAACGGTGGCCATTGCTAGGGAATCCTCTGAAAAATTCCATAAAATGTGGTCCCCCTGGCTGGTGTTTTCTGATACTCTGACTATTATCTACAATTAGATACAGGGTGAAACCCCACTGCTCTACTGATTACCATTTCTTGCCATTTGCAGATGGTTAAAACATTGTTCGACTACTTCCCCCTATCAATTGTTCTATGTTCCACTTAACCGTGTTGAGTCCTGCAGTGGCACTGCTGGACCATTCTGACCTTAGACATGCTCACCAAGGATCCTCACTGATTGTTCTCTCTTATTGTTTCATTCTATTTTATATTACTGTTTTGTTTCCTATTTCATATGCAATATCCTGTGCTAAAAGGTTACACCTTTTAATACTCCATATTGTCCAATATGCTTTTGATATAAGGTTAATAGTTTGGTCCATTGTGGGCCTACAGTATTTGCAACTGTTTTCTATATTTTGTACAATGTTGCATCTGTGATCTTTTGATTATGTAATTTTCTTTCTCTTTAATAAAAAAATGTATTGCAAAAAAAAAAAGAAAAGTACTTACTTTACTTAGTTACATCTAAACTTTTTTCATTGAACACAGACCTGGGTTTATTTATGATTTATTTATGGTTTTATTAGGCTCATCTTTAAACACTTGCCGACTGACCACTGTACATATACTGCAGCAGGGTGGCCTCTCTGCTGCAGTATATGATCATGTATCTAGTACGTAATCTGAAACTTTTGGGTTTGGGGCGGGCAGCGGGAGCAACCCGCTCCCGCTGTGATCACACACAACGGGAGCCCATCGGCGGGTACTGCAGACTCAATGTCCGCCAGCACCCGCCGATTGTACAGTACACAGACAGAAAGATGATCTGCCTATATAAACAAGGCAGATCGCTGTTCTGTCAGTAGGGAAGGCATTGATCCCGTGGATCTATGTCTTCCCTTAGTAAATGCATCTCCCCCACAGTACACAAGCACTGTCTAGGAACACATTTAACCCTTTGATTGCCCCTGGTGTTAACCCCTTCCCAGCCAGTGTCAGTACAGCATATTTTTAGCACTGATCACTGTATTAGTGTCACTGGTCCCCAAAAAGTGGCAAAAGTGGCAGTGTCCAATTTGTCAGCCGCAATATTGCAGTCCTGCTATAAGTCACTAATCACATGATTACTAGTAAAAAATAAAAAAAATAAAAATAAGAAAAAAATATTCCATAGTTTGTAGACGCTATAACTTTTGCGCAAACCAATCAAGATATGCTTATTGGGATTTTTTACCCAAAACATGTAGCAGAATACATATTGGCCTAAATTGATGAAGAAATTTGTCTTTTTTTTTTTTTAATTATTGGATGTGTTTTATAGCAGAAAGTAAAAAATAATACCACCAAAAGAAAGCTCTATTAATGGGAAAAAAGGACATCAATTTTATTTGGGTACAGCATCGCATGACCGCGCAATTGTCAGTTAAAGTAACGCAATGCTGGATCGCAAAAAATGGCCTGGCCACGAAGAGGGGGTAAAGCTTCCGGAGGTCAAGAAGTGGTTAAAAGTATTTCCCTCAAGGACCTCTGAAATTATAAGTATTACCTTTGATATTGCCTAGAGATTGGCTACTTTGGGCACCTATATTATGCACACTCTTCTTTATAAATATTTACTATGGGAATTGTTTTAAAATTTGTTTTAGCTCGATATGCAGGCACCAGGACCAGTTTAACAAAAGAGAGACCTTTGGATGGAAACTAAGATTCTAATAATTATAATGATAATATCCTAAACAGGCAGAGGGGCTGGTTGGTGAGAAAATTAAAAAAGACCACACATTCTATGTTCGTTTTCTTTTCTCCAGCCTTTATCACCCTCATCATTTTTTGTTTTCATGTGTACAACAGCACATCACTAAAATTCCATGTGGTCATACAGTATGTCATTACACAAACATTTCACGATTAACTTTCTTCTTATTTGACTTCTGATGTAGTAGACTGCGACATCTGTCAGCACTATAATTAACAATCTAATTTAACCTTTTGGGATTAGGTATTGAAATACATTGATAAGACCCAGAAATTACTTCTATCTAAGGACCCTTTGCTATGCCTTTTCAGTTGTGACACCTCACAGGCTTCCTCTTCAACATTTACCTGCGACTCTCTCCCTCAGTGGGTCCATATTTGCCTTCTAACTGCTCGTAGAGCACTAATGCAAGCTTGGATCCACCCTTCTCCGCCTCAAATTGCTTCTGTGAAACAAGCACTCCAAACCCTAATCCACATTGAGAAAATGGACACTATCACCCAACATTCTATATCACTAAAATGTTTTATTACCAGATGGCGTAGCTTCATGGAACATTATTTCCCTCCAGAAGAGATCTCTTTTCATATAACTCCTTTACGTTATATGGACTGGTACCTGCGTGCAGACTTTGCCAATACCCTGGGAAAACTTAGGATCCAGGTCTCCTCCACCTCCTTGAATCCCCATATCCTCTCCCCTAGGCATTCCACCTACTCTATGTGATTAAGTAGTACCTTATTTGATGTGAAATGTTCTCTATTTCTTCATAACTTTATCAATCCTTCTACCTGTTCCTAGTTAGAATGGTCACCTGCTTCCACTCCTTAGGTCATCTTGTTGGTAGAATCATTAGTTAGTTATTCTTGTTAGACCAGATACTATACTACTAGTTCTCATATGAATGTTTGTAGGCTCCAAGCTATAGCCATTCTATATTGCTTGTTAGGTCGTACTATGTCTTTTACATTGTTGCCCTTGCTGGCATACTACTCCTGATTCAAAAATGTTATACTTTTGAACAAAAACATAATAAATATATTTAAACAAAAAAAAAACAATCTAATTTAGAACTCTCATGTACATGTCCCTGGGGTGCCAGCAGTGTAAGCTTCTATATTACCATGCCTCTAAATGCAAGTGAAAATCTTTGCACGAATCCTTTCTTCCATCTGTTGGATGATACTTTTGTCATGTATGTGAGTATTTTATGTGTAAATAAGTACATGTGCCACACTCATGAGCTATCATGAAAGTTGCCAAAAATGTCTACTCTACTCCAGTGGTCCTCAACCGTGTCCTCCAGTACCCCCAACAGGCCATATTTGCAGGTTTTCCTTTATCTTGCACAGGTGCTTTAAATCAGAGTGAATGGCTTGATATTTTGGACAACTATTTTATCTAAGAGAAATTTCCAAAACATGGCCTATTGGGGGTACTTGAGGACAGGGTTGAGAACCACTGCTCTACTCTACATAAGACATGTAATTTAGTTTCACAGACCACTGGAGAAAAGAACAAGATTATAATATCAAATAATCCCCCTCCACCCAAAAAAAAAAAAAAGTGAATTTCAGAATACTTTTTCAGTCTTTGAAATGAAGAATATTTTATTTAGCACAGATTGTGTTTAGTTACTGTGGGTGGATTCATTTAGTATTGATTGCTCATGCCTAGCAGATGCTGTCACTTGCTCTCTAATTGAATATCAAAAGTCTGGGCAAGGTAGAGAATACACAAAATATATTTTAAAGGAGCAATACAAAAAATATATATATTGATAATTAAAAAGTAATTCAAAATGTATTAAACACGAAAGTAAACATTTATTATATTGCAACTTACCAATTCTGAGATGTGATAGCTGTATTAATTTTCATTTTTAGTCTTTGTTTCTTTTATTTTCACCTAGTGATCCTGCCAGTAAGTCTGCTGTTTTTCAGAAGAACAAGCTCTCCAGCAGAAAGTATCAATTACAGAAATGAGACAAACCATTTACCACTGACAGGGGTCAGTGGTAAATGGTTGCATTTATTCAATAAAAATTTTATTTCAAAAGGAACAAAACAGTTGCTGTAACTGCTTATAAAGTGTAAACTGGTGCTTGGCTTCAGTTTAGTGTATTTAAATCTGTTAGTACATCTAACACCCCCTCTCTCCCCAAACTAACAATGCTGCTCTCCAAAGGTGCCCACTGTGCTCCTTCTTTCTGAGTTTGGGCACTCTAATGCATGAGGCATGTTACTGGCCAGATCACCAGGTGAAAACAGATGGGAAAAAAAACAAAACTAATAGAGCCACCACATTTAATGTTTGATAAGCTGTAATACATTTCATTTTTGGTTTTGGGTTTAATATCACTTTTAATAAAGTGTAAAAGTAATAAAATAGCTGCTTTACATGTCTGCTCTAGGAGATGGACCTTCACAGAACAGGATGAGCTTTCTTGAAAAAAAAACAATATTTTTTTACTTTTTGCTATAATAAATATCCCCAAAAAATATATAAAAAAACAAATTTCTTCCTCCGTTTAGGCCAATATGTATTCTTTTACATATTTTTGGTAAAAAAAATCGCAATAAGCGTATATTGATTGGTTTGCGCAAAAGTTATCATGTCTACAAAATAGGGGATAGATGTATGACATTTTTATTATAAATTTTTATTTTATTAGTAATGGCAGCGATCTGCGATTTTTATCTGGACTGCGACATTGCGGTGGACAGATCGGACACTTCTGACACT
The DNA here is from genome assembly GCF_042186555.1 of Aquarana catesbeiana. Taxonomy (NCBI): domain Eukaryota; kingdom Metazoa; phylum Chordata; class Amphibia; order Anura; family Ranidae; genus Aquarana; species Aquarana catesbeiana. Next base: position 168,149,344 of record NC_133327.1, on the reverse strand, counting down.
ATTTTGGGACCATTAGCATTTATACAGCGCACCCGTGCCACTTTGCCGACGTATATCGGCGTGAGCCAGTCGGCAAGTGGTTAATCATCCAGATATATAGTTTAATTATTCTGTGCTCACCAAACCTAAAATTGTTATCAATATTGTATGAAATACAATATAAAATGTGGAAAAAAATGAATGAAAAAATATGTGTGTATGTATGCTGCTATCTCCAAGAATTAAATACTTCATTTAACATATATAGCTAGAAAAAGAAGATGCAAACCTAAAAACACTTTATTAAATAATCATGCAAAAACACATAACATGCGAGTGAATGAGTCCATGTAATTCAGTTGTGAATGTGTTAAAAAGTCCCAAAAAAAAACACAAAAACCACAAAAAATTGTTTTAAAAAATGTGACAAATGAAAGCAACTTCTGATTATTTTGTTACAAAGTCCCAAATCACATGAAAAAAATGAAGTAACAATGAAGGCAACTTCTGGTGCAGCACCTAGAAATCTGCAATGGCAACTGGTCAGTACTTTATATCCAAGCAGAGAAGTAAGCTAAAAAGCCAGATGGCCTCTTACCAGACATAATGGACCCCAAGTTATAGGGATCAAGCTCGCCTGATATGCACAGTAATCAGCTTTGATGTTCCATCTGGTCCGCTCCAAACACTAGCCACTCTCCTCCATCAAGGACAACAAGACATTTTAGTAAATTTCCCACCTTCCAGTCACTCTGCCCGATGCTCATCCAGTAGTTATAAAAGATTTAGAGAAAAAAGAACTTCATGGTGCATTAGTTTATTCCATACAATTATTTCTTAAGCACAGCAAAGAAATATGATACAAAGACACAGCCACAGGTTTTCTGCCAGCTGGTGCGTGGTGACGTCACAAGATTCTCTCCAACCAATGTGTTTCCCTGTAACAAGCATCGACAGGGAACGGAGATAACTTTGGGACGTCATTCACTATCACCAATTTATGCTAGGCAGAGGAGACATCGGAGGTACAAAGCTCATCTGTTCCTCCCAGGTGTCACACATACATCACAGTTTTTTTGCGACAAATATTGTTTAAAAAACAGATATTTTTAAAAACAACAATATATTAAACAAAGTTCAACATGACCGCCACATTGGACATGTCACTGTCAAATTTAAAACTGAAAAAATTATTTTGATAGTTTTTCCTAAAATTCCATGTAAACATAATTACCACAAAAATAGCTATCAAATATCACCCTGGATCTGAGACCAAAAATTACTTATAAGATATATTTTGGATCAGTCAGATATACTGTTCATCAGAATACTATCCAATAATTAACTAATTTCATCTGACAAGCAGTGATATTAGTAATACACAGAACGATCTAAAACCATGTATATAATAAACCTTCACAGATTATTGAAGTTAAAAATGGAAAAATTAAAAAAATCAATATTTAAATACAAATAAATTATTAATTAATACCCACATAAAAATGAATCCGTTAATAATGACATTCTAGCCGTATAAATATGCCGTCCGACAGCCCCTAAAGATGGGATTAATACAACATATGCCATAAGAAAAAACTGATGGTGCACTCAACTGTTGTTAATATAACAATTAATGTCCCATTCTATGTTGAGCCCCATAGGATTGTAAGAGCAAAGGTCAAAAATTACATTGGGTTTCCCTTCTGGAAATCTGTCTTTTCATATTACTACCCCTCCAGTGGCAGAAATATATTTCTATAGCTATAACTTTCAGTTCAGAGGGATCCCTCTTGTGGCATTCATGAAAATGTGTAGAAACATTATGACCAATAAATCCTTTATGGATATTGGTCAGATGTTAACCGATTCTAACTTTTAAAGCCCGTGTGGTTCTCCCCACGTATTGGAGCCCACACGGGCAAATTACTAGATAGATAACTCCTACTGTCCCGCAGGTAATGAAATCTTCAATTTTGTACACCTTACACATAACATGACAGGAAAAAGAGGAGGTTCTAATGGTTCTAGATGTTCTACATACTTTGCACCTTCTGCATGGATAGAAGCCTTTCAAATTTCCAAACATACCAACTTTAGACACAGGGGGGTTATGGTGCTTGGTGCCAGAGTATCTCTAAGTGTAGTATTTTTCCTAAAAATTACATAAGGTTTTTCTGGAAGTTTAGGACCCAGAATATTGTCACTTTTTAATACGTGCCAATGTTTCTTCACAATCTTGTTAACCCACCAATACTGTGAAGAAAAAGTTGTGACAAAGGCCCATTCTTATGGATTATTTTCCCTTGGTTCTTTAATCCTTGGTATCAGTAGCTGACTTCTATCCATATCTCAGACTTTTTCTAATTCTTGTTTCAGATTATCCTGGTTGTAACCTTTCTCTATAAAACGTTTAGTTAAGGTTTCAGCTTGTACTGAGAAATCTTCCAGCTTCGAACAGTTTATTCTGATTCTTTGAAACTGTCCCTTGGGGATGGCTTTCAGCCAGCTGGGATGATGGCAGCTTTCTGTTGAAATGCAACCTTTCCAATCAGTAGACTTAAAATGTGTCTTGGTGGGGGGCGTAACTTGACCTACGCCCCCCACCAAGTTGTTCCGAACTCAGAGAAGCAACATGGCGGCCTCCCGCCAGGCTCCGTCACAGGCTCCAGCGCCATCACTGCTGAGCGCGCCACCTATCATATCCATGTCTGAGCCAGGGGATCAGGCAGCCCTCCACCAGCAACACCCGAGCCTCTTAGACCTGAGAGCAGTGGAGGCAGACATCAAAGATACCCTGTCAGCGGCCATAGCTGACCTCGGACTGGACATTCGCACCATTGCTGACAGGGTACAAGAAGTGGAACAGGTGGCAGCCCAGCATGGAACGGTCCTCCGCCAAGTGACCCATATGGTAGACATACACACACCCTGCAACTAAGAGACCTCCGGCGACATGTGGAGGACTTAGACAACAGAGGCAGGTGCCATAACCTGCAGGTCAGAGGTTTGCCAGAATCAGTTGATTATGAACAGCTTGCAGCCACTGTAATTGGCCTGTTTAACAACCTGCTGTATAGACCAGCGCAGACACCAGTGGAAATGGAGCATATCCATTGCACGCTCAGGCCCAAAGGGAGAGAGACTGACCCCCCCAGAGATGTGGTCTGCTGCATAGTGGACTACAAGCTAAAGGAAGAAATTCTCCGCAAAGCTAGATATAGAATTCAACTCTCACATGGGGGCTCTGACATTCACATATACCAGGACCTCTCTGGTATTATGCTGCAACACAGGAGAGATCTAAAGCTGTTTCTGGATACCCTCCACGCCAAGGGCATACATTATAGGTGGAAATTCCCCTTTGGCCTCCTAGCCACCAACCAAGGCCACACGGCGTTACTACGAGTACTGGAAGAACTACAATATTTCTATGAAACCCTGGACATCCCAGTAATGGAGGTTCCAAATTGGTATGCTGAATTCCGCCGCCACCAACCGCCCAGCAGAGAACAATGATGGGAGGAACCGATGGAAGCCCAAAACACCAGGTACCGCAGACACAGGTCCGCCTCGGGCTCCAGGTCTCACGTATCCACCAGAAGCTCCTACAACAGCAACAGCCCGACCGACTCCCCGTGATCAAGAAGGGCCAGACGGGACTTCAGGCCGTATCGTGGACAGTCTCCTGGAATCTGAAAAGAAGGTCGCCATTGCCACAGCTAAGTTCTTGTCACTGTTTACTTTTTCCCCTTGCTTTTTTCCTCTGATGCCCTGACTTGAGTCCACATGGTCTTCCTGCACAAGGCTGCTCCCTTTTTACTTTGTGTGTTTTTTTTTCCCTCTGCCTTTGGCATAATGGAAAATATCTTGCAGTTACATCCTCTATAGAATGCCAATGTTCTGGGGGTGTGCTAACTCTTTTGAAGCATTCTGAAGGTGTAAGCGACGCATACAACTGATGACTATGCTTTGGTCCCACCGTTTCCCTGAGCGCTTTATCACACCACCCCACAAGGTTACGGACAGGTTTGCTATTAGTTACAGCAGCAAAGATTGTATATATGTTTAACACTTTCCGTTTACAAGTCTCCAGGTCATGCGCAGAATGGACTCTGCCTCAGATTATACCTCTAGCTTAAACAATATTGCATGGATGTAAGCACAGGGGCTTAAGGCATGACTGCATACCTCCTCCACCTTAATGGGTTTCTTTTTGTTACTCTTTTTTTCTTGCTCCCTAGGTATGGGTAATGCAAAAATAACAAACGAGCTGTTGAGGGCCTGCTGAAATCCGCTCGCTCTCACTGCACCCTGTGACCATGCCCAGGGGACCTCTTGTATTGAGAGGACCCCTCTAACATTTACACGCACCACACTTTCTTCCACTACGGGCCCCGTACTATCACATTCATTCCCTGTGTTCTATCACATACTATCACATTCAATCTGTTCTGATTACTCGGGGTCATCCCTATACGTCTTATGGACTTCAACAGGCCCGCACAGGTATACCTCTAGTGCTCACTTACTAGGCCTGGCCATACTATGTTCATACAATACTGGTCACTGAGTTTTCAGTGTCCCATCTTATAGTGGGATGAGATTTATGATCTACACTGGAAGATAACATTTTGTGCTGTTTCCCTGGCCACTAATCAAATTTAACATGAGTATGAGCATCCTAATGAGCTCCCCTACAGCTCCTAGGTTGGGGAGGGTTGACCCCGATATCACACCGGAAAACTGGAGGCTGCATTGCTAACCTAGGCTACACCAGGTTGTGCCAAGCATATATTTAATCCACCCTAACTAATGGGCACCGACACATATAATTCCTGCAGAACCTTTTGACAAAGCTAGAATGTAGGGATGCTCTTACTATAGTTCACTGTATGTTTGTAAGTTTTCATATTGCCTCTACAGGGGAAAAGAAATGTTTTAGAAATGTTTTAGTATTGTTTTATTATTATTAAGGTTGACATTATAAGTGTCTCTATTCTCTTCTACTGCCTTCTTATAGCTGACTTGATCTGCGTAGACAGCAGGATGATACAAACAGCACTTTCACCCATGCTCCAGGCGGCTATCACTGGAGTTCAGATCAGCTATTAGGGGCCCATGATCTACAGATCATGACTAAAGGCAATACCATATATATTTACAACCCGCACGCTTCCCTTACATTTCTCCATATACCTGTCTTCAGACTGGATAGCAGCAGTTCACCTTGACATTCGTTTATATTCTCCCCGATTGGTCTCTTTCAATCCCCACACAGTAGTTTAGACTAGAGTGGGCCTCCCTAGGGTCGGCACTCTCTACCATTACTCTGTACCTCACCGACATCTTTCTTTTAGAAGAAAGGGCTGGCCCCCCACCTTCTTGGTTTATAGATTAGGAGTAAGTTCCCCCTACCCTATGCCCCCACCCACATTCCTTTCCTGCTTCCTTCCCCCATCCCCTCTTTAAACTTCAACACCCTTTACCTATACAGAGAGTAACACTTTCCTCACATCATGACCCCTCCCAGCACCGAAGCCCCCCCCCCTCAGATCAAGCTATATTGTCTAAATATTAGGGGACTCAACACCCCCCGAAAAAAGGTCACAGCTGCTTCTTCTCTTAAAAAAGGCCAAAGCCCATGTGGTGTTTCTCCAAAAAATGCACTTCAGATTGGAAAATGTGCCCAAACTTCACAACTCCTTCTATCCTACGATGTTTCACGCGACTAACGATACCTCCAAATCCAAGGGAGTATCCATTTTAATATCCAAGAATTGTCCCTTTCAAGTTCAAGACACAGTGCTCGATACCAATGCACACTACATCTTTCTCAGGGGCAAATTACACAACAAGACGTCACGTTGGCTAACATTTGCGCCCCCAACAAACAAGTGCCCTTCTTTCACAATACCTGACAATGCCTCACTTCGTTCTACAAGGGCATGCTGGTTGTAGGGGGTGATTTCAATTTGGCCCTTACCCCATCCCTTGATTCTTCCTCTGGATCCTCCGCCATAACATATAGAGCACTTTGCATGATCAAAACACAGCTCGCTAACTTAACCCTACATGATACTTGGCGCACACTGTACCCCAATACTAAAGATTTCACTTTCTCCTCTTCACCACAAATACACGACAATCGACTATTTCTTTTTGACCCAGACAGACCTAGACTCCCTACTAACTGCTACCTCTGATCTCTTTGGATCAAGTAGGCTTCATCCCCGGCCGCAAGATGGCCACCCTGAAGGTCATCAGCATACATCATTGGCTGTCCTCATCTAACACACCGGGCTTTTTCCTTTCCCTCATCGCAGAGAAGGCGTTCGACAGAGTGGCCTGGGACTACATGACAGAAGCATTACGCAAAATGGGGTTTCGAGACCGTATGCTCCAATACATTCTTGCTCTGTACTCATCCCCAACAGTGTGGATCAGGGTCAACAGTCACCTGTCGGGCACCTTTGTCGAATGGAACTCGACAGGGGTGCCCCTATCCCCCATCATATTCAGCCTCAAGCTGGAACCTATGCTTCGTAGGCTTAGATCCAACCTGACCATCAAAGGGATTTAGATCAAGAACAATCAATATATATTAGCCGCATACGCTGACGATATCCTTCTAGTTCTCACGGACCCCACGGATTCCCAATCTCTTAAAAGATTTCTAAAAGATTTCTCCCTGTTCAAATCCCTCTCCAACTTCCAAATTAATTTTGTTAAATCTAAGGCTCTCAATATCTCCATGCCCGACACAATAATGACACACTGTCAAGCTAACTTTCCTTTCAGCTGGGAATCCAACTACCAGTCAAATTAGTGGATCTTTACCCCAGAAACTTCTTGCCCATTCTTAACACTATACAAAAAGACCTTCAAGACTGGAATAGGGGTACCTTCCCATGGTTTGGGAGGACAGCTATCTTGAAAATGAATATACTCCCCAGAGTTTTATAGCTGCTGCAGATGTTACTGATTAACCACTTCAATACAGGGCACTTATACACCTTCCTGCCCAGACCAATTTTTAGCGCTGTCGCAGCTTGAATGATAATTGCGCGGTCATACAACACTGTACCCAAACTAAATTTGTATCATTTTGTTCCCACAAATAGAGCTTTCTTTTGGTGGTATTTGATCACCTCTGCGGTTTTTATTTGCTAAACAAATAAAAAAAGGCCGAAATTTGGGAAAAAATTAAAGTTTTGCTTTTGTTTCTGTTAAAAAATTTTGTAAATATGTAAGTTTTCTCTTTCACTGATGGACACTGATAAGGCAGCACTGACAGGTACTGATAAGGCGGAACCGATGAGGTGGCACCAATGAGCGGGCACTGACAGGCACTGACGGGCACTGACGATGGGCACTGATATGCGGCACTGATGGGCACTGGTAGGCGGCACTGATGGGTGGCACTGATATGCAGCACTGATGGTCATTGATATACGGCACTGATGGTCACTCATGGGTGGCACTGGGTGGCACTGGTGGGCACTGATTGGCACTGATAGGCAACACTGATGGGCACTGCTGAGCACTGATACGTGGCACTGATGGGCACTGATACCCTGCACTGATGAGGTGGCACCAATGAGCGGGCACTGACTGGCACTGACAATGGGCATTGATAGGCGGCACTGATGGGTGGCACCGATATGCAGCACTGATGGGCATTGATAGACGGCACTGATGGTCACTCATGGGTGGCACTGGTGGGCACTGATGGGCACTGATAGGCGACACTGATGAGCACTGAAAGGCTGCAAAGATGGGTTCTTATGGGTGGCACTGATGGGCACTGATAGGCTGCACTGCAGGGCACTGATGGGCACTGATACATGGCACTGATGGGCACTGATACGCGGCACTGATACGCGGCACTGATAGGCATCCCTGGTGGCACTGGCAGTGGTAGGCATTGTGAGTGGGCACTGATTGGCAGCTGCCTGGGGATTGATTGGCAGCTGCCTGGGCACAGATTGGTATTTCCCTGGGGTCTAGGGGGCATACCTGGTGGTCCAGTGTGGATAGCTTCCCTGGTGGTCCTGGGTGGCTTCCCTGGTGGTCCTGGGCGGCTTCCCTGGTGGTCCTGGGTGGAACCTGAGGGGGGTCTGTGCTGATTGATTATCAGGAGAGCAGCCGATCGGCTCTCCTCTACTCGCGTCAGATGCGAGTGAGGAAAAGCCGATCACCGGCTCTTCCTATTTACATCGTGATCAGCCGTGATTGGACACAGCTAATCACGTGGTAAAGAGTCTCCGTCAGAGACTCTTTACCTAGATTGGTTTTGCGGGGTGTCAGACTGACACCCCGCAACAACGATCACCACAATGCGCGCCCCCGAGGGCGCGCAGCAGCTCAGTATCCTGCAGGCGTCATATGATGCCCAGTCAGGGTATTGAAACCACTTTGCCGCCGTCATTCTGCTATATGGCAGGAGCGGCAAGTGGTTAAGCTTCCCCCCTCTTCCTTTGCCACTTACAAAAACCTGTGTTTGAAATTCATATGGGCTGACAAACACCCACGTATACGCTGGGAGAAACTAGTGACACCTAAACTGAAGGGAGGTATCGGTCTCCCTGATATACAAAAATACCACTGGGCATGCCATATGGCCAGAATTGTAGGTTGGCACATTCACAACAGAATTAAAGCCTGAATTGGCCTTGAGGAGGCATTCTCCTCCCTGCCAATACACCATTTCCCATGGATAAGCCCGCACGGGACCCCGAGAAAGAGTACGTCAAACCCCCTAATCAGCCCTACTCTACAGATTTTTTGTACTGTCTGCAAAAAGATGAACATCGCCTCCTCACCCGGCCCACTGACTCCATTAGACCGAAACCCGGGCTTTCCTCCAGGTATAACACACCTTCGTAACATCGACAGACCCATAGAAAACTCTGTCAGAGCTGGATCCCTCTTTGACAAAGGGGAGTTGGTCTCCTTCCAAACCCTCTCCCAAATTCCCGGACCTAAACATACCCTTTTTTAATATTCTCCAAGTTAGACATTTCTTGCTCAACTCCACCCAACCCCCCAATGGGACAGAGATCAAACGTCCTTCGAAAGCATTTGCACCAGGTCTGAACCCCAAAAACATGTCATATCAGATAGGTATGCCTTGCTATTTGCTAAGATCTCTGCTTAAGATGATCCAACTGGCAAAAAATGGGCAAAGCAACTGGACACTGACTTAACCCAAGAAGACTGGGACCAAATCCTTATACACATACACAAAGGCTCTCTGAACATTTCCGCACAGGAAAATGGATACAAAATTTTCTCTGGTTGGTACAGAACTCCCGATAGAATACACAAATTACACCCAGCATCCTCCCACTATGTTGGAGATGCAACAGGGCTCAGGGATCACTACTACATATATGGTGGGAATGCCCCCTAATCCAACCCTTTTGGGAAGAGATACACCGTCTTACCTTAAAAATCACAACCTATACCCCGGACCTTAACCCAGCCCAATATTTACTCCACCACACTTCCATCCCCCAAGGGGCATACAAAAAGACCCTCACCGTACACCTGATTAATGCAGCAAAACTATGCATACCCACTGGAGGACTACTTCCTCCCAGCATATCCGAATGGCTCCGACGAGTGGGCAAGATAGCTGAGATGGAGGATTTAATACACCAGGTGAGAAACACTTCATCCAAATTCCATAAAACATGGGCATGCTGGCTTCATTTTAAAGAATCTGCAGAATACCATAGCTCCCTATCTGAATCTTCATAGCTTGACCTGAGGGACAGAATCTGCCATCTAATTCATAAGCCGAACATATTTACACAGATACACCCCCCCTCCCCTTCATGTCCTCTCTACCCATCATCTACACCCCCACATAGTCATACATTGGCCTCACAGATGGCATTTTAGTACATTACCATTACACCAAGATCGTATGATAATATCTAGATGGAACCGAATTAACCAAACTACTATATAGAAAGCATAACACAATCAGGAGACCGGTAAAATGGCAACTCAAAGTCAGGCAGGCGAAGCCTCGACCCACAGTTAGATTCCAACAGGGGTGTGTGGGTGATGAGTCTGAATACCCGATCGCACTGAGAAACTTTTGGTGTAAGTCAGTACAGAGTCCTCCAAGAGATTTTAAAAACTCCCTTTCAGTTCAAAAAAACTCTTGTAGTTTTACAGGCTCTAGCCAAGTTTTGAGGTTAGTACTTGATTGATTGTATTTCTTCTGCATTTTATAGGGATATTGTTAATAATATTGCATTTCAACAGGGCATTTCAAGAATGGAATGAGATGTAAAGATATTTAGCTCTATGTCTGATTATATGTAATGTGAAAATTCTTAAAAAAAAACAAATGTGTCTTGGTCATCAGAAGATTCTGCTCTTTATAAATCACGAAATCTAAAAAAGGAATAGAGAATACAATAAAATTATAGGTGAATCTGAAACCCATTGGTTGGAATTCAGATACCCCAAAAATACATGTAGAGACTCCACATCGCCCCCCCCCCCCCCCACAGGAAGAAGGCATTGTCAATGCAGTGTTTCCAAAAAAGAAGGCTTGAGTCCCTACATGAAAACAAAAAATAATTTTCCCATAGAGCCATGAATAGGTTGGCTAGACTCGAGGCAAATTTAGCCCCAATCGCAACACCAGTGGATTGTAAATAAAATTCTCATCCAAAGTAAAAATAATTATGCTCCATGGCAAATTTTAATAATTTTAAAATAAATCTCTTCAAAGGTTTTTGCCTGATCTTTAAAAAAAAAAAAAAACCTAACTGCCATATACCCTATTTGATGTGGCATAATAGTATATAGAGAAGAGACTTTCGCTGTAACAAGCAAGACTTCTCTCTCTATGTTAATGGCGGAGACTTCATTAATGATTTGTCTAGAATCTTTCAAAAATGCTGGTGTTTTTCTCACTAAAGGCTGTAAGAAAAAATCAAGACATTTTCCTACACGAGACATTATTGAGTCGATCCCGCTAACAATAGGTCTGCCTGGAGGCTTTGAGAATTGTTATGCACTTTTTGCAAATAATAAATAATAGGTATCCTCTGGGCTAAAGGAACTAAAAATTCCCCGATATTGGGCGGCTGTTTGCCAGGAGAGTTAAATGTTGATGCGTTCCTTAAACCTGTTCCAAGTGGTCTAATCCCATTATCCTTACCTTTAGGCATAGCAAGAAAATGTCTTTTGATACTTGATACTAATTTTCTGACATATTTTAGAACATCAATAAATGTCTGAAATTAATTTAAAGATTTTTGAGGAGCAAATTTGAGTCCTTTATTTAGTGTGTTTTTTTCAGCATTAGTGAGTGCTATTCACTTAGATTAAATATACCCTCACATGTAACCTCTTTCTCTTTTGGGAACGGCTCTGCTTCCCTCCACTGCATCCTCTTGTTTTCCCTTTTTTGCTTGTCCTTTCCTTAAATTATCCGTCTTAGTTCTTAAAGGAACTATACCCTGAGATCCATTTGGGCGTCTACTATTATCTCTTGATGGTCTATAATCCCATTCTCTATAAGTTAAATCTTCATCTTGATCCTCCAGATAGTTTTGTAATTATTAAACCAGTTTTCTGTCGGAATTTCATACCCATAGGAGGCTCTTGGGGAATTCTGATACTCATTATAATAGCTCCCTCAATTGGGTTTACTTTGTGTGTATTCATCATAATTACCAGTACAATCCATTTGGGGCTGTCTTCCTTTCTGGTATTGATATGAATACCTGGAGTATGCTGTCCAGTTCTGGGCACCAGTCCTCAGGAGGGACGTACTGGGAAATGGAGCGAGTACAAAGAAGGGCAACAAAGCTAATAAAGGGTCTGGAGGATCTTAGTTATGAGGAAAGGTTGCGAGCACTGAACTTATTCTCTCTGGAGAAGAGACGCTTGAGAGGGGATATGATTTCAATTTACAAATACTGTACTGGTGACCCCACAATAGGGATAAAACTTTTTCGCAGAAGAGAGTTTAATAAGACTCGTGGCCACTCATTACAATTAGAAGAAAAGAGGTTTAACCTTAAACTACGTAGAGGGTTCTTTACTGTAAGAGCGGCAAGGATGTGGAATTCCCTTCCACAGGCGGTGGTCTCAGCGGGGAGCATTGATAGCTTCAAGAAACTATTAGATAATCACCTGAATGACCGCAATATACAGGGATATGTAAATTGTAATACTGACACATAATCACACACATAGGTTGGACTTGATGGACTTGTGTCTTTTTTCAACCTCACCTACTATGTAACTATGTAACTATGTAACTATGTAATAATCATAATTGTCATATAACAGTTTAAATCCTCTGCTCTGATTATATTGTTGGGTTCTTCCTCGATTGTTAGAACAATTCCTATATTGGGGATACATATATTGATTTCTGGGGGAGTTATAAGGTTTATTCCTATGACAACCCTTCCCATTCTGTTGTTGGGGTGTATGTCCTCCCCCTCCCCCTGGTAGAACCCAAATCCCTATTTCTAGGGGTGGGTGGGTTAGGATTATTTTCAGGTGAAGGGTTAATTCCTTCATGGCTGTCCATGCCTTCTTCCCCTCTCTCTTCCGTATTTGAAATAATGGTATGTAATTCCTGCCATTTACAGACGCTTTGGGACTTGTAGTCCCCCACGTCTCTGATGTATTTCTTTTGTTTCTTAATTTTTTGTTCCTCTTCTTCTTCTATTATTATCTCTTTGAGTTCCCTAGTGTATACCTGATATAAACCATTTTGATTAAAAGAGAGGAGTTTTCCTTGATGTAACTAATCTCCTGCTGTAATTTTAAAGCTTTGGTTCTTTTCTTGGAAACTAAAAATTCCAAAAAATCAAGACTTACTTGTTAAAATACAAAAACATTCCTTAAAGGGAAACTAAAGTTTTTTTTTTTCAAATAACAAACATGTCATACTTACCTCCACTGTGCAGCTTATTTTGCACAGAGTGGCCCTGAACCTGCTCTTCGGCGGTCCCTCGGCGGCTCTCTCGGCTCCTCCCCGCATCAAATAACCCCCTGGGAGAAGCACTCTCCTGGGGGGTTACCTTGCGGCCGCATTCCCGAGTCCAGCATTCAGCATCGATAGATGCCGAATGCTGGGCTCGGCCACGCCCCCCCCCCCGGCAGTCGCATAATTGGATTTGATTGACAGCAGTGGGAGCCAATGGCTGCGCTGCTATCAATCTATCCAATCAAGAGCCGAGAACCCCCCTGCAGAGAGAGAGAGAGCGTGTCCCCGTGAGACAAGTTTGAGGGTTCAGGTAAGTAAAACGGGGGCTGGGGGGGCCAGTCATGGACAGGTGTTTTTTCACCTTAATGCATATGATGCATTAAGGTGAAAAAACACAAACCTTTAGTGTCCCTTTCTTTTCCATCCTTATCAGGATATACTGTACATTCCACCACAGACTTATTGGATCACCTTTTCCTTGATGTATCTTTCCAAGAAAACTATATCCCAAGACATATGCAGTTCTGCCACTAACACATTTTTTAGTCTCATAAAAATCCCTCTAATGCCATCATTATCTGGACTAGTTTTACCAAAACTTCTTTGGGATCTATTCTTCCAGTTTTGTGACATTCAAAAACATCTATAACCAATATAAAGTGTATTCAACTACTATTTAAAAGTGATATATGTGAAAAAAGTAGATAAATTGATGTAGGAGAGCCAAGCAGGGTCCAGCTGTCACTGGAACATATGGATGTGGATGGGAGCCCTGGAGAGCACTGGGAGACTATAAGATGACCAGTGGCCGTTGTTTTGATCAAACTATACTGCAACTGAGATCAATCTCAGATGATAGGAAGGGGGGTCTCTTTTTTGATTGATGCTGGTACTTTAAATAAGGCTGTATACAGCAGTCAGACTCCAAGCTTCAATTTCCCCTGAAAACGTTATTTGTAAAGGAACTTTTTTTTGAAAGCATATACATCACACTATGTGCAGTATGCTTCTTTTTTAATTATATGTTCCGTGCGGTAAGAGGTGTAGGCGGCTTGAGTGGCTGAATACTTGCAGTCCCACGGTCCTGTGGTGTCAGATGTATGCCCTGGAAACCATTCATGTGGGTCCTGTGATTTGTCAATGAGATCATTGGAAAGACATCTGAGTGGGTCTGGAGGAGGAAGGAGTATGGAATGGTGGTATAACAAGCACTTTTTGATCTCCTTGTGATATAGGGGTTATATTACAGGGTAAGAAGTTTGGCTATCTTTTCTGGTGGTGGTGGTGGCAGTGGCTGAATTGGTTTGCTTGCATCCTGGCACAAGAGAATTTGGATCTTTTGTTTTCACAAGCACTTTTGTGGACTTTTTTTTTTTTTTTTAATAAAAAGAGCATTACCTATGTTTGATGTTTGTGAACACTGAGGATAGTGCTTTACATGTACAGTATAGTTTAGAGTAATATTAATATTTGTATGTGGGTATTGTAGCAGGGTGACCCTGTGATACTAGGTAAAATGGTGGTTTATGCCAGATTTTGGGGAAGCAGGCACACTAATGGCTCAGGTGTGTGCTGGCTTCATATTGGAGCCAGAATTAGCGAGGAGGTCAGTGTGTGAGGGGGAGGCGCTGTGAGGCGCTTGTGTACAATGCTGTCCACATTATACCAAGGCCGAAGCCTGAAAGAGAGTGTCCAGGAGGGACAAGCGTAGCTAGGGAGCTGTATGGAAAGATGCAGAGCTAAGATACAGCATCTGCACATAACACTGGGATGTAATTGATAGTTAGGAAGACCAAAAGGTGTTTGATGGTCAGGAAGACCCTGTCGAGATACTTGGAGCAGTAAAACTGCCACAAGAGAGCCAGGAGGCTGAATGTCATGTCTTTGCAGTGATTGTGAGAACGCCTGTGTGGGAGGACCTATCTGTATGAACTTTGACTTGCTTTTAAAAAAAAGTGGGGCTGCCATGCCCTAAAATATAGTTTTGGGACTGTTGCAACACATTGTAAATACACCTACCACTAGAGTTAATAATAACTCCAATGTCACAGTATATTGCCCCGTACACACGGTCGGACATTGATCGGACATTCCGACAACAAAATCCTAGGATTTTTTCAGACGGATGTTGGCTCAAACTTGTCTTGCATACACACGGTCACACAAAGTTGTCGGAAAATCCGATCATTCTGAACGCGGTGACGTAAAACACGTACGTCGGGACTATAAACGGGGCAGTAGCCAATAGCTTTCATCTCTTTATTTATTCTGAGCATGGGTGGCACTTTGTGCGTCAGATTGTGTACACACGATCGGAAATTCGACAACGGATTTTGTTGTTGGAAAATTTTATAGCCTGCTCTCAAACTTTGTGTGTCGGAAAATCCGATGGAAAATGTGTGATGGAGCCTACACAAGGTCGGAATTTCTGACAACAAGGTCCTATCACACATTTTCCGTCGGAAAATCTAACCGTGTGTACGGGGCATTAATGTTGGCAGCTTTCCTTTTACATTTTTTTAAATGCTGAGTTGTGATTTGTAACACATTTTTACACATTGTGGGCATGTTTTTGTGTTTTTTTAGTTTATTTTTTTTTGCTTTTAAATTTTACCAACGAAGCACTGCATGCAACTAAGAATAATTTTCATTGAAACATCCTTGCAGTGACCCTTTTAAGCCTATTACAGGTTTCATTAGCGCCAAAACTACTATTATCCTCTTGTTTTGATAAGGGAGATTGGGAATTATTTTGTATATATCCTTATGGTGATTTTGTTCTATGTTATACTTCTGTGAGTGGAACTTGGTCCTTCCCTGGTAAAAAGAAAAAGTCACATGGCAGATTTGTAAAAAAAAAGGAAAACATATGAAATTAAAGTGGAGTTCCACCCAAAAATGAAACTTTCGCTTTAAGGGAGGTGACCCACTGACATGCCACATTTGGCATGTCATTTTTTTGGGGGGGAGCCGGGACCCTCTTTTCAAAGGGTACCGCTCCCACTTCCTCCCGGAGCACCGCGGCACCCGAAGGGGAGATCACCTCTCCCCCTCCCTCTCGGTAATCAGCTGGGACACGTCACAGGTCCCAGATGATTGCCCGCCAAGTCACGGCGCACAGCGCAGCTCATGCAAGCGCAGTGGGTGCCCGGCTGTGAAGCCACAGCCGGGCGCCCACAGTTACAATTCCGGTGCCGCAGAGAGGAGCGGGGCTTCATTCCCCTGCATTGCTGGACTCTGGGACTCTGAGTGCTAGTAAAATGACATAAATTGATTATGCACTACTTACTACAGTGAGTTGCCTTCTTTTTTTAAAAAAAAACCTTATTTATTAGACTTGTGTAATATTCTTATAGAAATATTGATAATTTTTTTGCTCACTTAAAATCCCAAGTCAAGCCAAAGCTTTATATTTATTTTTGGATAACATGAAAAGACTCTGTCCGGTTTTAAGTGGCATCTGTGTACAGTACCTATTGGGGAGATTTTTTCACACTTCTGTTCAGGACAGTGATGGGAAATCAGAGACACAGATAAGTAAAAACAATTTTAGCAGAGTTTTTTTTTTGTTTCAATCGTTTTTATTGAAGATTTCAATGAAAGATTGAACAGACATTGTCAAAAATCACATTCTTATTACATACAGTTGAAAGAATTACATATCAATATTCATTCGTCAATTGTGGTGAGAGTAATATAACTATAACAGGTGTTGAAGGTAAGATAAGGTGTGTGGATTATTATCCCCATGTACCCCGTGCGGGCTCATGCTGTAGCATGGGTGGTTGTGGTAACCTTCAGTCCCATGATGTAGAGACATTTAAACAGTAATCGTTAACAACTTAGAATAACATTAACCATTCGTACGAAAGGAAGTTAATACTCAGAAGTTTAGGTTGTATAACTTCAAGTGTAGGATTGTGTTGGAACGTATCTTGTCTAGAGTACTTATCAAACTTGAGTATAATTATGAGAGCTATTCGTACTTGTACGGAACTGTATGTAACGTGTAGTAGAGATAGTAGAAAGTAAGGTAGTTGGGGATAAATAATAGAAAGAAGAAAAAAGGGTGGGTGGGTGAGGGGAGGGGGTAGGAGGAGTAGTGGGTGAGGGTGGAGAGCATTGTCATGTATTGAGTGAAGAGAACAATGTGGATCGAGTATGTGTAAGTAGTATCAGAAAATTATCAGGTAAGTTTTGTGCGTACCAATTTGACCAGGGGTGCCATAGTTTGTGAATTTTCCCATAAGAGGGTTTTCCTTTTGAAATAATTAGTTCATATGCGAAGTGGGAGTGAACTAGTGTTATGACTTCTGTTAATGTTGGGGGTAAGTTTGTTTTCCATTTTCTAGTTATGAGTAACCTAGTAGCTAGAAGTATGTGTGTGATTACAAGTCTAAAAGATGGTGGTAATAGTTCAGTGTTCAAGTTCAGTATGGCCAGTTGTGGAGTGAGTTTGATGGGAAGGTGACAGATGTCTTGTATAATGTATTCCACCTCTTGCCAGAGGGTTTTTAAGACTGGACACGACCATAGAATGTGAGATAAGGTGCCTATGTGGTCACATTCTCTCCAACATTTGGATGAGGATTGTGGATGAAATTTGGCCAATCTCTGTGGTGTTAGGTACCATCTTAGGTGTATTTTATGCATTAATTCCCATAGAGAGGTGCAGCTAGTGGATTTGTATGTGGATTGAATTGCCTTTTGCCATTGTTGTTCTGAGAATTGTAGATGCAATTCTTTTTCCCAGTCTGTGTATGGTTTAGATTTTAGGAATACTGTTTTTTCCTGCAGAGTAGAGTATATTAGTGAGGTGCCTTTGGTAGGTGTGTTATTGGAGAAGTAGTAGTTCCACATTTTAAGTGGTAATTCTCCTTCTAATCGTGGGTGAGCCGATAGGCATTGTTGAATTCTGGTACAACTAAAGAAGTCTGTGGGGGGTGCTTGGTATTGAGATTGTAATTGGGTAAAGGGTTTATGCAGTATCTTAGCTCTGACGTCTGTGGTATGAGGGTTTTGGTCTGTTATCCATTTGGGAATAGTCATATCAGGTGACAGTAATTGTAGGGTTTGGATAGGTATTGGAATGCTTTTGGTTGGTAATTGGGACCATTTCGCGGAGTGTAGTATTGTCCAAGCCCTAACCGAAGCTTGTATGGTTGGCGAATATAATCGAAGATTTGGGCGTTTGATTGTAGTGCTGAATAACCAGTATTTAAGGTTGGGCCCTGGAGTCATGTTGTTTTCAATGTTTCCCCATAATGTAGTAGTGTGCGTGCTTACCCATTCCTTCAGTTGAGATAGAACGGTAGCTAAATAATAATCTTTAATATTTACGTATCCCAGGCCACCCGCCAGTTTATGTTTAGTAGTTTTGAGATGACTACATCTAGGTTTCTTACTTTGCCAAATGTAGTGGTGTACAATTGATTGTAGAGATTTGATGTATGTATTGGTAAGTGGAATAGGAAGAGTGCGGAATGTGTAGAGCAATCTAGGGAGTATGAGCATTTTAAATGCTGCTAGCCTACCAGTCCATGAAAATTCAAATTTTGAAAGTTTGGAGGTTTCTTTAATAAGCATCCTTTTCAGTTCGGTGTAGTTATTGGTGAAGAGGTTTCTGGTGCATTTAGTAAGTGTGATTCCTAGATATGATATACCTGTATCTGCCCATGGATATGTATAGAAGTTTCGTAGAAGGTTGCTGGTTATGGCATCTAGACCTAGGTCCAGAATATATGACTTATTTTCATTTACCTTATAGTAAGAAATGGTACTAAATTTTTGTAGTATAGATTGTATCGAAGCCAGGGAGGATATAGGGTTGGTTACCATTATGATGACGTCGTCAGCAAACAGGTTGATCTTGTGTTCTAATTTACCAATTTTGAAACCTGTGATGGATTTATTTATTCTAATATGTTCAGCCAGTGGTTCCATCATTAAGTTGAAGATTATGGGTGATAAGGGGCAGCCCTGGCGAGTGCCATTAGAAATTGGAAATGGTTTAGATAGCATCTCAGAGGTATAAACCTGGGCTGAAGGTTTTGAGTATAAGGCCATTATAGCGGAAAGAATGGGACCTTGGAGGCCGAATTTAAGGAGTGTAGCTTGGAGGTAGATCCAATTGACTCTATCAAACGCCTTCTCTGCATCTAGAGATAGAAGCAGAGAAGGCGTTCGCTCAGACTCAGCATGGTGGATTATATTAATGATTCTACGGGTTGCATCAAACGTTTGCCTACCTTTTGTGAATCCGGATTGGTCAGGGTGGATCAGTGAGGGCATAATATTTACTAATCTGGCTGCTATGAGTTTTGCATAAATTTTTGTGTCAATGTTCAGTAGTGATATGGGTCTAAAGTTTTGTGGTGAGGTAGGGTCCTTGCCTGGCTTCGGCAATGTAATGATTAAGGCATTTAACATTTCCTGTGGGAGAGAAGAGGAGGAGGCAGCGTCGTTGCACATTTGAGCCAAAAAAGGGGCTAGAATTGTACGGAATTCTTTATAGTACTCTCCAGTGAGACCGTCTGGTCCTGGGGATTTGTTGGATGGTAGGGCTGTGATGGTATCTAATACTTCTATTGGGGAGAATGGAGCATTAAGTATTGTTAGTTGCTCTGAGGAAACTTTGGGGAGATTAATTTCCGACAAAAAGTTTTCTATATCTTTTGAGCAAGGTTGGCTTATAGTGGAGTCATTTTTTAGATTATAGAGTGTTTCGTAATAATGGCTAAACGCTTCTGCTATGGCTTGGGGGTCTATCACTTTTTGTCCCGTGGAGGGATGGTAGAGGTGAGATATCTTGCTTTTAATATGTGACCTTTGATTCTGACTGCCATGGCTTTCCCTGCTTTGTTCCCAGTGGAGTAGTGTTAGCCTTAAATCTTTTCTGGTTTTTTTCATATGTGTCTAGTAGTAGGTTTCTTAATTCTTGTCTAAGAAGTACAAGTTTTTCTCTAAGGGCAGGATCAGGTTGATTTGGTTTTGGGCCTCTGTTATTTTAATTTGGGAGGTGATGGTATCAAGACGCTGTGATCTCCTCCTCTTCTCTCTAGCTCCTATTTGAATAGAATTCTCGGATGACCGCTTTATGAGCGTTCCATAAAACAGTGTTGCTTGATGTCGATCCTTGATTCAGCTCAAAAAATTCTTCTAGGTGTTTACGGATAGTAATTGAGTGTTCGGGTGATTGAATAATTGAAGCGTTGGCTCTCCATAACTTCGTACGTGAGGAAGTAGGCAATAACTCAAGGGTTATAGATACTGGTGCGTGGTCAGACCACGTTATCGTATCTAAAGATGATTCAGAAATTTTTGGCAGGGTCCACTTGTCGACTAGGAGTAGTCGATTCTGGTGTATGAGTTTGTGTCGATGGGAAAAGAAGGAGTAGTCTCTCTCAGTGGGATGGTGGCATCTCCATACATCATATAGGTCATTGTTTCGTAGGAACTGTCCCATAGGTGAAGTAATTCTAGTTTTGCGAGAGGAGGTATCTAGGGTATTGTCCGGAACTATGTTGAAATCACCGCAGATTATGAGATTTCCTTGGCGAAATTTGGCGAGTTTGGGCATCAACTTAGAGAGGAATCTAATTTGATTAGTGTTGGGCGCATACACCGTTACAATAGTGTATCTAGCATTGTCCAAGGTACAATCTAGGGCCAAATATCTGCCATCTTCATCAATTAAGCTGTTATGGAGCGAAAAATTGATTGTGTGTTTGAATGCAATTAGAACTCCATTTTTCTTAGTGGGGCCTGGAGCATGGTAGATGTTGGGGAAGGATTTGTTACTGCAGTGTGGCTTGCAGATTTTTTAAAGTGTGTTTCTTGAACACAGATGATGTCACATGAAGATTTTTGGGCTGTCTTCCATAAGGAAGCTCTTTTAACCGGATGGTTTAGTCCTTTGGCATTTAGCGAGAGGATTTGGGCATCTGGTGGGTGGTGTAGGGTAGAATGTGTGGTAGGTTTTTACTCACAGTTAGTAGTTGGTTCTTCTATGTAGAAAGATCTGGTGGTCGTGGTACTCGTGTCCTTTTTTTTCTTCCGTGCGCTCTCAGGAGAGAAGAGATGTTGGTTAAGGAAACTTTAGGGTGAGGAGAAAATAACGTGAGTTAGGAAAAAAGGGTAAACAAAACGTAAGAAACTAACAGCAGTTATTTAAAACTGGTACTGCTGTGATGTTGTGGGGTGTAAGTTTCGTGGAGCAATTTGCAACGAGCAAGCATCCGACCGGAGATGAGATAAAGTAGGTCATGTGCGATCCCACTATTCAGGTATAGGTTAGTGCTTACCGGAGTGACGGTTGTCGATGGGATGTGGAGAGTTTCCTCTGCGGTTTATTTGGGCTGAGTTGGGTGGGTCTGGGATAATTCCCCATATGTGGAGTAATTTGAGGCCTTCTCCACTGTGGAGATGTTATGCTTGGTTCCATTCTTGGTGACTAAGATCTTGGTAGGGAAGCCCCATTGATAGGGGATTTTGTGGTTGTTGAGTGGTTGGTAATAGTATTCAGTTGTCTCCGTAACTGGCGGGTGTGCTGTGAGAGGTCAGCGTATAGTTGTAGATTAGTATACGGGGCAGGTAGCTGTTCCAGGTGTCTTGATTTGAACAGAAGTTGGTCTTTAGCGTGAAAAAAGTGAATTCTCATCAGGGTATCACGTGGGACTTCAGCCGGGAGATGTGGGGGTTTAGGGAGCGATGGATGCGATCTATTATGGTTTCCATGGTGGTGAGCTCTGGCAGGAGCGTGGAAATTAATTTCCTCGCATATGCGTTTAAATCATGCGGTAGTATAGATTCAGGGACCCCTCTGATCTTTACATTGTTACGGCGGGACCTGTCCTCGAGGTCCGCCATTTTGGCCCTCATCCATTGCTGTTCGTCGCGTGTATGATCATGGGCGTCTACTAGATCATTTACCGTTTCGGTCATGTCTCCCATCTGCTTCTCTACCATGTGTAATTTCTGTCCCATATGATTCATTTGTGAGGAGAATCTGGAGAACATATTGGAAATGTCATTGTGAAGGGAAACTCTGAAGGAGATGAGCATCTCCTCATTGTGGTATCTAGTACAGGCTGGTTTGTGGTAGGGAAGGCTGCTATGGGGGATGGATGAGCTGGGGCTGTGTCAGACTCAAGGCTCACCTCAGATGTTGCAGATTCTTCATCCAAGCGCATCCGCGCTTTTGCAGGGCTGTTACCGGCCGATGAAGCAGGGGATGATGGTGAGGCATCAGGAGAGTGAGGATGTGGGGTTATTTGCAGTTCATCCTCATCAGGGAGATCTGTGTAGGCCGCCGAATTCCTGCATTCAGGGCCGCGGGCGCCATCTTGGATTTTCGGCTGCTGTGTAGTAATCTGTCAGTTTTCTTAGGCTGACGGTATTCTTTCCGTTTGCGGTTCATCACGGATGATGTAAGGGAGGAATCCAATGCTCTGATGTTCTGAGCAGTCGCTGGAGTATACCAGAATAGCGGGGATGTCGGTGTATAGTCCGGTCGGTGCAGGAGCTGTGTCACTACACGTCCATCTTGCTCGGCAGTTGGCCACGCCCCCTCAGCAGAGTTTTAAAGTTAGAATCTCTGACACCACACACCCATTTTTTCTGCAGACATCCTTTGGAGCTGGGGATCTGTTCCCCATCCGTCTGGTGGATTGGATGGCAGTCGGGTGTAAATGTAAAGACAGTCCGTTTGAAACCGCCCACACCATAGAGGAGAGCAGGCTGTGTCTGTGTCTGCTCTGCATAGGTGAGCGGACATGGACCAGCCATCTGCCTGCACAGCAGGAATCAGTGGAGCCTGCCCCATGTGTAAGGGACCTTATCTTTTTAATGAGTGTGCAGAAGAAGAGGTTATTAACACAGTGATAGGAATGCATTTAGGAGGTTTGTTAGGATAAGTAATACAGGGTTTAGGTAAACTTTTAGAAATTAAAGTGATTGTAACCTCTGAAATGAAAAATGAGTCAAGCACATCTTTCTATAACGTGTACTTGCTTCTATCCAAGGTACCCAATGCCATCTATGCTGACACCGACAATCCTGGGAGACCAACCCCTCACCCCCATCCAGCACACAGTAGGTGATTGACAGTCTCAGCTGTGCGTGTTTCCCTATGAACTGCGTAGAGGGTTTGTGTCCTTTCCGTTCACTCAGGCCTCAGATTACAGTCCACTCTTGGCTGTCTGCTGTGCACTGTGTGACATTGCATCCCTGTCCCCTGCCTCCTGAAGCTCAGAAATGCTTTGTAAATTCTGTACTCTGAACAGCTGTAGAGGAGAGAAGGCTGTAGATTTGTTTCACCTCTATGTATCACCTGTGGGCTAGTCACTTCACTGGGTATATATAAGGTTTTACAACCACTTTAATGTCAGGACTATGTTTTAAAGGGTGTTGGGGGAGGAAGGGGTAAAAATCTCAGTAGACATGTTTTGTGCTTCTTTTTTTCCCCAGAGGGCAAAGTGCATGTAGAATTTTGTCCTGTTTTGATAGGCGCTGCAGATGCTGACCTACCATGTCCTAAAAATGTTAAATATCACAAATGTAAATAGAGTAAATACAATCAAGTGTATTCAAATACAAATGTACAAACATGTACCATTAAAAAGCCAGAAACAATATTGCTTACCTTAAAGTGACATTAAAGTTTTTTTTTTTAAATAACAAACATGTCATACTTGACTGCTCTGTGTAATAGTTTGCACGGCGCAACCCCTATCTTCCTCTTCTCGGGTCCCCCACCGGAACTCTAGGCCCCTCCCTCCAGCCTAGTGCCCAAATAGCAAGCAGCTTGCAATAGTTGCTGCTCTGTGTGTCCATTCACACATGGAGCACAGCTCAGCCCAGCCCCTGCTCTCTCCTTATTGGCTCACTGACTGTAATTGACAGTAGTGGGAGCCAATGGCTCCCATTACTGTCTCAGCCAATGTGGATGGAGAGACCTTGGAGAGCCACTGCTCTTGTGCAGTCACTGGATCGAGATGGGGCTCAGGTAAGTTTTAGGGGGCCTGGGGTGCTGCTGCACACAGAAGGTTTTTTTTACCTTTATGCCCATACAACCACATTACTACTGTATACTTGAAAGAGGTAAATGATATGATATCAAATAACCAGTCAAAAAGGCATTCAGGTTGGGAGTTTATAGCAAGAAAACTTAACTTGCATTAGGAAGTCGGTATAAAAACTGAGATTAAGAGAGATAATGAGATCATGACATCAAGTGCCCAGGGTTGCTGCAGTACTTTCTACCAGCTAGTAACAGATAGTACATGGCGGAAAGAGGGCAGTGGCTAGTGCTGTGCTCTAGCTCCCCCATAAAAATGCCCATAAATTAGGCATTAGCCCAGGATTGAGCTGACAGCCAGCACAAACAGACGTAAAAATGCACTTTTATTGCATAGGGTCATGGATCAGAAAAGGATCAATCACTACATGCATTTGGTTACCTGGAGGATTCAAAAATGATTTTGTAATTCTGGTATTATTTCTTATTTAGAGGATTTATGTTAATGTTCAAGTGTTGCCGGCGCGCTTTACAAGTTAAAGATGTTAAATAGGCTAGGTGTCTATCCAAATTAAACTGCCATTTCTCTGCAACAGAAGACGTAGTATATTCACCTTTACAGTGGCCCAAGTCTCCTTCCTCCTCTTCATTTTAATGCCTGAGCCTCTATACATGTCATTGGCATTTAACAGTTACAGTATCATATGCACGTGTGTACTCCCCCACAGCATAATTTCCTCCTCCAACCCCTATGTCACCAGTCCTTGTGTTGTCAGATTGTTACTGCTGTTGTTAGAGAAATTCACTCTTTATTTGTCCTTGTGTACACTGTTACTGGGACAAAAAATTATGGAAATCCAACATTTTGCTATTGCCATTGGAAAAGCAATGGTGGATAAATATTTCAGTGCAGACATTGGTGACTACTGCTACATCACATGCCTGCCCCCATGTCAAAGTTGTCAAGTGAAATGCAGGAAGAGGAAACTGCAGTGCCATAGTAATTAGGCAGTGGCACTCTGGGCCTTACAGTAAGATCTAAAATCGGCCTCTTTAATCCAAGGTTTGGTACCGGGAAATGTAAGGAAAGTCCATTAAAAGTAAACTTTTCTTTAAAGTGGAAGTAAATCCTCCTATCGTTTTCAACAAAGGAAGCTGCCGTCTTGACCTTTGTTTACTCTTCAACTGCCATGATGCTGCACATATGATTGGTTATAACACCAGTCATTGGATGGTTTGACAGTTTGGTTAAGGACACAACCAATGTGACAGTTACATTCCTGGCCCGTGCCAGGAATGTAACTATTTTTTTAAACTGTAAGCCCTGTAGACAGGATAGGATTTTCCAACAACAAAACCATGGATTTTTTTCCGAAGGATGTTGGCTCAAACTTGTCTTGCATACACACGGTAACACAAGTGTTCTCGGAAATTCCAAACATCAAGAACGCCGTGAGGTACAACATGTACGACGAGCCGAGTTCAATAGCCAATGCGGCTCTTCTGCTTGATTCCGAGCATGCATGGACTTTTGTGCGTCAGAACTGTGTACACACGCTCGGAATTTCTGACAACAAGTTTTGTTGTTGGAAAATTTGAGAACCTGCTCTCAAACATTTGTTGGCGAAAATTTACGACAACAAATGTTCTATGGAGCATACATATGGTCGGACTTTCTGACAACAAGCTCACATCCAACATTTGTTGTCGGAAAATCCTATCGTGTGTATAGGGCATTTGAATCAATGGGTTTACTTCCACATTAAATAAAACCACAGATAGAACTTTACTAAGGAACTTTTTTGTTCAGTTTTTACATTATTTTGTATACAAAAAACAGTTTACAAAGACCATTGGATGGATTTTGCTCCTTATATCATTGCTAGCTTATGACTGGTTATAATAATAATGTACTATGAAATGACTATCAAATAGTGCCATTAACAGCAGGTAGACACTGGCTAGCATGACAACTCCCAGTATATAATGCATGGAATCCCCTAGTTGGACAAACATGAACAGACAGGAACAGAGTTCCAATACAAAACAGATGGACAAGAGCAGACAGTGTCATAACTTGAATCAACAAGATACACATACAGACAGACAGGACCAAATAATGAAGTCAATACAGGTCATATTAGGATATACAAATCAGAAGATCCTGGGTAAAATATAGAAACAGACCAAGGCTGAAGTGAGAGAGTCAGAAAAGTCTAACGTTGATTGATGTACCTGCAGTGGCTGATAAAGCCCCTAAAGAGCCACAAGGACAGAACAGATGAGACACAGGTGGAAGCGGAAACACAGACTGCAAAACAGCCCTGACAGGGAAATCACACTGCATCTGAGACGTAACAGTGGAAAACACATCAGTCTTGTGACAGGGTGAACAGAAAATAGAGTCATTACAGGTTAAGATCAAATAATGACTAATGAGACAAAATGCAGATTTATAGGAAATAGCAGGTTCCAATAGTTTATATTTTTTTATAAAATCTCTATTAAACTTTGCACACCTATGCATTATTTATGTATGTGAACAAAACATGCTAATCGAAAAGCTTTAGTGGAATAAAATAACAAATGCAGATAAAATAGCTCATACATCTTACTGACCCCAATGCCTTTTGCAAGACAAAATGAGTGGCTCCAGTACTGTGTAAGTATTATACCTATACAGAACCTGTCACTACCTATCAGCATCAATGTCTGCCTATTAGCCAGTGTAATTGCTGGCTCGCCATTGTAAATACCCTACACAGAACTTTTTCAGAAAAGGCAGGTAAACATGTGTGCGCTAAAGAAAGGAATCTAATGTAAGACAAATAATAACACAATGCATTTTGTGACACTCAAACACTTGTGCAGACATACATCTTGATGCCTTGAATTCACGTTGTTTTGAACAGAATGATTTCATACCATCATTACCTGAATTTAGGCTCAGCTGCTAACATCAATGTGCTCAGAACCTCAAGTACTGGTTCAATAATCTTTCATAAAAAATGAGCTGTTTTCAGCGTTAAAAAAATCTATAAGAAATAAAGATTGTTGGATGGCTTATGAATATCTCTAAAAAATTGCTTTCTATTTAAATGTGATTGCTTCTGTAGACAGAGTTCTGCATGGTTTATAGATCTACATTCGTATAGCAATGATATAGGTATAAGACTGGACAGACATGGTAAAGGGGAACTCAAGTTAATTGAAAAATTGCAAACAGATTTATAACAGTAGAGCAAATGCAGACTTCATTCAATGCCTCTCAACTGAGGGACTTTAATTATTTGTGTGTGATTGGTTGCCCTGACAATTAGATTCCTTTTCCTGTATAATTCCAAGTTGAGTAAAGCATCACTTATGCGTTACGCATGTAGCTTGCTATATTACTTTTGCAGTTTTACGGCAGTATTCTGCGAATGAAGGAACACTCAACTGGATTTTAACAAATCTTTCTTGAAGTCCTTCAGAAAATAGAAAATACACAAGAGAAATTATGTTTCCTTTTCAGCCAGTCTCAGCTCCTACACAATCTCTTTTCCTTTTTCTCATGTTTCTGTCTTGCCTCATTGGGAAGATTTCTTCTCAATTCTTGTCCTGATATTTTTGTTACCAGAAGTGAGGGGACCTCAGGTATGCAGAGGGACTTTGGCTGAACCTTGATCCGGTAAGGGATTCTACTGTTATCAGGGTAGTTGTTGTATACAAATCCTGGAGCATGCTGTGTTCTTATTCCATGGTGCTTGAGTGTTCTGTCCTAAGTAGACTTGCTACCTGCAAGGAAAAGGATCTTACTCGTTATCAGCAGATAAACAGGTGGGCTCCTAGACATCTTGTCAGGCAATGGTGGGCAACTGAAGACAACGAGACTGATGAGAAGCCTTTTTTTTTCCAAACAAATTTCTTTTATTTAAAGGTACAAAGCATTTACAGAAAACTCGAGCAGCAATTATACAGTGAGAGTAAGTAAAGCTCCAATATACCGTTATATAGAATATTTAAACACTTCAACTTAAATTCTTGCATGTAGGGGGTTTTAGACCCGCCTTGTGTTTCCGTATATGTTAAATTTCATCATCCAGCAATCTCTCAGGTGGGTGCCAACAATAAGATCAGCTGTTTCCATGTTTGGCCGGTGGTAGAGTAAAAGGGAGAGATTCATCCAGTACATTCTGTGATTATGATACAATTTCTTTCTGGGAGGAATGTGTATGAAAATTGAGGGGGGTTTGCTATGTGCTAGGTATGTGTATGGCTGCTGTGGCGAGTGATGGTGGTCTGTGCAAAATGGGTATAAGAAAGAATATGTGGGGATGAGTAGGGTGTAAAAGGGGAGAAAGGCTGGGGGGCAGGATAGGGAGGGAGGGGAAGGGAAGGGGAATGGAGAAGTTATAAGAGGGGGGAGTAGGGGAAGGGCCATCTCTGACTTCCCTCCTCAGTTTTAGTATGCAATGGGGGGTTCCAGTTAGAGTTTGGGTGTGTTTTCTGGTGGCCTATAGAGGGGATGGGATGACAGAATAAATCTTGGGTTGCAGAGGATGTGGGAATCAAATTGCGGAGGGCAGAGCTCCATGTAATCATGGTTGATTTTTTTAGGTTGGCGAAATGTAGAGAATTAAATATTCGTATGTTGTCTGGAAATGTAACCAACAAGCCCATTTTCTGCTAAATTTAGTTGGGGTGTCACGGGTGATATGAATCAGTTCTTCCATTTCAGCGACTTTACAGATTCTATTAAACCATTCTTTGACTGTAGGAGTTTGTGTCGAGTTCCAGTGCAATGGAATGCATTGCTTTGGTGCGCTGAACATGTGCATTGGTACGGATTAGTGATAGGATGTGATGCGGTGTACATCAGCGGTTTCCAGAAAGTTTGTGTGGGGGTGCAGGACCACCAAATGAGAAATTTCAATAAAAGTTCAAAACGGGACTAGACTATGTGGAGTTTTCTTCTCATATTTTTGGTGCCTGTGGATTTCATTTGAGGCTCTGACCCAGGACACCATGCGGAGCTAGCATCTGGATATCTGTTGAGGCTTGTATCTGTTGAGGCTTGTAAACTACAGCAGTTCGGTGAATTTAAACCCCAGAGGGGAGTGTGACACACTGTCTTTAGGAATCTGGTGAAAGGTGCATGTTTTACAGACAACACTAAGATTACCACCTGTGTCTACTTCGGACTCTTTCTCATCACCACCTGCTACCCCAGGTGTTTCTTTTTGTACATATATGTTGATAGACATTTATTAGCCAGTCATTTTAAATATTGACAGGAGCGCTGCTTTTGATGAATTGCTTGATACTGTGTAGTATTGGGAATTATTTATCTTATGAGAGGAATTTATCTGTGTGTTTAAGCGGCTGCTGATATACACATAATATGTGAAATAATTTGTTGTAATATTTAATTTTTATATTGTGTCTGCTGTTGAAATTTAACTACCATAGCGCTGAGATAAGGAAAAGTAGGTATCAGTGGTGTAATACCGTGTACACACGGGCGGACTTTTCGGCATCAAAGGTCCGACGGTCTTTCCAACGGACTTTCAACGGACTTTTGACGGACTTCTGACGGACTTTCGAATGAACGGACTTGCACATACACGATCACACCAAAGTCCGACGGATTTGTACGTGATGACATACGACCGGACTAAAATAAGGAAGTTGATAGCCAGTAGCCAATAGCTGCCCTAGCTTCGGTTTTCGGCCGTCGGACTAGCATACAGACAAGCGGATTTTTCGAATGGACTCGAGTCTGTCGGAAAGATTTGAAACATATTCCAAATCTAAAGTCTGTCTGATTTTTGACCGAAAAAGTCAGCTGCAGGTCCAATGAAGCCCACACACGGATGGATTGTCCACGGATTCGTCCCGTCGGACCAGTTAAGTCAAAAAGTCTGCCCGTGTGTACACAGCATTAGAGTTTTTTTCCTTTTTTTAATAGGTGTAAGTATACGTTTTGTGAAAGCAGTGCAAGGTAGGTCCTATTAATGGATGGAGGTGGATCTCTAATTGGATGTGGTGTGAGGTCATCCACGTTACTGATGCTAGAGGTAGGGTTGTGAAGAAAGCTTCCTATGTGACCCAATCTTTGCGGTTTGAGTGAACATTCCAGTCAACTATTCTAGTAAGGTGAGTAGTGGTGTAATTGTTTAGAATGTCTGGGAGGCCTATGCCTCCCAGTCGCTTTGGTCGAGTTAGCTGCTTAAGGTTAATTCTGTGTTTGCGATACCCCCAAAGGAATCTGGAGCAGATAGTTTTGTATGTTTTAAAAAAGGATAGAGGGACTAGAATAGGAATTGTCTGCAGAATGTATAAGAGTCTCGGCAGGGCATTCATCTTTAGGATTGCCGCTCTGCCAAACCACGAAAACAATGGTTTATTCCAATTTCTGTGGTCAGAGATTCTTTTATTTAGGAGGGGTAAGTGGTTTATTGTGTATAGGTCTTGGAGTCTGGAGGGAAGTTGTATACCTAGGTATGTAATTGAGTCATGTTTCCAATGAAAGGGGAAACTCTCTTTGCACTGGTCCACTAAATGTTGTGGTAAGGATATATTGAGAGCAAAAGATTTAGAAAAATTGATTTTGAGATTAGAGAGTAGGGATGAGCCGAACATCCCCCCGTTCGGTTTTGCGAACAGGCAAAAAATTTGTTTGAACACGCGAACACCGTTAAAGTCTATGGGACACGAACATGAAAAATCAAAAGTGCTAATTTTAAAGGCTTATATGCATGGTATTGTTTTAAAAAGTGTTTGGGGACCCGGGTCCTGCCCCAGGGGACATGTATCAATGCAAAAAAAAGTTTATAAAAAGGGCATTTTTTCAGTAGCAGTGATTTTAATAATGCTTAACGTGAAACAATAAAAGTGTAATATTCCTTTAAATTTTGTACCTGGGGGGTGTCTATAGTATGCCTGTAAAGGGGCGTATGTTTCCCATGTTTAGAACAGTCTGCCAGCAAAATGACATTTCTAAAGGGAAAAAAAGTAATTTAAAAGTGCTAGAGCTAGTGCCGGCTATAATGAATTGTTGGGAAAAAAAGTAATTTAAAAGTGCTAGAGCTAGTGCCGGCTATAATGAATTGTCGGGGAAAAAACATAATTTAAAAGTGCTAGAGCTAGTGTCGGTTATAATGAATTGTCGGTCCGGCAATACACATAAAAGTTCATTGATAAAAACGACATGGAATTTCCCCACAGGGGAACCCAGAAACAAGATTAAAAAAAAATGGCGTGGGGTCCCCCTAAATTCCATACCAGGCCCTTCAGGTCTGGTATGAATTTTAAGGGGAACCCCGCGCCAAAATAAAAAAAAATGGCGTGGAGTCCCACCAAAGATCCATACCAGACCCTTATCTGAGCATGCAACCTGGCAGGCCACAGGAAAAGAGGGGGGACGAGAGAGCGCCCCCCGAACCGTACCAGGCCACATGCCCTCAACATTGAGAGAGTGCTTTGGGGTAGCGGCCCCCCAAAGCACCTTGTCCCCATGTTGATGGGGAGAAGGACCTCATCCCCACAACCCTTGCCCAGTGGTTGTGGGGGTCTGCAGGCAGGGGGCTTATCGGAATATGGAAGGGGACCCCCAGATCCCAGCCTCCAAATGTACCACTACTATTTCACAAAAAATGTGTGAAAATGGTAAAAAAAGACACTACACGCCTTGGGACAAGTTCTTTATTAAAAAAATAAAACTGTCCCATGGAGTCTTCATCTTCTTCTCACGCTCCGATGGACCGGAAAAAAAAAAGCTACAAGCCGCCTACGATCTGCCTCCATGGGAGGCACCCGCCATAATGATGGGCCTCTAAGGAGACAGTTCTTTTATAAGTGAGGGCGGAGCCACACAATGTCATCGCTGGGTGACCCCACCCCCCTCTGACGTAAGGGGATATCCTCATGGCTTTCCGTAGCATCAGAGGGGGTGAGACCACCCGGTTATGCAACCAAGTGACCCGCCCCCTCTGACGCTACGGGAAAGCCATAGGCATACCCCCTTACGTCAGAGGGGGGTGGGGTCACCCAGCGATGACATTGTATGGCTCCGCCCTCACTTATAAAAGAACTGTCTCCTGAGAGGCCCATCATTACAGCGGGTGCCTCCCATGGAGGCAGATCATAGGCGGCTTGTGTCTTTTTTTTTTCGTTCCGTCGGAGCGTGAGAAGAAGAAGACTCCGTGGGACAGTTTTATTTTTTTTAATAAAGGACTTGTCCCAAGGCGTGTAGTGTCTTTTTTTACCATTTTCACAAATTTTTTGTGAAATGGTAGGGGTACATTTGTACCCCGTTTCCATTTCACACAGAGGGGCAGGATCTGGGGGTCCCCTTGTTAAAGGGGGCTTCCAGATTCCGATAAGCCCCCCCACCCACAGACCCCCACAACCACCGGGCAAGGGTTGTGGGGATGAGGTCCTTCTCCCCATTAACATGGGGACAAGGTGCTTTGGGGGGCTGTTACCCAAAAGCACCCTCCCAATGTTGAGGGCATGTGGCCTGGTACGGTTCAGGAGGGGGGCGCTCTCTCATCCCCCCTCTTTTCCTGCGGCCTGACAGGTTGCGTGCTTGGATAAGGTTCTGGTATGGATTTTTGGGGGGACCCCACGCCATTTTTTTAAAAAATTTTGGTGCGGGGTTCCCCTTAAAATCCATACTAGACCTGAATGGTCTGGCATGTATTTTGAGGGGGACCCCCACGCCATTTAAAAAAAAAATTTGGCGCAAGGTTCCCCTTAATATCCATACCAGACCTGAAGGGCCTGGTATGGAATTTAGGGGGACCCCCACACATTTTTTTTTTTAATTTTGGTTCGGGGTTCCCCTGTGGGGAAATTCCATGCCATTTTTATCAATGAACTTTTATGTGTATTGCCAGACTGACAATTCATTATAGCCGGCACTAGCTCTAGCACTTTTAAATGACTTTTTCCCTCAACAATTCATTATAGCCGACACAAGCTCTAGCACTTTTAAATGACTTTTTTCCCCGACAATTCATTATAGCCGACACTAGCTCTAGCACTTTTAAATAACTTTTTTTTCCCTTTAGAAATATCATTTTGCTGTCAGACTGTTCTAAACACGGGAAACATGCGCCCCTTTACAGGCATACTATAGACACCCCCCAGGTACGAAATTTAAAGGAATATTACACTTTTATTGTTTCACTTTAAGCATTATTAAAATCACTGCTCCCGAAAAAAAAGGCCATTTTTAAAACTTCTTTTTGCATTGATACATGTCCCCTGGGGCAGTAGTTTAATTGCTTGTTCCCATTCTTTGATGGTGATCAGGGATTTCAGAGATGTGGTGGCTTCTTCTGAAATTTTCCCAGGGGAAAATTGGTCAAGGAACAACTTAATATCCTTGATTCTTTTAGAGGGAGGGACAATGGGGGTTCTGATACGTTGCAGTCATATAGTGAAGAGTAATAATTTTCAAATTCCTTTGCTGTTATTGTTTTTCATGATTGCCTTACCTGTAGGGGAATGTAATTGGTGTATTGTGTTGCTGGCTCTTTTTGTGCGTAGTGCTTGAGCAAGGAGGTGGCTACACTTGTATCTGAACTTGTAGAAGAGTTTCTGTGAGAGGGCGAATTTTCTCCTGAGGTTATGGCCTAGCTCTTCCTGTATGTGTGTACGAGTTTCAATAAGATCTGTGTGGATTTGTTGAGCTAAGTCTCGCTGCTGCTGTTATGGATATCAGTTTACCTCTTACTACACATTTATGAGCCTCCCATTGTGTCAGTTTAGAAGTGTCTAGTGTGTCACTGTAGTGAAGTAGTCGACTAGACAACTACGGACCTCTAGTTCCTTTGCCTTGTCTGTCAGACTGGTTGGGTCTAGTCTCCATATGTGGGTTTGTTTAAGTTTCTCAGGCAAGGTAAGTATGATTGAGATGGTGGTGGTCAGATAATGTCATTGGTTTTATGGTTGCTGCTGTCAGTGTTGAGAGGTCCTGTTGTGTAAGGAAAATATAGTCAAGACGGGAGTATCTGTTGGGGGGGCCGAGAAGAAGGTAAAATCTTTGTCTTTCAGGTGGAGGGTGCGCCAGGTGTCATGGAGTAGCAGGTCTTGAAGACAGCGCCTGATTTGTCTAATTGCCCTATATGGTAGGTGGGATTTGCCCAAGGAGGTATCTAACAAGGGGTCCAAGGGGACATTAAAATCTCCTCCTAAGATCAGGATCCCTTCTTGGAAGTTAGAGAGAAGGCCAGTGATGCTACGAAAAAAAGGGGTCTGAGATGAATTGGGGCTATATATATTTGTTAGTGTGATCGGTTTATTTCTGAAAGTGCCTTTAAGAAAGATGTATCTACCCTGGTCGTCAATGAGGGTATCCATAATTTGGATGGGTACATTTTTGGAAAGGAGTATAGAGACTCCGTTAGATTTTGAGATCAGGGAGGTGGCATGAAAACTATGGGGGTAATGGTAAGGTTCTGTATTGCTTTGCCACGGAAGTGGGTTTCCTGCAGGAAGATTACGTCTGCTTTTATGCTCCGCATGTTGGACAGTAATTGCAAGTGTTTTTCTGAGGTATTGAGGCCTTTGCGTTGAGGGATAGCAATTTCAAGGATATGTCGGAGGTTAGTGACTTGGGTGGTGTCATATTGATAGTGTGTAAGGGCTGTAAAGTGTCAATGCAGTACTGAGGTAGGGAAGTCAGAGAGGGAATAGGGGTAAGGGAGATAGAGGAGGGGGTGGGGTGTGTGCTCAGGGAAGGGCTGCGTGGGGTGCTTGCCGTGAACATGGTCAGGGGCCAGGCGGGAACCTAATTTCCCCTCTGGTCCTATTTGACAACATATGGGGGGTATTTTGACATGGAGAGAAAATAGGTGGTTAATGTGGAGAGACAGGTAATTAATGGTTTGCCTTCCTATTGGAGGTTGCATCTAGGAGCCATGGGTTAAACTAGAAACACAGTTGTAGGAAAAAATACACTGGCTTTTGTGACCATAAACCAATGCGAGTCAGGGTTAGTAATGCGGTTTAGAGCCAAACATAACTTAGTAACTTGAAACCAGAAGGTGGAGGTTTACATGGCACACAGTGGAGAACCAAAGCTTTAAACACCCTATACAACCACTTTTACCTACAGGTAAGCCTATATTAAGGCTTACCTGTAGGTGATGGAAATATCTCCTAAACCGCCAAGGTTTAGGAAATATTTACAATAAAGCTGTGCTCCAATCTCTATGGTGCATGAGCCGATGTCTACGGCGCATGCACACTTTAGGAAGCGCAGATCGTGCCGTTTCTAAAGGGGTCATGCCGTGACTGGCATCTCCCGCACACATGCATGGGAGTGACGTCACGTGACTCCGGCCAGTCACAGAGCCGGAGTTCGCGGCCCCAGAAGGAAGAAGGATGAAGATGGACCCTCGCTGCTAGTGGGGACAGCGGTGACAACGCAGGCTTCAATTTAAGGTAAGTGAAACATAATGGGCTACTCTGCGATGCAGAGTAGCCCATTATGCTTTATCTTTGCAGGAAAATAAAGAGGAAGTAAAACCCATTTTGCTTGTTTTTGCCGCAAAAGATCGTGATGCTCATCTCTGAAATGTTCCAATGGTAACGGTGTGGTCTGGATTCCGAGAGGTTCATGCACAGGTAAGGATCCCACAATATCTCTATTGCCGCGTACACGCGGTCGAACTTGCCAATGGGACAAGCTCCGTCGGCTTTTGCGATGGAAAAATTTAGAGCATGTTCTCTATCTAAGTCCGTCGGAAATGCCGACAGAAAAAGTCCGATCGGGCATACACACAGTCAGATTATCCGACCAAAAGCTCCCATCTGACTTTTTCTGTCGGAAATTCCGACCGTGTGTACGCAGCATTACACCCACTAGACCTTTTTACCTACATGAACAGACACACACCTCCCCACACTCAACATTATGATTTGCAACGAATTTCCACATGTGGTTCATCCGAGCGATACATTCGTTCTAGTTTGATGGATCGATGGATGCATGCCCTCCTCGGAATCAACGGACCCACGCACATTCTCTTTGGATGTTGATAATACTGTTTTTTTGTTATTGTTAAAGAGAAAGTAAACCCTGATGAGATGTTATATGATCATGGTATCATTGTACAATTATTACCTTTTAAGGGAGGTAAAGGCAGGTGAGGGTAGAGCTGGAAGAACAGAGAGAATAATAATAAAAAAAATTAAAATTAAAAAAACACAGACTTTCTTTATTCCCTGTTTTGCTGGAATGTGAGTAGGGAAGGACAGTGTCTTAATGGTCACTGTGCATTCCCTGTCAATCAGGGGGCTCCCCAAGTTTAGGGACTTTAAGGTTTGAACTATGCCCTTTAAATCAGGCTGCTGTTACATTCTGTGTAAAAATATGCCATTATACTGTTTAAAAACAGTGTGTTTATTGCCACTGTTTATTGGTACTGTTGTTGTTTTATCCTGATGGGCATCTTAACTTGCATAAACAACCCTTTTATCAACCTTGAGGTTTGTCTGCTTAATACTAGGATCACTAACATCAGGAATAGGGAAACCCAAATATCAGCGGCTGCTTTGGGGGTGAACACATAAATAAGGTATAAATAGTGAAGTACATTCACGCAAAACTTGTTAGGAGTCAGTCTCGTGCTCCTACTCCTGTCCCCACCATCAGGCACTCTAGGCGGTGCTCACTTTCTTGCTGCCTGGCAGTGAGGACAGCCCTGATTGGTGATAGGCATCCTCATTGCTAGGCAGTGGGTTGATCTATGTAAATAGCCTTCCTTTTCACTTTGATTGTCCAGCTGGCACACACCCTGTGTCTGGCTGCCCTGTCCCTATTTGTTGCACTCCTCTGGTGCTTTATTTATGCATCACACACCCAGGGCTCTGCTGGTTGTGAGTCTGCTACCTAGGTCCCTATCTGTCCTACTTGACTGCGTACTGTGCTACCAGTCAGTGAATTCCTAATTGCTGACCCTTGTCTTGTACCCTGACTACTCCTTTTTGGTTTGTCACCTGACTTGACTTTAGAACTGTTTACTGAATTATGCTTGCTCATTACCTTCTCTGACCTTGGAACTGTTTACCAGATTACGTTTGCTTGCTGACTGCTTTAACTTTAGAGAGTTCCTGAACAGCTATTGCCTTTCATCTAACCAGCCTTAAGACTACAGGTGCCTTTTCCTACTATTTTCATTCAGTCTCAGTGTCATCTGGCCAGGAATTATAGCACTGTGTTCTAAGACTAACGGGGGCTAAATACCAGTAGGTCCTCCTTAAAGGAAGGAGGGCTGCTAAAGGTGGAAAAAACACTCACCAGCTAAAGTTCCTGACATAGACATTGGGCTGAACATCACAGTACTGTGACCCAATGCACAAAACACCACAATGCAAAACACTTACTTTGTGGTAGGATACCTGATATGCAGCACACAGTAAAGTTAA
Organism: Aquarana catesbeiana; assembly: GCF_042186555.1. Taxonomy (NCBI): domain Eukaryota; kingdom Metazoa; phylum Chordata; class Amphibia; order Anura; family Ranidae; genus Aquarana; species Aquarana catesbeiana. The sequence goes on along the minus strand of NC_133327.1, from coordinate 168,111,953 downwards.
TGAACCTTATATCCAGCATGACAGCATGACTTCACCTGACCCTATTACTATATACAACTCCAACAAAGTATCAGGTGTAATGGAGGATAGGAAAGAGGAGACAGGAAAGGGTTACTTTTAGAGACAAATATATGTTTATTATTAGTTATCAAAAAGAAAAAAAAAAAGCAGTACATATAAAAACATTTAAAGTCCACCCTATTTCCAGAGGATATAAAGAAAAACCTTGCGAGCCACAGACGGTCTAGTGCCTACAGAATAAATAAATGAAAATAACCAGCTGCAAACGCTGATCGCGTTTCATAACCGTGCAATAGCGAGATATATAAATAAATGCGTTGTGCTAGAAAAAATATGGTATCCAAAATTAAAATCTGTATGTGATAAAAATAAATACCAATATATCTTAAACAATAATTCATAAATAACAATCTCTGATGAAAAAATTAATTAATAAAGTGCAACGTGCATATATAATGCTGAGATCCAAGTGCAAACTCAAGCTGAAAAGTGCACACTATTTCCAAAAAATACTATATAAATAAAAAAGTTCATAAATAATGAATATAAAGTTTTAAAAGTAACACAGTGTCCATCAATAGTGACGTCGAGCATGCTTATCCAGAGAGTGTAATAGAAAAAACCATGCTCAGTGCTCTCCGGTGACTCGCCAAAAGCTTATACGCTCACCTCAGAGCGAGTGACACAGTAACCAAACTATGTCAAATCACACTTTGGAGCCACTCCTGGGCTCTGTAATGCTGTGCAGGTGCCGACCTCCAACTTGCTCAGTCAGTAACGTTCCGCATCATAAATAAAAAAAGAAACTCCATAGTGTAACATCATAAGGATTTATTCTAAAAAAACACACTCCCCGCAATGGGGTACTCACATTGCACAGGTGCGTAAGTGCACCATCCTATAAAGGCTTTCCAATGTGAAACAGACCGCTGGTATGGTGTGTAGTGTGGTATGCTTGTCTTGTCTCTTCCTCCGTGCTGACAGCTACGTCCTGGGACTTCCCTGTGGCATTCCCCGTGATGTCAGAGGGGGGCGGGGTCACCCGTTACATAACCCTGCCCCCTTCTGACGTCACGGGGAATGCCACAGGGAAGCCCCGTCAAGTCCCCGTGTGACAGAGGGGGCGTGGTCACTGGGTGGCTCTGCCCCCCGCTATTTAAGAACCGTCAGAAGAGGAGAAGCGTCACACAGCGGGAGCCTCCTTCCATGCCATCATGGATGCGGAGCGGCCCGAGGAGAATAAGGGAAGAAGACGCGCGGATGAAGATGCAGGATGAGAACACCGGAGGAAGAACCAGAAGAAGAAGAAGATGGAGGAAGAAACCAAAGGAAGATAGAAGATAGAAGAAAGAAGATAGAAGAAAGAAGAAAGAAGAAGCATTTAAATAAAGGAATTGTCAAAAACTGTCTCTTGTCATTTTTAACATTTTTGAGTTTTTTTGTGAAATGGTAGGGGTACAAAAGTACCCCCTTACCATTTCACACAGGGGGAAGGCTGGGATCTGGGGGTCCCCTTGTTAAATGGGGCTTCCAGATTCTGATAAGCCCCCCCGCCCGCAGACCCCCACAACCACCAGGCAAGGCTTGTGGGGATGAGGCCCTTGTCCCCATCAACATGGGGACAAGGTGTTTTGGGGCTCGTCCCCCCTCTTTTCCTGCTGCCTGCCAGGTTGCGTGCTCGGATAAGGGTCTGGTATGGATTATTTGGGGGACCCTACCCCATTTTTTTTAAATTTTGGCGCGGGGTTCCCCTTAAAATCCATACCAGACCTGAAGGGCCTGGTATGAAATTTAGGGGGACCCCCACGTCATTTTTTTTATTTTTAATATTGGTTCGGTGTTCCTCTGTGGGGTATTCCCATGCCGTTTTTATCAATGAACTTTTATGTGTATTGTAGGACCGGCAATTCATTAATAGCCGCGAGTAGTTTTAAATGGCTTTTTTTCCTTTGAAATGTCATTTTGCTGTCAGACTGTTCTAAACATGGGAAACATGTGCCCCTTTACAGGCATACTATAGACACCCCCCAGGTACGAAATTTAAAGGAATATTACACTTTTATTGTTTCATTTTAAGCATTATTAAAATCACTGCTCCCAAAAAACGGCCGTTTTTAAAACTTTTTTTTGCATTGATCCATGTCCCCTAGGGCAGGACCCAGGTCCCCAAACACTTTTTATGACAATAACTTGCATATAAACCTTTAAAATTAGCACTTTTGATTATTCATATTCGTATCCATAGACTTTAACGGTGTTTGCGTGTTTGAACAAATTTTTTGCCTGTTCGCAAGTTCTGGTGTGAACCGAACAGGGGGGTGTTCGGCTCATCCCTACTGCAGGGACCTGTAACTAGGTGCGTCTTAGTTGTGATGTACAGTGTAAATACCTACCAAAAGTATATAGACCTATTTTTGTACGTAATTTATTTATACAGTTCACCATCCAAGTTGTTTCCCTTCCCACATCCAACTTAATTCATGGAATGCCCTTGCTCCTGGGCCCAGGAGCCATTTTTCAATTTTTCACAGCTGGGGACCAGCTGTATTCTGGTGGGGGGGTAAGTGTATCACCCTCTACCTTAGGTAAGTTGCTAGAGTTAGTTGTTTGTGTTTTGTTACAGCCTATGCAGGTAAGTTTAGGCAGGCCTAGCTGTGAGCTAAGCCTGTTTTTTTTTAATCTGGGGGCTGGGGAGTGGTTTAGTGTAGTAGCAGGTGACTGACGTGTACTTCATCTCTCTGGCGCCTCCTCTGTTTCCAGGGGATTCTGGAAAAAAGGCAGTGAAGAGGATGGGAGTAGCATGGAGTGTATCTGGGAGCCCTGACAAATTCCCAACTAGGATTGGCAGGAGGCAGGCTTCCTATATATACTCATGGTCAGCCTGCTGTGGGAGGAGTTGTCGGTTGGAAGAACTGAGTGATGGAGTTTTAGACTGTCGTGGGCCTTGGGGGAACCCCTTTTCTGGGCGGGTGACCTCGGGCCTAGAGCTTAGGAGATGGGAGAGAGCCTCTCTTTATACTGTCATTGAGAGGTGTCCTGAACAGGAGCAGTAGGAGAACAGTGGGGAGCACTGCCGGGCAAGTCATTCAGGAAGGATCCCTCCCTGGGGTCTGTAAGTGAGAAGCACAGTGAGAAGCTCTGGGATGGACATACCAGGATTGGGTGTGAAGCCAGAGGGAGAAACTGTGATGTCGTTGAAGTCAAGTTGCTGCAACCAAAAGGGTTGACAGGTGTAATGAGCCCCTTTGCTCGCTCAGTTCCACTCTCCCGACACTCCTCTGCAGCTATAGAATCAGATTGCAACGTCTGATAGTTCGGTCATCCAATGCTCTGGGATTAGAACTTCAGCTATGTGCCGTTCTAACCCAGTTGTGATAGCTCAGAACAAACACCAGGCAGGCTGTATGTAAGTTCAAACAGGAATCTCTCTTTATTGACAAAATACAGGCTTTTATACACTCAAAGTGGAGGTGCAGACCTCCTGCTCATATTACTCTAACAATACAGCTGTAACCTAATTAACCTAATTAACATGAGCTAATTAACTAATCCCTTTTAGACAGCCTAGATGACTCAGACATGACCGTTAGGCCAGACTGGCCGTCTTGTAGTTCAGAAAGTCCAATCAACATTATCACAATCAACATAGACTCTTCTTCACACAATAGCAGAGTTAATTAACACAAATAACAATGGGGATCTAATGACTCTTAGATCCCATAGTAGACTTATTTACAATACACATTTTAGCAGACAATAGACAGACAGGTGTTGGAATTTACATCAGCATCTCCTAACAGTATCTGTCCCCGCATTATGAATCAGCCACTATTCCAATATGGCAAATCCAGGGTCCCCAGACATACAGCTCACAAAGAGCACCGTTCCCCCAAATGCAAGGGCTCCCGATTGATCGGCAAGAGGCTAACATACAGTCCCCTCCAAAAGTCTCTTTCCCGGCTAGGTCTGTCACATTTCTCCCCTTTCAGCAGGAGACCAACACAGGAGGAGACCCCAGACGGGTTGACTCCGAAGTTAGTCAGCAGTTCCAGTCCTCTAATGCCTGTACCCACACAGTACCCCAAACAAATTGTTCCAAACAAAGTATTACTCACCCAGCCAACCTCTGCCTCTCTCAGAGAACATATCCGCCGCTGGAGAGAGGCCTGGACTGGCCCTTCTCCCTGGAGTCCTTTCTGCCACTGGAGAGAAGACAGGGTGTCTGGGCTCACTCCGTCATGCTGTTGTGCATCTGGGCCGACTGCCCAGCATCCCTGGGGTATACAGGTGGAGACTGAAGTCCCATCCACCTTCACAGGACATCCATCCTCTGTTAGTTGAGGGCAGAGTCCAGCAGTACTCGGCCCTGTTGCCAGCCCTTCTGCTGGAAACCCCACACCATCTGCTCCGGCTAACTGTTGGGGAGGGATGACGAACACCTCCTCTCCCTTCTCCCCCTGTATCCTGATCTGCTGCTGGGACGTGACCACCTCCTTCTCACCCTGAGCCTCCGGAACCGCCGCAGGTGTAGGGCAGAGATCTTGGACCCTCTGTCTGGTTGCCAGCGCTTCAGCTGGGGAAGTTCCTTGTGACTTCACAGATACTTCTGTTGGTGCTGGGCAGAGCATAGTGAAGTTTGGCCCTAATAACAGCTCTTCTTCTGCTGGAGGCTCACCAGGTTGTTCTTCCTCAGCAGAAAAGTCTATCAAATCCCCTGTCTCTGCAACTGGTGTCTGGGGATAAAGGTTCACCATCTCCTCTCCGTGGAACCCAGAAGATGCTATCAGTGCTGGGCAGAGGTTAGCAGAGCTCTGCCCTGTTGTCAGCACTTCAGGTTTGGGGACGGCAATCTTCAGATTTTCCACTGCCGATTCTCTGGTATTCTGCTGGACAGGCACATTCCTCCATCCAAGATCATCCAATGCAGAAACAGGTTCATCAAAGTCAGTCAGCACTTGCTGCATCCGCCATAAGACCTCCGCCTCCATAGCTGCGGGTGCAGGTTGGCAAAGCACACCGTTACTCTGCCACATTGTCAACTCTTCAGCCAGGATTTCAGAGTTGTCAACTGGTATTTCCTGATAGTCCCAGGCAAAGGGAGCACCACCCTGCTGCTGAGCAGAGTCTAACAGCTGTTTGCAGGCGATCTCCAACTCCCATTCCTCAACGGCCAGAAACTCCAAATCTTCCAGTGCCCAGTGCACTTCTGAGACATTCAGTCTCTGCTCTCTGTGCTCCATTATTTCCTTCAAACGCCACTCCCAATCACTTCCAAAGTCCGGGTCCCTGGACAGCCTCCAGTATAACAATCCCAGGTCATTGTAGTCAAAGCCTTCCGTGGGGCTGTCATCCGCTGTCCATGGGCACACTTGGGCTACATACCACTGGAGGGCTCTGTAGCTCTCGTCCAACCGCATTTCTGCCCGGATCAGCCTGCTTAACTCGGCTGTCCACTCCTGGTTCGGCTGTTCCCCCAAAAACAGCATTCGCACTTCATACTGCGACCAGTACCTCACATGGACGGAGGGGAGAACTTTTCCCTGGTGTCGCTGCTCACGGGCTAGCGCTTCCTTCCAGAGCTCACAGCGGACAGAATCAAACCATTCTAGCAGGACCTGCTCTGATACTGGTCCTCTGTGCTGTATCTCCTCTCGCAACCTCCTTCTGAATTCCTCATCCATGGTGGCTGGTATTTCTCCTCTCCTGCTATCCTGCTACCTTGGATCCAGGTGATGGTTTGGATGTGTTCACGGCAAGTAAGCACGATCCCACCATTCCCTCCACGACTCTCAAGTAAGTCTTTCAGCGTGGCTCTCCTGCAGGCTGGTTTGGAGTGTCCCAGTAACTGGAGAGCAAATCCCACTGCTGCCACCAATGTAACGAGCCCCTTTGCTCACTCAGTTCCACTCTCCCGACACTCCTCTGCAGCTATAGAATCAGATTGCAACGTCTGATAGTTCGGTCATCCAATGCCCCGGGATTAGAACTTCAGCTATGTGCCGTTCGAACCCAGTTGTGATAGCTCAGAACAAAATCCAGGCAGGCTGTATGTAAGTTCAAACAGGAATCTCTCTTTATTGACAAAATACAGGCTTTTATACACTCAAAGTGGAGGTGCAGACCTCCTGCTCATATTACTCTAACAATACAGCTGTAACCTAATTAACCTAATTAACATGAGCTAATTAACTAATCCCTTTTAGACAGCCTAGATGACTCAGACATGACCGTTAGGCCAGACTGGCCGTCTTGTAGTTCAGAAAGTCCAATCAACATTATCACAATCAACATAGACACTTCTTCACACAATAGCAGAGTTAATTAACACAAATAACAATGGGGATCTAATGACTCTTAGATCCTATAGTAGACTTATTTACAATACACATTTTAGCAGACAATAGACAGACAGGTGTTGGAATTTACATCAGCATCTCCTAACAGTATCTGCCCCAGCATTATGAATCAGCCACTATTCCAATATGGCAAATCCAGGGTCCCCAGACATACAGCTCACAAAGAGCACCGTTCCCCCAAATGCAAGGGCCCCCTATCGATCGGCAAGAGGCTAGCATACAGTCCCCTCCAAAAGTCTCTTTCCCGGCTAGGTCTGTCACAGCAGGATTTGCACCGGACTTTCTGGGATCAGTAGTCCACCAAGTTTCAGTTAGCACAAATGTCCTTTTTCATCGCTATTTGGTTGCTACACCAAAGGGGACTGCAGACCCCTGCCAGCAAATGGCTATTATTGAACTGTTGGGACTTATTCAGAGCAAGGCCTAACCATGTGCTAATGGTGACAGAAATCTGGGATTCCACAGTAGAGAAAGCAAAGTGATCTCAAGTAGTTTGCTGGTGGAGTGTGGAGCTTTAGAGACTGTCAATATAGATTCAACTATCTTTGTTCAAACAAGCAAGATTCATTATTTGGGCATCACATGTCCCTTTTCCCCATCCAAGTTTAATCCCCTAAATAAATTAACAAAAAACAAGCTAAGGGACTGTTCATTGACTGGCAAAGTGTATCTGAAGCGAATGCCTGGCCAAGCAGGGTGACGTGTGGAACTACTATACGCAGTGACCCCACAGGGGCACCGCTACAGATAGAAGGGCATGCCCACCAAATGTGAAGAAAGATACCCGAAAAAATATGGCATTGCCAACAGGAATTTAACTGAGATGGAAAATTATGATGAATATTAGCTGGAGTATGATACCATTTTGAAAGTAGTTTCAAATTACATTCTTGAGTGGTACAATCCATTGAAATTTTCTGAGTGCTAATGTAAATTTGTCCCCATTCTTCAGAGGTGATTGGGCGGCCAATTTTTAGCATCCAGTTAAACATATAGAAAGGTAGACCAGGGGAGTCAAAACTAGATACTGATACGTAAATCTTAGATATAGTATGAGCCGGAGGCGAAAGAGAAATGCATAACTGCTCAAAGATTGTAAGTGGCCGGTATTCTGTGTCAAAGAGCGATAGACAGTCTGCAGCTGAAGAAACACAAACCAAAGGCCACTCATATGGCCATGTATAGCTTAAAATTGTGAAAATAATAGAAAATCATTGGTGAGAACATGCCTTATTTGTGACCAGAAAGATCTGTTCCAGCTTAGGAGAGCATGTGAATGAAGAGAGGTAGAAAAAGTGGGATTATCCAACAGAGGCGTAAAAGGACTTGGCAAGGATGATAAGGGAAAATTTAGCAAATAACATACCCAGCAATCTAAAACAGTATAAACAAGCCAAGGCCAGGAGGAGCGCAGTCCAATATCTTTAAAAGAGAGCCAAAGAGCAGCTTTAGGGTGTAATGGAGAAGAGTATACTTCAAGATGAACCCATTGTTTATTGTGAAAGTGGTGAAACTAGTCTTAAATATGGGAGAATATAAGGGCTTTATAATAAAGCGCAAGGTCTGGCAGAGCTATACTTCCACAGGCTTTTGAATGAGAATAGATTTTCTAAGATGCGGTTTGGTTGTCTTCTGTATGAATTGCAAAAAAGACTATTTTAATTTGTTAAAAAAAGATTTCGGTAATCTAATGGGCAAAGTTTGGAACATACACAAATATTTAGGAAGAATATCCATGTTAATAGCATTGGTACGGCCAAACCAAGATAAATTAATTTAAGACCAAGATGAAAGGCCAGATTTTGTAATAGAAGTGGACTTCCTTCTGAGGTAATGAAATATTTAATATTTCCAACTCTGACAAGCAAAAGTAGTAAATCCTTTTAAAATGGAGGGGATACTAAGCCTGGGTGAAGTGATTTACAGCAAAAAATAATCTACATAAAGGGCAGTTTTATATTCCATATTATTAATAATAATGCCACGTATGGAAGAGTTGTTATGCATGGCTATCGCTAGATGTTCCATAGTGATCACATATAGGAGTGAAGATAATGGGTAGCCTTGACGCGTCCCATTGTTGATCCTAAAAGGGGGTGATAAGGAACCATTGGTTCGGACCTAAGCAGAATGTGAAGTATATAAAGCCATTATTTTATGGATCAAGTTATTTCCAATATTAATCTGGCAAAGAGAATGAAACAAAATTCTCCAGCTAAGACAATCAAATGCCTTTTCGGCATCGATTGAAAGCAAGCAAGAAGAAATACACAATTTCTGAGATAGAGGAGTTAAACAAAGAGTCTTGCTAGTGTTATGGCAGGCCTCCTGAGCTCTAGCAAAGACTACCTGATTTGTATGAATTATATAAGGAACAATGGGATGAAGTCTCTGAGCAATAAGTTTTGTATAGAGTTTAATATCATTATTCAGCAAATAAATCAGCGATAACTGCTTGGATTAGTTTCATCCTTACCTTGTTTCAAGATAACTGATATATGGGCCTTCAAAGCCTGTGGAGGAAAGGGTTGGGAATCTGAAATAGAATTAAAAGACTGTAGGAGAAGGGGGGTCAATTCTGAAGCAAAAGTTTTATAAAACAAATTAGAAAAGCCTGGGCTTGGCGGCTTACCAATCTTGGTGGAGCGAATAACTTGCAAGAGTTCATCAGAAGTAAAAGGAACATCTAAGGCAGTAATAGATGAATCAGGACATGGTAATGCCATGTCTGTCATATAAGCGTGGTTCAGCATCCAGATCCAAAGAAGCCTGAGCAGCCTAGCACTCTGGTCTCGAAATATTGTATGACGATAATAATAATCACAAACTGTGTGAAAAATAGCCAAATTAGTGTGAACTAGACCTCTACAAGGAGAGAATAATGTCAAAACAGTTGGGGAAAGGATGCAAGGATGAAGATACTTTGCCAGAAAAGAAACACTCATTGCTATATTTATAAAAAGTCTTATCACATATAGAACATAACAGCTTATAGTGTAAAATGTTTGAAATCAATCAGTAGGAACTAGCAGGAAGTAGGGAGCCCTCCTAAGCCTCCTGACACATCATCCAGTGCTGCTTCAACAAAGATGGCAGCCAATACCGCCCACTCCACCACTCCACCACTGGGAATCCACAATCTGTACTGCTGGCTTGGCACTTTCTTCCCCTCCCCTCATCTAAGAGTTATGCCCTATCCTTGCCAAACTCTTCAAAGACATACCAGCTTTCTTCCAATGGGGTTATTAAATATTACTGGGGGTCTAATAATTCCTTCTACATAAGTCCACATCACTGTGATTCCTCACATTGTTTACCAGACTTAAGAGGCATACTGTCATCTGAGTGTAGTTATCTTTATGATCTTTATGTACCTTTTATACACTGTAGGGTTTTCCCAAGTTCCATCACAGATTATTTAATACTATCTCTGTATACAAGGGACACATGCACTTAATTTAGACATAGAAGACAACACATCACATCAAGCATAGCAAGCACTCACTCACAGCAATAACTTACTTAACTTTGATATATCTCTACCTACTGTAAGTAGCAGTCTTCAAATTGCTACTTTTTTACCTTTTGTTCTCTGGAATATTTACTCTTGATAAACGATATGTGCAGGGGCATTATAATAAACATTTTAGTCAGGAGTAAGTAATTTGCAGTGGTAAGTACTTTGGTAGGGAGTGCTGCAGTCTGAAATATGTGTTATAGTGCAGCCCTCAAATTTTCCACTCGCCTATTCGCATTTTGCAAGTGAAAAATGAGGGCTGGTGAGGAGCTCGGCTGCCTGGGAGCAGGGGAGCAAGCACTGCCAGCGGGGTTGATCATGAGCCGCTCTCCCAGCGATTGCCCCGGGAGAAGTGAGCTTGGAGGAGGAGCAGAGCCGGGGGATCACATAGCATGGATAGCATGCTATTACAGATTGTGATCCCCCGGCTCTCCTCTTCCTGCAGTCATGATCCGGCCACCCTCTCTCTTCCTCTGCCCAGGCGCAGCTGCAATGGTGGGCACAGTGTGGCTGCAATAGTGGGCAGTGGGTACAGTGTGGCTGCAATGGGCACAGTGAGGCTGCAATAATTGGCACAGTATGGCTACAATAGTGGGCAGTGGGCACAGTGTGGCTGCAATGGGCACAATGAGGCTGCAATGGCGGGCACAGTTTGGCTGCAATGGTGGGCACAGTGGGGCTGCAGTGGTGGGCACAGTGAGGCTGCAATGGTGGGCACAGTGAGGGTGCAATGATGGGTGCAGTGTGGCTGCAATGGTGGGCACAGTGAGGCTGCAATGGTGGGCACAGTGTGGCTGCAATGGTGGTCACAGTGAGGCTGCAATGATGGGCACAGTGTGGCTGCAATGGTGGGCACAGTGAGGCTACAATGGTGGGCAAAGTGTGGCTGCAATGATGAGCACAGTGTGGCTGCAATGGTGGGCACAGTAATGCTGCAATGATGGGCACAGTGTGGCTGCAATGGTGGGCACACTGAGTCTGCAATGATGGGCACAGTGTGGCTGCAACGGTGGGCACAGTGAGGCTGCAATGGTGGGCACAGTAAGGCTGCAATGGTGGGCGCAGGTGAGGCTGCAAGGGTGGGTACAGGGGAGGCTGCAATGGTGGGCACAGGTGAGGCTGCTATCGCGGGCAGGGGACAATGGCCCCCATACAACCCGCCTGCCGGCAGTGCTCGCCCCCCCCCCGCTCCCAAGCAGCCCACATTCGCCAGCTCTCAAAATTCACACGCAAAATGCAAGCAGGCAAAGGCAAGTGGAACTTTTGAGGGCTGCAGTAAGGTATAAAAGTGAAACTAGATGATGATTCCTACTTATGGTGTTTGGGTTGGATGGAGTTGGATCCATCAGAATCTACGAATCATAAACTAACAAATGAATCTGAAATGTATTTAGTTCAATTTGTTACTTTCGGAGGCACGTGACTCCAAACAATATCAACCAATCAGCTCATTCCATTTCTCTGTGTGGGTTGGACTAGCAGGGATGACTCAGGGTGCATAAGTAATCACCCAAAATAACCAATTAACATGTTAAAATAAATATAGGGGAAAAGAATAACAGAACTTTCAAAAATACTAATCGATCCGGAAGAACGAATATTTATACTCTCCCGCAATAAAAAATTATTCAGAAAACTAATCATTTCAATATAATGATTATGACAAAATTATTTACTTAACAAATGAAACCGAAAGTAAATACATCTCTACTTGAGACAAACAAAAACCCATACTCACAGACAAAAATGTAAAACAAAAAAAAAAACACTAGCAAACAAACCAGTACAAGTTCTTTTTTTAACACGTTAAAATTCAGAATAATTATGATCAAGGTAATCCTTGGTCTGCATTAAAGAAGCAAAATATCTGTTTTACTTTTTAAAAGTGTTTGCCTCAGTACATTCAAGGACTAACATTATAATTTAAAATATGTTCTCAAACTCAAATTTTTATAAACAATAAGATAAAATATGGTAGACTTTTATTGCAGAAAACCCTGCTACAATACATGTGTGTTCAAGAGGTTTTATTGTGGACAACTATTCATAGAGCATAACCAAATAAACATAGTAGTCTTGCACATAAAATAACATTCTACTGAACTGTCATATTTAGCATATACCCTTTTGCAGTGAATTGTTCATATTCATACCATATTTCTATGTCACAGGAAACTAAGATGATTTTTGGCCTAACCTACTTGAACATTAACTGGAAATGGCTGTGCAAGGATACATTGAAATCCTTACCTGGGGCAGGAAGTAATAAAACCAATATATTCTATATACAATAGGGATCTGGGGTTGCTGTCAGCTTATATTAACAGGAAGCAGGTGTTTGCTGGGGGGGCATATTTTCATTGATCAGGTCAGTTAGAATTAACCTTCCACACGTCGAATCGTAAAGCTCAGTAAGGTCAAGCAGAGGTGGAAGCAGGGAACAGCACCAGGAATAAGTGCTCAGAGTGCGAGAAAGATATCGCATCACATCGGGTTCACAAATTGATTACACTTTTACAGGAATATGGAAAAGAAACACATGGCACTTTTTTTGTAACAAAGCATGGAAATTGACAATGCATAGTAAGTGAGATTTTACACCGACTTGTGTGTCTTGCCTAGTTACAACTCTGAATGTTACAGTAAATACTTTAATATGCATTGCAACTTGAAAAACTGTGGCAATTGGATTTGTCATCTACATTTTTTGCAGCCCAGTTCTTGTGTTTTCATGCATGGGTAACTTGTCTGGCTTTGTTTCCCCACTTTAAGAAATAGCTTCTTAATCCTCGTACATACGATTGGATTTTCGGTACGGAATTGTGTGATGACAGACTGTTGGCCTAAAATCTGACTATTAGTACGCTCCATCAGATAATTGTTTTCCACCTTTTCGCCAACAAATGTTGGATGGCAGGCTAGTAAATTTTCGGCAGACAATGGTCTGTTGTCAGATTTTCCTATCGTCTGTACACAAGTCCATCACACAAAAATTTAAAGTACAAACATGCTCAGAATCCATGCTCACCAAACACGACATTACCAGAAAGTGCCCAAAGGGTGGCACTCAAGAGCTGAAATTTCTCATAGTACGTCATGTTTGTTGGCTGACAATTGTGTACCGTTTGTATGCAAGACAAGTTCCTGGCACACGCCCTGCGGGCATGTTGGCCAACAATCTGATCGTGTGTACCAGGCTTTAGTCTAAATTCTTTAACCACTTACCATCTGGGTGAATTCTGGCACTATGTTCCTACATGTAAAAATCATATTTTTTTTGCTAGAAAATTACTCAGAACCCCCAAACATTGTATATGTTTTTTTTTAAGCAGAAACACTAGGAAATAAAATGGCGGTCATTGCACCTTTTTATGTCACATTGTATTTGCCCAGCGATTTTTCAAACGCCTTTTTTTGGGGGAAAAAAAACATTTCATGGATTAAAAAAAAACACTAAAGTTAGCCCAATTTTGTAAAAGATGATGTTATGCCAAGTAAATAGATACCTTACATGTCATGCTTTAAAATTGCGCACACTCGTGGAATGGCGCCAAACTTTGGTACTTAAAAAGCTCCATAGGCAAAGTTTTAAATGTCTACAGGTTACCTGTTTAGCGTTACAGAGGAATTATTGGGATAGAATTATTTCTCTCACTTTAATGTTCGCAGTGATACCTCACATGTGCGGTTTGAATGTCATTTACATATGTGAGGGAGACGTATGTATGTGTTTGCTTCTGCGTGTGAGTACCTGGGGACTGGGGCACTTTAATTTTTTTTTTTTTTAATTTTTTTTTCTTTTTTTTACACTTTCCCTTTAAATATTTTTTTTTTATCACTTTTATTCCTTTTACAAGAAATATAAACATCCCTTGTAATAGGAAAAGGGTATGACAGGTCCTCTTTATGGAGAGATGTGGGGTTAAAAAGACCCCACATCTCTCCTCAAAGCTGGAAAGCCTGAGATACAAAAAAAATGGAATGATCTCGGCTTTCCAGCCGAGTACACGTCAGTATTTACAACTGTCATGCCAGACGTGACGTCATAACATCATGCCCAAACCTCTGAGAGTCATAGAGACTGTCAGGGACCATCTGGTCACCAGTATTCTCTATGGTGAACCTCCGCCAGCGGCGGATTCCGCCTGCGAACCGATAGAGGCCTCCTGCCGCCTGTAAGTACAATCAAGCAGCTGAACTGCCGATATGATTGTTCTTATGGTTGAAAAGAACAATACCAGGTTGATGCCTGTAGGTGCAGGCATCAGCCCGGTATAACCACTGAAACTGGAGGATGTCCGTCTATGCCCTCCTGGCGGGAAGTGGTTAATAACAATTGTGATGTATTGCACTCTTATGCCCCGTACACACGGTCGGATTTTCCGACAGAAAATGTGTGATAGGACCTTGTTGTCGGAAATTCCGACCGTGTGTAGGCTCCATCACACATTTTCCATCGGATTTTCTGACACACAAAGTTTGAGAGCAGGATATAAAATTTTCCGACAACAAAATCCGTTGTCGGAAATTCCGATCGTGTGTGCACAAATCCGACGGACAAAGTGCCACGCATGCTCAGAATAAATAAAGAGATGAAAGCTATTGGCCACTGCCCCGTTTATAGTCCCGACGTACGTGTTTTACGTCACCGCGTTTAGAACGATCGGATTTTCCGACAACTTTGTGTGACCGTGTGTAGCAAGACAAGTTTGAGCCAACATCAGTTGGAAAAAATCCTAGGATTTTGTTGTCGGAATGTCCGAACAAAGTCCGACCGTGTGTACGGGGCATTAGTCTCATCTTGCACATAGATTTTCCAGCTTGCAGGCCAACAATCTAAACACCAGCAGATTGAGAGTGGATGTCACTGCGGCATGTCAACTCCCCAGCTATACCTTTACACACAGAAATGGTAGCTTACACCATTTGATTTAATGGAAACGTGCACCATTCACAACGTTTGCTGTAGAAACTTTGACCTAAAGCGAATCTATGGTCAAAGTTTTAAATCATATGTTCAATTCCACATTGTAATTACATTTCTAGCCTACTCCTGAATGATCTCACACTTTTTCTTCCTTGAATCTATGACAAGTAATTATTATGTCCTGTCAGTATGCACTGGTGTGTCACGCGTTATTATTATATTATTATAGTTATTCAGGACTTATATAATGTCAACAGTTTGTGCAGCACTTTACAATCTAAAACGAGACAGTACAGTTACACTAGAATAAAAGGGTTAAGTGGGCCCTGCTCATAGGAGCTTACAATCTAATAGGGCGAGCAAGTGGTACAAAAGGTTACAGTATAATGTGGGGATGAGCGGATGGAGGAGATAAAATATCAGTTCGTTGATAGGCTTCCATGAAGAAATTTGTTTTAATGGATCGTCTAAAGACAACCAGAGTAGGAGACAGCCAGACAGATTGAGGTAGAGAGTTCCAGAGGATGGGAGAGCCGTAAGGTACAGAGGGATATGTAGTGCTTAGAAATTGAAGGTAAACAGCAGAGAAGAAGCTGCAAACCATGCAGGCAGTGCTCACAACATGAAAGGTGATCTTTCAACTAAGTTTAAATTGGACTGGCGAAAGTAACTAATGTTTGCATTTATTTTACAATACATTGGCAGTCTTCAAAGGATCCCACATCCATAGCAAATTCAATAAGTTATATCAGCATCAAGTGCTTGATAGCTGCTTATCCAAGACTGATTAATTTTTATGAATGTGAGCCAATCAACGGAGTCTGTAGACAGGCGTACTCTTTGATCCGTTACAAACCCTCCAGCAGCACCGAATGTGCGTTCAGAAAGCAAGCTGGATTCAGGACAGGCCAATAGCAATTGCATATTGAGCAAGTTCTGGCCAGTGGTCCATCCTCAAGACCCAGTAACCCAGTGGATGCTCTATTGGAAAGGTCTCCGAGTCTACTCTTGCCCCTAGATATTCCTGCACCATATAATGCAGACGCTGGTGATGGTTGCTTGAATCGATCAGACCTTGGCGCTGAGGACTGAAAAATTGTTTAAAGGCATCGGTCAGCCGGACACCTTCTCCACCGCTCTTCCTCTGACTGAACAAAGCCTCAGCAACACGTTGTCCAGCACCAGGAATTGGTAACCTCCCAGGGTCTGAAAATGCGTTACACAAACCTTTCTTCAAGGCCTCCTGAAGATGTTTCATCCTCTGCTT
Source organism: Aquarana catesbeiana (assembly GCF_042186555.1). Taxonomy (NCBI): domain Eukaryota; kingdom Metazoa; phylum Chordata; class Amphibia; order Anura; family Ranidae; genus Aquarana; species Aquarana catesbeiana. The sequence continues at coordinate 168,095,865 of NC_133327.1, read as the reverse complement.
CCTCTGCGAAGGCAGGATAAGTTCTGCAACTTTACCCTTGTAACATGGATCAAGAAGGGTTGCCAGCCAGTATTGATCAGCGTGCAGAGGAGTGTGCAGAGGACCGGACCCCCCCCACAACCGGACCGGACCCCCCCATGACTATGAGAGGCAGCGGGTGACCCGGGGACCCACAGTGGTGGCAGAGTAGGACATAGTGGTGTGGGAGAGGGTGTACTGAAGACAGTATCACCCCACAGACACAGACAGAGGAGGCAGGAGGACATCCAGTGGGACTGGGAGGTGGAAGGCTGACAGGGAGAGGCGGCGTGTAAGTGAGGTGCAGACCGGATGAGGGATAGTGTGAGAGACTGATCAGTGAGCGGCAGCACTGAAGGTGACTGACTGCTAATGTCAGATTACAAGGGGAGGCTGTGCAGAGTGACACATAGACACAGAGACACATAGACACAAACTACAAAACCTGACTGACAGTGTATGTGAGTACCTGAGTATTGTGAGTACCTGAGTATTGTGGGTGCCTGAGTATTGGGGGTACCTGAGTATTGTGTGTACCTGTATATTGTGTGTACCTGGGTAGTGTAAGTACCTGGGTAGTGTAAGTGCACGTGGTCTGTGAGTGCACATGGGTCTGCGAGTGCATGTGGTCTGTGAGTACACATGGGTCCATGAGTGCACATGGGTCCGCGAGTGCACGTGGGTCCGCAAGTGCACGTGGGTCCCCGAGGGCATGTGGTCTGCAAGTACATGTGTATTGTCTTGTTGAGTACTTGGGTAGTGTATTGTCGAGTATTAGTGTCAGGAAGCTAGTTGTTAGGTAATTTGGACAGGGTATAAACCCTAATCCTCATTAAATTGGTAGGTACGATGCCCAGCGGGTGTGGAGATGCAACTCAGTGCACATCTTGCGGCATGTATGCGTTCCTTGATTATCTGATCGAGGGTGAATACTGCTGTGCAAAATGTAAGCACATTGTTTCCCTGGAAGCCCAGGTTCTGAATCTAGGGAAGCAACTGTCAGCAGTGAGAAGACCCTCCATACTAAAGAAGAGCCGGGAACGTACCCAGCAGGTACCGGCAGGGGCCAGCACAGAGGCGGGTTGAGAGAAAGAGGTGCAGGCACCAGAAAAGAGTAGATGGGTGACAGTCAGGAAGGATAGAGAGGAAAGTGCCAGGGAGGGAGATCCAGGGCTGGAGCATCCCAATAAGTATGCTCCATTGAGTGACATTGGTGAAACCAGTCAATGACCAGCACTGCTGGAGCTGAGGGACTCTCCTAGCTGCCAGGGGAAAAACTTCTCCAGTGACAATGGGGGGAGTGAAGGTAATGGATAGACATATTCTGGTGGTAGGGGACTCAATTCTTAGAAGGACAGAGAAGGCAATCTGTGACAAAGACCTGAAGCGCCGAACTGTATGCTGTCTACCGGGCGCTCGAGTTCGGCACATCACAGATCTGGTGGACAGATTACTGGGGAAGACCCGGCTGTCATGGTGCACGTTTGCACCAATGACAAAGTCAGAGGCAGATGGAGTGCCCTAAAGAACAATTTTAGGGACTTGGGAGCTAAATTGAGGAGAAGGACCTTTAAGGTAGTATTCTCAGGAATACTACCGGTACTTTGAGCCACACCAGAAAGACAGAGGGAGATTAGGGAAGTAAAGAAGTGGCTGAGGAGTTGGTGTAGTAGGGGTTTGGGTTCCTGGAGGACTGGGCCGACTTCTCAGTCAGTCACCAGTACTATAGAAGGGACGGACTGCACCTAAATGAGGAGGGTGCAGATCTGCTGGGAGTAAAGATGGCCAAAAATTTACAGGGGTTTTTAAACTAGGCGATGGGGGGAGGGTCCAGAGGTGGAACATATTCCAGAGGGTAGTATTGGGGGCATTAGTGGTAGGTTGACTAAAGCACATAAACCCAAGGTAAATATAGTAACAAGTCCTAGTTGCAATCTTGGAACACCCAATAAGAGGATAGTATGTGACCGGTCTAAACTACGTGGCATGTTCACCAATCCAGGGAGCCTGGCGGACAAGATGGGTGATCTAGAGTTATGCCCCGTACACACGGTCGGATTTTCTGACGGAAAATGTGTGATAGGACCTTGTTGTCGGAAATTCCGACCGTGTGTAAGCTCCATCACACATTTTCCATCGGATTTTCCGACACACAAAGTTTGAGAGCAGGATATAAAATTTTCCGACAACAAAATCCGTTGTCGGAAATTCCAATCGTGTGTACACAAATCCGACGGACAAAGTGCCATGCATGCTCAGAATAAATAAAGAGATGAAAGCTATTGGCCACTGCCCCATTTATAGTCCCGACGTACGTGTTTTACGTCACCGCGTTTAGAACGATCGGATTTTCCAACAACTTTGTGTGACCATGTGTATGCAAGACAAGTTTGAGCCAACATCCGTCGGAAAAAATCCTAGGATTTTGTTGTCGGAATGCCCGAACAAAGTCCGACCGTGTGTACGGGGCATTAGTGTTTTACAAGGAGGATTTGGATTTTGTGGGAATTTCAGAGACCCGGTTACACAGCTCTCATGATGGCTGGCAACCATTCAAGGGTATTCCCTTTATCACAGGGATAGAGAGGGTAAAAAATGGGGAGGGGGATGGGTATGGCTATATATCAAGAATAATGCACAAGTAAATGTGAGAGATGACAACACTAAGGAAGCTAGTGAGGAGGTGGAATCCTTATGGGTAGAGCTTCAAAGGGATGAAGCTAAGGGGAAAATAATACTAGGAGTATGCTATAGGCCCCCTAACCTGAGGGAGGAGGCAGAGGTGGACTTCCTATCACAATCTGGATTAGCAGCAAGGATGGAAAGTGTCATCATAATGGGGGATTTTAATTATCCAGACATAGACTGGGCAGAGGGAACCACACATTCGTCTAATGCCGCGTACACACGAGCGGACTTTACGGCAGACTTGGTCCGGCGTACTGGATTACGTTGGACAATTCGATCGCGTGTGGGCTCCAGCGAACTTTGTTTGCTCAAAAGTTGGACGGACTTAGATTTGAAACATGTTTTAAATCTATCCGACGGACTCTTCTTTCTAGCGGACAAACTGGTCGTCTGTGTGCTAGTCAGATGAACTCAAACTGACGCATGCTCTGAAGCAATTACAAGACGGAAGCGCTCGGTCTGGTAAAACTAGCCTTCGTATTAAAGCTAGCACATTCCTCTTCTGTGATCTTTTAATACAGCGTTTTTTTTCTTTATAATGCGAGAGGAATGAAGTCGTTTTGGTGCTTTTTATTCACACAGAGTTCTCACAAAGTACTTTCTTCATGATTTATCCTCATGCCATGACTAATATGATATTTTTAAAAACCCAGATCTCCATAAATAAAGTATTAAATTAGATTTTGGACTCATTTTTTTTTTTTTTTTTTTTTTTTAGATTTAAACACTATCTATTTTACAATGTGTGCTAAATTATACAAACATTTTTTTTTTTTAATTTTTTTTTGTAGTTTCAAGTTACCACAATAACCTTAATATTTTGTCTTGTTTTAATGAACCTTAATGAGGTTGATGTCCCTTGTTAATTAGACATAGGGGGGTTTATTTTCCAAAGGCAAATTCATTTTTCACTACAAGTGCAAATTCTATTTGGAATTGCACAGAAAGAGCATTTTGAAGTGCCTTCGCTGTGCATCCGAGGGGCACATGCAAGGAACCCCCAAAAAATAAAACCTTTTTCTTGCACATGATTGTATGATAAAATCAGCAGAGCTTCCCCTCATTTCAGTTCTTCACCTCAGATTTTCAGCGACTGCACTTCCAACAAGTGCACTTGCTGTGCAATTTCTAAAGTGCACTTTTCACTAGCACTTTGCACTTGATTTTAGAAATGATTTAGCCTTTTGGAAAAACACACATAGGGGTTGATTTACTAAAGGGAAAAAGACTGTGCACTTTGCAAAGTGCAGTTGCCCTCTGCAAGAGCAGATGCTCCAGAGCTTAGTAAATGAGCAGAAGCTCTGCTGACTTCCATCATCCAATCATGTGCAAGCAAAAATGCTGATTTTTGAATTTTCCTTACACAGGATTGGGTACTCTTTGCAAAGTCAAGCCTTACCTAATTTCCTAAGCTCTGGAGCAATTGCACTTGCAGAGGGCAACTGCGCTCTGCAAAGTGCACAGTCTATTTGCTTTTATTAAATCAACCCCATAGTCTTTTTGACCTGTACCTGCCTACTCCCAAACAAAATGTCGTTTTGGAATCAAAACACATAGTCAATAATGTAAGGTAACTAAAAAATCCATTTATTTGGGTTACCCAAAAATTAGGAAAGCAACACTGGAGACACTTTTAGAATCTGTGAAGCCTTTCATCCCCCAGAACACACATCAAGTTTTAGGACAATAAAATTGGTATCTTGCGACTAGGGAGCACAGGGAGCACAGTCAGACCAGACAGAAACCAGGCAATCACTTTCGAGTCTTCCGTGGAGCCTTCCCTGCACGCTTCTCTGCAGCCTTCCCTCCACGCTTCTCTGCAGCCTTCCTCGGAGGCTGGGCCTCTGGTGGTGTACTTGGGGCAGGAGGAGGAGGAGTGGCTTCATCTGCTAGATAGGTTGTAGCAGTAAGCTCCCCTCTCAAGCCCTTCTGATAGGCCTGAAAAATCAAACCCTCACAGAGGAGGCGTTGCCCCTTTTCCAATTCCAGCAATCTGGTGGCCATATATGTCCCATACGCCTCCTCTGCATTGGGTGGTGTGCTGAGGATTTGGCTGGCTTCACGAATGAGGGCTAGGGATTCCTCCTCAGTTTGGGTTATTCTTCTGGGCCTTTTGGTGAGAATGCGGAGGGGAGGCACCTGACACTCCGTGTGGCTTCTACTCGGCCCAGCCACAGCCTCCTCCTCTCTCCCAACTGGGCAAGGCCTCCTCCTCTCTCCCTCTGGTCAAGGCCTCCTCCTGGCTGAGGTCATCCTGTGTCAAAAAAGGGACATAGTTGTAATTTTGTGTTATGCAATCACACACAATTTTCAGCTCATGACTTGCAAATATAATTCTCAACAAATATTAAAGGCTTTCTATTTGACCCCACCATTATTCCAGCTGATCAACAATATCTGAAGTACATAGGCGTGCCCACAGGGTGTGCCAGGTGTGCATGGGCACACCCTAATCGCCTTGTGTGGTGCATATTCCCCCCTGTTTAGACCACTGATATTTCATCCACAAAAAAATGTTAAAAAATACAATAATTTATTTAAAAATAAAATAAAAATAATGACACTGTCCACTGCGCTACTGACACCATTAGTACATATACACATGCATATGTATTTGAGCTTTGGGGTGCACACCCTAATGCAAGAGGCTGTGCACACCTATGCAGAAGTATATTTTTGGCCACTACTGTCTAGTGATATGTCTACATATTAATATTTGTGATGAAGTCATTTTTTATGAAGCACTTATAAATTTGACACGTTAACATCACTAATAACATTTACACAATCACAAATTCCACAAAAAAGGATACCTGGCTGAAGCTGGGCGCATCCACTTCATCAAGGATGAAAAGGCCCAGTTCTTCCTGGGACTCCTCAGCTGGGATGGAGGTGGATGGAAGGCTGGAGGGAAGAGTGGGGGGGGAGGCTGGAGGGAAGGGTGGGGGGAAGGGTCGAAAGTGATTGCCTGGCTTCTGTCTGGTCATCCAGGAATCGCATTTTGAGGTAGTACCACAACTTGGGTACATAAACTTGGTCGGCTGCTGCTCCGGATCTGAGCGACTCCTGGATTTTATTGTGTTCCCGCTTATACATGTTTCGCAAGATACCAATTTTCTTGTGCACAAAATTGAGGTCTGCCTGGGGGATTCGAGTCTTCACAAATTCTAAAGGTGTGCCCAGTGTTGCCTTCCTTACAGCTCGATTGAAATATAGTGGGTGTTTGACCTCCCATAGGTTTTTGTTTTCCTGATATAAATCGATAAATCTCGACAAAAAATCAGCCTCTTTAAAGGGATTCATTGTTGCTGAAAGACAAGACACAAGATCAAAACTGTAATGTCAGTCAGAACTCCCAGGATTATTTTGTGAAGAATCTAGGGGACACATATACACACACACACACACACCCCCACGTTTAATCTTACCTTCGTTTCTGATGCTCGCTACTTCCGCACGGACATACTTAGGCCATCGTAATAGCTTTATATACACTGCGCATGTGTCATGCTCCGCCTGCGTCGCCCGCCCCTGACGTTCTTTAGTACTATTTGTCCCCGCTCCTTCACTGTTCGTTGCGCAGTGGGAGTAGATAGAGAAAGATGGCGGAGAGAATCAGTGGAAGTAGCACGGAGGAAAGCCTGGAGCCACGACCATCCACATCCCGGAGGAGATATAAGGCCACCAACATGGCTTTTGAAGAGATGGTGGAGATGGTGTCCATATTGAGAAGGGAGGACTACGATGGCAAAAAAGGACCGTACACACGACCGAATATCTGTAAGGACAAAATAATGTCCTCAGTTGTCACTGCTCTAGAAGCTAAATTTGGCACTAAACGTTTGAAAGAACAATTGAGGAAGCGGTGGTCTGACATCAAAAATAGGGAGCCAGAACAATATTGGTGAATAAAGAAGCTGCTTAAAAAAAATAAGTACTTGTTGTGTTTTCCTATTGAGATACTTAACTTGCATGCTGATCCATATTTTTTTTGTTTATACAGCATCGTTCGTAAAGACCGTTCTTTGTAAAAGACATGATACTAAAGAAAATGATGTTTTTTTTCCGCCAAATACTATGGTACAGGGTTGGACATATACATTTAGGTCTTGATAATTTTTTGGATTCCCAAAATTTGTTGATGTGGTGTAGATGTGTTGGAAAATATAATGCTTCTTCAAAAATGATTCAGTGTAATGTAAGGACAGGACACAGTAGCTGGTTCCACATCTGGACTCACGAGCACTAGTGTACTATGTGACCATAATAAAATTTTTGAGGGGTAATACGCATAGGAGATCATTGAGGTGTCAGCATCTGTGAAACTTGCATGAAAATGTGTATTGTTTATAATTGTTGTTCATAGGTAATGTTCATCCTGTCTTCTAAATTTTTGAGGACAAAAAAAGGCAATTGTCCACAACTCATAACCAACGTTTCATGAAGATAGCCCAAGCCCAAGACCACGCCCACCCGACGAGCTGGAGTAAGGAGAGGTGGAGGAAGTGTGCGAGCTTTCAACCCCACCAAGTGAGTGACTGACACCCCAGCTTAAGGTAATGTATTTAGGCGTGCATATTTTAACCCATTTTTTTTGCACACTTTTTAGGTGAGCTTCTGGTTGTGGAAGGCCAAGCGGCAGAGCCATTCAGCACAGACAGTGCCCAAAGACTGATTGGCCAGATAATGTTGTGGAATGGCCAAATTGATCAAATGCGTGACCAAATTCACAGCATGAAACTTCGCCTGGACTCCAGGAAATGAAGAACATGATTGATGTTTTGGGCAGAATATAATAACGTTTTGCCTAAAAACATCAATCATGTTCTTCATTTCCTTGTCAAGTTTTCTCCTTCCAATTTTGTTTTATAGTTTTTTCCTTCAAAAATATTTTTGATAATGCACACGGTGTGTCATCATGTGCTATCTTCCATCATGGGATATCAATGTATTTATTTTGTGTTTGCAACCCCTTCATCCTGAAAATTTTTTTGTGGTGAGAGGAACAAAGGGATTGCACACACAAAACACGTACATTGCTCCCCCATGATGGGAGATAGCACATGTTGACTTGACCCTTTTTTAATGCTCAATTTTGAGCATCTTAAAAATTAACGATTCACAAGGGTGACATCACCAGCGTCGTTATTAAAATGTTGAACTTTGTAAGTTCTTTTATTTTTTGGTATGTTTTTCAAAACACTGTTGTGAATTTTAATATTTGAAACAAGGTCTATTTTTGTTTAAATATGCCTTTAATAACCTTCAAAAAAAAAAAAAATTAAAAAAGAAAAAAAAAAAAATTCACCTTTCAATGTGCACACAGTAAAATGTTTTTACTACTACAATGTGTGTGGCTGATTATTTCTCAATAAGATGTTTTGCAAATTTTTGTGTGGTTACAGTGACAAAGGGCCTTATTAACTAAAGGTAAATGCACTTGCCACTACTACAAGTGCACTAGGAGACAGACCAAACTAAATGCAAACAAGAAGAAAAACAAGATATTTTATCCAAATTTTTTTTTTTTGTAAAAACTAAAGCTCTTGTTGAATAGCAATGGCCCCTCGACCATTAAAATAATTGACGTATCGCTCACTCACTTGACGTGTGGTTTGGGGGGCCAAGCCAATACGGACAATTTCCAGGCCTGTCAGTGTTTGATCTTGTACAAGTCCGGCCTCAGGTCCAACAGAGGTAATATATGTAGCCGAATGTCTTCGTAAAAAGTTATGCAGTATGCAGCAAGCCAGTATGACGTGATTAATTTTATAGTCCGCCAGATTTATGGCTGAAAGGAACAAACGGAACCGGCTGGCCAGAATCCCAAAGGCATTCTCCACAACTCTTCTTGCTCTGGCCAGCCGGTAATTAAATACCCTCCTCTCAGGGGTGAGTGTCCTTTGGGGGAACGGCCTCATCAAGTGCTCACCGAGAGCAAACGCTTCATCAGCGATAAAAACTGAGGGGAGTCCATCCACATTCTGGTCATCAGGTGGCAATCCCAGGCCACCAGTCTGGAGACGCTGGCACAGCTCGGTTTGTGCAAACACTCCTCCGTCAGACATCCAGCCGTTCTTCCCCACATCCACAAACAGAAAGTCCAAATGTGCCGAGACCACCGCCATCAAAACTACACTATGGAACCCCTTGTAGTTATAGAAATAAGACCCCGAATGCAGTGGTGGCACAATGCAGACATGCTTCCTAATAATTGCCCCGACACAGTTGGGAAAGTCCCAACGGTCAGCGAACTGGGAGGCCACAGTCTGCCGTTCCTGTGTACTGGAAGGAAACTGTGGAGTGAAAAAAATAAAAACATTAAGATAAGTACTTTTAAACATAACTTGGATATCAGATTACACAAAAACGTTATTGAACAACAGCAGTCAAACATTATTAATATGTGTGTTTGTAATTTTAATTATAAAAAACATAAGGCCCACTTATAAGATTAATCACCCCATCTGATGGCCCATTGATCAATTTGAATGTGGGGGGAGGGGTACTAATGAGGTTAATAAACACACCTGATAGTTTCAAACATTTGAGGGGGTGGGGGAGGGGTACTAATTAGGTTAATAAACACACCTAACAGTTTCAAACATTTGAGAGGGTGGGGGAGGGGTACTAATGAGGTTAATAAACACACCTGATAGTTTCAAACATTTGAGGGGGTGGGGAGGGGTACTAATTAGGGTCAAAAACACACCTGACAGTTTCAAACATTTGAGGGGGTGGGGGAGGGGTACTAATTAGGGTCAAAAACACACCTGACAGTTTCAAACATTTGAGGGGGTGGGGGAGGGGTACTAATTAGGGTCAAAAACACACCTGACAGTTTCAAACATTTGAGGGGGTGGGGGAGGGGTACTAATTAGGTTAATAAACACACCTGACAGTTTCAAACATTTGAGGGGGTGGGGGAGGGGTACTAATTAGGTTAATAAACACACCTGACAGTTTCAAACATTTGAGGGGGTGGGGGAGGGGTTCTAATTAGGGTAAAAAACACACCTGACAGTTTCAAACATTTGAGGGGGTGGGGGAGGGGTTCTAATTAGGGTCAAAAACACACCTGACAGTTTCAAACATTTGAGGGGGTGGGGGAGGGTCAAACAGTACAATGGAGCTGACAATATACATTGTTCAAGGGACTATAGGCTAGAGATATAAATGGACCCAGGATTGCATGGTGGGGAGGTTATTGAAGGTAAATATACATGTAGGGCAAAAAATGATTAATGTAAAAAAACAGGCATGCATGAAGATAAAGGGGACATTCACAGCATATTCCAAGCATGGTAATTAGGTAAGGAGGACATTTAGACAATACATTAGCAAACATTTAATACATATCATGTAATGTTAAAGGATAAAACTTACCTTCATATAGTCCTTCTGCAGGACCTGAATGATGGCAGAACAAGTCTCTGGGATTATTATCCCCAGAGCCTGAGGGGAGATGCCTGTCAAGAACTTCAAGTCCTGAAGACTTCTCCCAGTCGCCAAGTAACGTAAAGTGGCAACTAGCCTCTGCGCCGCACTGATGGCTTGCCTCATGCAGGTATCCTGCCTGCTGATATAGGGGGTCAGCATAGCCATCAGACGCTCAAAAACGGGGTCCGTCATCCGGAGATAATTCCTGAAATCCTCAGGATTATTCTCACGGAGCTCACGGAGCAAAGGCATATGCGAGAATTGGTCACGCTGGCGCAACCAATTCTTCATCCATGAACTCCTTCTCGCCCTGTTTATGGACTGGACTCGGGTCAAAGTATTAACCCCAACACCAAGTCCCCACGCAGCACAAACTCGAGAACGAGTACGTCCACGCGACATGGCTTCAAAACGGTCGGCTGGTCAAACAAACAAACTTATAACAAACGCACTGAAGAACAGCAAGGCCTATGAAGAACGACCTGAAAATCATCAATGAGCGGACCAGAACGGCCTGCTAGGCAGGTTACGAACTGACCAACACGCACTGAAAAGCAGATACAAACCTCACACGCAAAAACTGAACCGCAGAAAACGATTGAAATAAACTGAAGTGTGAAAAGGGCGAATCGTCTCTAACCAAACTTCTACTAACATGAGATAAACACGAGATTAGCAGAAGGAGTAGTGGGGCTTGAACTTCCTTTTTATAGTCCCGTCGTACATGCTGTACGTCACCACGTTCCAAACCAGCAGACTTTTGCAGTGATCGTGTGTGTCCAAGTCCGTCCCTTTTTAAGTCCGGCGCAAGGAGCCGACAAAGTCCGGCGTAAAGTCCACTGAGCAAAGTCTGCTGTAAAGTCCGATCGTGTGTACGTGGCATAAGGCTCGCCAGTTCCTAAATGCCTTGCAGGACAATTTCATGGGTCAGATGGTAGATGCACCAACTAGTAATATAGCGTTACTATATCTACTGATTACCAACAATACAGACCTGATCACGGATGTGGAAATATGAGGCGATTTAGGAAACAGATATCACAGGTCAATTGGCTTCAGTATAAATCACACAAATAGGAAACATAAGGGGAATACAAAGACACTGAATTTCAAAAGAGCCAACTTCCCTAAACTACGAACCTTGCTAGAAGATATAAATTGGGATAAAATCTTAGGAACAAAGAACACGGAGGAGAGATGGGTTTGCTTTAAGAGCATATTAAATTAGGGCATTAGCCAGTGCTTCCCATTGGGTAATAAATTTAAAAGAGCGAACAAAAGTCCTGGATGGATTTACTCCAATGTAAACATGCATATAAAAGCAAAGGAGAAGGCCTTCAAAAAATACAAGGTTGAGGGATCATCATCAGCATTCAGACTTTATAAAGAATGCAACAAGATATGTAAGGGTGCAATTAGGGTGGCTAAGATAGAACACAAAAGACCCATAGTGGAGGAGAGAAAAAAATCCCAAGAAATTCTTAGTATGTAAACAGTAAAAAAGGGAGGACAGACCATATTGGCCACATAAAGAATGAGGAAGGACATCTGGTTACAAAGGATGGGGAGATGGCGAAGGTATTGAATTTATTCTTCTCCTCAGTCTTCATCAGGGAATTTAGGGGCTTTAGTAACCAAAACGGCAGTGCTTATCCTCACGACACGTCACAGGAAGTACCCTCATGGCTAACAGAGGACAAAATTAGAATTAGACTTGGGAAATTTAACATTAATAAATTACCGGGAACGGATGGCTTGCACCCAAGGGTACTTAATGGTACTCAGTCAATTAATTGCCAGACCATTGTTCCTAATTTTTACTGACAGTCTACTGACTGGAATGGTACCAGCGGTTTGGAGAAAAGCCAGTGTAACACCAAAATTTAAAAAGGACCCAAAATACATCCCTGGGAATTACAGACCAGTTAGCCTAACATCAATAGTATGCAAGTGGAGGGGATGATAAGGGACTATATACAAGATTATAGTAATGAAAATGGTATCATTAGCAGTAATCAGCATGGATTCATGAAGAATCGTTCTTGCCGAACCAATCTATTAGCCTTCTATGAGGAAGTGAGCTGGCATGGCGTCAACCACCTCTGAGCCTGCCCCTGCAGAGCTGACAGAATCTCTGCCCCAGTGTGGCTCCTGTCCCCTAGGCAGACCAACTCAAGCACTGCATGACATCTTTTAGCCTGACTGCTTGCATAGCCCCTTGAACGCTTATGGAGCACTGCTGGTTCAGAGGACAAATCTGCAGTAGAGGCCATATAGGAAGAAGAAGAGGAGGGGGTGGAGGAGAGAGCTATGGCAGAATCACCACTAGCATTTTGGAGGTGTGGTGGCGGAACAAGCTCCAACAACACTGAACCTTGTCCTGCATCCTTTCCAGCTGCCAGCAGTGTTACCCAGTGCACTGTGAAGGAAAGGTAACATCCCTGCCCATGCCTGCTGGACCATGAGTCAGCAGTAATATGAACCTTACTGCTGACTGCCCTGTCCAACGAGGCCAAAACATTTTCTTCCACATGCCGGTAGAGAGCCAGAATGGCCTTCCGTGAAAAGAAATGCAACAGTTGCAGTGGTAGCAAATTGGCCAAGCTAGCATTTAGATGCTGAGCATGTGGATGGCTGGGACTGAATTTCTTTTTACAGTTCAGCAACTGGGATTGGGAAATGTGCCTGCTAAAATCAATTGGTCATGTACTGCTAGCAGATTGGCTGCAAGTACTTGGAACACCTATTGCTATACCTTCATTCCTCTCAGTGCAGGTTTTTGAGAGGACTGGAGGTATAGTAGGGTTGGAGATCCCAGATGAGGAGCAAGGAGAAGTCCGCCTTTTTCTATGATGTGGGTCTTTCAAGTGCATCCTCCTTCTCCTCCTCTCTTCTATCATGCACCCAAGTACAGTTAGTGACCTCATCATCCCCTCCCTCCTCGTCACTTGGCAGTATGCTGCAGCTGGGGGAACATGAATGCCAGTTTCTTGTCCTTCTGTGGCACCCCCCTCACTCCCTTCCTCAACCTGGGAACCAACATCGGAGCATTCAAATCGCTGCGCATCCTCCAGCAGCATATAACTGTGGTTGAATAATTCTGGGGAATCCTCTGTGCATGATGGTGGGGCTACGGAAGTAGTGACTGTAGACAAGGAGCCGGTGGAATAGGCCGCTTTGGCAGCTGCGTTGGAAGGCAAACTACTCTAAGCCTGGGTGACAAAGGATAAGGAGGATAAGGACGGCTTTGTTATCCACTTCAGCAACTCTTCTGCATGCTCAATAACATGGCCAGCAGCAGTAAAAAAAGACAAGTGTGCCCCACCGCCACCTAAAGAGGATGCACCATGTCCATGACCACCACTGTTGACTGCACCATGTCCATGACCACCACTGTTGACTGTAGACACAGAGGCTGCTTGCCCTCTTTTAGTGGCCTGTGAGCGTCTGCCTCTCCTTGGTGGCCTTCCAAACATGATGCATTACATTTTTTACTCTTTGTTTTATTGCAGCCATTTGCTAAAATATTTTAAGTTCATTTTTTTCCTCATTAATATACGCACAGCACCCCTTATTGACAGAAAAACACAGAATTGTGTGAAATAGCACATGGTCCTAAGTATTCAGACCCTTTGCTCAGTATTTAGTAGAACCACCCTTTTGATCTAATACAGCCACGAGTCCTTTTGGGAAAGATGCAACACGTTTTTCACACCTGGATTTGGGGATTCTCTGCCTTTCCTCCTTGCAGATCCTCATCAGTTCTTTCAGGTTGGATGGTAAACGTTGGTGAACAGCCATTTTTAGGTCTCTCCAGAGATGCTCAATTGGGTTTAAGTCAGGGCTCTGGCTGGGCCATTCAAGAACAGTCTTGGAGTTGTTGTGAAGCCACTCCTTCGTTATTTTAGCTGTGTGCTTAGGGTCATTGTCTTGTTGGAAAGTAAACCTTTGGTCCAGTCTGAGGTCCTGAGCACTCTGGAGAAGGTTTTCGTCCAGGATATTCCTGTACTTGGCCACATTCATCATTCCCTCGATTGCAACCAATCGTCCTGTCCCTGCAGCTGAAAAACACCCCCACAGCATGATGCTGCCACCTCCATGCTTCACTGTTGGGACTGTATTGGACAGGTGATAAGCAGTGCCTAGTTTTCTCCACACATACCGCTTAGAATTAAGGCCAAAAAGTTCTATCTTGGTCTCATCAGATCAAAGAATCTTATTTCTCACCATCTTGGAGTCCTTCAGGTGTTTTTTTATCAAACTCCATGTGGGCTTTCATGTGTCTTGCACTGAGGAGAGGGTTCCGTCGGGCCACTCTGCCACCGACTGGTGAGGGGCTGTGGTGATGGTTGACTTTCTACAACTTTCTCCCATCTCCCGACTGCATCTCTGGAGCTCAGCCACAGTGATCTTTGGGTTCTTCTTTACCTCTCTCACCAAGGCTCTTCTCCCCGATAGCTCAGTTTGGTCGGACGGCCAGCTCTGGGAAGGGTTCTGGTAGTCCCAAACGTCTTCCATTTAAGGATTATGGAGGCCACTGTGCTCTTAGGAACCTTAAGTGCAGCAGAAATTTTTTTGTAACCTTGGCCAGATCTGTGCCTTGCCACAATTCTGTCTTTGAGCTCTTCAGGCAGTTCCTTTGACCTCATGATTCTCATTTGCTCTGACATGCACTGTGAGCTGTAAGGTCTTATATAGACAGGTGTGTGGCTTTCCTAATTAAGTCCAATCGGTATAATCAAACACAGCTGGACTCAAATGAAGGTGTAGAACCATCTCAAGGATGATCAGAAGAAATGGACATCACCTGAGTTAAATATATGAGTGTCACAGCAAAGGGTCTGAAATACTTAGGACCATGTGATATTTTAGTTTTTCTTTTTTAATAAATCTGCAAAAATGTGAACAATTCTGTGTTATTCTGTCAATATGGGGTGCTGTGTGTACATTAATGAGGAAAAAAATGAACTTAAATGATTTTAGCAAATAGCTGCAATATAACAAAGAGTGAAACATTTAAGGGGGTCTAAATACTTTCCGTCCCCACTGTATATATTGTGACAGCAGGCAGGTAAAATCACCTGGTTGCATCCATGATGGAAAATATGTATGCCCTAGGTTCAGGCTTTATGCTGACTTATACCACTAGGGGGAGTGCTGGGAGTCCTGCAGGGGAAGAGTTAATGAGCCCAGCTGAATAAGTGGGCTCATTAAAAAAACTCCAGAATGCTTAGGGAGATGCTCCATCCTGGAACCAGTTCTGTGTGTGTAGACTGGGGAGTGTGGTATCTGTCCTGTGCGGTGAGTTAACCTCCCTGGCGGTTTTCCCGAGTGTGGCTCGGGGTTAAAATTCAGTACCATTAGCGGTAACCCCGAGCCACACTCGGGATCGCATTGCAGGATCCTGGGGCGGCGTTACTTACCTTGTCCCCGGGATCCTGCGATGTCACCCGCAGTGTCCGAGGGCTCCGTCCTCCTCCGAAGCCTCTACGTGCCAGGCTCCGTTCCCTGCGAGCGGCGCGATGCACGGGGGCGGAGCCTGGCGGCAAATTAAAAAAAAAGTTAAAATCATAACACATACAGTACTGTAATCTTACAGATTACAGTACTGTATGAAATGATTTCACATCCCTTTTGTCCCCAGTGCTTTGGCCCATGCCCTGCATGCAGTTTTATATGATATATACTGTTCTTTCTGCCTGGAAACTGGAGATTGTCCATAGCAACCAAAAAGTGTCCCTTTACGTCAAAAGTGGCTTTAGACCATCTAGAAAACAGCGATAGTAAATTAGAACACTTGCAGAATTGAGCGATAGTGAATTGTGGGGAAATTTATTTTATTACTATTTTTTTTTTTAATTATTTATTTTTATTTATTATATTATAATTTATGTTTTTGTGTTTCAAACTTTATCATACCCGGGATATCTACTAGACTCTGGTTTGGACAGATTTAAGTGTGTTATTGTTAAGATTTACAGACCTACAATATAAAACGCCAAATTTCCATGCAAAATAATGGTACCGCTTTCAGCACCTAAAATCCGAAATAATCATACCGCCAGGGAGGTTAACGCCTGTGTGGCAAACTTCTAAAAGAGAGATAGGGACTGGGGCAGCACAAGGCTGCACCCAATTGTTAGATAGGGAATCTACGTGTGTAGTAAGCGGTCAAACTGACTGGGATTTCTTTTCATGTTTCTTTTTGTTTTGCTGTTATAATTTTCACTGCATATAGCATAAATAAACCGCACCTTTGGTTTTTTTTTTTTTCACCTGCAACACTGTCTGCTGTGCCTGATTTTGTGTGGTGAAACCATCCAGGGGGTCACACACACCCCCTGCCTAGCTAACCCCCTCACAAAAAAAAAAAAAAAAAAAAAAATATATATATATATATATATATATATATATATATATATATATATATATACACACACACACCGCCTGAAGTGTATTAGATACTGTGTATGCCGCCTGCACTGTATTAGAAACTGTACAACGGCTGTACTGTATTGTATACTGTATACACCAACAGAAGTGTATTAGAAACTGTACACACTGTATTAGATACCGTGTACACCGCCTGCACAGTATTAGAAACTGTAAAATGGTTGCACAGTATTGCATACTGTGTACACCACCAGAAGTGTATTAGAAACTGTGCACACTGTATTAGATACTGTATACACCGCCTGCACTGTATTAGAAACTGTACAACGGCTGCACTGTATTGTATACAGTATTATATGAAATATGTAACCTCTTTGTCACAGACATAAGAATTAAATCTGATAATATTCACTGCTGACTTACAAATTTTTAATAAATGGGGTGGTACTGTGTTTAATATGACTTCCACATTCTCTCCACGCGGGGGTTTGTCAGACCTTATTATCATCCCAAAAACTGTCTCTGATAAGACCTCCCTAGAGTGCAATGAGTATACCAGGGTCCCAATGGTTTTTGACAATTCAGAGCTGATAGCAGAATTGGACACCTTCTGATATTGAATAGAAAAAACACTTTCACATTTGTTCAGCTAATTACTATGTTTCCTGTCCTTATTCTTGCACCAGTCTGGTGCACAATGCTTGCTTAGGAGAGACTTGACCACCTTGTATCTTATTTCTAATGCACAACTTTTTAACAGTGCAAGATTAGCCACTTTTACTGCAACTGCAACTTTTTAAAATAGTTTCCATTGGACAGTTTATTATCTCTAGGATAGTGCAAAATGTGTATAGGATAGATTTAATTTTGTTATAGTATTAAACTAGAGCTGAATGAGGCTAAGTAGCCCGAGGGGTTCACACTGGTCAACCTCATTCATTTTCAAAGTGTAGGAAACAGGTCTGAACATCCACTCCTATTCAAAGTCTTTTGTGCAGAGAAATGAATCGCTAACAACTTTACCAATTTAAACTGTGGTATTGCATTGCTGTATAAGTTTAGTTTCTTGGGAGTACAATTGCAAAACTCTTTTCTTGCACCTCTCAATAAAAGGAATTACATGCAAGCAAATTGATCAGTCGTGATTTTCACCTGTGTAGCCTCATGCGGCGTACACACGATTGGAATTTCCGACAACAAATGTTCGATGTGAGCTTGTTGTTGGAAATTCCGACTGTGTGTAGGCTCCATCGGACATTTTTTGTCGGAATTTCCGACAAACAAAATTTGAGGGCTGGTTCTCAAATTTTCCGACAGCAAAATCCGTTGTCGTAAATTCCGACCGTATGTACACAATTCTAATGCACAAAATTCCACGCATGCTCGGAATCAAGCAGAAGAGCCACACTGGCTATTGAACTTCCTTTTCTAGTCCCGTCATACATGTTGTACGTCACCGCGTTCTTGATGTTCGGAATTTCTGACAACATTTGTGCGACCGTGTGTATGGATGACAAGTTTCAGCCAACATCCATCGGAAATAAATCCACGGTTTGGTTGTCGGAAATTCCGTACGCGGCATATAGGCTTACAGGGTACGCGTCCCCCAAAATAGCTAAGGTATTAATCAGTAACATGTACTATACACTTATGCCCTGTACACAAGGTCGGACTTTGTTCCGACATTCCGACAACAAAATCCTAGGATTTTTTCCGACGGATGTTGGCTCAAACTTGTCTTGCATACACACGGTCACACAAAGTTGTCGGAAAATCCGATCGTTCTAAACGCGGTGACGTAAAACACGTACGTCGGGACTATAAACGGGGCAGTGGCCAATAGCTTTCATCTCTTTATTTATTCTGAGCATGCGTGGCACTTTGTCCGTCGGATTTGTGTACACACGATCGGAATTTCCGACAACGGATTTTGTTGTCGGAAAATTTTATATCCTGCTCTCAAACTTTGTGTGTCGGAAAATCAGATGGAAAATGTGTGATGAAGCCTACACACGGTCGGAATTTCCGACAACAAGGTCCTATCACACATTTTCCGTCGGAAAATCCGACCGTGTGTACGGGGCATTAGTGTGTCTCACCTGTAATTTTGTGAAGAGAATTGGGAGATATATTTTGCTAGGGGACTAGCGTTGAGCAGCATTATCCTATAATGCATTAGGAGAATGAAAGTGAGAACTAATTGCTGTAGGTAACTGACATTTATTGCTTAACAAACTGATAAATGAACCACAGTATTATCCATTTTCAGGACTTTAAAATTAAAAGCACAAAGCCATATCTATATCATAAAACATCATGCACAGGAATAAAATGTAGAACCTGCATCACTCATATGTCATTCAGTTTTAATGTAAAATCATTTGAATGATTCCTTGATAATACGTTTTGGAAGCCTGCAATGTAAAACTTTTGAATATTTAGGCAGTTGCAATGTAAAAAAAATCATTCATAGCAGCTTTTTATAGTCCAACAACATTTTCCAATTACATTACAAGTCACCTTGAGTGAAATATACAATGAAACAAAATAGATGATAGCTGTAGTAAAAATGACAGCTATGAACAATAGAATTGAAGTGGTCAATTTAAGAATAGAGGTGTTTTGAAAGAAATGTTAACATAAAGCATTACATATGTTTAATGCTTTTATTAACCTAATGTATACTTTAGATATGAAGGCAGTTTTCTTTTGATGTCAAGTGTGGATGTGTCTATTACTAAGATTACTTTGTCAGTGCACCAAAGTTATGAATCATAACTTAAGCATTCTTATCGGTACTACTGTCAAAATACCACCATGACATTTTTTTTTTTTGTGAAAACTTGTACATGAAGGGCTAACTAAGAAAAAAATTAACACAAGGCACAATACTTACAATCAATGCCATATGTCTCATGTGTTCCTGCTCCTCCTTAAGTAGAAACCTTCCTCCTCCAATTCCCCTGCCTCACTCTCACCGATGTAATCTTCCCTGTGAGATGTGGGTTAATGGGGCCAACAGAGTTGTGACAGGCACTCATCAAAAGTGCCTAGCTATGCCCATCCTTTCTCACCAACTCCTACATTCATAAAAGCCCTACTACAGCTTGTATGAATAAAATGTGTTTTATGAATGGAGGGAGTGGACCCTTCAATGACCGCCCATCCTCCATTCATAGATTGTTTCATTCATAGAAACAGTAGTAAGGCTTTTGTAAAAGGATGAGCTGGTTGGAAAGAGCATAGTCTGGCATAGCTGGGCAGTTTTGATAAGTGCCTGTCATAGCTCATTGGCTCCATTAACCATGGTCTCACTGGAAAGTAATGGAATGGCATGGAATCAATTGTAAATAATATCCATTGCGCCAATTTTCTCTTTTAAGGCTTTAACCTCCCTGGCGGTATGATTCTGTCTGGAATTTTGTGCTGAAAGCGGTACAATTATTTTGCATGGAAATTTGATGCTATGTATTATAGGCCTGCGATTCTTAGTAATTACTTACTTAAACCTGACCAAACAAGACTCTAGTAGACATCCCAGATGTGATAAAGTTTGAAACACAAAATCATGATTTTAAATAATATAATTTTATTCAATAATGTAATACAAACTAAAGAAATTTGTCAGACAAAGAAAATTCAATAAACATCCTGAGTGTGATAAATTTTAAAGCAAGGTACAGCACACAGTCCCACGTCACAATCCGGACAATAGAACCTGCTTTCTTTTCTGATTTTTTTTCCCTTGTCATCTCTGTGTGAACAGCAAACCACACACATCCTGGTAGGTGCTGCCTTTTTTGCGGTTGGCGGTATATAGTCCATAAAGTGCCGACCTATTAGGCGTTCTGGGTTGGCAACACCAACAGCACGTCGTCCAGGTCTGTTCGCATCAACTGATGGCATCTGGTGTTTGGCAAAAATCTGCTCAGCCACCTTCCAGATAAAATCTGAATGAACAAGAGGCCTGTCACTCCCTGCTCGGTTCAAGATGTAAGCGTTCCAAAGGCATTGTTCCAGAAGATGTCTGAAAATCTTTTTGTAATATTTTTTCTGCTGTTTCCGCATAGTCGGATAAAAGGTCATTGCCTGATCGGCTCGGTCGACACCTCCCATAGTGCAATTATAGTCTATGACGACTTGCGGCTTCAGCACATCTTTCCCACCTTTTGTGTGGACCGTGGCAGTGGAGGTATTGTGCACAGTGCTCATGAGACACACGTCCTTCTTGTCTCGCCAACGTATTGCCATCATCTTACCCTTCTGCCAGGCAACCATTTCTCCGGGTTTTAGTTTTTTCTTCCCAAACATAGATGGCATGTCACGTCTGTTAGGCCTAACTGTACCATAGGCATCCGTCTTGTTTTGGATCAAAACCTCAAACAGTTCCGGCGACGTATAGAAATTGTCCATGGTCACACAATATCCCTGGTTCAGTAATGGCTCCAGCAGTGTAAGGACAGATGATGTGGCCATCCCATAATTGCTGTACCTGGGGTTGAACTTCGTGCCTTTACCGGTGTAAATGACCGAGTTCCATATGTACCCGGTGGATGACTCGCAGAGCATGTATGATTTGATGCCAAACCGCACTCTTTTGGATGCAATATACTGGATCCAGCTTAGGCGTCCTTTGTAGACCATCAAACTCTCATCCACGCTGACGTCCCTTTCTGGCACGTAGGCCCGCTGGAAATTGTTCCCAATAATTTGGCATACCTCCCAGATTTTTTTTAGCTTGGGCGCAGGATGCGTGGCCTCATCAAACTCTTCATTGTTAGTGAAGTGAAAATATTTCATGATGAGGGAAAAACGGTATTCGGACATCACAGTACCAAAAAACGGAGTGGCCAATAACTTGGTGGTCCAGTACCATTTCTGGCGTGGTTTCCCCACCACCCCCTGAAGAATAATGAGTCCGAGAAACAGCCAGATGTCCTCTTTAGTCACCGGTTCCCACCTTCTGCTTCGGGAAAACCTGGCATGCAGCGTAGCGGATTGCTGCTGTTGGTAGCGATTTGTCTCTATGACAATTTTTTCAATTACCTCCTAATTGCAGGTATGCCAGAGGGTTGCCACGCTCAACTTCGACCTTCATCCCAGGTGATCCAGTGAAGGGAAATCTTGGGTGCGCTACCTGGTCCGTATCGCACTCAATAGGGCACCAAGTGCGCACATCGCTGATGTCAGGTGCAGGATCATCACCGCTGTCATCGCTGTCACTTGTCAGATCGGTGTCAGACGACAAATCTCCCCACGACTCACTATCACTGAGTTCTGGGAGCAACTCCATGTCACTGTCGCTGTCGCTGTCATTCAACTGCTCCAAAGGCGATTTTGTAGCGAAATGGCGCTTTTTGGATTCCATCTTATTATATTTTATTGGAGGCAAGGGGCACTGGGGCAAGGGGCACTGTATCAGTGAGATCTGAGATGATACAATGTAATCCTCTCAGATTACACTGTATCACCTCTTTTTATATGTGTGTTATTGTGTTTGAACTTTTGAACTTTTTGAATTTCCCGCCTAGTTCCGCTCCCGTGCGCCGCTGCTGCTCGCAGGGAACGGAACTAGGAAGTGAGATGCTGTGATCGCGCTGGCGATCACAACGGAGCACAGCCGAGGACAGTGGAGGGCATCGCTGGAACCCAGGAGAAGGTAAGGGCTCCGCTGGATGCTCTGCAATGTTACCCCGAGCGTGACTCGGGGTTACCGCTCCTGGCAGTAAAAGTCAGACCCGAGTCACGCTCGGGATTACCGCCAAGGAGGTTAATAAAGGGAATTCTATGTAAAAAGGATATCTGCTGCTGAAACAGGAAAGAGGGACACCCCTTAGCAAAAGTGTGTAGGCAAAGACACACACACAGTTATGTGAACCATGAAGAACTGGTAGGCAAAAAATGACTGGATAATCCCACAAGTCCATTTTTCATCACTATATTTTTTTTTTTCTAATACTAGCTTTTTTAAATAATGATGTGAGTAAAAAGTAAAAAGTTTGGGTGAGCAGTTTATTAGTAGTTAATGTGTTTTCAAACCCTTACATATACCAACTGAACTGACTAGCCTCAGGTGATACACAGAAATTAAACAAATCCTTTCTACATCCGTTGTAGGTGAGGTTGAAAAAAGACACACAAGTCCATCAAGTCCAACCTATGTGTGTGATTATATGTCAGTATTACATTGTACATCCCTGTATGCTGTGGTCATTCAAGTGCTTATCTAATAGTTTTTTGAAACTATTGATGCTTCCTGCTGAAACCACCACCTGTGGAAGGGAATTCCACATCCTTGTCACTCTAATGCCCTGTACACACGGTCGGATTTTCCAACGGAAAAAGTGCGAGTGGATTGTGTTGTCGGAAATTACGATCGTATGTGGCTTCCATCGGACTTTTTCTGTCGGAATTTCCGATACACAAAGTTTGAGAGCAGGCTATAAAATTTTCCGACAACAAAATCCGACCGGTTAAATTCCGATCGTGTGTACACAAATCCGACGCACAAAGTGCCACGCATGCTCAGAATAAATTAAGAGAAGAAAGCTATTGGCTACTGCCCCGTTTATAGTCCCAACTGATGTGTTTTACGTCACTGTGTTCAGACAGATCGGATTTTCCAGCAAGTTTGTGCGACCCTGTGTATGCAAGACAAGTTTGAGCCAACATCCGTCGGAAAAAATCCATGGATTTTGTTGTCGGAATGTCCGATCAATGTCCGATCGTGTGTACAGGGCATTACAGTAAAGAACCCTCTATGCAGTTTAAGGTTAAATCTCATGTCTTCTAATTTTAATGAGTGGCCACGTGTCTTATTAAACTCCCTTCCGCAAAAAAGTTTTATCCCTGTTGTGGGGTCACCAGTGTGGTATTTGTAAATTGAAATCCTATCCCCTCTCAAGAGTGTCTTCTCCAGTGCTTGCAACCTTTCCTCATAACTAATATCCTCCAGACCCTTTATTAGCTTTGTTGCCCTTCTCTGTACTCCATTTCCAGTACATCCTTCCTGAGAACTGGTGCCCAGAACTGGGCAGCATACTCCAGGTGAGGCTGGACCAGAATCTTGTAGGAAAATTATCTCCTACAATAGTGGGAGAATTATCACTTTATCTCTTGAGTTAATCCCCTTTTTAATGCATGACAATGTTCTGTTTGCTTTGTTAGCAGTAACTTGGCATTGCATAACATTGCTGAGCCTGTCATCTACTAGGACCCCCAGGTCCTTTTCCATCCTAGATTCCCCCAGAGGTTCTCCCCCTAGTGAGTAGATTGCATTCATATTTTTTTCCACCCAAATGCATTATTTTACATTTTTCCACATTAAACCTCATTTGCCATGTAGTTGCCCACCTCATTAATTTGTTCCAATCTTTTTGCAAGGTTTCCCATCCTGCGGAGAAGTTATTGCCCTGCTTAGCTTAGTATCATCAGCAAATACAGAGATTGAACTGTTTATCCTATCCTCCAGGTTGTTTATGAACAAATTAAATAGGATTGGCCCCAGCAAGGAACCCTGGGGGACCCCACTTTCCACCCCTGACCATTCCTAGTACTTCCCATTTATCTTCCTTTATCTGAATGGCACCTCACCTCCTCATAGAAGGTTAATAGATTGGTTTAGCAAGAACGATTTTTCATGAATCCATGCTGATTACTGCTAATGATAACGTTTTCTTTACTAAAATCTTGTATATAGTCTCTTATCATCCCCTCCAGGAGCTTGCATACTACTTGATGTTAGGCTAACTGGTCTGTAATTCCCAGGGATGTATTTTGCCCTTCTTTAAATATTAGTGTTACATTGGCTTTTCTCCATTCAGCTGGTACCTTTCCCGTGAGTAGACTGTCAGTAAAAATTAGAAACAATGGTCTGGCAATTACTTGACTGAGTTCCCTAAGGACCCTCGGGTGCAAGCTATCTGGTCCAGGTGACTTATTAATGCTAAGTTTTCCAAGTCTATCTCAAATTCTGTCTGCTGTTAGCCATAAGGGTGCTTCCTGTGATGTGTCATGAGGATAAACACTGCTGTTTTGGTTACTGAAGCCCCCTGATTCCTTAGTGAAGACTGAGGAGAAGAATAAATTCAATACCTTCGCCATCTCCCCATCCTTTGTAACCAGATTAACTTCCTCATTCTTTAATGGGCCAATATGGTCTGTCCTCCCTTTTTTACTGTTTATATACTTAAAGAATTTCTTGGGATTTTTTTTGCTCT
Organism: Aquarana catesbeiana; assembly: GCF_042186555.1. Classification (NCBI taxonomy): domain Eukaryota; kingdom Metazoa; phylum Chordata; class Amphibia; order Anura; family Ranidae; genus Aquarana; species Aquarana catesbeiana. The sequence goes on along the minus strand of NC_133327.1, from coordinate 168,071,107 downwards.
CCTTCGCTATGTGTATTTTGTGTTCTATCTTAGCCGCCCTAACTGCACCCTTACATTTCTTGTTGCATTCTTTATAAAGTCTGAATGCTGATGATGATTCCTCAGCCTTGTATATTTTGAAGGCCTTCTCCTTTGCTTTCATATGCATTTTTACATTGGAGTTAAGTCATCCAGGATCGCCCGGTAGACAGCATACAGTTCGGCGCTACAGGTCTTTGTCACAGATTGCCCTCTCTGTCCTTCTAAGAATTGAACCCCATACAACCAGAATCTGTCTTTCCTTTCCCTTCGCTTGCCCCCATCCTCACCTGAGGAGTTCTTCCCCTGGCAGCTAGGGGAGTCTCTCAGCTCCAGCAGTGCTGGTTCCTGACTGGTTACACCAATGTCCCTCAAGGGAGCATACTTATTGGGATGTTCCAGCCCAGGATCGGCCTCTCTGGCCCTTTCCCCCCATCCTTCCTGACTGTCACCCATATACTCTTTTCTAGTGCCTGCACCTCTTTGTCTCCACCCGCCTCTGTGCTGTCCCCTGCCGGCACCTGCCGGGTACATTCCTGGCTCTCCTTTAGTATGGAGGGACTTCTCAGTGCTGACAGTTGCTTCCCTAGATCTAGAACCTGGGCTTCCATGGAAACAATGTGCTTACATTTTTCACAGCAATATTCGCCCTCAATCAGATGATCAAGGAACGCATACATGCCGCAAGATGTACACCGAGTTGCATCTCCACACCCACCTGGCATCGTACCTACTAATTTAATGAGGATTGGGGATTATACCCTGTCCAAATTAACTAACAACTAGCTTCCTGACACTAATACTCAACACTCAACAATACACAGGTACTCAACAATACAGTACTCGAAGCCCATGTGTACTCGCAGCCCACATGCATTTGCAGTTCATGTGCACTTGTAGCCCACATGCACTCGCGGCCCACGTGCACCCGTGTACTCACTGCCCACGTGCACTCAATACACAGGTACACACGTACTCAGGCACTCCCAGTACTCAGGTACTCACAATACTCAGGTACTCACAATACTCAGGTACTCACAATACTCAACAATACACAGTGTCCCCACTACACACAGTCAGTCCCTTTCTGTTAGTTATGAATTTAACCGCTCTGTACCTGATAAAACGCCCCTGCCATCTGACACTTGCAGGGCTTGTCAGCGCCTACAGTCTTCTCCGATCAGCCTGCCTGTTCCTGCTCACTCCGCTCCCCTGTCTGCCTGTCACTCTCCCCCTGGATCGCAGCACACTGACCTGCTGCTTCCCAGTCGGACTTGTCACCTCTCCTTGTACTGTCCTCCCGCTTCCGATGGCCCACGCCCGCCGCTGCTCTCAGTCCCCCGGGTCACCCACCTCTGCTTGTGACTATCCATACTGAGCTTTTGTTAGAATTTTTTAACAAACATCGTATCCCCATGGTAATCAAATCCAGCAGCGTACATAGACAAAAACATGTATACAATGTGATATATGCAGCCCAATGCAGTGAAGACCTAGGAAGGGGAGATGCAACGCCGATCAGCAAACACATATCTCAATATAGGTGGGTTAAATCTTCTGGAAAAAATAATCAAATGACCAGGTAACATTGTTTTGAGGACAGTAGGAAACACATAATACAGTAAACATACAGTATCTCACAAAAGTGAGTACACAGTTCACTTTTTTGTAAATGTTTTATTATATGTTTTCATGTGACAACACTGAAGAAATGACGCTTTGCTACAATGTAAAATAGTGAGTGTACAGCTTGTATAACAGTGTAAATTTGCTGTCTCCTCAAAATAATGTCTAAACCACTGGCAACAAAAGTGAGTACGCCCCTAAGTGAAAATGCTGAAGTTGGGCCCATTTAGCCATTTTCCCTCCCAGTGTCACGTGACTCGTTAGTGTTAAAAGGTCTCGGGTGTGAATGGGGAGCAGGTGTGTTCAATTTGGTGCAATCGCTCTCACTCTCTTACTGGTCACTGGAAGTTTAACATGGTACCTCATGGCAAAGAACTCTCTGAGAATCTGAAAAAAAGAATTGTTGCTCTACATAAAGATGGCCTAGGCTATAAAAAGATTGCCATGACCCTGAAACTGAGCTGCAGTATGGTGCCCAAGACAACGGTTTAACAGGACAGGTTCCACTCAGAACAGGCCTCGCCATGGTCGACCAAAGAAGTTGAGTGCACGTGGTTGTCTTTGGGAAATAGACCAGGAGTGCTGCAAGCACTGCTGCAGAGGTTAAAGAGGTGGGGGGTTAGCCTGTCAGTGCTCAGACCATATGCCGCACACTTCATCAAATTGGTCTGCATGGCTGTCGTCACAGAAGGAAGCCTCTTGTAAATATGATGCACAAGAAAGCCCACAAAGAGTTTGAAGACAAGCAGACTAATGCCCCATACACACGGTCGGATTTTCCGATGGAAAATGTCCGATCGGAGCGTGTTGTCAGACATTCTGACCGTGTGTGGGCTCCATCGGACATTTTCTGACACACAAAGTTTGAGAGCAGGCTATAAAATTTTCTGACAACAAAATCCGATCTCGTCAATTCCGACAAAGTGCCATGCATGCTCAGAAGAAATTCCGACATGGAACAGCTCGGTCTGGTAAACTTAGCGTTCGCAATGGATACAACACTTTCGTCACGGTGCAATGATAAAAATGGTTTAATACAGTGCACTCTCTTCTTCTTTATAATGTGAGAAGAATGAAGTAGTTTTGCTGCTCATATTCACACAGACTTCTCACAAACTTATTTCTTTATTATTTATCGGGATTCCCTTAATATATTTTGATTTGTCACATCTGACAAAAATATATATACATATATATATATATATATATATATATATATATATATATATATATATATATATATATATATATATATATATATATATATATATATATATATATATTATTTATTTATTTATTTATTTTTTTTTTTAAAGGCAGATTTTTTTTTTTTTATTTTAGGTTTGTATTTTTTCCAAGGCTGATCTTTGTTTTATTTTTAGTTTTACTCCAGAATATTTTTGTGTGTGTGTTTGTGTGTCAAGTTACCACAACACCATTATTATCTTGTATTATTTAATCTCAAGGAGATTGTTTGGTGTTGGTGTCCCTTGTTAATTTCACATTGTAGTTTTGAAATGTACCTGAATCCTCACCAACAAACTGTCCTTTTTGAAGGAAAACACACATAGACAAGTATAATTGAAACCAAAAATCCTTTATTAAGGGCTCAGAACCAAACAAAGAGGGAGGCAACGCTGGATAAACAGCAGAAATTAGCGAAGCCTTGGACCCCAGGGCAGACATCAATTCTTGAACATCAAAATTGGTGGCCTGAGGAGTCCATATGTAAGGCAGTGCAGTCTGGTCCAGAAGTCCCAGAGATCCGGAAAGCAGCAGATGACATCTGTGTCCCCAGGCTGTGCTACTATAAGAGGCTGCATCTTTTGCCAGACCAGACTGGATCCAGGGTCCTCACTTTCTGGTCTTCCTTCCACGCTTCCTTCCTGGCTGTGGCTCTGCTGTTGGAGATGTGGCAGGAGGAGGAGTAGTAGGACCTGGAGGAGGAGGACCATGTGTGAGGTCACAAATATGGGTAGCAGATGTTATTTGGGCCCTCAACCCCCTATTGAGAGCTTCGAACGTTAATGACTCACACATGAGTTGTTGGCCCTCCTCCATCCGCTGCATTTTACACGCAATTATGCCAGCAAAGTCCTCCTCCACAGTGTGTGGTGCTCCCAGGGCCTCTGTAGCCTTCCAAAAGAGGCCTATGGCAGCCTCCTCTAGGGTACTCCTCTTCCTGCCACTTTCTCTTTGCAGGTGTAGGGGAGGGACCTGCATATCAGGCAGCCTGCTCGGCCCAGCCACCTCCTGGCTGAGACTTCCCTGTGTATGAAAAAGGGACATGCTTTAATGTTTTGCATCATCAATCACAATCCTAAATTATTACTCCAAACTAACATCTAGTTAACATCATTTATTGGACAAGCAGAAATATTTAGAAGAATGCTATACTTGGCTCAAGCTGGGCTCCTCCACATGTTGCTGCCTGGAAGGCCCAGGTTGGGCGTCAGAAGCCTCAGCTGGGGGGGAAGGAAGCGTGGAAGGAAGACTGGAGAGTGATGACCTGGGTTCGGTCTGGCCTGCCAGAAAATGCAGCCTGTCATAGTACCACATGCTGGGGACATAGATGTCATCTGCTGCTCCGGATCTCTGCGAATCCTGGACTTTCTGGCGCTCCCTTACATATGTGCTCCTCAGGCCACCGATTAGGATCTTCAAATAGGTAATGTCTGCCGTGGGGATCACCTGCTTCATAATTTCAAACAATTGATCCAGCGCTGCCTTCCTCTTTGTTTGGTTCTTATAATGTGGGTGGTTGATCTCCCACAGACAAGGCAGCTCCCTGAACATGTCAATGAAGATTGCCATAAAGTCGGTTTTGTTCAAGATATCCATTTTCATTGCAAGACACAACACAAGACAAACCCTACTGTCAGGAAAAACTCTCCTAATCTAGTTACAATATAGGCCTCAATCTAGAAGCAGTATAGGCCCAAGTTTGGCTCTTACCTTCGTTATCACGTTCGGCGCCTCCGATACTCCTTCCTCCGCTCACAGATCGTACGTACTACGCACCCGTGTTATGCTTTATACACACTGCGTATGCGTGTAACTCCGCCCGCCACTGACGTTCTTTCTAGTCTATTCCCCGCCCCTTTTCGTTCAGCGCAGTGGGTGAAGAGCACATGGCGGAGTCAGAGCAGATGCATGCTAATTATAGCAACGAGGAGGAGGAAAGCCCGGATCCGGAAACGTCCCGATCCAGAAGGAGACGATTTAAGGCCTCAAATATGTCCTTTGGGGAGATGTTGGAGATGGTCGACATCCTGAAGAAGGCCGACTATGATGGAAAGTATGGACCTTACCCCAACCCCAATATCAGAAAGGCCAAGATCATGGCGAAAGTGGTCAAGAGTCTGCACCGGAATTTCGGGGTACGACGATCGAAAGATCAGCTCAGGAAGCAGTGGTCGGACCTGAAATTAAGAGAGCCCGAGCAGTACAGAAAGATCCGGAGAGTGCTGCAAAAAAGTAAGTAGTTGTGCTGTGTTCCGATTCTTTTTGTCTTTATTACGTTCGTGCTGCTCCATGTGCTTTTCTTAAGTGTTGTACAGTTTAAAATGGCAACTTTCATGTTCATGGGCCCATTATTCGTTCGTATCAAACATTTTTCTTTCGGCCTATAAAACACCATTGTTTAGGCCATATGCATTTGCCAACATTTTTTAGGGCCTACTTGTATGAAAAATATTTGGTTGTGTAGATGGGTTTGTGACTAGAATGAAATGCAAACTAGATTCTGTGTAAAGGAGAGGACTACTACTACTACTACTACTACTACTACTACTACTACTATAGGGGGGTCTCCATCTGTGAAGCTTGTACAAGACAGGTAAAGTCTTGAAGCTTGACAATGGACAATAAAAATGCTACATCTTGGAACTCTGCCAAAATAGACAATTGTACCACACTTCCGAGCAATGTTTCATCTTTATATTTCGGCCATCAAATATCTGTGTGCTAATTATACCATTTTTGTTTTACATAGGGGAGAAAAGACTCGGAGGACACCCCTCATCCGAGGAGACCACAGACCCCCCACCTCGGGAAGAAGGGGAAATACCCCCAACCCAAGCAGAGCAGGAGGAGGAAGAAGACGTGGTGGAAATTGGCACCACAACAGGTGAGTGTCTGCGACCACATTCTCAGGTAAGAGATGGATGCCGGCATATTAATACCTGTTTTTTTTTTTTCTCTCTTTTTAGGTGATCGTGATGTTGTGGACCCAGGGCATTTCACCTCTGAAAGTGCACAGATCCTGATTGGGGAGATCATGGGGTGTAATTTAACTTTGGAAAACATCAAGAAAAACATTAATGATGTTATTAAAAAAAATAACATCATTGATGTTTTGGGGAGAGTTTAAAACCCCTACAAATCAATTTGTTTTTTTGTGTGCTACAATGTTAAAAATGTTTTAGCGATTTTTAGAAAAGCCAAATTTTGAGGATGCACACAGTGTGCCAACGTGCTATCTGCCATCACGGGAGATCAATGGATGCGTTTTGGGGGTGCAACCCCTTCCTCAATAATAAAGTAGCTGAGAGGAAGGGGTTGCTCCCCCAAAACACGTCCCTTGATCCCCCCCCCCGTGATGGCAGCTAGCACATGTTGACATTGGTAAATTAGTGTGCATCTTCAAAATTTGGCTTTTCTTGGGGTGACTTCACCCCATCTGAAAGCAATATTAAACACAGTTCCTAAAGACTCATGTCTGATATTGCCTTCAAGTTTTACCATATGTGAACTTTGTAAGTTCAAGATTTTTGTCTTTCTTGTTGGTTTTACCCATGGCTGTTTTATCTTAAATGGACATTTCTATTTTTGATCATGTCACCCCAAAAATTGTTATACAACAAACATGTTGGTTTGTTTTAAAAACCTTTTCTAAATGCACATGTGATTGTGCAGGTATTAAAAAGATTGTGAATCAAGAATGTGTGGATTATTGTCTCAACGCTAGAACACTTTTGTGGTGATGTAATTGCTGCTTTCTGTGAAAATGGGGGTTATTTCCTAAGGGCAAATCCTCTTTGCACTACAAGTGCAGTTTCAGTGCAGTTTCAAGTGCAATTGTAGTGCAAAGTGTCTATGCCTTTAGTAAATAACACCCAACAGTGCTTTGTATAAGGTTACACAATCACGCAATTTTCAGGACTCCCCACATTTCTGTCAGGGTCAGCTAAAACAAACACAAGCAGTAAATGTCACCAAAGATGTGCTTTTTTTTGGATTTTATTTGATAAAGGCTTCACAAATTGTCTGGCATATTGATGGCCCCCCTACCCGCAAAGAACTCAAGGTATCTTAACTGGACATCACGGGCACTCAGGGAGGGCAAGCCAGGACGGCCACTTTCAAGCGCCGTCAGGGTTGTTTCATTTATCATTCCGGCTTCAGGCCCAACTGAGCCAACATCGTTGGCAGAATGTTGGCGTAAAAAGTTATGTAGAACACAGCAAGCCAGGATTATATGATTAAGTTTATACTCCGCCATGTGTATGGGTGTAAGAAATATGGGCGGAATCGGCTGGCCATGATTCCAAACATGTTCTCCACCACTCTTCTGGCTCTGGCCAGCCGGTAATTAAAAACCCTCTGGTTTGGGGTGAGGGTCCTCATCGGGAATGGCCGCATAAGATGGTCCCCCAGCGCAAATGCTTCATCCGCAACGAAGAGGAATGGGAGTCCTTCCACATTCTCTTCTGGAGGTGGCAAGTCCAAGCTGCCATTCTGGAAACGCCTGTAGAACTCCGTCTGGGTGATGACTCCACCATCGGACATTAGGCCATTCTTCCCCATGTCCACATACAGAAGCTCATAAGTAGCCGACACCATCGCCAACATCACAATACTATTGAACCCCTTGTAGTTGTAATAGTATGACCCCGAGTTGGGTGGTGGGACGATGTGGACGTGTTTCCCATCAATTGCCCCTCCCAGTTAGGAAAGTCCCACCGCTGGGCAAAGTGGGAGGCCACAGTCTGCCATTCCTGTGGCGTGGAAGGAAACTGTTGAGGAAAACAAAAAAAATGTGTATTTTTGCACATAAACATGGAAAGCAGATTAGACACAAACATTCTTGGCCAACATCCAGATAACATTTATTAAGGGGAATTTTACAACACCAAAGTATAAGGTACACCTATCATATTTCCCCCCCCCCTCTCATGGGCCATTTCTAACATTATAGGGGGGGGATCTTGGACAGGTAACCCTCTTCAATTCATTGAGAGATGAATGCCTAAATACAGGGTATTACTTGGAACAACCCCTCCTTAGTTACACTATTGGCAGCCCACTGGACAGGTAAGAAGTGTCAGAATACAAAGATATAAATACACACTGTACACATTTGAGCATGTTTGGACATTCTGCTATTACCTATCAACATAATAATAGGATACAAAAACTTTAAACAGTACCATTTGAAAGTATACAGGCAGGCCCTTGCACTACATGCTTTGGGGAATTCATCCATACATCTGAGCACAAAAGAGATGGGTATAGTGTGTATGGGTTTGGCTAAGTCAGCAGATAAATGATTGAGGATAGATAGAGAATTGGTATCAGCTGACTTAGCAGTTGGGAGGAGGGAGGGTTAATAAAAATGATTTGGGGACACAAAAAAAAAAGCCTCTGGCACTCTGCCTGAATTTAAAACACAAATCAGATTTCTAAACATTTTAGGGGTGTTTGGGGTAAAGCACTATTATGGAGCTGATAAAATACATTGTTACGTGACTACATGATGTGAATATAGGGCAGGAGAGCATGCTGGGGAGGTAAGTGAAGGCAAATATGTATGAAGGACAAAAAAACCCCATAAAATTCAAGCATGCATGAGGACAAAGGGGACATTCACAGCATATTACAATCATGGTAATTAGGGAATGAGTAAAGAAATACAATATATTAGCAAACATTCAATACAATAAAATGTGATATTAAAGGATAAAAATCTTACCTTCATATACTCCTTCTGCAGGACCTGGATGATGGCAGAACAGGTCTCTGGGATAATGATACCCAGAGCCTGGGGGGAGATGCCTGTTGAGAACTTGAGGTCCTGCAGGCTTCTCCCCGTCGCCAAGTACCGTAGGGTAGCGACCAGCCTCTGCTCCGGAGTGATGGCTTGCCTCATGCAGGTATCCTGCCTGCTGATATAGGGGGTCAACGAAGCCAACAAACGGTGAAATATGGGGTCCGTCATCCTGAGAAAGTTCCTGAAATCATCAGGATTATTCTCCAATTCTTGGTCCATGAACTCCTCCCCACCCTGTTCATGGACTGGACTTGTGTCAAGGTCAGGACCCCAACACCAAGCCCCCGCACAGCACGAACTCTACAAGGAGTACGTATACGCAACATGGCTAGAAAACGGTCGGCTGCTCAGAACGAAGTAACAGAACGCACTGAAGAACAGCAAGGCCTGTGAAGAGTGACATGAAAAACAGCAACGAGCGGACAAGATCGCACAGAATACTCCGATACGAAATGACTGCACGCACTGAAGAGCAGATACAAACCCACAAGCACAAACTGAACCGCAGAAAACGATCTGAAAGCCACGAGTCTGAAAAAGCGCGAATCGTCTCTCGCCAAACTTTTACTAACACGAGATTAGCAAAAGGAGCCCAAAGGGTGCCGCGCTTGGTTCGGAACTGGCCTTTTCTAGTCTCGTCGTATGTGGTTGACGTCACCGCATTGTTGGTGATCGGAAATTCCGACAACTTTGTGCGACCGTGTGTACGCAAAACAAGTTTGAGCTAACATCCGTCTGAAAAAATCCTAGGATTTTGTTGTCGGAATGTCCGATCAATGTCCGACCGTGTGTACGGGGCATAAGGACATGGATTACTGGAACCATGTCCTGTGGTCTGATGAGACAAAGAAACTTATTTGGTTCAGATGGTGTCAAGCGTGTGTGGCGGCAACCAGGTGAGGAGTACAAAGACAAGTGTCTCTTGCCTACAGTCAAGCATGGTGGTAGGAGTGTCATGGTCTGGGGCTGCATGAGTACTGCCGGCACTGGGGAGCTACAGTTCATTGAGGGCATTATGAATGCCAACATGTACTATGCATGTACTGAAGCAGAGCATGATCCCCTCCCTTTGGAGACTGGGCCGCAGGGCAGTATTCCAACATGATAATGACCCCAAACACACCTCCAAGATGACCACTGCCTTGCTAAAGAAGCTGCGGGTAAGGGTGATGGACTGGCCAAGCATATTTCCAGACCTAAACCATATAGAGCATCTGTGGGGCATCCTTAAACGGTAGGTGGAGGAGCGCAAGGTCTCTAGCATCCGCCAGAGCTCTGTGATGTCGTCATGGAGGAGTGAGACAGGACTCCAGTGGCAACCTGTGAAGCTCTGATGAACTCCATGCCCAAGAGGGTTAAGGCAGTGCTGGAAAATAATGGTGGCCACACAAAATATTGACACTTTGGGTCCAATTTGGACATTTTCACTTTGGGGTGTACTCACTTTTGTTGCCAGTGGTTTAGACATTAATGGCTGCATGTTGAGTTATTTTGAGGGGGCAGCAAATTTTCACTGTTATACAAGCTGTACACTCACTACTTTACATTGTACCAAAGTGTCATTTCTTCAGTGTTGTCAAATGAAAAGTTATAATAACATATTTACAAAAATTTAAGCGGGTGTCCTCACTTTTGTGAGATACTTTGTGGTTCCAAAAAGACAGTGAAAGAGTCCATAGGTGTTAAGCTGGAACAACCTGATCTCAACAGAGAAAGGTGGTGTCTTTGACACCACCAATTAACAATTGTACCAAAAACTTGCATGCATGTACATGTTAACTAGATTACAGTGGTTGCCCATCAACCCATAAGAGTCTAAATTCTAGGGAATTCCTTACTATTAAAGTGGAAGTCCACCCTTAGGCCCCTTTCACACTTGTACGACTTGTCCTATGACTTAGGACAGCAGACAGAGGGAGAAGAACCGGAGAGAGCTAGAAGACATCAGCGGAGAAGACCTGGAGAGGGGAGAAGAACCAGCAAAGGCAGGAGACATCAGTGGAGGAGGCAGAAGACTTTGCCAGAAGAGGGAGAAGAGTCGGAGAGGGGAGAAGAAGTCGGAAGAGACACCGGAGCTGCCTAATATATTACTTTAAAAACCTGTGTACTGTGTTTTATTTTTGACACTTTTTTTTAGGTAAATGGGTAGAGGTACAATGTACCTGATACTCATTCACATAGGATGGGGGGCCAGGATCTCGGGGCCCCCTTGTTAAAGGGGGCTTCCAGATTGCAATAAGCTCACCGCCCGCAGACCCTGACAACCAAAGGCCATGGTAGTTGGGAAGAGGCCCTTGTGATCACCAACATGGGGAAAAGGCGCTTCGGAGTGGGGAGGCGCAGAGCCCCCCTACGCCAAAGCACACCCCCCCCAAGTGGATACCAGCATTTCCAACAATGGGTTCAGTTTGCTTTTTTTTTTGTTTGTTTGGTTTTTTTTGGTTCAATTTTGTTTGTTTTTTTACCCATACCTATACATTTTTCTTCACAGATTTGGTACAAGCCAAGTGTGCACCCATAGTACACCTGGGACTATGTCATGGCTGGTCTGGCAGGCTCCTTGGCTGCTGCCCCTGGTGGTCTCCATTCCATCTCCTTTGTGGGGGGGTCTTCTGCCTCAACCCTGAGTGAGACAGCTCCCCCCAGGCCACCGCTATATTACATCATAGAGGCTCCGTAGAATTAGTTTGCTTTTTTACATTTTTCCTTCTTATGCCCTGTACACACAATCGGACATTGATCGGACATTCCAACAACAAAATCCATGGATTTTTTCCTACGGATGTTGGCTCAAACCTGCTTTGCATACACACGGTCGCACAAAGTTGTCGTAATTTCCAATCGCCAAGAACGCGGTCACGTACACCACGTACGACGAGACTAGAAAAGGGCAGTTCCGAACCAAGCACGGCACCCTTAGGGCTCCTTTTGCTAATCCCATGTTAGTAAAAGTTTTTGGTGAGAGACGATTCGCGCTTTTTCTGACTCTTGGTTTTCAGATCGTTTTCTGCTATTCAGTTTGTGCTTGTGGGTTTGTATCTGGTCTTCAGTGCGTGCAGTGAGTTCGTATTTGATTATTCAGTGCGTTCTTGTCCGCTTGTTGCTGTTTTTCAGGTTGCTCTTCACAGGCCTTGCTGTTCTTCAGTGTGTTCTGTTACTACGTTCTGAGCAGCCGACCGTTTTCTAGCCATGTTACGTATACGTACTCCTCGTAGAGTTCGTACTGTGCGGGGGCTTGGTGTTTGGGTCCTTACCTTGACACAAGTCCAGTCCATGAACAGGGTGGGGAGGAGTTCATGGACCAAGAATTGGTTGTTCCAGCGTGACCAGTTCTGTCACATGCCTTTGCTCCGTGAGATCCGTGAGAATAATCCTGAGATTTCAGGAACTTTCTCCGGATGACAGACCCTGTGTTTCACCGTTTGTTGGCTTTGCTGACCCCTTATATCAGCAGGCAGGATACCTGCATGAGGCAAGCCATCACTCCGGAGTAAAGGCTAGTCGCCACCCTGCAGTACTTGGCGACGGGGAGAAGCCTGCAGGACTTCAAGTTCTGGACAGGCATCTCCCCCCAGGCTCTGGGGATCATTATCCCGGAGACCTGTTCTGCCATCATCCAGATCCTCCAGAAGGAGTATATTAAGGTAAGATTTTTATCCTTTAATATCAAATTTTATTGTCTAGAATGTTTGTTAATATATTGTATTTCTTTCCTCATTCCCTAATTACCATGATTGTAATATGCTGTGAATGTCCCCTTTGTCCTCATACATGCTGGAATTTTAGGTATTTTTTTTGTCCTTCATACATATTTGCCTTCACTTACCTCCTCAGCATGCTCTCCTGGCCCTATATCAACCTCATCTACTCAATTAACAATGTATTTTATCAGCTCCATAGTAGTACTTTACCCTAAAAACCCCCTAAAATGTAGAAAATTGTGATGTGTGTTTGAAATTCAGGCAGAGTGCCAGAGGCTTTTTTTTTTTTTGTGTCCCCAAATCATTTGGAACCCCCCCCCCCCCCAACTGCTAACTCAGCTGATAACAATCCTCTATCTGCTGACTTTGCCAAACCCATACACACTATACCCACCTCTTAATGGTCAGATTTATGGATGAATTCCCCAAAGCATGTAGTGCAAGGGCCTGCCTGAATACTTTCAAACGGTACTGTTTGAAGTTTTTGTATCCTATTATCTTGATAGGTAATATCAGAATGTAAAAATGTGTGAAAATGTGTACAGTGTGTATTTATCTCTTTGTATTATGACACTTCTTACCTGTCCAGTGGGCTGCCAATAGTGTAAGTAAGGAGGGGATGACCAAAGTAATACACATTATTTAGGCATTCATCTCTCAATGAAGTGGAGAGGGTTACCTGTTCAAATGTTAGAATGTTTGTGTCTAATCTGCTTTCCATGTTTATGTGCAAAAATACAAATTTTTTTTTTGTTTTCCTCAACAGTTTCCTTCCACGTCACAGGAATGGCAGACTGTGGCCTCCCACTTTGCCCAGCGGTGGGACTTTCCTAACTGCGGAGGGGCAATTGATGGGAAACACGTCCACATCGTCCCACCACCCAACTCGGGGTCATACTATTACAACTACAAGGGGTTCAATAGTATTGTGATGTTGGCGGTGGTGTCGGCTACTTATGAGCTTCTGTATGTGGACATGGGGAAGAATGGCCTAATGTCCGATGGTGGAGTCATCGCCCAGACGGAGTTCTACAGGCATCTCCAGAATGGCAGCTTGGACTTGCCACCTCCAGAAGACAATGTGGAAGGACTCCCATTCGTCTTTGTTGTGGATGAAGCGCTGGGGAACCATCTTATGCGACCATTCCCTATGAGGACCCTCACCCCAAACCAGAGAGTTTTTAATTACCGGCTGGCCAGAGCCAGAAGAGTGGTGGAGAACATGTTTGGAATCATGGCCAGCCGATTCCGTCTATTTCTTACACCCATACACATGGCGGAGTATAAACTGAATCATATCATTCTGCCAACTATGCTGCCTCAGTTGGGCCTGAGGCCGGAATTCAAGTAAATGAACCAACCCTGGTGGCACTTGAGGCTGGCCGTCCTGGCTTGCCCCCCTGAGTGCCCACGAGGTCCGTCTTAGATACCTTGATTACTTTGCGGGTAGGGAGGCCATCAATATGCCAGACAATGTCTGATACATTTTTAAAATAAAAAAAACATTTTAACTACTAAAATCTTTGGTGACATTTACTGCTTGTGTTTCTTTTAGCTGCCCCTATCAAAAATGTGGGGAGTCCTGAAAATGTTGTGATTGTGTAACATTTAAAAGCACTGTTGGGTGTCCTTTACTAAAGGAAAATCCACTTTGCACTACAAGTGCACTTGAGCCTGCACTGAAACTGCACTTGTAGTGCAAAGTGGATTTGCCCTTAGGAAATAACCCCCATTGTCAGTGAAAACAACAATTTTACCACAACAAAATTTTAGGAGCATTTAAACAATAATCCACACATTCTTGAGTATCAATCTTTTTAATACCAGCACAATCACATGCATTTATAAAAGGTTTTTTAAAACAAACCAACATGTTTGTTGTATAACAATTTTTGGGTCACATTAAGTGAAGTAGAAATGTCCATTTAAGGTAAAACAGGCATGTTTCAAACAAACAAGAAATACACAAATCTGGAACTTACAAATTCAACTTTTGTAGAAATTGAAGGCAATATCAGACATGAGTATTTATAAACTGTGTTTTGATATGGCGTTCAGATGGGATGAAGTCACCCCCGGAAAAGCTAAATTTTGAAGATGCACACAAATTGCCGAATGTCAACATGTGCTAGCTGCCATCACGGGGGATCAAGGACGTGTTTTGGGGGTCCAACCCCTTCCTCTCAGCTACTTTATTATTGAGGAAGGGGTTGCACCCCCAAAACGCCTACATTGATCTCCCGTGATGGCAGATAGCACATGTTGACACACTGTGTGCATCTTCAAAATTTGGCTTTTCTATAAAATAGCAAAAAATGTAAAAAATTCTTCCATTACAAATACCACAAAAAAGGAAGGGATTTGGAGGTGTTTTAAACTCTCCCTAAAACATCAATGATGTTCTTCATTTTGTTTTTAACATCATTGATGTTTTTCTGGATGTTTTCCAAGTCCCTATTATACCCCATGATCTCCCCGATCAGGATCTGTGCACTTTCACTGATGAAATGACCTGGATCCACAACATCATGATCACCTAAAAAATATAAAAACAAAAACACACCATGTATTATAAATATGCCGGCATCCATCTCTTACCTGAGCCTGTGGTCGCAGACACTCACCTGTTGTGGTGACAATTTTCACCACGTCTCCTTCCTCCTCCTGTTGGCTTTGGGGGATATCACCTTCTTCATGAGGTGGGGGGTCTGTTGTATCCTCTGATGCGGGGTGTCCTCCGAGTCTTTTCTCCCCTATGTAAAAAAAAAAAATAGGTATACTTAGCACACAGATATTTGATGGCAGAAATAGGAATATGAAATATTGCTTGGAAGTGGGGTACAATTGTCTGTTTTGGCAGAGTTCCAAGATGAAGAAATATTTTTTGACTTTGTCAAGCTTGAATACTTACCTGTTTTGTACAAGCTTCACAGATGGAGTCACCCCTAAAGTATACACTGGAGCACCTGTGTGGGACCCCCTAATAAAAAGGGTGTTCTGGTGTCCCACACTAGTGCTCCAGCGTCCAGATGTGTAAACAGCTGCTGAGTGTCCTCTCCTTACACAGAAGTAGGCTAGCAAACATGTATTCAAATGCATATGGCCAAAACAATGGTGTTTTCTATGCCGAACGAACAATGTTTCATACGAACGAACAATGTGCCCATGAACATGAAAGTTGCCATTTTAAACTGTACAACAGTAAAGAAAAGCACATGGAGCAGCATGAACATTAGAAAAATAAAGAATAGGAACACAGCACAACTACTTACTTTTTTGCAGCACTCTCCTGATCCTTCTGTACTGCTCGTGCTCCCTTAATTTGAGGTCCGACCACCGTTTCCTGAGCTGATCCTTGGATTGTCATACCCCGAAATTCTTCTGCAGACTTTTGACCACATGATCTTGGCCTCTCTGACATTGGGGTTGGGGTAAGGTCCATACTTCCCGTCATAGTCGGCCCTCTTCATTATGTCGACCATCTCTAACATCTCCCCAAAGGACATATTTGAGGCCTTAAATCGTCTCTTCTGGGATCGGGACGTTTCTGGCTCCGGGCTTTCCTCCTCCTCCTCCTCATTGCTGTAATTAGCACGCACCTGCTGTGTCTCCGCCATGTGCTCTTCCCCCACTGCGCCGAACGAGAAGTGGCAGGCAGAGGAGTAACCTGGAGGAGGCTACAATAGGTCTATTTTGGAAGGCTACTGAGGCCCTCAGAACACCCCACAGTGTGGAAGATGATTTTGCAGAGCTAACTGCCTGCATCTGCATGATGGAGGAGAGCCAACACCTCTTATGTGAGTTTGTAATTTTGGAAGCTCTAAATAAGGGGTTGAGGGGCCAACTCACATGTGAAAGCCACATTTGTCAGCTCACCCATGGTCCTCCTCCTCCTCCTCCAGGTCCTACTCCTCCTCCTGCCACACCTCCAACACCAGAGCCACAGCCGGGAAGGAAGCATGTAAGGAAGACCAGAGAGTGATGACCTGGGTTCAGTCTGGTCTGGCAAAAGATGCAGCCTCTTGTATGACCACAGCCTGGGAACATACATGTCATCTGCTGCTTTCATGATCTCTGGGACTTGTGGACCAGACTGCACTCCCTTAGATATGGACTCCTCAGGCCACCAATTTTGCTGTAAAATAATTGATGTGTGCCCTGAGGACCAAAGGCTTCGCCAATTTCTGATGTTTATCCAGCGTTGCCTCCCCCTTTTTTTGGTTTTGAGCCCTTAATAAAGGATTTTTTGTTTCAATTATACTCACCTATGTGTGTTTTCTTTCAAAAAGGACAGCTTGTTTGTGAGGAGGCAGGTACATTTCAAAAATACAATGTAACATTAACAAGAGACACCAACACCAAGCAATCTCCTTGCAATTAAATAATACAAGATAATAATGGTGTTGTGGTAACTTGACACACAAAACACACCCAAAAATATTCTGGAGTAAAATAAAAAAAATAAAATAAAAACACGATCAGGCTTAAAAAAAAATACAAACCAAAAAGGCAAAAAAATTTTTTGGCAGATGTGACAAATCAAAATATATTGATGAAATCACGATAAATTATAAAGAAAGAAGTTTGTGAGAAGTCTGTGTGAATATCAGCAGCAAAACTACTCCATTCTTCTAGCATTATAAAGAAGAAGAGAGTGCGCTGCATTAAACAATTTTAAACATTGCAGCCTGACGAAAGTGCTATATCCATTCCGAACGCTAATTTTACCAGACCAAGCTGTTCCGTCTCGGAATTTCTTCTGATCATGTGTGGCACTTTGTGCGTCGGAATTGTCCACACACGGTCGGAATTGACGTGATCGGATTTTGTTGTCGGAAAATTTTATAGCCTGCTCCCAAACTTTGTGTGTCGGAAAATTCGATGGAAAAAGTCCGATGGAGCCCACACATGGTCAGAATTTCCGACAACATGCTCCAATCGCACATTTTCCGTCTGAAAATCCGACCGTGTGTACAGGACATAATGCCCTGTACACACGGTCGGACATTAATCGGACATTCCGACAACAAAATCCATAGATTTTTTCCGACGGATGTTGGCTCAAACTTGTCTTGCATACACACGGTCACACAAAGTTGTCAGAAAATCTGATCATTCTGAACGCAGTGACGTAAAACACGTATGTGGGGACTATAAACAGGGCAGTAGCCAATAGCTTTCATCTGATTCTGAGCATGCGCGGCACTTTGTGTGTCAGATTTGTGTACACACGATCGGAATTTCGGACAACGGATTTTGTTGTCGGAAAATTTTATAGCAAGTTCTTAAACTGTGTGTCGTAAATTCCTATGGAAAATGTGTGATGGAGCCTACACATGGTCGGAATTTCCGACAACAAGGTCCTATCGCGTGTACAGGGCATTAAAGTGCATTATATACTAATGGATATTTATCTGACTTTTCAGCTTTTACCGTGCATTTTACTCCTGATGATTGGCTATAAAGCCATGAAATGCGTTGAGTTTTCAAATAAGAGTGCTGAGACATGCTTGTCCATATTATGCATTTTTAAATTATCTGTACACGTACCATGTGAATTTTATCTATATGTTCTGTATTTTGAATGAATTGTTTATTTATCCATTCTGTATTGACTGCATCAGTTATGTCCACTGATTACCTGGAATAAATATGCTATATCATATATTTGTTATGTAAATCTTTTTAGATTATATTGTACTATTTTTTGAATATGATTGATATTGATACATTATTATATTTTCTCTCTAATCATGAATTACCTTATGGGATTGAGATGCCAAATCAATACAGATAGATGCCCTATTCTATACAGTATTATATACATTGACATGCCTCATGCAAAGTCCCACTTCATTTCCTATTTAGACACATAAAGTCGCATAATTTCAATGGCACCCGTTCCCATCTATGCAACTTTGGAAATCTGCAACTTTGAAAAGGTGCCTGCATTAGTTTGATGCGACTTTGATCCAGAGAATGTAAAATTGGATCAAAGCTGCTTTAGAGTGTGACTTTGATGTGACTTAAAGTCACATCAAAGTCACACTCTAAAGCATGCAACATTGTGGTCGCAATAGTGGAAACGTAGACTAAGGCTCCACTAGTATGAATCGTCATGCAACTTTGGACACATAAAGTCACATGACAAGTCACAGCCCATTGATTTCAATGGCACCGTTCCCATCTATGTGACTTTGAAAATCTGCGAATTTACCTACAATGCTTTGATGCAACTTTTATCCAGTAAGTGTAAAGTTGCACCAAAGTCATGCTCTAAAGTGCACTCTAGCCTTAGGCTACTTTTCCACTAGTGCGACTCCAAAGCTGTACGATTTAGAGTGTGACTTTGAGTGCTTTGATCCAACTTTACACTCTGGATCAAAGTCGCATCAAAGTAGTGCAGACATCTTTTCAAAGAATTATTAGTTGGGAATGGGTGCCATTGAAATCAATGGGCTGTGACTTGTCATGCGACTTTGTGTCCAAAGTCGCATGACAAGTCGCACTAGTGGAAACGGAGTCTTAAACTCATTACTCACATGTAGCTCCCTCAGCTGGGCATGTGTCACACCATGCACACAGTGCCACACCATGCACACAGTGCCCATCACAGTGCCACACCATGCCCACAGTGCCAATAACAGTGCCATGCAGAAACAACCACGTGGTTGTACACTGTAGAAAATCTGCAGCATATTGCATTGTAATCTATATTACAGTTTCTAATAAACAGAACAAACTGCCAAAGCCGGCCCCCCCTCCCCCCTCTCTCAGGAGAAACTGCTATCCAAAACAAGGCTAGGAAGACAGGAGGAGATTCGGCAAGGAGAGGTGGGATGGGGGTGGGGCTGGGCAGGTCTAGGCATATCTGTCTAAGAAGGACAGACGAGATGGGGGTGGGGCTGGGTAGGTCTAGGCATGCCTGTCTAAGAAGGAGAGAAGAGATGGGGGTGGGGCTGGGCAGGTCTAGGCATGTCTGTCTAAAAAGGAGAGGATGGATGGGGTGGGGCATGTAGAAGAGAAGGACAACGTTTTCAGGAAGTGAGAGGCCCCATGCAGAATTCAGAAATAAGGAAGTAAGGTTGTCCCTGAAGAACAGGAAGAAGCTGATTGTCAAGCTTTCATTAAACTTTCTAAGCGATACAAACTGCTATACAGTAAATGAATAATGTCAAAGATAAAGATATTTTACATATAATTAATAGAAAAATTTTCGTTTTTGACTGGACTTCCACTTTATCTAAAGAGGCCCCTTAGTTGACCAGTATAGTAGTGTAATAAATTATCAGAGAAGTACAGTTGTGTTTGATTTACCACCTTAGACATCAAATTTCTGGGATAACTAAATATTTTCATAAATAATGGGATGATTTTAAAATTCCTATAACTTCCTAACAGTTCCACAACAATTAGTGAGACATATTTTGAGTTTTAAATATGGATTTTATAAAGTGAATTGTTGATTTTGGATCACATATTCCACAAAACAAAACCTCTGTTATCTTGGGACTTTTAACGGGCAAAAGACTGTGAACTGTGTTACTAAATAAACATATAATTCTTTATTATTACAAAAAAGAGACTAAAATATTAAACTTTTTTTAGCCAATTACAGCTGTTGTCACATGTACACATGTTACATCACATATGAACCAAACACGTATTACATCTTCTGTCAACAATTTGGGTTGTATCCTGTGACAGAAGCAACCAACATGTATTGAAGTAGAGGTTTTTTTTCTTCCGCAGGGGTGTATAAATACAGGGTAACAGTACTCCACAATAAAAAAAATTGCAGGAGTACAAAAACAGCTGTTTCTTTAAAAACCATTTGCTGCCGCTCACATCAAACCAACACCGAGGTCATCAAGGCAGAACCACAGCGCCCACGAGTAACTGAGGCCACCCAGACAAACGTGGATGAATGCCAGTGGAGAGGAATAGTACACAGGCCATAGGGCAGCCACCATGGGGGATTAGCAGTTTTCTCCACTGGTGTTCATGCGTGTCTGTCCGAGTGGCCACAGGGACTCGTTGTCACTGTGGCTCTGCCTTGATGACCTCTGTGTTGGTTTGAAGTGAGCAGCAGAGATTTTTAAAGAAATAGCTGTTTTTGTACTCCTGCATTTTTTTTTTTTACCCTGCATTTATACACCTCTGAAGAAGAAAAAAAACTCTACTTCGAAACACGCCGGGTGCTTCTGTAACAAGATATAACCCAATTTGTTGACAAAACATGCAGTAATATGTGTTTGGTGCATATGTGATGTAAACGTGTGTACATGTCACAACAGCTGTAATTGACTAAAAAAAATTAAGATTTTATTCTCTTCTTTGTAATAACAAAGGATTATATATCTATTTTGTAACACAGTCCACAGTCTTTTGCCCGTTAAAAGATAACAGAGGTTTTGTTTTGCCTGTGTTGTATGGGAATGATGGCAATCTTCTGTACTATACATATGATTTTAAAGTCTAAAGAACCACTAGACACCTCTCACATATGAGCATAAAATCTACAGTCTTTCATTTATTATACTTTTGGTGTTCATTACAGTTGAAATTGGATCCTTGATGAAAAATATCCCCCATAGCTGAAATATTTTGTAGATTTTCAATCTCGTCTACAAAAAAAAGGTTTTTTTCAATGCAGATTGGAAAATGATAACTCAACTTTCAAAGGTGTTTTTTTTTTTTTTTTTTTTTTATATAAAGGCTTGTATTGAAAAGTGAGCAACAATGGTTTATAGTAACAAATAAAAAAAATGCTTATACATATGTATACCAATATTTGAAACCATTTGCTATAGGATCGAATTTATATCAGGCTAAGCACCAATGTATGCTCAATGTTGGACAACTGGCATAAGTGCTGTTCCAAACTTAACAAAGGGCACCACCAAGTAACTTTAAATCCTATTGAACTATTGTTTCAAGTGTTAGACAGAATATACTTGGTCCCAGAAGAAAAATAATAAATGTGTTTCTTCAGCTTCCCTTGCAAGCTTCAAAGGGTGCTCGGCAACAGACTGAGTGCCACATTTACTGTGTGTTAGTACTGACCCCTTGTTTTATCATTCTGGTCTCAAACCATAAGAGTTATCCACAGTATTTCAGAACTGATCACATTCTTCCATCAGTCTTTCTCCTAGGTGACAAATTTCCAGCAGCAACCTTTTTTTTTTTTTTTTTTATTACTGTTTAGTACTGTTTTAGTTTACTTGTATAGTAAATGCCTGCATTTACAAAAGCATGGTATTTTTCAATATAAAATATTCTCATACATTTTTCTTTAATTATTTTCTGTTTCTGTTTAATTGTTAAAGGACTCTGTTTATTATGCTCCCTACCTGCGTAAATAGCGCTATACCAGTGTTTGTATGATTAAACTTTCCAAAATAAATTTGTGACAAAAAAGGGTAATGTAACTAAAACTAGAGCTTGCCTCTCATTTAGAAAATTCCAAAGTGTTTTAAGGTCTAGGTAATATTTAGTCACAATCAACTAAACTTTGCCTATAATTTTGAAGATATTTCCCCACTCATTTAAATAGATTCTTTTTGGGACGAATAGTGAAGCATCTTCAACATTACAAAACTAATCGAGTTGAATGTGACTAATGCCTAGTACACATGGGCCGAATGGTTGGGAGAAATCTCCCGGTTCAATAAAAACAGGCCGATATTTGGCCCGTGTGTATGTCAGCTGGTACAACAGATGTTGGCAGATGGCTGCTAATGGCTGAGAGCACTGATTGTAGTGTTTTGGGGGGGGGGGGGGGCATCCCCCTGTCAGAACACAACAGCTTAGCAGGGCAGATTGCCTGTTAGTACAGATGCTCCAACCGGGACTGTTGTGTTTTTTTTGTTCAAACCCCCGGGTTGAACAAGAAAAGAAAATTATTATTGTGTACCAGGCTTAATTGTAACAGAATGGGCAATCTACCAATTGATCAGTAACTGTAATTTGCAGTTTACCAAACAAGTGCAAAGTTGGAATTAGCAATGCAAAACACGTTTAGGATGCAAAATACTCCTAAACTGGAAAACAATAAGGTTGCACAAACATGGACTCTTACCAGCAATATCTCTGTGACTCAGTCAGGGTAGCCTGGTCCCACAGTCTCATCTCTATAAGACTCAATCACAACCAAAAGTCTAGCTGAGAATTACTACTACAATAAATAAATGCAGAACACAGCTACCTATGATTTACTCATGGACAGTGTCCCTCATGGTGAAGTCCAGGATGGCTCTGGTAACACACATGAACGGCTGAAGGCATGAGGGAGCATGATGAGTACAGCAAATGGGCACGCTGCTACAACTATTAATAGCTACTGAATAACATGACTTATTTGAGGGTCTGCATCTTCTGTAAAGTATAAAAAGTAGAATAAGGTAATCAGGGTAATCCGTTCCTAGTCTTATATTTGTGGTAATGTCAAGCAAGAGCTTTAGCGCTTTTCCTGCTAGTGGCTGCATGACGCATGTCAACTAATCTGTCAGAAAAGAGAGGATCAAGCAAACAATGTTGGCTATTTGACATGGTCAGAATATTTCACATTGACTTGTCCATGTAAAGTCTCATTTTATTAAAAAAAAAAACCTTTCTGTAATAAAATTTTGCTTAATTATGTGATTTTTTTTTTTTTAATCATTTTGTATAAAAATACCTGTTGATCCTACCAGTGACCTCTCATGACTTTTAGTTTTGGCAAAGATCTGTGGGGTCATCTACCCTGTGCAGTGCTGCCACCCCATATGTGCATGCTCTAAAAGCCATGTATATGGCTTAATCTATGTTTCCTCTACAGATCCAAAAAGCCCAGGAGGTGGGCAGGACTAGCCTGCCCTGCTATGAATAACTATAGCAGGAAGAGCCGCTGTCAATCAGACACTCTTACCCATCCCATCAGGTCGTGCTGCTGGTGACATAGGCAGCTGGGATCCTAATGAGGCAGGTAAGAGTGATTGACAGGGGCTGCTCCTGTCATAATCTTGGCAGGGTAGGTGGGTCCCACCCACTGCCTGGGTCATTTGTCTGAAAATACATCAAAGCATCATGTAACCACTACCTAAAGAAGGAACAAAAAGTATTGTGGAGGCGATTTTGTTTAATACTTTGATTTATCACTTGATTTGGAAGTCCATTCCAAATGTCCATGTGTAAAAATTAAGGTTTAGGTTTAGCATCACTTTAAGTAGCTGTCTGAAAAATCTTTCAACTAACATCCACTCTAATGGAGGCAAAGCTCTATATGTAGTGGAGATCTGTGTATATGAGCTCAGTTTGGTTTATATTGCTTCCCCGTTGAGGTAAGGCTGGAGATACATTGATTTTATTAGAGAAGAAGTCATATAATAAGGAGGTACATTCTAGAACTTCCAAGTTCATCTTAGTGAATAGACTTCAACTTACCCTCTTGGTTACCATATATGATATAATGCAACAGTTGCCAAGAATTTAAGGCCATCATCTCAAAATAGCCTTAAATTTAATGGCCTGGAATTTAAGGCCTTGGTGGTATGAACAGGCAGGCCAAAGAGCAAATATTTGCATTATGATTACCTTCTTTGGTCTGACATTGTATGTCTAAAAGTTTTATGGGGTCTGTATGTTCCAAATAATTCTCTGCCCATGTCAAGAACTGCTGTAAATAAGGGTGCAAAGGGTACACATTTTTTAAATCAGTTATATTTTTTTTCAGAAATTATGAATTCATAAATTGAAAATAGTTATTGAAAGCCTAAAAAAGAATAGTCATTTGACTGATGCAATGTACTCTTTGTCCTGGGCAACATTTATCTTTGTAGTGGATTCACACCATAACCACTCTATATCGTCCTCCCAGTTTTCTAATGTGTGTACTTAGTGAAGCCATCTTTAAGCAATATCTTTTTTGAATTTCTGCTGGACTCCTTCCCTTTCAGTCTGAATCCCAGATAAAGTCTATTATAAGCTGATATCAGCTTTTGTTGGATCAGCAGACCATTGCTTCAGAAAAATGGAAGTTGAAGTGGCGCTACATATCATCTTGCAAGTTAAATGGATTCTTGCATCTGCCCTTTGGTGGCTTTGTTGTGGATATCCATAATTTGGGTTGTTTTTGGATGAGCAGTGGAGATGGCGTTGTGCTGAACAACAATGCAATGTATGCACATGGTTCTTCACAATTTTTAGTCAACATGTGCTGAAATATGTGTCTTTATTTGCTCATTTTTGCAAACATTTTGCTCAGACTGCAAACTGAAAAACCATGGTAAACCATGCATCTTGATAATAGTTCTCTGTGTGCTTTAGCAGCCTTATGCCCCGTACACACGGTCGGACTTTGTTCGAACATTCCGACAACAAAATCCTCGGATTTTTTCCGACGGATGTTGGCTCAAACTTGTTTTGCCTACACACGGTCGCACAAAGTTGTCGGAATTTCCGATCGCCAAGAACGCGGTGACGTCAAGCACGTACGACGAGACTAGAAAAGGCCAATTCAGAACCAAGCGCGGCACCCTTTGGGCTCCTTTTGCTAATCTCGTGTTAGTAAAAGTTTGGTGAGAGACGATTCGCGCTTTTTCAGACTCGTGGCTTTCAGATCGTTTTCTGCCGTTCAGTTTGTGCTTGTGGGTTTGTATCTGCTCTTCAGTGCGTGCAGTCAGTTCGTATTGGAGTTTTCTGTGCGATCTTGTCCGCTCGTTGCTGTTTTTCAGGTCGCTCTTCACAGGCCTTGCTGTTCTTCAGTGCGTTCTGTTACTTCGTTCTGAGCAGCCGACCGTTTTCTAGCCATGTTTCGTATGCGTACTCCTCGTAGAGTTCGTGCTGTGCGGGGGCTTGGTGTTGGGGTCCTGACCTTGACACAAGTCCAGTCCATGAACAGGGTGGGGAGGAGTTCATGGACCAAGAATTGGTTGCTTCAGCGTGACCAGTTCTGTCATATGCCTTTGCTCCGTGAGATCCGTGAGAATAATCCTGATGATTTCAGGAACTTTCTCAGGATGACGGACCCCGTATTTCACCGTTTGTTGGCCTCGCTGACCCCCTATATTAGCAGGCAGGATACCTGCATGAGGCAAGCCATCACTCCGGAGCAGAGGTTGGTCGCTACCTTGCAGTATTTGGCCACAGGGAGAAGTCTGCAGGACTTGAAGTTCTCGACAGGCATCTCCCCCCAGGCTCTGGGTATCATCATCCCAGAGACCTGTTCTGCCATCATCCAGGTCCTGCAGAAGGAGTATATGAAGGTAAGATTTTTATCCTTTTATATCACATTTTATTGTATTGAATGTTTGATAATATATTGTATTTCTTCCCTCATTCCATAATTACCATGATTGTAATATGCTGTGAATGTCCCCTTTGTCCTTATGCATGCTGGATTTTTATGTAATTATTATTTTAGGTCCTTCATACATATTTGCCCTTCAATAACCTCCCCAGCATGGTGTCTCCTGCCCCTATATTCACCTCATGTAGTCACTTAACAATGTATTTTATCAGCTCCATAGTAGTGCTTTACCCCAAACACCCCCTAAAATGTTTTGAAATGTTATTTTTGATTTAAATTCAGGCAGAGTGGCAGAGGCTTTTTTTTGTGGTGTCCCCGAATTTTTTGTAACCCTCCCTCCCCCAACTGCTAAGTCAGCTGATCCCAATTCTCTATCTTCAATCATCTATCTGCTGACTTTGCCAAACCCATACACACTATACCCATCTCTTTAGTGCTCAGATTTATGGATTAATTCCCCAAAGCATGTAGTGCAAGGGCCTGCCTGTATACTTTCCAATGGTACTGTTTAAAGTTCTTGTATCCTATTATGATCTTGATAGGTAATAGCAGAATGTCCAAATGTGCTCAAATGTGTACAGTGTGTATTTATATCTTTGTATTATGACACTTCTTACCTGTCCAGTGGGCTGCCAATAGTGTAACTAAGGAGGGGCTGTTCCAAGTAATACCCTGTATTTAGGCATTCATCTCTCAATGAAGTGAAGAGGGTTACCTGTCCAAGAGTTCCCCCCCCCTATAATGTTAGAAATGGCCCATGAGGGGGGAGGGGGAATATGATAGGTGTACCTTATACTTTGTTGTTGTTAAATTCCCCTTAATAAATGCTATCTGGAGGTTGACCCATAATGTTTGTGTCTAATCTGCTTGCCAGGTTTCTGTGAAAAAATAGTAATGTTTATTGTTTTTTCCTCAACAGTTTCCTTCCACGCCACAGGAATGGCAGACTGTGGCCTCCCACTTTGCCCAGCGGTGGGACTTTCCTAACTGCGGAGGGGCAATTGATGGGAAACACGTCCACATCGTCCCACCACCCAACTCGGGGTCATACTATTATAATTACAAAGGGTTTAATAGTATAGTGATGTTGGCGGTGGTGTCGGCTAATTACGACTTCTTGTATGTGGACGTGGGGAAGAATGGCCGGATGTCCGATGGTGGAGTCATCGCCCAGACGGAGTTCTACAGGCGTCTCCAGAATGGCAGCTTGGACTTGCCACCTCCAGAGGACAATGTTGAAGGTCTCCCATTTGTGTTCGTTGCTGATGAAGCATTTGCGCTGGGGGACCACCTGATGCGGCCATTCCCGATGAGGACCCTCACCCCAGAACAGAGGGTTTTTAATTACCGGCTGGCCAGAGCCCGAAGAGTGGTGGAGAACACATTTGGAATCCTGGCCAGCCGGTTCCGATTATTTATGACACCCATCCATATGGCGGAGTATAAACTGAACCATATAATACTTGCCTGCTGTGTTCTCCATAATTTTCTACAAAAACATTCAGCCAACTATGCTGGCTCAGTTGGGCCTGAGGCCAGAATCCCAAATACATCAACAATGACGGCACTTGAAAGCGGCCGTCCTGGCTTGCCCTCCCTGAATGCCCGTGATGTTCGGTTACGATACCTGGAGTTCTTTGCGGGTAGGGGGGCTATCAATATGCCAGACAATCTGTGACACCTTTTTCAAATAAAAAACAACCAAAAGAAATTCTTGGTGGACATTTACTGCTTGTGTTTGTTTTAGCTGACCCTGCCAGAAATGTGTTGAGTGCAGAAAATGTCGTAATTGGGTAACCTTATAAAAAACAGTGTTGGCTGGTACTTCCTAAATGCAAAAACACATTTCACTACAAGTGCACTTGCAACTGCACTGAACCTGCACTTGTAGTGCAAAGAGGATTTGCCCTTAGGAAATAACCCCCATTTGTGCATAAAACAACAATTACATCACCCCAAAAGTGTTGTAGTGTTGAGACAATAATCCACACATTCTTGAGTAAGGCACTTTTTTATACCTGCACAATCACATGCGCATTTACCAAAGGTTTTTAAAACAAACCAACATGTTTGTTGTATAACAATGTTTGCAGTAGCATTATGAAAAATCAAAATATCCATTTCAGATAAAACAGGCCTGTGTAAAACCAACAAGAAAGCCAAAAAACTTGAACTTACAAAGTTCACATTAGGTAAAACCTGAAGGCTAGATCAGACATCAGTATTTAGGAACTGGGTTTGATCTAGCGTTCAGATGGGGGGAAATCACCCCTGGAAAAGCCAAATTTGGAAGATGCACACCAATTTACGAATGGCAATATGTGCTATCTGCCATCAGGGGGATCAAGGGACGTGTTTTGGGGGAGAAAGCCTTTCCTCAATGCGACTTTATAATTGAGGAAGGTGTTGCACCCCCAAAACGCGTCCATTGATCTCCCGTGATGGCAGATAGCACATGTTGGCACACTGTGTGCATCCTCCAAATTTGGCTTTTCTAAACATTTTAAAAAATTTTTGAAGATTGGACCACATTAAGAAAACAGATGATTTTGTGGGGTTTAAATTCGCCCCAAAACATCAATGATGTTATTATTTTTTTTAATAACATCACTGATTTGGTTCTGGATGTTTTGCAATTGGAGATTACACCCCATGATCTCCCCGATAAGTATCTGGGCACTTTCTGAAGTAAAGCGTTCAGGATCCCTCACATCACGATCACCTAAAAAGAGATAAAGAACAAAAAAAAGGTCTCAAAAATCTGCCACCATCCATCTCTTTTACCTGAGCCTGTGGTCGCAGACACTCACCTGTTGTGGTGCCAATCTCCACCACGTCTTCTTCTTCCTCCTGCTCTTCTTCTTCGTTTGGGGGTATTTCACCTTCTTCCATAGGTGGGGGGTCTGTGGTCTCCTCGGATGAGGGGTGTCCTCCGAGTCTTTTCTCCCCTATGTAAAACAAAAATGGTATAATTAGCACACAGATATTTGATGGCAGAACTAGAAATAGGAAACATTGCTTGGAAGTGGGGTACAATTGTCTATTTTAGCCGAGTTCCAAGATGTATATTTTTTTTATTGCCCTTTGTCAAGCTGCAATACTTTACATGTTTGGTACAAGCTTCACAGATGTAGCCCCCCCCTATAGTATACACTGGAGCACCTGTGTGCCCCCCTAATAAAAATGGTGTTCTGGGGTCCCACACTAGTGCTCCAGTGTCCAGATGTGAAAACAGCTGCTCAGTGTCCTCTCTTTACACACAATCTAGTTGTCATTTCATTCTAGTAACAAACCCATCTACACAAACAAATCTTTGGCATCCAAGTAGGCCCCAAAAAATGTGTGAAAATGCATATGGCCTAAACAATGGTGTTCTAGAGGCCGAAATAAAAATGTTTGATACGAACGAATAATGGGCCCATGAACATTAAAGTTGCCCTTTTAAACGTTACAATTAATAAAAGCATATGGAGCAGAACGAACGTAATAAAGACAGAAAGAATAGGAACACAGCACAACTACTTACTTTTTTGCAGCACTCTCCGGATCTTTCGGTACTGCTCTGGCTCTTTCAACTTCAGGTCCGACCACCGCTTCCTGAGCTGATCTTTAGACCTTCGTACCCCGAAATTCCGCTCTAGACTCCTGACCACTTTACCAATGATTTTTGCCTTTCGGATGTTGGGGTTGGGGTAAGGCCCATATTTTCCGTCATAGTCGGACTTCCTCATGATGTGTACCATCTCCAACATCTCCCCAAACGACATATTTGTGGCCTTAAAACGTCTCCTTCTGGATCGGGACGTGCCTGGATCCGGCCTTTCCTTCTCCTCCTCCTCGTTGCTATAATTAGCCCGCACCTGCTGTAACTCTGCCATCATGCTCTTCACCCACTGCGCCGAACGAAAAGGGGCGGGGAATACACTAGAAAGAGCGTCAGGGGCGGGCGGAGTTACACGCATGCGCAGTGTGTATAAAGCGTAACACGCGTGTGTATTACGTACGATCTGTGAGCGGAGGAAGGAGCATTGGACGCGCCGATCGTAAGAACGAAGGTAAGAGACAAACTTGTGCCTATACTGCTTCTAGATTGAGGCCTATATTGTAACAAGATTAGGAGAGTTTTGTCTGACATTAGGCTTTGTCTTGTGTTGTGTCTTGCAGTGAACATGGATATCTTAATGAGAGATACTGACTTCATGTCACTATTCATTGATATGCTAAGTGAGCTGCCCTGTCTGTGGGAGATTACCCACCCCCATTTCAAGAACCAAGCAAAGAGGAAGGCAGCACTGGAGCAATTGTGTGAAATTGTGAAGCAGGTGATCCCTACGGCAGACATCACTTATTTAAAGATTTTCATTGGTGGCCTGAGGAGCACATATCTGAGGGAGCGCAAGAAAGTCCTGGATTCACAGAGATCCGGAGCAGCAGGTGACATCTATGTCCCCAGGATGTTGTACTACGACAGGCTGCACTTTCTGGCAGGCCAGACTGAACCCAGGTCATCCCTCTCCAGTCTTCCTTTCACACTTCCTTCCCCCCTGGCTGAGGCTTCTGACGCCCAACCTGGGCCTTCCAGGCCGCATGTGGAGGAGCCCAGATTGAGCCAGGTATAGCATTCCTCTAAATATTTCTGCTTGTCCAATCAATGATGTTAACTAGATGTTAGTTTGGAGTACTAATTTAGGATTGTGATTGATGATGCAAAACATTACAACTATGTCCCTTTTTCATACACAGGGAAGTCTCAGCCAGGAGGTGGCCGGGCCGAGCCGGCTGGCTGATATCAAGGTCCCTCCACCCCCCCTGAAAAGAGAAAGTGGCAGTAGGACGAGTGCCCTAGAGGAGGCGGCTATCAGATTCTTTTGGAGGGCTACAGAGGTCCTGGGAGCACCACAGACCAGGCAGGAGAACATTGCTGCCTTCATAGCATATAAAATGCAGAGGATGGAGGAGGGCCAAAAAGCCATGTGTGAGGCCCTCATATCAGAGGCTCTGGAGAAAGGTATGAGGGGCCAAATTACACCTCACACACAGCTTTGGGATGGTCCTCCTCCTCCTCCCTCTCCTCCAGGTCCTCCCAGTCCTCCTCCAGGTCCCCCCAGTCCTCCTCCTCCTCCAGGTCCTACTCCTCCTCCTGCCACATCTCCAACTGCACAGCCACAGCCCGGAAAGAAGTGTGAAAGGAAGACCAGACAGTGATTGCCCTGGGTCCAGTCTGGTCGGCCAAAAAATGCAGCCTTTTGTGGTACCACAGCCTGGGGACACAGATGTCATCTGCTGCTATCCAGATCTCTGCGAATCCCGGACCAGACTGCACTCCCTTACATATGGACTCCTCAGGCCACCAATTTTGATGTTGAAGAATTGATGTCTGCCGTGGGGGTCCCAGGCTTCGCTAATTTCTCCTGTTGATCCAGTGTTGCCTCCCTCTTTGTTTGGTTCTGATCCCTTAATAAAGGATTTTTGTTTTGAATTATACTCTCCTATGTGTTTTACTTCAAAAATGACAGTTTGTTTGTGAGGATTCAGGTACATTTCTAATATACAATGTGAAATGAACAAGGGACACCAACACCAAACAATCTCCTTGAGATTAAATAATAAAAGATATCAATGGTGTTGGGGTAACTTGCCACACAAAACACACACAAAAATATTCTGGAGTAAAAATAAAAATAACATTGAACAAAGATCAGCCTTGGAAAAAATACAACCATTAAAGAAAAAAAAAGGCTTAAAAACAAAATAAAAAAAACATAAAAAATATAAAACTGTCAGATGTGACAACTAATAACAATATATTGAGGGAATCCCACTAAAAAAACACAAATAAAAGTTTGTGAGAAGTGTGTGTGAATATGAGCAGCAAAACTACTTAATTCTTGTCACATTATAAAGAAGAAGAGAGTGCGCTGTATTAAACCATTTTTTACATTGCAGCGTGACGAAAGTGCTGTATCCATTGCGAACGCTAAGTTTACCAGAACGAGCTGTCCCGTGTCGGAATTTCTTCTGAGCATGCGTGGCACTTTGTGCGTCGGAACAGGCCACACACGGTCGGAATTGACGCGATCGGATTTTGTTGTCGGAAAATTTTATCTCCTGCTGTCCAACTTTGTGTGTCGGAAAATCCGATGGAAAATGTCCGATGGCGCCCACACACGGTCGGAATTTCCGACAACACGCTCCGATCGGACATTGTCCATCGGAAAATCCGACCGTGTGTACGGGGCAATAGACTGTAAATTATACTTGGTTACAACTGTCCTTTGCCTAGTTTGCTTGGCTTACCATTTTGGTGCGATATGATGTTGCAATTAGACAGAGAACAATGAGAAGATACCAGAGACACACATAGTGGCTTGTTCGGATATTCCAATTTCTGGAGTTATAAAACTGATTATACTGTATGTTAATATGACATTTGCCCTAAGGCCCCACTTAGGTTAGGCATAATATCTCAGCTCTACTCCTGAGAGCGCTAATCACATGCAGATAGGCAGACTTTTTTGGTCATGTCTTTCTATCAGACCGGCTGCCGTACACACGGGCCGAATGTCGTCCGGTTTCTATTGAACTGGCCGACACCGCCTGATATTCAGCCTGTGTGTACGGCCCTTTAGTTCCAGCTAGTGCTTGAGATAAGGCAGAGGACAATGAGAAGATATAATTGAAATTATATCCAATTGACTTTATTGAATGTACAGTTTTGCTCATAGGTTTACATACCCTGGCAGAATTTTATGATTTCTTGGCCATTTTTCAGAGAATATGAATGATAACACAAAAACATTTCTTTCACTCATAGTTAGTGTTTTGCTGAAGCCATTTATTATCAATCAACTGTGTTTACTCTTTTTAAATCATAATGGCAACAGAAACTACCCAAATGACCCTAATCAAAAGTTTACATACCCTGGTGATTTTGGCCCGATAACACGCACACAAGTTGACACA
This sequence comes from Aquarana catesbeiana, assembly GCF_042186555.1. Lineage (NCBI taxonomy): Eukaryota > Metazoa > Chordata > Amphibia > Anura > Ranidae > Aquarana > Aquarana catesbeiana. Next base: position 168,038,460 of record NC_133327.1, on the reverse strand, counting down.
AAGGGATTTGAATGGCTATTAAAGGTAACCTTTTGTCAGGGCTGGCTCAGCCCTTCCTCCTCTGAGCTGGCCGCTCAGCTGTCAGCTAATTGCCAGCTCCCATCTTTCTCCACAGTTAACCAGCTGTTATGGATCTGCTTGTCAGTCCCGCCTACTTAAAGATCTCCAGCTCACCTCATTCCTGCCTTCACCTTGGTCACATCACAAGAAACCATCTCCTGCATTCCTGTTTAAAAACTAGCTTGCTGACATCCCTTCTGGCTCCTCATCCTGCTTGCTGTTCCTCTACTTGGATCCCTGTATTCTGGCCTGGCTGATTACCCGATCTAGTAACTGAACTCTGGCTTGGCTGACTACAAAATCCAGTTACTGGACTCTGGCTATGCTTTGACTACGCTTAATCTATTTACTTTTTATTTTTATTAATAAACAAGTGTGATTTTACTGTACTTCTGTCTCGGTCTGGTTCATGGTTTCTGACACCATTCTCACCTGTGATCTGTTTGCTTGTAATTAGTATGTGTGTATAAAAGGGCAATGAGTTTCTGGACTCCTGACAGACTCTTGCATCTTTCATTCAGTGCTGCACTGACTTTCTGGATTCTGAGTCATGGGGAAAGCAAAAAATTTGTCAAAGGATCTGTGGAAAAAGGTATGAGTGATGATATCAAAATTTAGCTTTTTGGCCACAACCATAAAAGCTTCATTTGGAGAGGAGTCAACAAGGCCTCTGATGAAAGGTACACCATTCCTACTGTGAAACAGAGGTGGATCGCTGATGTTTTGGGGATGTGTGAGCTACAAAGGCACAGGAAATTTAGTCAAAATTGATGGCAAGATGAATGCAGTATGTTATCAAAAAATACTGGATGAACATTTGCATTCATCAGCCAGAAAGCTGCGCATAGGATGTACTTGGACATTCCAACATGACAATGATCCAAAACACAAGGCCAAGTAGACCTGTCATTTGCTACAGCATAAAGTCAAGGTTCTGGAGTGGCCATCTCAGTCTCCTGACCTTAATATCATTGAGCCACCCTGGGGAGATCTCAAATGTGCAGTTCATGCAAGACAGCCCAAGAATTGACAGGAACTGGGAGGCATTTTGCCAAGAGGAATGGGCAGCTTTACTGTCTGAGAAGATAAAGAGCCTCATCCACAAATACTACAAAAGACTTCAAGTTGTCAGAGATGTTAAAGGGGGCAATACACAGTATTAAGAACTGGGGTATGTAAACTTTTGATCAGGGTCATTTGGGTAGTATCTGTTGTAATTATGATTTAAAAAGAGTAAACACAGTTGATTGATAATAAATAGCTTCATCCAAACACTAACCATGAGTGAAAGAAAAGTTTTTGTGTTAACATTCATATTCCCTAAAAAATGGTCAAGAAATCATAAATTCTACCAGGGTATGTAAACTTATGATCACAACTGTATATTCCCCCACCTAAAATGACATTCATTTGCATTACATTTGCAATTTCTTCTGTTTGTTTACTATTCTGTAAAAGTGAGAGTCCGCACTGGCAAAATTATAAAGCTGCTAGCAAAAAACAGTAAGACACACTATATAATAAAGCCTATAAAACAATATTTGCAACACTAATAACACAGGAAGATAAATTCCAATGATTGTAAGTCTGAAGGTACCCCTTTTACAGAGGCACGTGTGCCTAGACAGACCACCAGGACTGGGAATAATTAAATTTCAAAGAATCACAGGTAGTTCTGGTGCATCTCAAGCAAGCATAATGGAGCAGGCAGTAATCATATACGAATAGCAGGAAAAGAAATCCACAAGCGTAAAACGGTAAACATGTATTTATTGATGCAATAAAATTCAATGTACTCACATTGGGTAAGATAAAAAACAGCGCTGTACAACTCAGTATCGATACTCAGTGAATACATGCAGGTTAAACAAACAAGCTTGGCGACATCAAATACGTTAGCTCCTCCCTACGTTTTTCGTCATAACTGACATCATCAGGGGCATGCATACCTTGTGTGCTGCCACGTCATATATTTATTTAGTGGCCATTTTGAGAAGATGGGTTTAAGTGATTAATGACCAATTAGGGCTGTTACTTCCCCTGCTGGGCTGATATAAATATATGGCATTGTGGCACATGCATGCCCCCGATGGCGTCAGTTATGGCGAAACACGTAGAGATGAGCTAACATACGTGACATCTCCACACTTGTTTGTTTGACCTGCATGTGTACTGGATCTTGTGTATGCACTGAATATCGATACTGAGTTGTACAGCGCTGTTTTCTTACCCAATGTGAGTACATTGAATTTTTTTGCATTAATAAATACATGTTTACGGTTTTACGCTATGTGGATTTTTTTCCTGCTTTTCGCATATGATTACTTCGTACTCCATTATTTTTGGTGGTGGAACACGTGGATACACTGAATTTTGGGTTTGTTTTTTCACACATGGTGATTCCTGGATGACAAGATTTGGATTTACAATACCTTCACACTTACTGTCACTGGAATTCACTGGATGTCACTTCCAGTTTAACACTAATGTTATTAGCGCTACAAATATTGACTTATATGGTTTGTTTACTATTCCCCCTGTATTTCTAGTACTTATAGCAGTCGTCTGTGATACTATACACAATACTTTATTACTTACTTGAAAAATAATACATAATTGTAAAAAATCAGACTTTTTCTTCCACTAATAGTAATAATATAATAATAATAATAATAACCTATTCCAACAAGTGGAACTGTAATGTTTCTATACTTTTTAGAACAGTATCACATTTAATGCAATTATTCTTGTCAGCATGTGCTATTACATTTAAAGTGTGCTTATAATGTTATTATCGTTACAAAGAGACAGCCACATATGGTCATTACTCACTTATTATGCCTTGGTGATTTTCTTATTTCAGTGCAAGTCTGCCAGGCAGCGTCTACACTCTTCAAACATTGGCCCATAATTGTCAACCATGTGATTTTATGCATTTTTTAATTCATAGCTATGCTTTGTTTATTCCAAAGAATAATGTGATATGGCAACACTTATAGACGTCCTAATACCTCATATGTTTGTTTTTTTCCCAAGGTTTTTACTGTGCATTAACACAACACACTGAGGTGTGATACATGCACTACAGCGCATCACAATGTGACAAGAACATTATGTGCTGCAGCAGAAAAAATGGTGCATGTCTGTTCTTGGCTGCCACATGGTGCGTTGGGCAGCCAATTAAAAAATAATTGATTGCCTCAACACAGTGCACATGAAGGCCTCATGCACACTATCCATTTTTTTCTGCTGCTTCTAGGGGCATTTGGCATTTTGCCTCTAAACACCCCTGCATTTTAGCCTGTGTCCATGCATAGAGGAGTTTAGAGGCAGAAAAAAACCCCCCCACAGCCAGTGCGCCCAAGAGCAGCAGAGTTTTGGCAGAAAAAAATGCTTGATGTGCCTTAACGCTAACAAACTTGTCTATGTGCTAGGCATTTAGCACTTGAGCATTAATTCATTTCTGGCCAATGAAATGAATTAACGCCCAAGCACTTGTCACAAGTTTACAAGCTTTTTTCTGCCAAAATTCTACTGCCAGGTGGAAAGGAGTCTAGGAGAGTTAGCAAAAGTTCCATGATGCTAAATGTGTGACAATACATGTTAAAGCATGTTGGTTAATTAACACGCAGCAATGCAATGCTAGGGTGAATGGATCCTAAATCTATCATCGTGCTCATCACTGCTAAGAAAAGAATAAGCTATTGTATTATTTTCTATCCAAGTGAAATATTCAGAATGAGGAAAGAGTTAAGCTATGAGTAAAACACCAGGCTATAAATCTGTTCTTTCTCTGCTATTGATCATGGACACAAAACTATCTTATAGTTATGAGTCTAGAATACTGTTTTTAATGCCGCACATGTCCACTATAGCCTATTTCGTTTTCTCCGATTCTGATGGAGATCTGAAAGCATAGTTCAGTAAATCATCTGATGCTACCAATTCAATCAGCTCACTGTATGGATCAGACTGATAGAAGTTGCATTCATAAACAAGAAATAGAATACAGTGTTTGTGCCGGATAGCCAAGTTGAAGAATAAGAATTACACACAATACAGAGAGATAAACAGAAAGAGAGACTGTTTTAATTTATATCTAATGAAGTTCAGTGCAAAGCTAGGGAATGCGATCAGTCTGTTGATGGACATGTTAATTCCTCTCTTGAATTCATCCATCACAAGCAGCAGAAATGTAAGTGTCCGGTATCTGCCAATACTATTCCAATCATTTGTAACCCAGGAACAGGCAGGTTGGGAGGAGAGATGGCACTTTTTTTCTAAGTCACTTCATAACCTTGGCTTTTTGGCAGGCCTCATCAATAATAGTGACACTTTTAGTGAGCTGTTACGATGGTTATGTGAATGGTATACAAAGAAACCGTTGTTGTGTTTAGGGCATTTTGAGGTAAACAGGAGACAAAGAAACGTTGTAGTCGTACATGGGTGAAATGGGAATGAAGCAATATACCGTCGCCTGATATTACATTTCAGAACATGTTTTAGATGTATCATTGCGCCCTAAAGGAAACTATGTTCTACTTAATGTTGTTATTCTTAAAGCATATGTAAACCCAAAAAATTAAAACCTCATATAATTTCTAATAAATTAGCAAAATGAACAAAGCATATCCTCATATAGTGTGCACTTGTTTCAGTCCATAGGACTTAGTGTGATTCCTGTCTACTCTCTCCTTCCTTTGCTATCTTAGTAACTTCTGACAATTTTTCCAGACACTGGGCAATCCTTGGAGACAGCACCCCCCCAGCACACAACAGGTGATTGACAACCTCAGCTGTGCACAATTCCCTATTGTGTACTTTAGTTAGGTAAGGGCCGGCAATGGGCACCATGTAACATCTCCATCTGACATTCCAGGAAATCTCAGATGCAGAAGATCTTTCAGATCTTTCTGTTTTTGTTTTTTTTATTGTGTTTATTTATTACATCAGTATCTGTACTGCATACTTAACCACTTGCCACCCGCCATATAGCAGAATGACGGCAGCAAAGTGGTTTTAATATCCTGACTGGATGTCAGCCTGACACCCCGCAACACCAGTCTAGGTAAAGAGTCTCTGACGGAGACTCTATTCCATGTGATCAGCTGTGTCCAATCACGGCTGATCACGATGTAAATAGGAAGAGCCGGTGATCAGCTTTTCCTCACTCGCGTCTGACAGACGCGAGTAGAGGAGAGCCAATCGGCTGCTCTCCTGACAGGGGGGGTTTGTGCTGATTGTTTATCAGCACAGCCCCCCTCGGATCCCACCCAGGACCACCAGGGAAGCCGACCAGAACCACAAGGGAAGCTGCCCAGGACCACCAGGGAAGCCATCCACACTGGACCACCAGGTATGCCCCATAGATCCCCTGGGAAATACTAATCTGTGCCCAGGCAGCTGCCAATCGGTGGCCACTCCCAATGCCTACCACTGCCAGTGCCACCAGGGATGCCTATCAGTGCCCATCAGTGCTGCCTATCAGTGCCCATCAGTGCCACCCATAAGAACCCATCTTTGCAGCCTTTCAGTGCGCATCAGTGTCACCTATCAGTACCCACCAGTGCCACCCATGAGTGCCCATCAGTGCCGCCTATCAATGCCCATCAGTGCTGCATATCAGTGCCACCCATCAGTGCCGCCTACCAGTGCCCATCAGTGACGCATATCAGTGCCCATCGTCAATGCCCATCAGTGCCCACTCATTGGTGCCACCTCATCAGTACCTGTCAGTGCCGCCTTATCAGTGCCCATCAGTGAAAGAGAAAACTTACTTATTTACAACATTTTTTAACAGAAACAAAAGCAAAACCTTTTATTTTTTTCAAAATTTTCTGTCTTTTTTTTTATTTGTTTAGCAAAAAATAAAAACCGCAGAGGTGATCAAATACCACCAAAAGAAAGATCTATTTGTGGGAACAAAATGATAAAAATTTAGTTTGGGTACAGTGTTGGATGACCGCGCAATTGTCATTCAAACTGCGACAGCGCTGAAAGCTGAAAATTGATCTGGGCAGGAAGGTGTATAAGTGCCCTGTATTGATGTGGTTAATGTTACTTAACCTCTCCTTAAAGCAGAGGATTTTAGGGATTTCCAACTGGGCAAAAATGCATCAAAGTGGATTCTAACTGGATGTCATTCCATTTGTTAGCACTCGATATCATAAACAATTGTCAATTTTTTTAAGTCCCCCATAAGATCCCATTTTGACTTTGACAGACTGAATCACGTTGAACTTTTCAACGGACTTTCGATGGACTTTTCGACGGACTTCCGTCGAATTGAACTTGTCTACGCACAATCACACCAAAGTCCGACGGATTCAACCATGATGACGTACGACCGGACTAGAATAAGGAAGTTCATAGCCAGTAGCCAATAGCTGCCCTAGCGTCGGTTTTCATCCATTGGACTAGCATACAAAAGAACAGATTTGAAAAATGTTCTAAATCTAAAGTCTGTCACATTTTTGACAAAACAGGTCCGCTGCAGGTCCGATGAAGCCTACACACGGTTGAATTGTCCGACGGATTTGTTCCGTCGGACAAGTTTGGTCAAAGTCTGGCCATGTGTACACGGCATAAGTTGCGCTTCTGTACACTGTTTTATACATACTACAAATCCATAGTCTCCTACGTGCATTTAGACAATGGAGAACGAATGTACTCATTCTCTAAATGGAAGTCAGATTACAGCAGGAAAAAACAATACACGAAGACCTGGAAACGCTGCCCTGGCATACATTCTGCAGGCTGAAAGTGACATCGGAAGTCCTTCCCAACGCTGATTGGTTAGCAAAACATGCTGAGCGGGACTTCTGGTGATGTCACTTCCAAGGAGGTGGGGTTTCTTCATGTGGTTTGATTACACATTTATGTGAGTGTAATGGAAACTTTTTTCTTTTTAATAAAATGTAATTTTACTGCACTATGGCGGCTTCCCCTTCTGTTGTCCCATCATTCATTTGAGGATATAAACCCCCAGGAGATCTGGACCTATTTCTGTTTTTGGAAGAAGCTGCAGGACAACAGCAGGAGAGCAGTAAAGAGGCCAGCCACTGTCAATACCCGGGAGGGAGAAATCTACAAGTGTATTTGACTCATTTGCTGTAAAACACTGGGTCAACACTCTTTGGTGAGTGTGGGAAAAGCAAGGGGGTTCACAAGTGTCTTTGCAGGAAATACAAAGAAGTATTGCACTGGTGAACTGTTTTATTGAATAAGAGCACTTCATACTGGCTGATGGAACTTTTTTGAGATGACGTTTTATTATGCACTTGAGGAAGATGTTATAAGGCTTTGATCATATACAGTATATTTGTTTTGATGTACTTATGATGTACATATATGGATGTTTTATGAAACATTGAAACATTGGACTGCGCTGTTTAGAGTTTATTTGTTCATGCTGTGCAGGTAACCTGTATGGGTTACTGGTGAGCAGCGGCAGTCATAAACCTGTACACTTTGGGAGTGGGATACATGGGTAGAATACAGAACAGCCCAGTAACACTTATGCTATGTACACACGATAGGATTTTCCGACAACAAAACCGTGGATTTTTTTCCGAGGGATGTTGGCTCAAACTTGTCTTGCTTACACATGGTCACACAAATGTTGTCGGAAATTCCGAACGTCAAGAACGCGGTGACGTACAACACATACAACGGGCCGAGAAAAATGAAGTTTAATAGTCAGTGTGGCTCTTCTGCTTGATTCTGAGCATGCATGGACTTTTGTGCATCGGAATTGTGTACACACGATCGGAATTTCCGACATCAAATCTTGTTGTTGGAAAATTTGAGAACCTGCTCTCAAACATTTGTTGGCTGAAATTCCGGCACATTTGCTTCAACAAGAGCCCTCATGCAGGATCACCAGGTATTATTTTAATGAAAGCTGCAAGTTTAAAAAGATTAAAAAAATGACTTTTAAAATAACCGAAATTCCGACAACAAATGTTCTATGGAGCATACACACGGTCGGACTTTCCGACAAGCTCACATCGAACATTTGGGACACATGTACTGAGTACAGAATATAATAGTAATACAATCATCACATAGTGCTGGAGTACACATACACATTTGACTTATGGTGTTTTCTGCAGGGTTTTATATATAGTGTAGAGGGGTTGGGTGAGGAGTTGGCTCTGGTCGTTGGAGCTGGAAGGACCATACACAAGGGGATGTAGAATTGCACCTAAGTGGGGTTACCCCTTGGCAGGGGAAGAAATGGGACAATATAGTTGAAATCATGTCACCACTGGTTGGAAATGACCTCAAGCAAAAAGTATGAGCACCACAGCTTAGCCCAAGTCCAGCATAGTATACAAGGGGAGAGAGGAGTACTGTCATGTTTGCTAACCTGTTGCATTGCCCATGTAATTGGTGGAGAAATGTAGAGCTGCAAAGGAACTGTTTCTCCTGTGCTTTTTTTTTAAGTAAATAGAGTTCTGATTTAATAACAATGACTGATCTGATTTTCTGTGGAGCAAGGTTCAGAGTGTGCCCCTACAGTAAATGGGAAAGGGGGGATGAAGTGTAGACCTTCACGTTAACCTTCTGGGTGATGAGGAGTAAAAGGTAAGAGGAGCAGCAGCCAGGTCAGGAGAGAAAGTGGTCATGGCTGATGATGGAGGATCTTTTGGAGGGGGGGGGATTGGTGGCTGCATGGTCTACACTTCTAAATGGCAGGGTCCCTATGTCAGGGCCTCCTACATAAATTAACAGTCCTAGGGAACTGGGCTTGGACCATGAGTGTGCGAGGTCTCATGAAAGTATATAGTAGCTTCCCTACATACCTTCAGGCTAAAGGAAATAAAGTGTAAGGTGTGATATACAGTATGTAAAGAGCTGGTAGAGGAAAATCGGTGTTCAATGCCATTTCCCTCAAACTGACTCTGTAGTCAATGACGAGTGAAAAGACATTATCCTTCTGGAGTGTTACTCACAAGTAAGAAATACCATCATATTAACACTTGATAACAATATCCATAATATTTAGCATGCAGTTCCCACACGCTAACAAGCTTTTACACCATCATAGGAAGTGCTTCAACAAGAGTCCTCATGCAGGATCACCAGGTATTATTTTAGGCTGGATTCACACCTATGCATTTTTAGTGCTTTTTGCATTTTGCAGATTTGCACTACATAACTTGTTCCATAGGAAACCATGTTGAATGGACTGTAGTGCAAATCTGCAAAATGCAAAAAGCACAGAAAATGCATAGGTGTGAATCCAGCCTTAATGAAAGCTGCAAGTTTAAAAATTAAAAAAAGGACTTTTAAAATAACACCCACAAACTTATATGAGATTTTAGTGATTAGGTTTTCATATACTTAAATTGCAATGGCTAGTTTACCATTTTGAGGCAGGCTTCATTCGCTTTACAAGTTCAAAACTTTATGGAACATTACTTTTTTGTTTCATATCATTCATCCAAAAACAAAAATCATCAGGAAATGGCTTCGGATGTCACCTATTTATGACCAAATGTTATGTTTTGCTTAGAGATCTTTTTTAATAAGGCAGTTTAAGGAGTGACATAGCAGTGACCCTATAACAATCAAATTTCATGCCTATGACTCTGCACATTGCTCCTTGTCTTCTGTGTTTATATTTATATTATACCTAACCAAAAAATTAAAGTATCATTCTCTGCATTGAAATACATGAGCATGGTTTCTTTATTTTAAGACCACACATTTGTCTACATTTTTAAACCAATAAATACAAATTGTAAGGTAGGGGATGATTTACGCTCAGATGTTATAGAAGGAGATTCATAATTGTCTCTGCAAAACATTTGGACACAGGGATTTCTGAACAAAGGAATGGGTCTCTATGTTTCATTGGAATTAAATGTTATAAGAAGTGATGCTGTAAAATATAAAGCATTTTTTTATTTCTATGACCTGTATTAAATCATTGAGCCTGTGACCATGTGCCTTCAAAAGGTCATGGATCTCTCTTGCCACCCTTGATATTTTTTCTATTGTTATGCACAGCATGCATGATGTAATTGTCAGCAGCCTTTAGTAGTGGCTAGCCTTCCAGCTCTCAAGTTTGATCCTGGCTTTCAATAATGAGCAAGTTACCAACCCAGAATAAAAATGCAGTAGGTATATTCAGGACTCCTGGCATGCATATTTTTTTTAAATAAGCTATGAAGCCAGAGAATAAGCATAACAGCCAGGCAATAGACATCTTCTATAGCAAGTGTGACATTATGAATGGCGAGGTGATTGATGGACATTATGTTTCACCTCGCATGTGTTCATTTGCTGAGATCTAAGGCGGAATCCGGTCTGGGTTTTACCAGCCACCTTGGCGGGGTTGGTCCTGTAAAGCCGCGCACACACGTGCCGAATGCCCAACAGAAAAAGTCAGATGGAAGCTTTTCATCGTCTATTCTGTTCCTGTGTATGCCTCATCGGACTCTTTTTCAAAAATTCTGACAGACCTAGAAATGGAACATGTTCTAAATATTTCCGACGGAACCAATTCCTATCAGGAAAACCACTCATCTGTATGCTGTTCCGAAGGACCAAAAACGACGACTGAAGCAAGTACAAGACGGAAGCTATTGGCTACTGACTATTGAACTTCCTTTTTCTAGTCCCACCGTACGTGTTGTACGTCACCTCGTTCTGGACAGTCGGAATTTGGTTTGAGGCAAGAACGCTTGAATGGAATTCCATCAGAGTTCCGTCGGAGAAACCTTCGGAGTTTATTCCGATGGCAAAACCAGGCGTGTGTACAGGGCATTAGAGATTTTGAGTTTATTATTATTTGAAGTGATATAAGTTTCTGAAACATATGAATGATATGTAATAATGTCAGTTTCTGAAGGTTACTGTATACCTTTTGACATTCACAGAAAAGTAATTTTGCTGTGTATGTATTTCTATTCTGAGTTTCTATGCTAGTATATTAGGAGGAGTTATGTATCTTACTATAGACTAAAATCATATATTCAAGAATGGGTGTAATGCCGCGTACACACGGCCAGACTTTTAGACCGGACTGGTCCGACTGTCTTTCCGACGGACTTCCGACGGACTTCCAAACTATTTGTACGTGATGACTTACGACCGAACTAAAATAAGGAAGTTGATAGCCAGTAGCCAATAGCTGCCCTAGCGTCGGTTTTTGTCTGTCGGACTAGCACACAGACGAGCGGATTTTTCGACTGGACTCAAGTCCGCCGGAAAGATTTGAAACATGTTTTATTTCTAGGTCCATCAGACTTTTGGGAAAAAAAAAGTCTGCTGGAGCCCGCACACGATCGAATTGTCCGTAGTCCAGTCCGCCGGACCAAGTCTGCTCGTGTGTACGTGGCAATACTCTTTTATATTTCTACCTTTCTTGGGAGTTGTAGAAGAGTTGACCTCAGCTTTACAAAACAGTATGAGAATACGAGGTTCTAAATGAATTGTTAGAAAGAGATAAGGAAGGAAACTATATTGTGGAAGAATGTAACATCTGATACATATACAGTATCTCACAAAAGTGAGTACATTCCTCACATTTTTGAAAACATTTTATTCTATCTTTTCATGTGACAACACTGAAGAAATTACACTTTGCTACAATGTAAAGTAGTGAGTGTATAGTTTGTATAACAGTGTAAATTTGCTGTCCCCTCAAAATAACTCCACACAGCCATTAATGTCTAAATCGCTGGCAACAAAAGTGAGTGCACCCCTAAATGAAAATGTCCAAATTGGGCCCAATTAGCCATTTCCCTGCCTGGTGCCATGTGATTCATTAATGTTACAAGGTCTCAGGTGTGAATGGGGAACAGTTGTTAAATTTGGTGTTATCGCTCTCTCTCTCATACTGGTCACTGGAAGTTCAACATGGTACCTCATGGCAAAGAACTCTGAGGATCTGAAAAAAATAATTGTTGCTCTACATAAAGATGGCCTAGACTATAAGAAGCTTGCCAAGACCCTGAAACTGAGCTGCAGCATGGTGGCCAAGACCAACAGTGGTTTAACAGGACAGGTTCCACTCAAAACAGGCCTCATCATGGTTGACCAAAGAAGTTAAGTGCACGTGCTCAGCATCCATATCCAGAGATTGTCTTGGGAAATAGACGTATGAGTTCTGCCAGTATTGCTGCAGAGGTTGAAATGGTGGGGGGTCGGCCTGTCAGTGCTCAGACCATATGCTGCACACTGCATCAAATTGGTCTGTATGGCTGTTGCCCCAGAAGAAAGCCTCTTCTAAAGACTCTTCCAGCAGACTAAGGACATGGATTACTGGAACCATGTCCTGTGGTCTGATGAGACCAAGATAATTTTATTTGGTTTAGATGGTGTCAAGCGTGTGGGGCCAATTTGGACATTTTCACTTAGGGGTGTACTCACTTTTGTTCCAACGGTTTAGACGTTAATGGCTGTGTGTTGAGTTATTTTGAGGGGACAGCAAATTTACACTGTTATGCAAGCTGTACACTCACTACTTTATATTGTAGCAAAGTGTCATTTCTTCAGTCTTGTCACATGAAAAGATATAATAAAATATTTACAAAAATGTGAGGGGTGTATTCGCTTTTGTGATACTGTATCTCTTTCTCCTTCTGATGTCTGAAGCCATACCATATGTTACTATATGTCACAATGTAAGTCTTGTCTTGCTTTGTGAAGAATAAACACTTTTTCTTAAGTATCCTACGAGCTAAGGATTCTTCAATTCTACAATGAAAAGGAATTTCTAACAGGTTCTGGACCAGATTTTTTCGGTCCACTTGTGTCCACCAACAGGTGGTATAAATAAAGCAGGACTGGAGCAAAGAGTTGCTCTTGGCCTGGGACTCAGGAAGCAAAAAACCTGAGAGCGCTGTTTATGTGAAGTTCGCTTTTGGGTGCTTTCACACCCGTTTGCGGATGCGCTTGCGGGATGTTTGGAAAAGTCCTGCAAGAAGCATCTTTGGGGCAGGTTGGGAGTGCTGTACACAGCGCTCCCAAAACACCTCTGCCTACTGCAATGAATGGGCAGCGCTGCAACACAGGAGTTTTTAACCCTGTTTTGGGGGTTAAAAGTGCCCTGCTAGGGGAAGAAAAGCGGTGCAAAAGCGCCGCTCAAACAGCACTAAAGCGCTGCTAAAATGAGCGGCACTTTACCACGAATGGCCAGTGCTTTCGGTGCGAAAGGGGTCTAAGTGAGAGAAAAGGTTTGCATTATTGTTTGTTTTATTTTCATGCAACCTTTTAAAATCAAACTGGCTACAAGTCAGATTTTAAGAAAACCTGCCGTTTGGACTGCCTTTTTTTCCAGGGAAGGTGATCCCCCTTGAGCTAACCCCTGACACAAAGTATCTACATTAGCACTTGTGGCATCGCCATAAAAGGTTCACTTTAATGTGTCTTATCTATATATGTTAAAAATACTGGATGAACCCTCTGCATGCTGCTGTACCCTTTCTATCAAACTTTGCAATAAAAAATAGGGATATTTGGTTCACACATATTGCAATATCTGTTTAAGCTGGCCAACTGCGTCAAAGTAATCCCTCTTTTACCTACTCTGCCACTGCAAATGCCACTGTGGGCACAATGCCAATATGGGGCAAACAGACACAAAATGGGGGCGAGCTACCAGGTTTAGGTCTGGCCACTAACCTGCAATACAACAGAAACAAGATATACCTGTGCAAAGATCCCAATAGATCGTGCATGCATATAAACTACCTATTTTTTATTGCAAAGTTTGCTAGAAATGGTATAACAGTGTGCAGAAGGTTCATCCAGTATTTTTAGTGTATTTTTTGTATATTTATTACATTTTCACAAAGATACAGAAGAGTAGACAAACAAGTGTACAACAAATAATGAATCATATGCATTAAAAAAAAAATTACAATCAATGCTATAGCAGGAGTCGCATGCATAGAACATAAAAAGAAGCAGAAATGTTGGTGCTCTGTAGTTCAAATGTTAGTGAAACCCCCAGGGTGCCCGAACAAAAAAATGGGGGAAATGGAGGGGAGGGGGAAACACGATGGATCTATAAAATTAGGGGGCTAATAGGTCAGAGGGGGCTTGAATCAATAGCCTAAATATTTAGTGAGGAACAGATCATTTAGGGTATGATGGTGTGACACCAGGGTTGAGCTCAGCATGATCCCGCAAGTCCCATATTTTTGAGAATTGAGGGAGGGTATCATGAACTTTCGCGGTGAGGTGTTCCATCCTACAGATTTGTTCCAATAGTTGTAAAACCTGTGGGAGTGTAGGCAGAGAGGTGGATAGCCACCTTAAGTATGGCTCTTCTTGCTGCCAGAACATAGGCAGCCAATCTCTGGGTGTGCTTGGAGATGCCGGGGAGCGGCAGGCCTAGCAGGTAATGAATCGGGGCTGGGGGAAGGTTGATTTCTAGAAGGCCTTGTAGGAAAGCCTGAATGGAGGCCCAGAATGGTTGAATAATGGGGCAATCCCAGAATATGTGGAAATATGAGCCTATGTCGCCCAGACATCTCCAGCACACCCATGAAACCTTAGGGTCATATCTATATAGGACCTCCGGGGTTCTATACCAGAAAAACAGTATCTTATAAGCCATCTCTCTCTGCTCCACACACCTCAATGATTTGAAAACCGCTTCCCATATCTTCTGCCATTGAGGAAGGAGTATGCATATATGAGTGTTGTGTTTCACTAAGCGGGTGGACATCGTGTAGGTATTTACATATGTCTGAAATAAGGTGGGTTTGATGTGGACCTTGAGCACATAAAAGTTCAAATGGGGTGGGTTTGTCCAAAGTAAGGATAGGGGACTCAGAGGAAAAGTAGTATTTGAATTGGAGGTAAGAATAAAATAGTTGTTTGGGAATATGATGTTTTCGTTGTATGTCCACAAAAGGCAAGAGGGTACGGGTGAGTGGGTGTACTATGTCTTGGAGCTGAAAAATGCCAGCCTGTGTCCAGGGTAGCATTTATGTGTAGGATAAACTGTCTGGAATATCGGGGTTAAAGAACACGTTTAATAAGGGCGGGCATGAAGAGGAGAAAGAGAAGCGTTGGTAACATTTCTGCCATATCGAGAGAGTGAATAGCATCGGGTGAAGGCATAGGCCATGTCGTAGAGGTTTCCAGGCTCGACCAAATCATGGATCAAGGGTGGACCGGACTTGTTATGCTCATTTCAATCTCAGACCAGATGCTGGTCGCCATCTTGGTGGACCATGCAATAATTGGCTTAAGATGAGTGGCAAAATAATACTTGATAAGGTCTGGGGCTCCCATTCCATCTCTAAGGCGGGGGACTAACAGTACTAAACTGGCTATTCGATGGGTTTTGTTATGCCATATGAAATATGGAAATGATCTTTGTGTAGCTTTAAGTTGCAACATAGGGATGGGGACTGGTATGGTTTCAAACAGATAAAGTAGTCTCAGAAGGATAGACATCTTCAAGACATTGATTCGACCTAAGAGAGAGAGGGGGAAAGCGTCCCACTGCTGCAAGCGTCGATCAGTGTCGCGGAAGAGTGGGGGGAAGTTGGCCTGATAGAGGGAAGGATAAGAGGAAGTAAGATTTATCTGTAGGTACTTAAGGGAGTGTGGGCACCAATAATAGGAGTAGCTTCTTTGAAGGGTGGCGAGGAGTGGGGGTGGAATATGTAGTGGTAGAGTTTCTGTCTTTCTTGTGTTAATTTTATAACCAAAAATTGAGATAAATTTTTTAACAAGTTGTGGAGATTCGGGAGGGAGGTATGGGGGTTAGTCAATGTCAGTAGAATGTCATCGGCAAATAAGGATAGTTTATATTCCTTTTTGGCATAACGAGACCCCGCGGATGTCAGGATGGGCGCGCAAATGGCTTCAGCTAGAGGCTCTAAACAGAGAATAAAGAGTAGGGGAGATAACAGGTAACCTTGCCTGCTACCATTACTCAGGGAGAATGACGGCGTTAAAAAGGAGGATAACTGGACTTGGGATGAGGGATGGGAGTATAGGGCATGTAGCGCTGCCACGAAGGGGCCTTGAAATCCATACATGGAGAGGGTGGTGAACATAAAGGGCCAACTAAGCCGGTCAAAAGCTTTTTGTGCGTCAAGGCTTAGTATTAAAGCTAGGTTGTCCTATTTAATAAGTCAATGAGGTCAATGGTGCATTTTGTGTTGTCGCCGGCATGTCTGGCAGGCACAAAACCTACTTGGTCCTTGTGTATAAGGTTGGGAATTATGCGGGATAGTCTGTTAGCCAAAATTTTTGTGAATATTTTGTAATCAGAATTTAGAAAAGCAATGGGCCTATAGTTGTCAGGGAGAGAAAGATCTTTACCAGGTTTAGGAATTACAGATATGTGAGCATGAAGGAATTGAAAATGGGGTTCAGTGCCTTTAAGCAACAAGGTGTATAATGATATCATATAATGATATGTGGGCTTAAAATTAGAAGAAAAGTTTTGTAATAGGAGTAAGGCAGACCATCTGGGCCAGGAGACTTATGGGTCGAGAGGTTTTTGATTACTTCAGCTAGTTCCTTGGGGGTAATCACAGAGTTTAAGGAACGAAGATGATCTGGAGAAAGTCGAGGGAAGGTGTAGGGATTCAAAAAAGGAGTCAAATTTTTCCTGTGTAAATTGGCATTTGTGGTCTGTTTGTAGGCAGCTGTATAGTTTATGATAGAAATCTCCAAATACTTTGGACATAGTGAGGGGACAGTAGATAGGGGTACCATTGGTCTGTATGAGAGAATCTGGGATGGAGTGGAAGGGGTTTAATTTATTTACCAACATTCTATGTGGTTTGTAGGAGAATTCATAGATTTTCTGTTTGGACCACAAAAGAGATTTATCATTTTTTTTTTTTTGTCTATGGATCTAATTTGGTTACATAAAAAGATAACGATTTGGAGCCTAGCCACCATGGGGGAAGTCACCAAGAGTCTCTCAGCTTTGCGAAGCTTAGACAGGAGGGAAGAACATTGAAATGCTGCGTCTCTTTTCAAGCGTGACCCCGCAGAGATACAGGGGGTCATTTACTATAGAGCTGTGGCACTAATTAGCGCTAATTACCGCGAATTAGCGCTAATTCGCTGTAATTAGTGCTAAAACGGTATTCACTATAGCGCTGGTGATAAAATACTCCCAAAATAGAATTTACTATAGTTCCCTGAAACCAAATAGTGCCCAAATAGTGCTAATTAGCGCTAAAGCGCTATTCACTATAGCGCTGGTGAGAAAATACTCCCAAAATAGAATTTACTATAGTTCCCTGAAACCAAATAGCGCCCAAACCCTTACTCTGTTAAAACCTGGAGTAGTGCACATGGAAATAATGTTTAGAGCATGATATAATTGCCTAAATGGTACTGAAATATGCGGTATATTATTTAAAGATAATCTGCTTTTAAACTGTGTGAAAAAGTGATTTCTACACAGAAATATCTTTAAAAGTCTGAGAAGTGAAAAATTCCCCGTTTTGGACAACTAGGTGCCAACACAACTGAGCATGCTCAGACCTGAAAATAACTCTCATTTTAACTCAAGTGTCTTTTTTAGCCGGTGCTATAGTAAATACCAAAATGAGAGATAATTAGAGCAGATTTTCATTTAAAAAAAATGCTCTCTATTTTAGTCTAAATTAAGTATTAGCCATTGATTCTAATGGAACAATTCTAACTTTCACAAAAAAAAAACCTTTTAATGTTGAGATGAAATGTATCTTTCTTCTGGGGCGTGGCTTAGCAATGGCCGAGTAAAGACGTGCATGGTCGGAGCTCCCTGCCCGAACCTGCCTGCACGGACCGAAAAGCAACTCTTAGCCCATGTGAACAAGGCATGAACAGCGCCAAACGATACAGGACACGATCATCTACCCGTGGAACTAACCACCAGACTATACAACCTGGGATACCGCACTTTTTTAACGGCAAAACAGTCTTATCCCCGGGTGCCATAGTGGCCGCAACACGTGGAACTTCCATGGCTACCACCAGACTCCCTCCCGCTCACACACAGGCGCCTATATCCCTCACGGGAACGCCGGCGATATTCTGCTTGGACATGGAGGGTTCCCCACCAACACAAATCCCTATAGAGGAAGACCTCCGCAGCATGCTCAGAGCCCTCCCTACAAGAGCGGACATAGAGGCCCTAATCCTGAGAATAGAGGAGGCACATAGCAAAGACATTCAGGAGGTAAGACCAGATCTACACAACGTGGAGAATCGAGTCACCTCTGGAGAGAACAGACTTACTGCTTTGGAAGATAAAGTGCAAGCTCTGGAGCAATCGCAACATGTCCACTCACTCGAAGCCCAGGAGATGCAGCTCCATCTAGAGGAAATGGAGGATCGTGGCCGCCGAAATAACTTACGGTTACAGGGGATTCCGGAGGCCACCGGTCCTGAAGATCTAGCCGAAACAGCGACGGCAATATTCCACAGACTCCTGGGCGACCCACCTCCCAACCTGGAAATTGATCGGATACATCGCACCCTGGGGCCCAAATCTACAGATCCAGCCAGACCCCGCAATGTATTGTGCCGTCTACATCGATACGTGCAGAAGGAGACCCTCCTGCGGAATGCCTGGGACCAGGGAGACATCGAATTTGACGGCGCGCACATCCAAATTCTCCCGGACCTCTCTAGAGCCATGTTGCAGCGCAGCGACATGCTGAAACCGGTGCTGGAGGTGGCGAGAAGGCAAGGATGCACGTACAGGTGGGGTTATCCGTTGGTGGTCAACTTCCGAACGGAGCGAGCATCTTTCACGCTGTGCACTCCAGCAGATCTCCCAGCTCTATTTGCCTTTATGGAGGCAGAGCCGATCCCGGGCCGAACTGGCTACAGAGAATTCCTCGACCTACAGGCCGTCTTGGCCTGGCTATGGGTAGATCTAACCCACCGCACGCACCCAACGCTCCAGGGGTCGTTCCCGCATTAGGCCTGGAAACTATACCTGTGAGTCTTAACAGCAAAATGGGGGATCACGATGCTGCACCTTTTAGTTTCTTTATTCATCGGTTTAAGTTTTGTTTTTCTCCTTTTACTGGCGAACACTTGAAATACCACAAAGACAGCCCTAAATGAGCGATCCTGCACAATCCAGCCCTGTCAATCCATGTGGGATGTGGCTCCCCCTTCTGCCCCGCAGCAGGTGTATGTTTGTGCCCTCATTCTGCCAGCAATGCATCGTGTTCTGCCGCCTTCCGCCCTGTTTGGAGCTAGCGCTATTAATGCGCAATGGAGAATACATCAGGCGGTGAGGATCGGCGGTGATTATGTGACTGTCCTCCCCCCTGGTGCCCCCCCCTTCTTCCGCCTGCTCGGAACTATATTCGCCCGGGAGGAGAGGGAGGTCATGTTCCCCCTGGCACTTCAACCCACGAACAACGACCCCCGGAGACCCTCAATGGAGATGCGAGCGGCTGTCGGGGATCGAGCCGCCAGACTGGTTGCTGACTGCCACAAAACTGGACATCAGAGATTGCGGCTGGGGCCGTCAGTGTCACTCTCCTGACTTAGTATCTGGTACACGGCAAGGACCTCCTCGGAGGGCCGTGCGGGTCAATAGATGGATACGCGTGGTGGGTGGGGGGGCTCGGTGGAGTGATCGATGGCAGTCGGGCAGTTAATTGGGATGTGTTCAAGCTGCGGGGGGGGGGGGGCCGGGGGGGTTATTGTATTATAATGGCGTGTGGCCGCGGGGGACTTGGGGGTGGTGGCGATGGATGGTTGAGCAGTGTCGTGCTTCCTCCATGCGCGGACTCCCCGGACTCCGCTCCTGGGGCCTCTACGCATTGCCTCATGGCAAAGAAATCTAAAGACATACCCATAGGCATGCCATTCTTAGACAGGCAGGGAACAGCATTACTATTGGTTTCATGAGGGGCAAACAGAGTCAGTTGATGTAAGTGCCAGAATATATGGTTGAAATATCTGCTATGATGTTCCTGTGTTGTTGTTTTTATTGTTCATGTTAGTCATAAGCAAGGGTTACTAAATACCTGTATCATTTTATATTCACATTTTCACCCGGTATATACAAGTACTCTATGTTAGTTCACATATTCATACCCAACTATAGGTTTGTGGGGGTTGGGGGACGGCAGGGACCTCCACACATGGCTCCTGCTAGACTCACCTCCACATAGGCATACGCTTCAACCTGGGTACTCCTGGTGGGCGTTGAAGCAATAATTTGGTAAAACTTTTAGTTCCAACTTTTGTTGGCTGGTGTCGACTGAGGGCGAAGCCCTCAAGACACACTAAACCACTAACTCCCTTTACCTTTCTAACTATCTCTTCTCTGTTTACTACATTTCCTCCCACCCCACTCCCTCCCCTGCTTCCCTTAATTCACCCGCGAACGTGAAATGAAATGTGATCACTCTTAATGTAAAAGGGCTCAATGTCCCTGAGAAGAGACGTATGCTACTAAATGATATGAAGCGAATGAAAGCAGACATTGTGCTGCTACAGGAGACACACTTTAAGGAAAACAAACTCCCGATACTTAAAAACAGACACTACCCAACAGTATACCACTCCACCCACTCAGCAGCCAAATCTAGGGGGGTCTCTGTTCAGATTTCAACAAAAGTCCCGTGGACCTTGACAGACATGAAGGCAGACACGATGGGGAGGTTCCTATTTCTAAAGGGCCTCATAGGTGGCGCTAAAGTGACCATCGCTAACTTCTATGTCCCAAACGTCCAACAGGACTCTTTTGTGAAAAGACAATTGGACTCGCTCCAAAATTTTATGGAGGGCCAACTCATCATCGGAGGTGATTTCAACATCCCCCTACTTCCCACAGAGGACACCTCTACAGGGTCCTCATCAGTCTCCAGAGGTATACGCAAGGGGATATACTCTGCACTCCATGTAGCACAACTAGTAGATGTCTGGCGTCTTTTTCACCCGGGCGAGAAGGACTACACCTTCTTCTCCCTCCCCCATCAAGCGTATTCGCGCATTGACCTTTTCCTAATCCCTCAAAACCAATTGCACACTGTCAAAGGTTCAGCAATTGGATCTATCACCTGGTCAGACCATGCTCCAGTCTCAATGCAATATGCTCTGGCTGACTACTTTAGGGGACAAAGGAACCCATGGAGACTTAATGAAAGTCTTTTACAAAACCCTGACGTAGTTGCGGACGTGACTAAAGAAATTACACAGTACTTCCACACTAACACTTCAGCTGACGGAGACGGGGGTCTGATTTGGGAAGCACACAAGGCGGTGATCCGCGGGGTGCTTATAAAGCATGGCGCACGGTTGAAGAGACAAAGAACTGCACAATTAACAACACTTCTAACTAAGCTACGTAGCTTGGAAGAAGACCACAAACAGACACCGACCAGAGCGTGGGGAAGTGAACTGGACAGGGTACGCACACAGATTACAGACCTTCTCCACTATAAAGCGAAGGCGGCACTCCAAATCTCCCGAAAGAGGATATACGAATTGGGCAATAAATGCGGTAGACTACTTGCACAATCACTAAAAGCGCAGAAAACAGCGTCATATATACCACACATCTACAATCCTACGGGACAGAAAATGACTTTACCCCAGCAGATTACACAAGAATTTGTCTTACTACAAGACGCTATACAACCTACAAATGACACCACCCATCCCCGAGCACATAACGGACTATATAACAAATTCTCACATGCCAACTTTGCCGACCACGATGCGAGACCTTCTTGACGAACCCATAGCGTTATCAGAAATACAATTGGCGATAAAAATGCTAAAAATGGAAAAGCTCCAGGACCGGACGGACTGACTATTCAATACTATAAAACCCTACTCCCGACACTAGGACAACACTTGCTCAAACTTTTTTATGACTTAGGCAAAGGTAGTACGCTACATCATGACACATTACAGGCCCAAATAGCGGTGATACCTAAAGAAGATAAAGATCCGACGCAGTGTGGGAGTTACCGTCCAATATCCCTCTTGAACACAGACCTAAAACTATTTACTAAAATACTGGCCACCAGAATACAACAACAGATAACTAGTTTGATACATCTCGACCAAGTAGGCTTTGTTCCATCTAGGGAAGCAAGAGATAACACTACCAAAGTTCTGAACTTACTCTATAAAGCCACCACAACTAACACACCGACGGTCTTCCTTAGAACAGATGTCGAGAAGGCGTTTGACCGGGTAAACTGGTCGTTCATGTTTGCCACTCTAAGACACATAGGTCTGGGAAGTAATATGCTGAACTGGATCTCAGCAATTTATACCGAGCCGTCAGCGAGAGTCAGGGTTAATTGTGTAACATCGAATGCCTTCACAATTACAAACGGTACACGCCAGGGATGCCCTCTTTCACCCCTACTTTTTGCGCTCTCATTAGAACCCTTCCTGTGCCACGTTAGACTAAACCCGGATATAACTGGAGTGTCCATTAACCAATCCCAACATAAAGTCTCCGCTTATGCGGATGACTTGATGTTTTCATTATCAAACCCGATACTCTCACTCCCAAACTTATTAAAAGAATTTACCATTTATGGCGCACTCTCCCACCTGAAAATCAACTTTACGAAATCGGAAGCGATGGGGGTGGGGATTCCACCTACACAACTGGCACATCTCCTCCAATCCAGTTTCAAGCTGAAATGGACGAACAAAGTCCTAAAATATTTAGGTACATATATCCCTCCAACATTTTCCAAATTATATGAACTCAACTTCACACCATTGCTAGCAAAAATCAAAACATTACTGACCAACTGGCAAACCGGTCTTCATTCTTGGCTAGGCCGATGCAATATTTTGAATATGTCCATACTGCCAAAAATTCTATATCTAATGCAGGCCCTTCCCATACACATCCCTTCTATCTTTTTTAAACGGGTACAATCAGCCTTTACAGACTTTGTTTGGGCAAAGAAAAGACCCAGACTCTCTAACAAATTACTTGTACTCCCCAAGAAATCCGGGGGCCTTGCTCTACCAAACATCCGTGCATATTATCATGCGGTACACATAGGAAGGCTCATAGACTGGTGTCGCCACCAAGAGACCAAGATGTGGACTCATATAGAACAATCTCACACCACTATTCCATTGGGGGGCACTCCATGGTGTTATCAGGGCATACCAACAGATCTTAGACGCCATCCGCTAATAGGTAATACGGCACGAATATGTTCACAACTAATTTCCCAGACGACTCTCACATCCCAAAATTCACCTCTATATCCCGTAATAGGCAATCCTTTGTTCAAAATGGGATTAGAAGACAGAATCTTCTGGAAACTAGGTGAGGCGGGACTACACCTAGCATCCCACTATAGCACCGGGGGACGTTGGAGAACACATAGAGAACTCTCTGACCCCAGCGGCTTATTCCGACTAGACTTTCTGCGGACACTCCAGTTGCGGCACTTCCTCAACTCTATTCCGCCCCCACCCGCGGAAAACAACCAAATCCCTACAACTCTGGAGGTACTCCTTACAGAGACGGGAGCTTTACTACACACGCTATCGTTAGCCTACAATCTCATAAATACTCCCCCCACGGACTTTGTACCTCCGGGTCTGTTGAAATGGGAAATAGAATTAGACTGTAGGTTTAACACCATAAAGAGGCAACGTATTCTTGGATTCACGCACAAATCTTCTATTTGTGCCAAGATCCAAGAAACAAATTACAAAATACTTTCCCGATGGTATAGAACCCCTGCATTACTGCATAATTTTTCCCTACGTCATCGGATATGTGCTGGCGTTGTCGGGGGGAAAAGGGAACTCTATTACACATTTTCTGAACTTGTGCAAATTTTTACTGACAGGACAATAACCGATGACCCTGCATTCTTTTTGTTGCATGCCACAGATACTCCTGACAGAATTTACAAGAAGTCGGTGATATGCCACCTATTGGATGCAGCTAAGGCCTGCATTCCGCTTTGTTGGAAATCTCCCCTCCCACCGACTATTGATATGTGGCTGGGGAAAGTGGAAGAAATAAGAAAAATGGAATACCTCATTCTGACGGCACAACACAGAGAAGAAACGTTCTCTAAGACTTGGCAATTATGAAACATGTTTATATACTTGTCTGTGGGCCAAGCACTGAGAAGGACTGATAATGTCCCATGACTGCAAAACTCACAACACACTACTGATATCTCCCCAGCTGAAATGTCAGCCCCTGAAAAACTTAGAACACATGACGCTCCATGTTCGTGGGTTTCAAACCCTTCCACCTCCAATCCCTTATATCTCTCCCCCACCTCTTCCCCCTCCCCCCCCCCTTCTTACTCTTTCCTACATACTTCTTCTTAATTCTTTTATAAAAGAAAAGAGGACCAAACCCGTGGACAGTATTACTCCATAACACCATCTGAGTAATGAAAAGTGCACATCCTTTAACCACCTCAATACAGGGCACTTTCACCCCCTTCCTGCCCAAGCCATTTTTCAGTTTTCAGCGCTGTCGCATTTTGAATGACAATTGCGCGGTCATGTTACACTGCACCCTAATGAAATTTTTATCATTTTTTCCCCACAAATAGAGCTTCCTTTTGGTGGTATTTGATCACCTCTGCGGTTTTTACTTTTTGCGCTATAAACAAAAGAAGAGGGACAATTTTGAAAAAACACAATATTTTTTACTTTTTGCTATAATAAATATCCAATTTTTTTTTTTAACAAATTTTTTCCTCAGTTTAGGCCATTATGTATTCTTCTACATATTTTTGGTAAAAAAAAATTGCGATAAGCGTATATTGATTGGTTTGCGCAAAAGTTATAGCGTCTACAAAATAGGGGATAGATTTATAGCATTTTTATTATTTATTTATTTTTTACTAGTAATGGCGGCGATCTGCGATTTTTATTGTGACTGCAATATTGCGGCGGACACATCGGACACTTTTGACACATTTTTGGGACCATTCACATTTATACAGCGATCAATGCTATAAAATTGCATTGATTACTGTGTAAATGTGACTGGCAGGGAAGGGGTTAACACTAGGGGGCGCTCGAGGGGTTAATGTATGACCTAAGGAGGTGATTCTAACTGTGGGGGGAGGGGACTGACTGGGGGAGGTGACCGATCGGTGTCCCTATGTACAAGGGACACGCCATCGGTCTCCTCTCCTCTCTGACAGGAGGTGGATCTGTGTTTACATGCACAGATCCACGCTCCTGCTCTGTTACCCGGCAATCGCGGGTGCCCGGCGGACATCGCGGCCGCCGGGCACGCGCACCGGGTCCCGAGCGACGCAGCGGGCACGCGCGCGCGCCCCCTAGTGGCTCGGGAGGGCGAGGACGTCATATGACGTCCTCCTAGAACAACAGAAGCCTCGTCCCGCCGTCATATGATGGTGGGCGGTGGCTTAGTGGTTAAAGTAGCGGTTTCTACCATGTTATATACGGTATTGATAGAGGGATTAATGGAGATGTGTAACCGCAATGCACAATGTTTGTTTTTCTTGTCACTCTGTACTGATATGTGATAAAGGTGGTACTATGTAACTTGTTGGTCCATGTGGGCCGGGTTCTACATATAAATAAACAATTTAAAAAAATATTTTGATTTTAAGAATACTAGAATGTGGAATGTTTTGATGTTTTATAAAATATATTTTTCTTTGTCACTTTCACTTGTTACTCTCAATCTTACAACCATCTTTACCCAAACTCACACAGGTGTCTTTATAATCCACAAACAATACAATTGCTGATGCAAATTTAAAATGAATCACAATTTTTTGTGCTTTGTATTATTTCCAAATATTCATAATTTGAGCCCAAAAAATGTGATATGTGTACCAACATCAGAAATCAAAATGTAATTCCCAAAAATTTGAGGGTAATATTCTACTCTCACCCACAAAAAAACACCAAATATCACAGAATAAATCAAGAAGAATATTGCCCCGTACACGGTCGGATTTTCCGATGGACATTGTCCGATCGGAGCGTGTTGTCGGAAATTCCGACCATGTGTGGGCGCCATCGGACATTTTCCATCGGATTTTCCGACACACAAAGTTGGACAGCAGGAGATAAAATTTTCCGACAACAAAATCCGATCGCGTCAATTCCGACCGTGTGTGGCCTGTTCCGACGCACAAAGTGCCACGCATGCTCAGAAGAAATTCCGACACGGGACAGCTCGTTCTGGTAATCTTAGCGTTCGCAATGGATACAGCACTTTCGTCACTCTGCAATGTAAAAAATGGTTTAATACAGCGCACTCTCTTCTTCTTTATAATGTGACAAGAATTAAGTAGTTTTGCTGCTCATATTCACACACACTTCTCACAAAGTTTTATTTGTGTTTTTTTAGTGGGATTCCCTGAATATATTGTTATTAGTTGTCACATCTGACAGTTTTATATTTTTTTATGTTTTTTTTTTTTTTTTTTTTGTTTTTAAGCCTTTTTTTTTCTTTAATGTTTGGATTTTTTCCAAGGCTGATCTTTGTTCAATGTTATTTTTTTTTTTACTCCAGAATATTTTTGGGTGTGTTTTGTGTGTCAAGTTACCCCAACACCATTGATATCTTTTATTATTTAATCTCAAGGAGATTGTTTGTTGTTGGTGACCCTTGTTCATTTCACATTTTATATTAGAAATGTACCTGAATCCTCACAAACCAACTGTCATTTTTGAAGTAAAACACATAGGAGAGTATAATTCAAAACAAAAATCCTTTATTAAGGGATCAGAACCAAACAAAGAGGAAGGCAACACTGGATCAACAAGAGAAATTAGCGAAGCCTGGGACCCCCAGGGCAGACATCAATTCTTCAACATCAAAATTGGTGGCCTGAGGAGTCCATATGTAAGGGAGGGCAGTCTTGTCCGGGATTCACAGAGACTCGGATAGCAGCAGATGACATCTGTGTCCCCAGGCTGTGGTACCACAAGAGGCTGCATCTTTTGGCCAACCAGACTGGATCCAGGGCAATCACTCTCTGGTCTTCCTTTCACACTTCCTTCCGGGCTGTGGCTGTGCAGTTGGAGATGTGGCAGGAGGAGGAGTAGGACCTGGAGGAGGAGGAGGAGGAGGACTGGGAGGACCTGGAGGAGGACTGGGAGGACCTGGAGGAGAGGGAGGAGGAGGAGGAGGACCTGCAGGAGGAGGAGGAGGACCATCCCAAAGCTGTGTGTGAGGTGTAATTTGGCCCCTCACACCTTTCTCCAGAGCCTCTGATATGAGGGCCTGACACATGGCTTTTTGGCCCTCCTCCATCCTCTGCATTTTATATGCTATGAATGCAGCAATGTTCTCCTGCCTGGTGTGTGGTGCCCCCAGGACCTCTGTAACCCTCCAAAAGAATCTGATAGCCGCCTCCTCTAGGGCACTCATCCTACTGCCACTTTCTGTTTTCAGGGGGGGTGGAGTGACCTTGATATCAGCCAGCCGGCTCGGCCCGGCCACCTCCTGGCTGAGACTTCCCTGTGTATGAAAAAGGGACATGGTTTTAGTTTTGGCATCATCAATCACAATCCTAAATTAGTACTCCCAACTAACATCTAGGTAACATCCATTGATTGGACAAGCAGAAATATTTAGAGGAATGCTATACCTGGCTCAATCTGGGCTCCTCCACATATGGCCTGGAAGGCCCAGGTTGGGCGTCAGAAGCCTCAGCCGGGGGGGAAGGAAGCGTGGAAGGAAGACTGGAGAGGGATGGCCTGGGTTCAGTCTGGCCTGCCAGAAAATGCAGCCTGTCGTAGTACAACATCCTGGGGACATAGATGTCATCTGCTGCTCCGGATCTCTGTGAATCCAGGACTTTATTGCGCTCCCTCAGATATGTGCTCCTCAGGCCACCAATGAAAATCTTTAAATAAGTGATGTCTGCCGTGGGGATCACCTGCTTCACAATTTCACACAATTGCTCCAGTGCTGCCTTCCTCTTTGCTTGGTTCTTGAAATGGGGGTGGGTAATCTCCCACAGACAGGGCAGCTCCCTTAGCATATCAATGAATAGTGACATGAAGTCAGTATCTCTCATTAAGATATCCATGTTCACTGCAAGACACAACACAAGACAAAGCCTAATGTCAGACCAAACTCTCCTAATCTTGTTACAATATAGGCCTCAATCTAGAAGCAGTATAGGCCCAAGTTTGTCTCTTACCTTCGTTCTTACGATCGGCGCGTCCAATGCTCCTTCCTCCGCTCACAGATCGTACGTAATACGCACGCGTGTTACGCTTTATACACACTGCGCATGCGTGTAACTCCGCCCGCCCCTGACGTTCTTTCTAGTCTATTCCCCGCCCCTTTTCGTTCGGCGCAGTGGGGGAAGAGCATGATGGCGGAGTTACAACAGGTGCGTGATAATTCTAACAACGAGGAGGAGGAGGAGGAAAGCCCGGATCCAGGCACGTCCCGATCCAGAAGGAGACGTTTTAAGGCCACAAATATGTTGTTTGGGGAGATGTTGGAGATGGTAGACATCATGAAGAAGTCCGACTATGACGGAAAATATGGGCCTTACCCCAACCCCAACATCAGAAAGGCCAAAATCATTGGTAAAGTGGTCAGGAGTCTTGAGCGGAATTTCGGGGTACGAAGGTCTAAAGATCAGCTCAGGAAGCGGTGGTCGGACCTGAGGTTGAGAGAGCCAGAGCAGTACCGAAAGATCCAGAGAGTGCTGCAAAAAAGTAAGTAGTTGTGCTGTGTTCATATTCTTTCTGTCTTTATTCCGTTCGTTCTGCTCCATATGCTTTTAGTAATTGTAACGTTTAAAAAGGTCAACTTTAATGTTCATGGGCCCATTATTCGTTCGTATCAAACATTTTTCTTTCGGCCTCTAGAACACCATTGTTTAGGCCATATGCATTTTCCCACTTTTTTTTGGGCCTACTTGGATGCCAAATATTTGTTTGTGTAGATGGGTTTGTTACTAGAATGAAATGCAAACTAGATTGTGTGTAAGGAGAGGACACTGAGCAGCTGTTTTCACATCTGGACACTGGAGCACTAGTGTGGGACACAAGAACACCATTTTTATTAGGGGGGGCACACTGATGCTCCAGTGTATACTATGGGGGGGTTACATGTGTGAAGCTTGTACCAAACAGGTAAAGTATTGCAGCTTGACAAAGGGCAATAAAAAATATACATCTTGGAACTCGGCTAAAATAGACAATTGTACCCCACTTCCAAGCAATGTTTCCTATTTCTAGTTCTGTCATCAAATATCTGTGTGCTAATTATACCATTTTTGTTTTACATAGGGGAGAAAAGACTCGGACACCCCTCATCCCAGGAGACCAGAGACCCCCCACCTCTGGAAGAAGGGGAAATACCAACCCATGAAGAAGAGCAGGAGGAAGAAGAAGATGTGGTGGAGATTGGCACCACAACAGGTGAGTGTCTGCGACCACAGGCTCAGGTAAAAGAGATGGATGTTGGCAGATTTTTGAGACCTGTTTTTTTTGTTCTTTATCTCTTTTTAGGTGATCGGGATCCAGAACGCTTTACATCTGAAAGTGCCCAGATACTGATCGGGGAGATCATGGGGTGTAATCTCCAATTGCAAAACATCCAGCAACAAATCACTGATGTTATTAAAAAAAATAATAACATCATTGATGTTTTGGGGCCAATTTAAACCCCACAAAATCACCTGTTTTATCTTACTAAAATTTTTACAATGTTTAGAAAAGCCAAATTTGGAGGATGCACACAGTGTGCCAACATGTGCTATCTGCCATCACGGGAGATCAATGGACGCGTTTTGGGGGTGCAACACCTTCCTCAATTATAAAGTAGCGTTGAGGAAGGGCTTGCTCCCCCAAAACACGTCCCTTGATCCCCCCTGATGGCAGATAGCACATGTTGACATTCGTAAATTGGCGTGCATCTTCCAAATTTGGCTTTTCCAGGGGTGATTTCCCCCCATCTGAACGCTATATCAAACCCAGTTCCTAAATACTGATGTCTGATATAGCCTTCAAGTTTTACCTAATGTGAACTTTGTAAATTCAAGTTTTTTGGCTTTCTTGTTGGTTTTACACAGGCCTGTTTTATCTGAAATGGATATTTAGATTTTTGATAATGCCCCCCCAAAAATTGTTATACAACAAACATGTTGTTTTGTTTTAAAATCCTTTGGTAAATGCACATGTGATTGTGCAGGTATAAAAAAGTGCCTTACTCAAGAATGTGTGGATTATTGTCTCAACACTACAACACTTTTGGGGTGATGTAATAGCTGTTTTATGCAAAAATGGGGGTTATTTCCTAAGGGCAAATACACTTTGCACTACAAATGCAGGTTCAGTGCAGTTGCAAGTGCACTTGTAGTGAAATGTGTTTTTGCATTTAGGAAGTACCAGCCAACACTATTCTTTATAAGGTTATCCAATCACGACATTTTCTGCACTCAACACATTTCTGTCAGGGTCAGCTCAAACAAACACAAGCAGTAAATGTCCACCAAGAATTGCTTTTGGTTGTTTTTTATTTGAAAAAGGTGTCACAGATTGTCTGGCATATTGATAGCCCCCCTACCCGCAAAGAACTCCAGGTATCGTAACCGGACATCACGGGCACTCAGGGAGGGCAAGCCAGGACGGCCGCTTTCAAGCGCCGTCATTGTTGATGTATTTGGTATTCCGGCTTCAGGCCCAACTGAGCCAGCATAGTTGGCTGAATGTTTTCTTAAAAAATTATGGAGAACACAGCATGCCAGTATAATATGGTTCAGTTTATACTCCGCCATATGGATGGGTGTCAGAAATAGTCGGAACCGGCTGGCCAGGATTCCAAATGTGTTCTCCACCACTCTTCGGGCTCTGGCCAGCCGGTAATTAAAAACCCTCTGTTCCGGGGTGAGGGTCCTCATCGGGAATGGCCGCATCAGGTGGTCCCCCAGCGCAAACGCTTCATCAGCAACGAACACAAATGGGAGACCTTCAACATTGTCCTCTGGAGGTGGCAAGTCCAAGCTGCCATTCTGGAGACGCCTGTAGAACTCCGTCTGGGCGATCACTCCACCATCGGACATCAGGCCATTCTTCCCCACGTCCACATACAAGAAGTCGTAATTAGCCGACACCACCGCCAACATCACTATACTATTAAACCCCTTGTAATTATAATAGTACGACCCCGAGTTGGGTGGTGGGACGATGTGGACGTGTTTCCCATCAATTGCCCCTCCGCAGTTAGGAAAGTCCCACCGCTGGGCAAAGTGGGAGGCCACAGTCTGCCATTCCTGTGGCGTGGAAGGAAACTGTTGAGGAAAAAACAATAAACATTACTATTTTTTCACAGAAACATGGCAAGCAGATTACACACAAACATTATGGGTCAACCTCCAGATAGCGTTTATTAAGGGGAATTTTACAACAACAAAGTATAAGGTACACCTATCATATTCTCCCTCCCCCCCCTCTCATGGGCCATTTCTAACATTATAGGGGGGGGGAACTTTTGGACAGGTAACTCTCTTCACTTCATTGAGAGATGAATGCCTAAATACAGGGTATTACTTGGAACAGCCCCTCCTTAGTTACACTATTGGCAGCCCACTGGACAGGTAAGAAGTGTCATAATACAAAGATATAAATACACACTGTACACATTTGAGCACATTTGGACATTCTGCTATTACCTATCAAGATCATAATAGGATACAAGAACTTTAAACAGTACCATTGGAAATTATACAGGCAGGCCCTTGCACTACATGCTTTGGGGAATTCATCCATAAATCTGACCAGTAAAGAGATGGGTATAGTGTGTATGGGTTTGGCAAAGTCAGCAGATAGATGATTGAGGATAGAGAATTGGGATCAGCTGACTTAGCAGTTGGGGGGGAGGGTTACAAAAAATTTGGGGACACCACAAAAAAAAGCCTCTGGCCCTCTGCCTGAATTTAAATCAAAAATAACATTTCCAAACATTTTAGGGGGTGTTTGGGGTAAAGCACTACTATGGAGCTGATAAAATACATTAAGTGACTACATAAGGTGAATATAGGGCCAGGAGACACCATGCTGGGGAGGTTATTGAAGGGCAAATATGTATGAAGGACCTAAAATAATAATTACATAAAAATCTAGCATGCATGAGAACAAAGGGGACATTCACAGCATATTACAATCATGGTAATTAGGGAATGAGGAAAGAAATACAATATATTAGCAAACATTCAATACAATAAAATGTGATATTAAAGGATAAAAATCTTACCTTCATATACTCCTTCTGCAGGACCTGGATGATGGCAGAACAGGTCTCTGGGATAATGATCCCCAGAGCCTAGGGGGAGATGCCTGTCGAGAACTTCAAGTCCTGTAGACTTCTCCCTGTGGCCAAATACCGCAAGGTAGCGACCAACCTCTGCTCCGGAGTGATGGCTTGCCTCATGCAGGTATCCTGCCTGCTAATATAGGGGGTCACGCTGAAGCAACCAATTCTTGGTCCATGAACTCCTCCCCACCCTGTTCATGGACTGGACTTGTGTCAAGGTCAGGACCCCAACACCAAGCCCCCGCACAGCACGAACTCTACGAGGAGTACGCATACGAAACATGGCTAGAAAACGGTCGGCTGCTCAGAACGAAGTAACAGAACGCACTGAAGAACAGCAAGGCCTGTGAAGAGCGACCTGAAAAACAGCAACGAGCAGGCAAGATCACACAGAAAACTCTGATACGAACTGACTGCACGCACTGAAGAGCAGATACAAACCCACAAGCACAAACTGAACATCAGAAAACGATCTGAAAGCCACGAGTCTGAAAAAGCGCGAATCGTCTCTCACCAAACTTTTACTAACACGAGATTAGCAAAAGGAGCCCAAAGGGTGCCGCGCTTGGTTCTGAACCGGCCTTTTCTAGTCTCGTCGTACATGGTGTACGTCACCGCGTTGTTGGCGATCGGAAATTCCGACAACTTTGTGCGACCGTGTGTAGGCAAAACAAGTTTGAGCCAACATCCGTCGGAAAAAATCCTAGGATTTTGTTGTCGGAATGTCCGAACAAAGTCCGACCGTATGTACGGGGCATTACTCTTGAGTAATGTAATTCCATCACTTGTATGTCCAAAGAAATGCAGTATTTATGTGTTTTTATGTGTAGGAGGTTCTCACATGTGGCAGCTCCGTGGCTAAGAGGTTATAACTTCTGCTTAGTATCCCTGAGTGTCTGGGTTCAAATCCCAACCATGTTGCTTCATGTAGAGAAGTTGTCTCATCTCCCTGGTCCTATAATTATGTCTAAATGTAGTATTTATGTGTAGGAGGGTTCCACCACCATTGTAAGTCTTTTCCAGATACACTATTTAGCCAAAAGTATTGGGACGCCTGCCTTTACACACACATGAACTTTAATGGCAGCCCAGTCTTAGTCCGTAGGGTTAAAATTTGATTTGGCCCACCCTTTGCAGCTAGAACAGCTTCTGGGAAGGCTGTCCACAAGGTTTAGTGTGCCTATGGGAATGTTTGATCATTCTTCCAGAAGTGCATTTGTGAGGCCAGGCACTGATGTTGGATGAGAAGGCCTGGCTCACAGTCTCTACTCTAATTCAGCCAAAGGGTGTTTTATCGGGCTGAGGCCAGGAATCTGTGCAGGCCAGTCAAGTTTCTCCACCCCAAACTTGCTCATCCATGTCTTTATGGACCTTGCTTTGTGCACTGGTGCGCAGTCATGTTGGAACAGGAAGGGGCTTTCTCCAAACTGTTCCCACAAAGTTGGGAGCATGAAATTGTCCAAAATGTCTTGGTAAGCTGACGCCTTAAGAGTTCCCTTGACTGGAACTAAGAGGCCAAGCCCAACCCCTGAAAAACAACCCCAGATCATAATCCCCCCTCCATCAAATCATTTGGACCAGTGCACAAAGCAAGGTCCATAAAGACATGGATGAGGGAGTTTGGGGTGGAGGAACTTGACTGACCTGGACAGAGTCCTGACTGCAACACAACAGAACACCTTGGGGATGAATTAGAGAGGAGACTGTAGGTCAGGCCTTCTCATCCAACATCAGTGCCTGACCTCACATATGCACTTGGAAGAATGGTCAAACATTCCCATAGACACACTCCTAAACCTTGTGGACAAGAAGAGTTGAAGCTGTTATAGCTGCAAAGGGTGGGCCAAATGAGTTTTGAACCCAATACTAATACTGGGATGCCATTATAGTTCATGTGCGTTTAACCACTTGCCGATCGCCTCACGCAAATATACGTGAACAGAGCGGCACGGGCAGGCAAAATCACGTACCTGGTACGTGATTGCCTTCCCGCGGGCGGGGGGTCCCATCGGACCCCCCCCGGTGCCAGCGGCGGTCGGCATTTGTCTAGGAGCGATCAGAGATGAGGGGGAGGCCATCCGATCATGGCCCCCCCCTCGCGATCGCTCCCAGCCAATGAGAAACATCCCCTGCCTGTGTATAGTACACACAGGCAGAGGATGTGATGTCATCTCTCCTCGGCTTGGCAGTTTCCGTTCTGACGCCGAGGAGAGAAGACATCTGAGTAAGTGTAAAACACTACACAACACAGTAGATCATGCCAGGCACACTAAACACCCCCGATCGCCCCCCGATCCCCCCCAATCACCCCCCCCCCCCTGTCACAAACTGACACCAAGCTGTTTTTTTTTTTTTTTTCCTGATTACTGATTGGTGTCAGTTTGTGACAGTTAGAAGTGGTAGGGCAGTGAGTATTAGCCCCCTGTAGGTCTAGGGTACCCCCCTAACCCCCCCTAATAAAGTTTTAACCCCTTGATCACCCCCCGTCACCAGTGTCGCTAAGCGATCATTTTTCTGATCGCTGTATTAGTGTCGCTGGTGATGCTAGTTAGTGAGGTAAATATTTAGGTTCGCCGTCAGCGTTTTATAGCGACAGGGACCCTCATATACTACCGAATAAATGTTTTAACCCCTTGATTGCCCCCTAGTTAACCCTTTCACCAATGATCACTGTATAACCGTTACGGGTGACGCTGGTTAGTTTGTTTATTTTTTATAGTGTCAGGGCACCCGCCGTTTATTACCGAATAAAGGTTTAGCCCCCTGATCGCCCGGCGGTGATATGCGTCACCCCAGGCAGCGTCAGATTAGCGCCAGTACCGCTAACACCCACGCACGCAGCATACGCCTCCCTTAGTGGTATAGTATCTGAACGGATCAATATCTGATCCGATCAGATCTATACTAGCGTCCCCAGCAGTTTAGGATTCCCAAAAACGCAGTGTTAGCGGGATCAGCCCAGATACCTGCTAGCACCTGCATTTTGCCCCTCCGCCCGGCTCGGCCCAGCCCACCCAAGTGCAGTATCGATCGATCACTGTCACTTACAAAACACTAAACGCATAACTGCAGCGTTCGCAGAGTCAGGCCTGATCCCTGCGATCGCTAACAGTTTTTTTTGTAGCGTTTTGGTGAGCTGGCAAGCGCCAGCGGCCTAGTACACCCCGGTCGTAGTCAAACCAGCACTGCAGTAACACTTGGTGACGTGGCGAGTCCCATAAGTGCAGTTCAAGCTGGTGAGGTGGCAAGCACAAGTAGTGTCCCGCTGCCACCAAGAAGACAAACACAGGCCCGTCGTGCCCATAGTGCCCTTCCTGCTGCATTCGCCAATCCTAATTGGGAACCCACCGCTTCTGCAGCGCCCGTACTTCCCCCATTCACATCCCCAACCAAATGCAGTCGGCTGCATGAGAGGCATTTTCTTTATGTCCTCCCGAGTACGCCTACCCAACGAACCCCCCCAAAAAAGATGTTGTGTCTACAGCAAGCGCAGATATAGGCGTGACACCCGCTATTATTGTCCCTCCTGTCCCGACAATCCTGGTCTTTGCATTGGTGAATGTTTTGAACGCTGCCATTCACTAGTTGAGTATTAGCGTAGGGTACAGCATTGCACAGACTAGGCACACTTTCACAGGGTCTCCCAAGATGCCATCGCATTTTGAGAGACCCGAACCTGGAACCGGTTACAGTTATAAAAGTTACAGTTACAAAAAAAAGTGTAAAAAAAAAAAAAAAACACAAACAAAAATAAAAAAAATAGTTGTCGTTTTATTGTTCTCTCTCTCTCTCTATTCTCTCTCTCTATTGTTCTGCTCTTTTTTACTGTATTCTATTCTGCAATGTTTTATTGTTATTATGTTTTATCATGTTTGCTTTTCAGGTATGCAATTTTTTATACTTTACTGTTCACTGTGCTTTATTGTTAACCATTTTTTTGTCTTCAGGTACGCCATTCACGACTTTGAGTGGTTATACCAGAATGATGCCTGCAGGTTTAGGTATCATCTTGGTATCATTCTTTTCAGCCAGCGGTCGGCTTTCATGTAAAAGCAATCCTAGCGGCTAATTAGCCTCTAGACTGCTTTTACAAGCAGTGGGAGGGAATGTCCCCCCCCCACCGTCTTCCGTGTTTTTCTCTGGTTCTCCTGTCTCAACAGGGAACCTGAGAATGCAGCCGGTGATTCAGCCAGCTGACCATAGAGCTGATCAGAGACCAGAGTGGCTCCAAACATCTCTATGGCCTAAGAAACCGGAAGCTACGAGCATTTTATGACTTAGATTTCGCCGGATGTAAACAACGCCATTGGGAAATTGGGGAAGCATTTTTTCACACCGATCTTGGTGTGGTCAGATGATTTGAGGGCAGAGGAGAGATCTAGGGTCTAATAGACCCCAATTTTTTCAAAAAAGAGTACCTGTCACTACCTATTGCTATCATAGGGGATATTTACATTCCCTGAGATAACAATAAAAATGATTAAAAAAAAAAAAATGAAAGGAACAGTTTAAAAATAAGATTAAAAAAGCAAAAAAATAATAAAGAAAAAAAAATAAAAAAAATAAAAGCACCCCTGTCCCCCTGCTCTCGCGCTAAGGCGAACGCAAGCGTCGGTCTGGCGTCAAATGTAAACAGCAATTGCACCATGCATGTGAGGTGTCACTGCGAACGTCAGATCGAGGTCCGTAATTTTAGCAGTAGACCTCCTCTGTAAATCTAAAGTGGTAACCTGTAAAGGCTTTTAAAGGCTTTTAAAAATGTAGTAATTTTGTTGCCACTGCACGTTTGTGCGCAATTTTAAAGCATGTCATGTTTGGTATCCATGTACTCGGCCTAAGATCATCTTTTTTATTTCATCAAACATTTGGGCAATATAGTGTGTTTTAGTGCATTAAAATTTAAAAAAGTGTGTTTTTTCCACAAAAAATGCGTTTGAAAAATCGCTGCGCAAATACTGTGTGAAAAAAAAAAAATGAAACACCCACCATTTTAATCTGTAGGGCATTTGCTTTAAAAAAAATATATAATGTTTGGGGGTTCAATGTAATTTTTCTTGAAAAAAAAAATAATTTTTTCATGTAATCAAAAAGTGTCAGAAAGGGCTTTGTCTTCAAGTGGTTAGAAGAGTGGGTGATGTGTGACATAAGCTTCTAAATGTTGTGCATAAAATGCCAAGACAGTTCAAACCCCCCCCCCCAAATGACCCCATTTTGGAAAGTAGACACCCCAAGCTATTTGCTGAGAGGCATGTCGAGTCCATGGAATATTTTATATTGTGACACAAGTTGCAGGAAAGAGACAAATTTTTTTTTTTTTTTTTGCACAAAGTTGTCACTAAATGATATATTGCTCAAACATGCCATGGGGATATGTGAAATTACACCCCAAAATAAATTCTGTTGCTTCTCCTGAGTATGGGGATACCACATGTGTGGGACTTTTTGGGAGCCTAGCCGCGCACGGGACCCCGAAAACCAAGCACCGCCTTCAGGCTTTCTAAGGGCGTAAATTTTTGAATTCACTCTTCACTGCCTATCACAGTTTCGGAGGCCATGGAATGCCCAGGTGGCACAAACCCCCCCCAAATGACCCCATTTTGGAAAGTAGACACCCCAAGCTATTTGCTGAGAGGTATAGTGAGTATTTTGCAAACCTCACTTTTTGTCACAAAGTTTTGAAAATTGAAAA
The DNA here is from genome assembly GCF_042186555.1 of Aquarana catesbeiana. Taxonomy (NCBI): domain Eukaryota; kingdom Metazoa; phylum Chordata; class Amphibia; order Anura; family Ranidae; genus Aquarana; species Aquarana catesbeiana. The sequence goes on along the minus strand of NC_133327.1, from coordinate 168,000,469 downwards.
AAGAAAAAAAAAAAATTTTTTCTGGTCTTTCTTCATTTTCAAAAACAAATGAGAGCTGCAAAATACTCACCATGCCTCTTAGCAAATAGCTTGGGGTGTCTACTTTCCAAAATGGGGTCATTTGGGGGGGGGTTGTGCCATCATGGCATTTTATGGCCTTCAAAACTGTGATAGGCAGCGAGGAGTGAAATCAAAAATTTATGCCCTTAGAAATCCTGAAGGCGGTGCTTGGTTTTTGGGGCCCTGTACGCGGCTAGGCTCCCAAAAAGTCCCACACATGTGGTATCCCTGTACTCAGGAGAAGCAGCTGAATGTATTTTGGGGTGCAATTCCACATATGCCCATGGCCTGTGTGAGCAATATATCATTTAGTGACAACTTTTTGTAAATTTTTTTTTTTTTTGTCATTATTCAATCACTTGGGACAAAAAAAAAAAATATTCAATGGGCTCAACATGCCTCTCAGCAATTTCCTTGGGGTGTCTACTTTCCAAAATGGGGTCATTTGGGGGGGGTTTTGTACTGCCCTGCCATTTTAGCACCTCAAGAAATGACATAGGCAGTCATAAACTAAAAGCTGTGCAAATTCCAGAAAATGTACCCTAGTTTGTAGACGCTATAACTTTTGCGCAAACCAATAAATATACGCTTATTGACATTTTTTTTTACCAAAGACATGTGGCCGAATACATTTTGGCCTAAATGTATGACTAAAATTGAGTTTATTGGATTTTTTTTATAACAAAAAGTAGAAAATATCATTTTTTTTCAAAATTTTTGGTCTTTTTCCGTTTATAACGCAAAAAATAAAAACGGCAGAGGTGATCAAATACCATCAAAAGAAAGCTCTATTTGTGGGAAGAAAAGGACGCAAATTTCGTTTGGGTACAGCATTGCATGACCGCGCAATTAGCAGTTAAAGCGACGCAGTGCCGAATTGTAAAAAGTGCTCTGGTCAGGAAGGGGGTAAAACCTTCCGGGGCTGAAGTGGTTAAAGGCAGGCATCACAATACTTAGGCCAATATATTGTATATTGCTTGTGACACTGAGCATGGCTATGGACTTAGGGCTGGTTCACACCACAGAGATGCAGGCAACATGTGTGGGACTGCCTGGTGGCTAAGTGGGTAGCAGTTCTGTCTAGCAGCACCTGGGATGTTGGTTCAATTCCCCAACATGCTAATCCTTGTGTTGAAGTTTATATGTTCTCCCTGTGTGGGTTTCTCACCACAATCCAAAGACATGCTGACATATTATTTGTCTCCTGTCCAAATAGGTTCTAATGTAAGAAAGTTAATTTTGGACTTTAGATTGGAAGCTCATTGCAGCCAGGGACTGATGTTAATGTTTATTAGCACTAATCATGCCCAGGGACTTGGACATTTCAAATTTTAGGGTTTACACTGCACGGGTACATATGCTTAGAAAACTGTTGCTTTGTTTATGTGGATGCAAATGGATTTGATCTTTGTTCTGTAGTTGGAGATTTTATGCACATAGCCGAGGGCTAACACAGTTGCGAATACTATTATGTGTTCCTGCTCATCAGGTGCAATCACTTTAGACATACATGAAGAGACAGATTGAAAGATACTGGTGAGCGTGTACTTCTGTTGGGTGTGTCAGTGTGCTAACAATACAACCTCTCTTATATAAAGGCCTGCAGTAGGGGGGTTCGTTTGGCCTGAGAAGTGATTTGTGGGGGAGAAAGAATGCATTTGGAGATTTGATGAAATTCTTGTGAATTTTTTCAATCAAAAATGGGTTTATGTGACCATGCTGTCAATGTTGTGCGTGTATTGTTCCTGTCTGATCATGCAAACATCGTTTGGCAGCATCTGCTGACCTACTCTTTTTGATCCCGTTTAATCGTGTACACCGAAATGCAGCTTCCAGCAGAACATGGTCACCTATGTATGTGTGGATTGTGGGCTGGTGGTGGGTGTTTTGATTAAGTCTTTTAATGTTATGTTGGAATGCTTTGTAAGAATGACTGTTAAGTATGTTTCTATAATCTTGCTGATAAAAATGTGATGTGTTGTCTGTTATACACTGAAATTAAAGCTGTGTCCGCTCTAAGGTTTTGTCAAATTTTAGATTGTAAGCTCCTATGAGCAGGGCCCTTAAAATCCCATTGCTAAATGTAGCACCATGTATCCTGTCCAAATTTTTTTGAAGCTAGTAAATGAATGTAAATTTTTTTTTTTGTTTTTCTGCTGGTAAAATAAAAGTACATTATTGAGCTTTGTTGTGGTGTTTTTTTTTTTTTTCTTCTACATTTTTCTCTTTAGTTTTTGTGGGTGGTGATTTTGGGAAAGTGCAATATCTGTTATATTTTATTTCAATATGTATTTGTGCACCAAAAAATGAATCTCTTTGCCCTGGTTCACATTGATGCTACTTTGAAATCGCGCTAATTCATATGAAGTAGCACGATTTCAAAGTAGCAAGGTCAGCGTGATTTCAATGTAATTTCAACCACCCTCCGGTGCTTGTACCGACTCACCGCTATGGTCGGTGAGTCGGTCACAGGATCCGCCAGCCCCGAATGTTTAGCATAGAGATTTCCGGCGGACCAGATGGTCGCCGGAGTCTCTATGATCGTTTGGAGGCCGGGCGTGATGTTATGACGTCACGCCCGGCCTCTGTATTAAAAAAAAGGCGCCGCTTCGGCTGGGAAGCGGAGATCGCTTTTTTTTTTTTTTTTTTATTTTGGGCTTCTAAGCCTAGAGGTGAGATGTGGGGTCTTATTGACCCCACATCTCACTGTAAAGAGCACCTGTCATGCTTATTCCTATTACAAGCGATGTTTAAATTCCTTGTAATAGAAACAAAAGTGATCAAAACATTTTTTGGGGGAAAAAGTGTCAAGCTAAAATAAAAAAAGTAAAATTAACAATAAAAAACCCCAACATTTTAAAGCCCCCCTGTCCCCGTGAGCTCGCATGCAGAAGTGAACGCATACATAAGTCCCGCCCACATATGAAAACAGTGTTCAAACCACACATGTGAGGTGTCACCGCGAACATTAGAGCGAGAGCAATAATTTTTGTCCTAGACCTCCTCTGTAACTCAAAACATGTAACCAGTAAAAATTTTTAAAGCGTTGCCTAAGGGGATTTTTAAATAGCGAAGTTTGGCACCATTCCACGAGCATGTGCAATTTTGAAGCGTGACATGTTGGGCATCTATTTACTCGGTGTAACTTCATCTTTCACATTATGCAAAAACCTTGGGCTAACTTTCTTGTTTTTTTTAAAGCCCAAAACTGTTTTTTTTTCTTTAAAAAACGCATTCGAAATTGCTGCGCAAATACCGTGCTAGATAAAAAGTTGCAGTGACCGCCATTGTATTCTCTAGGGTCTCTGCTAAAAAAACATATATAATGTTTCGGAGTTCTATGTAACTTTCTAGCCAAAAAATTATGATTTTTACATGTAGGAGAGAAATGTCAGAATTGGCCTGGTAGGCAAGTGGTTAAAGTCTATGGGACACGAACATGAATAATCAAAAGTGCTAATTTTAATGGTTAATATGCAAGTTATTGTCATAAAAAGTGTTTGGGGACCTGGGTCCTGCCCCAGGGGACATGTATCAATACAAAAAAGTTTTAAAAATGGCTGTTTTTTCGGGAGCAGTGATTTTAATAATGCTTAAAGTGAAACAATAGAAGTATAATATTCCTTTAAATTTCATACCTGGGGGGTGTCTATAGTATGGTTGTAAAGGGGCGCATGTTTCCCGTGTTTAGAACAGTCTGACAGCAAAATCACATTTCAAAGGAAAAAAGTCATTTAAAACTACTCGCGGCTAATAATGAATTGCCGGTCCGACAATACACATAAAAGTTCATTGATAAAAACGGCATGGGAATTCCCCACAGGGGAACCCCAAACCAAAATTGAAAAAAAAATGGCGTGGGAGGCCCCCCTAAATTCCATACCAGGCCCTTCAGGTCTGGTATGGATATTAAGGGGAACCCCAGCCAAAATTTTTTTAAAGAAATGTTGTGGGTAGAAGAAAGAAAATAGAAGAAAGAAGAAGCATTTAAATAAAGGAATTGTCAAAAACTGTCTCTTGTCATTTTTAACATTTTTGACAGTTTTTTTGTGAAATGGTAGGGGTACTTTTGTACCCCCTTACCATTTCACACAGGGGGGAGGGCCGGGATCTGGGGGTCCCCTTGTTAAAGGGGGCTTCCAGATTCAGATAAGCCCCCCACCCGCAGAACCCCACAACCACCGGCCAGGGTTGTGGGGATGAGGCCCTTGTCCTCATCAACATGGGGACAAGGTGTTTTGGGGAGCTACCCCAAAGCACCCTCCCAATGTTGAGGGCATGTGGCCTGGTACGGTTCAGGAGGGGGGGCGCTCTCTCGTCCCCCCTCTTTTCCTGCAGCCTGCCAGGTTGCATGCTCGGATCACGATCTGGTATGGATTTTTGGGGGACCCCACGCCGTTTTTTTTTTTTTTAATTTTGGCCGGGGTTCCCCTTAATATCCATACCAGACCTGAAGGGCCTGGTATGGAATTTAGGGGGACCCCCACGTCATTTTTTTTTTAAATTTTGGTTCAGGGTTCCCCTGTGGGGAATTCCCATGCCGTTTTTATCAATGAACTTTTATGTGTATTGGCGGACCGGCAATTCATTAATAGCCGCGAGTAGTTTTAAATGACTTTTTTCCTTTGAAATGTCATTTTGCTGTCAGAGTTCTAAACATGGGAAACATGCGCCCCTTTACAGGCATACTATAGACACCCCCCCAGGTACGAAATTTAAAGGAATATTACACTTTTATTGTTTCACTCAAAGCATTATTAAAATCACTGCTCCCGAAAAAACGTCAGTTTTTAAAAAAAATTTGGCATTGATCCATGTCCCCTGGGGCAGGACCCAGGTCTCCAAACACTTTTTATGGCAAAGAGCTTGCATATAAGCCTTCAGTGAGAACTTTGGATTTTGCAGGTTCGAGCCCCATTGACTTCCACTATTCCAGCATATGTGATCTGACAGGCATTATTGCCGCAATAGTGCTGCTTTCCATTTGCGCTGACTTTCTGAGAGTTTAAGTCTTTCTGGCCTTTTTTGAGAGTTATTTTTTGGTACTGCAGGAGAATTTTTTGGCGCTATAGTAAATGACCCCCACAGTGTCCCTGGAATACAGCTTTGTGTGCCTCCCACAAGGTGAAGGCCCCGGAGACCTGTTAGCGTTAAGTTGGAAGTAGTCAGACAAACTATTGGATAGGTGGTCCCTAGTTTCTGGGATATGAAGTAGGGACTCATTGAGTCACCAATGACATGTTCTGGGGGAAGCCGAGGGCAGAGTGATATCTAAGTGTACAGAGGAGTGATCTGACCATGAGGTAGGGTTTATTTCTGAGGACACCATGGTAGTTAGAAGGGGGAGGAGATGAAAAAGTAGTCTAGTCTAGTATAAAGCTTATGAGGATGAGAATAGAATTTGTATTGCCTGTGTGTGGTGTGTTTAATCCTCCAGATGACCAGGAGATTATGGGCTCTAATGAGTTTACAGAAGGATTTGGAGAGTCGATCAACGTTGGTAGGTGTTGTAGGAGGGAATAGTATACGTCTGTCTTTGTTAGGGGACATGGTCATGTTGAAATCCCCACCTATAACCATAAAGGGTTGGGAAAATTTGTCTAAGGTATCTAACACTGTGGATAAAAACTGAACCTGGCCAGAGTTAGGAGCATAGACATTCACTATGGTAAGAGAATGGGTATGGAATGCACAATCGAGGATAATAAATCTGCCATGGGGGTCCAGGTGTGAGGATTTAATAAGTAAGGGGCATGAATGATTAATCAAGATCGCCACACCTGCCTTCCCAGATGGGTTGGAGGCCACAAAAGTAGTCGGGAAATTTTCTTGGCAAATTTAAAGGAGCCCCCAGGGCGGAAGTGTGTCTCCTGGATCAAAATGTCAGCCTTAGAATATTTAAACTCTTTCAAAGCCAGCCATCTCTTTTGAACAGAGTTTAAACCTTTGACATTACAAGTAAGAAATTTTAACGTCAAAATAATATGGTTTGTCGAAATGGCACATAATAAACTATATAATAAACATCATATAGAGAGTTCCATGGTGTGTAAGACATAGAAAAAATATAAAATAGCATAATGAAGCTGTAAAGGTCGGTAGCATGAATACATTAGATTTATGGAATGTAGCAACCACAGGCCAAAAAAAAAAACTGTAAACATATGGTAGAACAAAACCTCAAACCAGGGTGAGGTAAGTGCAACAGTCAATGCACCCCATGGCCAGGGGGTGGGTGAGCCCACCATAAAGTCAATGGCCACACATGAACGTCAGGGGCCAGATAACTGCAGGGATCTCAGCTAGAACACAAATCAGCAATCCTCAGGTTGGAAAACTGGATAGAGGGCGCCTTTGAGGTGTGAAGGTGGTCCTATATTTCTTCTGTCTCACTGGGGTCCTGTTGTTGCTCGGGACTGTCAGTGGCCTGGGAGTGGCGGGGAGCGGCACAGGGTCTTCATCAGGGAGGGGTGGTAGGCCCAAGTTGCGGAGGAAGGAGTCACTTTCCTGAAGGTCACATAGGGAGTACTGTATGCCATTGCAGGAGGCAGAGAGGGGAACCCCCAACGGTATATTACTTTGTGGGTCTGGAGGTGTAATATCACCGGGTGAAGATTTCTCCTTTTTGCCAGCGTTATTAGGGAAGTATTTTTAGTGTTAACATGTGGTCCCTTTGGCACCTGGTAGTTTATATGCATGTACAAGCTATTAGGATCTGAGCACAGGTATATATTGTTGCTCTTATCCATCTATGCATCTTATCCACAGTAGAGAAAGCACTTATTTCATGTATATAAAAGAATGTTTAGTAATTTATCTACTTGATAGATACGCGTAAGTGCCTGTGTAGATTATTAGAAATTAGAACTACCAATGTGGTCATAACGAACGATCCTTCTGCTGTATTTACCATCCAGTGAATCGATCCAAATGAGAGCATGAGGAAAAATTTATGACCTGATTGATTCCTATTGGTAAATGTATTATCTATTCACGTTAACATCATTTTACTTTATGATTAGTCCAGCAGCCTTAACTGCATGAATACTGTGCCAATCAAGATTTGTAACCTGTGTCATTTCTTTTCTAGACTATTGTATTACCTAGTCATTTTATCCTTCTATCTTATACCCGCTTTCTGTTCATTTTGACTTTCTTTAAAACAAAATTAATGTCTTTAAATTAGTGTAAGGTTAAGCAAAAAGGCCAAAAAATGTAAAAAAAAAATCCCTACAAACTCATCTGAGCCCTTTCTATGAATTGTGTATTGAGCTTGTGTTGATGCTGCAATGATTGCTTCGGTCAATAGTTTCTGCCTGAGAGTGTTACAGTTTGACTTTATTTCCCTTTTTCCATAAACTCAAGAGGCTTGTTAGCACCTTTTGCTTATATGTACTTAATATAAAGCAGCCCATTTGCAGATGTTTCACATTATTCATTTGGCAATGGTTTCACTTTACTGCCATCGACTGCTACTAAAAGCTCCAGGCTTTGAATTACCATCAGTATCATTCTATTTTTTGGTATATGTGAGTAGGCATCTTGCAAAAGAAGCCCAATTATTAGTGGATGATGCTGTAAGGTTGTATTTTTGTATTTCAATAAACTCATACTTTTCACGTAAAACAAAAAAATTGTAGCACCAAAATATATTGCTTTGACCAATTCCATCTTTTTTTTACACTTTTAAGTATATAAATTATTCACAAACAGAATTATTATAGGCACGTATTTGCTGTGTTTTCCTGAAATCAGATTATTTATTTATATATATATATATATATATATATATATATATATATATATATATATATATATATACACTCCTCGCATTTTTGTAAATCTTTTATTATATCTTTTCATGTGACAACACTGGAGAAATGAAAATCAAAATTGTAGTCGCCCGCACTACCAGGTGAATAATACCTAAATGATTGATTAAAGGTGATAAGCAAAATGAAATGTGACACTGCTGCTGAATTCGAAGTGTTTTACAATACACGTAATAACAATAAAGAAAAAAGTGATCAGCGCAGTTCCTCAATTATTATATATATATATATATATATATATATATATATATATATATATATATATATATATATATATATATATATATATATATATATATATAATATAGTGCTGAGTGTGAATAAATACCAAAAACAAACAACCAAATGTTGTCAAATGAAGTGACAAATCAAATTCCTAAATATCTCAATAAGTAAAGTGCACAGTGTAAAATCTTTTTGTTACTTTGCTACAATGTAAAGTAGACACCAGCTCCGTGATGTCATCATGGAGGAGTGAAAGAGGACTCCAGTGTCAACCTGTGAAGCTCTGGTGCCCAAACTCCATGCCCAAGAGGGTTAAGGCTGTGCTGGAAAATAATGGTGGCCACACAAAATATTGACACTTTGGGCCCAATTAGTATCTCCCAAAAGTGAGTACACCCCTCACATTTTTGTAAATATTTTATTATATCATGTGACAACACTAAAGAAATGACACTTTGCTACAATGTAAAGTAGTGAGTGTACAGCTTGTGTAATAGTGTAAATTTGCTGTCCCCTCAAAATAATTGCACACCTGGGCCGGGGGACCAGGCAGGGATGTCCCCTATCCCCTTTGCTCTTCGCTTTGGCGATTGAGCCTCCGGCCAGAGCAATTTGTCTGAACCCCATCATTAGGGGATATGTGAAAGGGAATCAAGAATTTAAACTAAGTATGTACGCGGACGATGTACTCCTTTTCTTATCTGACCCGGTGGTCTCTTTGCCAAACTTGATCCCTATCTTGAACACCTTCCATAACTTGTTGGGCCTGGGGGTTAACCTGTCAAAATGTGCTGCGCTTCCAATCAACATTCCGCAACATACACTGATAGGAATTAAGTCATGTTTTGGTTTTTCTTTGTGCGGGGAAACATTACATTACCTGGGGATTTAGCTTGCCACTTCCCTCCACAAACTATACTTTGCAAATTACCCCAGGTATTTGTTTGTATCAAGCAACTGCTACGCATGTGGGCTACATACCACATATCATTTTTGGGTAGGATACAGGCCATCAAGATATCCATACTTCCTAAGCTTCTCTTCTATTTCAGATCCCTACCTCTATGTTTCTCGCCAGACCATAGAGACTATTCAAAAGGAGGTTAATGATTTGTCTGGCAGGCTAAAAACCCAGTTGAATACTACTCTACCGACCAGCGAAGATGGGGGGTCTGGGGCTACCTCACTTGCGGCTATATTATGCTTCCGTCAGACTGATACAAATGGCACAGTGGCACTCCCCTCCGGGTAGGGTCCCATGGCTTAAGTTTGAAGGATCCTCAGTGGACCCATATTACCTCCCGGGTCTTCTCTGGGTGGATAGGGTAAGGCCTAAAAACTTAACACCATTAAACGGAATAGTTGGACATTTATTACAGCTATGGTCGTTTATATAAAAAATCATATGCCCTAGTTCCAAACTGTCCTTGCTTGGCCTCATTCTTAGGCGACCCCAAGTTCCCGGCAGCCTTTAACACACCTAAAACATTTTCCCTCTGGATAATGAAAGGCTTAACCACCTTTGAGGCCCTGACCCAAGAACCCCCCTTTAGCTCCTTTGCCTTCCTGCAGGAGGGGCAGGCTCTACCTAGGATGGAATTTTATAAATACTTGCAGGTTAGGCATTTCTATGCTACTCACTATAAAATTGAGGGGCCTAGTACATCTAACACATTTGAACATCTATGTCGGTCCTCCTCCAGAGATAAAGGAACTATTTCCACCATGTACCAATATCTCAATGACCGCGACCTCCCCTCGAAGTCACAAGCGATGCTTAGCTGGGAGGCAGAAACAGGTCTAGAAATAGCCCCCGAGGATTGGACAGATATGGTATCAAATATGAGAAAATGTACAAAATCCATGGTGGTAAGGGAAACAGTGGTTAAACTCCATAAAAGGTGGTATTATATTATATTATTATACAATATATATAATTATATTATTATACCCCCTCAAGATTGAATAGATTTAACCCCCTGGTCCCGGGAAACTGCTTCCGAGGTTGTTCGGATGGAGGCACACACCTCATATTTTTTGGAGCTGCAAGGTCCTCCAACCTCTATGGTTAAAAATAGCCAATCAAGTAGCCCAAATCACAGGAACACACTATACTATAACCTGCCAAATGGGCCTTCTTTTCGCCACCCCCCCGGCTCAGAAACTCGCCCATACACTCTTCAGTGCAGCACATTGGGCAATAGCCTTGCACTGGAGATCGCCAGCAGTTTCCTGGGACCAGGTACTACGACGCATGGAGGCGGTCCACCTCATGGAAAGAGTCCACCACACTTTGATGGACACTATGCCAGCATTTGAAAGAAAGTGGGCCCCCTGGTCATCCTTTGATCTTTAAGGTCCAGGGACTGTGGATTTACTTATGCGTGGTACCTCACAGTCATTATGTCAGAGCCCACCCCCCCCCTCATTTACTTTCTCCTCCCCCTTTTTTTTGTTTTTGTTTTTTTCTCTTTCCTTTTCTCTTCCTTTAAGCATGTGATACCCTTAGGATATTCCCCTAATACAATAATGGTAGTTTTGGTTACCAGATAGGGCAGTCATACATGTTTATTAAAGTTATTCATGCAACCTGTAATCATTATATTTGATATGTGATCAGAAGATTATCCTATAATGGATTACAATTGTTATGTACATGACTATAACTGGTAATTTGAATGTTTGTCTTTTTCTTTTTTAACAAAAATAAAAATCATTGATAAAAAAAAAATAACTACACACACAGCCATTAATGTCTAAACCCCTGGCAACAGAAATGAGTCCACCCCTAAGCGAAAATGTCCAAATTGGGCCCAAAGTGTCAATATTTTGTGTGGCCACCATTATTTTTCAGCACTGCCTTAACCCTCTTGGGCATGGAGCTGGTGGATGTTAAAGACCTTGCGCTCCTCCACCTTCCTTTTGAGGATGCCCCACAGATGCTCAATAGGGTTTAGGTCTGGAGACGTGCTTGGCCAGTCCGTTACCTTTACCCTCAGCTTCTTTCGCAAGGCAGTGGTCGTCTTAGAGGTGTGCTTGGGGTCAGTATCTTGTTGTAATACTGCCCTGCGGCCCAGTCTCTGAAGGGAGGGGATCATGCTCTGCTTCAGTATGTTACAGTACTTGTTGGCATTCATGGTTCCCTCAATGAACTGTAGATCCCCGGTGCGGGTAGCACTCATGGAGCCCCAGACCATGACACTCCCACTACCAGCTTGACCATAGGCAAGACACACTTGTCTTTGTACTCCTCACCTGGTTGCCACCACAACACACGCTTGATAACATCTGAACCAAATAAGTTTTTCTTTGTCTCATCAGACCACAGGACATGGTTACAGTAATCCATGTCCTTAGTCTGCTTCTCTTCAGCAAACTGTTTGCTGGCTTTCTTGTGTATCATCTTTAGAAGAGGCTTCCATCTGGAACGACAGCCATGCAGACCAATTTGATGCAGTGTATGGTCTGAGCACAGACAGGCTGACCCCCCACCCCTTTAATCTCTGGCAGCACTCATATGTCTCTTTGCCAAAGACAACCTCTGGATATGATGCTGAGCACGTGCACTCAACTTCTTTGGTTGACCATGGCGAGGCCTGTTCTGAGTAGAACCTGTCCTATTAAACTGTTGTATGGTCTTGGCCACCATGCTGCAGCTCAGTTTCAAGGTCCTGACAATCTTCTTTTAGCCTAGGTCATCTTTATGTAGAGCAACAATTCTTATTTTCAGATGCTCAGAGAGTTCTTTGCCCTGAGGTGCCATGTTGAACTTCCAGTGACCAGTATGAGCGAGTGAGAGCAATAACACCAAATTTAACACACCTGCTCCCCATTCACACATGATACCTTGTAATACTAATGAGTCACATGACACCAGGGAGGGAAAATGACTAATTGGGCTTAATTTGGATATTTTCACTTAGGGGTGTATTCACTTTTGTTGCCAGCAGTTTAGACATTAACCACTTCCGGACCGGCTCACGCCGATTTACATCGGTACTTTGAAAGAGGATATCGTTGTTATGGCAGCAGCTACCTGCCATAACCCCAGTATCCTCATCTTCAGTGAGCGGTCCGGTTTCCGATAAGAGTGGTCTCTGCAGCGGATTCGTCACAAGATCACTTTTATCAGCGGTGGGAGAGGGGCCCCCCGCTGCGATTCGGTTACCAGAGTCGACGGCGATCGCGTTTGTCCCCTACCTGGGTATGGAGACAAGTGAGGGGAGGATGGCCCCCACCCGTCTCCATATCACTGCAGGGCGGAAGCGACGTCAAAACGTCACTTCCAGGGGCGTGGCTAGCCGGCGCGTTGTATGGACGCTCACTGAAAGAGCTCCTCTCTGCCAAGGGCCATCAGACATCCAAACAGCGACTTACAACCTAGAAAATTTACCACAACCAAAGCGATTCAGCTGGGGGAACACTAAGGATGACTTCCAGGAAAAGAAAAGAGGATACTTACCCCAACAAACTGCCAGATTACTTCATGTGGCAGCGGCGGTCTCCTGAGCAAGATGGCGGCGGCAAGCAGGGGAAAGGCACACGAGGCTCTCATACACAGAACGGCGCTGCACAGGGGAGAAGACCAAACAGAGCTTACAACTCACCCACCGCTGAGCAGTACTCCCTGCCTCCTTCAGCCTCATCCAGCCCAGCCAAAAGCAAGCCAAAGCTGGATCACACAGAGGAGGATGATGAAGAGGTAAGCCTGCATTCATCTCAGGATGATACAAGAGAACTACAAGACTCCATAACTGACTTCACCACCGCTAATACACCAATAATGGACACTACACTTAAAGACATGCTGATATCTCTCAGGTCCACATTGCATGCTGACATTCAATCACTAACTAGACAATTTAAATCTGAAATATCTTCAGTGAACAAGAGAATCTCACATGTCGAAACAAAGATGGGGGAATTCGCATGCACTTTTAACGATTTAGTGGATGCCCATAATGATAGAGATGACGACATGATGCAACTGAAACTAAAATTAGCAAATTTGGAAGATAGGTCCAGGAGAAACAACGTTAAAATACGAGGAATACCTGAATCAGTTAAAAATCCTGACCTGAAACCCTACTTTATACAAATGCTGAAATCTGCCCTCCCAGAAGTTCCCCTTGATGAACTAGTAGTGGATCGTATCCACAGACTGCCTAAGCATAAACATGTAGCCGCCCACCTTCCCAGGGACACCATTGTCAGAATACACTTTTATCATGTTAAAGATCAGTTTATGGCTGCTACAAGAAACCGTGATTCCCTTCCAGAGGAGTTCCAAGAACTTTCCTTTTATGCTGACCTCTCAGCCTTCACCATGCAACAGAGGCGTCAATTAGCCTCTATCACGAAGCCACTAAACAACCACCATATCACCTATCGGTGGATATACCCAGCAAAACTCATGATAACAAGAGAAGGAACCACACATGTGATCTCTAACATCAAAGATGGCCTCCGACTCCTGCGAGAATGGCAAATCATTCTCCCTGATGCAGACGACCAAGTCAATCATCGCTAGAAAGGGAGAGGTCCACAAACTAGATATACTTCTAGGCAACCTCTACTGTTATTACATCCCTGATGGCCCCGGGGACTGCCACCTTTCGTTTACCTGTTAAACACCCCTCATTTGAGCGGTTATTCCTACCGCACTGATTCTTTTAAGAATCAAGTTTTGTTTGTTGTTGTTAACTATTTCTTTTCTCCAAGAAGTTTCCAAGACTGGGATCCATCCCTGTACATCCCAAGGAATCGCATACTACTCCAACTGAACGGAAACCCCACCTGCAGTAACGCATCTCAGCATATCCGCAACAGCTACCACCTGAGAGTATCCTAATCCACAAGTTCCACCTTACGGACCACCACATTGCCAGCGTCTGATCATCGCCTTCAGGACCAGAGCCGAACCACTCATCGACATTAAGGTAACCAACATCTAAATAACTGTCAAACCATATAACTAAGACCAACAGGATCCCACACCATGCCGATCAAAATTGTATCTCTTAATGTAAAAGGCCTGAACAGCCCATACAAACGACAAATGGCCTGGAAAGAAGCTAAAAGTCTTCACTGTGATGTGATTTGTTTCCAGGAAACACACTTTGCAGCAAACAAATCGCCTAACTTTCAAAATCGCCAGTTCCCGCACATTTTCCAAGCAAACTATACCTCAAAAAAAAGAGGTGTTGCCATAGCCATTAAGGATTCTGTGCAATTCCAAAGTCTAGATATTCACTTGGACAGCTCAGGCAGATTCATCATCTTAGTATGTGAGCTTAACGGCAAAAAATTCACCTTAGTGAACATCTACCTTCCAAACTCCAAACAGCTATCTTTTCTAAAAAAAATATGGAAAAAAGTCTCCTCAATGCAACAAGGTCATACCATCTTGTGTGGAGACTTTAACGCTGTCCCCAACAGAGACTTAGATGTGTCCAGCCAGACCAAGCATTCAAGAAACAGATTGACTCTGAATGATTTCATCTCATCTTCCGGTTTGTATGATGTGTGGAGGTGCCAACATTCCTCAGAAAAGGACTTTACTTTTTTTTCCAGCGTTCACCATACATATTCCCGTATAGATTTGTTTCTAGTAGATAAATTTATTTTACAACAGATTTCTAACTCTGAACTGCATTGTATTACATGGTCGGACCATGCTCCGATTTCAGTGGACGTGGGGGATCGCTGTGCCGAGACCAGGGCTAACAGATGGCGCAATGACATTTTCACATTATCTCAACCGCAAAACCTAGCGAAAATCGAAAAAGCAATTAAAGAATTCTTTGCCATCAACGCCCCCTCGGTCAGCGACCCCTTCACGCTATGGAATGCACATAAAGTTTATGTAAGAGGCCTACTCATACAGATGAGCGCTAGAGCAAAAAGACAAAGATTAGAAAAACTCAATACTATACTAGCTCAATCCAACAGTTAGAAAACTTAAACAAACAACATACCACACAAAAGATAAGAGAAGCATTGTTTATGTCCAGACAAGAATTGCGAACTCTCCTAATTTCACGCCACAACCACCAATTGAGATCACTTAAAGCTCAAACATATAGATACGGGAATAAAGCAGGAAAGTCCCTAGCCACACAATTAAAAGAAAAAACTATTAAACAAAAAATTTCCTACCTCATTAACCCTAAATCCAACAAAAAAGTTAACAACCCGCAAGACATAGCCGATGCATTTAGCGATTACTACGAGAAACTATATAACCTTCAAAAGGACCCAGACACTGTTCAACCCAATGACAAAGCAATTTCAGAATTTTTGGAATCAATACATCTCCCTAAAATATCTACAGAAGACTTAGCATACATAAACCAACCATTTACACTAAAAGAAACAAATGACGCCATCAAACATCTCCCCCGCAACAAAGCCCCAGGCCCAGATGGTTATTCTTCAGAATATTATCAATTATTCTCCCCCATCCTAACTCCTCACTTACTCCATGTTTTTGAAGCTGCAACTACTACAGCAAAATTTCCCCCAGAAATGCTTACAGCCACAATTATAACTCTCCCCAAACCAGGCAAAGAACCCAACCTCCCACAAAATTTTCGGCCGATATCCCTATTAAATGTAGATGTCAAATTGCACGCTAAACAGATTATCACGTATCCTACCCAACTTGATAAACTATGATCAGGTGGGGTTTGTGGTGGGTCGCCAGACCACAGACGCCACCAGAAGAATGTTAAATCTCCTTCATTTGGTAGAGGAAAACAAAGAGCCTTCTCTGCTTCTGGCCTTGGATGCAGAGAAGGCCTTTGATAGAGTGCATTGGGGGTACCTGTCCAAGGTCATGGATAAGTTTGGTCTGGTCGGCCCATTGCAGAATGCTATAATGGCACTATATTCATCACCCTCAGCATTTGTTTATACTGAAGGCATGTTCTCTAAACCATTTCCCATTACAAATGGAACAAGACAAGGGTGCCCCTTATCCCCCATAATTTTTACCATGCTTATGGAACCATTAGCGGAAAAAATTAGGTCTCATCCCTCTATACATGGTATCACATCACAAGAACACCACCACAAAATCTCACTATTTGCAGACGATGTTATCTTAGCCCTATCAAACCCAGACAAATCACTACCCGCAGCACACAAAGTCCTTGCACATTTTAGTAACATATCTTATTATAAAGTTAATGCATCTAAATCCAGCATTTTAGGTATGCATATACACAAAAAACTTGAAAACCTCCTCAAACACTCCTTACCTTATCCCTGGACAAACGAATCAATCAATTACCTAGGTATTAAGCTCACCTATCCAGTTTCGAAAACATATACCATTAACTATACCCCACTTCTCTCCTCCCTTCAACCAGAACTGTCTAGACTGGGGAAGCACCACTTAACGTGGCTAGGCAGATTAGCAGCGTACAAAATGCTTATTTTACCGAAACTAATATACATATTCAGAGTCCTACCTATACCAGCACCAGCATCTTTTTTTAGATCAATGCAAAAACAATTATCTAACTTTGTATGGGCAGGAAAAAGACCAAGATGTTCCCCTGAAATACAAACTAAAAACAAAACGGTGGGAGGCATGGGTTTACCAATCCTGAAAGACTATCACACAGCGGCAGTTCTGGACCAACTTAAAAATTGGTTCTCCAACCCTATTACTAAACCATGGTGTCACTTGGAGATTGCACGACTAAACAAGACTTCACCATTATCATTTTTAATTGCTACTAAGGCACATAAACAGAATAGAAGACCCCTTCCACAAACAATGCAAGCGATACTACAATCTTGGGAAGAAATCAACAATACAGGGAATGTATTCTACCCCTCAACAATGATACCCATTCCCCTTGACACACTGCAATGGATAATTCCCAATATTAACCTTCGCAACTGGTATAAAGCAAATATACTAAATATAGTGGATATCATGTGTGGCGATAGGCTCCTACCGTTTAACACAATACAACAGAAATTTAATCTCAACACTTCTGAATTCCTAACATATACCCAGATTACTTCATATCTTCAGGGGTCTAGGGCCACACATGTGTCCATAGTAGAAAAAATATGGACTTTCCTTCAATCCAAAAACCCCAATATAAAAGGAATTAAAATAATCAACAATTATCTTCACTCTAAAGATGTCTTTACAAAAAATAACAAGATTTCCAAATGGGAAAAAGAATTAGGCAAAGAGTTCACAGATCTACAATGGAAACAAGCGATTGCTAATAATCGCAAATTCTCTAGATGCGCCAATTATGAGGAACTAACACAAAAATTGATGTTAAGATGGTACTACACACCTTACATTACAGCAAAATTCTCCAAAGACAACTCAAATCTATGCTGGAGAGGATGTGGTCAGATAGGGACCCTAGCACACATGCTGTGGTCATGTCCGGTAGTCAAAAAATTTTGGTGGAGGGTCTATGATATGCTTTCGAAAATAACTAATAGCACAGTGGTCCCAAACATAGAACAAGCTATTCTAGGATTAAACATGGACCATTACAAACCAGAACTTAGATGTATAGCAACACAAGTCTTACTGGCAGCAAGAATGGAATTAGTATACAGATGGAAATCTACTGATGTACCTACTATTAAAGATATAAAAATAAAAATTAACACTATTATAGAATATGAAAAAATTATGGCTTACAGGGATGGAACCTTTTCAAAGTTTGAATCTAACTGGTCCCCATGGAAACTCCTTCTACCTTCTAATTATTTGTTTTAACTTTTTTCTTTCCTTTTTTTTCGTTTCAACATTCCAACTAAGCTGTAGCTGATAAACTATGCAAAGTAATATATCTCAGTGACTCCCGAGTTATACTGTTTATTTTTGAAATGGTTACTGATTTACTAATATAATTAAAGGAGGGAGTCCCTATGTGAGCACAGTGTGTTCCCATTGGGGTGCCCGGGGATCTCCTCCACCGTTATAAAAGCATTGTATTTCCCATTACTTCTCCACTGCTACTCGTGGAATAGAGCAACCAGCATCATCTCACGATCTCTTTATAGTAGTAAAGCTACATTCTTTAAGATACCTTGGAATGATTTCAGACATACTCAATGTTTATAATAAAAACTTGTAATTACTATTTTCGATTACTTTCTGTACAGTAAGTACGGGATTGTTTCATTATACTCCTGTATGACTGCATTTATCTGTATTTGCACTAAAAATTTTTCAATAAAAACTATTTGAACAAAACGTCACTTCCGCCCATAGCTCTTAAAGAGCCATTTTTTTTCATTATTTTAATTGACAATTTTTTTATTGCATTTTAATGTAAATATGAGATCTGAGGTCTTTTTGAACCGAGATCTCATATTTAAGAGGTCCTGTCATGCTTTTTTCTATTTGTATTACAAGGGATATTTACATTCCTTGTAATAGGAATAAAAGTGACACTTTTTTTTTTTTTTTTTAAACAGTGTAAAAATGTAAAAAAAAAAGGTAAAATAAAGAAGAAAGAAAAATTAAAAATTTTTAAACGCGCCATGTCCCGACAAGCTTGCGTGCAGAAGCGAATGCATATGTGACCAGCGCCCGCATATGAAAACAGTGTTCAAACCACACATGTGAGGTATCGCCGCCATTGCTAGAGCGAGTGCAATAATTCTAGCCCTAAACCTCCTCTGTAACTTAATACATGCAACCTGTAGAATTTTTTAAATGTCGCCTAAGGGTAAAAGTTTGTCGCCATTCCACGAGCGGGCGCAATTTTAAAGCATGGCATGTTGGGTATCAATTTGCTCAGCGTAACATTATCTTTCACAATATAAAAAAATGGGCTAACTTTACTGTTGTCTTATTTTTTAATTCAAAAAAGTGTGCTTGTAAGACCGCTGCGCAAATACAGTGTGACAGAAAGTATTGCAATGACCACAATTTTATTCTCTAGGGTGTTCAAAAAAAATGTATAATGTTTGGGGGTTCTAAGTAATTTTCCAGCAAAAAAAAAACTGTTTTTAACTTGTAAACAACAAATCTCAGAAAGAGGCTTGGTCCTTAACCACTTCAATACAGGGCACTTATACACCTTCCTGCCCAGACCAATTTCCAGCTTTCAGTGCTGTCGCAGTTTGAATGACAATTGCGTGGTCATACAACACTGTACCCAAACAAAATTTTTATCATTTTGTTCCCACAAATAGAGCTTTCTTTTGGTGGTATTTGATTACCTCTGTGGTTTTTATTTTTTACTAAACAAATAAAAAAAACAGAAAATTTTGAAAAAAATAAAAGTTTTGCTTTTGTTTCTGTTAAAAAAATTTGTAAATAAGTAGGTTTTCTCTTTCACTGATGGGCACTGAAAAGGCAGCACTGACAGGCACTGATAAGGTGGCAACGATGAGGTGGCACCAATGAACGGGCACTGACGGGCACTGACAATGGGCACTGGTAGGCGGCACTGATGGGCACTGGTAGGCGGCACTGATATGCAGCACTGATGGGCATTGATAGGCGGCACTGATGGGCACTCATGGGTGGCACTGGTGGGCACTGAAAGACACTGAAAGGCTGCAAAGATGGGTTCAAATGAGTGGCACTGATAGGCGTCACTGCTGGGCACTAATGGGCATTGATAGGCGGCACTGATGGGCACTGATACGTGGCACTGATGGGCACTGATATGCGGCACTGATATGAGGCACTGATAGGCATCCCTGGTGGCACTGGCAGTGGTAGTCATTGTGAGTGGGCACTGATTGGCAGCTGCCTGGGCATTGATTGGCAGCTGCCTGGGCACAGATTAGTATTTCCCTGGGGGTCTAGGGGGCATACCTGGTGGTTCAGTGTGGATGGCCATCCTGATGGTCCTGGGCGGGATCTGAGGGGGGCTGTGCTGATAAACAATCAGCACAGACCCCCCCCCCTGTCAGGAGAGCAGCCGATCGGCTCTCCTCTACTCACTTCTGTCAGACACGAGTGAGGAAAGCCGATCACCAGCTCTTCTTATTTACATCGTGATCAGCTGTGATTGGACATGGCTGATCACATGGTAAAGAGTCTCCATCAGAAACTCTTTACCTAGATCGGTGTCAGACTGACACACCGCAACAACGATCGCCACGATGCGCGCCCCCGGGGGCTTAATATCCTGAGGACGTCATATGACACCCAGTCAGGATGTTGAAACCACTTTGCAGCTGACATTTTGCTATGGCGGGCGGCAAGTGGTTATTGGCTGTGTGTTGAGTTATTTTGAGGCGACAGCAAATTTACACTGTTATACAAGCTGTACACTCACTAGTTTATATTGTAGCAAAGTGTCATTTCTTCAGTGTTGTCACATGAAAAGATATAATAAAATATTTCCAAAATGTAAGGAGCATAATCACTTTTGTGAGATACTGTATATATACTTTTTTTTTTTTTACTAACTACCTATCAAAGTTTATTATAATTAAGATGTCCTTTGAGTACTTCAGTAGCAGTTCGAGATTAGACTGTAGAAGAGGCTTTTGAAATAACCCCTGGAGTTATTAGAAGTTTGTGAAAAATAGATGTAGTTATAGGGATCATGAAATAAGAGACTCAATAAGCTAAAGCTCGCACTGGTATTTTCATCTTACCTTGCTAATGTCACTATGAATAAATCAGGCACAGCTAGCATTTAATAAGCATTTGAGCAGCCTTGTTTGAGCCCTTAAACTGCCCTTGGGATCCAATCTGGAAACATTGACTACAAGTGTGCTAATAGTAGCTTTAATAAGTATTTAGCAGGCTTCAGCGTGTGTATAGTAAACTTGAGCTGAGTGCCTAGTAAATTCCCAACATTCGGTACATTCACATTCAGATATGAAAATAAGATATATAATAATATAATAAAGAATATAGAATGTGATGTACTTAGCATATTTGACACCCAGGGCTGCTGATAAAAATATATTTTCAGTAATGATAATAAATTACAACAAATAATAAAAAGAACACAGATAGTAAAAATTTCAGTCCTCCCTCACAGTGATAAATGTATTTTTACATTGTTGGTCAGTCAAATGACCCCCATCAATTAATAGTCAATGGGAAAAGGCACCCCTTGGACTTAGAGATCAGTGGGAAAAAAAACCCTTTAGATTAGCAGTAGGTATCAAAACGATCCTATTAGATTGGTGATCAATGGCAGAAGGACACCCTTAGCTTGATGGTTAATGAGAGAAGGACCATCTTAAATGAATGGTCAGTGGGAGAGGCACATCCTAACACTGATGGCCGGTGGGAGAAGGACTTTTGACACTAAATGACACGGTACAGTAGAAGAATACCCTTACAAGAACCCCCTACAGGAACCCCCTTACAATCATAATCAGTTGGAGAAAGTACTCATTACACTGGTGGGCAGTAGATAGATTGCTCCTTATATTGGTGGGGAGGAAGGAAAATGCCCTTACAATGGGGTCAGTGTGAAAATGTTCTTACATTGGTGGTCAGTGGGAAGAATATACTTACAGTAGGGTCGGTGGAAAGAATGCTCATTACATTGGTATCCGGTGATAAAAATGTTCTTACATTAGTGGTTGGGGAAAGAATGCCTCCCCCACCTGTGAAAGGATACAACAGTTATAAACTCCCCACCAAAAACCTGCTAATTGGAACAATGATGAAGCAGCAAAACACTGATTTGTCATCAATCCAGCTCACTTTGCACTCCTGTCATCATGCTCCCTGTGCATGCCGCAAAGGCTTGATTAACTCATAGTACTACGCTCTCTCTTCTAATCCAGTTTCAGTCCACCCCCCCCCCCCCCCCATGTTCAAATCTTCAAATGAAAACTTTCTGTATTCTTCTCATCTTCTCAGGAGCCCTCAGCCCTGAATCAAGCACTATACTATTGCTTGGGAGGAGTCATGAAAACATCAAAATGTCTTCATGAGTGAGTGTCATTCTAAAAGAGTGGACAACACAAGGCTAACTGCATTGGCATGCAGGCTGCCCTAAGCAATGCCCACATATGATACTGAGCATACATGATTGAAAGAACTTATATCCAGTGAGCCAGGGACAGTCAGGCTGGGAGGAACCAGCTAACTGATACTAGAAAACAAAACAGACTCTAACTGACTTGCTGTAGCTTCTAAAGTAACTGTGAGATGCTCACAGTGTTCATGGAAATCAGAGTAAGCCAGTTCAGTACAGGAGTGGACAGGGGTGTTTTATGAAATCAGTGGACCTGTGTGCAAGATTACAAGTTGGCACCAATGCTCGATAAAAGAAAAAAAAGTGATATGGTTAGTGCACTGTGGTAAAAAGTGGGCATGTTTTTTTATTATACCAAGGGCATTGCTAGGATTGTTGAGAGACACAGGGTATCGTTGGTGACCTCATGGAGATTAGTCTAAAGGTAGGCAAATGGTGGGTGTGGCCAAGTTGTGTTAACAGTGGGAGTGGTTTAAAGGGGCGTGGTTAAATAAAACAAAAGCCTTCTTCTACCCCTAAAATATTGCTTAGGTCATTTTATAATGTATATAGTGCAGGATTATGTAATCTTTAATACTGTATAGTGTATATAGTGCAAGGTTTATCAACCTTTTTACCTTGAAGGAAACCTTGGAAAAAATTCTGAGATCTTGCGGAATCCCTGAATTAATGTTAACATCTACAGCTCATGGCATATTGGTGTGATCAGTGAGCTGTTGATATACCAACAATTATTTTTAGAAACAGCATTAAATAATGGAATAAATATTAAAATGTACCTATTTAATGTGAAACTTTTGCTTGCTTTTTTTTCTGCACAGATGCTCAATTCTGGGTCAAACCTGAGATAAGCAGTGTGCAGGGGGTCAGCAGGGCAGAGCACAGGCGGTCAGCCCAGCAAAGTATATGAGTCTCAACGGGGCAGTGTACAGAAGGTCAGCAGGGCACATTACATCGGAGGGGGGCTGCAGCAGGGCTAATTTCCAGGGAGGGCAGAGCTCATAACATTGGGGGGCAGCAGGGCACATTACATAGGGAGGCTCAGCAGGGCACATTATATGGGGGGATCAGCAGGGCACATTACATGGGAGGGCAGCAGGGCATATTACATGGGGAGCTTGACAGGGCACATTGCATGGGGGGCTCAGGGGGGGGCATTACATGGGGAGTACATCAGCGCACATTACATGAGGGGCACAGCAGGGTACATTACAAAGGAGGACAGCAACATCAGGGCACATTACATGGGGGGGCAGTAGGGCACATTATATGTGGGCCCAGTAGGGCACATTAAATGGGGGGGCACAGCAGGGCACATTTGTTGTGGATATGCCACTATACTTTTGTGCTATTAAGCGCCCTTTCAGCATAATGATATAATGCATCTTTAAATAACCCATGTCTCCCCTTTTCCCCACTAAACATACATAATCACCATCTCAGCTCCATCGTTCCTCCATCTGCCAAGCAGGGCAGAGGCTCTCAGCTTTTTATTCACACACAAACAGCAAACCACAAACAGGATGTGACCTCACAGGATGTGAATGTCAACACAGGATATGACCAAACAAGAATATAAGTTTATACAACAACCAATGACTACTGTTCCAGCTGATGGGAGCTTATCTGCAGGTGTATGCTCATGGCACCATAAATATGTTGATCAGGCATACAGGGGTGACATGAGCGCACATCCGCTAAACCGATATTGTCTTTGCAGAGAGAACACATCCCCCCAGACGAACGACTGTGCATCGCACAGGGGCCCTTTCACCAGCAGACATATCCTCACTCTGCAAACACCTCTCTCCAACCTCAGGAAGTTTTCCACTACCTAACGGATCTCAACCAGCGTCAGTCTGCCCCAGTCAGCTCTTTAGAGCAATTTGCGGGAGAACTAACACTGGGAGACATTATGACAATACATATTAAAATACATCTTCAGAAAATTTCCACTACAGTCCCTCCTCTTGTCATATGCTCCCATGTGTCCCTCTATGAATCTTGATCTTCTTCTTACACCTGGAAATGAATCAGTCCTTACAGTCCATATGACTTCATAAAAAGGAAAACACAGCTTGACATGTAGACTCTGTTCTTCAAGAGGGATGACTTAGAGGAGGTCATGAAGGCCAGTCGGTCTGGGATCCTCTGTGTCTTGTACTTGGGTTGGGCTTCAGGGCATCATCATCTGCTCGGGCTCTGTTCACTCTTCCAATTAGGCAAGAGTAGCACCTCATCACGGCATATAGAGGGAATAGAAACAAAAATAACATGAGTATATATATCCCTACTTCCTTCAACTATGATCCGCTGCGAAATAAAAAAATTAAATCCCCAAAGATTCCCAGACCCTTAAAAGGACTTCAATCTTCACTAGCTATAGCTCTGGCTTTACCTTGCAGGGATCTAAACCTTATCCATATGGGCCTGAACTTTGTCACTAGTATCCCCCGATCCAGATATAACAATCTTTTCCTATGATTTCACAGAAACCTCCCTTGGATGCCAACAGATAATCATGGGCTATCTTTTAATAAAAAGGTCTTGATTTGCCGTTATTCCTGTGAGAACTTCCTTTTGACTTCAACAGTTACATGAAACATCCCATCCTCAATGGATGAGAAATTGTTCAATCATTTCGTAAGCTCAAGCCCCCACCGTGTACAAGCAGAAAACCATGCCCAGACTTGGTCAGGAGTTGATGAGCAATATCCTTCTAGCTGTCCCTGTCATTCTTACCTTCTCTTGCGCCCATCAGATCCTCACGATTGGACGCGACATAAGACGCTCGGACGAGTTTCACCAGCACACATGAACCTCTTGCATTAGGGGAATTACCATTTAAGCTGTAGATTCGCATTAATACCAAACTAAAGTTGATGCACACTTGTGGGATACCTAGTTGTCCCGATATCTAAGCTGGCAAGAACCAGAGCTAGTGTTAAAATTATAATTAATTTTACTCTCTAGAAATGCATTTTTAAATTCTATTAACAATTGTCTGTTTGGATTTTACTAGTTTGTCAAAACTCCTCATACCAATATGAACATCACATATAGCATGTACCGCCGTCATCGCTGTGGCACTAGAGCTCGGTGGAGACTCAAAGTAGACCCAACCATGTATCCTGTTCACTTTCTCAGATAGTTGAAAAATACACTTTAAAAAAATAAATAAACAAAGATACTCCTCATCCTTTGGTGTAGTTGAGCAGCTTCTTGCAGTGGCTGGCCTGGTCTCGTCCCTCAAGCTTCTTTACAATGACCCAGTCACCTGGTTAGAAAGAATGTAAACTGGTTATTGTGTCAGAGTCCAGGAGGGACTCATAAATCCTGTGGTGGACCTTTTGAAGTTCATGTTACAGTGACCGCACCTACCCCATCAGCTGAGAATGTAGATGACAGCTGCTGGAGAAAGTACAACTCTGGTTTTGGTTGACCTCCAAACAAACCCGTATGGCAAAAACCTAGACATGTGGGAACTTAATGACTGTGGTCACTGCATCTTACCATCTGGGGTGTAATACCTGGAATCATTGACAAAAAGGTCCTTCACCAGACTGCTGATTCAAATTCCATCAAAGGAAGAAAGTCGTGGAACCTGTCATTCCTACTAGGTCACAAACTTGGCTAGCATTAGAGCAGTTAGTATTATTGATTTGAAAATTTGTCATTCTCATCACTATCATCCCCCTTTTCCTCCTTATTACAAACTGGAGGAAGACACGCATGGTTTAGAATGGTGCAGAAAAAAACAATGAAAACAGTGAAATAGCCTATGATACTTTTACCTTCTTATACACCTGCTTTCTATGTACATACACTTTCAGAAACTCCTAATGCCGCGTACACACGGTCGGACTTTCCGGCATACTTGGTCCGGCGGACCAGAGTGTTCCGGACAATCCGCCCGTGTGTAGGCACCGGCGGACTTTTCCGGCGGACTTTTTCCCAAAAGCCCGCCGGACCTAGATTTGAAGAAAGTTCTAAATCTTTCCGCCGGACTCAGTTTCGGGCGGAAAGTCCGCTCGTGTGTGTGCTGGTCCGACGGAAAGCCCGCTCGTGTGTAGGCTGGTCCGACGGACCAGATACAACACGAGGGCAGGGTATTGCATCTCACGCTCGCTGCAATAGGAAAAACACATTTTCCTATTGCGGCGAGCGCGGGGCATACCAGGCCCTTAGGTCTGGTATGGATTATAAAGGGAAGCCCCTACGCCGAAAAAAACGGCGTGGGGTCCCCCCTAAAATCCATACCAGACCCCGATCCGAGCACGCAGCCTGGCCGGTCAGGAAAGGGGGTGGGGACGAGCGAGCGCCCCCCCCCTCCTGAACCGTACCAGGCCGCATGCCCTCAACATGGGGGTGGGTGCTTTGGGGGAGGGGGGCGCCCTGCGCCCCCCCCCCCAAAGCACCTTGTCCCCATGTTGATGAGGACAAGGGCCTCTTCCCGACAACCCTGGCCGTTGGTTGTCGGGGTCTGCGGGCGGGGGCTTATCGGAATCTGGGAGCCCCCTTTAATAAGGGGGCCCCCAGATCCCGGCCCCCCACCCTATGTAAATGAGTATGGGGTACATGGTACCCCTACCCATTTACCTAGGAAAAAAGTGTAAGTAATAAAACACACTACACAGGTTTTTAAAATATTTTATTAAACAGCTCCGGGGGGGGATCTTCCTCCGGCTTCGGGGGTCTTCTTCCGGCTTCGGGGGTCCCTCCGCTTCATCTTCTCCCGGCGTCCGGTTGGTTCTTCTCCGCTCTCTTCTCCCGGTGTTCCTGTTCTTCGGCCGGCTCCTCTGCTGTCTTCAATTAGCTCTCTTGCCAGCAGAGGTCCGGACTTCTGGGCTTCTGGGCTTCTGGGCTTCTGGGCTTCTCTTCCCCAGATGTTGACACGACGCTCTCTCCTGCTGGACTGCTCTCCGAGGGCTGCGTTGTGACTTATATAGGTGGAGACCCCGCCCCCTTTTGATGTCACAGTCCCTGGGCATGCTGGGACTGTGACGTTTTAGGGGGCGTGGTCAACATCACCCAGTGACCACGCCCCCTAAAACGTCACAGTCCCAGCATGCCCAGGGACTGTGACATCAAAAGGGGGCGGGGTCTCCACCTATATAAGTCACAACGCAGCCCTCGGAGAGCAGTCCAGCAGGAGAGAGCGTCGTGTCAACATCTGGGGAAGAGAAGCCCAGAAGCCCAGAAGCCCAGAAGCCCAGAAGTCCGGACCTCTGCTGGCAAGAGAGCTAATTGAAGACAGCAGAGGAGCCGGCCGAAGAACAGGAACACCGGGAGAAGAGAGCGGAGAAGAACCAACCGGACGCCGGGAGAAGATGAAGCGGAGGGACCCCCGAAGCCGGAAGAAGACCCCCGAAGCCGGAGGAAGATCCCCCCCCCGGAGCTGTTTAATAAAATATTTTAAAAACCTGTGTAGTGTGTTTTATTACTTACACTTTTTTCCTAGGTAAATGGGTAGGGGTACCATGTACCCCATACTCATTTACATAGGGTGGGGGGCCGGGATCTGGGGGCCCCCTTATTAAAGGGGGCTCCCAGATTCCGATAAGCCCCCGCCCGCAGACCCCGACAACCAACGGCCAGGGTTGTCGGGAAGAGGCCCTTGTCCTCATCAACATGGGGACAAGGTGCTTTGGGGGGGGGGGCGCAGGGCGCCCCCCTCCCCCAAAGCACCCACCCCCATGTTGAGGGCATGCGGCCTGGTACGGTTCAGGAGGGGGGGGGGCGCTCGCTCGTCCCCACCCCCTTTCCTGACCGGCCAGGCTGCGTGCTCGGATCGGGGTCTGGTATGGATTTTAGGGGGACCCCACGCCGTTTTTTCGGCGTAGCGGGGTTCCCCTTTATAATCCATACCAGACCTAAGGGCCTGGTATGCCCCGCGACGGGGCTAGTAAGGTGTCAATCTCGCCGATAAAAGCGGCAAGATTGACATCCTTTTCTAGTCCCGTCGCACCTGAGTCACGTTCAAAATGAACGGACTTGTCCGTGTGTGGGCAAGTCCGTTCATTCTGAAAGTCCGCCGGAACTCCGGCGAAAGTCCGTCGGAAAGACGGGCGGACTTAGCCCGCCGGAAAGTCCCGGCGTGTGTGGGCAAGTCCGTCCGTTTTAAAGTCCGGCGCACCTGGCGGACAAAGTCCGTCGGAAAGTGTGCCGGACCAAGTAGGATAGAAAGTCCGCTCGTGTGTACGCGGCATTAGACCTGAAAAGATACTTATAAACAAAAGCTATTACTCTATCCTTCATATTTAGCCTGCAAAGAATGGTAAACAATACAAGATTTGTGTACATTGCTAAATTGTCACTGACATTCCTCAAAACCGACAATAAATAAACCCTCTGTAACCCTTACTTTCACGTTCCTACTGAAATACAACACATGCGACGCGTAAGAGGGCTGTCGCGGTAGGTTCAGACATATTCTTGTTACTACATACAAACAATGGGAAGACTAAAACATGAGACAACATTTAGATATAAATGTGGGGGAGATATTTCATAGTTCCCAAAACAAAAATAAAAAAAAACAAAAAAACAGCCAGATCGAAAGCTACCTTCACTCTTTTAGTAATAAAAAAAAAATACAATGGGAAAAACACGAGAGCATCTCGACATCTTTATATGGATCAGCCACACAAATTTCAAAAACAGGCCTGAGAATTTTTTAATCACACAAATGTGTACTACACATCCATCAACTTACTCATCATTACAGATTTCTGAAGCCACAGCTGAACTACTTCCAAAGTATTTTTTATTCTGGGGTCTTGTACCTTCAGACATCAAAAGTACCTTCCAAAGGAATACACCTTACTGTACCCTCTGACCATATATGCCAATCTTTAAGGGGTCTCATGTCCGGAGCCCCAAACCCAGACCTCATGTACTATGCAGCTGTCTGACTGGTGTGGAGCCTCATTTTTTTTCTCCAGCGCATGGACGGTCAACATTACCCATGACGATTTGAATCACTAATGACGGTCCCTGCATCCAGGGCACCCTCGCACTAACTTTCGGAGCAGTACTGCCTAGTGACTATTTCTACAGTAATGGCACCCGGCGTATTCCGATTATTATACATGGCCTCCCGGTATGCTAGCGTACTACTCCTCACATTTATATGCTCTCCAACTGATTATCAGCAGCCCTATAAATGTGTTGTCAGACAAACTACAAAGCATAATGAAATCTTCTGCTATTCAAAATTTAAAAATGTGGCTTCTATCTGTACCTAGATATTACAATATTAACTTGGATGCCTCCTGTTTGCTCTCTACCCAAAACTGTATTACAGTATAAACCTTAATTAAATTTAAAAATCAAAATGATTTTGCCTTCCAAACACAAGTCAAAAGACTCCAAGCTCCTCCCACCAACTTCCTGTTGCACATCTGAATAGGAAGAGGTAGGGGAGGGGAAGTCTTGAATAGCTTTGTATTATACCTATCAAGACATTAAAAAATCTATGGCTAACATCATATATACTTCAACAATTTAGAAAACTTTTGTCCAGGAAAGGGTGGAATAAACCCCCATATTGCAAATGGGAGGGAATCCCCCTTGACTCACATATCCCCTGGGCAGTCAAACCACAAGTTTTGAGACTGAAATACCACACAACAGCGCAACAAAAACTCCTGCAAAAAGATGGCTCAAGGAGGTCAACCAAAGCCTTTCTTTTCTACTGCAGGCTATAAACAATTAAAAATAAAAATAACGAGGGGGGCGTGGCTGGCCATGGAGCTAGATGGCTGCTTGAAATCTCTTCTCCGCTCAGCCAAGGGACAATCAACGGCAATTAGCATCTGACTAGCGCATATCCCCTCTCTCTGACACTCAAGAGAGGAGAGGAATCAGTGGGCACCCGATTGGCAGGAGGAGAGCTGCCAGCCTGCATCAGCCGCGCCGCCTCACAGACTACTTCTGGAGAGCCGACATGCTGACTGACAAAGATGGCGCCTGTTCCTCACTGCCGGACAACGGGAGCTCACAGGAACAATCAGCCAACATGGAGGAGATGGACAGCTTGGCTCCACACACAGAATCCTCTCAGCCCTCACCTGCTGATCGAGGTAAGAGAGCCGCACAATCTCCAGCCCTCTCCCCACTAAAGCTCCTCAGCTTAAAAAACAGCACAGGGATCCCCCAGCAACCACAGGCCCTGAAGTGCCACGCTCTGACTACCTAGCCACGCTACCTGCCTCTGACCAGCCAGCATCTGAACACACACTCAAACTTATGTTGATGTCATTGCAGCATGATATGCGCAATCGATTACGGTCCTCCATCTCCATGTTACATTCCAGAATGCATCAAATGGAGGACCGCACTGATGACATTGAAAAAACTCTCACTGAGCACACTGCGGCCTACAACGAAATGGCGGATGCCCATGATCAGCACACTGAGGAGATTAACTATTTACGTGCCAAAGTCGCTGATTTAGAGGATCGTTCGAGGAGGAACAACATTAAATTTAGGCGTGTACCGGAATACGTTAAGCCCCCCGAACTGATCCCCTACATCCAGCAACTATTCCTCACACTTATCCCCCAATTGCATCAAACTGACATGATTATTGACCGGGCGCACCGCATTGTCAAACCTAGCCACCTCCCTGCCTCAGTACCTAGAGACATTCTAGCGAGCATCCATTTCTTTCAAGTGAAAGAAAAGATCATGGCGGCTGCCAGGTCCACCTCTCCGCTACCTGACCCCTACTCTACTGTATACTTGTAAACGGACATCTCTGCTGCTACCGCTCAAAAGAGAAGAGAATTCTCCCAGACCACAACTACTCTTAGGAAGCACATCCCGTACAAATGGGGCTTCCCTACTAAACTATTGGTCACATACCAAAACCAAATCACCAATATCCTGACTCCCAAGGATGGAATCAAACGCATGCTCAATTGGGGCCTAATCTCCTCACCTCCACCTGAACCCCTACTCCACAGGCCCTCACCCTTCGCCCAGGATCCCAGGCATTACGCTCCTAACACCACTCGCAAGTAATGACTTCCTTCATCTCTTCTAACCCTGATCACCGGGAATGCATTGGAAACATTTAATATATCAATTCTGCAATCGCACACCTCAACGATGTTCCTAATGAGCGCACCACCTGTTACGCTCTGTACTCTTCCCCCAGTGAAAAGAAAGTGCTACACACTTTGAAACTCTTCTGTTGTCTCTTGTTTATATCCTTTACGTTTGTAGTTCTACCTTTGTTTTTCATAGCTCGTGCTTATTACAACACTGTTCACTTGGTTGCCTTGAATCATTGGCTACGTTTTGCTTATTATATAACACCATCACTGGTCTACCCCCCGCCTATATGCACTACTGTGCACTACCTAACAGCGGTAATTCTATACCCCCCCTTCTAGTCACCTCCCAACATGTCGTTCACCATCACCTCCATCAACACCAAAGGCTTAAACTCCCCTTACAAAAAAAATCTACTATAGAAAGAAGCTCTAGCCCTCACCTCTGACATACTGTGTGTACAGGAAACTCACTTTTCCTCTAGCAAACCCCCCTCCTGCTCCTGCTAAACAGTACCCGCATTATTACTTTGCCAACTCCGGTAAAAAAAAGCAGGAGTTATGATTGCTATACGCTCCACAGTCTCACTCCAGCCGCTTCACACTGAGATAGACCCTGAAGGTAGATTCATTATCTTTAATGCCACTATTAATAATCGTAACATCACCATCGCTAACATTTACTCCCCAAACACCGCTTCTACAAGTCCATTCTAAAGAAGCTGGAACCTTTCCGACAGGGCCCCTTAGTTATCGGCGGTGATTTCAACCAAATTGTTGATGCCTCACTTGACACTTCTAATCCTGCTCGTAAATGTTCTATCTCACTCTCCTCCCTGCTCACTCAGAAGATTTATACGACCCCTGGAGATGCCTACACGGCACTGAAAGGGACTACACCTTCTTCTCCCACACACAAAACACTTACTCTCAGATAGATCTCTTTTTGACTGACAAACATACCCTGCAAATGGTACACTAAATGGACACTAAAATTGGACTCATTACGTGGTCTGACCATGCACCCATATAAATGAGATTATTTCCAGCTCCTACTGACAAAAACTTCACCACTTGGAGGCTCAACACCTCCATTATCGCACATCCCTTATTTCAAAAACAGATCTTATCCTAGCTACAACAGTACTTCACAACCAACACCGGATCAGTAGACAACCCCACCACACTTGGAATGCCCACAAGGCTTGCATAAGAGGCCTCCTGATTAAGTTGGGAGCCCATGTGAAAAAACAACACAATGTGACCACAAACAAACTCCTAGAACAAATACGCTTGCTCGAGCAAGCCAACAAACCCCAACCTTCCCCTTTACTCAGCTCTGAACTGCACACAGCTAGACAGGCCCTGAGTGACCACCTACACGCAAACTTTGATTTCCACCTTAAACATCTCCGACTACAATCCTACTCCCAACACAACAAACCTGGGGCATACCTAGCTAGACAACTTAAACGCAAATTCATTCAAACTAAAATACCATACCTTTACCGACCACCGTGGCATAAAACACACCAACCCTAAGGACATTGCGGACCAATTTAGTCTTTACTACTCTAAACTATACAACCTTACCAGCTCCAACCTTGCTCCACCACCATCCTCTACCAACATTACTAACTTCCTCAAAGACATATGTCTCCCATCACTTCACAAGACCAACTACAGCAACTGTCCACCCCGTTCTCCCTCACGGAAGTAGAATCAGCCATTGCCGCCTTACCACTTTATAAAGCCCCAGGCCCTGACAGGTTCTGCAATGAGTACTACAAAACATTCTCTAAGCTGCTTACCCCCTATCTATGCCATTCCTTCAACTTCGCTGCTCCATCCCACCGGAATCCCTCCAAGCCACTATTGTCACTATTCCTAAGCCGGGCAAACCGACCGATGAGCCTGCCAGCTACAGACCCATCTCCCTGCTAAACACTGACACCAAGCTTTATGGCAAAATTTTGGCCACGCGACTTTCAGACATAATCCCACAACTTGTGCATATTGACCAAGTAGGCTTTGTGGCTGGCAGACAAGCGTTGGATGGTACCCGTAGGTTCATAGACCTGATACAATGGGTGGAACAAGATCGAATGCCTTCTCTGCTCATCCCTCTTGACGCGGAGAAGGCATTCAATAGAGTAGACTGGTCCTACCTACAGGCAGTCCTTCAGAAAATTGGTTTCTCAGGGACCATCCTACAGGCTATACTCTCCCTCTACTCCTCGCCCAGCGCTAGAGTAATGACCTCCGGACTACTCTCGGACCCCTTCCACATATCTAATGGGATACGTCAAGGGTGCCCACTCTCACCCTTGATTTTCGCCCTTGTCATGGAACCCCTGGCCCCAACATTTTAGACACAATCCACTTATTTCGGGTATATCGACCGCAGCTGAAAATCACAAGATAGGCCTGTACGCTGATGATGTCATCATTTCCCTTACTGACCCCACCAACTCACTCCTTGCTCTCCATCACACTTTAGATGCATTCAGCAAGGCATCACTATATAAAATCAACTTCTCCAAATCTAGCATGCTCAGTATAGGACTAGACCAAAGCACCAAAACTGATATTACCAACCACACATCTTTCTCATGGGCCCCCAGTTCCATTCTCATGTACCTGGGCATACAATTAACCGCACCCTCATCCCACTTACGCTCCACCAACTTTAATAATCTTGTAACCAAGCTCCAGAAAACTGTGCAAGACCTCCGACATACTACTGCCTCCTGGGCAGGAAGAATTGCTCTCGCCAAAATGTATCTTCTACCCCATGCCTTGTATACATTCCGGACTCTGCCAATACCCTTTCTCAAACGACAACTGCTGCAGATACAATCTATCATCACAACCTTCATATGGGGTAGAAAACTATCCTGTCTCAGGAGCAGCGCACTCTGCAAGCCAGTCACATCAGGAGGGATGGGAGCATTGGACTTAATAACCTATTACAAAGCAACCATACTTAATCAAGCCAGAATTTGGTGGAACCCTGTGCAAACAAACCTGGCTTCAAATAGAAAAAGCAGCACTAATGACCCATCCTAAACTAACTCTATGCGCCCTTCTTCTGCAACATCCAGGGACTCACTCATACCTTGACACTATTAACGCTACCACAGGGATATGGAAAGCCACCATACAATCCTCTCAAGGTACACCACTATGTCTACTCAAACAAATTCCACTGGAAGTTCTCCACATTCTCACATCCGACATCAACGTCTCTGAATGGATCAGCAACGGCATCTCCAACCTTGGAATCCTATATCAAGGCCCCACCCTTGTGTCCTTCCAAAAACTACAAACTGATTACCACATTGGACACAAAGATTTTTTCAAATACCTCAGGATGCGCTCGATCCTCTCTAAGGTACAATGGACTGATGACCTACAACCATGGCATATAATCACATTCTTCAACCTCAAAACACCTTGACAACATGGAATGTCCTTTTGCTATAAACTTCTTACTGGCACCGGCCATACTAAGTCACCAGCGATACTACAATGGGAGCAAAAACTACAATGTTCCTACACTCCCCAACAATGGCATCGCTCATTACAGGCACCTCTGAAAATCTCCAGATGTCTCCTCCATTGGCAAACTGTCCAAAAATTATTACACAACTGGTACCTCACACCATCTAAACTTGCCCGGATCTACCCGAACTCAACTAATCTCTGCTGGAGAAACTGTGGATCCCCAGGAACCCCACTCCACGTATGGTGGAACTGCCCAATCCTCATCACATTGTGGACTATGCTCTCCAAACTCCTCCTTTCCATTCTACCGGATCCTGTACCTCTAACACCGCAAATGGTACTATTGGGCCTAGAAATGGAACTATGGCCTCATTCTTCACGCACGATCATCTCCCATATATTTATTGCAACACGCTTGGCTATTGCCAGAAGTTGGAAATCTTCCAATCCCCCTCTAACACAGAAATATCTGCCCTCTTGAACAACCACTGTCCAATGTAATTTATGCACGCCAAAGCCTACCTACAACTTCCTAGATTCCAAATGAATTGGGACCTTTGGCTCAAACACCCTAAATGCATACCCCCCATGAATGAACTTCCACTTAGCTAACTCCCAACCCTAGGTAGACCCTCCATTGATGTAATGACTTGATTACTACCTGTACACCTGTGCATTATTCAATGTTTGCTTTGTACATATGTAAAATCCTCAATAAACTTGAGTTACAAAAAAAAAAATAAAGTAAAATAAAAATAATACACACTGCTAAAAGTACAGAAACTCAGTTAACCACTTGCTGACCCCCGCACGCCGATATACGTCGGCACAATGGCAGCGGAGGGCAAATGGGCGTACAGGTATGTCCTCTTTAATTTGCGGGCTAGTGGGCGCGTGCACCCGCAGCGAACTACGTGATCGTGCCCGTGGGTCCCGCAGACGCGATGTCCACCTATGTCCCATGGTCGTGTCACAGAGCTGCAGAATGGGGAGATGCCTATGTAAACAAGGCAATTCCCTGTTCTGCCTAGCAACATAACAGAGATCTACTGCTTCCTGTCATCAGGAGCAGTGATCTCTGTCATGCTGTAATGAGCCCATCCACCCTACAGTTTAGAATCACTCCCTAGGACACACTTAATCCCTTGATTGCCCCCTAGTGTTTAACCCCTTCCCTGCCAGTGTCATTTGCACAGTAATCAGTGCATTTTTATAGCACTGATCACTGTATAAATTACAATGGTCCCAAAATATTGTCAAAAGTGTCCGATGTGTCAGCCGCAATTTTTGCAGTCACGATAAAAATCGCAGATCGCTGCCATTACTAATGAATAAAAATAATAATAAACATGCCATACATCTATCCCCTATTTTTTAGACGTTATAACTTTTGTGCAGACCAATAAATATACGCTTATTGTGATTTTTTTAACAAAAAATATGTAGAAGAATACATATCAGCCTAAACTGAGGAAAAAAAATGCTTTTTTATATAGTTTTTGGAGATATTTATTATAGCAAAAAGTAAAAAAATATTGCTTTTTTTTCAAAATTGGCGCTCTTTTTTTTGTTTATAGCGAAAAAAATAAAAACCACAGAGGTGATCATATACCACCAAAAGAAAGCTCTATTTGTGGGAAAAAAAGGATGTAAATTTTGTTTTGGTGTAACGTCGCACGACCGCACAATTGTCAGTTAAAATGACACAGTGCCGAATCGCAAAAAGTGCCCTGGTCAGGAAGGGGGTAAATCCTTCTGGGGCTGAAGTGGTTAAAGCTAATAAATTCAGTGCAAAATAGAGATTTCATACAAAAAAAAAAAAAAAAAAAAAACGCAACAGTTTCACTGAAAAGTATGTAATAAAGTACAAAAACTGCCAAACCTGAAAAGATTAAATTCACTTAAAGGGAAATGGTGCTCAGACCGCATGGCTACACACACACTCACACACAAAGGAATTGGAGCAGCTTCCACTCTGAGATGACCCATAGGCAAAACAGCACAAAACCCTTAAACTGTGCCTCTCAAAATGGCCGACAACAAAAGCACCACATGGCAGACAACAACAAAAGGAAAGAAAGCCAGGCCAAAACAAAATGGTGCCAACTTATTCTGGCATCAGCAACTTATAGGAACAAGACATTTCAGAAATATCCACATCATGATCTTTTCATAAAACAAAGAGTGCTCCCCCAATGCTATTGTCCACAGGGAGTAGCCAACTTTCCCCATTGTAAGTGATGGGACAGCCATGCCTCGCCGCCCCCCACTGCTAAACCTCATGGCACTTTCCAATCATCAGTTACTTACAAACTGCTCAGTCACACACACATTCCAGGTGCTTTAAATGTGTCCCATAGCAGAGTCAAATAATCCCAAGTCATACATTTCTATTTCTCATGTACATCACAAAATTACACAACATACGGTTCCTTACACATAACAAACATACAATAAAAATCCCAGCATTATACCTAAAGATGAAAAATTTGTTCTTTTGCAAAGCAGAACCTATCTAAAGCATTGGACAAAGATTGATCCGATGTGGAGGAGGTTCTGTTCACTCTTATCATGGCCCGGCAATGAACTGTTGCGGATATTCCACTATACTTTTGAGCTATTAAGCGCCCTTTCAGCATAATGGTATAATGCATCTTTAAATAATCCATGTCTTCCCTTTACCCCACTAAACAGACATAATCATCATCTCAGTTCCATCGTTCCTCCATCTGCCCAGCAAGGCAGAGGCTCTCGGCTTTTTATTCACACACAAACAGCAAGTCACAAACAGGATGTGACAACACAGGATGTGAATGTCAACACAGGATATGACCAAACAAGGATATGAGTTTATACAACAACCAATGACTACCGTTCCAGCTGATGGGAGCTTATCTGCAGGTGTATGCTCATGGCACCATAAATATGTTGATCAGGCATACAGGGGTGACACGAGCGCACATCCGCTAAACCGATAATGTCTTTGCAGAGCGAACCCCCCCCCCCCCAGATGAGCGTCTGTGCATTGCACAGGGGCTCTTTCGCCAGCAGACATATCCTCACTCTGCAAACACCTCTCTCCAACCTCAGGAAGTTTTCCACTACTTAACGGATCTCAGTCAGCATCAGTCTGCCCCAGTCAGCTCTTGCGGGAGAACTAACACTGGGAGACATTTTGACAATACATATTAAAATACATCTTCATAAAATTTGCACAACACATTACAAGGGGGCTAAGCAGGGCATGCTACATGGGGGCACAGCGGGATA
This sequence comes from Aquarana catesbeiana, assembly GCF_042186555.1. Classification (NCBI taxonomy): domain Eukaryota; kingdom Metazoa; phylum Chordata; class Amphibia; order Anura; family Ranidae; genus Aquarana; species Aquarana catesbeiana. The sequence goes on along the minus strand of NC_133327.1, from coordinate 167,962,558 downwards.
CATTACGTGGGGGGCACAGCAGGACACATTAGGATTGATTTACTGAAGGCAAATAGACTGTGCACTTTGCAAAGTGCAGTTACCCTCTGCAAGTGCAATTGCTCCAGAGCTTAGTAAATTAGTTAAGGCTTCACTTTGCGAAACGTACCCAATCATGTGCAAGGAAAAAAAACAGCATTTTCTCGCGTGCACCTGATTGGATGATGAAAGTCAGAAGAGCTTCTGCTCATTTACTAAGTTCTGGAGCAACCACACTTTGCAAAGTGAACATTCTTTTTACTTTTAGTAAATCAACCCCAATATGTGGGGGGCACATTACATGGTGGGCAGCAAGGCACAATACATGATGTGGTTGTCAGGGCTGTGCTCAGCCCTTCCTTCTCAGAGCAGGCCGCTCAGCTGTAGGTTAATTGCCAGCTCTAATCTTTCCACAGTGACTCACCTGGTGATGATATCCTGCTCGTCAGTCCTGTTGGCTACTTAAGCTGTTCAGTCCAGATCCTCTCTGCCTTTGCCTTGGTCAACATATCAAGAGACTCGCTCCTGTGTTCCTGTTAAGACTTGCCTGGCTGACGTCCCTTCTGGTTCCTTATCCTGCTTGCTGTTCCACTACGCAGATTCTCCAGTTTCCTGATTTCCTGATATTTTGAGATGCTCCCCCAGGCTTTTCCCACGGACAGAAGCAAAGTAGGTTTTATGATATCTTTGCTTTCTGAGAGAGCCTTGGCCTGGGCAAACCCTCTACGGGAGACACAAAACCTCATTGTCCTGAGCTACCCAGAATTTGTGGCTTCCTTCAAAATGGTATTTGACGTTCCTGCACGCTCCGCTTCTGCTGCCAAGAGCCTCATGTCCATCAAACAGAGTACGAGAACTGTCGCTGATTACATCATTGAATTCCGTACTCTAGCAGCAGAGGTTGCTTGGAACAATGAGCCCCTCCTGGCTGCTTTTTCTCACGGTCTCTCAGATACCATCAAAGATGAGATAGCAGCCCAAGATATACCTACTGAGCTGGAGACGTTGATCACGTTTGCCATCCTCATTGACTCCAGACTCAGAGAAAGGCTCTCTTTTAAGGAGTGCTTGCGGAAGCCTACTGTACATTTGTCTCTGAGCGTTGCAGTCCCACCCTTGCCTCCCTCACCTCTCATGCCTCCTGGTACCGAGTCGGTCAGTGAAGTGGAACCCATCCAGTTGGGCTTCATGTGTCTATCTGCGGATGAGGAGGAGAGAGAGATTGTGCCTTTAATGTGGCCAGGCAGGTCACTTTTTGATGTCTTGTCCTACCTGTCCAGGGAATGCCCGAACCTTGAGGTTCTGCAGGGCGTTGTTTCATCCCCAGCTATCCAGAAGGATAAACCCCTTGTTCTGGTTACCCTTTCTTGGTCTGAGTTGTTCGTCAAGATACAGGCTCTAATCAACTCTGGGGCTGCAGGCCTGTTCATTGATGCTGCCTTTGTATCTAAGCACTCGATTCTGCTGCAGCTTCATGCCACTCCCCTTGCCATTGAGGCTCTTGATGGGAGATCAATCAGATCAGTCACAGCCTGCTCATGTGACTCATTGTCCATGGCCGTAGGGGCTCTTCACCATGATATAATCCAATTTTAAGTCATTTCCTCAAGTTTCTGGTGGTTATTGGTTATCCTTAGTTACAGAGGCACAACCCCTCTTTTGATCGGCTTTATGCTGAGGTTCTTTCCTGGTCGCAACAATGTAGCAAAACATGTTTTCAGAATCTGGCTAAGGTCCTGTGCACCTCTTCACTTTCCTCCCTGCCAGAGGAGTACCGCGATGTCTTTGACAAAGGTCAAGCTGGTAGTTTGCCCCCACACCAGTCATATGATTGCGCAATTGACCTTCAATCTGGTACCATACCCCCTTGTGACCATGTTTATCCTTTGTCAGTCTCGGAGGACAAGGCCATGGAGGAGTATGTTGAAGATGCACTTTCTCGAGGATTCATCAGCAAATCCTCCTTTACTGCTAGTGCTAATTTCTTCTTTGTGAAGAAGAGTGGTGAACTGAGGCACAAGATATTGATTATAGGGGTCGCAATAGTTTCACAAAATAAAACACTTATCCAATTTAGTTGATTACGGAGTTATTTGACCGCCTCAAGGGAGCAACGGTTTTCATGAAGTTTGATTTGAGAGGGGCATACAATCTTGTGAGGATCAAGAAGGGCGATGAATGGAAAACTGCATTTAATACCAGAACAGGCCATTATGAGTACCTTGTAACACCATTTGGCCTTTGCAACGTTCCGGCAGTTTTCCAGGAATTTATCAACAATTTCCTTCAAAATTTGTTGCAGCTATGTGTGGTGGTTTATCTCAATGATATCCTCATATTTTCCAAGTTCCTAGAGAGCCACCACACAGATGTCCGTCACGTGCTTCAGAGGCTGCGAGAAAACCATCTGTATTGTAAATTGGAGAAGTGCGAGTTCCGTCGTGAACAGGTTAAATTCCTGGGTTATGTCATTTCAACTGCTGTTTTTTTGATGGACCCAGAGAAACTTTCTGCAGTCCTACAGTGGCCCCTGACCCATGGGTTATTCCCTCTGCAACTTTTTCTTGGCTTTGTCAATTATTATCAGAAGTTTATTCGTAACTTCTCATCTCTGGTCAAGCCCCTGACTGATATGACCAGAAAGGACGGTAACCCACAGAGTTGGTCTCCGGAACCCATTAAGGCATTTGAGAGTCTCAAGGCTGCCTTTGTTTTGGCTCCTGTGTTGGCACATCCTGATCCTATAAATAATTAATGGGACCGGCACCAACAAAGTGTTTGCAACGTGTGCTAAATTAACTGATGCTGCTCCTAAATTAGTAATTTACTAATACACAATAAACAGAACATTATAGGGTGCATCAATGTGCAATATATTCCAATAATGAAAAAAAGGTGCTATAGTGTATGAACAATAGATATGATATATATGCTATAGATGCTATATATATGCCATGCAATAAAGTGAATCCAATATGTTGTACCATATATATAATGTGTACCCATATAATGCAAAAAAAGTGCTATAATGCAAAAAAAGTGCTATAGTGCATAAACAATATGCTATTTAGCAATAAAGTGAATCCAATATGTATACCATATATTATAATGTGAACCCATATAATGCAAAAAAAAATGCTATGATGCATAACCGATACTTATGCTACATTGCATTAAAGTAAATCAGTGCAGCAAATAAAATGTCCTCAGATATTAAAAGAACACAAAAAAATTCTTCTTGTAATCCAATCACCACCTAATAATGTGCACATGCATTCTGTTTCATGCTTCACCCGAAGTAGTATAACTAAGCGCTCACCAGATGGTAGTGGCCACAGAGTGACCCTCGGGAATATTAACCATATGTCTTCAACAAGGAATCTTTCCCAAATCTTGGCAGATAAAACTCCATTCACCAATCAGCAGATATTGTATGTGACTTCTATCTCTGAATCACAATATTTCAATGCCTCCGCCAAATCTGCAAAAAGTGGCTCCCCATAAGCTTCAGCTGAGAAGGAGAGACCGAGCAGTGTCTTACATTCTATGGGTGTTGATCAGACGACTCGGCTAGCGTCCCAGCTGTTCCAGGAACGGAGGACTCGTGACAGTGTATCGACCCTCCTTTTTCAATACATTTCACTCTGTGCGCGCGTCTTCAGGAAATAGGCTCAGGCGCCATTATACTGGAGCCTATGTAGTATTGCCTGTAACGTGATTGGTCAAAAACAAAACAGCTGACTAAAAGGAGAAAAAAAACTCTCGTCTGCGAAGCCACAAGCTGAATTCCTGCAGAGACACAGCTCCGCCATCCTTCCCAGCTGCAACTTTACAACGTCACATTTTCATAACCAAATTCCAATCAATAAAGAAAAATTACATGTATAGAAACATTTTCCTAGCCAGGTCAATCACATCAATGGACCATAGACTGTATATGTATATACATATATACCCCTGTAGATGTTGCTAATCGTATATCTAAAACATTCTTTTTACTTTTAGTAAATCAACCCCAATATGTGGGGGGCACATTACATGGTGGGCAGCAAGGCACAATACATGATGTGGTTGTCAGGGCTGTGCTCAGCCCTTCCTTCTCAGAGCAGGCCGCTCAGCTGTAGGTTAATTGCCAGCTCTAATCTTTCCACAGTGACTCACCTGGTGATGATATCCTGCTCGTCAGTCCTGTTGGCTACTTAAGCTGTTCAGTCCAGATCCTCTCTGCCTTTGCCTTGGTCAACATATCAAGAGACTCGCTCCTGTGTTCCTGTTAAGACTTGCCTGGCTGACGTCCCTTCTGGTCCCTTATCCTGCTTGCTGTTCCACTACGCAGATTCTCCAGTTTCCTGATTTCCTGATATTTTGAGATGCTGCCCCAGGCTTTTCCCACGGACAGAAGCAAAGTAGGTTTCATGATATCTTTGCTTTCTGAGAGAGCCTTGGCCTGGGCAAACCCTCTACGGGAGACACAAAACCTCATTGTCCTGAGCTACCCAGAATTTGTGGCTTCCTTCAAAATGGTATTTGATGTTCCTGCACGCTCCGCTTCTGCTGCCAAGAGCCTCATGTCCATCAAACAGAGTACGAGAACTGTCGCTGATTACATCATTGAATTCCGTACTCTAGCAGCAGAGGTTGCTTGGAACAATGAGCCCCTCCTGGCTGCTTTTTCTCATGGTCTCTCAGATACCATCAAAGATGAGATAGCAGCCCAAGATATACCTACTGAGCTGGAGACGTTGATCACGTTTGCCATCCTCATTGACTCCAGACTCAGAGAAAGGCTCTCTTTTAAGGAGTGCTTGCGGAAGCCTACTGTACATTTGTCTCTGAGCGTTGCAGTCCCACCCTTGCCTCCCTCACCTCTCATGCCTCCTGGTACCGAGTCGGTCAGTGAAGTGGAACCCATCCAGTTGGGCTTCATGTGTCTATCTGCGGATGAGGAGGAGAGAGAGATTGTGCCTTTAATGTGGCCAGGCAGGTCACTTTTTGATGTCTTGTCCTACCTGTCCAGGGAATGCCCGAACCTTGAGGTTCTGTAGGGGACAGACCTTAGGTTGCGTTGTTTCATCCCCAGCTATCCAGAAGGATAAACCCCTTGTTCTGGTTACCCTTTCTTGGTCTGAGTTGTTCGTCAAGATACAGGCTCTAATCAACTCTGGGGCTGCAGGCCTGTTCATTGATGCTGCCTTTGTATCTAAGCACTCGATTCTGCTGCAGCTTCATGCCACTCCCCTTGCCATTGAGGCTCTTGATGGGAGATCAATCAGATCAGTCACAGCCTGCTCATGTGACTCATTGTCCATGGCCGTAGGGGCTCTTCACCATGATATAATCCAATTTTAAGTCATTTCCTCACCTAAGTTTCTGGTGGTTATTGGTTATCCTTAGTTACAGAGGCACAACCCCTCTTTTGATCGGCTTTATGCTGAGGTTCTTTCCTGGTCGCAACAATGTAGCAAAACATGTTTTCAGAATCTGGCTAAGGTCCTGTGCACCTCTTCACTTTCCTCCCTGCCAGAGGAGTACCGCGATGTCTTTGACAAAGGTCAAGCTGGTAGTTTGCCCCCACACCAGTCATATGATTGCGCAATTGACCTTCAATCTGGTACCATACCCCCTTGTGACCATGTTTATCCTTTGTCAGTCTCGGAGGACAAGGCCATGGAGGAGTATGTTGAAGATGCACTTTCTCGAGGATTCATCAGCAAATCCTCCTTTACTGCTAGTGCTAATTTCTTCTTTGTGAAGAAGAGTGGTGAACTGAGGCACAAGATATTGATTATAGGGGTCGCAATAGTTTCACAAAATAAAACACTTATCCAATTTAGTTGATTACGGAGTTATTTGACCGCCTCAAGGGAGCAACGGTTTTCATGAAGTTTGATTTGAGAGGGGCATACAATCTTGTGAGGATCAAGAAGGGCGATGAATGGAAAACTGCATTTAATACCAGAACAGGCCATTATGAGTACCTTGTAACACCATTTGGCCTTTGCAACGTTCCGGCAGTTTTCCAGGAATTTATCAACAATGTCCTTCAAAATTTGTTGCAGCTATGTGTGGTGGTTTATCTCAATGATATCCTCATATTTTCCAAGTTCCTAGAGAGCCACCACACAGATGTCCGTCACGTGCTTCAGAGGCTGCGAGAAAACCATCTGTATTGTAAATTGGAGAAGTGCGAGTTCCGTCGTGAACAGGTTAAATTCCTGGGTTATGTCATTTCAACTGCTGTTTTTTTGATGGACCCAGACAAACTTTCTGCAGTCCTACAGTGGCCCCTGACCCATGGGTTATTCCCTCTGCAACTTTTTCTTGGCTTTGTCAATTATTATCAGAAGTTTATTCGTAACTTCTCATCTCTGGTCAAGCCCCTGACTGATATGACCAGAAAGGACGGTAACCCACAGAGTTGGTCTCCGGAACCCATTAAGGCATTTGAGAGTCTCAAGGCTGCCTTTGTTTTGGCTCCTGTGTTGGCACATCCTGATCCTATAAATAATTAATGGGACCGGCACCAACAAAGTGTTTGCAACGTGTGCTAAATTAACTGATGCTGCTCCTAAATTAGTAATTTACTAATACACAATAAACAGAACATTATAGGGTGCATCAATGTGCAATATATTCCAATAATGAAAAAAAGGTGCTATAGTGTATGAACAATAGATATGATATATATGCTATAGATGCTATATATATGCCATGCAATAAAGTGAATCCAATATGTTGTACCATATATATAATGTGTACCCATATAATGCAAAAAAAGTGCTATAATGCAAAAAAAGTGCTATAGTGCATAAACAATATGCTATTTAGCAATAAAGTGAATCCAATATGTATACCATATATTATAATGTGAACCCATATAATGCAAAAAAAAATGCTATGATGCATAACCGATACTTATGCTACATTGCATTAAAGTAAATCAGTGCAGCAAATAAAATGTCCTCAGATATTAAAAGAACACAAAAAAATTCTTCTTGTAATCCAATCACCACCTAATAATGTGCACATGCATTCTGTTTCATGCTTCACCCGAAGTAGTATAACTAAGCGCTCACCAGATGGTAGTGGCCACAGAGTGACCCTCGGGAATATTAACCATATGTCTTCAACAAGGAATCTTTCCCAAATCTTGGCAGATAAAACTCCATTCACCAATCAGCAGATATTGTATGTGACTTCTATCTCTGAATCACAATATTTCAATGCCTCCGCCAAATCTGCAAAAAGTGGCTCCCCATAAGCTTCAGCTGAGAAGGAGAGACCGAGCAGTGTCTTACATTCTATGGGTGTTGATCAGACGACTCGGCTAGCGTCCCAGCTGTTCCAGGAACGGAGGACTCGTGACAGTGTATCGACCCTCCTTTTTCAATACATTTCACTCTGTGCGCGCGTCTTCAGGAAATAGGCTCAGGCGCCATTATACTGGAGCCTATGTAGTATTGCCTGTAACGTGATTGGTCAAAAACAAAACAGCTGACTAAAAGGAGAAAAAAAACTCTCGTCTGCGAAGCCACAAGCTGAATTCCTGCAGAGACACAGCTCCGCCATCCTTCCCAGCTGCAACTTTACAACGTCACATTTTCATAACCAAATTCCAATCAATAAAGAAAAATTACATGTATAGAAACATTTTCCTAGCCAGGTCAATCACATCAATGGACCATAGACTGTATATGTATATACATATATACCCCTGTAGATGTTGCTAATCGTATATCTAAAACCAATCTCGATATATCCTAAAAAAACTATAGGGAATATATATGTGCAAATATTAACCATACATACATAACTTTATGCATGGTTAATCTTAACCCTATATCATTTTAATTATTAGATCCCCAAGATTATATATATAGAAAAATAAAGATTAGAAATAAAAATTGAATACCTATATATTTTTTTTTGAATAAAGATATGAAAAATTATAAAAAATTAAATAAATTTAAAAAAATGAATTAAAATAAAAATGAATTAAAAGAAAATAAATAAATATATATATATATATATATATATATATATATATATATATATATATATATATATATATATACATATATATACATATATATATATATATATATATATATATATATATATATATATATATATATATATATATATATATATATATATATATATACATATACATATATATATATATATATATATATATATACATATATATATATATATATATATATATATATATATATACATATACATATATATATATATATATATATATATATATATATATATATATATATATATATATGAACCATGAAAAAAATTAATGAAAATTATGAAAAAAATATATAAAATTTCAAAAAATACAAAAAAATACAAAAAAATATAAAAAAATTACAAAGCAATGGATATTGGAAGTAGCCTAAACATCTAAAAAGAGGAAGAAAATACTGACCTCTCAAATATGGGGCCTATCTGTCAAATCAATTCGAATTTATCTATAGAAGATGAAAAACAAACCTAGAAAAATCCTTTTAATAGTTGGTCACAAAGCAATTCAGGTCTATATCGATATTCATATGGGCAGGTTCAAGACATCCCAGCTCAAAGATCCACCATCAGCATATAAAGCGGAAATGGAAAAGATTTTAGGTGATGGAGACACATATGTCAAGTTAAAAAGCAACCCTACTTCTAAACTAAAAAAAAGAAATTGGAGGAATGGTTAAGAAAAGGAAGTAAAAAGGGCATATTGGACAAAAAAGAAGCCAGGTACCTTGGCCTCAGGGCTCCTAGGATACCGGTAATGTATCAAATACCCAAGATGCATAAAAATAAAACAGACCCACCGTTTAGACCAATCATTAGTGGGATCAATTCCCTCTATTCACGAATAGGGGAATATTTGGATACTTTTTTCAGCCTTTAGCAGCCAAGGGTCAAGCATTTCTGAGGGATGGTAAAGCCCTGAAGAGTTTACTACATGGTATAAATTTGGAGAGACCAACCCTTCTGGTTACAGCAGATGTAGAGTCTCTTTACACTAACATTAAACAGAAGGATGCGTTGGACGCGATAAAGTGGTCACTACATAAGTATACTAATTTAAAACAGGAACAAATTGCTTTTTTGATCGAGGGGTTGAACATGGCTATGTCAAACAATTTGTTTTGTTATGGAGGTAATTTCTATAAACAAATAAAAGGGGTGGCTATGGGGGCTAGGTATGCCCCCAGTGTAGCTAACATATTTTTGAATAGATGGGAAAAAGAAGAAATCTTCACAGATGAGTGGCCCCAGTTAAAATTGTATCGGGGATACATTGACGATTTGTTTTTCATGTGGGAGGGATCGGTTGATGAGTTGCAAGAATTTATGACCCACACGAACAGCAATCGTTACAGAATCAAGCTTACCGGTAAATGGAGTTATGAGGAGATACAATATCTTAATTTAGAAATTTTTAAAAAGGCACCCAACTCTACACTAGAACCTTTTTCAAAGATATAGATAGAAACTGGTACATCTCCACCCAGAGCTGTCATCATCCGGGGTGGATCAAAGCCATACCTAAGGGACAATTTGCTCGTATAAGGAGAAATTGCGACTTGGATGAGGACTATTGGAAGCAGTCTGGAATCCTGTTAGATAGGTTTTTAGAAAAAGTATACAATCAGTCTGAGCTGCAAAAGATCAGATTGGAGGTATCCAATGTTAATCTTGTGACTAATAACAAAAAGAAGAAAGACAACCAATTTGATCTAGCCTTTGTCACCGGGTATAATGTAGATTATAAACAGATTGAAAAATCAGTTAAGAGGGGGGCAGGAGGCGGAGCCTAGCAGAGCAGACATGCATTGTTAGAGCTCCACACCGCTGAGGAGAGAAGAGAAGGACAAAGCGGAGCCTGCAGGCTCAAAAGGTATCCATTTGAACCTTTTTGCCCCTGGGAACAAACTGTGAAAGTTTGGGCAGGAAATATGGTACTGGGAGGAAACCGTGGCAGAAATAAAAATCACCTCACAAAGAGCTCACAGGCACTCACTGCAGCTGAAGCAGCTCCAGTCACCTCACAAGATACAGCATCAGGGCGCTCTCACAGACAGAAAATGTCACAGCAAGACTCTCCATTTGAGTCAGATACAGAACAAATCCTCTCACAAACTTCTCCACAAGCCTCCTCAGAATCCTCAGCAATATTATTACAATTTGAAAAGATGCTTCATAAGGCTTTAAAACAAACCTCAGACCAAATAACAAAAAGCCTAACCAAAGAAATAAGAGAGCTGGGAAACTGCACTGCAGCCTTAGAAATAAAAATGGATGAAATTGAAATTACAACCCAAGAAAATATAACAGAATTGGAACAATTAAAAGAAGAGAATTTATACTGCAAACTAAGCTCGAAGATTACGAAAATAGAGTCAGACGTTCAAACTTGCGCATAAGGGGAATACCTGAAACTGTGACAGACCTGCAATCTACTATTACTGCTCTATTACAAGAACTAAAACCAGATATCCCTATTGAACGTTTAGAACTGGACAGAGTACACAGAGCCCTCACAGCCAAAAAGAAAGATGGACCCCCACGTGATATAATCACAAAATGTCATTATTACAGAACGAAAGAACAAATACTAATTGCTGCAAGAGAAAAAAAGGAACTTAATTTTCAAGGACACAATTATCAAATTTTTGCTGACCTATCCCAACTTACTATTACTAAAAGACGATCCATGAAACCCCAACTAATGGAACTGCAACGCCACAACATTATGTATCAATGGGGCTTCCCCTTTTCAGTCAGATTTAACTACCAAGGTACAATTTACAGAAGCAGATCAGCAGATGAACTACAACAAACCCTTTTAAAATTAAATCTGACAGAACCCACAAGCAGCAACACTCCCACATGCAGAAGAATGGCATCATCTTCACCTTCAGGCAGCACCCAGAAAATTTCAGAACAAAATGGGAATCATCATTCTCACAAAAGAGGCCGTTATGCCACATCATCCATGGACCAAGAAGATTCAATGGACTGACATCCTAATTCCTGATATCTCTTCATTTATTATACTAAGAGATGGTTCTCTATAAAAAACCTGTATTTATAACTGAATGTAACTGCATTCTAATAGTCACACACTGTGTGGGATCATGTTACATTCCAGTTATATTTCTTATTACTTCTGATTCATATAGCCTTAGAATATATAAGTGAAATAAGGAAATTCTTGTTCAGTTATATATTATCAGGTAATAACAATAGATTTATTACTTTTTAGGACAAATATGTTCAATAATCCAGAAGTAATGGAAGCTTTTTCTTTCTTTTCTTAAAACAAATATATTATTACCTAACTAGTTCCTAGAACTATGTTTTTGTTTATTCTAATCTGAAGCAATACAACCTCAATTTTATGAGTTAACATATCTAAACAGTTACATATGAATAAAATATGTAATTGTTTACTCTAAAAGGGTTACAATCCCCAAATAATTCAAACTATCTTCATCAATACCAAAGTTATTAACAGTACCTTTCTAACTGAATTATTTAGCCTAGGGCAAGACTAACCATATACAACCACCCTGGAATAAATAATTTCAACAAAAACTATATTCTGCACTCCAATTAATGAAACATCATTTTGATGTCTTTTGACATAGCACTTCTCTCCTGTAAGCGGAAGATCCGTGTAACCCCATTAGCCCTCCTCATTCTCCCAACCATATTATGTGGGAGTGTGACGAAGGCACTTATTCCCCTGAGAGAGATATTTATTCTCTTTCACGGGTAAATTGTGATTACTTGCAAAAAATAATTTATACAATGTATCATCTAATCTCATATGTTTTTTGTTTACTCTTTACTCCAGAATTCACTGGTTTCTTTTCTATCTATTCATCTCTTCAGTCCACACAGGTTGATCTGCGCAGTCAGCTCTGCATAACAAAAAGTAAGTCAAAACTATTTGATCTATTGCCATGGCACCACTGAATATACTTTCCCTGAATGTTCAGGGAATAAATGTCCCTCAAAAAAGGACCAAAGCCTTCCGTACTTTCCATAACAAGAAGGCTCACATAGTATGCCTCCAAGAAACACACTTCACCAAAGATTCTACTCCAAAATATATTTCTCCTTTTTATCAACAAATTTACACGGCTTCTGCCTGTACCAAGCAAAGGGGAACTCTAATTGCATTTCACCGATCCACACCATTCACCTTATCATCAGAAATTAAAGACCCAGAAGGTAGATACCTGATACTCATGGGTTATATAATGGATACAGCAATCACAGTGATTTCCTACTACGCTCCTAACAAACAACCTACACCATTCCTCTCACATATATTACAAGTGATTAATACACACAAAATAGGAACAGTGATAATGTGCGGGGATTCGAACCAGGTCCTCCTCCCATTTCTAGATAAATCACCTTTTACACCATCCAAAATAACCTCTAGATTACCTTTTTCTCAACTTCTTTCCAAATACAATCTGGTAGATTCGTGGAGAGAAAGTAACCCAATGAAAAAGAAATTCACTTATTTCTCGCACCCTCATCAAACCTTCACCAGAATAGATCATATTTTTCTAACAATAGGAATGATACCAGAAATTATTGCATCAGATATAATTCCGATTCCGTGGTCTGACCATAATGCAGTATACACTACTATAGCCTCAGCCATACCAAAAGCGCATGACCCAACGTGGTACTTACTGGACATAATGCTCAAACACCCACTACATCAGATGGCCATTGAACAAGCTTTAAAGGAATACATATCAATTAATAATACAACAGACATCTCCCCAATAACACTGTGGGAAGCTCATAAGCCTGTCTTGTGTGGTACAATACAAAGACAAATGGCACTATTTAAACGGGAACGCAAAAATCTAGCAAAAAAACTAGAACTCAATTTTAATGCAGCCTACATATCATTTCAAGATAATCCATCTCAGAGTACAAAATCTCATCTGAAAAAATCTAGATTGGAATACGATCTATTTCTCACTGAGTCAGTTAATAAATCCCTCAAACGCTCCAAACACAATTTCTACATGAATACAAACAAACCAGGTACATATTTGGCTCGGGCATTAAATTCAACTAACAAATCTTTCAAACCAATACATTTGAAATTATCAAAAAATGTTTACACTTGTAATCCAGTTAAAATAGTCCATAAATTTCACTCACATCTCGCAACTTTATACAAGACAAGCAATGAATTTAATCCTACAGAGGCTGAATCCTTCTTCTCAAAAATAACCTTACCTGAGTTATCTCAGAATCAAAAAAGCAGTTTGGATGAGCCTATAACTATAGATGAAGTTGCTAACGCCATAAAAGACCTAAAACTTAACAAAAGACCAGGCCCAGACGGCTACTCGGCTTTATACTATAAAACATTCTCAGAAATACTTTCTCCCATTCTCACTGAAACTTTTAACAAACTTCTAGATGGACATCCTTTTCGGCAAGAAACACTAATGGCAATTGTTTGTATGATCCCAAAACCCCTTTCTGATGATACTTCCTGTGTGAATTATCGGCCTATCTCTCTGTTAAACCTCGATATTAAATTATTAGCAAAAATAATAGCAAAACGCCTCAATAGCATTATAGGAAAATTAATACATAGAGATCAAGTAGGCTTCATGCCAAATAGACAGGCAGGCGATAATATACGCAGGGCAGTGTTATTGGCACATATTGCTAAAAAACGGAAAATCCCTTTATGTTTTCTATCTCTCGATATTAAGAGGGCATTTGACACAGTATCCTGGCAATTTATGCAATATTCATTACAAAAATGGGGTTTTGGACCCCACTTTTTAACATGGATCAAAGCATTATATAATAAACCCAAAGCCTATATAAAATATGCTGGATACAAATCTGAAGCCTTTAATATCGAAAGAGGTACCCGACAGGGTTGCCCATTATCTCCCTTATTATTTGCCCTTATACTCGAACCCATGGCCCAATACATCAGAACAAACCAAACTATAACTGGCATTGAAGTAGGAGGTATTACACACAAATTATGTATATTTGCAGACGATATATTACTTTTTCTATCATCACCACAGGTCTCTGGTCCTAACTTAATACCAGCTCTTGATGGATTTGCAGCCCTATCCGGCCTTATGATTAATCCTAAGAAATGCCTAGTGCTTAATATTTCACTCACAAACATGGAATTGATCCCGGCTAGGGCTGCACTCCCATTCACATGGGCAGAAAAATCAATCCCATATCTTGGAATTCATTTAACAGCATCTCATTCTGACTTATTCTCAACCAATTATCCTCCTGTATTAAGACAGATCACAAATCTAATAAAACAATGGTCGCAACTTCCTTTATCCTGGATAGGGAAGATTAATGCAATCAAAATGACTATTCTACCCAAATTGCTTTATCTATTCAGAGTCCTCCCTATTCCAATTCCTTCCTATTTTTTGAGAATAGTACAAAAAAGAGCAACTTCGTTTATATGGGGCTCTTCTAAACCATGTATACCTATACACACACTACATCTTCCCAAAAATAAAGGAAGCCTGGGATACCCTAATTTTACTAACTACTACAGAGCAGCACATTTGGCCAGTCTGTCCAAGTACCATGCAAAACAGGAAATCCCATTATGGGTATTTATAGAGGCTTCAGAAAATGACCCTCTATTAATATCAAATTTATTATGGCTTGATCCTAAAGACCGCTTTAAAATTCATAATCCCATAACTAAACACTTCTTATCTCTCTGGGATAAACTAAAAACCAAATATCAGTTACAATCTCCACACAATCCTCTCCTCTCTTTTATCAGAAATCCGGCCTTTTATCCGACATGGATCTACCCAAACTCTTTTAAAGCTTGGACAACATCAGGCATTCAGACACTAAATGACTTCATAGCATCTAAATCATTCCTTTCATTCCCATCGCTTAGAGAAAAATATGATCTACCAAACTCTGAGATATTTAGATATCTCCAAATCAAAAATTTCTATACACCATTCCTAAAGGGGGATACACCATTATCCCAATTATCCATTTTTGAATCAATCTGTACAAAAGATCCATTTGCTAAAGGTACAATTTCATCACTTTATAATCAATTATATGGAGTAGCAAATCTTAATAGACCCTCTTACGTTCAGAGGTGGGAGGAGGACCTGGGACGAACTTTAGAAGACACGGACTGGTCTAACATATGGCTCACATCTAAGTCATCTTCACCCAACATCTTAGCACTGGAGACAAATTATAAAGTCCTAACTCGCTGGTACCTTGTACCCGCTAGAGTGGCAAAATATTCACCTAATACCTCAGCTCTTTGTTTTCGAGGATGCCCAGAAATAGGCACATATTTACACATATGGTGGACGTGCCCAGTAATCCAAACCTTCTGGAAGGAAGTCTTCGTGATTGCATCTAAAATATTTAAAAAAATAATACAACCAGATCCATATTTAACTTTACTTAATCTAAAACCGAAATGGTTAACACTCTCTCAATTCAAACTTATGATCCAACTAATAACGGCTGCAAAACAAACAGTGGCCAAGGCATGGAAATCTCCTACATTGGTACTAGCAGAAACAATTCACAGAATGAATAATACAATGTCCCATGCTAAGATGGTAGCCATCGATCAAATTCAAATTCCAAAATTTGAAAAACTTTGGCATCCTTGGATAAAACAACAGTTCCTGTCAAACTTCAATGACTCTGTCCTGTTGCCATGGTAACAGATTAAATGACTTACAGAGACACCCATTCTAAGGCTTCAAAGAGAACTAAAAAGAATAATAAACTGACGAGCGGGACAACCTTGTGGACCATACCTCTACCTTTCAACCCTTTTTCTTCTTTCTCTTTCCTTTTCTCCACCTTACGATTAAAGCTCATTATCAGAATTTATTTGACCTATATACACTCTACTTGTAAATAATATGTATAATAGGTATAAATCATTTAAATACCTACAAAAGTAACTAAGGAAATGATACATATATATCTTTAATTTAGGTTTACATGAACCCAATGTTTAATATTTGAAATTTCATGATGTTTACCTATATAAACCCTGCTGTAAAACAGTGAGCTTACTTTATAGATCCTTGTAAACTTACTTTATGTATCTTTATAACATTGTATACTCAATAAACTTCTTTTGACAAGAAAAATCAGTTAAGAAATATTGGCTCATACTCCTCAAAGATAGCACCTTAAATAAAATCTTACCAAAAAGGCCCTCATTTATATATAGGAAGGCACCAAGCCTAAGGAACATGATAGCGAAAAATATAGTAGAGCCCCCCCCAAGAACCACAAAAAAAACGTTTCTTAACACTATTGGTTTCTATAGATGTGGACAATGCAAATCATGTAGGGTAACCGCAGATAAAAAAAGAAAAACCGACATGTTTATGGGTGCCAATGGTAAAGAATATAAAATTGACAAGTTCATATCCTGTAATTCCAGATGTGTTGTATATCTTCTCACGTGCCCTTGTGGCCTATTATATGTGGGAAGAACTACAAGATGTCTGTATAAAAGAATAAACGAACATGTAACCAACATCAAAAATGGGTATAAAAAACATAGTGTCTCCAATCATTTTAGAACTCATCACCAAAAAAATCCATCTCTTTTAAAATTTTACGGTATAGACAACCATATTGGAGAGGGAGTGATATGATCACCCGGGTTTCGCAGGCAGAAACCCGGTGGATCTTTGAGCTGAGATGACTTGAACCTGCCCATATGAATATTGATATAGACCTAATTTGCTTTGTGACCGACTATTAAAAGGATTTTTCTAGGTTTGGTTTTCATCTCCTATAGATAAGTACTAATTGATTTGACAGACAGGCCCCATAATTGAGGGGTCAGTATTTTCTTCCTCTTTTTAGATATTTAGGCTACTTTCAATATCCATTATAAAAAGAAAGAAGATGTGAAGGGGTGAGTGGTGCTACCTATATGTCAAATAGTGCTCTACCAAATCACTCTATAGTGGCTAAGTATTAAAAGACGCAGTGTTATTGTGGAATAAATTATAACAAAACAGTTTCCATAAAGGTGATAGTGTAATATCTATCACACCTCACCTACCCCAGTAGGTGAGTACTAAAACCCTCTAGGTGTGGACACCAATCCTACACAGGAGAAGTTATCACCAAAAATGTAATGGCTTACAAATTAGTGTATAAAACATCCAGACATGAATATCATGATAGTATAGTGATCCTCTGCTTGTAACAGTGTGTATAGTGTCCAAGCCCAAAATACAGGATGTGAGTGAACCAAATCCAAATAAAAATGCAAAGAATCGCACCAAAAAACAAAAAAGTTATAAAAAATTGCACCAAAAATTGCACCAAAATGTAATTATCGCACCATATACAAAAACATATAAGTGTATAAATATAGTGTCCCAATCATAAAATCAAGGTGTATATAAACCCAAGATGCAAAAGAAAAACCAAAAAAATGCAAAAAAAAAATAAAAAAATCGCACCAAAAAAACAGAAAAATAATGCAAACATCGCACCAAAATTAAAAATTACACCAAGATGCAGTTTATCGCACCGTGTACATATAGGTGCATTCATCGCAATGAAGGTGACTGTTCGTGTTTAGAGGAATTGTAGCAGGTGACTTTAGTGATCACAGAATCTTGACAGGTGACTTGCGTGCTCCCCCTCAAGGGTCCCCGCTCACCAGATCCTACTACCCCTACAGGGGTAATGCGCATATAGCTCCTTAGGTTGGCAGGTAACCACTGGTGTCAGCCTTTGCAGTTCCTTGAGCAGCCTTGGGATATCCAGGTTGTGATAGATGTAGTTTCATAATATGGTTTCAGGTGAAGGTAGATAATAATACACCCCCTCTCCCTTAATAGCACCATAAACTTCATAAACACAAATCAGTTAATACAGAGACCAGGGTAAATATAGCAATATAAGATAAATTTGTACCATTAGTATATAATCTAATTGCTCTAGAATCTCCCTAGTGGCTAAGGATAAAATCTTAGGGATAAACTTAGTAAGAGAGCAAAGCTAGATATTACCCAGTAAAACGATCTGAATACCCATCAACCATTATTAATTACTCAAGCCCTTTAGCCCGTAAGGTGTGAAAAGTGACACAGAATAGGGTTAAGGATAAAATGAAAATAAAGGTAAACATAGAATTACGAATAAAGGAAAAAAATACCTATAGAGATATAAAAATAGAAATAAAAATAAAATAGATTGCCTAGTCCAAAAGGCAGCAAATACAAATAATT
The DNA here is from genome assembly GCF_042186555.1 of Aquarana catesbeiana. Taxonomy (NCBI): domain Eukaryota; kingdom Metazoa; phylum Chordata; class Amphibia; order Anura; family Ranidae; genus Aquarana; species Aquarana catesbeiana. Next base: position 167,944,214 of record NC_133327.1, on the reverse strand, counting down.
TCTTATTGAACTTGGCTCAACAATTAACTGGCATACCTCCAATTACCTGGTAACCCAGACCCTAAATAAAATCAGTTAATACACAGACCGGGGTAAATGTAGTAGTGAGAGATACATCTGTACCATTAGTATATAGTCTAATTGCTCCAGAGTCCCCCTAGTGGCTAAGGATACAATCTTAAGGATAAACTAAGAGCGCAAAGCCAGATATTACCCAGTAAAACTGTCTAGATACCCATCAACCTTCGCTGATTACTCAAACCGTTTGGCCCGTAGGTTGTACAAAGTGGCACAGAGTAGGGTTAAGGGTAAAATAAGGATGAAGGTAACCATATAATTAAAAATAAAGGTAAACGTACCTATAGAGATATAAGAATAATAGAAATACATATAAAAATAGAAATAAATCGCCTAATCCAAAAGGCAGCAAATATAAATAGTTCCCTATTGAACCTGGCTCAACAATTAGCTGGCATACCTGCAATTACGTGGTAGCCCAGACCCTAAAAAGAAGGAGGAGGATAAGGGTACCAGGGGGGCAGGCCATAAATTGTGGTAGAAATTTGGGAGTTAAAGGTAAAAATGTATATATGTATAAATTGTATAACTAAACCTCCTAACGTGTGTGCCCCAGCTAATACTCTGGAACCCACCCCACAAGGCATGGAATGCATGAAAAGAGGCATGGTGGTGGGCCCTCTATACAAACCCCACACTACAGCTTAGGGGGTAAGCCACATCTCAGACAGTACATGAGGGGTGTGGGATGGGCATCTGATCCTCCACCTACTTGGAAGAGTCCTCTGCACATACCTACATAATGTATTTACCGTGGCCCCCCCCAATTGGGGAGGGGCTCCACAAACAGCATAGTTAGCATAGGGGGGAGGTACAGAGGTATATACATAACTTCTAAAGTAGAAATCATACTACCATAAACCAGGATTAGGGATTGGCTATGAAGCAGTTGAGGTCTATGTCCAGGTTAAGGCCCTTTGGGGCAAGGGACCCCAACCGGTAGATCCAAGCTGTTTTGTTTTGAAATACTAGGGTGGTTTTATTTCCTCCTTGCCAGTGATCCTTGATGAGGTCAATATCATAAAATATTAACCCAGTGGGGGTCCCTTTGGTGTACCTCATCGAAGTGGCGTGATAGATTGTGTTTCGGGAAGCCCTTCCGTATGTTCCTGATATGCTCCCGTATACGTACACAAAGTGGGCGGGTGGTTCTGGCCACATACTGAAGGTGGCACGGGCATTCGATGATGTAGGTGACATGGGTGCTGTGACTTGTAATTAGTTCCCTTATCCGGTATTCTCTATGGTCAGTTTTTGACTTGAAAGATTCCCTTTTGCGAGGTTGTTTTTTACTCACTCTACATGCTAGACACCTCTGGCATTTATAGAAGCATTTCTGGAAAAATTTTAATTGTTTTAGGTGGGTTAGCTACATTATGGACTAAGTGGTTCCGAAGAGTAGGTGCTCTCCTATAAACAAACTTTGGCTTGTTGGGCAGTATTTGTGAGAGGACACGGTCCTCCTTCAATATAGGCCAATATTTTTTCAGGATGTGCTCAAAGGCCTTATATTGAGTATTAAACCTTGTTATAAAGGCCATCTCCATTTTGTTTTCTTTTCTAATTGATTTATTAAGGAGAGTATTTCTGTCCATGCTCACTATATTAAGCTTCAATTTTTCCAGATGTTCTCGCTTGTATCCTTTTTCAAGGAACCGCTCAATTAAAATTTCCTATACACAAGTATATCAGCCTGTAGTTGGAAGTCTTCTATTGTGTCACAATTTCTCCGCAACCTAAGCAGTTGGCCCTTGGGTATATTCCCTTTCCACTTCGGATGGTGGCAACTGGACATCGGGATGTACCCATTTCGATTGGTTGCCTTGAAGAAAGTCCTGGTGCATAATCTTTCCCCTCTTTTGAAGATCTCCAGATCCATATAATCGATCTTATAATTGCTCCATTTACCAGAAAAAGTAAGGCCATATCTATTGTCATTCAGACCATTAGGAAATTCCTCAAACGATTCAGCTATACCGTCCCATAGTATAATAAGGTCATCTATATACCTACGATACAACTTTATTGGGGAAGCTTCTTTGCATAAACGTACTCCTCCTCCCACATGTTCATAAGGAGGTTAGCTACGCTCGGAGCATAACGTGCCCCCCATCGCCACTCCTTTCGTTTGAAAGTAAAAATTATGGTCATACCAAAAATAGTTGCACCCCATAGTGAGCTGTAAGCCCTCAAGGATGTAGTTGATCTGCTCCTGGGTTCTGGCTGTATGTTCATGTAGGGCTTTCTCCACCCCTAACAGGCCATCCTTCTGGACTATACTTGTGTATAGGAAATTTACATCAATAGTGGCTAACAAGTAACCCTCAGTTCCACTTATCTGTTGGAGATCCCCTATAAGTTGTAAACTATCACATAGATAAGATCTCCCTTTTTGTACCAGTGGTTTGAGATATTTGTCAAGGTACTCCCCTAGTCTTGAGAATACTGAATTTATCCCACTGATAATTGGTCTTCCGAGTGGCTTATCTAGTCTTTTGTGGATCTTCGGGGTATAATAGATAACTGGGGTCTTCGTGGAATTAGATACCAGGTATTCAGCTTCCTTAGCATTCAATATTCCAATCTCCTTTCCTTTCTTTACAAAGGCTTTCAATTTGTTTTCATATGTCAATTTAGGGTTACCCTTAAGCTTTTTATAAGTGTGTTCCACCTTCAGTATGTTGTTCATTTCTTCTTCATAGTCACGTTTATTTAGAATTACCAGTCCCCCCCTTGTCTGCTGGGCGTATAACGACTTCTTTCCTCTTACCTAATTCTTTAATAGTCTTCCACACATTTTTAGTTTTTGTATTCTCTCTTGCAAGTTTGGCTAGGTCAGCTTCAACCATTTTTTTTAAAAGCTCCCATGCATTGATTCCCAGGTGTTTTCGGGTTGAATATGGATTTGTTTCTCAAATTGGTTTGTAAGTATGCTGACTCATCCCTTATTTTACTATCTTTATTTAATAAAAAATGTTTCTTTATATTGAGTTTTCTCATGAATTTTTGCAGGTCAATAAAGACCTCAAATTTATCCAGGGGTTTGTCTGGAGCATATTTCAATCCCAGGTCGAGCACTTTCATTTCTTCGTCAGTAAACATAATGTGGCTGAGATTATATATTCCCTTCCCTAATGCTCTCTTCGTCGTTTTCTTCCTCCCTCCTCTGCTTCCTCTTGTCTGTTTCTTCTTTCTTGGTTTCTCTGTATGGGTGCCATGTCTCTTCCTTGGTTCCTGTCCCAGTATGTCCTTGAATGGGGATATTCTCCATGATCCTGGGATCCATCCAGTCCTTGGGTATCCATCCCTCTGTGGTATCCACCTTGTGGGCCCCCTCTGTTCCCATTCGTTCCTCTCCATCCATAGCACCTGTAAGACATACGGGCTTTCCATCTCCCTGGTGGTCTGTCTCGTGGGCCCCCCCCCCGGGAAAAACCCTATGTTCTCTAAAATCTCTTCCATATTGGTGTCCTCTTTCGTCCCTAGGGTTTCTCCCATAATGGGGGTATGTATCATAATGGTTGCCCCTCCTCAATGGTGAGAAACTGTTGTATGTAGGTATATTGTACCTTGGTGACATGGGGACTCCCAATATCCATTGCTTTGTAATACCTCCTTTAAAGTTTTTAATGTTTTTTTATTTTTTTTATATTTTTTTATTTTTTTTATATTTTTTTAAATTTTATATATTTTTTTCATAATTTACATTCATTTTTTTCATGGTTCATATATATATATATATATATATATATATATATATATATATATTTTTTTTTTTTATTCATTTTTTTAATTTAAAAAAAAATAAACTTTATTTAATTTTTTATAAATTTTTCATATCTTTAATCTAAAAAAAATATATAGGTATTCAATCTTTATTTCTACTCTTTATTTTTCTATATATATATATATATATATATATATATATATATATATATATATATATATATATATATATAATCTTGGGGATCTAATAATTAAAATGATATAGGGTTAAGATTAACCATGCATAAGGTTATATATGTATGGTTAACATTTGCACATATATATTCCCTATAGTTTTTTTAGGATGTATATCGAGATTGGTTTTAGATATACGATTAGCAACATCTACAGGGGTATATATGTATATACATATACTGTCTATGGTCCATTGATGTGATGGACCTGGCTAGGAAAATGTTTTTATACATGTAATTTTTCTTTATTGATTTGAATTTGGTTATGAAAATGTGACGTTGTAAAGTTACAGCTGGGAAGGATGGCGGAGTCTGTGTCTCTGCAGGAATTCAGCTTGTGGCTTCGCAGACTAGAGGTTTTTTTCTCCTTTTAGTCAGCTGTTTTGTTTTTGACCAATCATGTTACAGGCAATACTACATAGGCTCCAGTAAAATGGCGCCTGAGCCTATTTCCTGAAGACGCGTGAAATATATTGAAAAAGGAGGCTCGATACACTGTCACGAGTCCTCTGTTCCTGGAACAGCTGGGACGCTAGCTGAGTCGTCTGATCAACACCTGTCATGGATCTGCCACCTAAGAGTTAACTTAGTCCAGGCTGATTTCAGTGATTGGCAACAGGCTGCCTTATTTAAACACCTCAGCAGCTCTGTGTCCTTGCTGTTTGATCTGCAGCTCCTTGTATGTGTTTCCTGAAGATGTGATATCTGCTCCTGTTTGACCCGGCTTGTTTTGAGACTGTTCCTGTTATCCGCCTGCACCTGACCCTTGGCTTGTTTGATGATTCCTTCTGCCTGCTCCTCTTGTACCTTTGTTGCCAGCCTGATTATCAACCTGGCCTGCCTGACATTCCAATACTCTCCTACAGTCTGCTATACTTACCTACTGCAGCCATCCAGCTTCAGTCCCAGTCTGCTTACCTGTCTGCTGATCCATGCAGTCTGCTCGCCTGTCTGCTGATCCATCCAGTCTGCTCACCTGCCTGCTAATCCATCCAGTCTGCTCACCTGCCTGCTGATCCATCCAGTCTGCTCACCTGCCTGCTGATCCATCCAGTCTGCTCACCTGTCTGCTGATCCATCAAGTTTGCTCACCTGTCTGCTGATCCATCCAGCCTGCTGGTCCTGTCTGCTGTGCCGGCCATCTGACCCATCTGCTGTTGATCCTGCCAGACACTCATACCATTCTGCACTCCCGTGCCACCTGTCTGCTCTACCAGGGGCCGCGAGTCAGATACGTAAGGAAGGCCTTCCTCTGCACTATCGGGCTCATCAGTCAGGTCCGTGAGAACTTGACAACACCCATAGAACGTAAGACACTGCTCGGTCTCTCCTTCTCAGCTGCAGCTTAGTTTTTTTCATCCTGTACCTGCACATTGTTTGGGAGCTTTTAGCTTGTTGAATAAAGACGTTTTTACACTATCCAAGCTTTCTGTGGCTTTATGGGGAGCCACTTTTTGCAGATTTAGTGGAAGCATTGAAATATTGAAGTATTCATTCATATCATATGATTCAGAGATAGAAGTCACATACAATATCTGCTGATTGGTGAATGGAGTTTTATATGCCAAGATTTGGGAAAGATTCCTTGTTGAAGACATATGGTCAATATGCCTGAGGGTCACTCTGTGGCCACTACCATCTGGTGAGCGCTTAGTTATACCACTTCGGGTGAAGCATGAAACAGAATGCATATGCACTTTATTAGGTGCTGATTGGATTACAAGAAGAATTTTTGTGTGTTCTTTTAATATCTGAGGACATTTTATTTGCTGCACTGATTTACTTTAATGCATTGTAGCATACAGTAAGTATTGGTTATGCATCATAGCATTTTTTTTTGCATTATATGGGTTCACATTATAACATATGGTATACATATTGGATTCACTTTATTGCAAAATAGCATATTGTTTATGCATTATAGCACTTTTTTTTGCATTATATGGGTACACATTATATATATGGTACAACATATTGGATTCACTTTATTGCAAAATAGCATATCTATTGTTCATACACTATAGCACCTTTTTTGCATTATTGGAATATATTGCACATTGATACATCCTGATCCTACATTACCCATTATCCTTGAGGTTGATGCTTCTGAGACTGGAGTTGGCACCCTTCTCTCTCAACATCCTACCTCTGAGAGCACTATGCATCCTTGTGGATACTTTTACAAGAAATTGTCACCTGCAGAATGCATTGATGAGATTGGGGACGGAGAGTTGTTAGCGATCATTTTAGCCCTTAAAGAATGGAGGCATCTCCTCGAAGGTACCACTGTGTCGGTTCTCATTCTGACTGACCATAAGAATCTCACATTCTTGTCTGAGGCTAAACGCCTCTCCCCCAGAAGGGCGCGATGGGCTCTTTTCTTATCAAGTTTCAATTCCATAGTCTCATTCTTACCGTTATCCGTACTAAGAATTTAATGGCTGATGCTTTTTTTGCGAAAGTTTTCCTCCACTTCCAAGATGAAATCAGTTCCTGTTCCTGTGATTCCTCCTGATCGTATTCTGGCTACAGTTCGTACCAGTCTCATTTCTCCTTTGAGTGACAGAATTCTTGCCGCTCAGATCCATGCTCCTCCTGAGAAACCCTGTGACTGCTGCTTTGTCCCTGTAAGTCTCTGTACTGCCATGCTCCAGACTTACCATTCTCCCAAGACTGCTAGTCACCCAGGGAAGAATCAACTCTTTTGGGCCATTTCCCAACAATTCTGGTGGCCTAGTCTATGTGCTGTACCAATGCATTGCTGTAGGAATGCTTTACCTTTGTCAGCTCTTTTCCTCTTGGTTTCCCTGCTGCTCCGGCCCTCCGGCTTGGGCCCTCTGTCTGTTCCATCACAGACTACACCATGCAGACATGCACACGCTTGTGGCTGCTCCCTTGCACCCACATGGACTCCTCGGGAAGGTGGAGCCCAGAACCTGGCCCTGACTCTGCAAAAAGCAAAGCATATACCTGCATAATCAGTGTGCTGGTCTTCCCCCAAAACCTAGTCCCAGGACTGGAAATTTAATCCCAACCGAATCACTGCAAAATCTCCAGGCTCCAGGTCCCAAACTGGATTTTACCAACAACCACAGAGGAAACTGAGAAAACAATTTCCTCCACATAAAACAAGCATCCTGGAGCCCCTCAACCTGCCTGTTCAACATACACCATGACAGGGAACCGTACTGTCACATATTACATATAAACATATATTAGGGATAGACCAATATAGTTTTTTTGGTACCGATACGATAGCTATATTTTGGCCACCTCTCCTGCTGATAGCAGCCTTGGGAGACTTACCATTCTCCCAAGGCTGCTAGTCACCCAGGAAAGAATCAACTCTTTTAGGCCATTTCCCAACAATTCTGGTGGCCTAAGTGCTGATGTAGCCTCCTTCGTAGCTGCTTGTAGCCCGTGTGTGCTCAGAGTAAGACACCACGACACCTTCCAGTGGACCTCCTACAACCCATACCAAATGAAGAGAGGCCTTGGACCCACCTACCTATGGATTTCATTGTGGAGTTACCCAACTCTCAGGGCAACACAGTTATCCCTATGGTGGTTGACCGGTTCTCGAAAATGTCTCATTGCATTCCATTTAAGAAGTTGCCCACATCTAAGAAACTGGCTTCCATTTTTGCTCGGGAGATCTTTCGCTTACATGGGCTACCCAAGGTGATCGTCTCGGACAGAGGTAGTCAGTTTGTGTCCCGGTTCTTGCAAGCCTTTTGTGCACAGTTGGTAATTCAGATTTCTTTCTCCTCTGCTTACAATAGTGCCATGAATTCTGCTTCCCAATTGTCCCAGTTTATGGAGAATAGGGATGAGCCGAACACCCCCCTGTTCGGTTCGCACCAGAACATGCGAACAGGAAAAAAGTTCGTTCGAACACGCGAACACCGTTAAAGTCTATGGGACACGAACATGAATAATCAAAAGTGCTAATTTTAAAGGCTAATATGCAAGTTATTGTCATAAAAAGTGTTTGGGGACCTGGGTCCTGCCCCAGGGGACATGGATCAATGCAAAAAAAAGTTTTAAAAACGGCCGTTTTTTCAGGAGCAGTGATTTTAATAATGCTTAAAGTCAAACAATAAAAGTGTAATATCCCTTTAAATTTCATACCTGGGGGGTGTCTATAGTATGCCTGTAAAGGGGTGCATGTTTCCTGTGTTTAGAACAGTCTGACAGCAAAATGACATTTTGAAGGAAAAAACTCATTTAAAACTACCCGCGGCTATTGCATTGCCGACAATACACATAGAAGTTCATTGATAAAAACGGCATGGGAATTCCCCAAAGGGGAACCCCGAACCAAAATTAAAAAAAAAAATGACGTGGGAGTCCCCCTAAATTCCATACCAGGCCCTTCAGGTCTGGTATGGATATTAAGGGGAACCCCGGCCAAAATTAAAAAAAAAAAATGACGTGGGGTTCCCCCTAAATTCCATACCAGACCCTTCAGATCTGGTATGGATTTTAAGGGGAACCCCGCGCCAAAAAAAAAAAAAAAACGGCGTGGGGTCCCCCCAAAAATCCATACCAGACCCTTATCCGAGCACGCAACCTGGCAGGCCACAGGAAAAGAGGGGGGGACGAGAGTGCGGCCCCCCCCCTCCTGAACCGTACCAGGCCACATGCCCTCAACATTGGGAGGGTGCTTTGGGGTAGCCCCCCAAAACACCTTGTCCCCATGTTGATGAGGACAAGGGCCTCATCCCCACAACCCTGGCCGGTGGTTGTGGGGGTCTGCGGGCGGGGGGCTTATCGGAATCTGGAAGCCCCCTTTAACAAGGGGACCCCCAGATCCCGGCCCCCCCCTGTGTGAAATGGTAAGGGGGTACAAAAGTACCCCTACCATTTCGCTAAAAAACTGTCAAAAATGTTAAAAATGACAAGAGACAGTTTTTGACAATTCCTTTATTTAAATACTTCTTCTTTCTTCTATCTTCCTTCATCTTCTGGTTCTTCTGGTTCTTCTGGCTCTTCTGGTTCTTCCTCTGGCGTTCTCGTCCAGCATCTCCTCCGCGGCGTCTTCTATCTTCTTCTCCTCGGGCCGCTCCGCACCCATGGCATGGGGGGGAGGCTCCCGCTCTTCTCTTCTTCTTCATCTTCTTCTCTTCTTCTCTTCTTCATTTTCTTCTCCGGGCCGCTCCGCATCCATGCTGGCATGGAGGGAGGCTCCCGCTGTGTGACGGCGCTCCTCGTCTGACAGTTCTTAAATAACGGGGGGCGGGGCCACCCGGTGACCCCGCCCCCCTCTGACGCACGGGACATGACGGGACTTCCCTGTGGCATTCCCCATGACGTCACAGGGAAGTCCCGTCAAGTCACCGTGCGTCAGAGGGGGGCGGGGTCACCGGGTGGCCCCTCCCCCCCGTTATTTAAGAACTGTCAGACGAGGAGCGCCGTCACACAGCGGGAGCCTCCCGCCATGCTAGCATGTGTGAGGAGCGGCCCGGAGAAGAAAATGAAGAAGAGAAGAAAAGAAGAAGAGAAGAAGATGAAGAAGAAGAGAAGAGCGGGAGCCTCCCCCCATGCCATGGGTGCGGAGCGGCCCGAGGAGAAGAAGATAGAAGACGCCGCGGAGGAGATGCTGGACGAGAACACCGGAGGAAGAACCAGAAGAGCCAGAAGAACCAGAAGAACCAGAAGATGAAGGAAGATAGAAGAAAGAAGAAGTATTTAAATAAAGGAATTGTCAAAAACTGTCTCTTGTCATTTTTAACATTTTTGACAGTTTTTTAGTGAAATGGTAGGGGTACTTTTGTACCCCCTTACCATTTCACACAGGGGGGGGCGGGATCTGGGGGTCCCCTTGTTAAAGGGGGCTTCCAGATTCCGATAAGCCCCCCGCCCACAGACCCCCACAACCACCGGCCAGGGTTGTGGGGATGAGGCCCTTGTCCTCATCAACATGGGGACAAGGTGTTTTGGGGGGCTACCCCAAAGCACCCTCCCAATGTTGAGGGCATGTGGCCTGGTACGGTTCAGGAGGGGGGGGCCGCGCTCTCGTCCCCCCTCTTTTCCTGCGGCCTGCCAGGTTGCGTGCTCGGATAAGGGTCTGGTATGGATTTTTGGGGGGACCCCACGCCGTTTTTTTTTTTTTTTTTTTTGGCGCGGGGTTCCCCTTAAAATCCATACCAGACCTGAAGGGTCTGGTATGGAATTTAGGGGGAACCCCACGTCATTTTTTTTTTTAAATTTTGGCCGGGGTTCCCCTTAATATCCATACCAGACTTGAAGGGCCTGGTATGGAATTTAGGGGGACTCCCACGTCATTTTTTTTTTTTAATTTTGGTTCGGGGTTCCCCTTTGGGGAATTCCCATGCCGTTTTTATCAATGAACTTCTATGTGTATTGTCGGCAATGCAATAGCCGCGGATAGTTTTAAATGAGTTTTTTCCTTCAAAATGTCATTTTGCTGTCAGACTGTTCTAAACACAGGAAACATGCGCCCCTTTACAGGCATACTATAGACACCCCCCAGGTACGAAATTTAAAGGGATATTACACTTTTATTTTTTGACTTTAAGCATTATTAAAATCACTGCTCCTGAAAAAACGTCCGTTTTTAAAACTTTTTTTTGCATTGATCCATGTCCCCTGGGGCAGGACTTGGGTCCCCAAACACTTTTTATGACAATAACTTGCATATTAGCCTTTAAAATTAGCACTTTTGATTTCTCCCATAGACTTTTAAAGGGTGTTCCGCGGCATTCGAATTTGCCGCGAACACCCCAAATTGTTCGCTGTTCGGCGAACTTGCGAACAGCCAATGTTCGAGTCGAACATGAGTTCGACTCGAACTCGAAGCTCATCCCTAATGGAGAACTATGGTTTCCAACCATCCATGTTTTCTGACTCATTTGCTCCTAAGAGCATTCCTGCATTAAAAGAACATCTCTTTGGTCTTCGTTCCACTTGCGTACAAGTCCAGGAGTCCTTGCGACTTGCCAATGATAGGTACATGCTGACCGCAGACGCCTGCCTGTGCCTTTATAACCAGGTTGGGGACAGGGTCTGGCTGTCATCTCGCAAGCTCTGACTCCATGTTCCCTCACTGAAGTTGGCACCTCGGTTTTTTGGCCCTTTCCATATTCTCTGCAGGATTAACCCAGTTTCTTCCTTAGAATATGCGTATCTCAAATGTATTTCATACCTCCTTATTAAAACCTTTGGTCACCAACCACGTCACCACCTTTGTGCCACATCCTCACCCAGTACAGGTTGAGAACCATGAGGAGTATGAAGTACAGTCCATTGTTGTCTCCCATAGGTTTTGTGGTCACATACAGTACCTGGTTCATTGGAAAGGGTACCTTCCGGAGAAACGCTCTTGGGTCTCATCCTCAGATGTACATGCCCCTGTCCTCTTCCATGCTTTTCATAGACATTTTCCCCTAAAACCTGGTGGTCCTCTAGTGGGGAGGGGTCGTTGAGGAGTGGGTACTGTGAGGGCTGGGATCAGCCCTTCCTCTTAGCTGTCAGTTAATTGCCAGCTTTCCACAGTGACTAACCTGGTGATGATATCTTACTAATCAGTCCTGCTGGCTACTTAAGCTGTTTAGTCCAGATCCTGTCTGCCTTTGCCTTGGTCAACATATCAAGAAACCCGCTCCTGTGTTCCTGTTAAGACTTGCCTGGCTGATGTCCCTTCTGGTTCCTGATCCTGCTTGCTGTTCCACTACGCTGATTCTCTGGTTTACGGATTTCCTAGCCTGTTCTGAAGTACACTGATCCCTGGCTCCCTGATGTCCTGGCTTGTCTGACTATGCATTCCGGTTACCAAACTCTGGCTATGTTTTGACTACGTTTGCCCTGGCATGGGTACTCCCCCCCCATCCATTACCAGGCCCTTTGGGTCTTGTATGGATAGTAAGGGCAACCTCGCACCCAAATGAAAAAAAGGAAAGGCGTAGGGCCCCCAGGCCCTATATACTCTGAACAGCCGTATACAGGCGGTGCAAACAAGACAGGGACTGTAGGTTTGTTGTTAAGTAGAATCTGTTTGTAATTTCAAACTGGTACATTTTTAAAGTGTAGCTCCAGCCAAAAAATCTGTTTTTAAGCTTTTTGGAAAACTAACTCATTGTCTTCAGGTAGCTTTAGGTGCACACTGTGCATAGGACGCAGTATACTAACTGTAAATACTGAAGCTGCTTGCCTGTGGTACTAATAGGAGCAGAACAACAGCAATTGTCTTCAGGTAGCTTTAGGTGCACACTGTGCAGAGGATGCACTACACTAACTGTAAATACTGCAGCTGCCTGTCTCTGGTACTAATAGGATCAGAAGAACACCTCCAATTTTCTTCAGGTAGCTTTAGGTGCACACTGTGCAGAGGACGCATTACACTAACTGTAAATACTGCAGCTGCCTGCAGTACTAGTAGGATCAGAAGAACACCTCCAATTTTCTTCAGGTAGCTTTAGGTGCACACTGTGCAGAGGACACAATACTCTAACTGTAAATACTGCAGCTGCCTGCCTGTGGTATTAGTAGGATCAGAACAACATCAATTGTCTTCAGGTAGCTTTAGGTGCACACTGTGCATAGGACGCAGTATACTAACTGTAAATACTGCAGCTGCTTGCCTGTGGTTTTAATAGGATCAGAACAACAGCAATTGTCTTCAGGTAGCTTTAAGTTCACACTGTGCAAAGGACGCACTACACTAACTGTAAATACTGCAGCTGCCTGCCTGTGGTATTAATATGATCAGAACAGCAATTGTCTTCACGTAGCTTTAGGTGCACACTGTGCAGAGGACACACTACACTAACTGTAAATACTGCGGCCCGGAGAAGAAAATGAAGAAGAGAAGAAGAGAAGAAGATGAAGAAGAAGAGAAGAGCGGGAGCCTCCCCCCATGCCATGGGTGCGGAGCGGCCCGAGGAGAAGAAGATAGAAGACGCCGCGGAGGAGATGCTGGACGAGAACGCCGGAGGAAGAACCAGAAGAGCCAGAAGAACCAGAAGAACCAGAAGATGAAGGAAGATAGAAGAAAGAAGAAGTATTTAAATAAAGGAATTGTCAAAAACTGTCTCTTGTCATTTTTAACATTTTTGACAGTTTTTTAGTGAAATGGTAGGGGTACTTTTGTACCCCCTTACCATTTCACACAGGGGGGGGGCGGGATCTGGGGGTCCCCTTGTTAAAGGGGGCTTCCAGATTCCGATAAGCCCCCCGCCCACATACCCCCACAACCACCGGCCAGGGTTGTGGGGATGAGGCCCTTGTCCTCATCAACATGGGGACAAGGTGTTTTGGGGGGCTACCCCAAAGCACCCTCCCAATGTTGAGGGCATGTGGCCTGGTACGGTTCAGGAGGGGGGGGCCGCACTCTCGTCCCCCCTCTTTTCCTGCGGCCTGCCAGGTTGCGTGCTCGGATAAGGGTCTGGTATGGATTTTTGGGGGGACCCCACGCCGTTTTTTTTTTTTTTTTTTGGCGCGGGGTTCCCCTTAAAATCCATACCAGACCTGAAGGGTCTGGTATGGAATTTAGGGGGAACCCCACGTCATTTTTTTTTTTAAATTTTGGCCGGGGTTCCCCTTAATATCCATACCAGACCTGAAGGGCCTGGTATGGAATTTAGGGGGACTCCCACGTCATTTTTTTTTTTAAATTTTGGTTCGGGGTTCCCCTTTGGGGAATTCCCATGCTGTTTTTATCAATGAACTTCTATGTGTATTGTCGGCAATGCAATAGCCGCGGATAGTTTTAAATGAGTTTTTTCCTTCAAAATGTCATTTTGCTGTCAGACTGTTCTAAACACAGGAAACATGCACCCCTTTACAGGCATACTATAGACACCCCCCAGGTATGAAATTTAAAGGGATATTACACTTTTATTGTTTGACTTTAAGCATTATTAAAATCACTGCTCCTGAAAAAACGTCCGTTTTTAAAACTTTTTTTTGCATTGATCCATGTCCCCTGGGGCAGGACCCAGGTCCCCAAACACTTTTTATGACAATAACTTGCATATTAGCCTTTAAAATTAGCACTTTTGATTTCTCCCATAGACTTTTAAAGGGTGTTCCGCGGCATTCGAATTTGCCGCGAACACCCCAAATTGTTCGCTGTTCGGCGAACTTGCGAACAGCCAATGTTCGAGTCAAACATGAGTTCGACTCGAACTCGAAGCTCATCCCTAATGGAGAACTATGGTTTCCAACCATCCATGTTTTCTGACTCATTTGCTCCTAAGAGCATTCCTGCATTAGAAGAACATCTCTTTGGTCTTCGTTCCACTTGCGTACAAGTCCAGGAGTCCTTGCGACTTGCCAATGATAGGTACATGCTGACCGCAGACGCCTGCCTGTGCCTTTATAACCAGGTTGGGGACAGGGTCTGGCTGTCATCTCGCAAGCTCTGACTCCATGTTCCCTCACTGAAGTTGGCACCTCGGTTTTTTGGCCCTTTCCATATTCTCTGCAGGATTAACCCAGTTTCTTCCTTAGAATATGCGTATCTCAAATGTATTTCATACCTCCTTATTAAAACCTTTGGTCACCAACCACGTCACCACCTTTGTGCCACATCCTCACCCAGTACAGGTTGAGAACCATGAGGAGTATGAAGTACAGTCCATTGTTGTCTCCCATAGGTTTTGTGGTCACATACAGTACCTGGTTCATTGGAATGGGTACCTTCCGGAGAAACGCTCTTGGGTCTCATCCTCAGATGTACATGCCCCTGTCCTCTTCCATGCTTTTCATAGACATTTTCCCCTAAAACCTGGTGGTCCTCTAGTGGGGAGGGGTCGTTGAGGAGTGGGTACTGTGAGGGCTGGGATCAGCCCTTCCTCTTAGCTGTCGGTTAATTGCCAGCTTTCCACAGTGACTAACCTGGTGATGATATCTTACTAATCAGTTCTGCTGGCTACTTAAGCTGTTTAGTCCAGATCCTGTCTGCCTTTGCCTTGGTCAACATATCAAGAAACCCGCTCCTGTGTTCCTGTTAAGACTTGCCTGGCTGACGTCCCTTCTGGTTCCTGATCCTGCTTGCTGTTCCACTACGCTGATTCTCTGGTTTACGGATTTCCTAGCCTGTTCTGAAGTACACTGATCCCTGGCTCCCTGATGTCCTGGCTTGTCTGACTATGCATTCCGGTTACCAAACTCTGGCTATGTTTTGACTACGTTTGCCCTGGCATGGGTACTCCCCCCCCGTCCATTACCAGGCCCTTTAGGTCTTGTATGGATAGTAAGGGCAACCTCGCACCCAAATGAAAAAAAGGAAAGGCGTAGGGCCCCCAGGCCCTATATACTCTGAACAGCCGTATACAGGCGGTGCAAACAAGACAGGGACTGTAGGTTTGTTGTTAAGTAGAATCTGTTTGTAATTTCAACCTGATACATTTTTAAAGTGTAGCTCCAGCCAAAAAATCTGTTTTTAAGCTTTTTGGAAAACTAACTCATTGTCTTCAGGTAGCTTTAGGTGCACACTGTGCATAGGACGCAGTATACTAACTGTAAATACTGAAGCTGCTTGCCTGTGGTACTAATAGGAGCAGAACAACAGCAATTGTCTTCAGGTAGCTTTAGGTGCACACTGTGCAGAGGATGCACTACACTAACTGTAAATACTGCAGCTGCCTGTCTCTGGTACTAATAGGATCAGAAGAACACCTCCAATTTTCTTCAGGTAGCTTTAGGTGCACACTGTGCAGAGGACGCATTACACTAACTGTAAATACTGCAGCTGCCTGCAGTACTAGTAGGATCAGAAGAACACCTCCAATTTTCATCAGGTAGCTTTAGGTGCACACTGTGCAGAGGACACAATACTCTAACTGTAAATACTGCAGCTGCCTGCCTGTGGTATTAGTAGGATCAGAACAACATCAATTGTCTTCAGGTAGCTTTAGGTGCACACTGTGCATAGGACGCAGTATACTAACTGTAAATACTGCAGCTGCTTGCCTGTGGTTTTAATAGGATCAGAACAACAGCAATTGTCTTCAGGTAGCTTTAAGTTCACACTGTGCAAAGGACGCACTACACTAACTGTAAATACTGCAGCTGCCTGCCTGTGGTATTAATATGATCAGAACAGCAATTGTCTTCACGTAGCTTTAGGTGCACACTGTGCAGAGGACACACTACACTAACTGTAAATACTGCAGCTGCCTGCCTGTGGTACTAATAGGATCAGAACAACAGCAATTGTCTTCAGGTAGCTTTAGGTGCACACTGTGCAGAGGATGCACTACACTAACTGTAAATACTGCAGCTGCCTGCCTGTGGTACCAATAGGATCAGAAGAACACCGCCAATTTTCTTCAGGTAGCTTTAGGTGCACACTGTGCAGAGGACGCACTACACTAACTGTAAATTCTGCAGCTGCTTGCCTGTGGTGTTAATAGGATCAGAACAACAGCAATTGTCCTTCAGGTAGCTTTAGGTTCACACTGTGCAGAGGACGCACTACACTAACTGAAAATACTGCAGCTGCCTGTCTGTGGTACTAATAGGATCAGAAGAACACCACCAATTTTCTTCAGGTAGCTTTAGGTGCACACTGTGCAGAGGACACAGTACACTAACTGTAAATACTGCAGCTGCCTGCCTGTGGTATTAATAGGATCAGAACAACAGCAATTGTCTTCAGGTAGCTTTAGGTGCACACTGTGCAGAGGATGCACTACACTAACTGTAAATACTGCAGCTGCCTGCCTGTGGTATTAATAGGATCAGAACAACAGTAATTGTCCTTCAGGTAGCTTTAGGTGCACACTGTGCAGAGGACACACTACACTAACTGTAAATACTGCAGCTGCCTGCCTGTGGTATTAATAGGATCAGAACAACAGTAATTGTCCTTCAGGTAGCTTTAGGTTCACACTGTGCAGAGGACGCACTACACTAACTGTAAATACTGCAGCTGCCTGTCTGTGGTACTAATAGGATCAGAAGAACACCATCAATTTTCTTCAGGTAGCTTTAGGTGCACACTGTGCAGAGGACACACTACACTAACTGTAAATACTGCAGCTGCCTGCCTGTGGTATTAATAGGATCAGAACAACAGCAATTGTCCTTCAGGTAGCTTTAGGTTCACACAGTGTAGAGGACACACTACACTAACTGTAAATACTGCAGCTGCCTGTCTGTGGTACTAATAGGATCAGAAGAACACCACCAATTTTCTTCAGGTAGCTTTAGGTGCACACTGTGCAGAGAACACAGTACACTAACTTTAAATACTGCAGCTGCCTGCCTGTGGTATTAATAGGATCAGAACAGCAATTGTCTTCAGGTAGCTTTAGGTGCACATGGTGCATAGGAGGCAGTACACTAACTGTAAATACTGCAGCTGCTTGCCTGTGGTACTAATAGGATCAGAACAACAGTAATTGTCCTTCAGGTAGCTTTAGGTGCACACTGTGCAGAGGACACACTACACTAACTGTAAATACTGCAGCTGCCTGCCTGTGGTATTAATAGGATCAGAACAACAGTAATTGTCCTTCAGGTAGCTTTAGGTTCACACTGTGCAGAGGACGCACTACACTAACTGTAAATGCTGCAGCTGCCTGTCTGTGGTACTAATAGGATCAGAAGAACACCATCAATTTTCTTCAGGTAGCTTTAGGTGCACACTGTGCAGAGGACACACTACACTAACTGTAAATACTGCAGCTGCCTGCCTGTGGTATTAATAGGATCAGAACAACAGCAATTGTCCTTCAGGTAGCTTTAGGTTCACACTGTGTAGAGGACACACTACACTAACTGTAAATACTGCAGCTGCCTGTCTGTGGTACTAATAGGATCAGAAGAACACCACCAATTTTCTTCAGGTAGCTTTAGGTGCACACTGTGCAGAGAACACAGTACACTAACTTTAAATACTGCAGCTGCCTGCCTGTGGTATTAATAGGATCAGAACAGCAATTGTCTTCAGGTAGCTTTAGGTGCACACGGTGCATAGGAGGCAGTACACTAACTGTAAATACTGCAGCTGCTTGCCTGTGGTACTAAAAGGATCAGAACAACAGCAATTGTCTTCAGGTAGCTTTAGGTGCACACTGTGCACAGGACACAGTACACTAACTTTAAATACTGCAGCTTCCTGCCTGGGGTATTAATAGGATCAGAACATCAGCAATTATCTTCAGGTAACTATAGGTGCACACTGCAGAGGACGCACTACACTAACTGTAAATACTGCAGGTGCCTGCCTGTGGTATTAATAGGATCAGAACAACAGTAATTGTCTTCAGGTAGCTTTAGGTGCACACTGTGCAGAGGATGCACTACACTAACTGTAAATACTGCCACGCAGGCGGCCTTATATAGTGCGGGGTGTGTATTAAATGCCCTGAGCCATAATTGGCCAAAGCCACCCTGGCTTTGGTCAATTACGGCTCTCTGTACAGACAGCGCTGTGATTGGCCAAGCATGAGGGTCATAGTGCATGCGTGGCCAATCATCAGCCAGCAATGCACTGCAATGCTGCAGTGAATTATGGGGTGTGACACGCCACTCGAATTTGGCGTGAACGGCCCATAACGTTCGCAATTCGACGAACGGTCAAACGGACGATGTTCGAATTGAACATGGGTTCAACTCGAACTCGAAGCTCATCCCTAGTGCTCATCAGTGAGTAGAGTCCACGTCAGTTATGTTGTTTAAGGGCTTGGTAGCCCACTTTTTAAAAAAAAAGAAAATGTCCAGCAAAACAAACCATTGTCCACGCAGGGGTTTCCAGCAACAACACAAAATATCATAAGTCTGATTCAGCCTCCTGGCCCTGTACCCTGTAATACAGTGTTGCTGTACGAATGCTTTACCTTTGTCAACTCTGCCTCATGGTTTCCCTGCTGCTCTGGCCCTCCGGCTTTGGGCCCCCTGTCTGTTCCATCACAGACTACACCATGCAGACATGCACATGCTTTTGGCTGCTCCCTTGAACCCACATGGACTCCTCAGGAAGGTGGAGCCCAGAACCTGGTCCTGACTCTGCAAAAAGCCCAGCATATACCTGCATAATCAGTGTGCTGGCTCCTCCCAAAGCCTAGTCCCAGGACTGGAAATTTAATCCCAACCGAATCACTGTGAAATCTCCAGGCCCCAGGTCCCAAACTGGATTTTACCAACCACGGAGGAAACTGAGAAAACAATTTCCTCCAAATAAAACAAGCATCCTGGAGCCCCTCAACCTGCCTGTTCGACATACACCATGACAGGGAACCGTACTGTCACATATTACATATACATATATATATTAGGGATGGACCAATATAGTTTTATTGGTACCGATACGATAGCTATATTTTGGCCACCTCTCCTGCCGATAGCCAATATTATTTGCCGATATTTTATACATTTAATCTTTTCAAAAATAACACCAATTTTATGCACAAATCTGGTATAAACTGAACATGTTAATGTTTATTAAAAATTAAACATTAAGGGCTCGTTCTTCACACCATACCTGCATGAAAACTGATGGAAGAAAAACAGTAAAACACACACAGATTTCAAAACTGACATCTCTGTCTGCAGTGCACCATGGTGTGATGATTTGAACAAGGTCTAAAAGTAAGCTGGGAAAAATAAAGTGCTTGAAAAACAATAACTGCTTAAATGGCTTCCCAAAACATAGAAAAAGTATAACTGTTACTGCAGTGCATCGCACTGCACTGATTAAATTTAAATCACTACTGCACAGGAATGAGCTCGCTGTTCAGGTCAACATAAGTTGAACTCGAACATTGGGTGTTCGCAGAACAGCTAACATTATGGGGCAATCGCGGGAAATTCGAGCACCGCAGAACTCCCCATAATGCACTGCGAAATTGCAGTGCATTGTGGTATGATGATTGGCCAAAGCATGCACCTGACCTGCATGCTTTGGCCAATCACAGAGCGCTCTGCTGAGAGACATAATTGGCCAAAGGCAGGTGCTTTTGGCCAATCAGGGGGACACGCCCCACACTATATAAGGCTGCTTACACAGCGGCTGTGTGTAGTGTTGTTGGCATGGTCAGAGAGATAGCTTGAGTTAGATTAAGCAGGCAGGTTATTCAGTTAGTGGCAGTGTATTTGATATATATATATATATATATATATATATATACAGTCAGTCTAATATATATATGTTAGAAGGCTGGCTGCAGGCTAACCTGAATTTGTAGGAGGAGTCTAAGGGCTATATATCCCTCCTCCTCCTCCATCAGATCCTTCGTCGGATCATTTCCGGGTTATCACCAAGGGTATATCCGGCATCACGAGGGGGCCGCCTGCCCGCTTCTCCCGGGGTTTCACACCGGGGGGGTGATTGGCTGCCCGCCCACCAGCTCCTCTCTCCCTGCATGGATACGGCAAGAGAGGGCTGTCCGCCTGCTCATGCCGGGGGGATGACCGCACGCTTCTTCACGGGGGGGTGAACGGCCGCCTGCCAGCTCCTCTTTCCCTGTGCAGATCCAGCATGAGGGGGCCGTCCGCCCGCTTCTCCCGGTGCTAACGCCGGGGGGATGTCCGACCGCCCGTCCACTTCTCCCGGTGCTCACGCTGGGGGATGTCCACCTGCCTGCTTCTCCCAGTGTCATGGAGGACCGCCTGCCATGGTTACATGCTCCATTCGGTGCTGCCTGCATTCCCCAGGTGCTCTCGATGGGGGACGGGGCGTCCATTCTCCCTAGTCAGGCAGCAATAGGGGGGCATCACAGAGAGGAAGCAGTTTTCATACTTGCCCTTACATTCATCCACTGAAACGTCTATAGTTTAGAATTACTGTCAGTAGATTTCATTGAATCATGTCCTGCCAGCCTGTCAAAGATGATGTTCAAAGGAGGGTCATGGATTTGGTACATGTTCTTTCCTGGGTTTTACTCAACTTGCAGTATGTGTTGGATATTTTCTGCTCATGCAAAATGGGTCCATATAGGCTCTGTCTCCAGAAAATATGTTTGAAGATCTTCTCACTGCCAACAGCTGGTCTAGAGATTACATATTTAAATTTTGTAAACTGTAATAACGGGGGCGTCCGTCCACCCACCTTCCCACTTCACCCAGGGCTCCATCCGCTTCTCCTGGTGCGCCGCCGGGGGGCCCTCCGTCCACACTCAGGGCTCACACCGGCATCATCAGAGGGAGGGCCGCCTGCTCACTTCTCCCCATGCTCACGTCTGTGACATGGGGGGTGCTCACTCCTTCCGCCCGCACCTTCCACTCACCAGGCAGCATGGGGGGGCATCCACCCCCCGCTTACTTCTTCCAAGTGCTCACGCCAGGCATCAGAGAGGAGGACGGGGGTTAGCTGTTTGTCCTGGCATTGATGGGGGGCTGCTTGCAGCACAGCAGGGGATGGGCAGTGCTTACCTAAGGTTCCACAATGAAATAAGTCCAAGCATACAGGAATATCAGGTCTTTGTGTGGCATAACCCAACTCCTTGTCTATGTTCACATGACATATTGACTTGTTTCTGTTTTAGTGGTTCTGTTGTGGCGGTTTCTGTCATAGCAGGTTCTGTCATTGTGGGTTCCGTCATGGCGGATTCGGTTGTAGTGGGTTCTGTCACAACAGCGCGGTCAAGCAGCGTGTTTTGTCATAGCAGTTTCTGTCATTAGCGTGTTTCTGTCATAGCAGTTCTGTCATTAGCGTGTTCTGTCATTAGCGTGTTCTGTCATTAGCATATTCTGTCATTAGCGTGTTTCTGTCATAGCAGTTCTGTCATAGCAGTTCTGTCATTAGCGTGTTCTGTCATTAGCGTGTTCTGTCATAGCGGTTTTTGTTGTTAGCGTGTTTCTGTCATAGCAGTTCTGTCATTAGCATGTTCTGTCATAGCGGTTTTTGTCATTAGCATGTTCTGTCAACAGCTCGGTCAAGCAGCGTGGTCTGTCCTAGCGGTTCTGTCAGCAGCGTGTTCTGTCATAAACGGGTCTGTCGTTAGCATGTGTATGTCATAGCGGGTCTGTCACTACTGTGTTCTGTCATAGCTTTTCGTTCGTAGCATTCTGTCGTAGTTTTACTTTTGCATAATTTTTCTGTCGTAGCATTTCATTCGTAGCACTTTCCTGTCGTAGCACTTTCCTGTCCTAGCACTTTCCTGTTGTAGCATTTTCCTGTTGTAGCATTTTCCTTTCATAACTTTTCATTCTTAGCATTCATTCATAGCATTTCATTCGTAGCATTTAATTTGTAGCATTTTTATTCGTAACTTTTTTCATTCATAGCTTTTCATTCGTAGCATTTTCCTGTTGTGGCATTTCTGTTAGCTAGTGCTCACATCCAGGATCTGTCACGTCTATGGATCCATACTGGCTGAGGTTTTGTTTTTAATTGATTAATTAATTTTAATTGTCGTCCCACAATCTTCTCACCTGCATAACATACATCATACGATGCACGCTCATTTCACGACACTTGTACGTCTACCCACCACGGTCTGTGGGTACACCAGCCCTGAAGGTTTCAGTCTTGCTACCTGTCTCTGTTTTTCTGTCGTAGTATTTTGTTCATAGCATTGTCTTGACGTAGCATTTTACTAGTAGCATTTCTGTTAGCTAGTGCTCACATCCAGGGTCTGTCACGTCTACGGATCCATACGGGCTGAGGTTTTGTTTTTAATTGATTGTCGTCCCACAATCTTCTCGCCCGTATACCATACATCACACATGCATGTTCACCATTACACCTTTACTACTACCCACCACGGTCTGTGGGTACCTCAGCCCTGAGTGTTCATTTTTAATTACCTGTCTTGGTGCTGCAGGTTGTTCGGGCTTGCTCACTGCATACACTAGGGGTGTGTCATCATTAGATTCACATTCACGCGCTGCTGCTCTTGTCATTCTGCACCTACATCCTCATACTTGTCAGGTACGTAGGGAGTTGTTGTTTCATGGTTTGTTGTCTGTTCTCATTTCTCTAGTTTGTGTTTCTTAGATCAGGGCATGAAAACTTTTTTTTCCCTTTTGCGATGAGCGACAGGCAGTGCTGACAGCTGTCTGGTATGAATCATGAGGGGGAACGCCGTGCCAAATTTTAAATAAAAAACCTGCATGGGTTCCTCTCCAAGGGAATACCAGGCCCTTAGGTCTGGTATAGATTTTAAGGGGAACCCCCTACGTCAAAAAACCGGCGTGGGGGTCCCCCAAAATCCATACCAGACCCTTATCCGAGCACGCAGCCCGGCCGGTCAGGAAAGGGGGTGGGGACGAGCGCGCACTCCCCCCTCCTAAACCGTACCAGGCCGCATGCCCTCAACATGG
This sequence comes from Aquarana catesbeiana, assembly GCF_042186555.1. Classification (NCBI taxonomy): domain Eukaryota; kingdom Metazoa; phylum Chordata; class Amphibia; order Anura; family Ranidae; genus Aquarana; species Aquarana catesbeiana. The sequence continues at coordinate 167,920,941 of NC_133327.1, read as the reverse complement.
GGGGTGGGCACTTTGGGGCAGGGGGGCACCCTGCGGCCCCCCCAACCCAAAGCACCTTGTCCCCATGTTGATGAGGACAAGGGCCTCCTCTTCCCGACAACCCTGGCCGTTGGTTGTCAGGGTCTGCGGGCGGAGGGCTTATCAGAATCCGGGAGCCCCCTTTAATAAGGGGTCCCCAGATTCCGGCCCCCCACCCTATGTGAATGAGTATGGTACCCCTACCCATTCACCTGGGGGAAAAAGTGTCAATAAAAAACACACTACACAGGTTTTTAAAGTAATTTATTAGGCAGCTCTAGGGGTCTTCTTCCGACTTTGGGGGGTTTTCTTCCAACTTTGGGGGGTCTTCTTCCGACTTCGGGGGTCTTCTTCCGACTTCTCCGCTTTCTCCAGCCTCTTCTCCCGGTGTCCGGTTCTTCTCCCACTCTTCGGCCTCTTCTCCCGGTATCCGGATCTTCTGCCGGGCTCCTCCGCTATCTTCTGCTCCTTTGCCGCTCTTTTGCTAGCGGTGGCCCGGTCTTCTCCGCCGTCTTGTTCTTCTCTTCTTCCGATGTTGACACGATGCTCTCTCCTGCTGTAATGCTGTGTGAGCGGTGCGCGATGACTTATATAGGCATGGGGCGTGGTCACCGGGTGATGTCACCCGGTGACCCCACCCCTTATGACGTCACAGTCCCATTATGCCCTGGGAATGTGATATAATAAGGGGGCGTCTGTCCCGGGGGGTCTGTACTAATGGAGGGGGGTCTGTCCTGGGGGGTCTGTACTAATGGAGGGAGGGGGCTGCCCTGGGGGGGTCTGTACTAATAAAGGGGGGTCTGTCCTGTGGTGGTCTGTACTTATGGAGGGGGGTCTGTCCTGAAGGTCTGTACTAATGAGGGGGGTCTGTCCTGGGGTTCTGTACTAATGGAGGGGAGTCTGTCCTGGGGGTCTGTACTAATGGAGGGGAGTCTGTCCTTGGGGTCTGTACTAATAGAGGGGGGTTTGTTCTGGGGGGTCTGTACTAATGGAGGGGGGTCTATCCTGGGGGAGTTTGCCCTAATGGAGGGGGGTCTGTCCTGGGGGGTCTGTACTAATGGAGGGGGGTCTGTCCTGGGGTGGTCTGTACTAATGGAGGGGGGTCTGTCCTGGGGGTCTGTACTAATGAAGGGGGGTCTGTCCTGGGGGTCTGTACTAATGTAGGGGGGTCTGTCCTTGGGGGTCTGTACTAATGGATGGGCGGTCTGTACTAATGGAGGGGGGTCTGTACTAATGAGGAGTCTGTCCTGGTGGGTCTGTGCTAATGGAGGGGTCTGTACAAATGGGGGGTCTGTACTAATGGGGGGGTCTGTCCTGGGGGTCTGTACGAATGGGGGGGTCTGTCCTGGGGAGGTCTGTACTAATAGGGGGGGGTCAGTCCTGGGGGTCTGTACTAATGGAGGGGGGTCTGTCCTGGGTGGTCTGTACTAATGGAGGGGGGTCTGTCCTGGGGGTCTGTACTAATGTAGGGGGGTCTGTCCTGGGGTGGTCTGTACTAATGGAGGGGGGTCTGTCCTGGGATGGTCTGTACTAATGGAGGTGGGGTCTGTCCTGGGGGGTCTGTACTAATGGAGGGCAGTCTGTCCTGGGGGTCTGTACTAATGGAGGGGGGTCTGTCCTGGGGTCTGTACTAATGGAGGGGGGTCTGTCCTGGGGGGTCTGTACTAATGGAGGGGGGTCTGTCCTGGGGGTCTGTACTAATGGAGGGGGGTCTGTCCTGGGGTGGTCTGTACTAATGGAGGGGGGGTCTGTCCTGGGATGGTCTGTACTAATGGAGGTGGGGTCTGTCCTGGGGGGTCTGTACTAATGGAGGGGGGTCTGTCCTGGGGGTCTGTACTAATGGAGGGGGGTCTGTCCTGGGGGTCTGTACTAATGGAGGGGGGGTCTGTCCTGGGGGGTCTGTACTAATGGGGGGTCTGTCCTGGGGGGTCTGTACTAATGGAGGGGGGTCTGTCCTGTGGTGGTCTGTACTTATGGAGGGGGGTCTGTCCTGAAGGTCTGTACTAATGAGGGGTGTCTGTCCTGGGGTTCTGTACTAATGGAGGGGAGTCTGTCCTGGGGGTCTGTACTTATGGAGGAGGGTCTGTCCTGGGGGTCTGTACTAATAGAGGGGGGTTTGTCCTGGGGGGTCTGTACTAATGGAGGGGGGTCTGTCCTGGGGGAGTTTGCCCTATTGGAGGGGGGTCTGTCCTGGGGGATCTGTACTAATGGAGGGGGGGTCTGTCCTAGGGTGGTCTGTACTAATGGAGGGGGGTCTGTCCTGGGGGTCTGTACTAATGGAGGGGGGTCTGTCCTGGGGGGTCTGTACTAATGGAGGGGGGGTCTGTCCTTGGGGGTCTGTACTAATGGATGGGCGGTCTGTCCTGGGGGGTCTGTACTAATGGAGGGGGTCTGTACTAATGGAGGGGGGTCTGTACTAATGGAGGGGGGTCTGTACTAATGGTGGGGGTCTGTCCTGGGGGGGTCTGTACTAATGGAGGGGGGTCTGTACTAATGAGGAGTCTGTCCTGGGGGGTCTGTACAAATGGGGGGTCTGTACTAATGGGGGGGTCTGTACTAATGGGGGGTGTCTGTCCTGGGGGTCTGTACGAATGGAGGGGTCTGTCCTGGGGAGGTCTGTACTAATAGGGGGGGTCAGTCCTGGGGGTCTGTACTAATGGAGGGGGGTCTGTCCTGGGGGGTCTGTACTAATGGAGGGGGGTCTGTCCTGGGGTGGTCTGTACTAATGGAGGGGGGGTCTGTCCTGGGATGGTCTGTACTAATGGAGGTGGGGTCTGTCCTGGGGGGTCTGTACTAATGGAGGGGGGTGTACTAATGGAGGGGGGTCTGTCCTGGGGGTCTGTACTAATGGAGGGGGGTCTGTCTTGGGGGGTTTGTACTAATGGAGGGGGGTCTGTCCTGGGGGGTCTGTACTAATGGAGGGTTGTCTGTACTAATGGAGGGGGGTCTGTCCTGGGGGGTCTGTACTAATGGAGGGGGGTCTGTACTAATGGAGGTGGGGTCTGTACTAATGGAGGGGTTCGGACTAATGGAGGGGGATCTGTACTAATGGGGGGTCTGTCCTGGGGGGTCTGTACTAATGGGGGTTCTGTTCTGGGGGTCTGTACTAATGGAGGGGGGTCTGTCCTGGGGTCTGTAATAAAGGAGGGGGGTTTGTCCTGGGGGGTCTGTACTAATGGAGGGGGAGGTCTGTCCTGGGGGTCTGTACTAATGAAGAAGGGTTTGTCCTGGGGGTCTGTACTAAGGGGGGGGTCTGTACTAATGGAGGGTGGTTTGTCCTGGGGGGTCTGTACTAATGGAGGGGGAGGTCTGTCCTGGGGGGTCAGTACTAATGGAGGGAGTGGTTTGTCCTGGGGGGTCTATACTGATGGAGGGGGGTCTGTACTGAGGGGGGTGTTCGACTCATTACTACTACTGCAGTGCAAAAATCTAGACAGTGGACACGACACACTGACACTACACTTTCTTCAATACACCCAGTTGAGTAGAACAATATTATAGTGCAGAAAACAAAACATTTCACCATATTTACCTGTTAAACGGGTTCTGTTTTTTTTTGTTTTTTTTTTTCATATATTGCTGACACTTCACTGAAAACACCCTCACTTGGTACAGATAAAGGAGGAGCAGAAAGGTATCTTCTAGCATAAGAGGCAAGTCTTTTGTAGCGTGCCTCATTTTCTTTCTACAACTGAAGAGCACCCCTTCTTCTGTCATAACTGGTTCCTTCAAATAGAGATGAAGTTCATCATCCAGGCTGATTATTGATATTATTGATGCACATTCAGAAGAATCCTCCGCATGAGGCTCCAATAACATGCTGAACATGGCATAAATTCGACCACTATGAAGATTGTCTTCTACTCGTTGTCTTTTTTAAAATTTTGTCTATTTTTGCAGCAGCCTGCTCTTCCACATTAGTAACATGCTCTTCCAAACTTGACCTTTCTGCAGGAACCTCCAGCAGCTTGTGTTGATATTCTGTCAGTCATTGTTTTTCCTTGGCTAATGCATCTGCAGAAGAAAAAGCATGTATCTTGTATCGAGGATCCAAAAGACATGCCAGCACAACATTTTTATTCTCTTCATGCTTTTAAAAGCGTTTGGTGAGGCTGTCCCTCATGACCTGCCTTAATGTTTTAATGCCACATGTGTAGGGTCCTTCATTCTCTTGAAGAAGCATCTTCAGCACTCTCACACATGGGATGGCAGATGACACAGAGGAGTTGTAATGACTCACCTCTAATGTCACTTCCCTATTGGGAGGAGGGTCTCAATGACATTGGCTACAATGTCCCACTGATCAGTAGGACAACTATTTTATCCTCCATGTTCACCTGAATAGATGTTCAGAGCTCTCTTCTGTTCCAGCAGTCTTTGCAGCATGTAAAGTGTTGAATTCCAACGTGTTGGAACAGCCTTAATTAGGCTCTTTTTGGGAAGGCCAAGGACGGCATGAATGCATCTCAGTTGCTGCTTGGCAAGGACTGAATAGTGACAATGGCCTGCACACCTCTTCAGCATGCCAATTATATCTATTAAAGCTCTTTGGCTTGAGAGACCATTATTTACCACAAGTTGCAGGGTGTGTGCCATGCAACTGAGGTTAGACACTTCAGCAAGCCTCATTCCTTTCACCATGTTTGCGCCGCTGTCATGCAGCACAAGCATCATTTGGTCTTTGTTTATTCCCCAGTCTTTAAGCATGCCTAGAAACATTTCTCTAATATACTCCTCAGTGTGGGATCCTTGCATCACCTTTGTGTTCAACACCAATTGCCTTTTTGTCCATCCGCTGTCAAAGAAGTGGTATGTAAGATTCATTAGTGACTCTGTTGGTCCTGACCAGCAGTCAGTCGTAAATGAGAGTGAGTTGCCAGCATGCTCTGGTTGCAGCATAGCCTTTACTTTCTCAAATACCTTTTGGTGAATCTTCCCAGCATTTTGGTTCGGTAATACTTTTCACTCTTCAGTGGGTACCTTGGCTCAGCTATGGACATCAACCGCTGAAACCCAGAGTCAGACACCATTGTAAATGGCTGGTTATCCGTAACCATCATCTCTGTGATTGCTGTGTCCAGCTGTTGGGATCTTCCATCCAAATTTAGCCATTTAGCTTTTTTCTGAAACATATCTTTTATTGTTGTTTGGTGGGACTGTGGTATTTCACTTTGTGATTCAGTTTGTTTTCTCTGTGCTTCATTATATAATTCAACAAAGCTTTGATGTATTTTTGGTTTTTGCAGTTGTTGATGCCATGCTCACATTGTGTGTGCATGTGTTGCACGCTGCTGCTTTTCCTGGAGATGGTTGAAAAGAGAAATAGTCCAAGACCACACTTTTGCTTTTTCTCTCTGCATCAATTTGCATTGAAATTTAAAACTGAAAGAGTAAGGTTAAAAATGCTGGCACCCTGCTGTGGGTGGGCTTGCTGGCTGACCCCCTGCTGTTTGTGGTCTTGCTGGCTGGCACCCTACTGTGGGTGGGCTGGCTGGCACCCTGCTGTGGGTGGCTTGCTGGCTAGACCCCTGCTGTGGGTGGCTTGCTGGCTGGCACCCTGCAGTGGGTGGGCTTGCTAGCTGGCACCCTGCTTTGGGTGGGCTGGCTGGCACCCTGCTGTGGGTGGCTGGCTAGCACCCTGCTGTGGGTGGCTTGCTGGCTGGCTGGCACCCTGCTGTGGGGGGGTGGGTGGCTTGCTGGCTGGCTGGCCCGGCTGGCTCCTTGCTGTGAGTGGCTGCTGGCTGGCCTGGCTGGCACCTTGCTGTGGGTGGTTGGTTTTTGCTGGCTGGCCTGGCACCTTGCTGTGGGTGGCTGTTGGCTGGCCTGGCTGGCACCTTGCTGTGGGTGGCTGGCTTCTGGCTAGCCTGGCACCTTGCTGTGGGTGGGTGGCTGCTGGCTGGCTGGCCTCAGTGGCCTGGCACCTTACTGTGGGTGGGTGGTTGGTTGCTGGCTGGCCAGCTGGCATGTCCGTCTGAGTGTTGAGGCGAGGGAGGCCTCGATAGGCCCAGTGCACGGAGGCGTAATGACGTTGTGTGTGTCCCGTGCACCCCTGCACTCTGGGTCTGCACTCTGCATGCTTCTGGACCCCAGAAAGATGGCCGCGGCAAGCAGAAACCAATATCAGCAATATCGGTCTAGTTTGCGACCGATAGCAATTTTCTTGAAAATGCTGCTATCGGCCTGCAAAAATCAGCCTTACCAATAATCGGGTGATCCCTAATATATATATATATATATAGAGAGAGAGAGAGAGAGAGAGAGAGAGTATATCAATAAAGTGAGTACACCCCTCACATTTTTGTAAATATTTTATTATATCTTTTCATGTGACAACACTGAAGAAATTAAACTTGCTACAATGTAGAGTAGTGAGTGTACAGCTTGTATAACACTGTAAATTTGCTGTCCCCTCAAAATAACCCCACACACAGTCATTAATTGTTGCCGCTGGCAACAAAAGCGAGTACACCCCTTAGTGAAAATGTCTAAATGGGGCCCAAAGTGTCAATATTTTGTGTGGCCACCATTATTTTCCAGCATTGGGCCCAATTAGCCATTTTCCCTCCCCGGTGTCATGTGACTTGTTACTCATCTTACAAGGTCTCAGGTGTGAATGGGGAGCGGGTGTGTTAAATTTGGTGTTATCGCTCTCACTCTCTCATACTGGTCACTGGAAGTTCAACATGGTACCTCATGGCAAAGAATTCTCTGAGGATCTGAAAAAAAGAATTGTTGCTCTACATAAAGATGGCCTAGGCTATACGAAGATTGCCAAGACCCTGAAACTGAGCTGCAGCACGGTGGCCAAGACCATACATCGGTTTAACAGGGCAGGTTCCACTCAGAACAGGCCTTGCCATGGTCGATCAGAACAGGCCTCGCCATGGTCGACCAAAGAAGTTGAGTGCACATGCTCAGCGTCATATCCAGAGGTTGTCTTTGGGAAATAGACGTATGAGTGCTTCCAGCATTGCTGCAGAGGTAAAGGGGTGGAGGGTCAGCCTGCCAGTGCTCAGACCATACTCTGCACACTGCATCAAATTGGTCTGCATGGCTGTCATCCCAGAAGGAAGCCTCTTCTAAAGATGGTGCACAAGAAAGTCCGCAAACAGTTTGCTGAAGATAAGCAGACTAAGGATATGGATTACCGTGTTCAAGATAAACTTATTTAGTTCAGATGGTGTCAAGCATGTGTGATGGCATCCAGGTGGGGAGTACAAAGACAAGTGCATCTTGTCTGCAGTCAAGCATGGTGGTGGGAGTGTCATGGTCTGGGGCTGCATGAGTGCTGCCGACACTGGGGAGCTACAGTTCATTGAGGGAACCATGAATGCCAACATATACTGTGACATACTGAAGCAGAGCATGATCCCCTCCCTTCAGAGACTGGGCTGCAGGGCAATATTCCAACATGATAATGACCCCAAACACACCTTCAAGACGACCACTGCCTTGCTAAAGCAGCTGAGGGTAAAGATGATGGCCTGGCCAAGCATTTCTTCAGACCTAAACCCTATTGAGCATCTGTGGGGCATCCTCAAATGGAAGGTAGAGGAGTGCAAGGTCTCTAACATCCACCAGCTCTGTGATGTCGTCAAGGAGGAGTGTAAGACGATTCCAGTAGCAACCTGTTAAGTTCTGGTGAACTCCATGCCCAGGAGGGTTAAGGTAGTGCTGGAAAATAATGGTGACCACACAAAATATTGAAATTTTGGGCCCAATTTGGACATTTTCACTTAGGGGTGTACTCACTTTTGTTGCCAGCGGTTTAGACATTAATGACTGTGTGTTGAGTTATTTTGAGGGGACAGCAAATTCACACTGTTATACAAGCTGTACACTCACTACTTTACATTGTAGCAAAGTGTCATTTCTTCAGTGTTGTCACATGAAAAGATATAATAAAATATTTACAAAAATGTGAGGGGTGTACTCACTTTTGTGATATATATATACACTGTATATTTGTCCACTGTACAGTAAATGCTAGCCCCTGTTCTGTTTACCCCTGTAATATACATATACTGTACACTATATACTCACTCCTGTCCAACTGTCCTCACCTCTCTGTGGAAGAACAGTGATTGCAGTGACCGTGAGGAAGCCTGGTCCCCCCCCCCCCCGCAACTGTCCCTCTCACTAATTAATCTTTACCAATCTCTTACTCCTATTGACTGACCTTGATGCTGCTCAGTCTTGTATCCGCTTTGATTGTTAAGGAGAGATGAGACAGATTTGTGTCTACAGTGCAGCCAGGTGTGGAGCACTGTGATCTGGAGCAGATTTGAGTACTGTGTGTCCCCCACTCAGAATGATATGGCACCACCTCAAGAGTCAGCAGCAGGTAGGCACTGTGATCCGGAGCAGATTTGAGTACTGTGTCCCCCACTCAGAATGATATGGCACCACCTCAAGAGTCAGCAGCAGGTAGTCATAGGTACAGCTGAAGTGGCTCAGATTTGTAACCTCCATGTGGGCAGTGTGGGTCAGCACACAGTAGGCCTCCCTTTTCACGGGGCCCATGAGCTTTTCACATGCTGCACACATGAATGATAAACAACTGGGTTGCAGTTGTGCAAGACTGAAGGTAAGGCTAGAGTTCAGCTTTAAGCATTTACTGAAAAAATGACCCTTTAGGAATACTTGAATGACAATGAGAAACAATCCTCTGAAGAATGTCCTAGTGGTTGGTGCTGTGTGAAGTCTAAAGGAGGCTTTTGACAAGCAGGAGATAAGCAAGATGGAATGATATGCTACCCCACATCTTATTGCCTCCCTTCTTTTATGCACCATGTGTGGGAGATATTGACAAGTCCTCTTTAATAAAGCTGTAGCGATTTTATCTTTTAATGTTATGAAATCAGTAGCTGCTTACACAATAGGATGTAATCCATTTTAACATCACTTTGGCACAGTGGACAATGGATGGGGTTGCTTCCCATTGAACATCTAATTATCACCATGCCATTTGCAAAGTAGACAAGCCATCAGTGTCACATACTCAGAAAAGGAAAAGAAAATGGACTTGACAATTTTGTCAGAACAATTACAGCAACAATTTGATACATTTTAGTTTCCGTGTTTGATTTAATTTGGATTACTCAAAGTTCTTCCACTGATGGAGAGAATAATGAATAGCTCAGCATTGGATTTTTCTGCCTTTGTTCCATTTGTGTTTTAATACACTTACAAACATTGTTTCCTAGTGAAAATAACACAGACAGACTAGCAGAATAGCTGTGCTCTGTGAATAGAGCTTTCTGAATTTCAGCTAAGAAAAAGAAAAGCTGAAATTATACACAAAGTCTCACATAATAGGGAGACAAGTTTCTTTCCATTTTTAAAAGTAATCACAAGGAGAACAAAAATATACTATGTGGGAGTTACCCACTGCTGACAAAATGAAGAAATTTGTCACACGATGCTTATTACAGAAGACGTCATATGAGGTTGACTTAACATATTTCACTTGTGAACTAGATTACTAATAATAAGAGGGTTCTATAAAATATAACCTTAATCCTAGTCATTCAGACACCCCCTTGAAAATAACATATAATGGGGGGGCAGGAGGCGGAGCCTAGCGGAGCAGACATGCATTGTTAGAGCTCCACACCGCTGAGGAGAGAAGAGAAGGACAAAGCGGAGCCTGCAGGCTCAAAAGGTATCCATTTAAACCTTTTTGCCCCAGGGAACAAACTGTGAAAGTTTGGGCAGGAAATATGGTACTGGGAGGAAACCGTGGCAGAAATAAAAATCACCTCACAAAGAGCTCACAGGCACTCACTGCAGCTGAAGCAGCTCCAGTCACCTCACAAGATACAGCACCAGGGCGCTCTCACAGACAGAAAATGTCACAGCAAGACTCTCCATTTGAGTCAGATACAGAACAAATCCTCTCACAAACTTCTCCACAAGCCTCCTCAGCATCCCCATTAATATTATTACAATTTGAAAAGATGCTTCATAAGGCTTTAAAACAAACCTCAGACCAAATAACAAAAAGCCTAACCAAAGAAATAAGAGAGCTGGGAAACCGCACCGCAGCCTTAGAAATAAAAATGGATGAAATTGAAATTACAACCCAAGAAAATATAACAGAATTGGAACAATTAAAAAAGAGAATTTAATACTTCAAACTAAGCTCGAAGATTACGAAAATAGAGCCAGACGTTCAAACTTGCGCATAAGGGGAATACCTGAAACTGTGACAGACCTGCAATCTACTATTACTGCTCTATTACAAGAACTAAAGCCAGATATCCCTATTGAACGTTTAGAACTGGACAGAGTACACAGAGCCCTCACAGCCAAAAAGAAAGATGAACCCCCACGTGATATAATCACAAAATTTCATTATTACAGAACGAAAGAACAAATACTAATTGCTGCAAGAGAAAAAAAGGAACTTAATTTTCAAGGACACAATTATCTAATTTTTGCTGACCTATCCCAACTTACTATTACTAAAAGACGATCCATGAAACCCCAACTAATGGAACTGCAACGCCACAACATTATGTATCAATGGGGCTTCCCCTTTTCAGTCAGATTTAACTACCAAGGTACAATTTACAGAAGCAGATCAGCAGATGAACTACAACAAACCCTTTTAAAATTAAATCTGACAGAACCCACAAGCAGCAACACTCCCACATGCAGAAGAATGGCATCATCTTCACCTTCAGGCAGCACCCAGAAAATTTCAGAACAAAATGGGAATCATCATTCTCACAAAAGAGGCCGTTATGCCACATCATCCATGGACCAAGAAGATTCAATGGACTGACATCCTAATTCCTGATATCTCTTCATTTATTATACTAAGAGATGGTTCTCTATAAAAAAAACCTATATTTATAACTGAATGTAACTGCATTCTGATAGTCACACACTGTGTGGGATCATGTTACATTCCAGTTATATTTCTTATTACTTCTGATTCATATAGCCTTAGAATATATAAGTGAAATAAGGAAATTCTTGTTCAGTTATATATTATCAGGTAATAACAATAGATTTATTACTTTTTAGGACAAATATGTTCAATAATCCAGAAGTAATGGAAGCTTTTTCTTTCTTTTCTTAAAACAAATATATTATTACCTAACTAGTTCCTAGAATTATGTTTTTGTTTATTCTAATCTGAAGCAATACAACCTCAATTTTATGAGTTAACATATCTAAACAGTTACATATGAATAAAATATGTAATTGTTTACTCTAAAAGGGTTAAAATCCCCAAATAATTCAAACTATCTTCATCAATACCAAAGTTATTAACAGTACCTTTCTAACTGAATTATTTAGCCTAGGGCAAGACTAACCATATACAACCACCCTGGAATAAATAATTTAAACAAAAACTATATTCTGCACTCCAATTAATGAAACATCATTTTGATGTCTTTTGACATAGCACTTCTCTCCTGTAAGCGGAAGATCCGTGTACCCCCATTAGCCCTCCTCATTCTCCCAACCATATTATGTGGGAGTGTGACGAAGGCACTTATTCCCCTGAGAGAGATATTTATTCTCTTTCACGGGTAAATTGTGATTACTTGCAAAAAATAATTTATACAATGTATCATCTAATCTCATATGTTTTTTGTTTACTCTTTACTCCAGAATTCACTGGTTTCTTTTCTATCTATTCATCTCTTCAGTCCACACAGGTTGATCTGCGCAGTCAGCTCTGCATAACAAAAAGTAAGTCAAAACTATTTGATCTATTGCCATGGCACCACTGAATATACTTTCCCTGAATGTTCAGGGAATAAATGTCCCTCAAAAAAGGACCAAAGCCTTCCGTACTTTCCATAACAAAAAGGCTCACATAGTATGCCTCCAAGAAACACACTTCACCAAAGATTCTACTCCAAAATATATTTCTCCTTTTTATCAACAAATTTACACGGCTTCTGCCTGTACCAAGCAAAGGGGAACTCTAATTGCATTTCACCGATCCACACCATTCACCTTATCATCAGAAATTAAAGACCCAGAAGGTAGATACCTGATACTCATGGGTTATATAATGGATACAGCAATCACGGTGATTTCCTACTACGCTCCTAACAAACAACCTACACCATTCCTCTCACATATATTACAAGTGATTAATACACACAAAATAGGAACAGTGATAATGTGTGGGGATTCGAACCAGGTCCTCCTCCCATTTCTAGATAAATCACCTTTTACACCATCCAAAATAACCTCTAGATTACCTTTTTCTCAACTTCTTTCCAAATACAATCTGGTAGATTCGTGGAGAGAAAGTAACCCAATGAAAAAGAAATTCACTTATTTCTCGCACCCTCATCAAACCTTCACCAGAATAGATCATATATTTCTAACAATAGGAATGATACCAGAAATTATTGCATCAGATATAATTCCGATTCCGTGGTCTGACCATAATGCAGTATACACTACTATAGCCTCAGCCATACCAAAAGCGCATGACCCAACGTGGTACTTACCGGACATAATGCTCAAACACCCACTACATCAGATGGCCATTGAACAAGCTTTAAAGGAATACATATCAATTAATAATACAACAGACATCTCCCCAATAACACTGTGGGAAGCTCATAAGCCTGTCTTGCGTGGTACAATACAAAGACAAATGGCACTATTTAAACGGGAACGCAAAAATCTAGCAAAAAAACTAGAACTCAATTTTAATGCAGCCTACATATCATTTCAAGATAATCCATCTCAGAGTACAAAATCTCATCTGGAAAAATCTAGATTGGAATACGATCTATTTCTCACTGAGTCAGTTGATAAATCCCTCAAACGCTCCAAACACAATTTCTACATGAATACAAACAAACCAGGTACATATTTGGCTCGGGCATTAAATTCAACTAACAAATCTTTCAAACCAATACGTTTGAAATTATCAAAAAATGTTTACACTTGTAATCCAGTTAAAATAGTCCATAAATTTCACTCACATCTCGCAACTTTATACAAGACAAACAATGAATTTAATCCTACAGAGGCTGAATCCTTCTTCTCAAAAATAACCTTACCTGAGTTATCTCAGAATCAAAAAAGCAGTTTGGATGAGCCTATAACTATAGATGAAGTTGCTAATGCCATAAAAGACCTAAAACTTAACAAAAGACCAGGCCCAGACGGCTACTCGGCTTTATACTATAAAACATTCTCAGAAATACTCTCTCCCATTCTCACTGAAACTTTTAACAAACTCCTAGATGGACATTCTTTTCGGCAAGAAACACTAATGGCAATTGTTTGTATGATCCCAAAACCCCTTTCTGATGATACTTCCTGTGTGAATTATCGGCCTATCTCTCTGTTAAACCTCGATATTAAATTATTAGCAAAAATAATAGCAAAACGCCTCAATAGCATTATAGGAAAATTAATACATAGAGATCAAGTAGGCTTCATGCCAAATAGACAGGCAGGCGATAATATACGCAGGGCAGTGTTATTGGCACATATTGCTAAAAAACGGAAAATCCCTTTATGTTTTCTATCTCTCGATATTAAGAGGGCATTTGACACAGTATCCTGGCAATATATGCAATATTCATTACAAAAATGGGGTTTTGGACCCCACTTTTTAACATGGATCAAAGCATTATATAATAAACCCAAAGCCTATATAAAATATGCTGGATACAAATCTGAAGCCTTTAATATCGAAAGAGGTACCCGACAGGGTTGCCCATTATCTCCCTTATTATTTGCCCTTATACTCGAACCCATGGCCCAATACATCAGAACAAACCAAACTATAACTGGCATTGAAGTAGGAGGTATTACACACAAATTATGTACAGGGGGTCCCCGGGTTACAAACAAGATAGGGACTATAGGTTTGTTCTTAAGTTGAATCTGTTTGTAAGTCGGAACAGGTAAATTTTTTAAGTGTAGCTCCAGCCAAAAAATCTATTTTTAAGTTTTGTAGATAGCATAAGGAAGGGTTATCACCCCTGTAACATTTGTTTTGCTGTCTGTGCCCCTGTTCAGAAGATTTCACCTCACTTTCTGTCCCAATGACAATTGGATTTTGAAAATTTGGGGTTATTAGGGAAATAAGGATAGGTGATAAAGCATCAGTGGAGACACCTTTTTCCCATATTAACTCTTACAGGAGTGAATTTCCCTTCCTAGGGGTAGATTTCCTCTCACTTCCTGTTGTCTCCCTCCGTTTGTAAGTAGGAGTCGTTTGTAAGTCGGATGTTTGTAAGTAGGGGACCCCCTGTATATTTGCAGACGATATATTACTTTTTCTATCATCACCACAGGTCTCTGGTCCTAACTTAATACCAGCTCTTGATGGATTTGCAGCCCTATCCGGCCTTATGATTAATCCTAAGAAATGCCTAGTGCTTAATATTTCACTCACAAACATGGAATTGATCCCGGCTAGGGCTGCACTCCCATTCACATGGGCAGAAAAATCAATCCCATATCTTGGAATTCATTTAACAGCATCTCATTCTGACTTATTCTCAACCAATTATCCTCCTGTATTAAGACAGATCACAAATCTAATAAAACAATGGTCACAACTTCCTTTATCCTGGATAGGGAAGATTAATGCAATCAAAATGACTATTCTACCCAAATTGCTTTATCTATTCAGAGTCCTCCCTATTCCAATTCCTTCCTATTTTTTGAGAATAGTACAAAAAAGAGCAACTTCTTTTATATGGGGCTCTTCTAAACCACGTATACCTATACACACACTACATCTTCCCAAAAATAAAGGAGGCCTGGGATACCCTAATTTTACTAACTACTACAGAGCAGCACATTTGGCCAGTCTGTCCAAATACCATGCAAAACAGGAAATCCCATTATGGGTATTTATAGAGGCTTCAGAAAATGACCCTCTATTAATATCAAATTTATTATGGCTTGATCCTAAAGACCGCTTTAAAATTCATAATCCCATAACTAAACACTTCTTATCTCTCTGGGATAAACTAAAAAGCAAATATCAGTTACAATCTCCACACAATCCTCTCCTTTCTTTTATCAGAAATCCGGCCTTTTATCTGGCATGGATCTACCCAAATTCTTTTAAAGCTTGGACAACATCAGGCATTCAGACACTAAATGACTTCATAGCATCTAAATCATTCCTTACATTCCCATCGCTTAGAGAAAAATATGATCTACCAAACTCTGAGATATTTAGATATCTCCAAATCAAAAATTTCTATACACCATTCCTAAAGGGGGATACACCATTATCCCAATTATCCATTTTTGAATCAATCTGTACAAAAGATCCATTTGCTAAAGGTACAATTTCATCACTTTATAATCAATTATATGGAGTAGCAAATCTTAATAGACCCTCTTACGTTCAGAGGTGGGAGGAGGACCTGGGACGAACTTTAGAAGACACGGACTGGTCTAACATATGGCTCACATCTAAGTCATCTTCACCCAACATCTTAGCACTGGAGACAAATTATAAAGTCCTAACTCGCTGGTACCTTGTACCCGCTAGAGTGGCAAAATATTCACCTAATACCTCAGCTCTTTGTTTTCGAGGATGCCCAGAAATAGGCACATATTTACACATATGGTGGACGTGCCCAGTAATCCAAACCTTCTGGAAGGAAGTCTTCGTGATTGCATCTAAAATATTTAAAAAAATAATACAACCAGATCCATATTTAACCTTACTTAATCTAAAACCGGAATGGTTAACACTCTCTCAATTCAAACTTATGATCCAACTAATAACGGCTGCAAAACAAACAGTGGCCAAGGCATGGAAATCTCCTACATTGGTACTAGCAGAAACAATTCACAGAATGAATAATACAATGTCCCATGCTAAGATGGTAGCCATCGATCAAAATCAAATTCCAAAATTTGAAAAACTTTGGCATCCTTGGATAAAACAACAGTTCCTGTCAAACTTCAATGACTCTGTCCTATTGCCATGGTAACAGATTAAATGACTTACAGAGACACCCATTCTAAGGCTTCAAAGAGAACTAAAAAGAATAATAAACTGACGAGCGGGACAACCTTGTGGACCATACCTCTACCTTTCAACCCTTTTTCTTCTTTCTCTTTCCTTTTCTCCACCTTACGATTAAAGCTCATTATCAGAATTTATTTGACCTATATACACTCTACTTGTAAACAATATGTATAGTAGGTATAAATCATTTAAATACCTACAAAAGTAACTAAGGAAATGATATATATCTTTAATTTAGGTTTACGTGAACCCAATGTTTAATATTTGAAATTTCATGATATTTACCTATATAAACCCTACTGTAAAACAATGAGCTTACTTTATAGATCCTTGTAAACTTACTTTATGTATCTTTATAACATTGTATACTCAATAAACTTCTTTTGACAAGAAAATAACATATAATGCCCTGCATACACAGTCGGATTTTCCGATGGAAAAAGTGCGATCGGATTGTGTTGTCAAAAATTCTGATCGTGTGTGCGGCTCCATCTGACTTTTTCCGTCTGAATTTCCGACACACACAGTTTGAGAGCAGGATATAAAATATTCCGACAACAAAATCCGATTGTTTAAATTCCGATCGTCTGTACACAAATCCGACGCACAAAGTGCCACGCATGCTCAGAATAAATTAAGAGACAAAAGCTATTGGCTACTGCCCCATTTATAGTCCCGACGTACGTGTTTTATGTCACCGCGTTCAGAACGATCGGATTTTCCGACAACTTTGTTCGACCATGTGCATGCAGGACAAGTTTGGCCCAAAATCCATCGGAAAAAATCTGATGGATTTTGTTGTCTGAATGTCCGATCAATGTCCGATCACGTGTACAGGGCATAAGGATTTCACCTACACTAGCTGCTGGTATCAGCCTGTCATTATTTCTGATCACATAGAATGGATTTTGCCTAGGCTGAGATGATGCCATTAGTCTACTACAGGCAGGAGGAAGCATTTTATCAGTTTCTTACAGTGTCCTACACAGTCCAGAACTCTACAAGCACCAAGATTTACATGACTACGTGATCTTTGAGCCAGCATTTTAGTCTAGGCAGTATATTCCGACACTAGATAATTCCTGAAGAAAAGTGGGTTTATCCCCATGGAGAGAATAGCAGATGAAAGTATTGCAAGATAGTACTGTGAGTGCTATGAGAAGTAATGAATACTTGTAATTGCTACTACTATGCCCTGTATACTGTACACAGTCGGACATTGATCGGACATTCTGACAACAAAATCCATGGATTTTTTCTGATGGATGTTGGCTCAAACTTGTCTTGCATACACATGGTCACACAAAGTTGTCGGAAAATCCGATCGTTCTGAACGCGGTGACGTAAAACACGTCGGGACTATAAACGGGGCAGTAGCCAATAGCTTTCCTCTCTTAATTTATTCTGAGCATGCGTGGCACTTTGTGCGTCGGATTTGTGTACACACGATCGGAATTTCCGACAACAGATTTTGTTGTCGGAAAATTTTATAGCAAGCTCTCAAACTTTGTGTGTCGGAAATTCCTATGGAAAATGTGTGATGGAGCCCACACACGGTTGGAATTTCTGACAACAAGGTCCTATCACACATTTTCCATCGGAAAATCCTATCGTGTGTACAGGGCATAACACATTACCAATCATGCAAGCACTTAAAGTGGAAAAAATATTTGATTGTATGTTTAAGTTATGTGTGGCTCTTTTGTTCAGTGTTTAGAGCCAGCTCCTGCATCACAGAAATGGTATACTGTGTGCCTTTATGCTTCCAAGGCCACCAAGATCTTTGCCCCAGGTCTCTTGTTTTAGGTAGATGTTGCCCCTATCCAAAATACAGTACACTGGCATGTGAAGAGAATCCAGAGAGGACTGCATGGAGCTGGCCAGTTCTCAGCTGTGGAAAACATTTGCCTTGTTGTCCCAACAGTTGACTGCTGAAAATTGTGGAGTTTATGCAGTGATGTCTTCGGGACCTGAAAATATAATATAAATAGTGATATAACTGATAAGAGTGTTTAACCTCTTTTCACTTCAAGATTATTGTGCTGATGAATTACACATCAGAAGATTTTTTCACTTGTACTGGATTTCACACTTATTGCACTGTGGGACTTTATTACATTTATATGTTGTTTACATCCACATCATAGTGGGCCATCATCCACAAGTCACTGAACTATATTTGCTCTTATATATGTTTTTTTTGGCCATATTCTGAAAATATAATACCCCTGAGGAGCACTCTTCGGGAGAATAAAACACCTAGTCATCCTGAGGTCTTAAGCCAGCAAACTACACTGCTGAAAATATATATTATCAATGGGAAAAACGGTGATGTGTCACTAACCAGTTTTAGGAAATCTCTGTCCATTTTCAGAAATTGGGTATAAATTTCCCACATACACTATATTGTCAAAGGTATTGGGACACCTGCTTTTACACCCACATCCCAGTCTTAGTCCGTAGGGTTTAATATTGGGTCGATCCACCCTGCAGCTATAACAGCTTCAACTCTTCTGGGAAGGCTGTCCACAAGGTTTAGGAGTGTGTCTATGGGAATGTTTAACAATTCTTCCGGAAGCACATTTGTGAGGTCAGGCACTGATGTTGGATGAGAAGACACAGCAAAACCTGGTCTAGAACGCCAGGAAAAATTCACCGATCTCATGCTGACAGCCACGATCGCGGCTTTGTTTACATCCAGGAACCTGGGTGTGATGTCATAACGTTGCGCCCGGGCCTCCAACGGTCATAGAGATGACTGGTGACCATCTGGTCAACGGAAATCTCTATCGTCATCATCGGGCGCTGGCTGATTCTTTCTCCGGGCCCCTGATGGCACGGGAGAGCACGGAGAAGCACCAGATGGCAGCGGGAGGGGGGGACATCCCCTCCTGTCGCCTATAAGAACGTCAAGCGGTGGAACTGCCGCTATGATCATTATCGTGCACATAATCGCCTGCTGGAAAGAATGATATCTGAATGATGCCTGTAGCTGCAGGCATCATTCAGATATCCCCACACAAAATCAAGGACGTCATATGACTATGTGCGGTTTGGAAGTGGTTAAGGTGTAGTTACCGTAACCAAATACATATAAACATAGCAAAACCTGGTATAGAACACCAGGAAAAGGGTTACTATGGTAACAGATGGATCATAGTAGAGTAAATATTTAAAATATAATTTTAAGGCAAGTCAAGAAATGGCAAAAATAGAAGTGTCGGCCAAAAGGCTATTATATACAAGGCTGTCACTGCTGCAACTACCGCTCATGGTAGTAATTAAAGTCCTGTTATTCAAAGATGATGTACTCAATGACTGTGTTTAAAAAGAGCAGGAAAAGTTCCTCTAGAAAAGCGGTGCACCTGGTTAGTTGCTGTAGTATTGACCTCATGGAGTCAGCAAGTGATGGCAAGATGTAATTAAACAGGTGTTTGCATATGCGGCATCAGAGAAACATGGAGATGCATAGAAGGCATATTGTGTGTGTGACCAGATCACTATAGCGAGCTTCCTATGGTTGGCTTATATATTACATGCGTATGGTGGTACATTACCATTCCCATGCTGTAGTCCACTAGAAAAGATCTTTCTGGTGACCGGTCCACATGTATCCTGTAGTGCTGTCTCCTGTGGTGTGCCCAATGGAGATAAACAAAGTCACCAGCGCCAATACGTTGTGCAGCTGTACAGTGTGCTTTTCCTGTCTCCTTGTCGTGGCTAGCTTTCCCAGCAGGATGGGGCTTGCGTGAGTGGCGTCACGTGACGCTCGTAACGTCAACGCATTTTGCTATGGCAGATAGCGTAGCTTTATCTGGACAATGATAGGATGACAAACGCCTCTCCCAAATAACTGTTATCTCTGTGATGGTGCCGCCCATCCAAGGGACGTATTAAAAGGGACATTCATCATGCTTTAATGTCCAATGTTGGTGATCTTCATCCAGCCAGAAAAATAAACAATATTCAGTTAAACAAATAGTTAGTTTTCTGGTCAAGTAATTTACCATTTTTATGAGGGGAGAAAAAGAAAAAGAGAAGTAAGAAGAAAAAGAAGAAGAAAAGGAAAAAGAGAGAAAAAAAAGGGAAATTAGAGGAAGAAAAGGGGAACTAAAAAAGAAGAAAGGAAAAAAGCAAAGAAAAGGAGAATAATAGTAATGGATATTAAATGATAATCTAATAATAAAAATAAAATAAAATAAATGAAAAATTAAAATGAAAAATTAAATATTAATGATAAAAATTAATGATAAAAATTAAATGAAATAGAAAAAAGGTAAATAAATATACAGGGGGGGGGAGACATGATTGGGGCAGACAGGATGGCCTCAATTTACTTTTGGTAGGGACTGATAGCTATCACCTATCCAGCTAGAGAAAGGGATCAGGACATCCATAAGAGGAATTGGAGGTGATTTATGATTCAGGCATGGGACTGGTAAGTGGAATATACTCAGCTATCCAGTCTCTCTATTTACCTTTTTTCATTTTCATTACATTTTTATCATTATTATTTCATTTTACATGTATTTATTTGATTATCATTTAATATCCACTATTATTATTCTCCTTTTATTTGCTTTGTTCCTTTCTTCTTTTTTCATTCCCCTTTTCTTCCTCTCCTTTCCCTTTTTTTCTCTCTCTTTTTCCTTTTCTTTTTCTTTTTATTCTTACTTTTATTTTTATTTTTCTCCCCTCACATAAACAGTGAATTATTGGACCAGAAAACTAACTATTTGTTTAACCACTTCAGCCCCAGAAGGTTTTACCCTCTTAATGACCAGAGAATTTTTTGCGATACGTCACTGCGTTGCTTTAACTGACAATTGCGCAGTCGTGCGATGCTGTACCCAAACAAAATTGATGTCTTTTTTTTCTCACAAATAGAGCTTTCTTTTGGTGGTATTTGGTCACCTCTGCGGTTTTTATTTTTTGTATTATAAACAAAAAAAAACGACAAACATCCCCAAATATGTTTTTTTTTAAAAATACAATTCTTCATCAGTTCAGGCCAATATGCATTCTTCTACATATTTTTCGTAAAAGCAGGACTGCGACATTTCGGCGGACAGATCGGACACTTTTGACACTTTTTTGGGACCATTGACATTTAAACAGCGATCAGTGCTATAAAAATGCACTAATTACTGTGTAAATGTCACTGGCAGGGAAAGGGTTAACATTAGTGGGTGATCAAGGGGTTAAATGTGTTCCCTAGGTGAGTTTCTAACTGTGAGGGGATAGGACTGACTAGAGGAGGTTCCAGAACGTTATTCCTACTTAGTAGGAACAGACAATCTGTTTCTCCTCTCCTGTCAGTACAGGGAGGTGTTTACACACACAAATCCCCGTTCTTGTTCTCGTGCCCGCGATCGTGGGTAGCCAGCGACGATCGTGTCACGGCAACATGCATTGGGTCCCCAGCCGTGCAGCAGGCACGCACATCTGCTATGGCTCTTAACCGGTTCAATACAGGGCATTTTCACCCCTTCCTTCCCAGGCCAATTTTTAGTTTTCAGCGCTGTCGCACTTTAAATGACAATTGCACGGTCGTGCGATGTTGTACCCAAAAAAATTGAAGTCCTTTTTTCCCCACAAATAGAGCTTTCTTATGATGGTATTTGATCACCTCTGCGGTTTTTATTTTTTGCGCTATAAACAAAAGAAGAGCGACAATTTTGAAAAAAACACAATATTTTTTACTTTTTGCTATAATAAATATCCAATTTTTTCGGTTTCGGCCGATACGTATTCTTCTACATATTTTTGGTAAAAAAAAAATCGCAATAAGCGTATATTGATTGGTTTGCGCAAAAGTTATAGCGTCTACAAAATACGGGATAGATTTATGGCATTTTTTAAAAAAAATTATTTATATATTTTTTTTAGCGGCGATCGCGATTTTTTTTCGTGACTGCGACATTATGGCGGACACATCAGACACTTTTGACACATTTTTGGGACCATTCACATTTATACAGCGATCAATGCTATAAAATTGCATTGATTACTGCGTAAATGTGACAGGCAGTGAAGGGGTTAACCACTAGGGGGACACAAGGGGTTAACTATGTTTCCTAAGGGAGTGTTTCTAACTGTAGGGGGCGGGGACGTACAAGGGGAGGAGACCGATCAGTGTTCCACTGTACTAGGAACACAGATCGCTCTCCTCACAACTGACAGGACGTGGATCTGTGTGTTTACACACACAGATCCACGGTCCGACCTGGTTAACGGGCAATCGCGGGTGCCCGGCGGACATCACGGCCGCCGGGCACACGCGCCGGGTCCCGAGCAACGCAGCGCACGCGCGCCCCCTAGACGGCCCGGGAATCCCAGGCCGTCATATGACGTCCACCCAGGATGGGAGATCTAACTACGTAGAGGGTTCTTTACTGTAAGAGAGGCAAGGATGTGGAATTCCCTTCCACAGGTGGTGGTATCAGCGGGGAGCATTGATAGCTTCAAGAAACTATTAGATAATCACCTGAATGACTGCAACATACAGGGATATACAATGTAATACTGACACATAATCACACACATAGGTTAGACTTGATGGACTTGTGTCTTTTTTCAACCTCACCTACTATGTAACTATGTATATATGTCTATGGCTGGGTAGGGAAGTGGTTAAAGGAGCCGCCATACATATACGTCGATTCACACAGGAGAGCCATCCTGCTGCCATATATGTACATTAGCCGGTCGGGAAGTGGTTAACTGAATATCGTTTATTTTACTGGCTGGATGAAGATCCCCAACATTAGACATTAAAGCATGATGAATGTCCCTTTAAATACTTCCCTTGGATCGGCGGTACCATCACGGAGAAAACAGTTATAAGGGAGTGGTGTTTTCCATCCTATCATCGTCCAGATGAAGCTACGCTATTTGCCATAGCAAAACGTGTTGATGTCACGACAGGGGAGGTGGATGAGGCACACCGTACAGCCGCACAACGTATCAGCGCTGGCGGCTCTGTTTATCTCCATCAGGCACACCACAGGAGACACAACTACAGGATACGTGTGGACTGGTCACCGGAAAGATCTTTCCTAGTGGACTACAGCATGGGAATGGTAATGTACCTCCCATATGCACGAAATATATAAGCCAACCATAGGAAGCTCACTATAGTGATCTGGTAACACACAATAAGCCTTCTATGCATCTCCATGTTTCTCTGATGCCGAATATGCAAACACCCGTTTAACTACATCTTGACAGCACTTGCTGACCCCATGAGGTCAATACTACAGCAATTACTCAGGTGCACCCCTTTCTAGAGGAACTTTTCCTGCTGTTTATAAACACAGTCATTGAGTACATCATCTTTGAATAACAGGACTTTAATTACTACCATGAGCCTTAGGCCAAGTATGAAGATCTATCTCATGTACTGTAATGTCTTCAGCGCAACAGGAGTCATTGTTTCACTTGCTATACAATCTAGTTTGAACATTCCTGCTTCATTATCCATTCCATTGAGAAATCCAGCCTCAGCTATACCAGTCCACACCAGCCAGCTTCCCTTCCTTTCCCTTTCCCCTTTTCCCTTCCCCGGCTACCCCCCCCCCCCCCCCCCACCCTGTCCCTGGGGCCACACATTGAAGGTATGCCTTTTTCCTACTGAGAATTCTATCTGTATTGTTACCAATAAGACGTAATTTCTCCAGGTATCAATCCCATGTGTTGTTACATGGCATCCGGACGGATCACAATGTTGTACAGTATGTTGTATGTCATGTTTATGTCTAATGTATTTGGTGTTGCACACATGTTTTACGGAATGTTGCAGTGACAGCCTTGTACACAGTCAGGTTCATAAATAATGGGACATCGACACAATTGTAATCTTTTTGGCTCTATACACCACCATAATGGATTTGAAATGAAACAAACAAGATGTGCTTTAACTGCAGACTTTCAGCTTTAATTTGAGGGTATTTACATCCAAATCAGGTGAACGGTGTAGGAATTACAACAGTTTGTATATGTGCCTCCGACTTTTTAAGGGACCAAAAGTAATGGGACAGATCAACAATCATCCATCAAACTTTTACCTTTTAATACTTGGTTGCAAATCCTTTGCAGTCAATTACAGCCTGAAGTCTGGAACGCATAGACATCACCAGACACTGGGTTTCATCCCTGGTGATGCTCTGCAACTGTCTTCAGTTCCTGCTTGTTCTTGGGGCATTTTCCCTTCAGTTTTGTCTTCAGCAAATGCTCAATCGGATTCGGGTCAGGTGATTGACTTGGCCTTTGCATAACATTCCACTTCTTTCCCTTAAAAAACTCTTTGTTGCTTTCGCAGTATGCTTCGGGTCATTGTCCATCTGCACTGTGAAGCGCCGTCCAATGAGTTCTGAAGCATTTTGAATATGAGCAGATAATATTGCCCAAAACACTTCAGAATTCATCCTGCTGCTTTTGTCAGCAGTCACATCATCAATAAATACAAGAGAACCAGTTCCATTGGCAGCCATACATGCCCACGCCATGACACTATCACCACCATGCTTCACTGATGAGGTGGTATGCTTTGGATCATGAGCAGTTCCTTTCCTTTTCCATACTCTTCTCTTCCCATCACTCTAGTACAAGTTGATCTTGGTCTCATCTGTCCATAGGATGTTGTTCCAGAACTGTGAAGGCTTTTTTAGATGTTGTTTGGCAAACTCTAATCTGGCCTTCCTATTTTTGAGGCTCACCAATGGTTTACATCTTGTAGTGAACCCTCTGTATTCACTCTGGTGAAGTCTTCTCTTGATTATTGACTTTGACACACATACACCTACCTCCTGGAGAGTGTTCTTGATCTGGCCAACTGTTGTGAAGGGTGTTTTCTTCACCAGGGAAAGAATTCTTCGGTCACCCACCACAGTTGTTTTCCGTGGTCTTCCGGGTCTTTTGGTGTTGCTGAGCTCACTGGTGCGTTCTTTCTTTTTAAGGATGTTCCAAACAGTTGATTTGGCCACACCTAATGTTTTTGCTATCTCTCTGATGGGTTTGTTTTGTTTTTTCAGCCTAATGATGGCTTGCTTCACTGATAGTGACAGCTCTTTGGATCTCATATTGAGAGTTGACAGCAACAGATTCCAAATGCAAATAGCACACTTGAAATGAATTCTGGACCTTTTATCTGCTCCTTGTAAATAGGATAATGAGGGAATAACACACACCTGGCCAGCTTCGGACCCTGGCACACGGGCCGGCTCGGCATGTGGGGCCGTGTCGTCTTCGCGCATGCATGTTGCGAGTCCTTGTTTCCGGTGAGAAAGCAATATTCAGTCCTGTTCCATCACTACCCATTTGGTTTTCAATAATACTCATTACTGCTATCTCCCTAACTTTTAGATGATACAACGGTTACGCTCCTGATGAGGGGCTATAAGGCCCCGAAACGACGTAGAGCTCAGATCCACCGTTTTGTATACATAATGATTCATCACAAGCGTATGAACGTTCCTACCTACTGTATGTCATGTTTGCATTAGTTTTTCTTGTCGATTTTTATACAATTTTTGAATGATTTTAACCATCATTATAGAGCTATGTGCCAGCATATATAGAGCCATGTGCCTTAATATGTATGTAAAAATATGAAATTTTGAAATTTTTGTATTATCTCAAGAATAAATCACATTCTTATCCAATCTACATTCTTGCCCCCTTGTGCCTCATTTAAAGTCCCGCATCTGTTCTCTCTTACTTTCATATTGAGCCGGGATGGAGGAGGGGTATTGGGCGGCCCCATTGTCCTCACGCAAAGTCCCAATTACCTTCCATTTACATTGGCCATGAAACAGATGAGCAGCCAATTGTCCCATTACTTGTGGTCCCTTAAAAAGTGGGAGGCTCATATACAAACTGTTATTTCTACACCATATTTATGGACCTGACTGTATATGTGAAGCTATATTAATCTTTTGGCCGACCCTTCTATTTTTGCCCTTTCTTACCTTATTAAAATTATATTTGAAAGATTTACTCTACTATGATCCATCTGTTACCATAGTAACCCTTTTCCTGGTGTTCTATACCAGGTTTTGCTATGTTTATATGTATTTGGTTACGGTAACAACACCTTAACCACTTCCAAACCGCACATAGTCATATGACGTCCTTGATTTTGTGCGACGATATCTGAATGATGCCTGCAGCTACAGGCATCATTCAGATATCATTCTTTCCAGCCAGTTATTCTGTGCATGATAATAATGATTATAGCGGCAGTTCCGCCGCTTGATCTTTCTTATAGGCGACAGGAGGGGATGTCCCCCCTTCCCGCTGCCATCCGGTGCTTCTCCGGGCTCTCCCGTGCCATCAGGGGCCCGGAGAAAGAATCAACCAGCACCCGATGATGACAATAGAGATTTCCAGTGACCAGATGGTCACCAGTCATCTCTATGACCGTTGGAGGCCCGGGCCCAACGTTATGACATCACACCCAGGTTCCCGGATGTAAACAAAGCTGCGATCGCACCTGTCAGCATGAGATCTGTGAATTTTTTTCTCGATCTCATGCTTTCCAGCCTGGAGGAGAGATGTGGGGTCTTATTGACCACGCATCTCTCCATAAGGGGGCCTGTCACAATAGATTCCTAATACAAGGGATGTTTGCATTCCTTGTAACAGGAATAAAAGTGATCAAAAAAATAAAAATGTAAAAAAAACAAAATTAAGTAAAATTAAAAAAAAATAAAAAAAAAAAAATTTAAATCGCCCCTGTCCCCGGTAGCTTGCGCTTAGAAGCGAACGCAAGCGCAAGTCCTGCCCACATATGTAAACACCATTCAAACCACACATGTGAGGTATTGCCACGTGCGTTAGAGCATGTGCAACAATTCTAGTACTAGACCTCCTCTGTAACTCTAAACTGGTAACTTGTAAAAATGTTCAAAGCGTCGCCTGTGGAGATTTTTACGTACCAAAATTTGGCGCCATTCAAGTGTGTGAAATTTTAATGCGTGACATGTTAGGTATCTATTTACTCGGCGTAGCGTCATCTTTCACATTATACAAAAAAATTTACTCTTTTGTTATTTTTTAATTCATGAAACCGTATTTTTTTCAACAAAAGGCGTTTGAAAAATTATCGCGCAAATACTGTGCGAGATAGAAAGTTTTTATTCCTTAAGGGTGTCTGAAAAAAAAAAAATATTGTTTGGGGGTTCTGAATAATTTTATAGCAAGGAGGAGATAAGTGTCAGAATAGGCCCGGTATGGAAGTGGTTGAGTGACCACCCCATTTGAGTGAACCATTTTTAGCCACACCCGTTCCTTTTTTGTTTAGCTGTTGGATGAGAAGGCCTGGCTCACAGTCTTCACTCTAATTCATCCCAAAGGTGTTCTATAGGGTTGAGGTCAGGACTTTGTGCTCTGGTGTGCAGTCATGTTGAAACAGGAAGGGGCCATCCCCAAACTGTTCCCACAAATTTGGGAGCATGAAATTTTCCAAAATGTCTTGGTATGCTGACGCCTTCAAAGTTCCCTTCACTGGAACTAAGGGTCCAAACTCAACCCCTTAAATAATAACCCCACATCATAATCCCCAGCTTCACCAAATGATTTGACCCGTGCACAAAGCACGGTCCATAAAGACATGGATGAGTGAGTACAAGCTACAAGCTTTAACCAGGCACTGATAGAAATCACAAGACTGCTATATACTGAGAAAAGGTATTTAGCAGTTTATATTAACTAAAATGATTGCATTTCCATGTTCTTTGTACTGTGGGAGACCAGATATAGTGAATGAAGGGTCCTGGGTTTAGTAACATTTTAAGGGGGCCTTGGTCTGCATCAGGGCCTCTATATACGTAGCTCCAACACTGGTTGAGTTTTGTGAGCAATATACAACATATACATTGACAAGTTAGCATGCACTCTTTGAAACAATGGTTTAATCCATAAAATTGCAACATATGGTAGCTGGCAAGTAATCTATAAATGGAAACTTATAACCAGTTTATGAAGGACATTACTGTGTAATGTCTACAATTTATGATGTAGATATCAGGGAATTCCTATGAATAAAATAAATGTGTTGCACATATCTTTAAACTTTTAATTATGAAAAATCATGTCTGCATAACAATCAGAAATTGACAATAAAAATATAAGAAATCACATCTGCAGTGTCATAAGAACATACAAAACATACAGTATATAGTGCTTTAACTCAGTGACATAAAGTCCATAGGTGGCAACACACCATGCTTCAAAACTTGTGACTTGTGTTTAGAGAAAAATCCTCCAGGTGCTCCTTCACTATCACATCAAACTGCTTACTAAGACTAGTGAACCCCACAGATCAAGAGGTCTCACAGCACTTCAATATGTGATCCTAAGCATAGCCAGGATCCAAACACTCTCATCACAAACAGCAGATCTGCAGTGCAGTATTAAAGTTGAAGCACTTATTAAAAAAGGATTGGTACTCTCAAAACTTCAGTGTACAGCAAGGTGTTCAAACAAGCATTGCATGAAAACACTCCACCTCTCATTGCGAGCGTGACGTTGTCATCGATACATGGGATCGCAGGCGCCAGGCAAATGTTAAGCAAACATGCATAGAATAAAAGACAACCAACACCCATGTATTGGATTAAAATTGGCCACGGCCTGGTTCATTGGTTTAAACAAAATATTTAATTAAAACATCAACTTTATTCACATCAAATAATATTTTCACCAAAATTACTCAGAAATAAACCATACTCAGCCCAGCCACTCAGACTCAAGCTCACTCAGCATTCATTTTTATACATTTCCTTACATCTTCCAACTGACAGGATGGTTGTCAACTGCAATCCTCCTATCAACACATCCCCAAACCGTGGCCGACTTTATGCATGTTTCCATGTCCAGGTTAAATATATCCAAACCTACGTCTGACAGGTGGATTCCTTCATGCCTATACAAACCTTGTAATCCTCCTTCAAACTCGTGATGACGATATGAGATTCACAAATTCGGATCAAGAAATCTTTCCAATGATTTATTCACTATTTTACGCACCTTCTCAAGTGGCTTGAATATAATAGACTCTAACCATCTCAATCTTGATATAATTTCTTAAAACACTAAAACTGTATTTGGAAAAGCTACTCTAAGGAACTTAAACATCTCCTTCAAATTGGTAATTAACTCAAATGTCTTAATTTTCCCAATATCATTTCCATCAAGGTAAACTATAAGTATATCTGGAGTAGGAAAAATGACATAAAGTCTGCCCAACTCAAAAACGAACTCTTGTCAAACCATACCCCTACTTCCATGCCAATAAATGTGAAAAGAAGAAGGATCCAGGCCCAAATTCTCTGAATAAATTCTAGCGGCTGCTCTTTTCTGCACCCAAAAAATATAAGAATTGGCCCAAAATCCACACTGTACCATGATTACCTGAAATAGAACAGTGAATTAATAACGACAAATATACATTTTAAATGAGTTTGAACTTCATCTACCTATTTTTTGAATGGCTTTTTCTTCTAAACCAATCCGAGCAGCTTCAGTAGCTGCACCGATTCAAAAAGAATGAGTTGTTATCCTGAGATGACTTAATTCAAGATGTGTCAAACATTTTTTTTAAAACAACTGAAAATTGACAAATAGTCAATGGCGAACCGTCACTGTGAATAAACAATAAATTTGAAATATTCGGACTTAAGCAAATATCGAATCATAAAGCTTTAACTGGGCAAATCTTTTCATCCTGACTCTTCTGTAACGTTATCCAGGATCCCATACCTAAAGCATCAGTCGTACTAAATTGTAGAAAAATCCTTAAACTGTCCTCAAGTAATATAATATTTGATAATAAGATACCCGACTTAGCCTTTGACGGAGGTAAAATTTCAGAAACTCTAAATGCGGCATAAAGTGCCATTGAAAAACAGAATTAAAAAGAATGGCATTCATACCTAGACGAGCAAATAGCAAGTAGTAACACAAAGTTGTGCTAAAATAGCTGGGGTAATTGGAAGTCTATTATCCTTTCTCAAGGTTGCTTTTCTATATCCCTTTAGACCAGGGATCCTCAAACTACGGCTCTCCAGCTCTTGCGGAACTACACATCCCATGAGGCATTGTAAAACTCTGACATTCACAGACATGGCTAGGCATGATGGGAATTGTAGTTCTTGAACAACTGGAGGACCATAGTTTGAAGACCCTTGCTTTAGAGCCTGTCCTACTGAGAAAAAACTATGACATGTAGGCAGGCTATAAAGGTGTAGGAAAAAGGAAACGCTAGATACATTTTTACTAATATGCGACCATGAATATTTCCTTTCCATTAAATATTGAAGAAATAAAAGCACAAGATGCTCTGAATATGTATTATCTTGAAAGGAGGACAAAAAGTTGCCCACAGTAGCCAAGTGTCATTTTTCCAAGTAGAATCAGCCACAGATTGTTTAATGTTCTGAAAGATTATATCAGACCCCATAAATGAGAAGGGCAAGACGCCCCGACTAGATCCGCCTCTGGCACTAATGAGAAAAAATGGTCCATCTGCAGGTGAGAGAGAGCATGAGCTATTACGTTAGTCTTACTTGGAATATACTTAGCCTTTATGTGTATCCAGATGTTCATCTTCAAGCACAGAAAGACCAAATAACGTAAACATGAAACCACCTGAGGAGACTTGGATGAAAGACAATTGACTGTGAATGCCACTCCTTTATTATCTCTACTAACTAATAAACCCTTATTAGAAAAATAAGAACCCCAGACCTCTATAGCAATAATAATAGGGAACAATTCCATCAGTACTATATTTTTGCAAAAACCGTTAGATACCCACCTACAGTAGATGGCCAAGTGGATGCACACCAATGGTTCCTCCAAACTGACCCAAATCCAACCGAGCCAGCTGCATCAGTTGCTAGGCAGAATTCTCTCAGTAACAAAATCATGCTGCCACAAAGCTTTCCCATTAACCCCTTCCCGACCGCCGCACGCCGATGTACGTCGGCAGAATGGCACGGGTGAGCAAATGAGCGTTAGGTCTAGGTTACCCCCCTAAACCCCTCTAATAAAGGTTTAACCCCTTGATTGCCCCCCAGTTAACCTTTTCACCCCCTGTCGCCAGTGTCACTAATCGATCGCCGTATTTGTGTCACTGGTGACGCTAGTTAGCCAGTTAGTTGATTAGTTTCACTGTCAGGTTTTTATAGCCTCAGGTACCCCCATATATATACTACCTAATAAAGGTTTTAATCCCCTGGTTAACCCTTTCACCCCCTGTCACCAGTGTCACTAATCGATCGCCGTATTTGTTTCACTGGTGATGCTAGACAGTTAGGTTATTCGTTTGACCGTCAGGTTTTTATAGCCTCAGGTACCCCCATATATTACCTAACAAAGGTTTTAACCCCCTGATTGCCCCCTAGTTAACCCTTTCAACCCCTGAAACCAGTGATCACCGTATTAGTGTTACGGGTGACACTGGTTAGTTTGCTTTTTATAGCATCAGGGCACCTGCCGTATTTTACCCAATAAAGGTTTAACCCCCTGATCACCCAGCGGGTGATCAAAGTTAGGTTTTAGCATCAGATAGGGTCTGTGTTGCCCCTGGCAGCATCAGGTTAGTGCCAGTATCGCTAACACCCACGCACGCACCATACGCCTCCCTCCTCCCTCCCTCAGTAGTATAGTGTCTGAACATATCAATACCTGATCTGATCAGATCTATACTAGTGTCCCCAGCAGTTTCCCAAAAACGCCCTGTTAGCGGGATCAGCCCAGATACCTACTAGCACCTGCTATTAGCCCCTCTGCCCAGCCCACCCAAGTGCAGTATCAATCGATCACTGTCACTTACAAAACACAACATTCAGATTCAGGCCTGATCCCTGCGAACACTAACAGTTTTTTTTTTGGTAGCGTTTCAATCAGTCACTAACAGGAGCTTTTTTACCTGTGAGTCTCACTAGGAAGTTCTGACAACAGAGTTGTGGTCCCTGCCAAGGTCAGGCGTACCAGACCCAGATCTTCTGCTGTCACTGAGGTGCAAGAACCGCAGGTCCCTCGTATGGAGCAGAAAGCCAGTACTAGCACTGCTATTCCTTCTGGTGAACAGGCAAACACCAGTGGCCTAGTACACCCTGGTCATAGTTCCAGCACTGCAGTATCACGTGGTGATGTGGCGAGTCCCATAAGTGCAGTTCAAGTTGGTGAGGTGGCAAGCACAAGTAGTTACATAGTTACATAGTTACATAGTAGGTGAGGTTGAAAAAAGACACAAGTCCATCAAGTCCAACCTATGTGTGTGATTATGTGTCAGTATGTCCCGCTGCCACCAAGAAGAAGACAAACACAAGCCGGTCAAGCCCATAGTGCCCTTCCTGCTGCATTTGCCAATCCTAATTGGGTACCCACCACTTCTGCAGCGCCCGTACTTCCCCCATTCACTGGCCAACTCGCATTCAGGTATAAACAGTTGATTTTACGTCACTTGATTTTAGATCTACCTAGAAATTTGTATGCTGGTCAATTAATCCCCAGCTGACCCTTGCCAGAGAATGGAAACCAATTATGATTTCCGAATTTAAGACCTTTCTGGGCCTATCCCTCCTTATGGGCGTAACTAAAAAGAGTGAGTTGCGGTCATATTGGTCCACTGACCCAATTCACCATACGCCCGTGTTCTCTACTTCCATGGCCAGGGCACGAATCAAGCAGATCTTGCGGTTCATGCACTTCAACGACAATGAACTCTGTCGTCCTCAGGGTGACCCTGGATATGATCTGCTCTACAAAATTCGGCCCCTCGTAAACCACTTTAACCAACATTTTGCAGCCTTGTTTACTCCCCATCAAGTTCTCTGCGTTGATGAGTCCCTGATTAGGTTTTCTGGCCGCTTGTCTTTCAAACAGTATCTTCCCAGCAAGCGTGCCAGATACGGGGTCAAGATGTATAAGCTCTGTGACAGGGCAACAGGCTATACATATAGTTTTATGGTTTATGAGGGAAGAGATAGTCACGTAGAGCTGTTAAACTGCCCAGATTACATAGGGAGCGCTGGTAAGATTGTGTGGGACTTGGTGTCACCCTTATTCGGAATAAGGGGTACCACTTGTATGTGGACAATTATTACACAAGTGTGCCGCTTTTTAGTCAATTGTTTGATCAACAAATTGGAGCATGTGGCACCGTGCGATCTAATCGCCGGGGCTTTCCCCAGCAGCTTGTAGATTCCCATCTTAGGCTGGGGGAGAGAGCCTGCTTAAAGTGTAATAACTTGCTCGCTGTGAAGTGGAGGGATAATAAGAATTTTTCGTTCCTTCCTCCCTTCACACAGACACGAGGTCCAAATTACTACAGCGAATTGTGTTGTGGAGAAACCCCTCTGTGTCCACGAATATAACCTTAATATGGGAGGGGTGGACCTCAATGACCACTTGTTGGTGCCATACCTAATTGCACGCAAGGCCAGACGCTGGTACAAAAAAGCGTCTGTTTATTTATTTCAATTGGCTTTGCTGAATGCTTTTGTGCTATACAAAGCTTCAGGACGAACTGGATCCTTCCTTAAATTCCAGAAAGAGATCATCAGAGCTTTTCTGTTTCCAGATGGTGCTCTGGCCCAACTTCCCAATCCAAATGCAGTAAGCCGGCTGCATAAGAGGCATTTTCCGTATGTCTTCCCTGGTACCCCTACCCAGCGAGCCCCCAAAGAAAATGTTGTGTCTATAGAAAGCGCGGATATAGGCGTGACACCCGCTATTTTTGTCCCTCCTATCCTGACCATCCTGGTCTTTACATTGGTGAATGTTTGGAACGCTACCACTCACTAGTGGAGTTTTAGTGTAGGGTACAGCACTGCACAGACTAGGATACACTTACACAGGGTCTCCAAAGATGCCATCTCATTTTGGGAGACCTGAACCTGGAACCGTTACAGTTACAACCACTACAACCATTACAGTTACAAAAAAAAAGTGTAAAGAAAAAAAAAAGTAAAAAAAAAATAAAATAAAAAAAACAAAAATAGTTGTCGTTTTATTGTTCTCTCTCTCTATTCTCTCTCTATTGTTCTGCTCTTTTTACTGTATTCTACAATGCAATGTTTTATTGTTACTATGTTTTATCATGTTTGCTTTTCAGGTATGTAATTCTTTTATAATTTACTGTTTCATGTGTTTTATTGTTAACCATTTTTTTGTTTTCAGGTACGCCATTCAGCTGCAGCACAGGTTTATTTATCTTGACAGCAACAGCATTTGCTCCCACGATATGTAAAGCCATGACTCCAGCGCTGTCGGAGGTGATTTCACCACCACAGTTAAAAAAAAGAGCATATATATCGAAGCATGGGGGCACGGGTGGAGGAGCGATTTGCTCCTAACATTAGGGGCGGATGCCCCCATAATTTGGCATATATTTTTTAGGCACAGATTGCGTTAAAAAAATGTTTTATTTTTACTATGTTTTATTGTATTTGCTTTGCAGGTGTGGTAAGTCTTACTGTTATACTGTAATGTTACTTTGTTTTATTGTTAACCATCATTTGCTTAGCAGGTACGTCATTCAGCTGCAGCACTGATTTATTTATCTTGACAGCAACAGCATTTGCTCCCACGATATGTAAATCAATGACTCCAGAGCTGTAGGAGGTGATTTCACCACCACAGTTAAAAGAAAATGGTGCATGTATGCCCATCATTAGAAGTGGGTGGATGAAGGGCGGTATTCTAATGGTGGGCATACCCACCGATCAGTCTCTTTTTTTTGTTCAGCCCACAGGCTGCATGAAAAAAAGAACATTGACTTTGAGTGGTTATATCAGAATGATGCCTGCAGGTTCAGGTATCATCTTGGTATCATTCTTTTGAGCCAGCGGTCGGCTTTCATGTAAAAGCAATCCTAGTGGCTAATTAGCCTCTAGACTGCTTTTATAAGCAGTGGGAGGGAGCATCCCCTGTCTTCCATGGTTTTCTCTGGCTCTCCTGTCCCAACAGGGAACCAGAGAATGCAGCCGGTGGTTCCACCAGCTGACCATATGGTGCATCAGAGACCAGAATGGCTCCAATCATCTCTATGGCCTAAGAAACCGTAAGCTACGAGCATTTCATGACTTTTTTTGGTTTTGCTGGATATAAACAGCGCCATTGGGAAATTGGCAAAGCATTTTATCACACTGATCTTGATGTGGTCAGATGCTTTGAGGGCAGAGGAGAGATCTAGGGTATAATAGACCCCAATTTTTTTCAAAAAAGAGTACCTGCTGTCACTACCTATTGTTATCATAGGAGATACTTACATTCCCTGAGATAACAATAAAAATGATAAAAAAATTAAAGGAACAGTTTAAAATTATAATAAAAAAAGCAAAATAAATAATAAAAAAAAAAAAAGCACCCCTGTCCCCCCATGCTCACGTGCAATGGCACGTCAGTCTGGTGTCATAAGTAAACAGCAATTGCACCATGCATGTGAGGTATCACCGTGAAGGTCAGATAAAGGGCAGTAATTTTAGCAGTAGACCTCCTCTGTAAATCTAAAATGGTAACCTGTAAAGGCTTCTAAAGGCTTTTAAAAATGTATGCAGTTTGTCGCCGCTGCACGTTTGTGCGCAATTTTAAAGCATTTTAAAGCATGCTGTGTGAAAAAAAAAAACACCCACCATTTTAATCTATAGGGCCTTTGCTTTAAAAAAATATATAATGTTTGGGGGTTCAAAGTAATTTTCTTGCAAAAAAATAATATTTTTTCATGTAAACAAAAACTGTCAGAAAGGGCTTTGTCTTCAAGTGGTTAGAAGAGTGGGTGATGTGTGACATAAGCTTCTAAATGGTGTGCATAAAATGCCAGGACAGTTCAAACCCCCCCAAATGACCCCATTTTGGAAAGTAGACACCCCAAGCAATTTGCTTATAGGCATTTTGAGTCCATGGAATATTTTATATTTTACCACAAGTTTCTGGAATATTACACTTTTTTTTTTTTTGCACAAAGTTGTCACTAAATGATATATTGTTCAAACATGGCATGGTTATATGTGGAATTACACCCCAAAATACATTCTTCTGCTTCTCCTGAGTACGGGGATGCTAAATTTCACTCCTCACTACTTATCACAGTTTTGAAGGCCATAAAATGCCAAGATAGCAAAGCCCCCCCACAAATGACCCCATTTTAGAAAGAAGACACTTCAAGCTTTTTGCTGAGAGGCATGTTGTGTCCATGGAATATTTGATATTTTGCCACAAGTTTCGGTAAAATTATTATTTTTTTTTTAATACAAAGTTGTCACTGAATGATATATTGTTCAAACATGGCATGGTTATATGTGGAATTACACCCCAAAATACATTGTTCTGCTTCTCCTGAGTATGGGGATGCCACATGTGTGGGACTTTTTTGGGAGCCTAGCCGCGTACAGGACCCCAAAAACCAAGCACTGCCCTCAGGCTTTCTAAAGGCGTAAAATTGTGCTTTTACTCCTCACTACCTATCACAGTTACGGAGGCCCTGAAATGTCCAGATAGCACAACCCCCCCCCACCCCAAATGACCCCATTTTGGAAAGTAGACACTCCAAGGTATTTGCTAAGAGGTATGGTGAGTATTTTGCAGATCACATTTATTTTTGAAAATGAAGAAAGGAAAGACATTTTTTTTTTCTTTTTTCAATTTTCAAAACTTTGTGACAAAAAGCGAGATCTGCAAAATACTCAACATGCCTCTCAGCAGATAGCTTGGGGTGTCTACTTTTCAAAATGGGGTCTTTTGGGGTGGGTTTGTGCTATCTGGGCATTTCATGGCCTCCAAACCTGTGATAGGCAGTGAGGAGTGAAATCACCATTTTACGCCCTTAGAAAGCCTGAAGGCGGTGATTGGTTTTCGGGGTCCTGTACACAGTTAGACTGCCAAAAAGTTCCACACGTGTGGTATCCCCATACTCAGGAGAAGCAGCAGAATGTATTTTGGGTTGTAATTCCACATATAACCATGGCATGTTTGAGCAATATATAATTTAGTGACAACTTTGTGCAAAAAAAAAAAAAATTAATTTTCCTGCAACTTGTGGCAAAATATAAAATATTCCATGGACTCAACATGCCTATCAGCAAATAGCTTGGGATGTCTACTTTCCAAAATGTGGTCATTTGGGGGGGTTGTGCTATCTTGCCATTTTGTAGCCTGGTATCCCCGTACTCAGGAGAAGCAGCAGAATGTATTTTGGGATGTAATTCCACATATAGCCATGGCATGTTTGAGAAATATGTAATTTAGTGACAACTTTGTGTAATTTTAATTTTTTGTCATTTTTCAATCAATTGTGAGAAAAAAATAAAATATTCAATGGGCTCAACATGCCTCTCAGCAATTTCCTTGGGGTGTCTACTTTACAAAATGGGGTCATTGGGGGGGGGGGGTTGTACTGCCCTGCCATTTTAGCACCTCAAGAAATGAGATAGGCAGTCATAAACTAAAAGCTGCGTAAATTCCAGAAAATGTACCCTAGTTTGTAGACGCCATAACTTTTGCGCAAACCAATAAATATACGCTTATTAACATTTTTTTTATACCAAAGACATGTGGCTGAATACATTTTGGCCTAAATGTATGACTAAAATTGTAGAAAAAATATTTTTTTTTCCAAAATTTTCAGTCTTTTTCCATTTACATCGCAAAAAATAAAAATCGTAGAGGCAATCAAATACCATCAAAGGAAAGCTCTATTTGTGGAAAAAAAGGACGCAAATTTTATTTGGGTACAGCATTGCATGATCACGCAATTACCAGTTAAAGTGACGCAGTTCCAAATTGTAAAAAGCGCTTTGGTCGGGATGGAGGTAAATTCTGCCGGGGCTGAAGTGGTTAAAATGTTCTAAGAAATTAAACCAAACCAATAGATCTTCCTTCATGTCAGATGTAATTCTAATATGTGTTGATGGATTCTTTAATCCAGAAATTGCCACATATAACCTCCTTCCTAACTTCCTTCGAAAAACACTTCCCATTGAAAGAACCCTGGATGCCAAGGCTAATTGGCCTAAAAGAGATTGCATTTCTTTTAAAGTTACCTTCCTTTGTCTGATAAATCGTAATAATAACTGCATAAGCCTATAGATTTTTTCACTAAGCAGTCGAAACTCCATCCAATGTTACACCCAAAAACTCGATGCATGCCGTGGAAAAAATGTTTTCTCTTCCGCCAAAGGGATCCCTAAATAATTGCAAACTAGATAGAATGACTGTAATAAATAAAGACAATCATTCGAACCAGCTGGACTCATAAATAAAAAATCATACAAATAATGTATAGAAAATTGTGAATCTGCAACTTTACTTACTACCCATTCTATGAAGGTTTAGAATGTTTCAAAATAAAAGCAAGAAACTGAACAGCCCATTGGCAGGCATTTGTCAAAATAAAACTTATCCTCAAAATGTATACCTAAAGAATTAAAACATCTCAGATTTAGTGGAAGGAGACGAAAGGCTGACTTTATACCTGCCTTTGCTATCAATGCATTAGGGTCCAACATACGCAGCTTTTGCACCTCCGTCTCAAAAGATGCATATGTTACAGAAGATACATTTTAATCTATTTGGTCATTCAAAGAATTGCCAAAAGGAAAAAAACAGGTGATGAATGAGATGAAATTCGTTTGGTTCTTTTTTGGGAACTATACCCAACGGAGAAACCTTAAAATCCTTAAAACGGGGGAAACAAATGGACCTTCCATCCTTCCAGCCCATACCTCCTTGAGCAATTTTTTCCTTACCACAAGCAGGTAGGTAGGTATTACCTACCATTACACATCTGGAGCCCTCAAAAGCTGCCAAATTAAAACCTACTGTGAAACCTTCAGTGATAAGTGAAGCCATCTGCTGGTTTGGGTAAATTCGCAACCACGGGAGCATTCTTTGAACATTCACTGGTGTTATAGCTTTTTTGAAAGCTATCTCTTTGTACAGCTTGAAGTTTCTGAAAACATTTAGAAATCAAGTGGGTTGCAGAGCAAAAAGCACATTTGTGGTTATATTTGCATGCATTCAACCATTTACATTGGCTATCATTGAACACAAAGCACAAACCTTTTCTTTATATGTATTTCCTGAGGTATTTACAGTAGCAATAGCAACAGCGGTTTGGCTGTTTTTGCGACAAAAATATATATATTTTTTTTTAAAGGGTAAATTTTATTGAATTTCACAAGATTTTACACTTCAATATCACAATTCACTTTTTCATACACTGTGGTTTAAATACATTTCAAATTATTATCATGTAGCCAAACCTATATAACTGTTGATAACCAAGGATTACGTTTTTATAGTAAAATATGCTCAATGAAAATCGTTTATCAAATATGTTAACTATTTTCCTGTCCTATCTGTGTCCCAGATATAGTTTTCTCTCTTTCTTTCGTTTCCTGACTGGCATAACCCACTATACAGTCATTTCAAATATTAATATATCTTCTTTTCTAAGATTTTCACCTCATTGATTATACTGCAATATCTCCCGACACATTTTCAATCCATTTACCCCATACTTTATGAAACTTTTTAATGCATCCTCTGGCTTGGTATGTTAGTTTTTTACATTGGTAGAGCATTGTTAACCAATTTCAGCAGGTCTTGTAGGGAGGGGGGGGTTTAAATGTTTCCATTTAAGGGCTAGAGCCTTTTAGCATAGCAAAATACTATTCTCAAAAGGGTCTTTTGTGATGTGGACAATTCTTCCTCCTCCAGGTCACCTAGGAGGCACCTGGCCAGGGAATATATGTTTGGGAGCCCAAGTGCCTCCTCCATATATGCGAGGATTGTCTTCCAGTATGACATCACCCAGGGGCACTGCCACACCATATGGAAGAAGTCTCCCACTTCTGCATTACATCGGGGACACTCCGGGGATTCCCTCCTTCCCATCTTGTGTAGCCATTTGGGGGTATAATAAATTCTGTGTAGTATCCATTTTCAAATCTGTGAAAGACCTAAAGATTCCATCTCTGAACAGCTGATGGGCATATTTAACCCCATAAGCTGCCCAGCATGCCCCGTCTGGTACCTTGGCTATTTCTTTAACCACTTGCCGACCGCCTAACGCAGATAAACTGCGGTAGAATGGCACGGTCAGGCAAAATCACGTACCTGGTACGAGATTTGCCTCCCGCGGGCGGGGGGCGCATCGCGCTCCCCCCCGGTGCCCGAGGCGGTCGGCATGGTTAGGGGAGCGATCCGTGCTGAGGGGAAGATCACTAATTCGTGGCCACCCCCTCCAAGTAAGTCTGCACAACACTACACATACAGTAGAACACTCTAGGCACACTTTTCACCCCCCATCACCCCCCCGATCACCCCCCTGTACCCCCTGTCACAGTGACGCCAATAGCAATTTTTTTTTTCTGATTATTGCATTGGTGTCATTTTGTGACAGTTATAAGTGGTAGGGCAGTTAGTGTTAGGCCCCTTTAGGTCTAGGGTACCCCCCTAATCCCCCCTAATAAAGGTTTAACCCCTTGATCACCCCCCAATCGCCAGTGTCACTAAGCGATCGTTTTTCTGATCGCTGTATTAGTGTCACAGGTGACGCTAGTTAGGGAGGTAAGTATTTAGGTTCGCCGTCAGCATTTTATAGCGTCAGGGACCCCCATATACTAACTAGTAAAGGTTTTAACCCCCTGATTGCCCCCTAGTTAACCCTTTCACCAGTGATCAATGAATAACTGTTACGGGTGACGCTGGTTAGTTTGTTTTTTATAGTTTCAGGGCACCCGCCGTTTATACACAGCATACATCTCCCTTAGTGGTATAGTATCTGAACGGATCAATGTCTGATCCCATCAGATCTATACTAGCGTTCCCAGCAGTTTAGGGTTCCCAAAAACGCAGTGTTAGCGGGATCAGCCCAGATACCTGCTTGCACCTGCATTTAGCCCCTCCGCCCAGCCCACCCAAGTGCAGTATCGATCGATCACTGTCACTTACAAAACACTAAACACACATAACTGCAACATTCGCAGAGTCAGGAGCTTTTTTACCTGTGAGTCTCACTAGTGTACCACTAAATTTAGAGCCCAAAATGGCAAATTGAAGGTACACTAGTGAAGAGGCCTACACGTTTCTGAGCATGACAGATAGTGAAGAGGAAGTTCTGACAACAGAGTTGTGGTCCCTGCCAAGGTCAGGTGTACCAGACCCCAATCTTCTACTTCTGTTGTTGATGTGCAAGAACTGCAGGTCCCTTGTATGGAGCAGAGCAGTACTAGCGCCGCTATTCCTTCTGGTGAACTGGCAAGCACCAGCGGCCTAGTACACCCTGGTCGTAGTCAATCCAGCACTGCAGTATCACATGGTGACGTGGTGAGTCCCATAAGTGCAGTTCAAGCTGGTCAGGTGGCAAGCACAAGTAGTGTCCCGCTGCCACCAAGAAGACGAACACAGGCCCGTCGTACCCATAGTGCCTTTCCTGCTGCATTTGCCAATCCTAACTGGGAACCCACCACTTCTGCAGCACCCGTACTTCCCCCATTCACTGGCCAACCCGGCATTTAGGTGGAAACAGTTGATTTTACATCACTTGATTTTTATTCGCTATTTTTCACCGAAGATCTCTATAGATCTATTGTGGACCAAAGCAATTTGTACGCTGGTCAACACATCGCCATTATTCCCCAGTCCTCCCTTGCCAGAGATTGGAGACCAATTACGGTTTCCGATTTTAAGCTCTTTCTGGGCCTTTCCCTCAACATGGGCATAACTAAAAAGAGTGAGTTGCGGTCATATTGGTCCACTGACCCAATTCACCATATGCCCTTGTTCTCTGCCTCCATGACCAGGGCACGATACAAGCAGATTTTGCGGTTCATGCACTTAAATGACAATGAACTCTGTTGTCCTCGTGGAGACCCTGGAAGTGATCAACTCTACAAAATTCGGCCCCTCGTAAACCACTTCAACCAAAAAAAAAGCACCCTGCCCTTAGGATTTCTAAGGGTGTAAATTTTTGATTTCACTCTTCACTGCCTATCACAATTTTGGAGGCCATGGAATGCCCAGGTGGCACAAAACCACCCCCCCAAATGACCCAATTTTGGAAAGTAGACACGCCAAGCTATTTGCTGAGTGATATAGTGAGTATTTTGCAGACCTCACTTTTTGTCACAAAGTTTTGAAATTTGAAAAAAGAAAAAAATAATACATTTTTCTTGTCTTTCTTCATTTTCAAAAACAAATGAGAGCTGCAAAATACTCACCATGCCTCTCAGCAAATAGCTTGGGGTGTCTACTTTCCAAAATGGGGTCATTTGGGAGGGGTTTGTGCTATCTTGGCCTTTTATGGCCTTTGAAACTGTGATAGGTAGTGAGGAGTGAAATCAAAAATTTACGCCCTTAGAAATCCTGAAGGCGGTGATTGGATTTCGGGGCCCCTTATGCAGCTAGGCTCCCAAAAAGTCCCACACAAGTGGTATCCCCGTACTCAGGAGAAGCAGCTAAATGTATTTGGGCATGTAATTTCACATATGCCCATGGCATGTTTGAGCAATATATCATTTAGTGACAACTTTGTGCAAAAAAAAAAAGTTTGTCACTTTCCTGCAACTTGTGTCAAAATATAAAATATTCCATGGACTCAACATGCCTCTCAGCAAATAGCTTGGGGTGTCTACTTTCGAAAATGGGGTCATTTGGGGGGGGGGTGGGGGTTTGTGCCATCTGGGCATTTTATGGCCTTCAATCTGTGATAGGTAGTGAGGAGTGAAATCAAAAATTTACGCCCTTAGAAATCCTGAAGGCGGTGCTTGGTTTCGGGGCCCCGTGCACAGCTAGGCTCCCAAAAAGTCCCACACATGTGGTATCCCCGTACTCATGAGAAGCAGCAGAATGTATTTTGGGGTGCAATTCCACATATGCCCATGGCCTGTGTGAGCAATATATCATTTAGTGACAACTTTGAGCAAAAAAAAAGTTTGTAATTTTCCTGCAACTTGTGGCAAAATATAAAATATTCCATGGACTCAACATGCCTCTCAGCAAAAAACTTGGGGCGTTTACTTTCCAAAATGGGGACATTTGGGTGGGTTTTGTGCCATCTTGGCATTTTATGGCCTTCAAAACTGTGATAGGTAGTAAGGAGTGAAATCAAAAATGTACGCCCTTAGAAATCCTGAAGGCGGTGCTTGGTTTTCGGGGCCCCGTATGCGGTTAGGCTCCCAAAAAGTCCCACACATGTGGTATCCCCATACTCAGGA
The DNA here is from genome assembly GCF_042186555.1 of Aquarana catesbeiana. Lineage (NCBI taxonomy): Eukaryota > Metazoa > Chordata > Amphibia > Anura > Ranidae > Aquarana > Aquarana catesbeiana. The sequence goes on along the minus strand of NC_133327.1, from coordinate 167,877,699 downwards.
GAAGCAGCTAAATGTATTTTGGGGGTGCAATTTCACATATAACCATGGCATGTGTGAGCAATATATCATTTAGTGACAACTTTTTTTATTTTTTTATTTTTTTTATCATTATTCAATCACTTGGGACAAAAAAAATTAATATTTAATGGGCTCAACATGCCTCCCAGCAATTTCCTTGGGGTGTCTACTTTCCAAAATAGGGTCATTTGTGGGGTTTTGTACTGCCCTGTAGACATGTGCACACTGAAATATTTCGTTTCGAAATTTTGTTTTCGTCTGAAAAATAAATTTATTTAGTTACTCCTGAAATTCGTTTTTATTTATTTTGTTTTTTGTTAAAAATTGCATTCGTCCGAAAATCCAAATTAAGGTTGAATCTGTCATTGAAGACTTATGGTGTCTTTTGAATGTTCAAAGAAGATTCGATGGAGCAGCTAAACTGTACAACGCCGTATAGTTTACCTGCTCCGTCGAATCTTCTTAGAACTTTCAACAGACACCGTAAGCCAAAGTACTTAGTTCTAGCTATTTTACTGCTCCTCCTCTTTGGTTGCAATCAGCCAAGAACATTCATCATCATCATTATTTTTATTTATCTTTTCTCCCTTACGTTGAATCTTTTCTCCCCTATGTCGAATCTTTTCTCCCCTACGTCGAATCTTTTCTCTCTATGTCGAATCTTTTCTCTCTATGTAGAATAATCTTGGACTAATAGAGTTAAGGTTAGGCACATTCGACCACAGGTTTGATGGACACAGATTGTTATTGTCATCATCATGTCGAATCTCCTATCTATATCGAACTGTTGTAGCAACGAAAACGAAAATAAAGCATTTGTTTATGTCGGATCTTTCGTTTTTCGGATTCTGCACTTTCGTTATCATTTGTTAAAACGATAACGAAAATACCTGAAATTCGGACGAAAATGCATTCGGATGAAAATGAATGCACATGTCTACTGCCCTGCCATTTTAGCACCTCAAGAAATGACATAGGCAGTCATAAACTAAAAGCTGTGTAAATTCCAGAAAATGTACCCTTTTGCGCAAACCAATAAATATATGCTTATTGACATTTTTTTTACCAAAGACATGTGGCCGAATACATTTTGGCCTAAATGTATGACTAAAATTGAGTTTATTGGATCTTTTTTTATAACAAAAAGTAGAAAATATCATTTTTTTTCAAAATTTTTGGTCTTTTTCCGTTTATAGCACAAAAAATAAAAACCGCAGAGGTGATCAAATACCATCAAAAGAAAGCTCTTTTTGTGGGAAAAAAAGGATGCAAATTTAGTTTGGGTACAGCATTGCATGACCGCGCAATTAGCAGTTAAAATGACGCAGTGCCAAATTGTAAAAAGTGCTCTGGTCAGGAAGGTAAATCCTTCCGGGGCTGAAGTGGTTAAGTTGCGAATGGACTTGAGCTACCTGGGTTGCCACCGAGGCGATATTAATTTGTGGGAAGCCCCACCAATGCACATGTGTTAGTTGGGCTGCCAGGTAATAATACTGTAAGTTTGGCAGAGCCAACCCCCCGACCTTATTGGTAAGTGTAGTGTCTCTAGTGATATTCTAGCTGGCTTGGGTCCCCATAAAAAGAAGGAGAGTGTCTTTTTTATACCTGTAAACCATTTTCTTAGGGATATAAATTGGGGCATGCCAGAGCAGGTACAGAAACCTGGGCAGGTAAATCATTTTAAATATATTGATTCGCCCGAGGAGGCCGAGAGGCAGCTTAGCCCAAGTGTGTGCACTTTCTTTTAGACGTCTCCATATGGGAGACAAATTATTGAACGGCAAAAATAAATTTAACCAAAGACTGTCCTTGGACCCCCCAGGGGAGTGAAGTTTGAACTGCCAATTTCTGGCGAAAAGCCTTATCATATGCTAACTAGGGATGGGTCGAACGGACCCCTGTTCGGTTCGGACCAGAACTTCCGAACACCTCGAATGTTTGGACCCGAACACTGAACCCCATTAACCACTTCCCACCCAGCCTATAGCAAAATGACGGCCGGGCAGTGGTTCAGTTATCCTGACTGGGTGTCATATGATGTCCTTCAGGATAACAGCCGCCGTGCGCCCCCTCACAGATACTCTTGTGGGCACAGGAACGAAACATGACTGCCAGTTTCTTGTCCTTCTGTGGCACCCCCCTCTCTCTAGGCTCACATTACTCCCATCCTCAACCTGGGAACCAACATCGGAGCCTTCAAATCGCTGATTGCATGATGGTGGGGTTACAATAGGAGTGACTGTGGACAAGGAGCCGGTGGAATAGGCCGCTTTGGCAGCTGCGTTTGAAGGCAAACTACTCTGAGCCTGGGTGACAGAGGATGAGGTGGATGAGGATGGCTTTGTTATCTACCCCACCAACTGCATGTTGTGGCTCAATAACACGACCAGCAGCAGCAAAAAAGGACAAGCGTGCCCCGCGGCCACCTGCAGAGGATGCACCATGTCTCCGACCACCACTGTAGACTGTAGACACAGAGGCTGCTTGCCCTCTTTTAGTGGCCTGTGAGTTTCTGCCTCTTCTTGGTAGCCTTCCAGATGTGATGTATTTTTTGTTTTGCAACACCACACTACACTGTATTAGATACTATGTACACCGCATGAAGTGTATTAGAAAGTGTACAAGGGCTGCACTGTATTGTATACTGTGTACACGACCAGAAGTGTAGTAGAAACTGTACACACTGTATTAGATACTGTGTACACCGCCTAAAGTGTATTAGAAACTGTACACATTGTATTAAATACTGTGTACACCACCTGCACTGTAGTAACAACTGTACAACGGCTGCACTGTAATATATACTGTGTACACCACCAAAAGTGTATTGGAAACTGTACACACTGTATTAGATACTGTGTACACTGCCTGCACTGTATTAGCAACTGTACAATGGCTGCAATGTATGTATACTGTGTACACCACCAGAAGTGTAGTAGAAACTGCACACACTGTATTAGATACTGTGTACACCACCTGCACTGTATTAGCAACTGTACAACGGCTGCACTTTAATATATTCTGTGTACACCACCAGAAGTGTATTAAAAACTGTACACACTGTATTAGATATTGTGTACACCGCCTGCACTGTATTAGCAAACAGGGCCGGACTGGGAATAAAATCCAGCCCTGGAAAAAATGTCATACCAGCCCCATAGCATTATTATACCAGGCCAACATCATAACGTCATTATTTTTTTGTTCAGGAAAGAAAAAACGATGTATTTTAAAGCACATTTAAAGAGCGTATTATATATAAATAAGACAGATATGAAAGCACATGAAGCTAGAGATATATATATATATATAAAACAGCAAATTCCAGTTATAAGTTGTAAAAGTGGTGGAGCTATCAAGGGGGACACCTGGGACTCTGGGAATGTGAGGGGGGGGGGGGACTCTGGGAACCAGAGACCACCTTCGGCAGAAAATACACTAAGGTAAGAGGGGGGGTTACTGATATAAGGGGGAAACCTTTATATCAGTGTCCCTTACATTATTGTATTCACTCCCCCCTTACCTCAATGACCCCCCCTCAGACTGGCCTAGCGGTGCTGTCACGGATCTTCTCTCAGGTGCACCGTGCAGAGCTCAGTCAGTTGGCTCCAGCTTGGTGCCTCTGGTTTTCCTATAGTCTCCTCTCCACAGTCCACACACGTCTGAATTCTCCTGTGACCCCCATCCCAGCGCACTCCCACTCTTGACTCCTCTCCAGACTACCTCAGAGACTGCCGACATGGTACAGGAGATGGTCAGAGACTGCCGACATGGTACAGGAGATGGTCAGAGACTGCAGACATGGTACAGGAGATGTCAGAGACTGGGGACATGGTACAGGAGATGTCAGAGGCTGCGGGCATAGTACAGGAGATGTCAGAGGCTGTGGGCATGGTACAGGAGATGTCAGAGGCTGTGGGCATGGTACAGACGTTGTCAGAGGCTGTGGGCATGGTACAGACGTTGTCAGAGGCTGTGGGCATGGTACAGACGTTGTCAGAGGCTGTGGGCATGGTACAGACGTTGTCAGAGGCTGTGGGCATGGTAAAGATGTTGTCAGAGGCTGTGGGCATGGTACAGATGATGTCAGAGGCTGTGGGCATGGTACAGACGTTGTCAGAGGCTGTGGGCATGGTACAGATGATGTCAGAGGCTGCGGGCATGGTACAGGAGAAGTCAGAGGCTGTGGGCATGGTACAGGAGATGTCAGAGGCTGTGGGCATGGTAAAGATGATGTCAGAGGCTATGGGCATGGTACAGGAGATGTCAGAGGCTGTGGGCATGGTACAGACGTTGTCAGAGGCTGTGGGCATGGTACAGACGTTGTCAGAGGCTGTGGGCATGGTACAGATGTTGTCAGAGGCTGTGGGCATGGTACAGATGATGTCAGAGGCTGTGGGCATGGTACAGACGTTGTCAGAGGCTGTGGGCATGGTACAGATGATGTCAGAGGCTGCGGGCATGGTACAGGAGAAGTCAGAGGCTGTGGGCATGGTACAGGAGATGTCAGAGGCTGTGGGCATGGTAAAGATGATGTCAGAGGCTATGGGCATGGTACAGGAGATGTCAGAGGCTGTGGGCATGGTACAGATGTCAGAGGCTGTGGGCATGGTACAGGGGATGTCAGAGGCTGTGGGCATGGTACAGGGGATGTCAGAGGCTGTGGGCATGGTACAGGGGATGTCAGAGGCTGTGGGCATAGTACAGAGGATGTCAGAGGCTGTGGGCATGGTACAGGGGATGTCAGAGGCTGTGGGCATGGTACAGGAGATGTCAGAGGCTGTGGGCATGGTACAGACGTTGTCAGAGGCTGTGGGCATGGTACAGACGTTGTCAGAGGCTGTGGGCATGGTACAGATGATGTCAGAGGCTGTGGGCATGGTACAGGGGATGTCAGAGGCTGTGGGCATAGTACAGAGGATGTCAGAGGCTGTGGGCATGGTACAGGGGATGTCAGTGGCTGTGGGCATGGTACAGGGGATGTCAGAGGCTGTGGGCATGGTACAGGAGATGTCAGAGGCTGTGTGCATGGTACAGGGGATGTCAGAGGCTGTGGGCATGGTACAGGAGATGTCAGAGGCTGTGGGCATGGTACAGGAGATGTCAGAGGCTGTGGGCATGGTACAGGAGATGTCAGAGGCTGTGGGCATGGTACAGATGTTGTCAGAGGCTGTGGGCATGGTACAGATGATGTCAGAGGCTGTGGGCATGGTACAGACGTTGTCAGAGGCTGTGGGCATGGTACAGATGATGTCAGAGGCTGCGGGCATGGTACAGGAGAAGTCAGAGGCTGTGGGCATGGTACAGGAGATGTCAGAGGCTGTGGGCATGGTAAAGATGATGTCAGAGGCTATGGGCATGGTACAGGAGATGTCAGAGGCTGTGGGCATGGTACAGACATTGTCAGAGGCTGTGGGCATGGTACAGACGTTGTCGGAGGCTGTGGGCATGGTACAGATGTTGTCAGAGGCTGTGGGCATGGTACAGATGATGTCAGAGGCTGTGGGCATGGTACAGACGTTGTCAGAGGCTGTGGGCATGGTACAGATGATGTCAGAGGCTGCGGGCATGGTACAGGAGAAGTCAGAGGCTGTGGGCATGGTACAGGAGATGTCAGAGGCTGTGGGCATGGTAAAGATGATGTCAGAGGCTATGGGCATGGTACAGGAGATGTCAGAGGCTGTGGGCATGGTACAGATGTCAGAGGCTGTGGGCATGGTACAGGGGATGTCAGAGGCTGTGGGCATGGTACAGGGGATGTCAGAGGCTGTGGGCATGGTACAGGGGATGTCAGAGGCTGTGGGCATAGTACAGAGGATGTCAGAGGCTGTGGGCATGGTACAGGGGATGTCAGAGGCTGTGGGCATGGTACAGGAGATGTCAGAGGCTGTGGGCATGGTACAGACGTTGTCAGAGGCTGTGGGCATGGTACAGACGTTGTCAGAGGCTGTGGGCATGGTACAGATGATGTCAGAGGCTGTGGGCATGGTACAGGGGATGTCAGAGGCTGTGGGCATAGTACAGAGGATGTCAGAGGCTGTGGGCATGGTACAGGGGATGTCAGAGGCTGTGGGCATGGTACAGGGGATGTCAGAGGCTGTGGGCATGGTACAGGAGATGTCAGAGGCTGTGTGCATGGTACAGGGGATGTCAGAGGCTGTGGGCATGGTACAGGAGATGTCAGAGGCTGTGGGCATGGTACAGGAGATGTCAGAGGCTGTGGGCATGGTACAGGAGATGTCAGAGGCTGTGGGCATGGTACAGATGTTGTCAGAGGCTGTGGGCATGGTACAGATGATGTCAGAGGCTGTGGGCATGGTACAGACGTTGTCAGAGGCTGTGGGCATGGTACAGATGATGTCAGAGGCTGCGGGCATGGTACAGGAGAAGTCAGAGGCTGTGGGCATGGTACAGGAGATGTCAGAGGCTGTGGGCATGGTAAAGATGATGTCAGAGGCTATGGGCATGGTACAGGAGATGTCAGAGGCTGTGGGCATGGTACAGACATTGTCAGAGGCTGTGGGCATGGTACAGACGTTGTCAGAGGCTGTGGGCATGGTACAGATGTTGTCAGAGGCTGTGGGCATGGTACAGATGATGTCAGAGGCTGTGGGCATGGTACAGACGTTGTCAGAGGCTGTGGGCATGGTACAGATGATGTCAGAGGCTGCGGGCATGGTACAGGAGAAGTCAGAGGCTGTGGGCATGGTACAGGAGATGTCAGAGGCTGTGGGCATGGTAAAGATGATGTCAGAGGCTATGGGCATGGTACAGGAGATGTCAGAGGCTGTGGGCATGGTACAGATGTCAGAGGCTGTGGGCATGGTACAGGGGATGTCAGAGGCTGTGGGCATGGTACAGGGGATGTCAGAGGCTGTGGGCATGGTACAGGGGATGTCAGAGGCTGTGGGCATAGTACAGAGGATGTCAGAGGCTGTGGGCATGGTACAGGGGATGTCAGAGGCTGTGGGCATGGTACAGGAGATGTCAGAGGCTGTGGGCATGGTACAGACGTTGTCAGAGGCTGTGGGCATGGTACAGACGTTGTCAGAGGCTGTGGGCATGGTACAGATGATGTCAGAGGCTGTGGGCATGGTACAGGGGATGTCAGAGGCTGTGGGCATAGTACAGAGGATGTCAGAGGCTGTGGGCATGGTACAGGGGATGTCAGAGGCTGTGGGCATGGTACAGGGGATGTCAGAGGCTGTGGGCATGGTATAGGAGATGTCAGAGGCTGTGTGCATGGTACAGGGGATGTCAGAGGCTGTGGGCATGGTACAGGAGATGTCAGAGGCTGTGGGCATGGTACAGGAGATGTCAGAGGCTGTGGGCATGGTACAGGAGATGTCAGAGGCTGTGGGCATGGTACAGATGATGTCAGAGGCTGTGGGCATGGTACAGACGATGTCAGAGGCTGCGGGCATGGTACAGGAGATGTCAGAGGCTGTGTGCATGGTACAGGAGATGTCAGAGGCTGTGGGCATGGTACAGGAGATGTCAGAGGCTGTGTGCATGGTACAGGAGATGTCAGAGGCTGTGTGCATGGTACAGGAGATGTCAGAGGCTGTGGGCATGGTACAGGAGATGTCAGAGGCTGTGGGCATGGTACAGGAGATGTCAGAGGCTGTGTGCATGGTACAGGAGATGTCAGAGGCTGTGGGCATGGTACAGGAGATGTCAGAGGCTGTGGGCATGGTACAGGAGATGTCAGAGGCTGTGGGCATGGTACAGATGATGTCAGAGGCTGTGGGCATGGTACAGACGATGTCAGAGGCTGCGGGCATGGTACAGGAGATCAATGCAGCCTCACCAGTGCCCATCAATTCAGCCTGTGGGCCAGTCCATGCAGCCTTATTATACCCATAATCGCAGCCTCGGGATAAACAGAAAATAATACTAATCAGCGCAAATAACTGAAAAACTATTGCAAGCTGAACACTAAGGGTTAATGTCACATAGCTCCAAATGCAAATTTGTAAAAACAGACAGTGCAGAGCAATAAATATGATGAAGTTATAAAAAGCCCAATAAGGCATTAATCATTAAGAGCAGTCCAGAGCCCAATAAAAGACAGATGAATCCACAAGTTTTATCAGTTCCATTTGTACCACCAACCAACAGGCAAAATCCTGAACCAAAAGGAAGATCACTAAACACTTTTTCCCACTTCAGAGGGAAACACTTTGGAGTGCGAGAGATCCCAATCTCACATGTATCCCGGTCATGAATAAATAAAACAAATCTAAGTGCTCTCTATTATAGTAAAAGCACAGACTTTAATGTAGGTAGAAAACTTACAGACAATATTCTTGGTAGCAAGCATAAGCAGCACACACAATGCCGATCCCAATCCATATCGTCTCGTCAGGATAGCAGCACGTGACAGCACAGTGGCTGAGCTGAGTGTGAAAAGTCCCGCCCTCCTCCCAGACCAGTTTGTGTGATAGACGCATTGTTCTGCCTATCACACGAGCTGCTCAAGGAGAAGGGCGGGACTTTTCACACTCAGCTCCGAGACACACAGCAGGAGATGCCCGCTATGTGTGACATGTAGAGGGGAAGGAGGGAGAGCAGCACTGCAGCCACAGCTTAGCCCAAAGCGGCCCAGGGCAGGCAGCCTACCGGGAAATGTCCCGGTATCCCGGTAGGCCAGTCCGGCCCTGTTAGCAAATGTACAATGGCTGCACTGTATTGTATACTGTATACACCACCAGAAGTGTAGTAGAAACAAGGGATGGGACGAACGGACCCCTGTTCCGTTCGCACCAGAACTTTTGAACACCGCGAAAGTTTGAACTCGAACAACGAACCCCATTAAAGTCAATGGCACCCGAACAGCAAAAATCAAAAGTGCCCATTTTGAAGGCTTATATGCAGGGTCCTGCCCTGGGGGACATGTATCAATAAAAAAAAAGTTTGTGAAAAACGTCATTTTTAAATGAGCAGTGATTTCTTTATTTTTAAAAGCCTAAAAATGAAAAATTCCTTCCAATATAGTGCCTGGGGAGAGCCCTTAGTCTACTTGTAAAGTGGCAGATCTGTACCATGTCTAGAATCTGCTGCAGCAATCATTGCATTTATAAAGCTGAAAAAATTACATTTTCTCTGCAAGCTGCCTTTATTTTGCTCAGCAACAGCTGGGGAGCCAGTGTATATGATGAGGTCACAATGTAGTGCACTGGGAACAAGATTAAATATTTTTTGGATACATTCTGGTGTCACTTTGACTTTGTAACGGATGTGTAAAAATTGGTCCCACCGTAACCCTATAGAGGTACTCTTGATGAAAACAAGAATTGGCCTTGCTGTAAAAATTGCAATGATATGCACCTGTCAAACAATGCAGAAAAATTGGTCTTAGGGTGTTGGTGGTGGCTTCCCACCATAACCCTATAGAGGTAACCTTGATGAAAGCAAGAATTGGTCTTGCTGTAAAAAATTGTTTTGATATGCACCTGTCAAACCGGTCTTAGGGTGTCGGTGGCGCCTTCCCATCGTTACCCCATAGAGGTACTCTTGATGAAAGCAAGAATTGGCCTTGCTGTAAAAAATTCAATGATATGCACCTGTCAAACAAATGCAGAAAAATTGGCCTTTGGGTGTTGATGGCGCCTTCCCACCGTAACTCTATAGAGGTACACTTGATGAAAGCAAGAATTGGCCTTGCTGTAAAAAATTGCAATGATATGCACCTGTCAAACACGTGTTTGACAGGTGCATATCATTAACGTGCTCAAATCTACATAATCACCACTCCAAATTCTCTCTTTTGAAGCAGTGTTTGGGTGGAAACCAAGAGGAGTAAGTACACAAGGCATGCATTCTTTTGCACCCTTATCTTGTTCATTCTCAGTTTACAATTTTTTTATTAGGTACAAAATAATGGTACAAAAAGTAATATCATATATCAAGAGAAATACAGTATATATGTTTTACTAATATGGAAAAATATGTTGACATATATAGCGAATGATATAATTACAAAGCTAGGATTGTCCAACATACAATCAAGTCGTTAATGAAATATATAGACATCATTTATTCCTGAGTGACTTTTAGAGAATATTGTTTTTTCAGTGCTTAAAAGGTGTTCCGAGTGTGTGAACCATGGGTCCCATTTTTTGTCAAATAGATGTTTTGTATTGTATAAAGTGTGAAATAATTTTTCCATGAGATTGATATTGTTAATTCTTGTTTTCAGTTGGGTTAAAGGTACCAATGGAGATTTCCAGTGGTATGCAATAAGCCAGTGTATAGAAACACAAATTGTGTGTACCAGTCTCATGTGATGGATGGTTAGTCCTATGATAGGGGTGAATAATAAACAGTTGGAGAGGGTGAGTTGTATATTATTTTCTGAAATTTTGGAAGCAAATTTTTCAAGTCGCTTCCATATATGTCCATATATGTGATACCTTCTCACGTTCCCCAAAAATGTGTGAAAATGATCCTGCAGAAATGCAACCTCTTAAACATGTCTGAGGGACTGAAGGGAAAATGGAGTGGAGTTTTGCAGGTGTATAATACCATCTTGTGAAAAACGTTATTACTGTCTCTCTAATTGTAAGTGATCTTGTGCATTTAAGTAAATTGTTGATACAATCGACCCAGTTTTCCATGGACAGTGAGATATCACATTCTTGCTCCCATTTGTGCATATAAGGAAGTTTATCTTTACTATCTATGTTAATCAGATTTGAATATATCTCAGATAACAATCCTGCACCTCTCGGTGATCTAAAACATATGTTTTCATAATTGTGGGTGATTTTGTTTCCATTATTTGAAAATATGAGTTTTTAAAAGTTCCTTATATGGAGGAATCTCCTGAGTTTGTTTTTGGGGATCTTATATTTGGTTTTTAGTGAAGAGAATGAGGTAAAAGTGGTGTTTTCTGTAACTTTTTTGAGGGTGGTTAGGTTGTTGTTAATCCACCATGTGAATTCCCCTGTATCTTGGCGGATTGATAAAAAATTGTGATCTCCTATAAAAGAAGCATGTGGGGGGTGTGGTGGAAATAAGTTTAAATTTCTTATTGTGTAGCCTCCAAAGTTGATATCAGTGTGTGACTAACTGATTAAGAGTTTCTAAAGTATGGTTTGAAACTTTGTTGCCCCATAAAACACCAGCAATAGAATATGGAAGGATTGAATCTTTTTTAAATCTGACCCATGGGATCTTAGGGTTGTGGATGTGCCATTGGGCTATTTGGGACCATCTGGCAGCGAAATAATATAACCAGAAATCTGGGAGACCAAATCCTCTGCTTTTTTGTGATTTATAAAGCACCATTTTAGAAATATGCGGGTGGGAGTCTAACCAAATGAACTTGTTTACATCTGATTAGAATTTAGTAATCATTATTTTATTTAGTCTGATTGGGAGTGCTCAAAATAAGTATATTAACTTTGGTAGAATTGCCGTTATTCTGCCTAAAAATGATATATTGAAAGATTTCCATAATTTCATCATCACTCTTAACTTTTGCAACAGAGGTAGGTAGTTTTTAGAGGATAAATTATTAATGTCTGGGGTGAGATGGATGCCTAGATAAGGGAGAGTCTCTATTGTCCACGTGAAATATGAGGTATGAATGGTGTCTAATTGAGATGGGGTATATTTATTGGCATGCCTACAGTGGGGATCGAAAGTTTGGGCACCCCAGGTAAAAAAAGTGTATTAATGTGCATAACGAAGCCAAGGAAAGATGGAAAAATCTCCAAATGGCATCAAATTACAGATTAGACATTCTTATAATATGTCAAAAAAGCTAGATTTTATTTCCATCAGTTACACTTTCAAAATTACAGAAAACAAAAAAATGGCGTCTGCAAAAGTTTGGGCACCCTGCAGAGTTAATATTTTGTACTGCCCCCTTTGGCAAGTATCACAGCTTGTAAACGCTTTTTTTAGCCAGCCAAGAGTCTTTCAATTCTTGTTTGAGGTATCTTTGCCCATTCTTCCTAACAAAAGAGTTCCAGTTCTTTGAGATTTTTGGGCTGTCTGTCACGCACTGCTCTTTTAGGCTCTGTTTCCACTAGTGCGACTTTTCATGCGACTTGGGACTGAAAAGTCGCATGACAAATTGTTTCCCATGATTTCCAATGAGTACCGTTCATATCTGTGCGACTTCAAGTCGCAGCGACTTCAAAGTAGTCCCTGCACTACTTTGGTCCCACTTTGATGCTACTTGAGGTCTATAGATACAGGCATTGCTTCAAATCGCGGTAAAAAGTCGCGGTGAAATCGCGGTAAAAAATCGCGGCAAAATCGCGCGACTTTGGGGACGCACTAGTGGAAACCTAGCCTTAAGGTCTATCCATAGATTTTCAATAATGTTGAGGTCAGAAGATTGTGAAGGCCATGGCAAAACCTTCAGTTTACGCCTCTTGATGTAATCCCCCGTGGATTTTGAGGTGTGTTTAGGATCATTATCCATTTGTAGAAGCCATCCTCTCTTTAACTTCAGCTTTTTCACAGATGGCATCAAGTTACCATCCAAAATTTGATGACATTTTATTGAATCCATTTTTCCTTCTACTCGTGAAATGTTCCCTGTGCCACTGGCTGCAATACAACCCCAAAGCATGATTGATCCACCCCTATGCTTAACAGTTGGACAGAGGTTCTTTTCATAAAATTCTGTGCCCTTTCTTTTTCAAACGTACCTTTGCTCATTCCGGCCAAAAAGTTCTATTTTAACCACATCGGTCCACAGAACTTGTTTCCAAAATGCCTCAGGCTTGTCTATATGTTCATTTGCAAAGTTCAAACGCTGATTTTTGTGGTGAGGACGTAGAAGAGGTTTTCTTCTGATGACTCTTCCATGAAGACCATATTTGTACAAGTATCTCTTTATAGTGGAATAGTGTACCACAACTCCAGTGTCTGCCAGATCTTTCTGGAGGGATTGTGCAGTCAAATGTGGGTTTTGAATTGCTTTTCTCACAATCCTGCGAGCTGTTCTGTCTGATATTTTTCTTGGTCTTCCAGATCTTGCTTTAACTTCCACTGTTCCTGATGACTGCCATTTCTTAATTACATTCCGAACAGAGGATATTGACATCTGAAAACGCATTGCTATCTTCTTATAGCCTTCTCCAGCTTTGTGAGCGTCAACTATTTTCAGTTTCAGTTTTCTAGACAACTGCTTAGAAGAACCCATGGTGCTGATTGTTGGGGCAAGGTCAAATGAGTCTGGCCATTTAAAACCTTTGAGATTGACATCACCTGGTCTTCCCAAACGATGATTGAGAACAATCCATGACACTGGCAGGTCTCAGCTTAGCAAAGGGGGCAGTGCATGCTATAAATTCTGCAGGGTGCCCACACTTTTGCAGACGCCATTTTTTTGTTTTCTGTAATTTTGAAAGTGTAACTGATGGAAATAAAATCTAACTTTTTTTGACATATTATAAGAATGTCTAATCTGTAATTTGATGCCATTTGGAGATTTTTCCATCTTTCCTTGGGTTCGTTATGCACATTAATACACATTTTTACCTGGGGTGCCCAAACTTTCGACCCCCACTGTATAGATGTTGATACATTCACTGATAACTACGACAGTGAAGAGAATGTTATTAGCGTATGTAATAGGTTTGGTAATGCTATGTTGGGTTGTGTAAGGAATGATATCATGTTATCTGCATACATACTTAGTTTATATGTATTGTTATTTGATGTTTAACCTTTGATGTCTGGGTGTTGTAATATTACTGCGGATAAAGGTTCAATCGCTAGGGCGAATAGTAAAGGTGAATGGGGACATCCCTGACGTGTGCCCTTTCCCACCTTGAAAAAATCAGAGTTACAACCTGGTAATCTTATCGTGGTGGATGGGTTGTGATACGGTGCATGGAAGGCATGGATGAATTCTCCTTTAAATCCATATTTTTGCAACACTAAATGTAGGTATCTCCATGTTACACTGTCAAATGCCGTATTAATATCGAGGCTTAATAACAGTACTGGTTGTGATTTGATATTTTATTCAGACTTCCTCTCAAAACCATCTTCCTCAATCCCACCCCCTGCACTAGCTTGGTTAGACAAACTACCTATACCTACACTAACCCCTACACAGATAGGCAAATTGAATGCTACATGCACTGAAGAAGTTCTTCAAATTATTAAATCTCTTAAAAGAGGCTCAGCCCCTGGTCCAGATGGGTTCTCTTCCTTCTATTATAAACAATTTCAACAACTTTTAACCCCAAATTTAACAAAATTATACAACATTTTGAAAGGGGATCAGTTTCCAGAAGAGATGTTACTAGCCAACATGTCTTTAATCCCGAAACCAAATAAAGACCATACATTACCCCAAAACTACAGGCCAATTTCAGTAACAAACAACAACAAGATTTTTAGCATAATGATAATCTCCTCTCTGATATCCCCGTACCAATATGGATTCATCCCAGGCCGACAAATCACTGACAAAATTCGATTAGTAACGAACATAAGTTGTTCTATAGAAGAGGATATAGCAGAGAGTTGTGACCCAATGTTAAACTCACCATCATTCACAGGATTGCTGATGACCCCAGGAGGAGGCAAGGGTGAAGCACACAAGGATGGAACCGATGGCTTGCTCTGACGCTGCCTGTTGATGGAATCCATCACTGGAATTTCTGACTGCTTCTTGTCTTATTTCCTGTAGCCCCAGCCAATTGCCAGGCATTCTACGTTGCCTAGACGATGATCTGACTCCTGGTGAAGCCATCCTCTGGCTCCTCCCACTTTTCAAATGAGCGCCGTCTTCCCACTGACAATGATGCTCTCGATCTACTTCTTCTGTTCGCGGTAGGTGGAGGTGGGCTGAAGCTCCACCTCTGTTGACTCCTCCTCTTGCTTGCTCGCTGTCCCTCCTCTTCTTCCCGGGTGACGCCTTCCTGTCCAACGACCTCCGCATCTTCTTCCGCTGGTAAACTCTTCCTCTTCTTCAGCCTGACATGGCCTCTGATGTGTTCCCTCCATGCCGCTTCTCCATGATGATGGCTCCAAACCACCGCCGCTCTCCTCCAGATCATCACCGTCTTGACCCGTAGGTAAGGCAAGGCATTGCCGGATCCAGTCCTCTCCTCCTGCTGCCTCCGCTCATTCAAAGAGCTGCCTCAGCAGCATCTTCATGCCACCAGAGAGGACCACAAGAGCCGGCAGTATTATAGCTCTTTTGCCTGGAGCTCCTTGCGCTGTCTCTTCTCTGGCCACTGGCAGAAAACCCTGGTAAGCAACTCCTTAAATAGGCCTAAAAGGCCTTCTGGAAGGTTCTGAAAGGTCATCTGACCTCAGCTGACCAATACCTACCTGACCTAATAACCTTCCAGAACCTTCTTTGTCACATGACCCTGACTGACCAGTTAGAATTAGCCCCATTCAAAACCTTATATTGATGTTTAGAAATGCTGACGCCACGATCCCATGAGGAAAAGAGGGGCCTAAAAAAGGCATCCCCCTTTTTTTCCCCCATTCTGCTTGATGTGCGCTTTGCCTCAAAAGACGTCTTCCAGGAGCAATCAGGTCATGCATTCATAATTGTACTAAGCACTTTAGCACAGTTTTTTTTTACTTTGTATATCAGGGAATTTTTATTATCCAGCTGGCTCAGAAAAATAGGCATAAACATGCTTCTGCACAAACATCCATCAGGCATGAACAAGAGTGCCCACAGCTGTGCACATGTATCAAGGCATTGGTGACAGATAGTCTTTTTAAGGGACGCTCTGGTTTTCAGCTAAACCCTGTGCTCTGATTTGTGTCCTAAATCTTATTTCTGCTACTGACCTGGCCTGACGCAATTTTGGTTTGTTTGTACTATTGCTTACCTGTTCCTGTCCTTGCCTCTGTCTATGACTTTAATTTGGCTTATGATTCTGCACCTCGCTCCTGGCTTGTTACTGACCCTGAATACCAATGGGGTTGATTTACTAAATCTGGAGAGTGCAAACTCTGGTGCAGCTGTACATGGTAGTCAACCAGCATCTAACTTGTTCTGGTCAATTATAGTGATTGCAAACGATCACCTTCTAAAACAACCCATTCAGTTTAAAATGGAAATGAAATGCAAAACATTGTATAGATATACTAAAAATGATACAGTATCTCACAAAAGTGAGTACACCCCTCACACTTTTGTAAACATTTTATTATATCTTTTCATGTGACAACACTGAAGAAATGACACTTTGCTACAAAGTAGTGAGTGTACAGCTTGTATAACAGTGTAAATTTGCTGTCTCCTCAAAATAACTCAACACACAACCATTAATATCTAAACCTCTCGCAACAAACGTGAGTACACCCCTAAGCAAAAATTTCCAAACTGGGCCCAATTAGCCATTTTCCCTCCCCAGTGTCACGTGACTCGTTAGTGTTACAAGGTCTCAGGTGTGAATGGGGAGCAGGTGTGTTAAATTTGGTGTTATCGCCCTCACTCTCTCATACTGGTCACTGGAAGTTAAACATGGCACCTCATAGCAAAGAACTCTCTGAGGATCTTAAAAAAAGAATTGCTGCTCTATATAAAGATGGCCCAGGCTATAATAAGATTGCCAAGACCCTGAAACTGAGCTGCAGCATGGTAGCCAAGACATATAGCGGTTTAACAGGACAGGTTCCACTCAGAACAGGCCTCGCCATGGTCGAACAAAGCAGTTGAGTGCACGTGCTCAGCATCATATCCAGAGGTTGTCTTTGGAAAATAGGCGTATGAGTGCTGCCAGCATTGCTGCAGAGGTTGAAGGGGCGGAGGGGTCAGCCTGTTTGTTCTCAGACCATACGCCGCACACTGCATCAAATTGGTCTGCATGGCTGTCGTCCCAGAGGGAAGCCTCTTCTAAAGATGATGCACAAGAAAGCCTGCAAACAGTTTGTTGAAGACAAGCAGACTAAGGACATTTATTACTGGAACCATGTCCTGTGGTCTGATGAGACCAAGATAAATTAATTTGGTTCAGATGGTGTTAAGCGTGTGTGGCGGCAACCAGGTGAGGAGTACAAAGACAAGTGTGTCTTGCCTACAGTCAAGCATGGTGGTGGGAGTGTCATGGTCTGGGGCTGCATGAGTGTTGCCAGCACTAGGGAGGTACAGTTCATTGAGGGAACCACGAATTCCAAGAAGAACTGTGCCAAAACTGAAGCAGAGCATGATCCCCTCCCTTCAGAGACTAGGCCACAGAGAAGTATTCCAACATGATAACGACCCCAAACACACCTCCAAGACGACCACTGCCTTGCTAAAGAAGCTGAGGGTAAAAGTGATGGACTGACCAAGCTTGTCTCCAGACCTAAACCCTATTGAGCATCTGTGGGGCATCCTCAAACTGAAGGTAGAGGACCGTAAGGTCTCTAACATCCAGTGGAAGAGTATTCTAGTGGCAACTTGTGAAGCTCTGGTGAACTCCATGCCCAAGAGGGTTACGGCAGTGATGGCAAATAATTGTGGCCACACAAAATATTGACACTTTGGACCCAATTTGGATATTTTCACTTAGGGGTGTACTCACTTTTGTTGCCAGCGATTTAGGCATTAATGGCTGTGTGTTGAGTTATTTTGAGGGGACAGCAAATTTAAACTGTTATACAAGCTGTACACTCACTAATTTACATTGTTACAAAGTGTAATTTCTTCAGTGTTGTCACATGAAAAGATATAATAAAATATTTACAAAAATGTGAGGGTGTACTCACTTTTGTGAGATACTGTAAATACCCTTTTTCCCTTTTATTATAAATGATCACATTCCCTCTGCTCTCAACTAAATAAGAGCTGGGGGAAGAGAAGCAACAGCACACTGAGCTTCTCAGTGAATTGATGGGCAGTGGGGGCATGCCAGGACAAGTCTGATCATTTCAAGAGAGCATACTGAGCTCCCAGCATAGCTAGAGTACTGACCACAGTGTGCTCTTCTGCTTAGTGTGGTCGGTTTTTCATATGAAAACAAGGTGACTAGCAGGAACACCAGGGATTTCACACAAAGGATACAATACAAAAAGAACAGGATATTTTCTCATACAAGTACATGGTACAATAGCCACATATCAGGAATATGAAGCTTTGACAATAAAAATAAAACTGGAAGTTGATTGATTTCTATGCAGAGCTGCACTAAATTTTGCATAAATTGTGCAAAGTTACCACTGCTTGTGTTAGCTGCCTCCTTTGATCTGATTTGAGTAAAAACAGGGCTTATATTGGGATCCTCAGAACTTCCTTGAGTAATGCTCTGTACACACGATAGGATTTTCTGACAACAAAATCCATGTTTTTTTTCCGATGGATGTTGGCTCAAACTTTTCTTGCATAAACACGGTCACACAAAGTTGGTCAGAAACTCTGAACGTCAAGAACGCGGTGACGTACAACACGACGAGCCGAGAAATAATGAAGTTCAATAGCCAGTGCTGCTCTTCTGTTTGATTCCGAGCATGCATGGAACTTTGTGCGTCGGAATTGTGTACACACGATCGTAATTTCCGACAATGGATTTTGTTGTTGGAAAATTTGAGAACCAGCTCTCAAATTTTGTGTGACGGAAATTCCGATGGAAAATGTCTGATGGAGCCTACACACGGTCGGAATTTCCAACAACAAGCTCCTATCAAACATTTTCCTTCAGAAAATCCTATTGTTTGTACGAGGCATAAGGGAGTCTTCACCAAAACTGCAAGCTTTTTTTTTCCTATGAAAATTGAGTTTTCCGACAGAGTGACATTAGGAGATAAGCACACACAAAGTACATACTGCTTTGGTTCTATAATAAGTATACACCACATTCTCCAAAGGTAGCAATTCTAATGAACACTGCAGATGTTTAAAATACAGTTAAATTCCTCTCTTTCTTTCAACATTTTACAAAGGGGATGTCTACAAATGAACAGCTTTTGTATTGGCAAGGTTCTTGTACAATATATACTGTATGTAAGGTGAACTTACACAGGACCCTTTCCTCACTCCCCCATATCCCGCTGACCTGAAGCGCGGCAATCTCCCATTATGAGCCCTGCTATAGCCACCTCACGTCTCCAGGGCTTAGAAATCCTCTTGACATTCACACGTCTTCTTCCCCGATGAGAGAACAGGCTACGTGGGTTCTGATTGGTCAGCGCCCTCCTGACGGGGTACGTTCAGGAGATTAACCATTTCAGGACCAGCTGCCTCAGTTATACTGCAGCAGGTTGGCTCTCCTGCACGAGCCGTTGTAGCTGTACGTCGGCTCTTTAAGATGCCTCCGGAGGCGCGCACACCCAAAGCGTGTCCCCGGAGCCGATGCGATTGCCCGGCGGGTGCTATGATCACCGAGCACCCGCTTGTGACAGAGTGAGAACTGGGATCTGTGTGTGTAAACTAGGGATGAGCCGAACACCCCCCTGTTCGGTTCGCACCAGAACATGCGAACAGGAAAAAAGTTCGTTCGAACATGCGAACACCGTTAAAGTCTATGGGACACGAACATGAATAATCAAAAGTGCTAATTTTCAAGGCTTATATGCAAGTTATTGTCATAAAAAGTGTTTGGGGACCTGGGTCCTGCCCCAGGGGACATGGATCAATGCAAAAAAAAGTTTTAAAAACGGCCGTTTTTTCAGGAGCAGTGATTTTAATAATGCTTAAAGTCAAACAATAAAAGTGTAATATCCCTTTAAATTTCGTACCTGGGGGGTGTCTATAGTGTGCCTGTAAAGGGGCGCATGTTTCCTGTGTTTAGAACAGTCTGACAGCAAAATGACATTTTGAAGGAAAAAACTCATTTAAAACTACCCGCGGCTATTGCATTGCCGACAATACACATAGAAGTTCATTGATAAAAACGGCATGGGAATTCCCCAAAGGGGAACCCCGAACCAAAATTAAAAAAAAAAAATGACGTGGGGGTCCCCCTAAATTCCATACCAGGCCCTTCAGGTCTGGTATGGATATTAAGGGGAACCCCGGCCAAAATTTAAAAAAAAAAAATGACGTGGGGTTCCTCCTAAATTCCATACCAGACCCTTCAGGTCTGGTATGGATTTTAAGGGGAACCCCGCGCCAAAAAAAAAAAAAAAAACGGCGTGGGGTCCCCCCAAAAATCCATACCAGACCCTTATCCGAGCACGCAACCTGGCAGGCCGCAGGAAAAGAGGGGGGGACAAGAGTGCGGCCCCCCCTCCCTCCTGAACCGTACCAGGCCACATGCCCTCAACATTGGGAGGGTGCTTTGGGGTAGCCCCCCAAAACACCTTGTCCCCATGTTGATGAGGACAAGGGCCTCATCCCCACAACCCTGGCCGGTGGTTGTGGGGGTCTGCGGGCGGGGGGCTTATCGGAATCTGGAAGCCCCCTTTAACAAGGTGACCCCCAGATCCCGGCCCCCCCCCTGTGTGAAATGGTAAGGGGGTACATAAGTACCCCTACCATTTCACGAAAAAAGTGTCAAAAATGTTAAAAATGACAAGAGACAGTTTTTGACAATTCCTTTATTTAAATGCTTCTTCTTTCTTCTATCTTGCTTCATCTTCTGGTTCTTCTGGCTCTTCTGGTTCTTCTGGTTCTTCCTCCGGCGTTCTCGTCCAGCATCTCCTCCGCGGCGTCTTCTTCTCCTCGGGCCGCTCCGCACCCATGGCATGGGGGGGAGGCTCCCGCTCTTCTCTTCTTCTCTTCTTCTCTTCTTCTCTTCTTCTCTTCTTCTCTTCTTCTCTTCTTCTTCATTTTCTTCTCCGGGCCGCTCCGCAATCCATGCTGACATGGAGGGAGGCTCCCGCTGTGTGACGGCGCTCCTCGTCTGACAGTTCTTAAATAACGGGGGGGGCGGGGCCACCCGGTGACCCCGCCCCCCTCTGACGCACGGTGAATTGACGGGACTTCCCTGTGGCATTCCCCGTGACGTCACAGGGAAGTCCCGTCAATTCACCGTGCGTCAGAGGGGGGCGGGGTCACCGGGTGGCCCCGCCCCCCCCGTTATTTAAGAACTGTCAGACGAGGAGCGCCGTCACACAGCGGGAGCCTCCCTCCATGTCAGCATGGATTGCGGAGCGGCCCGGAGAAGAAAATGAAGAAGAAGAGAAGAAGAGAAGAAAAGAAGAAAAGAAGAAAAGAAGAAAAGAAGAAGAGAAGAAGAGAAGAGCGGGAGCCTCCCCCCCATGCCATGGGTGCGGAGCGGCCCGAGGAGAAGAAGACAGAAGACGCCGCGGAGGAGATGCTGGACGAGAACGCCGGAGGAAGAACCAGAAGAACCAGAAGAGCCAGAAGAACCAGAAGATGAAGCAAGATAGAAGAAAGAAGAAGCATTTAAATAAAGGAATTGTCAAAAACTGTCTCTTGTCATTTTTAACATTTTTGACACTTTTTTCGTGAAATGGTAGGGGTACTTATGTACCCCCTTACCATTTCACACAGGGGGGGGGCCGGGATCTGGGGGTCACCTTGTTAAAGGGGGCTTCCAGATTCCGATAAGCCCCCCGCCCGCAGACCCCCACAACCACCGGCCAGGGTTGTGGGGATGAGGCCCTTGTCCTCATCAACATGGGGACAAGGTGTTTTGGGGGGCTACCCCAAAGCACCCTCCCAATGTTGAGGGCATGTGGCCTGGTACGGTTCAGGAGGGAGGGGGGGCCGCACTCTTGTCCCCCCCTCTTTTCCTGCGGCCTGCCAGGTTGCGTGCTCGGATAAGGGTCTGGTATGGATTTTTGGGGGGACCCCACGCCGTTTTTTTTTTTTTTTTTGGCGCGGGGTTCCCCTTAAAATCCATACTAGACCTGAAGGGTCTGGTATGGAATTTAGGGGGAACCCCACGTCATTTTTTTTTTTAAATTTTGGCCGGGGTTCCCCTTAATATCCATACCAGACCTGAAGGGCCTGGTATGGAATTTAGGGGGACCCCCACGTCATTTTTTTTTTTTAATTTTGGTTCGGGGTTCCCCTTTGGGGAATTCCCATGCCGTTTTTATCAATGAACTTCTATGTGTATTGTCGGCAATGCAATAGCCGCGGGTAGTTTTAAATGAGTTTTTTCCTTCAAAATGTCATTTTGCTGTCAGACTGTTCTAAACACAGGAAACATGCGCCCCTTTACAGGCACACTATAGACACCCCCCAGGTACGAAATTTAAAGGGATATTACACTTTTATTGATTGACTTTAAGTATTATTAAAATCACTGCTCCTGAAAAAACGGCCGTTTTTAAAACTTTTTTTTGCATTGATCCATGTCCCCTGGGGCAGGACCCAGGTCCCCAAACACTTTTTATGACAATAACTTGCATATTAGCCTTTAAAATTAGCACTTTTGATTTCTCCCATAGACTTTTAAAGGGTGTTCCGCGGCATTCGAATTTGCCGCGAACACCCCAAATTGTTCGCTGTTCGGTGAACTTGCGAACAGCCAATGTTCGAGTCGAACATGAGTTCGACTCGAACTCGAAGCTCATCCCTAGTGTAAACACACAAATCCCAGTTCTGTCAGGGGAGAGGAGACAGATTGTGTGTTCCTACTAAGTAGGAACAATGATCTCTGTTCTCCTCTAGTCAGCCACATTCCTCCTCACAGTTAGAACACACTTAGGGAACACATTGAACCCCTTGATCGCCCACTAGTGTTAACCCCTTCACCGCCAGTGACATTTATACAGTAATCAGTACATTTTTATAGCACTGATCGCTGTATAAATGTCACTGGTCCCAAAAAAGTGTCAAAAGTGTCCAATGTGTCCAATGTGTCCGTCGCAATGTTGCAGCACTGATAAAAATTGCGGATCCCGCCATTACTAGTAAAAAAAAAAAAATTAAAAAATAAAAATGCCATAAATCTATCCCCTATTTTGTAGACGCTATAATTTTTGTGCAAACCAATAAATATACGCTTATTTTTTTTATTGTGTTTTTTTAAATTGACGCATATTTTTGTTTATAGCGCAAGAAATAAAAACCGTAGAGGTGATTAAATACCACCAAAAGAAAGCTCTATTTGTGGGAAAAAAGGACATCAATTTTGTTTGGGTATAGCGTCGCATGACCACACAATTGTCAGTTAAAGCGGCGCAGTGCCTTATCACAAAAAATGACCTTGTCATTAAGCAGGAAAATCTTCTGGGGCTGAAGTGGTTAAGCTCTGGGATTTCTAAGCCCCGGAGCTGTAAGGCGGCTATAGAAGGGCTCAGAATGGGAGATCACAGTGCAGCAGGTCAGCAGGACTGGGGGGGGGGCTGTGTAAGTTCAGCTTACAGATTTTTCTGTAAAGTTAAACGTACCCTTTAAGGACCTGTATTGAAGGGCTTTTGTTCGGGTGTTGCACTCCCATACAATTCTATAGTAATGCAAAATCCACTTGAAGCAGGTCAAATGCAGAAGGTCTACTGCAAATCAAATTCACCAATTAATCAAATTGATTCTAGAAGCATCTCAAACTGATGTCAAACTGATGTTATTGACACAAACCCAAAGTCCGTCAAGCCAGGACTTAAAAGAGAAGTATGGGCTTCCTTTTTTTGCTTACATCTATTCTATGTGAGCTGCTATCTAAAAATCTTTCCAGCCCTCTCAGAATTGCCCCCATTCTGTTAAAATCGAGCTAAATACCTGTGGGAGGGGCTAAAGACTTTCATACAGTGTAATACCGACAATGGTCTGGCGCTGGAGTCTGGATCCACCCACTTTCCTCTCTGCTAGTTCCCAAGACTTCACAGAGTGTAGCTGCTCCCCCCTCCCTTCTTTCTCCACTTTCCTCCTTCCCCCTCCCTTCTCCCTCCTCCCCCTCCCTTCTCCCTCCTCCTTCCCCCTCCCTTCTCTCTCCTCCCTCCTCCCTTCTCCCCCCTTCCTTTTCCCCTGCAGCATATTTCAATGGTCAGAAGAGTCAGCAGAGATAAGAGCACTTCATTCAGTGACTAAGGTAGGAGAAGTCACTGATAGTGCTGTGTATGTAAATGTCTTATACATATTACTATCTACCAGAGTGAAAACAATATATTTGTAAAGCAGAATACACATATGGATGTGACAGTACACAGGCATTCCATGCATTACTGGTATAGTAAAATGAAATAAAATCAGAGCTAACATTGTGAATGAATCCTTTTATTGACTATCCGGATTTTTATATGAGACAATGAAACCTTCCATTCACATATACTTGTATTTTCATACTGAAGCCCAGAGCTCTTCAGACATGGACAGAGATTTACTCTAGCAATAATGTTTCCTTCATAGTAAATAGAGTATTACAGGATCACATGCCGTACAGAGTCATCACATGCCGTACAGTGTCATTACATGTTGCATAGTGCCATCGCATGCCATACAGAGCCATCACATGCCATACAGTGCCATCACATGCCGTATAGAGCCATCACATGCCGTACAGAGTCACCACATGCCGTGCAGAGTCATCACATGCCGTACAGTGTCATTATATGTTGTACAGTGCCATCACATGCCGTACAGAGCCATTACATGCCGTACAGTGCCATCACATGCCATACAGAGTCATCACATGCCGTACAGTGTCATTACATGTTGTATAGGAGTACAGTGACAGAGGTATGATTTGTATGTACAATAAAGGAGACTCTGACAATATATCGGGGGTCACTTTAGATGTGGGGGAGTTGTCAGTCTCCTATGTACTGTACACAGGTATGCTCTATACTCATAGCACTGTGTACATTTCAGAGAATAGACATAGGGCACAGGTCACTATGCTCCTCACCATGTCTCCTCTTCTGATATAATACAGTGCTGTGTGTAGAGAGATTACCTGTGTTCATTTCTGGACATGAGAAGTGACTCTCTCCCCTCCCCCCATCAGCCGGAGGAGACGCTGATACAGACTTTGAATGAGTGAGGGGAGAGGGAGGGGGAGAATTCGGAGGACACAGAAACATTAAAGCTCAGGGGAGAGTTGTTGGAGTCTTTCAGAGGAGAGCTTGCAGATAACAGCCAGGGAAAGGTGAGGAGACTTCACTTGTATCACACCGTCTCTCTGCTTCCGGGTTTTAGCTGGTTACACGCTGCCATAGAAATAGAGGCATGTGAAGAATGTGCTTGCTCTAGATAGCAGCCTGGGTGTGTACCTCTTTACCAAACACACCCACATGTCCTCCAGAGGGAGGGACTGAAGGAGGGGCTGGATTGTGGAGATGTTTCCACCCCCTGGAAACTTTTGAACCGAGAAAGAACCGTTAGAGGCTGATTCTGGGATCTTCAAAAGAGGATTCTGCAAAAACTAAAGGACTGGGGAAAGAAAGAAATGCAATGCAGGTATGAGGGTAGCATGTACTACCTATTTTTGCATTCCCATACTTCTCCTTTAAAAAGTTCACGTGCAACTAATCACATCCCATGATCGCTGTCCAAAACTGTTAACTCTTTTTCACATGAGCATTGTGTGTTGAATCTCTTGTGACATCCGTGTCTGTTCTGATTTGTCAATAATGGTAATAATGAACCCATGAAATTTGTTTGGGTGAGTGGATGTAATGGACTTGTGTCTGCTTATATCAGCCCATCTCTGATCAATTAATAAAAGCGGGCATGAAGTCTTTTTTTTTTTATTTAGTCTAACAGACCTGAACAGGCTCAGGAGTAGGCAGATATACACTATATTGTCAAAGTATTGGGTCGCCTGCATTTACATGCACATGAACTTTAACGGCATACCAGTCTTAGTCCGTAGGGTTCAATATTGAGTTGGCCCATCCATTGCAGCTATAACAGCTTCAACTCTTCTGGGAAGGCTGTCCACAAGGTTTAGGAGTGTGTCTATGGAAATGTTCGACCATTCTTCCAGAAGTGCATTTGTGAGGTCAGTCACTGGTGTTGGGCGAGAAGACCTGGCTCACAGTCTTCGCTCTAATTCATCCCAAAGGTGTTCTATCCGGTTGAGATCAGAATTCTGTGCAGGCCAGTCAAGTTCCTCCACCCCAAATTGGCTCATCCATGTCTTTATGGAACTTGCTTTGTGCACTGGTCAAAATCATTTGGTGGAGGGGGGGGGTTATGGTGTGGGGTTGTATTTCAGGGGTTGGGCTTGGCCCCTTAGTTCCAGTGAAGAGAACTCTTAAGACGTCAGCATACCAAGACATTGTGGACAATTATTTTGCTTCCAACTTTGTGGGAACAGTTTGGGGATGGCCCATCCCTGTTCCAACATGACTGGGCACCAGCCTTCCCAGAAGAGTTGAAGCTGTTATAGCTGCAAAGGGTGGGTCAACTCAATATTGAATCTTACGGACTAAGACTGTGATGCCATTAAAGTTCATGTGTGTGTAAAGTTCATGTGCGTGTAAAGGCAGTTTAACACTAATTTTGTACAATGCCTGTAGCCTGAC
Source organism: Aquarana catesbeiana (assembly GCF_042186555.1). NCBI lineage: Eukaryota > Metazoa > Chordata > Amphibia > Anura > Ranidae > Aquarana > Aquarana catesbeiana. The sequence goes on along the minus strand of NC_133327.1, from coordinate 167,851,377 downwards.
CTTTAGTAGAGTAACTGCACATTTTAATGCCATGGCAACTAACTGACTGGTTAGTAGTTGTTTTAGTATCTCTTACACAGCTGAGCCAGTTCACACTGGGATCACTCAGGAATGCATGCCACATTTCCATACGGTTCCAGTGCATTCCTGTGCAGCGTAGTTTTGCAGCCCAATCATTTGAAAGGGCTGAAATAGCTTTGGGATGCAGAGAAAGAAGTGCATGCTCTACTTTTCAAAAATTTCCTGCCGCAAATTACATGGTACCTTGGTACCATGTGATTTGGTTCTACAAGTGCACTGCATTTGTAATCTGCATTTGGGGTGCTGTGAGCAATGCCTGGCACCAGATTGGCAGCAGATTACAAGGGCAGTGAGTTTACAGTGTGGTGCTGGAAACATGAATAAAATGTACCTTTCTTCTATCATGATCTGTTGTGAACTGGCCCTATATGCAGAAACACAATGGCTGAGCCAACTACTGAGGGCAACAGCATTAACAGGGGATTTTCTAGTCAGGAAGGAAATGGGTAGAGTGCTTCTGAGTTTATGAGTCAGGGATGGCAGGGAGTGTAGGCAATAGAACAATAGAAGAATATGAAGATTTACAGCTGTCAGGGATAATGTGATGTTTGGCAACAGTAGGCAGTGTTTTTTTGTGGAGAAACCATCACATCTTAGATAAAGAACATAGAGATTTGCTGGTGCAATGTGCTACTGAACCAGGGATGGAGGTTCAGCAATATTTGCAGGGACACTACAGTGCTGAGCTAGGGAGGTACCAATAGTTGCAGTAAGATCCCAGAGTTATAGGGATATGTCCAAGGACACACTGGTGCAGAAAGGGGAATAATGTAAAAATGGAAACTGCAAAAAATTCTGTGTAGGTATGTTGATTTTTTTTTTTTACACATAAGCATATTTTTATTACTAGTCTTCCCTTTTATTTTCAAAACACCAACAAATTCTTGCTAGTCACATTAATCCCAGATTTTATGCACTTATCTTTTAATTCTATGTCCTTGAAAGTGCATTTAATATTAAAATCACTGTAGATATGGTTGCAGTTTACACTGTAGTTTACAATTTTGGCATATTCTCTCACAATGTAATGACATTTCCCTGTAAGAATGCCTGTTGCTAAGCCACAAGCAGCAGTAGGTCATTTTTGTTTTTGAATGCATGAACAGTGATTTTATCAAGACCATATATCTAGTACAGGAGCCTTCTCACCAAAGCTGTTTGATTAACGGTGAAGCAGGCATTTGTCCCAGCTAGAGATGAGCAGATTAGGTGATTATTTTTTTCCATAAAATATATGGGTTTGGAGGAGAGAATCTTGTAAGGTGATATCAGATGAGCAGTTTGACATGCTGCATGTCTCTTTGTCAAGCTGCATCAACTCACATCAAGTCTGTGGTAGGGAACTATTCTTTCCCAAAACAGCTTCATGAAACATTTTTCCAACTGGATTGCTTTCCTTCATAACTATGTGGCAAGGGAAGAGTCATCCACAGGATTTTCCCTAAACAAGGGACGGGGAGGGTGGAGGGGTGCTTCACACATAGACACATAGGGGGTTATTTACGAAAGGCAAATCCACTTTGCACTGCAAGTGCAATGGAAAGTGCACTGAAAGTGCACTTGGAAGTGAAGTCGCTCTAAATCTAAGGGGTCGATCTGGACTGAGTGGAAGCTCTGCTGATTTTATCATCCAATCATGTGCAAGCTAAAATGCTGTTTTTTATTTTCCTTGCATGTCCCCCTTGGATCTACAGCGACGTTACTTCCAAGTGCACTTTTAGTGCACTTGCAGTGCAAAGTGGATTTTCCTTTAGTAAATAACCCCCATAGACACGTAAACCCATACAGTGATCCCAGTGAAAATCAGTGCAATTACTTAGTGAAAATATACAAATATATAACACAGCAAAAACAGCCAAAACGTTATATAGTGATTCCACACACCATTCAAAGTAAATTAAAACAAATTCAGTGTGTCAAAAATTACAAACCCCAAACATGATGTAACTTTAAATATATCTGTTAAAAAAAAAACATTCAATTGGTGAAATAAATGATAATCCAGTGTTCATAGATAAAATAAATAAGTATACAGTAATACAACGCTTGATATAGTGTAGTAAGTATCAAAAATATATACAGTGCCTTGAAAAAGTATTCATACCCCTTGAACTTTTCCACATTTTGTCATTCTAGAACCAAGAAACGTAAATGTATTTTATTGGGCTTTTATGGGATAGACCCAACACAAAGTGGCACATAATTGTGAAGTGGAAGGAAAATGATAAATGGTTTTCATTTTTTTTTACAAATAAATATGTGAAAAGTGTGGCGTGCATTTGTATTCAGCCCCCCTGAGTCACCTTTCACTGCAATCACAGCTGCAAGTCTTTTTGGGTATGTCTCTACCAGCTTTGCACAGAAATTTTTTGCCCATTCTTCGTTGCAAAATAGCTCAAGCTCTGTCAGATTGGATGGAGGGCATCTGTGAACAGCAATTTTCAAATCTTGCCACAGATTCTCAGTTGGATGTAGCTGTGGACTTTGACTGGGCCTTTCTAACACATGAATATGCTTTGATCTAAACCAATCCATTGTATCTCTGGCTGTATGTTTAGGGTCGTTGTGCTGCTGGAAGGTGGACCTCCGCCCTAGTCTTAAGTCTTTTGCAGACTCTAATGCCTCATACACACGAGCGGACTTTCCGGCGGACCGGACTCCGTTGGATAATTTGATCGTGTGTGGGCTCCAGCAGACTTTTTTTTCCCAAAAGTCCGACGGACCTAGAAATGAAACATGTTTCAAATCTTTCCGACGGACTCGGCTTTCTAGTGTACAAACCGTTCGTCTGTGTGCTACTCCGACGGACCAAAACTGACGCATGCTCCGAAGCAAGTACAAGACGGAAGCGCTCGGTCTGGTAAAACTAGCCTTCGTATTGAAGCTAGCACATTCCTCGTGCTGCTAATTCTGTGATCTTTTAATACAGCGCATTCTTTTCTTCTTTATAATACGAGAAGAATTAAGTTGTTTTGCTGCTTATATTCACATAGAGTTCTCACAAACTACTTTCTTCATTATTTATCCTCATATAATGACTATTTACTAAAGCTGGAAAGTGCAAAATCAGGCTCACTTCTGCATAGAAACCAATGAGCTTCCAGGTTTTATCACCAAAGCTTGATTGAACAAGCTTGGGTTAGAAGCTCATTGGTTTCTATGCAGAAGTGAGCCTGATTTTGTACTTTCCAGCTTTAGTAAATAAACCCCATTGTGTACTTAAAAGTGGGGTATGCCTGTATTATAGTTTTTAAAAGCCAGAACTCCATAAAAAATGTAGAAAATTATTTATTTGACTCATCTTTTTTACTTTTATATTTCAACAATACATATTTTACAATTTGTGAAAAATTATAAAAAATCTATTGATTTAAATGTGTATTTTTTTAGGAGTTTCAAGTTACCACAATAACATCATTATCTTGTATTGTTTAGGAACCTCAATGAGGTTGGTGTCCCTTGTTAATTTGACATGGGGGGTTATTTTCAAAAGGCAAATTCATTTAGCACTACAAGTGCAAAGTGCACTTGAAATTGCACTGAAAGAGCACTTGGAAGTGCAGTCGCTGTGGATCCAAAGAGCACATGCAAGGAAACCAAAATTCATTTTAGCTTGCACATGATTGGATGATAAAATCAGCAGAGCTTCCCCTCATTTCAGATCTTCCCCTCAGATTTACAGCAACTGCACTTCTAACAAGTGCACTTGCAGTGCAATTTAAAGTGCACTTTGCACTTGTAGTTTGCACTTGAATTGCAAAATGATTTTGCCTTTTGTAAATAACCCCCATAGTCTTTTTGACATGTACCTGCCTACTCACAAACAAAATTTCCTTTTTGAATAAAAACACATAGTAAATAATTTTAGGGAAATAAAATAGCCATTTATTCTGGGAAAAACATAAATGAGGAAGGCAACACTGGAGACACTTTTGGAATTTGTGAAGCCTTTTGTCCCCCAGGGCACACATCAAGTCAGTGGAAATCAAAATTGGGATCTTGCGGCGTTCATATAATAGGGAGCACAATCTGCCTCTTCTGTCAGACCAGACTGAAGCCAGGCAATCACTTTTGACTCTTCCGTGCAGCCTTCCCTTCACGCTGCCCTGCAGCCTTCCCTCCACGCTTCTCTGCAGCCTTCCTTTGAGGCTGTGCCTCTGGTGGTGTACTTGTGGCAGGAGGAGGAGGAGGAGGGGCTTCATCAGAAATATGGCTGGTTTGAGTAAGCTGGCCCCTCAACCCCTTCTGAAGGGCCTCATAAAAAATCCCCTCACAGAGGAGGCATTGCCCCTTCTTTAGATCCATCAACCTGGTGGCCAAATAAGTACCATAGGCCTCTTCAGCATTGGGGGGTTACTCAGCATTTGGCTGGCTTCCCGAATGAGGGCAAGTGATTCCTCCTCTGTTTGGGTCATCTTCCTGGGCCTATTGGTGGTAAGGCGGAGGGGAGGCACCTGGCATTCGGTGAGGCTTCTACTGGGCCCAGCCACCTCCTGCCTGCCACTGGGCACGGCCTCCTCCTCTCTATCACCGGTCAAGGCCTCCTCCTCTCTACCAGTGGGCACGGCCTCCTCCTGGCTGAGCTCATCCTGTGTAAAAAAACATTGTTGTAATTTTTGCTTCCTCAATCACACACAATTTTCAGCTCATGACTTGCAAATATAATTTTAAACAAATAGAAAAGGCTATAATCTTGACACCACCATTATTCTAGCTGTTCACCAATCTTTGAACAACATTTTTGGCCACTACTGTCTAGTGATATGTATACATAATAATAATTATAATTAAATCAATGATTTGTAAGCAATTCAAAATTTTAGTTTACATCATTAATATTTAGACAATCCAAAATTACCAAAAAAGTATACCTGACTGCAGCTGGGCGCATCCACTTCATCAAGGATGAAAGGGCCCTGTTCTTCCTGGGACGCCTCAGCTAGGGTGGAGGGAAGGGTGGAGGGAAGGGTCGAAAGCGATTGCCTTGCTTCTGTCTGGTCATCCATAAATCTCAGTTTGGGGTAGTACCACAGCTTGGGGACATAAACCTTGTCTGCTGCTGCTCCTGATTTGAGGGAATCCTGTATCTTCTTGTGTTCCCGCCTGTACATATTCCGCAAGATCCCAATTTTATTTTCCACTAATTTAATGTCTGCCTGGGGGACTCGAGTCTTTACAAACTCCAGAAGTCTCCCCAGTGTTGCCTGCCTTGCTTGCTTATTGAAATACAAGGGGTGCTTGACCTCCCACAGGTTTCGGTTCTCTTGATAAAATTCAATAACATGACTCAAAAAATCCTCCTCCTTAAAGGGATTCATTTTTTCTGAAAGACAAGACACAAGATAAAAACTGTAATGTCAGTCCAAACTCCCAGTATTATTTTTATCAGAATATAGAGTACACACACACACCAAACACATAACACATACACAAAACACACACCCACATTTAAATCTTACCTTCGTTTATGAAGCTCGCTACTTCTGTTTGGACATACGTAGGCCAGCGTACTAGCTTTATATACACTGCGCATGTGTCATGCTCTGCCTGCGTCGCCCACCCCTGATGTTCTTTAGGACAATTTTTCCCCTCCCCTTCACTCTTCCTTGCGCAGTGGGAGTATATAGATAAAGATGGTGGAGAGTAGGGATGAGCCGAACACCCCCCTGTTCGGTTCGCACCAGAACATGCGAACAGGAAAAAAGTTTGTTCGAACACGCGAACACCGTTAAAGTCTATGGGACACGAACATGAATAATTAAAAGTGCTAATTTTAAAGGCTAATATGCAAGTTATTGTCATAAAAAGTGTTTGGGGACCTGGGTCCTGCCCCAGGGGACATGGATCAATGCAAAAAAAAGTTTTAAAAACGGCCGTTTTTTCAGGAGCAGTGATTTTAATAATGCTTAAAGTCAAACAATAAAAGTGTAATATCCCTTTAAATTTCGTACCTGGGGGGTGTCTATAGTATGCCTGTAAAGGGGCGCATGTTTCCTGTGTTTAGAACAGTCTGACAGCAAAATGACATTTTGAAGGAAAAAACTCATTTAAAACTACCCGCGGCTATTGCATTGCCGACAATACACATAGAAGTTCATTGATAAAAACGGCATGGGAATTCCCCAAAGGGGAACCCCGAACCAAAATTTAAAAAAAAAAATGACGTGGGAGTCCCCCTAAATTCCATACCAGGCCCTTCAGGTCTGGTATGGATATTAAGGGGAACCCCGGCCAAAATTTAAAAAAAAAAATGACGTGGGGTTCCCCCTAAATTCCATACCAGACCCTTCAGGTCTGGTATGGATTTTAAGGGGAACCCCGCGCCAAAAAAAAAAAAAAAAAAAAAAACGGCGTGGGGTCCCCCCAAAAATCCATACCAGGCCCTTATCCGAGCACGCAACCTGGCAGGCCTCAGGAAAAGAGGGGGGGACGAGAGTGCGGCCCCCCCCTCCTGAACCGTACCAGGCCACATGCCCTCAACATTGGGAGGGTGCTTTGGGGTAGCCCCCCAAAACACCTTGTCCCCATGTTGATGAGGACAAGGGCCTCATCCCCACAACCCTGGCCGGTGGTTGTGGGGGTCTGCGGGCGGGGGGCTTATCGGAATCTGGAAGCCCCCTTTAACAAGGGGACCCCCAGATCCCGGCCCCCCCTGTGTGAAATGGTAAGGGGGTACAAAAGTACCCCTACCATTTCACTAAAAAACTGTCAAAAATGTTAAAAATGACAAGAGACAGTTTTTGACAATTCCTTTATTTAAATACTTCTTCTTTCTTCTATCTTCCTTCTATCTTCTGGTTCTTCTGGTTCTTCTGGCTCTTCTGGTTCTTCCTCTGGCGTTCTCGTCCAGCATCTCCTCCGCGGCGTCTTCTATCTTCTTCTCCTCGGGCCGCTCCGCACCCATGGCATGGGGGGAGGCTCCCGCTCTTCTCTTCTTCTTCATCTTCTTCTCTTCTTCTCTTCTTCTCTTCTTCATTTTCTTCTCCGGCCGCTCCGCATCCATGCTGGCATGAAGGGAGGCTCCCGCTGTGTGACGGCGCTCCTCGTCTGACAGTTCTTAAATAACGGGGGGCGGGGCCACCCGGTGACCCCGCCCCCCTCTGACGCACGGGACATGACGGGACTACCCTGTGGCATTCCCCGTGACGTCACAGGGAAGTCCCGTCAAGTCACCGTGCGTCAGAGGGGGGCGGGGTCACCGGGTGGCCCCGCCCCCCGTTATTTAAGAACTGTCAGACGAGGAGCGCCGTCACACAGCGGGAGCCTCCCGCCATGCTAGCATGTGTGAGGAGCGGCCCGGAGAAGAAAATGAAGAAGAGAAGAAAAGAAGAAGAGAAAAAGATGAAGAAGAAGAGAAGAGCGGGAGCCTCCCCCCATGCCATGGGTGCGGAGCGGCCCGAGGAGAAGAAGATAGAAGACGCCGCGGAGGAGATGCTGGACGAGAACGCCGGAGGAAGAACCAGAAGAGCCAGAAGAACCAGAAGAACCAGAAGATGAAGGAAGATAGAAGGAAGAAGAAGGATTTAAATAAAGGAATTGTCAAAAACTGTCTCTTGTCATTTTTAACATTTTTGACAGTTTTTTAGTGAAATGGTAGGGGTACTTTTGTACCCCCTTACCATTTCACACAGGGGGGGGCCGGGATCTGGGGGTCCCCTTGTTAAAGGGGGCTTCCAGATTCCGATAAGCCCCCCGCCCGCAGACCCCCACAACCACCGGCCAGGGTTGTGGGGATGAGGCCCTTGTCCTCATCAACATGGGGACAAGGTGTTTTGGGGGGGCTACCCCAAAGCACCCTCCCAATGTTGAGGGCATGTGGCCTGGTACGGTTCAGGAGGGGGGGGGCCGCACTCTCGTCCCCCCCTCTTTTCCTGCGGCCTGCCAGGTTGCGTGCTCGGATAAGGGTCTGGTATGGATTTTTGGGGGGACCTCACGCCGTTTTTTTTTTTTTTTTTTGGCGCGGGGTTCCCCTTAAAATCCATACCAGACCTGAAGGGTCTGGTATGGAATTTAGGGGGAACCCCATGTCATTTTTTTTTTTAAATTTTGGCCGGGGTTCCCCTTAATATCCATACCAGACCTGAAGGGCCTGGTATGGAATTTAGGGGGACTCCCACGTCATTTTTTTTTTAAATTTTGGTTCGGGGGTTCCCCTTTGGGGAATTCCCATGCCGTTTTTATCAATGAACTTCTATGTGTATTGTCGGCAATGCAATAGCCGCGGGTAGTTTTAAATGAGTTTTTTCCTTCATTTTGCTGTCAGACTGTTCTAAACACAGGAAACATGCGCCCCTTTACAGGCATACTATAGACACCCCCCAGGTACGAAATTTAAAGGGATATTACACTTTTATTGTTTGACTTTAAGCATTATTAAAATCACTGCTCCTGAAAAAACGGCCGTTTTTAAAACTTTTTTTTGCATTGATCCATGTCCCCTGGGGCAGGACCCAGGTCCCCAAACACTTTTTATGACAATAACTTGCATATAAGCCTTTAAAATTAGCACTTTTGATTTCTCCCATAGACTTTTAAAGGGTGTTCCACGGCATTCGAATTTGCCGCGAACACCCCAAATTGTTCGCTGTTCGGCGAACTTGCGAACAGCCAATGTTCGAGTCGAACATGAGTTCGACTCGAACTCGAAGCTCATCCCTAGTGGAGAGATTATCAGGAACTAGCGCAGAGGAAAGCCCAGAGCCACAAACATCGAGATATAGGAGGCGATATAAGGCCACCAACATGGCCTTTGAAGAGATGGTGGAGATGGTGCTCATATTGAGGAGGGAGGACTATGATGGCAAAAAAGGACCGTACACCAGATCCAATATGCGGAAGGACAAAATAATGTCCTCAGTTGTCACCACTATTGAGCAAAAATTTGGAATTAAACAGGCTAAAGAACAATTGCGAAAGCGCTGGTCTGACCTAAAAACTAGGGAGCCAGAACAATATTGCCGAATCAAGAAGGTGCTTAAAAAAGTAAGTACTTGTCGTGTGTCCCTATTGAGATACTTAACTTGCATGCTGATCCATATGCTTTTCGTTTATACAGCATCGTTCGTAAAGATCGTTCTTTTGAAACTACATATGATTATAATAAAATGTTGTTTGTTTGGCAAGAAATAAGATGGTACAGGGTTCTACATACATTTAGGTCTTGATAATTTGTCGTATTAAAAGAAGTTTAGGATATTGTTGTGTAGATGTGTTTGAAACTAGAATGCTTAATAAAAAATTATTCAATGTAAGGACAGGACACAGCAGCTGTTTCCACATCTGGACTCAGGAGCAATAGCATACTGTGTGACACCCAAGAACATTTTTGAGGGTAATCCACACAGGGGCTCCAGGGGATACTTGAGGTGTCTCCATCTGTGAAACTTGGACAAAAATGGTAAGTATTGCAGTTTTGTTAAAAGGGAATTTGAATCATGTCTTAAAATAGTTTTTTTTACAAACAGACAATTGTCCACCACTTCAAAGCATGGTTATATATTCCTATTTCTAGACTGAAATATCATTGTGTTAAGTATAACTTTTGTTTAATTCTCATACGGGAGAAAAGACTCAGGCAACAGTCAGAGGATACCAGGACCCCACAAACTCACCAGCCTGAATTGGGAATTACCCCAAGCCCAAGCCCGAGACCATGCCCACCCGAGGATCTGGAGGAAGGAGAGGTGGAGGAAGTGGGCGAGATTTGCACCCCACCAAGTGAGTGTCTGACACCCCAGCTTAAGGTAATCTATTTAGGCATGCATATTTCTAAATACATTTTTCTCCTCAAATTTTAGGTGATGTTCTGGTTGTGGAAGGCCAAGCAGCGGAGCCATTTAGCACAGACAGTGCACAAAGACTCATTGGGCAGATAATGGTCTGGAATGGCCAAATTGATGCAATGCGCAAACAAATTGACAGCATGAGAAATCGGCTGGACAGCATGCAACAGGAAATGAAGAATATGATTGATGTTTTGGGGAGAATATAATCACTTTTTGCCTAAGACATCAACCATGTTCTTCATTTCAGTTAACATTTTATCTTTTTAATGTTTTTCAAGTAGTTAAATAGTAAAAGCCAAATTTAGCAGATGCACACCGTGTGTCAACATGTGCTATCTGCCATCAGGGGATCAATGTAGGCGTTTTGTATTTGCAACCCCTTCCTCATAATGCTAGTTTGTGAGAGGAAGGGATTGCACACACAAAACACGTCCATTGATCCCCCATGATGGGAGATAGCACATGTTGACATAACCCATTTGGACTCACAATTTGTGTGCATCTGCTATATTTAGCTTTTACATGGGTGACATAACCAGCACATTTTTTTACATGTTGAACTTTGTAAGTTCCAGAGTTGTATTTTTTTATTATGTATAAAAAACCCTGTTGTAAAAAACAAAGTTGTATAAACAACAAATATTTTTTTTTTAAATATGCATAAAATAGCAAAAAAAAAAACTGGATTGCTAAAAAAACTAAAACAAATGATAAAAACAATAAACATTTAAATGACGTTTTAAAAAAATGCACCTTTGAATGTGCTTACAGTGACAAAGGGCCTTATTGACTAAAGGGAAATGCACTTGCCACTACAAGTGCACTAGGAGACAGACAAAAATAAAATGTTCTGGCATTGCAGTGGACCCCCTACCATTAAAATAATTGACATAACTGTCCCGCACTTGACGGGCGGTTTAGGGGGACAAGCCAGTACGGCCAGTATCCAGGCCTGTGAGTGCAGATTCTGCACTAAGTCCGGCCTCAGGCCTAACAGAAGTTAGATATGTTTGTGAATGTCTTCTTAAAAAATGATGTAGAATGCAACAAGACATGATAAGATAATTAATTTTATAGTCCGCCATATTGATGGCCAAGAGGAACAAACGGAACCGACTGGCCATAATCCCGAAGGCATTCTCCACAACTCTTCTCGCTCTGGCCAGCCGGTAGTTAAATACCCTCCTCTCCGGGGTGAGGGACCTTTGGGGGAACGGCCTCATCAGGTGCTCACCAAGAGTGAAGGCTTCATCTGCAATGATTACAGAGGGGAGTCTCTCAACGTCCTCGGCATCAGGTGGCAATGCCAGGACACCAGTCTGGGGATGCTGGCACAACTCAGTCTGTGCGAAGACTCCTCCATCCAACATCCGGCCATTCTTCCCCACGTCCATGAACATAAAATCCAATTGTGCCGATACCACTGCCATCAATACTACACTATTAAACCCCTTATAATTAAGGTAGTAAGACCCTGAATGGGGTGGTGGCACAATGCGAACATGCTTCCCATCAATTGCCCCTACACAGTTGGGAAAGTCCCAACAGTCAGCAAACTGGGAGGCCACATTCTGTCATTCCTGTGGCGTGGAAGGAAACTGTGGAGTCAAACAAGAAAAAAAATATATAAGTACCTTTAAACATAACTTTGCTAGCAGATTACACAAAAACATTTTTGCACAACAGCAGTATAACATTTTTGAAAAGTATTATTTCAAAAAATCTAAAATATAAGGCCCACTTATAAGATTACTCACCCCCTCTGATTGATGGCCCATTAATCAATTTGTATGTGGGGGGGTGGGGGAGGGTTCTAATTTAGTAGAAGACCACACATGACATTTGGAGACATTTGAGGAGGTGGGGGAGGGTTCTAATTTAGTAGAAGACCACACATGACATTTGGAGACATTTGAGGGGGTGGGGGAGGGTAAAGCAGTACAATGGAGCTGATAATATACATTGTTAAAGGGACTAGGCTATAGGTGTATATGGGCCCAGGATTGCATGGTGGGGAGGTTAGTGAAGGCAAATATGCATGTAGGGCAAAAAATGATTTACCAAAAAAAATGCATGCATGAAGATAAAGGGGATATTCACAGCATATTCCAAGCATGGTAATTAGTTAATGATGAAATTAATACAATACATTAGCAAACATTAAAGACATATCATGTCTTATATAGTCCTTCTGCAGGACCTGAATTATGGCAGAACAGGTCTCTGGGATAATGATCCCCAGAGCCTGGGGGGAGATGCCTGTCGAGAACTTAAGGTCCTGAAGGCTTCTCCCAGTCACCAAGTAACGTAACGTGGCAACTAGCCTCTGCTCCGCAGTGATGGCTTGCCTCATGCAGGTATCCTGCCTGCTGATATAAGGGGTTAGCATAGCCAGCAGACGTTGAAAAACGGGGTCCGTCATCCTGAGATAGTTCCTGAAATCCTCAGGATTATTCTCACGGATTATTCTCAAGGATCTCACAAGCAAAGGCATGGGTGAGAATTGGTCACGCTGGCGCAGCCAATTCTTTGTCCACGAACTCCTCCTCGCCCTGTTCATGGACTGGGCTCGGGTCAAAGTTTGAACCCCAACACCAAGCCCCCAAGCAGCGTGAACTCGAGAACGAATACGTCCACGCACCATGGCTTCAAAACGGTCGGCTGGTCAAACAAACTTAAACGAACGCATTGAAGAACAGCAAGGTCTATGAAGAGCGACCTGAAGATCAGGAACGAGCGGACCAGAACGGCCTGCTATACAGGTTACGAACTGACCAACACGCACTGAAAACCAGATACAAACCTCACAAGCACAAACTGAACCGCAGAAAACAATCGAAATAAGCTGAAGTCTGAAAAGCGCAAATTGTCTCTAACCAAACTTCTACTAACACGCGGTAAACACGAGATTAGCAGAGGGAGCCAAAAGGGTGGCGTAATGGAGCTTGAACTTCTTTTTTCTAGTCCCGTCGTACGTGCTGTACGTCACCACGTTCAAAACTATCGGACTTTGGAGTGATCGTGTGTGTCCAAGTCCGTCCGTTTGTAAGTCCGGCGGAACTACGCTACAAAGTCCGTCTAAAAGACCGTCGGACCAAAGTTCGCTCGTGTGTATGCGGCATAACTGTATTTGGCTCCATCCATCATCCCATCAACTCTGACCAGCTTCCTTGACCCTGCTGAAGAAAAGCATACACACAACATAATGCTGCCACCACCATGTTTCACAGTGGGGATGGTGTGTTCAGGGTGATGTGCAGTTTTAGTTTTCTGCCACACATAGCGTTTTCCTTTTAGGCCAAAAAGTTCAATTTTGGTCTCATCTGACCAGAGCACTTTCTTCGACATGTTTGCTGTGTCCCCCACATGGCTTCTCGCAAACTGCAAACTGAACTTCTTATGGCTTTCCTTCAACAATGGCTTTCTTCTTGCCACTTTTCCATGAAGGCCAGATTTGTGGAATGCATGACTAATAGTTGTCCTGTGGACAGATTCTCCCACCTGAGCTGTGGATCTCTGCAGCTCCTCCAGAGATACCATGGGCCACTTGGCTGCTTTTCTGATTAATGTTCTCTTTGCCTGTTAGTTTAGGGGGACAGCTATGTCTTGGTAGGTTTGCAGTTGTGCCATACTCTTTCCATTTTTGGATGATGGATTGAACACTGCTCCATGAAATGCTTAAAGCTTGGGATATTTTTTTTAAAACCTAACCCTGCTTTAAACTTCTCCACAACTTTATCCTTGTTCTGTCTGTGTTCCTTGGCCCTCATGATGCTGTTTGTTTGTGGGGGCTGAATACAAATGCATACCACACATTTCAGATATTTATTTGTAAAAAAGTTTGAAAATCATTTATCATTTTCTCTCCACTTCACAATTATGTGCCACTTTGTGTTGGCCTATCACATAAAATCCCAATAAAATACATTTACGTTTTTGGTTGTAACATGACAAAATGTGGAAAATTTCAAGGGGTATGAATATATTTTCAAGGCACTGTAACTCTAATATATTTCTTGCCAAAAACATTTAAATGGTAAAAAAATGATAGTCCAGTGTTTATCAGGGAAAGACACCAGGTACCTTCACTCTTTCTTCATGTGTCTGTGCACATACACCACCAGGTGAAAAACCTGAGTTGGAATGAATGAAGGAAATGCTATGTGACTGGTTGTGCAGCAATGGGGAACTCTAACTTCAGTAACTCTTGGGGACAATTCCCCCTGTAGCACCGGGCTAGGCTCTTTAACCATTTGCTGTAAAGCATCTGTTGAAAGGTTTAGTCTAGAGTGAAGCTTTGGCTGGGGTGTTTGCATAGTCAGGCAGGCTGGGTCAGCAACAAGTCTTGACACCAAGGTATAAAATCAGAATTCAGAAGCATGGTCGAGAACAGGCAGGGTCATACATAGACTGGCAGAGTAATGCAAAATTGTCAGGCAAAGAGAGTAGTTCAGGAATCAGGCAAAGTTCAAAGTTCAGCAGTTCCATTTTATAGCACACACCCAGGGAAACTGTCAGAAACCATGAATCAGACTGAGACAGAAGTACAGTTAAATCTCACTTGTTTAATAATAATAAAAAAAGGTAAACAAAGTAAATGTAGTCAAAACGTAGCCAGAGTTCAGGAACCGGAACGGATAGTCAGACAAGCCAAAACGTCAGGGAGCCAGAGATGAGCATAGTAGAACAGCAAGCAGGATCTGGAGCCAGAAGGAATGTCAGCCAAGCAAGTCTTTAACAGGAACACAGGAAGTGTTTCTAGAGATGTGACCAAAGGCAGAGATCATCTGGGCTGGACGGCTTGAGTAGGCAGGACTGACGAGCAGGATATCATCAACAGGTGAGTCACTGTGGAGAGATGGGAGCTGGCAATTAGCCAACAGGTGAGCGGCCAGCTCAGAGAAGGAAGGGCTGAGCCCAGCCCTGACAGTACCCCCTCCTCAATGACCCCTCCCCCTCAGAGGACCACCAGGCTTGAGGGGAAAACGTCTATGGAAATCACGGAGGAGGACAGGGGCATGTACTTCCGGGGATGAGACCCAAGAGCGTTCCTCCGGACTGTACCCTTTCCAATGCAACAGGTACTGTATGCGCCCATGGAACCTACGGGAGGCAACAATGGACTGTACTTCATACTCCTCATGGTTCTCAAACTGTACAGGGTGAGGACGAGGTACCGAGGTGGTAAAGGGCTTGAAGACCAAAGGTTTTAATAAGGAGACATGAAATACATTTGGGATACGCATATTAGAAGATAGGTCTAATGCATAAGCCACTGGGTTAAATCTGTGAAGAATACGAAAAGGCCCAATAAACCGAGGTGCGAACTTCAGAGCGGGAACACGAAGTCGGGGGTTGTGAGATGACAGCCAGACCCTGTCCCCAACCTGATAGGAAGGCGCAGGCAGGCGTCTGGGGTCAGCATGGAGTCTATACCTATCATTAGCATGTCGCAAAGCCTTCTGGACTTGTGCCCAAGTGGAATGGAGATCACAGAGATGCTCCTTCAAAACAGGAATACTTTGCGGAACAAATGAGTCAGGCAACATGGAAGGTTGGAAACCATAGTTTGCCATAAACGGGACAATCAGGAAGCAGAATTCAAGGCACTATTGTGAGTAAACTCCACCCATGGTAAGAGGTCTGACCAGTTGTTATGATGGTCAGAAATATAGCAACGTATGAATTGCTCCATAGACTGCTTGGCTCATTCTGCGGCCCCATTAGACTGTCCGAGACAATCACCTTGGGTAGCCCATGTAAGCCAAAGATTTTCTGAGCAAAAATGGAAGCCAGTTCCTTAGAAGTGGGCAAACTCTTAAGTGGAATACAATGAGACATTTTCAAGAACCAGTTAAACCACCATAAGGACAACTGTGTTTCCCTGGGAGTTGGGTAACTCCACAATGAAATCCATAGACAGGTGGGTCCAGGGCCTCTCTCCATTGGGAATGGGTTGCAGGAGGCCCACTGGAAGGTGTCGTGGAGTCTTACTCTGAGCACACATGGAACAGGCAGCCATGAAGGCAATTACATCAGCACGTGGACTAGGCCACCAGAGTTGTTGGGAAATGGCCCTAAAGAGTTGATTTTTCCCAGGGTGGCCAGCAGTCTTGGGAGAATGGTAAGTCTGGCGCACGGCAGTACGGAGACTCTCTGGGACAAAGCAGCAGTCACAAGGTTTCTCAGGAGGAGCATGAACCTGAGCAGGAAGCATTTTGTCACCCAAAGGAGAAGTGAGACTAGTGCGAACTGTAGCCAGAATACGATCAGGTGGAATCACAGGAACCAGAACCGACTCCATCTTGGAAGTGGAGGAAAACTGTCGTGACAAAGCATCAGCCCTTACATTCTTAGTACCGGGTAAGAATGAGACAATGTAATTGAAACTAGACAAGAAAAGAGCCCATTGTGCCCTTCTGAAAGAGAGGCGTTTAGCTTCAGACAAGAATGTAAGATTCTTATGGTCAGTAAGAATGAGAACCAATACAGTGGTACCTTCTAGGAGATGTCTCCATTCTTTAAGGGCTAAAATGATCGCTAACAGCTCTCTGTCACCAGTCTCATAAGTGCACATTGCAGCTGACAATTTCTTGGAAAAGTAGCCACAAGGATGCATAGCCCTAGGTAGGATGTTGAGACAGAAGGGCGCCAACTCCAGTCTGAGAAGCATCAACCTCAAGGACAAAAGATAACCTAGGATCAGGTTGTGCCAACACAGGAGCAGACACAAAGGCAGCCTTGAGACTCTCAAAGGCCTTAATGGACTCCGGAGACCAACACTGTGGTTTACCATCCTTTCTAGTCATATCAGTCAGGGGCTTGACCAGAGACAAGAAGTTACGAATAAACTTTCGATAATAGTTGGCAAAGCCAAGAAAACGCTGCAGAGGATGTAAATCCATGGGTCGAGGCCACTGTAGGACTGCTGAAAGTTTCTCTGGGTCCATCGAAAAACCAGCAGTGGAAATTACATAACCCAGGAATTTAACCTGTTCATGATGGAATTCGCACTTCTCCAATTTACAATAGAGATTATTCTCTCTTAGTTTCTGAGGCACATGACAGACATCTGTGTGGTGACTTGGAAAATATGAGGATATCCTTGAGATAAACCACCACACATAACTGCAACAAATCTCACAGGACATCGTTAATAAATTTCTGGATAACTGCCGGGGCCTTACAAAGGCCAAAAGGCATTACAAGGTACTCATATTAGCCTGTTCTGGTATTAAACGCAGTTTTACCTTCATTGGCCTCCTTAATCTTCACGAGATTGTATGCCCCTCTCAAATCAAGCTTCGTGAAAACCGTTGCTCCCTTGAGGCGGTCAAATAACTCCATAATCAACGGAATCGGATAGGCATTCTTAATCGCGAAACGATTGAGACCCCTATAATCAATACAAGGTCTCAGTTCACCACTCTGCTTCTTCACAAAGAAGAAACTAGCACCAGCAAGATACGAGGATTTGCGGATAAAACCTTGAAAAAGTGCGTCTGCAACATACTCCTCTATGGCCTTATCCTCCAAGACCAACAAAGGGTAAACCCGGCCACAAGGGAGTATGGCACCAGGTTGAAGGTCAATTGCGCAATCATATGACCTGTGTGGAGGCAAACTACCGGCTTGACCTTTGTCAAAGACATTGCTAAAATCACGGTACTCCTACAGCAGGAAGGAGAGAGAAGAAGTGCACAGGACCTTGGCTACCTTCTGAAAGTATGTCTTACTGCATTGTGGTGACCAGGAGAGAACCTCAGCACAAAGCCAATCAAAAGAGGGGTTGTGCCTCTGTAACCAAGGATAACCAATAACCGGCGGAAACTTAGATGAGGAAATAACTTGTAATTGGATTATCTCATGGTGGAGAGCCCCTATGGCCATCAACAATGGAACAGTCTCATGGGTCCCATGGGCAGGCTGTAGAGGTCTCTCATCAAGAGCCTCAATGGCAAGTGGAGTGTCACACAGCTGCAGCGGAATCGAGTGCTTCGATACAAAGACAGCATCAGTGAACAGGCCTGCAGCCCCAGAGTCGATTAGAGCCTGTATCTTGACGGAGGATTCAGCCCAAGAAAGGGTAACCGAAACCAGGGGCTTATCCTACTGGATAACTGGGGACGAAACAACGCCACCTAAGGTCTGTCCATGACAGGACCTCAAGGTTCGGGCATTCCTTGGATGGGTAGGGCAAGACTTCAAAAAGTGACCTGCCCGGCCACAATAAAGGCACAATCCCTCCCTCCTCCTAAGGTTTCTCTCATCTGCAGAGAGACGCGTGAAGCCCAAGTGCATGGGTTCATCTTCACTGACCGACTCAGTACCAGGAGGCATGGGAGGTGAGGGAGGCAAAGGTGGGACTGCAAAGCTCATGGACAAATATACAGGAGGCTTCCGCAAGCGCTCCTTAAAAGAGAGTCTTTCTCTGAGTTTAGAGTCAATGAGGATGGCAAACTTGATCAACTTCTCCAGCTCAGTGGGTATATCTCGGGCTGCTATCTCATCCTTGATGGTATCTGAGAGACCATGAGAAAAAGCATCCATGAGGCTCTCATTGTTCCAAGCAACCTCTGCTGCCAGAGTATGGAATTCAATAGCGTAATCGGCAGCAGTTCTCATACTCAGTTTGATGGACATGAGGCCCTTGGCAGCAGAAGCGGAGCATGCGGGAACATCAAAAACCTTTTTAAAGGAAGCCAAAAACTCGGGGTAACTCAAGTCAACAGGTTTTTGCGTCTCCCATAGAGGGTTTTCCCAGGCCAAGGCTCTCTCAGAAAGCAAAGATATCACAAAACCTACTTTGCTTCTGTCCGTGGGAAACATCTGGGGCAGCATCTCAAAGTATATCTCAACCTTCCCCTGAGCCACACTACAGAGGACCTACAAAGTATATCTCAACCTGGTTGAGAAACCATCTGCATTGGACTGGATCACCCCCAAATCGCTGGGGAAGTGGAGCAGAACCAGACATACCTCTTGTAGAGGTAATACACGAGGCGGGTGACTGCACAGAGACTGGAGCAGCAGCAGGGATGGCCTGCAACACAGGCTGTACCGGAGCAGCAACAGTGGGCCAGGTGAGCCATATGCTCAGGAGCATTTGTAATGCCATGGCAAACTGATCCATGTGGTGATCCTGCTCATCCAATCTAGAAAAAAAAATTACCAACAAGTGGATTAACTGCATCTTCTGAATTCATGGCCTTCGCCTACTGTCAGAAACCATGAATGAGACTGAGACAGAAGTACAGTTAAATCTCACTTGTTTAATAATAATAAAAAAGGTAAACAGAGTAAATGTAGTCAAAACATAGCCAGAGTTCAGGAACAGGAATGGATAGTCAGACAAGCCAAAACGTAGTAGAACAGCAGGCAGGATCTGGAGTCAGAAGGAATGTCAGCCAAGCAAGTCTTTAACAGGAACACAGGAGAGTGTCTCTAGAGATGTGACCAAGGCGAAGGCAGAGATCATCTGGGCTGGATAACTTAAGTAGACAGGACTGACGAGCAGGATATCATCAACAGGTGAGTCACTGTGGAGAGATAGGAACTGGCAATTAGCAGACAGCTGAGTGCCCAGATCAGAGAAGGAAGGGCTGAGCCCAGCCCTGACAGAAACAGATCCAACAAATGGGCACAGAGCACAGGAAGTCTTGTTATTTAAAGGCTGACCTGATTACAGATTGACTGCAGGTGGAAGACAGGGGTAGAAGCACCAAGTAGAGTGTATGCTGCAAAGACTTGGACCCTCCAGTGGCAGAGTGGAGAGAGCCACAGCACAGAACCGGAATGTTGCAGGTTCACAACCAGGCAGGCACATGACACTTGCCGACTACGTTATATCCAAAAGATGACTACAGCACGTTTGTCCAGTTCTGGAGACAAGCTGATCACAGGTTGAGCTAAAGGGCCAATCACAGCTGATCACATGTAAACAAATGCCGTTATCTGCATTTCCTTTCTTCAGCGCTGTCACTTTGTAAGGAAAGCTGATAACTGGCTACCCGATGACAGGGAACATTTACACTGATCATTAGTGCCCATCAAATATAGCTTTCTTTTGGTGGTGTTTGATCATCACTGGGTTTTTTATTCTTCATTATATAAACTTAAAAAAAAAAGACTGAAAATTGTGAAAAAAAAAAAACCCTGATATTTTCTACTTTCTATTATAAAACATATCCAATAAAATCTAATTTCTTTATAAATTTAGGCCAAAATGTATTCTGTTGTGGTGGCCCTAGAGGTTTGAATAATACCATTGATTACATTTTGTGTTACGTACTAAATAAATTGATGTTCTACTTTACAGATATTCATATATGTATCTACTTCTGAGGAAGCAAACTGAGATTTGAGAAACATGTTGAGTTTTTAGGATGCATTTTTCAACTTTATCATGTATTGGCATTTGGAACATTTTTTTTCTGTATGTAATGTATTATGGAATTTTTATGAATCAGCTTGACAATATGTTATCTATTTTCCATGTAATGTAATGAGATTTGTATTTATTCATCTAAACATTTGTACACTATGTTTTAAGTGGATGTGTGCGTTGCACCTCATTTAAAATCCCAGGGCAAATGTATGCTTTTTCAGATATTTAGGGATGGAGGTGCATCACTGGATGCATCAGACCACATATTTAATTTTTCAGGTTGGGAGGGTAGGCAGAGGGCTACCTTTTGCCTGACTTCATCACTAAGGGGCTCTTATTCTGCCTTATTGCATAACCCCCCTCAGCGATTCTATACTGAGTGGTGATCAGAAGAACACATCATAATCCTGGATTGGCTAGAGGCCACATGGTCAACTTATTTGTAATGCAGATGTTGTTGTTGAACATTGCTGCCAGAGCGGACTGGGACCCTGGCATTAAAAACACTGCCACTGGAGTGTAAGTGCCCCACTGTAAGCACCCTAACATTGGCAGGACTATATTTAGTATCCCAGTGGCCAGTGTTAGACAGGGTCTGTTATGTATTAGTTAGAATACACTGACATTGATACTGTTGATATTTCTGTTGTTACTGTTGAACCAACCTGGGTGGTCTGGTATGTTCTGGCCAGAGGGGAATGATGGGCAAGAGAATAATCTGACTTGGGACACATGTAAATCTATCTGTATTAGTACTACTGTTACTCGTTGGTGCTTAACTAACCTTTCCTTTTTGGGACTTTCATTTGTCAATAAAGTACATTTAAAATGCAATAAAGGTGTGCTGGTGTTCCCGTGTCCAAGTAAGGTTAGGTCGTCACTGGTGCAGGGTAATGGAACCAGATACAACTTAGATAAGTGTATCACTCCTTTGCCACATCCGTAACTTGAAATTTTAAGCAAAAAGAAAAAAGAAAACCACTAGGTCAGACTTTAAAGGCAGATTGGACCACAGCATTTATATTTAAAAAAATCATATGTTATTTGTACACAGAACATACAGTCAGGTCCATAAATATTGGGACATCGACACAATTCTAATATTTTTGGCTCTATACACCACCACAATGATTTGAAATGAAACGAACAAGATGTGCTTTAACTGCAGACTTTCAGCTTTAAATTGAGGGTATTTACATCCAAATCAGGTAAACGGTGTAGGAATTACAACAATTTGTATATGTGCCTCCCACTTTTTAAGTGACCAAAAGTAATGGGACAGATTAACAATCATCCATCAAAGAGCAACAATTGGGGATAGAGAAGGGGATTATAGCAGTGCCAAGGAATTTGAAGATATGTTGCGCAACATATCTTCAAATTCCTTGGCACCGCTATAATCCCCTTCTCTATCCCCAATTGTTGCTCTTTATTGATCATTGGGATGAGGTGCCTTATTCTGTTGAGAACCCTCCAGCCATACCTTCTTCAATCATCCATCAAACTTTCACTTTTTAATACTTGGTTGCAAATCCTTTGCAGTCAATTACAGCCTGAAGTCTGGAATGCATAGACATCACCAGACGCTGAGTTTCATCCCTGGTGATGCTCTGCCAGGCCTCTACTGCAACTATATTCAGTTCCTGCTTGTTCTTGGGGCATTTCCCTTCAGTTTTGTCTTCAGCAAGTGAAATGCATACTCAATCGGATTCAGGCCAGGTGATTGACTTGACCATTGCATAACATTCCACTTTTTTCCCTTAAAAAACTCTTTGGTTGCTTTCACAGTATGCTTCGGGTCATTGTCCATCTGCGCTGTGACATGCCATCCAATGAGTTCTGAAGCATTTTGCTGAATATGTGCAGATAATATTGCCCGAAACACTTCAGAATTCATCCTGCTGCTTTTGTCAGCAGTCACATCATCAATAAATACAAAAGAACCAGTTCCATTGGCAGCCATACATGCCCACGCCATGACACTACCACCACCATGCTTCACTGATGAGGTGGTATGCTTTGGATCATGAGCAGTTTCTTTCCTTCTCCATACTCTTCTCTTCCCATCACTCTGGTGCAAGTTGATCTTGGTCTCATCTGTCCATAGCATGTTGTTCCAGAACTGTGAAGGCTTTTTTAGATGTTGTTTGGCAAACTCTAATCTGGCCTTCCTGTTTTTGAGGCTCACCAATAGTTTACGTCTTGTGGTAAACCCTCTGTATTCACTCTTATGAAGTCTTCTCTTGATTGTTGACTTTGACACACATACACCTACCTCCTGGAGAGTGTTCTTGATCTGGCCAACTGTTGTGAAGGGTGTTTTTTTTTCACCAGGGAAAGAATTCTTCGGTCATCCACCACAGTTGTTTTCTGTGGTCTTCCGGGTCTTTTGGTGTTGCTGAGCTCACTGGTGCGTTCTTTCTTTTTAAGGATGTTCCAAATAGTTGATTTGGCCACACCTAATGTTTTTACTATGTCTCTGATGGGTTTGTTTTGTTTTTTCAGCCTAATGATGGCTTGCTTCACTGATAGTGACAGCTCTTTGGATCTCATATTGAGAGTTGACAGCAACAGATTCCAAATGCAAATAGCACACTTGAAATTAACTCTGGACCTTTTATCTGCTCCTTGTAAATGGGATAATGAGGGAATAACACACAGCTGGCCATGGAACAGCTGAGCAGACAGTTGTCCCATTACTTTTGGTCCCTTAAAAAGTGGGAGGCACATATACAATATGTTATAATTCCTACACCGTTCACCTGATTTGGATGTAAATACCCTCAAATTAAAGCTGAAAGTCTGCAGTTAAAGAACATCTTCTTTGTTTCATTTCAAATCCATTGTGGTGGTGTATAGAGCCAAAAAGATTAGAATTGTGTCGATGTCCCAATATTTATGGACCTGACTGTATAAAAAAATAATTTACATATACAGAAAAAACTAAATTTTGTTTAGAAACATGTATTCACATATGTGCATGATCAACCAAGAACAGCCGGATACTGCCAAACTATAATTCATGTTACATGATCTAGGGTAAGTGAGCCCCTGTGCATCAATGCATTTCATTGGTCCACTTCCTCGCCTGAATATGAGTAAGAGGACAAGTGAAACACGTTGCCGCACAGGGGCTCACTTACCAAAGATCATGTAACATGAATTATAGTTTGGAAGTATCCGGCCGTTCTTGGCCGATTGTGCACATATGCGAAATCATGTTTTAAAATGAAATTTTGTTTTTTCTGTAAATGTAAATTAATTTTTTATATTTTCTATGCACAAATAAAATATGTTTGTTTTATATATAAATGTTGTGGTCCAATCTGCCTTTAAAGTCCGAACTAGTGGTTTTCTTTTTTGCTCAAAAAGATTTGGATACAACTTAGCGACTTCTTTGGGGTTAGCGCTACACTCTGGTGCCCAGGCAACAGATATAGAATAATTGTAGTCTATAAAAATGAAATGGTTAATATAGTGAGTAGGGATGGGCGAACGGTTGGGCCCAAGCATACGTTCGGGCCGAACTTTGGTTGTTCAGATTTTCTGCGAACACCGAACAATATGCAGTGTTCGGGGCAAATTTGAAAGCCACCAGAACACCATTAAATTTTATGGGACATTAACATGGAAAATCAAAAGTGTTCATTTTAAAGGCTTATATGCAAGTTAATGTCATAAAAAGTGTTTGGGGACCCGGGTCCTGCCCCAGGGGACATGTATCAATGAAAAACATTTTTTTTAAAACGGACTATTAGGGATGGGCCCCTGGTTCGGTTTGCACAAGAACATACCGAACAGGCAGAACACATGAACACCGTTAAAGTCTATGGGACACGAACATGAATAATCAGAAGTGCTCATTTTAAAGACTTATATGCAAGTTATTGTCATAAAAAGTGTTTGGGGACCCGGGTCCTGCCCTAGGGGACATGTATCAATGAAAATTTTTTTTAAAGTAAATTTTTTCGGGAGCAGTGATTTTTTTAATGCTTAAAGTGAAACAATACAAATTAAATATTCCTTTAAATATCGTGCCTGGGGAGTGTCTATAGTATGCCTGTAAAGTGGCGCATTTCCAGTGTTTAAAACAGTACCACAGCAAAATGACATTTCTAAAGGAAAAATTGTTATTTAAGGCCTCTTTCAGACGAACGATCCATTCAGGTCTGCCTGTCAGTTTTTTAGGCGGACCTGAGCGGACCCTCCATAGACCTTTATGGAGCGTCGGATGTCAGCGGTGACATGTCCGCTGACATACAACCAGCTCCGATCCGAAAAAGTATAACGAAGGTAAAACCTACTTTTCCATCCATTTTCGGATCGGATTGTGTGACGACGGACTCTAAGGTCCGTCGTCATCCGATCCCCCATAGGGGAGAGTGGCACTGTGACAGGTCCATCGCTGCACAGTGTGCAGACAGACCTGTCATCTGCCTGCTCAGCGGTTAGCCCCCCAAAGCACCTTGTCCCCATGTTGAGCCTCATCCCCACAACCCTTGCCTGGTGGTTGTGGGGATATGCGGGTGGGGGGCTTATTGGAATCTGGAAGCCCCCTTTAACAAGGGGACCCCCAGATCCCTGTCTCCCACCCTGTGTGAAATGGTAATGGGGTACGATGTACCCCTACCATTTCACAAAAACTGTCAAAATGGTGAAAAAGACAATAGCCAGTTTTTCACAATTCCTTTATTAATAATGTCTTCTTCTTTCCCCCGCTTTTTCTTCCATCTTCTTCTGGTCTTCCTTCTTTTTTCTCCTTCTTCCTCCACCCTCCTCTGTTTCTTCCTCCGACCTTCTCCATCCTCCCCCGGCCTTCTCCATCTTCCTCCGGCTTCTTCTTCCCGCTTCGTCCTCTGGATGATCCACCTCAATGGGAGGCTCTCACAGTGTGATGCTTCTGTGCTTGTGATGGTTCTTATATAACTGAGGGCGGGGCCACATGGTGACCCCGCCCCCTCTGATGCCACGGGGACTTCCCTATGGCTTTCCTGTGGCATCAGGGGGGGCGGGGTCACCTGTTTACGTAAACGGTGACCCCACCCCCCCTCTGACACCACGGGAAAGTTATATAAGAACTGTCACAAGCACAGAAGCCTCTGTGGGAGCCTCCCATTGAGGTGGATCGTCCGGAGGACGAAGCTGGGAAGAAGAACCTGGAGGAAGATGGAGAAGACCGGAGGAAGAAGTAGAGGAAGATGGAGGAAGAAGTGGGAAAAGAAGAAGATGGAGGAAGAAGGAGAAAACTCGAAGGAAGACCAGAAGAAGATGGAAGAAGAAGCAGGGGAAAGAAGAAGACATTATTAATAAAGGAATTGTGAAAAACTGGCTATTGTCTTTTTTACCATTTTGACACTTTTTTATGAAATAGTAGGGGTACATCGTACCCCATTACCATTTCACACAGGGGGGAGGCCGGAATCTGGGGTTCCCCTTGTTAAAGGGGGCTTCCAGATTCTGATAAGCCTCCTACCCACATACCCCCACAACCACCGGGCAAGGGTTGTGGGTATGAGGCCCTTGTCCCCATCAACATGGGGACAAGGTGCTTTGGGGGGCTACCCCAAAGCACCCTCCCCATGTTGAGGGCATGTGGCCTGGTATGGTTTAGGAGGGGGGGTGCTCTCTTGTCCCCCCCTCTTTTCCTGCTGCCTGCCAGGTTGCGTGCCCGGATAAGGGTCTGGTATGGATTTTGAGGGGGACCCCTACGCCATTTCTTTTTATTTTGGCACAGAGTCCCCTTTAAAATCCACACCAGACCTGAAGGGTCTGGTATGGATTTTGAGGGGGACCCCTACGCCATTTTTTTTTTAAATTTGGCACAGGGTTCCCCTTAATTTCCATATCAGACCCGAAGGGCCTGGTATGGATTTTAGAGGGACCCCAAACAAATTTTTTTTTTAATTTTGGTTCAGTGTTCCCCTTAATATTCACACTAGACCCGATGGGCCTGGTAATGGACTGGGGAGGATCCCATGCTCTTTTTTTAAATGATTTTTATCTATATTGCCAAAACCCGACAATTCATTACAGCCGTGATTAGTTTTACATGACACTTTTTCCTTTAGAAATGTCATTTTGCTGTGGTACTGTTCTAAACACTGGAAAATTGTGCTACTTGTGACCTCACCCCCCCTCTGACACCACGGGAAAGTTATATAAGAACTGTCACAAGCACAGAAGCCTCTGCGGGAGCCTCCCATTGAGGTGGATCATCCGGAGGACGAAGCTGGGAAGAAGAACCCGGAGGAAGATGGAGAAGACCGGAGGAAGAAGCAGAGGAAGATGGAGGAAGAAGTGGGAAAAGAAGAAGATGGAGGAAGAAGGAGAAAACTCGAAGGAAGACCAGAAGAGGATGGAAGAAGAAGCAGGGGAAAGAAGAAGACATTATTAATAAAGGAATTGTGAAAAACCGGCTATTGTCTTTTTTTACCATTTTGACACTTTTTTGTGAAATGGTAGGGGTACATCGTACCCCATTACCATTTCACACAGGGGGGAGGCTGGGATCTGGGGTTCCCTTTGTTAAAGGGGGCTTGCAGATTCTGATAAGCCTCCTGCCCACATACCCCCACAACCACCGGGCAAGGGTTGTGGGTATGAGGCCCTTGTCCCCATCAACATGGGGACAAGGTGCTTTGGGGGGCTACCCCAAAGCACCCTCCCCATGTTGAGGGCATGTGACCTGGTATGGTTCAGGAGGGGGGTGCTCTCTCGTCCCCCCCTCTTTTCCTGCAGCTTGCCAGGTTGCGTGCCCGGATAAGGGTCTGGTATGGATTTTGAGGGGGACCCCTACGCCATTTTTTTTTTTATTTTGGCACAGAGTTCCCTTTAAAATCCACACCAGACCTGAAGGGTCTGGTATGGATTTTGAGGGGGACCCCTACGCCATTTTTTTTTAAATTTGGCGCAGGGTTCCCCTTAATTTCCATATCAGACCCGAAGGGCCTGGTATGGATTTTAGAGGGACCCCACACAAATTTTTTTTTTAATTTTGGTTCGGTGTTCCCCTTAATATTCACACCAGACCCGATGGGCCTGGTAATGGACTGGGGGGATCCCATGCTCTTTTTTTAAATGATTTTTATCTATATTGCCGAAACCCGACAATTCATTACAGCCGTGATTAGTTTTACATGACACTTTTTCCTTTAGAAATGTCATTTTGCTGTGGTACTGTTCTAAACACTGGAAAAATGTGCTACTTTACAGGCATACTATAGATACCCCCCAGGCACGATATTTAAAGGAATATTTCATTTTTATTGTTTCACTTTAAGCATTAAAAAAATCACTGCTCCCGAAAAAATTTACTTTAAAAGAAAAAAAATTTGCATTGATACATGTCCCCTAGGGCAGGACCCGGGTCCCCAAACACTTTTTATGACAATAACTTGCATATAAGTCTTTAAAATGAGCACTTCTGATTATTCATGTTCGTGTCCCATAGACTTTAACGGTGTTCATGTGTTCTGCCTGTTCGGTATGTTCTTGTGCAAACCGAACCAGGGGCCCATCCCTAATAGTCCATTTTAAAAAAAATGTTTTTCATTGATACATGTCCCCTGGGGCAGGACCCGGGTCCCCAAACACTTTTTATGACATTAACTTGCATATAAGCCTTTAAAATGAACACTTTTGATTTTCCATGTTAATGTCCCATAAAATTTAACGGTGTTCTGGTGGCTTTCAAATTGTGCAAACCGAACAAGGGGGCGTTCGGCCCATCCCTAATAGTGAGCAATTATTATTTAAGGTACTTATATAGCACCGTCAATTTAAGCAGCGCTTTACACATACATTGTACATTCACATCGGTCCCTACCCTCAAGGACAGGGGTCTTCAAACTGCGGCCCTCCAGGTGTTCAGGAACTACAATTCCCATCATGCCTAGTCATGTCTGTGAATGTCAGAGTTTTACAATGCCTCATGGGATGTGTAGTTCTGCAACAGCTGGAGGGCCGTAGTTTGAGGATCCCTGCTCAAGGAGCTTACAATCTAAGGTCCCTAACTCACATTCGTATACTAGGGCCAATTTAGACAAAAGCCAATTAACCTACCAGCATGTCTTTGGAGTGTGGGAGGAAACCGGAGTACCTGGAGGAAACCCACGCACGCACAGGGAGAACATGCAAACTCCAGGCAGGTAGTGTCATGGTTGGGATTCTAACCAGCAACCCTTTTTGCTGCTAGGCAAGAGTGCTACCCACTACACCACTGTACCACTGTGCTGCCCAATGTATGTTTATCAAGCTTCTATTGCCAGAGGCAAGATTTACGCTGTAAAGTCTAGCCCTGTCTTTTTAACATTCAGTAACTAAGCCTGGTTGTAACATCACAGTAAAATGCAGCAGTTTTGCCAAAATAAATTCACCAATCAAAGTCTGAATATGCACAGGCAATGAATTACATACATTCACTGGCCACTTTATTAGGCACACCTTGCTAGTATCGGGTTGGACCCCCTTTTGCCTTCAGAACTGCCTTAATGCTTGGTGACATAGATTCAACAAGATGTTGGAAACATTCCTCAATGATTTTGGTCAATATTTACATGATAGCAACATGCAGTTGCTGCAAATTTATTGGTTGCACTGATGCAAATCTCTCATTCAAGAAACCAGTGGTGAGATGGTTTGAGCTTTGTGACATGGTGCATTATCCTGCTGTAAGCAAGTCATCAGAAGATGGGTACACTGTAGTCATAAAGTGATAGACATGGTCAGCAAAAATACTCAGGTAGGCCGTGGCATTTCAACAATGCTCAATTGATACTAAGGGGCCCAAAGTGTGCCATAAAAATATCCCCCACACCATTACACCACCAGCCTGTAATGCTGATACAAGGCAGGGTAGATCCATTCGAATGTCACAGCTGAAATCGAGACTAATCTGACCAGTCAACCTTTTTCCAATCTTCTATTGTCCAACTTTGGTGAGCCTGTGTGAATTGTAGGCTCAGTTTGGTGTTCCTCCCTGACAGGAGAGGCACCCAGTGTGGTCTTCTGCTGCTGTATCTGCTTCAAGGTTTGATGTGTTGAACATACCTTGGTTGTACGAGTAGTTATTAGAGTGTACTGCCTTTCTTTATAATATTTTTACAGAATTTCCAGAAAACAAGATTGCATATTAAGCGCATCATCAAATAAGGTGATCAGGTATAAGTACTGTAAAAGACATCAAAGTATATGTAACAAACAACTTTCATATCGGGAATGGTAGCATTGGTAAGACATTCACCTAACCCAGTGTGCCTCACACAGTCTGAAATAACAGGAGATTGAATAACCTAGCGCTCTCAGGCTGAAAAGTTCACACAGGATTATCGGCCAAATGGGTAGAAAGCAACACACCTGTATGCAGACGAGGGCCGGGGGCCAATCCCGCCACCCCAATGGGAACTCACTGTGGACGTAACGGCTCTGGTGGTCCGCACTGTTTAAGATAGGGAGCAGGCCCAACAGACCGGTGAGTCTAATCCCAGCTATTGTTATGACTGGGATATGCCAGCCGGGTGGACTAATAACTGGAAGACTTCCTCGTGTATCCTTAATGCAGACCAATGAGATCTCCTGCTACCCAAACAGCTAGAGGAAAGTCTGACACAGTGAAGGCGCTAGCCTGAGTTCTGAGCGTACAATCTATTAGAAGTGAAAAGATAGTGGGACATTGCTGCCGCTACCCCCCTCCTCTTCAGTTTTGAGTCAAGTGGGGTCATGGAGGCCAGACCCTCCAGGTGACCAGGGTGACAGAATGCCCTGGTCACCTAGACATCTCCGGTTTGAACTCTAATGCCACGCACTAAGACATAGAAAACTGTAACTACAAGAGCAATCGGAAGATCACCAGTGAGGGTCAACAAAAATGGAGGCAAGTCAAAAGGAGACGGCTAGTCTCTGGGAGAAAAGGAAAAGTAGAGGAGTGAGTGAAGACAGGAAAGAAAAGGGGAAGGAAGGACACCTAGAGTTAACACTAGGGGCTGTTCTGCCTCTATCTGGTGTAACGGCGCATTAGTGAAAGTGACCCAGGGTTCCCAGATCAATTCAAACGTGTGGGTTTTTTCTTGGAGAATGCTTACTATCTTCTCCTGGGCCATGATCCAGGAGACCTTAAGTTTTACTGCAGAAAGTGGAACCGAAGGCCTCTTCTAATTTCTGGCTATGGTGATTTTGGCCCCTAGGAGCATGTAAAAGATAAGTGTTTGGGTATTTTTGGGTATTTTCTCTACCTTGTGGTTGAGGAGGGCTATTTCAGGGATCTGTGGGACCGAGACCTCTGTGACCTTGCGTAAGATATGGAAGAATCTATTCCAAACGCTCTGTATTTGTGGACAAGACCACCAGATGTGAAATAATGAGCCCAAATGGTTGCAGCCCCTGAAGCACACAGGGGAAGCATTTGGATATATTTTAGCAAGGATAGAGGGGACTCGATACCAGTGTGTGAGGATGTTAACGTTGGCTCCATCAAAGAGATGTTCTGTATGCCCTTGAATGAGTGGTGGAAGCAGTGGTACCATTTATCTAGGTCCCACTCTTCCACCAGATCCTGTTTCCAGAGTCTGGCGTAGAGAGGTTTGTTCGTGGCCTTGGCAAGAGAGGAATAGATAATGGATATACCCCCCCTCTGATCCTTGATGTTGGAGCACCATGTCTCATATTCAGTCAGTTAAGGGGATTCAGGTTTGTTTGCCATATGGATTGCAGATTTGGGATATTTGGGATAGCCTATACCTCTCCGAGTTTGGCATTTCTAGTTTGTTGTTACAGTATCCATTTGAGAGGGGTCGCATTTAATTGAAAAAGTGTCCTATCCTGAATAAGCCCTTATTGAGCCACCATTTGAAAGCTAAGATGTTTTGGCCAGGGGGAAAGTCTGGATTGTGGAATAAATGAGCAAGTGGTCGGTAGTTAGAGTTCAATGTGGAGTGTTTCTGTAGTCGGTCCCAGAGTGCTAACGAATGGGAGAGGGTGGGGGCAAGTATCAACGGTCTGAGGTGGGAAGGGGACCAGTGTAGATAATATATTGTATATTGAGGTACTGCCTCTCCATTAGAAGCCAATCTGGTTTGGGACTGTGTGAGTATGCAATGGAAAACTGAGCTGTTTGTGCTGCATGTGAATACCACCATATATTAGGGAGGGCTAGGCCTCCCTGGGATTTGAGTCTGAAGAGTATGTCTTTGGAGCAGCACCTACTTTTGGACCCCCATATAAATTTCAGAATTTAAGAATGGAATTGTAATAGTTGTGTTTTCCTATTCAGGATCGGAAGGGATCTAAAGAGGTACAGGAGACAAGGCAGAAGCGAAATTTTGATAGAGTTCACCTGACCCAGCCAGGACAAATCATGTTTGGACCATATGGACATGTATGTTAATAGTTTTTTAAATATGGGAGGGTAGTTACAGGAGTACAAGAGGTCAAAATTTGAAGCCAAGTTGACCCCCAAGTATGGGATATACATCAAACTCCTGGTAAATGGAAAATGTACATGCATACGTACATAAGTCAGGGGGGACTAAGACATTTAGAGCCAATGATTTAGAAACATTGACCTGAAGACTGGTGGCAGAACCAAACTGTTGTAGGAGGCTACAATTATTGGGGGTTTAGATAAGAGGTGATGTAACAAAGAAAAGCAGATCATCCACAAATAGGGCACATTTATGCTCTTGGGGACCGCACACAACTCCCCTAATATCAGGATGGTTTCGGATAGCAACCGCCAACGTTTCAATGGCTAAGGGGAAAATTAGGGGCGAGAGTGGGCAGCCTTGTCTGGTTCCTTTCTCTATGACAAAAGGAGCTGAGTATCTGCGCTGCATTCGCACTTGAGCTGTTGGGTTAGAAAAAAGGGAATGCAGAATTCCTAAGAAGTTGGGGCCCAGGCCCCATATCTCCAGAACCCTGAAAATATAAGGCCTTGTGACTGTGTCAAAGGCTCTCTGGAGGTCTATAGAAAGCAAAAATCCCTCTTGAGGGGCCCCCCATGCCAGTGTGATCGAAGTATGGTGATAACGTCTATGGCTCTTCTTATCTGGTCCGTTCCCTGCCCACCTAGGATAAATCCTGCTTGGTCCTTATGAACATACTGAGCTATGAAGGACGAAAGTCTGTTCGCTAATATTTTCATCAATTTGGGCAATAGTTGCCAACCACGCTTGGATCTTTGAGTGTTTCTTTGAGCCTTTCTATCATTTCGAACCAGTCTGCCCATTCTCCTCTGACATCAAGGGCATTTTTATCCACACAACTGCTGCTCACTCTATATTTTTCTCTTTTTCGGTCCATTCCCTGTAAACCCTAGAGATGGTTGTGCATAAAAATCCCAGTTTTTGAAATGCTCAGACCAACCCGTCTGGCACCAAAACCATGCCATGTTCAAATCCCCTTTCTTTCCCATTCTAATGCTCGGTTTGAACTTCAGCAAGTTGTCTTGACCATGTGTAGATGCCTATATGCATTGAGTTGCTGCCATGTGATTGCCTGATTAGCAATTTTTGTTACCAAGCAATTGAGCAGGTGTACCTTATAAAGTGGCCAGTGAGTGTATATATATATATATATATATATATATATATATATATATATATATTTTTTTTTTTTTTTCGTAAAACAAAAGTGAAAGCAATAATAACACATTTTTTTATGAGTAGTATAGTTAAAAAGACAAGACTTGAGTGGTTGCAATGGGGTGCAAAATTCAATCTCCTCTGTTTCACTTTCTCATTATTGCTAATGTTTCATACCAGTAGGGTATTTTGGTTTTGTGCTGCCTAAGCAAGACTAAAGACAGGCACCCTCCCCCCATCTAAATTTGTCCCACCCCAGCTGCTTTAAAATTTTGCATGCTCGCGCAACGGCAATAAACAACGTATATTTTATTATAAAAGCCTTTACAGGTTACCACTTTAAATTTACAGAGGAGGTCTAGTGCTAGAATTACTGCCCATGATCTGACTTTTGCGGTGACACTTCCCATGTGTGGGACGACCGATGTTTGCGTGTGCGTGAGACCGACACACGCGTTTGCCTTTGCGTGCGAGCATGGGAGGATGGGGGCACTTTAAATGTTTTTTTTTTTTTAATTATTAATTTATTTTATTTTTACTGTTATGAACAGCTGAGCAAAGCTGATCCTGGCTTTGCTTGGCTGTCTGGCCAGCTGGCGAATGCACTGGCTGGTCGCTTGGGTCTCCCGGTGGGATAGGAGAGCCCAGGAGAGCCGCGGAAGGAGGCAGGAGGGGGTTGTCCTCTCTTGCTGCTTGTAATATCAATCGAGCGGTTAGTAAGCTGGTCCGATTGCTTTAACAAAAGAGCCAACCGCCGGCTCTAAAAAACGGTACAGATGCCGCCCCCCTAAAAAATGCTGCCCTAGGCAAATGCCTTGTTTGCCTTGCGGTAATTGCACCCCTGCTTCATACACTGTCTCTTTTTTAAAGCTCATTGTATCCTTCCTCATCATATCTTAATATGAACTTTACTGTAACAGAAATAATGCCCACAAGAAAGCATATATCGGGCCATGCATTTCCTGGGATGCACAAAAGAAGCTGTAGAAACCCTCTCTGTCTTAATAAAAAAGTTTGAGTATTCAGTTTAGAACTGTTACTATGGCCACATCGATAGGAATCAAAGGGAGAACTACAGTGTATCATTAAAAGTTTTTGAGTCAACATATCAGTTTATCTTTGACATTTCCACTTCCAAAAATACAATAAGCCAATTGCTTCAGACACTCTGACAAACTAATTGTTTAGCCTTGAGAAATGGTTTAGGAGTATATAAGTAAATAAAGCTGCACTTATCTGTTCTGGACAGAATTCTGTGAAAAATGTATTATAAAAAAACATTGTATTATTATTATTTTTTTTAAATATCCTTATGTGTAGAGAAGAAACTTGAATGCTTTACTTGAGATTAGCCTTTCAGTCGTAAATCAGTGCTGATTCATAACAAACTGGAAACATTTCACTCCAACAGAAATCACCAGACAATGTGTATAGTTAAAATTCTGCTTCTTGATAGGGCTGTATGTACAGTGCCTTGGAAAAGTATTCATACCCCTTGAAATCTTCCACATTTTGTCACGTTACAAGTACATAATTGTGAAGTGGAAGGAAAATGATAAATGGTTTTCAAAATGTTTTACAAATAATTATCTGAAAAGTGTGGCATGCATTTGTATTCAGCTCCCCTGAGTCAATACTTTATAGAACCACCTTTTACTGCAATTACAGCTGCAAGTCTTTTTGGGGACATCTCTACCAGCTTTGCACATATAGAGAGTAACTTTTTTGCCCATCCTTCTTTGCAAAATAGCTCAAGCTCTGTCAAATTGGCTTTGATTGTCCTCAGCAATGATCAGAAATTACACTTGGACACTGTACTTTATGTCCAGATTTGTCAATTGTAGTGATCCTCTCTCTACATGATCACATTTTTTAAAGATTGGGCTAACGGTATGCAAGTTGGATTTAGCATGGGCACCTTAAAAGCAACAAGGGATAATTGATAAGGTATACTGGGCAACACAAATGTCATTTTAATAAATGTTACATGTTTGAAATTACATTTGTGTGGGTTTCCAATGTAATCAACCTTCAAACCCTCAGTGTCAGAGAGAGTTGTTTCTTCTCCTTTATCCTTTACACATTTAGAGGCCAAGATAAACTGTAAGCTGTAATATGTAGGTATTTTCAGTGAAAAAATTGAATATTGTAGTAATGTGAAGTTTTACATGCATGTAAAACAAACATGTAGAGGTGGAAAAAAGACACAAGTGCATCTAGTTCAACCAATATAAAAATATCTAAAGTCATTT
The DNA here is from genome assembly GCF_042186555.1 of Aquarana catesbeiana. Taxonomy (NCBI): domain Eukaryota; kingdom Metazoa; phylum Chordata; class Amphibia; order Anura; family Ranidae; genus Aquarana; species Aquarana catesbeiana. The sequence continues at coordinate 167,816,297 of NC_133327.1, read as the reverse complement.
TTTTTTTTTTTGGGAGGGTTTTGGATAGAACAGTGAGGATGTCCCCATCAAAGAGTTTCACACTTTCTATTTGTCGTGGTGACTACTGTCACAGGGACAGAAAAATGTAAATTTTGATTTCTCACCAGAGCAGGCATAAAGGAAATCCAAAAGGGGCACAAAATCTGGCGAGGAGAGGGGATGTCCTTCACTTTAGAGAGAGGTCCTCTCACTTTTGGGCAAGCGCGAAGGGAAATAACCCCAAAGATGGTAAAAAATTTATAGTGGTTTTAACCATCTGCTAGTCAATTCAAAATTAAAAAAAAAAAAAAAAGTTTTGGCTTTAAGTATGTAGTTTCAATTCATTGTATAATTGCAAATGTTTTTGTTGTTTTAACTAGGTACAGGCTTACCCCACTTTTAAGTACACAATGGGGTTTATTTACTAAAGCTGGAAAGTGCAAAATCAGGCTCACTTCTACATAGAAACCAATGAGCTTCTAACCCCAGCTTGTTCAATTAAGCTTTGGTAATAAAACCTGGAAGCTCATTGGTTTCTATGCAGAAGTGAGCCTGATTTTGTACTTTCCAGCTTTAGTAAATAAACCCCATTGCTTACCTAAAAGTGGAGTAGTATGCCTGTATTAGTGTAGTTATATTCTCTGTTTATGTTGCATCAGTGCTGATGTGATGAAAACAAACACATATCTTCCAGCTTGTTAAGCTCTGCTAATAGCTTTCATTAGCAGAGTTCTAAACTGAAAGATCCAGGGATTTAGGATATGTAGATTCTTCTTAGGAAGTGTTTGTTCTCAGACTACAGACAGAGACCATACATTTTCCTGTGCAGTGCCATGCCACATGGCAAGTTAAAGCGCTATCATGCAAAGAATAAGCCATATCTAAGCATCATCCAGAAATCTTCTCTGGGTCAAAGCTCATTTAAAATGGTCTTTTGCAAAGTGGAAAATTGTTCTGTGGTCAGATTAATTTAAATTTACACTATTTTGGCAACCATGGGCGCCGTATCCTAAAGAGGAGAGGAATAATCTGGCTTGTTATAAGTGCTCAGTTCAAAAGCCTGCATCTCTAATGGTATGGGCTTGCATTATTGCTATTTTCAAGCGCTTGATCTACTTTCCAAATGTGAGTGTTTCCAACTTTTAATACATTTCTATGTTTATCCACTTGCTGGCCAGCTCACGCCAATATACGACAGCAAAGTGGCACAGGTGCGCAAAACAATGTCTCGATGTCCGTCGGTGGCCCGCGATCGTGACGCAGAGAGGCAGAACAAGGGGATGCCTATGTAAACAAGGCATTTCACTGTTCTGCCTAGCAAAATGACAGGGATCTACTGCTCCCAGTGATCGAGAGCAGTGATCTCTGTCATGTTCTAGTGAGCCCATCCCCCCCTACTGTTAGAACACACCCAGGGAACACACTTTACCCCTTGATCGCCCCCTAGTGTTTAACCCCTTCCCTGCCAGTGACATTTACACAGTAATCAGTGCATTTTTATAGCACTGATCGCTGTATAAATGCCAATGGTCCCAAAATAGTGTCAAAAGTTTCCTATCTGTCTGCCGCAATGTCGCATTCACGCTAAAAATTTCAGATCACCGCCATTACTAATAAAAAAGAATTATTAATAAAAATGCCATAAATCTATCCCCTATTTTGTAGATGCGATAACTTTTGTGCAAACCAATCAATATACGCTTATTGTGATTTCCTAAACTGAGGAAGACATTTTTTTAATATATTTTTTTGGGATATTTATTATAGCAAAAAGTAAAAAATATTGTTTTTTTTTCAAAATGTTCGTTTTGTTTTTTTGTTTATAGCGCAAAAAATAAAAACCGCAGAGGTGATCAAATACCACCAAAAGAAAGCTCTATTTGTGGTAAAAAAATTATGTCAATTTTGTTAGGGTACAACGTCGCACGACCGCGCAATTGTCAGTTAAGGCGACACAGTGCCATATCGCAAAAAAGGGCATAGTCAGGAAGGGGGTAAATCCTTCCGGGGCTGAAGTGGTTATATGGATTCACACTATGTGGAGTATTTTCTTTTTTGGTCATGCTGCTGTTAGCGAAATTTGGTTGTACGCAAAGCACACAGCCAAATCTCCTGTTTCTAATCATAATAACAATTTCGTCTAATGAAATAAATGCAATGCATCTCACCTTTTGATCGTATCCATCCTCTGGTGTGTGCCCCAGCCATCCAACAAGACAAAACACATGGTTCTTACATTCCCATCTCAGCAAGACTGGCCTTTACAGCTCTGTCTGCCTCCTTTATTCAAAAGACCACAAAAGCAATCACAAACAGGAAGCCCTGGCCCCAACAGCCAATCGTTTCCTTCACAGGGTGTGACCTCACAGGATGTAAGTGACCATATAAGGATTTAACAACAGAATACAAAACAACCAACGAACAATGACTACAGGACATGATACAATATACTAAATGACGATGACTAAAGTTCCCTGTGCATGGGAGATTATCTGCAGGTATACATCATGGCACCCCAAACATGTTGATCAGGCATACCAGGGGTGACAAGAGCAAAACACCTCTAAACCGATAATGTCTTTGCAGAGCGAACGCATCCCCACCAGACGATCGTTCTGTGCACTGCACAGGGGCCCTTTGCTGGCGGACATGTCCTCTCTCAGCAAACACTTCTCTCCAAACACCAGGAAGTTTTCCATTACCTAACAGGTCTCAGCCAGCATCGATCTGCCCCAGCCAGTTCTTTAGAACGGGCTGTGGTTGATCAGACACACTGGGAGACTTATGACAACACATTAATATAAAATTTTCCACAACAGTCCCTCCTCTTGTCATATGATCCCATGTGTCCCTCGATGAATCCTGATCTTCTTCTTAGTCCATAAAAAGTAAAACACGGCTTGACATGTAGACTCTGTTGGAGATGACATGGTGAGCTGTAGTAGTCGCCGGTCGGTCTGGGATCCTCTGTGTCTTGTACGTGGGTCGGGCTTCGGGGCATCTCATCAGGGAAGATGTGGTCATGTGCTCAGGCTCTGGTCACGCGTCCAATCAGGCAACAGGAGCACCTCATCATGGCATATAGAAGGAATAGAAACAAAAACAACATAAGTATATATACCCCTACTTCCTTCACTATGATCTGCTGCAAGATAAAAATTAAATGTCCAACGATTCCCAAACCCTTAAAAAGGATTCCAACCTTCACTATCTATAGCTCTGGCTTTGCCTTGTAGGGATCTAAACCTTATCCATATGGGCCTGAACTTTGTCACTACTATCCCCGATCCAGATATAACAATCTTTACTTATGAATTCCCAGAAACCCCCTTGGAATGTAGGAACTTACTTGTAGCTTCAACCGTTACATGAAACATCCCATCCTCAATGGATGAAAAATTGTTCAAGCGTTTCATAAGCTCAAGCCCCCACCGTGTATAAGCAATTCCCTTCCAGCTGTCCCTGCCATTCTTACCTTCTCTCGTGCCATCAGATCCTCACGATCGGCCACGACATAAGATGCTGGGACGAGTTTCATCAGCACACATGAACCTCTTGCCTTACGGGAAATTACCTTATAAAGCTGTAGATCCGCATTAATACCAAACTTCAGTTGTAGCGCACTTGTGGGCTACCTCGTTATCCCGATACCAAAGCTGGCAAGAACCAGAGCTATTGTTAAAATTATAACTAATTTTACCCTCTAGAAATGTTTTGTTGTTAAGTTCTTTTGACAGGTGTCTGTTTGGATTTTACTAGTTTGTCAAAACTCCTCACACCAATATGAACGTCACATATAGCATGTACCGCCGTCATCGCTGGGGCACTAATACCCGACCATGTGTCCTGTTATCTTTCTTAGATGTTGGGATGCTTTTCATCGTTACCCTTGCCAAAATTTATTAAACAAAAAATATAAATCAACGAAAATACTTCTCTACTCTTTTGTGGTTGATCCGCTTCTTACAGTGGCTGGCGTGGTCTCATCCCTCAAGCTTCTTTACAATGACCCAGTCACCTGGTTGGAAAGAATGTAAACTGGTTATTGTTTCAGGGTCCGGGATGGACTCGTGAACCCTGTGGTGGACCTTTTGAAGTTCATGTTACAATGAGTGCACCTACCCCATCAGCTGAGAATGTAGGTGACAGCTAATGAGGAAAGTACAACTCTGTTTTTGGTTGACCTTCAAACAAACCTCATATGACAATAACCCAGACATCGGGACTGTGGTCACTGCATAACCTGTGCGTGGCTTACCATCCGGGGTGTAATACCTGGAACCAGTGACAAAAAGGTTCTTAGCATCTGGGATGGGAGCCTCTTTCACCAGACTGCTGCTTGCTGCTTCAAATTCCATCAAAGAAAGACAGTCTTGGCACAAACTTGGTTAGAATTAGAGCGGTTAGTATTGTTGGTTTGAAAATGTGTCATTCTCACCACTCTCATCCCCCCTTTTCTTCCCTCCTCATTACAAACTGGAGGAAGACATGCAGGGTTTGGAATGGTGCAGAATAAAACAGTGAAATAGCCTATGATACTTTTACCTTCTTATACACCTGTACACACACTTCCAGAAACTAGACCTGAAAAGATACTTATAAACAAAGGTTATTACTCTATCCTTCAAAGAAAGGTAAACAATACAACATTCATGTACATTGGTAAATTGTCACCGACATTCCACAAAACCGATAATAACTAAACCCTCTGTAAATCTTACTTTCACGTTTTGTTTTGTTTTTTTTCCTAAAATACAACAGCCGCGACACGCAAGAGGGCTGTCACGGGAGGTTCAAACATCTTGTTACCAAATACAAACAATGAAACAAAGACAAACATTTAGATACAAATGTGGGGGAGATATTTCATAGTTCCCAAAAACGAAAAAATAAAAACGACCAGATGGAATGCTGCCTTCATTCTTTTAGCGATAGAAAAGAATACAATTTGAAAGGCACGAGAGCATTTCAAAATCTTTGCATGGACCAGCCACACAAAGTTCAAAAACAGGCCTGTGTATTTTTAATCACACAAACGTGTACTACGCATCCCTCAACTCACTCAACATTACAGATTTCTGAAGCCACAGTCGCGCAACATCAACTCCAGAGGGATACCCAAAATAGTATCCTTGGACCACCTATGTCAATCTTTCTGGGGTTTAATGGCCTTTTCCTCAGAACTCAGATTTCATGTATTATGTAGCTGTTTGACTGGGGTGCATGGACGACCTATTGCCCATGACGATTCAAATCGCTTTTTTTGGCGAACTCTGCGTCCAGAGAACCCTGCGCTTTATTTTCGGAGCGATTATGGTTTGCGCCTTTATCACCATAATCGACCCCCGCATTCCGATTATTATACACGACCTGAGCGGGGCTGTTAGCGTACTACTCCTCACGTTTATGCTAATACAATCGCGAACTGGAATTCCGACTATTATACACGGCCCGACCAGTCTCACAATATACAGCCCTCTAAACGTGTTTGTCCGACAACTACAAAAACACCATGAAATCCTCCGCTATTCAAAACAAAAACAAACTTATGGCTTCTATCTGTACCTAGATATTACAACAATAACTTGGATGCCTCCTGTTTGCTCTCTACCCAAAACTGTATTACAGTATAAACCTTCATTTAATTTAAAAATAAAAATGATTTCGTCCTTCCAAACACAAGTCAAAAGACCCCAAGCCCCTCCCACCAACTTCCTGTTGCACACCTGAGTAGGAAGAGGGAGGGGGAGGGGAAGCCTCAAATAGCTTCATATTTTTTTCTATCAAGACATTAGAAATCTTCACTAGAAACATAAACTTCTTTAAAACAACTGGAATAAAAACCTAAATGATTCTACTGGAAATGGAATTCAGTACAAAACCAGAGATATTTCGCTGGAGACTAAAATCAGCATAAACAAAAAGGCAGTTGCAGCAATCGAAAATCGGTCCACGGCAAAATGGTGAATGAAACCAGGACTACAGAAAAATGGCCCACATTAACAAATGACAAGAGACAAAGTTACATAAAACATCTTAAACAATACACGCTTGTCGCAAATACAACACAATATTTGACTCAGAGTTAGAACTCCCCCATGTTATTACCTAGAAACCAGAGACCCCCACAGGGTGTAAACAGCTCCTATTGTGATGTCCCAACAATGCATGGGCACTTGGATATGCGACAGGCATTTCAACTTAAAACCAATAATTCACAAAATGGTGCCTAAAAGCCAGATTGTAGCTTAAAGCACATGGCTTTGCACACACAAATGAATACACAATGGAGCAGCTCCAGGGGGAGCTCACAGGTCTTCAAAATGGCCGCCGATGCACATGGTGACCACAACAAAGGCCAGACCCCAACAAAATGGCGCATTTTCCTGCCAAAAATGACCAAGATGGATAAACATTTCAAAGTTCACACACAAAGGAAAAGAAAATGGCCGACCGTAGTCACATGGCAGACAACAAGAGAACAAAAGGAAGTAGCAGACAAAAACCATTTTCCTGCCAAAACCAAAAATGTCTCCCCAAAAACTTACACATTTGAGATACTAAATGAACGCTTAGACAAACATTTAAAAGTGTTAAAGTTACAAAAAGCACAACTTAGGAACACATGCTATCCAATGAAACAACCAAGCAACATAACCCACAATTACACGGCTGTAACATACACTCAAACTCAGTTCACAGCTTTCACAGGAACCAAAACATTGAAAGATACAGACAGTGAATGCTTGCAATGTCTGTTCAGAACATTATAGTTCCCTTCCCCCAGGGCGTAGCCCCTTTCAATACAAAAACAACAATGCCTGCCCCTTCACTAAACTCATCTTTACAAACAGGTTCAGCTACTTACAAAACTACTCCACAGTGTCCACACACACATTGCAGGCTGCAAATAATATCAATTCATACATTTCTATTTCAAACATCTGCATTATAAACTTGTTACACAGCATCAGGCACACACACACAGGCACAGTCTCCTTACACAAAGATTCGAAATACAAATCACACACACACAGGCACACACCAGACATACGATCAAACTTCCAGCATTATTTCAAAAGACGAAAAATTTGTTCTTTTTGCGAAGCAGACCCTCCCCAGCACATCTTAATGATCCGATTCTGAAGGAGGTTCTATTCACTCCTACATTCTGGCTCGCCATGCTGTTAGCGAAATTTTGGTTGTACGCAAAGCACACAGCCAAATCTCCTGTTTCTAATCATAATAACAATTTCGTCTAATGAAATAAATGCAATGCATCTCACCTTTTGATCGTATCCATCCTCTGGTGTGTGCCCCAGCCATCCAACAAGACAAAACACATGGTTCTTACATTCCCATCTCAGCAAGACTGGCCTTTACAGCTCTGTCTGCCTCCTTTATTCAAAAGACCACAAAAGCAATCACAAACAGGAAGCCCTGGCCCCAACAGCCAATCGTTTCCTTCACAGGGTGTGACCTCACAGGATGTAAGTGACCATATAAGGATTTAACAACAGAATACAAAACAACCAATGAACAATGACTACAGGACATGATACAATATACTAAATGACGATGACTAAAGTTCCCTGTGCATGGGAGATTATCTGCAAGTATACGTCATGGCACCCCAAACATGTTGATCAGGCATACCAGGGGTGACAAGAGCAAAACACCTCTAAACCAATAATGTCTTTGCAGAGCGAACGCATTCCCACCAGACGATCGTTCTGTGCATTTCACAGGGGCCCTTTGCTGGCGGACATGTCCTCTCTCCGCAAACACTTCTCTCCAAACACCAGGAAGTTTTCCATTACCTAACAGGTCTCAGCCAGCATCGATCTGCCCCAGCCAGTTCTTTAGAACGGGCTGTGGTTGATCAGACACACTGGGAGACTTATGACAACACATTAATATAAAATTTTCCACAACACTATTTTGAACACTGGAGAGGATTTGGTCTGACAAGCTGGCTATTTCTGAGGACTGCTTTTTTATGATATCTCCTAACCAATTGGGCCATCTTCCATCCTGATCTGGAGCCCAGATGTGGAGGTCCCATACATTGGTGTTAGCACCACATGCCTTGTTGACTCATTGAGCATATGCCCATTTGAGTCTTCTTACTCTGGTAAGCCTCCCACAGACAATGAAATGGTGGTTTCATTGTCTGTGTCTTCATTCCAACTCTGACGGCACTCGGAATCCCCTTTCTGGCTATATCGTTTTTTTCTCTGTTTATCTATGGACTGTTGTATTCACGGTTTAAAAGCCTCTATATGATGGAACACGGACTTAAGTTCGGATGTGAATTTCACATCATTTTTCACTGTTTTTATTTAATTTGTCATTTCACATTATATATTAGATTGTATATATGAATTTGTATCATTATAAATTTTTGAGCGCTGCACAAAATTTTATTTAGAGCAGAATATGCTCCCATCTGGAGGATGTCTTTTTCAGGAAAGGCCTTGCATATTTTAGCAGGACAATGCTAAACTGCTTACTGCATCTATAGCAATAGCATAGCTTCATAGTAGAAGACTCCATGTGCTTAACTGGCCTGCCTACAGTTCAGACCTTTCACTAAATGAAAATGTTTGGTGGATTTTGAAATTAAAAATACAATGTTTGAATCCTTTATCAGGCAAGAATGGAACAAGTTTCCTCTTCCAAAATTTCAGAAATGGGTTTCCTTAGTTCCCAGATGTTTACAGAGTGGAAGGCAATGCTACACCGTGGTAACATGATCCTACCTCAACTTTTTTGAGACATGTTGCAGCCATCAATTTCAAAATGACCTTATTTTTTTCTTATAATGGTAAATTTTCTCAGTTTAAACATTTAATGTTTTCTATTTTCTATTATGAACAAAGTTTATGTACAGAGCCTTGCAAAAGTATTCACCCCTCTTGGCATTTTTTGTGTTTTGTTGCCTCACAACCTGGAATTAACATGGATTGTTTGTGGATTTGCATCATTTAATTTACAGAACATGCCCACAACTTTGAAGATTTTTTTTTATTATTATTGTGCAGCAAACAACAAATAGGACAAAATAACAGAAAAAGTCAATGTGCATAATTATTCACCCCCCTAAAGTCAATACTTTGTAGAGCCACCTTTTGCGGCTATCACAGCTCCAAGTGGCTTTGAATAAGTCTCTATGAGCTTGCCACATCTTACCTCTGGGATTTTTGCCCATTCCTCCTTTCAAAACTGCTCCAGCTCCTTCAAGTTGGATGGTTTGTGCTTGTGAACAACAATCCTTAAGTCTGACCACAGATTTTCTATTAGATTGAGATCTGGGCTTTGACAAGGCCATTCCAACACATTTACATGTTTCCCCTTAAACCACTCAAGTGTTGCTTTAGCAGTGTGTTTGGGGTCATTGTCCTGCTGCAAGGTGAACCTCCGTCATAGCCTCAAATCACACGCAGAGTGGTACAGGTTTTGCTCAAGAATATCCCTGTATTTAGCACAATCCATCTTTCCCTCAACTCCGACCAATTTCCCAGTCCCGAAATCTGAAAAATATTCCCACAGCATGATGCTGCCACCACCATGCTTCGCTGTGGGGATGGTGTTCTTTGGGTGATGTGATGTGTTGGGTTTGCACCAGACATAGCGTTTTCTTTGATGGCCAATAATTTCAATTTCAGTCTCATCAGACCAGAGCACCTTCCTCCATACATTTTGGGAGTCTCCCACATGCCTTTTTGCAAACTCAAAATGTGTCATTTTGTTTTTTGCTGAAAGTAATGGCTTTCTTCTGGCCACTCTGCCTTAAAGCCCAACTCCCTGGAGCATTATTGTTGTCCTATGTACACATACTCCAGTCTCTGCTGTGCAACTCTGCAGCTCCTCCAGGGTTAACTTAGGTCTCTGTGCTGCCTCTCTGATTAATGCCCTCCTTGCCCGGTCTGTGAGTTTTGGTGTGCATCCGTCTCTTGGCAGATTTGCTATTATGCCATGTTCTTTCCATTTGGTTGTGATAGATTTGATGGTGCTCTTAGGGATCATCAAAGATTTTGATATTTTTTTATAACCTAACCCTGACTTGTACTTCTCAACAACATTGTCCCTTACTTGTTTGGAGAGTTCCTTGGTCTTCATGGCAGTGTTTGGTTAGTGGTGCCTTTTGCTTAGGTGTTGCAGCCTCTGGGGCCTTTCAAAAAGATGTGTATATGTAATGACAGATCATGTGACACTTAGATTGCACACAGGTGAACATCATTTCACCAATTATGTGACTTCTGAAGGTAATTGGTTGCACCAGAGCTTTTTATGGGCTTCATAACAAAGGGGGTGAATACATACGCACATGCCAATTATCAGTTTTTTATTTCTGAAAAATAGTTTTATGTATATATTTTTCTAATTTTACTTCACCAATTTAGACTTTTGTGTTCTGATCCATCACATATAATTCAGATTAAAAAAACATTGAATTAAAGGCTGTAATGTAACAAAATAGGTAAAAAGTCAAGGGGGTGAATACTTTTGCAAGGCACTGTAGGTACTTCTCAACATAGTCTCCATTACAAGTGATGCATTTGTGCCATCGTTGATCCCATCTCTCAAATACTTTTTGAAAAAAATTTCAGGTTTGCACAGATGCCACAGTGCCATCAAATCATTGTCCCTGAAGACTGTGCTTCATTGGACCAAATAAGTGGAAGTTAGAGGGCACTAAATATGGGCTGTACGGGGAATGTGGGAACAATGAGCAGCTGAACTTGCTGATCGCCTGATTTGTTGCCACAAATGTGTGTGGTCATGCATTGTCATGGCAAATGTAGATTGTTTTCAGATACTTGTTCTGTCTCTTGCTCCTAATGACTTCTCTAGGCTTCTAAAATATCTCAATGTACCGCTTGCTGGTCACAGTGTTGCTACGTTCCAAAAAAATCAAGAAAAATGATACCCATCCCAAAAATCATTCACCATGACTTTCTGTTGCCTCTTGAACATCTTCTGCCTTGGCATCAAGAAGATCCTGCCAGAAACAGGCGTCCTGAATTTGCTGTTGTGTGATCGCAAGCGCCAATGCGCACGCGTGTGTGAGCACGTGCGCGCGCGCCCATTAACACCAGGCGGGCTATTTAAACCAGACTATCACACTGGCACTTTGCTGTCTGCTCTACAGCGTTACATGTGTCTTGATTCCTGAAAACTTGTTCCAGTACCTTACCCGGCTTGCTTCCGACCATCCCTGTCATCCGCCAGCATCCGACCCCGGCTTGTCTGACTTCCCTTCCGCCTGCTCCTCCAGTACCTTTACCGTCTGCCTGATTACTGAACCGGCTTGTTTGACCCTCCAGTTCCAGTATCCTGGTTCCAGCTTCCGGCCTGCTGTCCAGCTCCAGTCTGTGGTCCAGTTCCAGTATCCTGGTTTCAGCTTCCAGCCTGATGTCCAGCACCAGTCTGTGGTCCAGTTCCAGTATCCTGGTTACAGCTTCCAGCCTGCTCTCCAGCTCCAATCTGTGGTCCAGTTCCAGTGTCCTGGTTCCAGCTTCCAGCCTGCTGACCAGCTCCAGTCTGTGGTCCTTCTATACAGTGTTTTCTAAATGTCATACCAACCTCCTGCTGTTGATTCTGCCAGGAACTTGTGCCACTCCTGTGCCTCCTGTTCATCCCACCAGGGGCCTTGAATCGGAGCCACAAGAGAGGCCATCCCCTGCAGATCAGGCTCGTCCACTAGGTACGTGACAGTAGCAGACAGCCATGACCGAGCCCGAGCAGGGAGCCTCTCCTATGGAGGAACTTTGTATGCACCTGGCAGGCCTTACCCAGGCCATTAAGAGTCTACAGGAAGGATATACACGTCTGGAAGAACGGGTCCAAGTACTTTCTTCCCCCACTGCTATCCAGGGGCCTTCTCACCTGTCTACTCCTTCAGCCAGCACTGCTTCTCCCACAGTGGTTACGCTGCCACCCAAACCACTCCTGAAAAGTTCTCCGGAGAACGAAGCAAATTTGGGGCATTCCGGAACTCATGTGAACTATACTTTGCCTTGCAACCCTGCACCTTTTCCCTAGAAGCCACTAAAGTGGGCTTTGTGGTTTCTTTACTCCTGGGTGAACCCCAAACGTGGGCCCACCACCTTCTGGAACAGAAAGCCGAGGTATTAAATAACTTGCCTACTTTTTTTGATACCATGGCCCAACTCTACAAGGACCCACAGCTCTCCGCAACCGCAGAGGCTGCCCTGCATACCCTTCAGAAAGGGCGTAGGGCAGTAGAGGACTATGTCGCGGAATTCCAGCGATGGAGTGCAGATACTGACTGGAATGACGCTGCCCTCCGTTACCAGTTCCGTATTGTACTCTCTGACCCCTTAAAAGATGAACTGGCTCCAGTAGGAATTCCTCAGACCCTGGACACCCTAGTCAACCTTGCTATACAAATTGACCGGCGGTTGAGAGAGCGAAGAGCGGAAAGAGGCATTGGGGTCGCCCATCCTACCTGGATGTTGCCCAGAGTCCCCAGTTATTCTCACCCAGCACCTACCACTAGACCAGCCCCCACATCTGATACTTCCGTACCCATGCAGCTTGGAGTCCTTCGTCCTTCTCTTAAGATGGAAGAACGCCAACGTCGCAACCTTTAACCTAAACAACCTGTGCCTGTACTGTGGGGAACCTGGGCACTTTGTCAGGAACTGTCCTGCCAAGCTCAGTAAGTGCCTGTCTGTCTCTTCTGATCATGTGACTACTTGGCTCAAGACTACCTCTCACCTTGCCCTCTCTATCTTGTTGCAGCTCCCAGGAAGGACTCTACAAATTCCCGCTATTATTGATTCTTGAGCCTGTAGTTGCTTTATGGACTCATCCTTTGCAGCCAAACATCAGATTCCTCTAGTATACAAGGCCCAAGGACTTTCTATTCACCTGGCTGATGGGTCTGCGATAAAATCTGGACCAGTCATACAGGAGACTTCTCCTCTTTCAGTCATCATCGCAATCTGCACCAAGAACTGCCCTGCTTGGGCAAGCCCATAAACCTTCCATCAATTGGGTCACCAGAGAAGTCACTTTCCCCTTTCCGTGCTGCCAGCAGTCCTGTATTTCTAAGGGCCCCTGTGAACCTCCTGCCCTGTTGTGTTTGAACACCGACTCTGAGCTACGCCACTCTGTTCCCAAGGCCTACCATGACTTCTTAGACGTTTTTAGCAAAAGGGGGGCAGAAACCCTTCCACCTCATCGGGCCTATGACTGCCCAATCGAGCTCCTTCCTGGAGCTGAAGTTTCCTTTGGCAGGATCTTTCCATTGACTGAGCTGGAGCAAGAGACACTGAAAGTATATATTGATGAGAATTTGAAAAAAGGGTTCATTCGGCCATCCACATCCCCAGCAGGTGCAGGTATCTTTTTTGTGGAAAAAAAGGACCATTCCCTTCGCCTCTGCATAGACTACCACGAGCTTAACAAAATTACCATCAAAAATCGCTACCCTCTCCCCTTGATACCAAAATTATTCCAGAGACCGAGGCCGCTACCATTTTTACCAAGCCAGATCTTACAACCTGGTCCGTATCAGAAAAGGGGATGAGTAGAAAACAGCCTTTTGTACTCGTTTTGGGCACTTCGAGTACATGGTAATGCCCTTCGGGCTGTGTAATGCCCCCACTACTTTTCAGTATTTCATAAATGATGTCTTCCGGGATTACTTGGATTTGTTCGTCATTGTGTATTTAGACGACATCCTCATCTTCTCTTCCTCTCTGGATTCTCGCCGCAAACACGTCAGATGTGTGCTAGCCCGGCTCCGGCAGCATGGCCTGTACGCAAAGTCTGAAAAGTGCGAGTTCGAGCAAGAGAGTATTCCATTTCTGGGACTAATTATTTCTGTAGAGGGAATCAAGATGGATCCCCAGAAGATTGCTGAAATTCTAGACTGGCCAGCCCCCACTGACAAGAAGGGAATCCAACATTTCGTTGGCTTCGCCAATTTCTATAGGAAATTCATTAAAGGGTTTTCAGCCATCATTTGCCCTATCACCCAGTTAACCAAACAAGGAGTCCGCTTTCATTGGTCCCCAGAGGCCCAAACTGCATTTGAATCCCTCAAAAGACTTTTTACGTCCATTTCGGTCCTTAAACATCCTGACTCCACCCTACCATTTGTCCTGGAAGTAGACGCCTCCGAAATCGCAGTTGGAGCAATTCTCTCCCAACGACAAGGGACCAAAGCCTTGTTACACCCAGTAGCTTTCTTTTCTCGCAAACTATCAACTGCAGAAAGAAATTACAACACGGGTGACCTGGAACTATTGGCCATAAAATCCGCTCTAGAAGAATGGTGATACCTTTTGGAGGGAGCTGCCCATCCAATCTCGATCTACACAAATCACAAAAATCTGGAATACCTGAAGTCTGCAAAAAGGTTGAGACCACGACAAGCCAGGTGGTCCTTATTCTTTTCCAGGTTTTCTTTCCATGCTACCTATTAGCCAGTCTCTAAGAACATAAAACCTGATGCCCTGTCTAGGATGTTCCATAAGTCTAAAGAAACCTTTCCCCCAGACATCATTCTTTCCCCTGGAAATTTTCTTCTGATACAAGAAGACCTGCTTTCACGGATTAAGCAAGCCTCAATAGGGTCAGCACCTGCCATAGGAACAGAATTATAAGCAAAAGACGGACTGTTCTGGTTCGAGAGCAAGATTTTCGTACCTGAAGGCCTACGGGTCACGATTCTGGGACTTTGCTATGACCATGCACTGGCGGAACATTTTGGTGTCACTAATGCCCCGTACACACGGTCGGATTTTCCGATGGAAAATGTCCGATCGGCGCGTGTTGTCGGAAATTCCGACCGTGTGTGGGCTCCATCGGACATTTTCCATCGGATTTTCCGACACACAAAGTTTGAGAGCAGGATATAAAATTTTCCGACAACAAAATCCGTTGTCGGAAATTCCGATCGTGTGTACACAAATCCGATGGACAAAGTGCCACGCATGCTCAGAATAAATAAAGAGATGAAAGCTATTGGCCACTGCCCCGTTTATAGTCCCGACGTACGTGTTTTACGTCACCGCGTTCAGAACGATCGGATTTTCCGACAACTTTGTGTGACCGTGTGTATGCAAGACAAGTTTGAGCCAACATCCATCGGAAAAAATCCTAGGATTTTGTTGTCGTAATGTCCAAACAAAGTCCGACCGTGTGTACGGGGCATAAGACTGCGGATCTTGTCCAACACACCTTCTGGTGGCCTCAGGTACTTAGAGACTGCAAAAGATACTTGGAGTCCTGCACCACCTGTGTTCGGAACAAGACCAGTAGAACCAGGGCCTGGGGACTGTTGAAACCCTTGCCCGTTCCAGACAGGCCATGAAAGCTGTTGTCCATAGACTTTATTGTCAATTTGCCCCCGGAAGAGGACCACACTGCCATCTTTGTGGTGGTGGACCAGTTATCTAAAATGGCTCACTTTATCCTGATGAAAGGCACTCCCTCTGCTCCTGAAACAGCACAAATGTTCATCAGAGAAGTAATTAAACTTCATGGAATACTAGCTAATATCATTTCTGATTGGGGAGTACAATTTACTTGCCTATTTGGAGAGCTCTGTGCAAAGCCCTGGAAATTAAGCTGTCATTCTCCACCGCCTATCATCCCCAGACGAACGGCCAAACTGAGAGGACTAATCAGACACTCGAGCAATACCTACACTGCTTTTCTTCCTTTTCTCAGGATGACTGGTTCGCCCTGCTTCCATTTGCTGAATTCACCTACAATAATTCCATCCACTCTGCCAGGAAACAAAGTCCATTTTTTGCTAACTACGGTTTTCACCCATCTTTTTTGCCCAATTCCATCCCTGAATGCTCTGTACCAGCGGTCCAGGAAACAATTAATTTTTTTGTCCCTAATAACCAATTATTACAAGAAACCATGACAAAAACTCAGGAGCAAAACAAAAAAGCCTTTGACAGGAAGGAACAAGGAGAATTGGTAATTAAACCTGGTAGTCTTGTATGGCTACCCACTGTAAATCTAAAATTGGCTTGTCCCTCTAGGAAATTGGGTCCTAAGTTCATGGGTCCTTTCCCCTCAAAGAGGAAGATCAATGAGGTAGCTTATGAGCTGGAACTCCCAGACTCACTCAGGATTCATCCTGTCTTTCATGTTTCCCTGTTGAAACCTTCTGTCTCCAACCCTTTCTCTGACTGAAATTTGGATCCTCCTGATCCTGTAATAGTGGACAGGGAGGAAGAATTTGAAATAGAAGCCAACTTGGACTGCAGGAAGAGGAATTATTAAAAACCAATTTTCTGATTAAATGGAAAGAATATGGGCCTGAAGAGAACTCTTGGGAGCCTGAAGAGAACATTCATTCTAAAAATGTAATTCAATCCTTTAAAAGATCTCATCCTGAAAAATGGGCCTGGTTGGGCACCGGAGGCTGCCCCTTGGGGGGGGGGGGGGGGCAATGTCAGAAAGATCCCACCAGAAACAAGAGTCCTGAACTTGCTGTTGCGTGATCGCGCACGCCAATGTGCACACGCATGCGCGCACGCACGCTCACGGGAGTGCGAGCACCCATTAACACCAGGCGGGCTATTTAAACCAGACTATCACACTGGAACTTTGCTGTCTGCTCTACAGCGTTACCTGTGTCTTTATTCCTCAAAACCTGTTCCAGTACTTTACCCGGCTTGCTTCCGACCATCCCTGTCATCCCCCTGCATCCGACCCCGGCTTGTCTGACTTCCCTTCTGCCTGCTCCTCCAGTACCTTTACTGTCTGTCTGATTACCAAACCGGCTTGTTTGACCCTCCAGTTTCAGTATCCTGGTTCCAGCTTCTGGCCTGCTGTCCAACTCCAGTCTGTGGTCCAGTTCCAGTTTCCTGGTTCCAGCTTCCAGTCTGCTGTCCAGCTCCAGTCTGTGGTCCAGTTCCAGTATCCTGGTTCCAGCTTCCAGCCTGCTGTCCAGCACCAGTCTGTGGTCTAGTTCCAGTATCCTGGTTCCAGCTTCCAGCCTGCTGTCCAGCTCCAGCCTGTGATCCAGTTCCAGTGTCCTGGTTCCAGCCTCCAGCTTGCTGACCAGCTCCAGTCTGTGGTCCTTCTATACAGTGTTTCCTGAAAGCCAGACCAACCTCCTGCTGTTGATCCTGCCAGGCACTCGTGCCACTCTTGACTCCTGAGCCTCCTGTTCATCCTACCAGGGGCCTCGAGTCGGAGCCACAAGAGAGGTCATCCCCTGCAGATCGGGCTCGTGCACTAGGTACGTGACACTTGGTTAAGAGGTATGACACCATTACATGGACTGATTATTCTCTTCTAGATCATAAAGATATGGCCACATTTCATCCTCTGTCACCAGATTGGCAAAAAAGTGTCTTCAATAGCTTCAAATGCATTCAGCAGATCAGAACAGACTTCCATCCTTCTCTGTTTCAAATCTGGTATTAGCTGCCAAGGTACCAACTTTACACACCCTTTCTGATGCCCTAAGCCTTCTATCATCTTCTGTATAGTATCATGACCAAAGTCCAGTTGCGGATTTTAAATCGTCTGTCCTCAGTCCTCACTAATCAATTTGTCTACTTGCTGATGATATATGGGAGTGGTTACAGGTGATGGTCTCCCACTGCATGGTTTGTCTTCAGTGCTGGTTTCCCTTTCTTTAAACTTCTTCATCCATCAGTGCACATTGCTCTTGTCCATGGTGTCAACTCTGAAAATCTTCTGTAGGCTTCTGTAAATGTCGAAAGCAAAAATAAAAATTAAGTACAGCGCTGCGTTTAAACTGACAAAAGGAAAAATAGCAGCCAACACACCTATAGACTCAAGGCAAAAAATACATAAAAATAATAAAAGTGTAGCGCTATATTTCACATCCACAAACGTGTGTATCGCAATACATAAGTGCGTATAAAAATAGTGAATGCTACCAAAACATGTATGACCATGATATGGATAATAACAGGTGATTGGACAGTGTTGATCACACAGAAAATTAAATAAACAATAATAAAACTCGGTGATCAGATGTGCCAGTGATTAGTAGAAACCAGTGCTGGTTCCATAAACCAAACAATATACAAAATAAAAAATCATAAAGTATAACTGTCCATATTGTGTAGAAAAAATAGTGAAGAGAACATCAGCAGAGTTCTATGGGGGTGATGAGTGGCCAGATGGTGGAAAAAACTCCCAAATTCACAGATGGATGATTACACCAGATCTGACGAGTAAGTAGAAAGAAAACCACAAGCGTGTATAGAATGTACATCAGTGCCGGGGCCAACACCAGAAGTAGAGGAGGCTTACCGGAACAAGTTAACCTGAAATGGCGTACGCCAGACAAGTCAAAAAGGCTTAGTAACCACTGGTTCTGAAAGGTGTGTCTTGTCAGATGTCATCAACAAATGGTGGAGAAAGGGGTAACAGCACGGCTTCCTCACCCATGGATAATCCAGCTTAAGCCAAACGTGTAATATATATGCCATGCAAGGAGCAAAGAAAACTCACATAGCGTAATAACGTTTTTAAAACACTAATTTATTAAAATAATAAAAAACAGACTCACATTTTGGAAGAACGAAAAAAGCTCAAATATCATATAGCGGCGCGATCATATAGCCCCTCACGATCGCCGCTATATGATATTTGAGCTTTTTTCGTTCTTCGTTCTGCTGATGTTCTCTTCACTATTTTTTCTACACAATATGGACAGTTATACTTTATGATTTTTTATTTTGTATATTGTTTGGTTTATGGAACCAGCACTGGTTTCTACTAATCACTGGCACATCTGATCACCAAGTTTTATTATTGTTTATTTAATTTTCTGTGTGATCAACACTGTCCAATCACCTGTTATTATCCATATCATGGTCATACATGTTTTGGTAGCATTCACTATTGTTATACGCACTTATGTATTGCGATACACACGTTTGTGGATGTGAAATATAGCGCTACACTTTTATTATTTTTTTGTAAATGTCGGACATCCTGTTCCCCTCCTTCATCAAGAACTCAACGATGTCAAATTGCTTCTTCTTGAAATCCATTATTTACCTACAATGAAAACATAAAAGAAGAGTTTCTATAGAGGAAGAGTTACTCTACCAACCAGTGGAATTTGAATGACCTATGTAAGTTAATAAAAAAGTTATGCCCACTTTTGCCTTTTGTAAGTTTTGTTGGGTGTTATTGGGTATTAGGTATTAGTGCAGATGTCACACATACAATTCTGTGAGGATTGCAAAAAATATGAAGCAAAAATACTCACAGGTGACTTTAGAGCTTGCTGGAATATCCGGGCACCATCCTCTAGCTCATGGTTTCTCAACCCATGCTATGCTTGCAGAGTTGCAGCGGTACGAGTGAGCTCCTGCATCCATTCAACAAAGTCACTTCCCTCTCCGCTCGGTCCCAACAGGAGCTTCCTAGGCCCCACCTGGCATGACATCATTCAGAGACCGGGAGCCAGGATGGAAAAGGAGCAGTGCGGCCACTCCAACCTGCAGCAAATCCACTACCTACCGCGAGTGAGTGAACACAGAGGCTGCACAACTTTGTCATAATGACTTAATTAACTGTGTGATCTTACTAGTTAACTTTTTATTTTTACATTTTTTTTTGGGGGGGGGGGGGTTAATTGATTCACATACAATGCTATTTGTACTGTAATATGCAGCATGGAGGGGATTAATGTGTTGCCATTGGTCACTGATGCATTAGTGACCAGTGGCAGTTAATTAACCCTTTTGTCCTGCATTAGTGGCAGTAGCATCAGTGTCAGTGCTATTTAACCCCTTTATAATGCAGCACAAAGGGGTTAATTAACTGCCACTGGTCACTAATGCATCAGTGACCAATGGCAATGTAGACTCTTTACCATGGCACTTTAACATGTGATCAGCTGTGTCCAATCACAGCTGATTATATGTAAACAAATGCTGCATTTTCTTTCTTCAGTGTTGTCAGTGTCTGAGGAAAGGAAAGTCGCTAAGTGGCTTTCCTTTGACAGGGGCCCATTTACACTGAAAATCAGTATCCCGGTTATCAGTGCAGTCTCATCAGTGCCCCCATCAGTGCAGCCTCATCAGTATCACTCATTCATTCATTCATTCATTCATTCAGCCTCAACAGTGCCCATCAGTGCAGCTTCTCAGTGCCGCCTATCAGTGCAGCTTCATCAGTGCCCAGTGTATTAATTTGTGATTATGTGTCTGTTTGTGTTTACCAGTGTGTTAATTTGGCATTATGTGTGCATCTCCGAGTGTGTTATTGTGGGATTATACTGTATGTGTGTCTGCCAGTGTGTTAATTTGGGATTTTTTGTGTTAGTCTGCCAGTGTGTTAATTTTTGGAATTCTGTGTATGTCTGCAAGTGAGTTAATTTGGGATTATACAGTATATCTGTCTGCCAGTGTGTTAATTTGGGATTCTTTGTGTGTGTCTGCCAGCAGGCATGTATTGGCCATCGGGACTACTGGGAATTTCCCGGTGGGCCGATGGCTCAGTGGGCCAGTCATGTGATAAGTGACAAGTGATAAGGGGAGAGAGGAAGGAAAGGCAGTCCTGGAGCCGCTCCTTTCTGCTCCCTCCAGCCTGCAGGGGGAGATAGCTGGCCAGCAGACTTTCCTTCCTCTCTCCCCTTATCACTTGTCACTTATCACATGACTGGAGAGAGGAACGAGATGCTGCCTTCAGAACTGTGAGTACACGTGGGAGGGGGAGGAGAGGGAGGACACTCTTATGTGAATGGGGCTGCTGATGGGAACCCACTGATGTGAAGGGGGCTGCTGATGGGAACCCACTGATGTGAAGGGGGATGCTGATGGGGACACTCTGATGTGAAGGGGGCTGCTGATGGTGACACTGATGTATGGGGGCTGCTGATAGGAACACTGATGTAAGGGAACTGCTGATGGGGACACTGATGTAAGGGGACTGATGATGGAGACACTGATGTAAGGGGACTGCTGATGGGGACACTGATGTAAGGGGACTGCTGATGGGGAGACTGATGTAAGGGAACTGCTGATGGGGACACTGATGTAAGGGGACTGCTGCTGGAAACACTGATGTAAGGGGACTCCTGATGGGGACATTGATGTAAGGGGACTGCTGATGGGGACACTGATGTAAGGGGACTGCTGATGGGGGCACTGATGTAAGGGGGGTGCTGCTGGGAACACTCTGATGTAAGGGGGTGCTGTTGGGGACACTCTGATGTAAAGAGGTGCTGTTGGGGACACTATAATGAAAGGGGGTGCTGTAAGGGACACTCTGATGTAAGGGGGACACTGTTGGGGACACTCTGATGTAATGGGGGTGCTGATGGGGACACTCAAAATTAAAGTGGGCCAGTCTGGATGAAGTTGAGGACCAAATTTTTGTCCCAGTCTAGTACTGTCTACCAGTGTGTTAATTTTAGGATTCTGTGTGTCTGCAAGTGTGTTAATTTGGGATTATATGTGTGTCTGCCAGGGTGTTAATTTGGTATTCTTTGTGTATGTCTGCCAGTGTGCTTTTTTGGTATTCTGTGTGTGAGTGCTTCCAAGTGTGTTAATTTAGGATTGTGTCTGTCTGCCAGTGTGTATATTTTGGATTTATGCATGTGTGTGTGTATGCCACTGTGCTAATTTGGGATTATGAATATGTGTGTCTCTAAATGTGTTAATTTGGGACTATGTGTGTATCTGTCTGCCCGTGTGTTAATTTGGCAATGTATGTATGTGCCAGACTGTTAATTTGGGATTTTGTGGGTGTTTGTGCGTCTGCAAGTGTGTTAGTTTGTGATTGTGTGGGTGTCAAACTGTTAATTTGGGATTGTATGTGCAGGTGTCATTATGTTAATTTGTGATTGTGTGTGTGTTTATCTATTAGTATATGTGTGTGTAACTGTCATTGCAGGATGCACACATACATTGATATTGCACACGAACATAAACCATCACAAATACACACAGAAATCATTGGAAACACATGCTGACATCACACACACACAGAAACTATGACACCCAGACAATAGAAATTACTTTCTTGAGACAGAGGTAGTTAGGAAAATGTTTTATACCTGTAGGGGTACTTCACCGTAAAAGGTTGAGAAACACTGCTCTAGCTGACAGGAACACTGCAGAAAGTAAGTTGCCAGCAAATGAAAAATGCCTCATTGATCCAGCCAGCAAGATAGTGCAAATGGGCAAGCATTTCTCTGCTCTTTAATTTTTAAAAAATATATATCCTTTGTCTTGGCTCAATAACTAAGGATTATTTTGTGAGTAGTGTACACAGCAAATAGGCTCAGGTTCTATTTTACTATGTGTCATGTCAGGGGTCAGGCTCAGAGACCAGTAGCTATAGCAGTAGAGAGACTATCACCGACCAACAGGATTGGTATACAAGAAGGTCACCCTGGCAAATAAAACAGGCTTACCTGAGGTGCCGAGTCTAAGAACTAGAGCTCCTAATGGTGGAGATGGGTTTATCTGCGTGTTAGTACCCGGTCACAGTGCTCAGGATTGCCCCACCAGGAGGTGAGCAAACTGGGTTCCAGTAGCAGATATATCAAGTAAGGATCAAACAGAAGTGTAGTCAGTAAATTAGCCAAAGGTCGGTAACAAGTAGTTGTAGGTGGGGGTCAAGCTGAAGCATAGTTGAGGAACAAGCCAAGGGTCAGTAACGAGCATTAGTAAAGATACAGATGGCAACAGGAAAGACAATAAGAGATGCTGGCTGGAGAGGGCACAAAAATCTGGCAAACAGGAAGTGCAAAGACATGAATTAAATCAGTAAGTTCATAGGAGGAACAAAGGGTTCAAGGTTCAGGACAAACAAGGTTCAAGCCAGGATCATTCAAGGAATTGTCCAGGTAACTGTCCAGCATTCCAGGTAGTTCAGCAAGAAGAGACATTGCCTGACACAGCAGAGGTTCAAATCCAGGCCCTGACATTTTGCCTCTTTGGGGTGCACCCTCTGTACAGAGGGTATACACAACATTGACCACAGTACACTATATGCCCCATTCTCTCTCCACTGTGTCCAAGTGGTTTCTTATTATTTAACATTTATTTTTGTATTTTGTGTTGCTGCTTCCTATACAACATTTTTTCATTTCCCGGCTTATTATTTCACATTAAGGTATGTTTGCTTTTATTACAACATTCAAATGAGGCCTGGGAACTTAGCGGTCCCAGTTATACTTCCAGGCTTCCCTGTTTTACGGCCCTCAGCCCAATCAGCAAATGGCTCGCTTAAGCCCTATATACATGGTCCAGGTTTACCATGGTCCAGAGTGTGGTTGTAACCAATACATGGTGCCAATATGTCAATGGAGTTTTCCTGCACAATTTAGTCTGTCAGTGCCAATGCTCTGCATTCAGTGAACCAGTAAGTGGTTCTTTTGGGCAACATTTGACTAATTCACTAAACGGCTCACCAAAGAAAATAATGGAGTCAATTGCGCCGAGTTGTTTAAAGAGTGGATTTCCATTATTCTGTGATCCAGTTTTGTAAAATAATTCAGACATAATGACAGGTCATATGTCAGAATAATTACATATACTAAGTCTTCCTTGCATTTACATGTGTGTGAAATTGATATTGACTTTGGTATATTTTTACTATTGCCAAGGATATATTTATAATCATATTTGCTGCTTCCGCGGCGTGCAGGTGTTAATTATGTTTCCAATAATATTCATCTTTTAATATTACAAGATATTTCTTTATTTGATGCAAACATTGATTTTGTTCTTTGTTTCTGAATTAGAGATTGAGTAGATTTGCAATTACTTGACACTGAAGTACTAAGATGAACAGAAAAGTACATTAACACATAGAAATATTAGCATATAGATGAAAGGAAATGAAAATGCTATCTTAATACAATGATTTACTAGCCATAATAGCTTGCACTGTTTTGCAGATAATGGCAAAAAGTACTGCATAAATGCACATTGGTACTTATTTTTCCTTCTACATACTGGTCCAATGTTTATACTGACACAGATACTTTTCAATGTGCCCATTTTGTTTTCTGTTTCCAAAGCTGCTTTAAAAATATAAGTATGCCTAGAGCTAAGGACACTATAATATACCTTTAACCATTTCAAAATGAGATCTAATCTTAACATTTCAAGGAATTTTAAATTTGTGACATTTTCGAATCAGTAATTTAATATTTGAATCAATTTCATGAGGGTGTGTGGTTTAGGGTTAAAATAATTTCCTGTTTCTGTGAATTATTAATGGATTAATCTCTCAACATGGAAATATATAATATTGATATGATAAATATCAGCCAGGGCATCTTTTGCATCTTCTCTGTAGATTAGTTCTACAGGGTTACTGAATTTTTTTTCCTGGTTCATTAAACTGACCACTGCACAGGTGTTGTAAATGCAGTGTACATGCAGCTTAGTCGGGTACTCTGACCATAGCAAATAAAGAAAATACTGTATGTGGAATACAACTTTACTTATAGTCATGTTAAGTGTATTTCTCTTGCATGGAGCATTAAGAAGGTTAAGCATCAGGAAAGTTAGTTATTCACTCTCTTCTTTTGCAGGTATACCATCTGGAACTTTTAGTTTACTTAAAGCTCCTCTCCTGTACTTAAATTGAAGAGAGGTTGACCCCTTTTGTGAGGATGAGATGCAGGAAGATTTTTACCTTGTTCCGGTGGTTGGCAGACATCTATAGCCCCCCCCCCCCTTCTCACTAACATATATGTACGGGGACCACACTGATTCCCTTGAGCTTGCCTGGTGACCACTATTCCCCTTTACCAACTGGAATCTTGGTATCCTGAGTTGTTTTTTTTACCCAGAGTGTCAGTCTGATAAGGGTTTTACTTTTTGGCTAAATGTAATAGGTTTCCCCTCTGTACTGATACCTGTGTTCACAAGTGGGGGAGACCTGTTCTGTAATTTTCATCCTACAGCGGTGTCCAGCTTGGGGTCGGGTATACTCTACATATTGTAGCTCTTCCTTTTGTCTTCTGAGGAAGTAGGCTATAATTCCTTCAAAATGCATAGAGACACCTCTTGCAAACTTGTGTTGCCTTCAATCTATCACTCTGTTTGAGTATACTGATGGTAACTGTTGATCAATGATTGGATGATATTAAATTACCTATACTTTTACTTACTTGGGAGACATGACTGTGCAAAGGGTTTTATGAAAGATTTTTCTTTTCTTTTTTTCCCCCCTTTTCTTTTTTTGTAATTGTTTTTCTTAAAGCAGAGTATCAGTCGTTTTTGTGTTTATTAAAAGTCAGCAGCTACAAAAAGTGTAGCTGTTGACTTTTAATAAACACACACTGACCTGTCCCAGGATCAAGCGATATAGCAGCCAAAACCTTCGGTTCTCTCCCTCTCCCCAACACTGACATTACAAGTGTGGCCACTCGGCTGTGACAGCTTGCGGCTTCAAAGCTGGGTGCGCACTGCACATAAGCGGGTCACAATGTGCCTCCTGAATGGTTGGGAAATCTTCTGGGACACGCATAGAATGAATGAAGATACTACTACTACTTTATTTAGAGCTTATTAGGTTAAACTAAGGAATACTGTTAGGTTAAACAGGAACAAATATTATTTAAATAATCAGGTTGTTTAAACCATTTAATTCATCTGCAGGTTAAAGAGATGAGCTTTGATCTTCAGATCAATGATGAAGAGTTTACACAAATGTTAGTCTAGTTCATGTTTGAACAAACACTGTAATAAACAGTGTCAGATGACCTTTTTTGAAAGCAGAAGCTGCAATAGCTGCTGTATTTACACAGCAACTATTGTTATTGGTCTGCATCTGGGATCTGCTGGAAAGTATAAGGGGGAGCACGGTAGTGGGGTCAGAAGGACAGTATGTGCTACACATGTCTGGTGCACTTGTGTAGAGACAATTTTTAGGGGATGTATAGCATACCCAGTGTCCCCTGGGAAGGATCTTCAACAAGCTGACTTTTGTCTTTCTTTTTTTTTTAATTCTTTATTTAATAATTTATCAATACAAAACCCAAACCATACAGGGTACACAACCAAGCTTACACAATGGTATCATAGTAATGCAATCCCTCTTAAATTTCCTCCCACCTGTCCCCCCCTACCCTAACTCCCCACCCCCCTCCTGCAGGTGGTTACAGTGAGGCAAACAGTCAGCTGCCCATCCTTCCGGACTCTCCCAGGTCCCCAACCCGTCAAGCTTCACTTATGATCTCCTCCAGGTAACTCCAAGTGCTTTTAAAGTTTTGCCACACTGCCCATTTATCTACCCGTTCGTCCCCTTCATCTGGCTACAATCCCCTACTGTCCAAACACTCAATATTATAGATTTCATTTATACAGTAGAGCCAATCTCGAGTGTTTGGACTTGCTGGATCCAACCATTTCATTGCAATCTGCTTCTTGGCGGAATCCAGCAGTATAGGGACAATAGAAGATTGGTATCGCTTAATAGGCTCCTCAGTACCATGGAATAGACACACCCATGGATCTTCTAAAATTGATTTATCGGTGATTGCCTTAATCAATTTTATAATTTTTATCCAGAATGTTTTAATAATGGGGCACTCCCACCAAATATGGGCCATTGTACCCAAACTAGCACACCCTCTCCAACATGTCTCCGATTAGGCCGGATCAAATTTGCTTGTTTTGTCTGGTGTGGCATACCATCTTGCAAGACATTTGAAGTTTATCTCAGTCCTCTTAATATCAAGTGCACAATTATGTATCATCTTCAAAATTTTCTCTAATGTGGATTTACTACACTGTGACCCTAACTCCCTTTCCCAATTCTTGATGTATGGTGGCACATCCAGCTCTCCCCTCTCATTCAGGATCTTATAGAGTTGAGAGATGGTGCTTCCCGATTGCTCCCTCACACAGAGCTGCTCAAGTGACCTATACTCCTCCTCGCTTCTGAGGGGTTTCGGTAGTTTCCCGATAAAATGCAACAGCTGGACGTACCTCCACACATCAATCACCAAATAATCCGACTCAGCTTTCAAGTCAGAATAAGTGCGTATAAGTGCGTATTTTACTAATAAAATCTTTTAATTGTGTACTATCATTTTTTATCCAATTCCCTCCCACCTCCCTCATCCCCGGCTCAAAAAATTTGTTATCTTTCATATAAATCAAAGGAGAATTGTGTGTCCATTTATTCTGTATGTGAATCTGATCCCAAAATTTAAGAGTGTTGCACGTCAAGACCGCTGTATTAGTGCCCAGTGCTCTATAATTTGAGGGGTTCCAAATAATGTGGCCTAAATCAGTGCTACTCAGACTGTGTTCTATGTTAACCCACCTCCTATCCGAACCCTCTTTTGACCACTCTATAACTCGTGAAAGTATTACTGAAGTGTAGTATTTATTAAAATCTGGAAGAGCAAGTCCTCCTTTTTTTTCCCCCTGAGTAGGAAATTCGTGGCTTTTTGCCACCCCAGACAAATCTTGCAATCAAGCCTCGTAAAGCTCTCAGATATGATTGGGGGAGTGGGATTGGGAGCATCTGGAATTTGTACAATATTTTAGGCGTTAGCATTATTTTAACTGCATTGACACGTCCAAACCATGAGAGGGGCCGCGATGATAGACTTCTGACTTCCTGCCTGATTTCGTCCAACAGCGGGATGTAGTTATTTAAATACATTTTTTTTAATGTGTTGGATAATTTAATCCCCAAATAATTGATTTCCTTTCTCCAGGGAAAGGGAAACACCCCTGAGAGGCTCCATTCCTCTTGTTTGCCCACATTGATATTTAAGACCTCGGACTTACTCAAATGTATTTTAAAATTTGAAATCTCCCCGTACCTTTTTAAAATCTGTAACACGTTCGGGATTGTAATCCTGGGGTTTGAAATAAAGAACATAACATCGTCAGCAAAAGCCGCGAGTTTATGTTCCTCTGCTCCTATCTTCACCCCTCTGCAGTCTGGATTATTATGGATGGTGGCCAGTAAAGGCTCAAGGGACAAAACAAATAGGAGGGGGGACAGAGGGCACCCCTGTCTAGTACCGTTCTCCATCCTAAAAGGTCTGGAGAGAACCCCGTTCACCTTTACGGATGCCGAAGGGTGATTGTAAAGTATTTTGACCCAAGAGATAAATCTTGGGCCAACCCCCATTGCTTCCAGGGTTTTGATCATAAACCCCCAGTCTACCCTGTCAAACGCTTTTTCCGCATCCATTAACAGGAATAGAACTGGGGGCCCCCCTGGTTTACTGGACTCCAGCAGGAGCACTGATCGCACTCCATTGTCACTACTCTGTCTCCCCGGTACAAAACCCACCTGGTCTGCATGCACCAGAGTGGTAATTTTATCCTTCAGTCTGCTGGCCAGCACTTTAGCATATATAGTTTAACATCTGCATTTAATAACGAAATGGGTCTATAACTAGAACAAAGCCTATTGTTTTTTCCTTCGGGACCGTCGGGACCTGGGCTCTTACCCTTTGGAGAATTTTCTAAAGCTGCAAAAATTTCCTCAACTGCTATGGGCCTATCGAGAATGACTCTGTCCTCCTCAGACAACACAGTCACCCCAGCCCCCATCAGGAATTCCTCCACCCTCCCCATCGCAGATTGATCTCCTGATCCCTTTTGTCCAATGGAGTATAAAGCTTCATAGAACTTTTTAAACTCTTCTGCTATCCCTTTACTTGTGGCTATTATCTCCCCTTTTTTATTTTCTCTATGAAATTCCGGTCCCTTTTCTTTCTCCATAGCCTTGCCAGGTGCTTGTTAGACTTATTAGCCCAAAAGTATCTGTCTCTTGTTAATTTATTGAGAGCTTTTTTAGAGTCTTGCTCCAAACTGTCCCTTAACTCCTCCCTTTTAGCGGCTAGCTGGAGGAAGCTTTCCTGACCCTGACCCTTGAGTTTTTTATGGCTCTGCTCTAATAAAAAAATTTCTTCAATAAGCCTTTCCCTTTCTTCTTTTCTCTTTTTTTTTCACCCCGGCCCCGATGGAAATGAGAACTCCTCTAATGTACGCTTTATGTGCTTCCCATAAAATGGGAAGGGAAACTTCCCCTGTGACATTGGATTTAAAAAAAAAAATCAACTTCTTCCTGAATCCTTTCTAGGACTAGTTGATCCTTGAGTAGATTTTCATTCAACTTCCACGAAAAGGGTTGTCTTTGCAGCTCCGGGATCCTAATCCTCATCGTGACCGGTGAGTGATCTGATAGTGAAATAATTTCTATTCTAGTTTCCTCCACAAAATCCAGTAAGCAATGATCCGTAAGTATGTAATCTAATCTTGAGTACGTCCCGTGCACAGGGGAGAAGAAGGTATAATCATTAACTTTTGCATGCTGCACCCTCCATACATCCATCAGATGGCATTGGTGCAGCGTCTTCTAATCGTGCTTAGTTGGGCCTTACTTTTCCCCTGAGCCCGGACATACTATCTTGAATGGGGTCAAGACAGAAATTAATATTCCCTGCCAGCACCACCTCCCCCTCCCTGAACTCCATCAATTTAGCCAGCACCTGTTTTAAAAACACAGTCGGGTTTTTGTTGGGACAATAGACGTTGGCTAGAGTGAACATTTTGTTCCCTAAGTTGCCCTTCAGGAAGAGATAGCGACCGTCTGGATCCATCAACCTATCTATCAGTGAAAATTTAGAGAATTTTGAAAACCCAATTGCTACTCCCTTGGATCTCCTAATAGGCGTATCACCATAAAACCAAAGGGGCAACCTTAGGGAATGCAACTTAATATTTGATTCAATGGCCAGGTGGGTCTCTTGAAGGAATACTATATCAGCTCTATAATGTTGGAGTTCCCTAAGTATTTTATGTCTTTTAACTGGCGAGTTCAGTCCCTTAACGTTATACGATAAAAATTTTAGGTCTAACATTCGGCTCAGTAACCTCTATCCCCACTCGTCTATCCACTGCTCATTTATAACCTCCCCTGCAGGTGGAGCCTTCCCCCCCTCCTCATCCCCCCCCATCCCTCCCCCCCTCTTCTCTCCCCTCCCCTCCCCCATCCCTCCCCCCCTCTGGCCGCACTTCAGCCCAAAGCCCACACGTAAGGATCCTGCTTGATCCCATACTGCGAGCCTCTATTCTGAGGGTGAAGCTCCGCCAGCGACCGCCGTTATCCCCCCCGCCACTTTAAGAGGTGGGAAGGGGGAAGGAGGGGCAAAGACGGGTAAACCGACGAAGAGTATCAATCTCCCCGAGACTCCCACCCAACCAGCAGAAGCCTTCATCTTTTCACTCCCCCCCGTTCCCCAGTCCAAGCAATCCTTTGTTTAGAACACAGTAGCTTTTCTTGCGGACACCCCTGAGCAGAAAAAATAAAGGGGGGGAAGGTTTTCCCTCAGTTCGTCTATTTAATGTTAGTGTCCACAAGATCAACTCAGCGTCCCGCTTCACTTGGTGCATCTGGGACGGGAATACCCAGACTATCACAAAAGTCCTGCATCTCTTCCGGATATCTCATCCTATAAGATCTGCCCTCTTTCGTAACTATCAGGGATGTTGGGAACCCCCAACTATATTTCAAGTTAGCCCTCCTCAGTTGGTCGAGCAATGGTCTGAATTGCCTTCTTCGTGCCAAAGTTCCCGCAGATAGATCTGAAAAAATCTGTAGTTTTTTATTATCGAAGCATACTGGGGGCGCGCCCCTGAGGTTGTTCCAGATCTTCTCTTTGATCTCGTAAGCATGGAACTTAACATTTACGTCTCTAGGGATGTCTTGTTTTAAATTTGGGGGTTTTCTAATCCTGTGTACCCTGTCAATCCTCAAAACCTCATCTTCCCATCTTCCCAGGATAGGGTGAAATATTTTTCTCATCTTCTCCCCTAGGTCCTCATTCTGTTGCTCCGGAAGGGATCTGATACGCAAATTTTGATGTTGGCTTTGGTTTTCTTGTTCTTCCATTTTATATGCCAGCATGCGATTTTCATTCTGAATTTTCTTCATTTGCGCCTTTAGGTCCAGGATCTCTTTTGCCTGATTTCCTGACGCCTCTTCTGCCTCTTCAACTCTGCGCAATAGATGGCCCATATCCGTCCGCACATTCAATATTTCTAATTTTATAGCGTTTTCAAGTTTGGCGAACATTTCCATCATTTCTGTTTTATTAGGAAAGAGTGCAATGTTTCTTTGCTCTTCCATATCGCTGCTGGCCCGTGCTCCTTCTAGCTCTAGATCTTCCCTGGACCTCTCCCCCTGTCCCCCCTTTTGTTTCTGCTGGTCTTTCTTTTTATCTTTCGTTCCTGCTTGTTTCATGTCTGTTCCCGGACTCTTTGAGCTTGCTTCTTTGAGGTACTTCTGTATTGAACTGGAGTTTAGACTCTCCCTAGGGGTCTTGGGTTCCGCTGTTCTTTGGGGCCATCCTCTCATGCTTCTCCTCACTTACAGCTCTATTCCAATAATGGTTAGTGTCAGTATTTTATATTTGGTCTCTCAGAACACAGCTTGCAACCAGCTACCCCATCATGACACCACAATTTTCCGTGCTTCTTCCCACCAAGGCACACTGGCTCCTACTTATACTTGCTGCAGCGGTGAAACCGCTACTCTCGCCCGCCTTGTGCCTGACAAGACCGACAAGCACCCAGGGTGCACCGGGTCACCTCTATTCCTGGGGTCCTCCCACGACCCACTCATAGAAAAGCCCCAGTATTTATCAAAAAAGTCTGAGTCTATTTGAGCTGTTGTAAACAGATCTCTGGAGATCTTCCTAGAAGCACCAGCCCTTGTCACTCTTCATATTGGGAAAACATTAAATTTCATACCTGAAGGGGAAGTCGTTTCCAGCCTCTGTCGGATCACACTATTAATAGACCCTTGCAGTTACCTCTTCTCCAGGGGACCGTTCCAGTATCATCTGGCATGTTACCCTGTAACTCGAGCTTCCTGGAACACTGCAGGCTTACCGCTACCCCAGCGCGAATACCTTAATGCAACCAGCTGGAGATAAAGGTGGACAACTACAGGGGGGGTGGGGGAGGAGGGATCCAGCCCAAGGGACATCCATGCCGAACATGGCAAAGGCTATTCTCCGCTCCGGATTCTTGAGCAGAGCTGGTCACCCGAAGTGCACACTTCCTCTGCCTCCACACTTGCCTTCCAATACCATCGGTTTGGGATGGCTGTTCATCCGCCCCTCTCTCAACCACTCTTTATAGAGGGGAGGCTCGCACCAGGCTCACAACACTGTTGGCGTTATCATGTCGGGGAGGCTCGGGGAGTCCTTTTAGAGATCCTCTCTCAGGTGAGGCCGCGGGCTCTCACCCCGCGCCATACACAAGCAACCCGGTCAGTCCAACCCGCCTCCGACCCTCACTCCAGCGCTGCCATCAGGCCCCTCCCCTCGTACTGACGTCTCACGTCACGTCCACATCTCAGTATGCCGACTTTCGTCTTTCTAATAAAAGTTAACAGGCAATTGTAAACGGGTCCCATCACTTTCTATGACCTCTGCAGTGGCTGTCCCATTATGCTTCCCTGGGCTTCACTTGTGAACCAGGGATCCATATGGCAGGTGTCACAGGGTGGATGGGAAATTGCTCCTAGCTAGAATTAACCTGGAAGCAACGTGTAAAATGTCACTTAAGGTTTCTGTTGTTGCTTTCCCTGGATTTTGCAGCCAGAGAAGAAGTTAATGGAGTGTGAACTTGCTCCATTAGCTTCACGGGAAGACAGGTGAGACATCAAGGGTCTAAAAAAACCCTGATGTTTCATTAGAGAGAACCTGTCCATAAAGAATTATATATCATTTAGGGTCTTTTTGTTGTGTATATATTTACACAGCACAACTTCATCTTTTATATGTTACCAAATAATTGGGTAATATATTGAATTTCGGTGCACTAAAATTAACTTTAGTGTATTTTTTACTGAAATGTTATGCTTTATAAATCATTGCGCCAATATTACATGGCATAAACAAATTAGAATCCTATTGTGAAGGGCATGATACATAAAAAATGAGTATGGCATTTACTTGCTTTTATTGTATCACAGATGATGTTCATTCTTTGTGTTCATCTTGCTAAACCTCAATAAAGTATTGAACCAGAAAAAATGAGTATGGCTGAAAAAGACAGCACCACATCACTAAATGATAAAGAAAAAAGATGCACAATGGGGGACTTTAAAATGCTAAAACCTCCTCTCAGAATGAATATCAATACATAAGTTCAGTTAAAAAGTTTTTATTACAAAAGATAAAAAAAGTTAAGCTGTGTGGGAACCATTACCCATACATTTAGGGGTTTATGCCCCACATTTGTCATTGGTACTCTTTTGTAATAAAAACTTTTTTATCTGAACTTATGTATCGATATTCATTTTGAGAGGGGGTTTCAGCACCCTTAAAGTCCTACTCTGTACATCTTTTTTCTCTATTGTGAAGGGTGCCAACCATAAGTACCTGTACACGTATGTGACAGCTGCCCCTTTAAGTGTAGATAGTATTTGATATAGATATATCAATTTTATATATATTTGATATACATATATCAAATACTGCACAGTATATAATTCTATACAGCTGAAAAACTTTTTTCAAAAAAAATTGTGATGAGTCCCAAAAAAACAACTCAAAAATAAAGTTCAATGTGATATTAAATTAATCTTTAAAGCCCATCCACCATTCTGTGCTTGTAGAATTCTTGAAAAAAAATATTTAATGCTCTTCTCCCCAATAAACAGGTGCTCCACTACGTGTGACAATGCAGATGCACTCACCAGAGCCCCTCGGTCTCAAGGACCATTAAGCCTTTGGTTATACCAATTAGATCAGATGCTGTGGTCATATTTCCTCCAACAGTATCCAAACACTTCTCCAATAATAGCAATCACGGTTAGTACCAGATACCATAAAAGATAAATGACAGGAAAATCATGCAATACCGTTTATTAAAATTAGGTTGCTAAAATTCCCTAATAAAACACGTTTACATAAAAAGGTGCTCAAACTGGCACCAGCTTGACCAGCCCACACAATAATCTCAGACAGGTAGAATTACACTTTCTTGCCCTGCTGTTATCTCCTGGAGCCCGGTGTGCGTTCCACCAAAACCCGGATGTGATTGACAGTGGTTGTCCACGGCAACAAGCAGCAACTCGACCTCTATGCATTTCGCCGTATAGGCATCACAAGAAGTCTTGTATATTTTCTATTCATAAAAAAAATTAGAACTACCATTAGTGTTTTAACTAATCTTCAGGCCTAAAATGATTTTTTAAACATGTGTGCAAAAAACACAAAAATGGCCCTGGCAGTGAAAGGGTTGAACACTTCTCAAACATGTTGATAGTTAGCTCGCCCGTTATTATCTGTGTTTAACATTTCCAAGCTGGATGTGAAGGTTGCTTTGAAAGCTTCAAAAATGCTTCACAATCGCTTTGAAGATGCTTTGTCAGTTGAGTATTGTTTGTGATACAGGATGCATTGCCGTACAGTTCCATGTGATTTGGTGAGGTTCCATGTGATTTAGTGCGGTGCATTTTATCACGGCACCTAGGCTGCGTTGCAGTGTGAATAGGACACATAGGATACAATTGTTTGCTGTGTGTCTTTGTGCCAACAGACCTTTTACAATGCAGTAAAACGTCTGTCACCACACATAGCGTGAATTCACCCTGAGACTGATAATCACTGGGGTCACACTAACCAAAGCGACATCCACTGCCACTTCAGACAGGGATGAAACAGAGTCTAAAATATGATAATGCTCAAAGAGCAAGAATTCTTTAAGTTCTGGTTTAGAACTCTTAGAAATAAAGCATAAAGGAGTTTTACTGCAGCTGCTCCCCATAGCCCCCCTTTTTCTTACCTGAACCCAATCGTTCCAGCGACAAGCACAGCAGCACCAGCCGCTGTCTTGGGTCCTCATTGGATAGATTGATAGCAGCAGCAGCCATTGGCTGCTGCTGCTGTCAATCAAATCCAGTGACATGTGACAAAAGGAGGATTGGGCTTCTCTGTGCAAAACCCTTGCACAGAGCAGGTAAGTATGACATGTTTGTTTACAGTAAAGATATTACAAAATAGATAGACAAGAGCAACAGTAAAAAAAATGGGCCCTGAACCTCCTCTTGTCGGGTCACCCACCGGTGCTGCTGGCTCCTCATGTGGGCACTTGTGCGTGCACACTCTCGAGCCCCACCACTGCGTCCATTGGTACAGACAGCGAGACTCGCCCCTGCCCCCATTCCCTCATCACTGGCTTTGATTGACAGCACTGGGAGCCAATGACTCCCGGTGCCCCAGCAAAGCCAGTGAGA
The DNA here is from genome assembly GCF_042186555.1 of Aquarana catesbeiana. NCBI lineage: Eukaryota > Metazoa > Chordata > Amphibia > Anura > Ranidae > Aquarana > Aquarana catesbeiana. The sequence continues at coordinate 167,781,050 of NC_133327.1, read as the reverse complement.
CACAGAAGTGAAGGGAGAGAAGAGCTGCAGACGTTCACAGTGCTGGATCGAATGAGGATGCAGGTAAGTATAAGGGGTGAGGGAACAAAATCAATGTCTAAACATTTTTTACCCTAACGTAAGCAATGCATTAAGGTAAAAAATGTTTAGGCTTTAAGACCACTTTAACAAGGTTTGCTTGTTCTTTGTTTCTGGCAGAATCCAATACACTGCAGCATAAGCCCGATCTGGTATATCAGAGTCATTGGCCCTCTGGATGACTCTTGAGGGTGTATTTATAAAAAAAAAAAAAAAAATCTGTGCCACTTAGCCTGTCAAACTTCATGTACAATTGTTCTGAGCAAATGGGGAAAAAATGTATGTTATTAGAATGTTTTTTTTTCTTATGGTCATTAGAAGATCATAAAAAAATGAATTATGATCACCAGCTCCATTCTGTAAGAATACCATTAATAATAATAAGGAAAGAAAATAGCCTGATAATATTTGTCTTTGCCCGCAATGGCGCACAATGACATGCAGTTTCAGAGATCCAATAGCCCTGCAATTTTATAAATACATCCCTTAGTGTTCATATATATTTTTTATGGAAGATTAAGCAATCCAGATGCCAATTGCAGCAGCTTTTTGGAAGCTTCTATAGGGTATCTTTGAGCCAACCCCCACCCAAACAAATGACCATAGGGGTGTAACATGGGAGGGCTAAGTTGTTTATGATATTTTCAGCACATCTTCCCACAATGTCAGTTTTTCTGACTCTATTTTTAAGTGACCACATAGTACAGTCTGATAACCAATATACAACCTACAGTTGTACAATTCTCCTTAGGAGATGCAATGGGGTTGAGTTACTAAAGGCAAATCCACTTTGCACTACAAGTGCACTTGAAAGTGCAGTCGCTGTAGATCTGAGGGGAAGATGTGAAATGAGGGAAGCTCTGCTGATTTTATCATCCAATCATGTGCAAGCAAACATATTGTTTTTTATTTTCCTTGCATGTCCCCCTCAGATCGACAGAGACTGCACTTCCAAGTGCACTTGCAGTGCACTTGTAGTGCAAAGTGGAGTTGCCTTTAGTAAATAAACCCTAATGTGTCTAAACTGCTTTCTGCACCTTGTAACGTAGACGCATTTGGTCTTCAATTGATGGTAATCCTCTTATAGTTTTCGGTGGATACTCACTATTAATGTAAATGTATAAGATCAGGATTTATGAACTGTAACTGGTTTTGGAGGGCTAAGTTGTGTGAAAAGGGCACTTTCCATTCAGATTAAATCAGACTTCCAAATAGGGTTTGATTCCAACTGGCTTTACAGCAGCCATTTACAGCCATTTATGAAAACATCATGTAGTGACCTCTTCTGCCCGTGCACACGGTCATATTTTCCAACGAAAAATGTCTGATGGGAGCTTGTTGTCAGAAATTCAGACCATGTGTAGGCTCCATCGGACATTTTCCGTCGGAATTCCCGTCACACAAAATTTGAGATCTGGATCTCAAATTTTCCGAAAACAAAATCCGTTGTCGTAAATTCCGAATCGTGTTTACACAATTCCAACGCACAAAAAGTTCCACGCGTGCTCGGAATCAAGCAGAAGAGCTGCACTGGCTATTGAACTTAATTTTTCTCGGCTCGTCGTACGTGTTGTACGTCACCGCGTTTTTGACGTTCGGAATTTTCGACAAGATTTGTGTGACCGTGTGTATGCAAGACAAGTTTGAGCCAACATCCATCGGAAAAAATCCATGGATTTTGTTGTCGGAATGTCCAATCGTGTGTACGGAGCATTAGCATAGGCTGTTAGAGAGGTGCAGGCAAGTTTGTTTTTTGACTGTAAACAGTGGAGCAGTTTTGACTGCTTTGGGTCTTACAGGCTGCAGGCTCAGCTACTTCTTCCTGCCTTCTAGTAGGTTCTAGAATATAGTGGGCTGGAAGAGACTGACCCTGGGCCTGAATATTTATAAGTTCTCAGCCAATCCCTGGGGGTGTATGTCCAGTATGTGGTTGAGAGGAGTTAAAAAGTCTGAGTCAGAGAGCAGCAGCATTGTTGAGATCCCAGGCTCCTGCCCTTCTAGGCAAGTCAGCAGAAGGCTGTAGAGAGAGATCACTGACGTCCTAGCTATGCTAGAGCTGGGGAGCCTATTTTTCTGGAATCAGTTCAGAGCCAACAAAAGGGGGTGCACTGAGGTTCCAGCCTGAAGATTCATTGTAAAGTGTCCAGCCAATATTGATTATTGTGAAAAAGACTTTTCAAGTCTTGTGTGCCTGGCTGCCTGGGGGCCCAGAAAGGAATAGAACCTAGGACAAATTAGTGGGATCACTTGGAGGGTTTGTGCTACAATCATAACAAGGAATGTTTTAACAATGTTCCGTAAAATAAAGCTCTTCCTGTGGTCCTGATATCTTAGTTTAACAGGTAAGCAGTTTTGTATATTTATTGTAGTAGGTTCTCTACCTGGTCTCCAGAAGCCATTCTACGAGTTCTAAATAACAATAATATGGAACAAAAAGCATTTGAAACCGTGCAGTCATATCAAAATTACTTTAAAAGGTAGATAATGTAAAAGTAACTAGAATTGTGTGCTTACTAAAAAAAATATATTTTCCTTCAATTCATGGAAACTGGTATTTATTAATAAAGACAATTGCTTGAAGCTGAAAATGTCTTTCACTTTTTTCTTAAATTTTAAATTACTTCCCTGACAATTTAATGTTGAAATGTATAATGTTTGCTGGTTTTTGGGATTTTGATTAGAGATACGATGAGCATTTCAGTGGATTTATATCACTTTTAATAGAACTGATGAAAATTCAGTCCCTGAAGCTCAGCTCTCACTCTGTGCTATGGAATTATTACAAACACATGCCAGTAGCTGTTTAAATTAAATACAAATACTGTCAAAATGATCAAATTTAAAACATATACATACTGAAGCTGTACCTTCAGATATGTACAATGGCCTTATATCAGAAGAAAGGTTTATTTAAATGTTTATTACAACCACCCCATATGCATTTTCTTCTACAGGCTACTATGAATAACACATCTGCCTTTCTCTGAGCTTATGATTTAACACCAGAGTGCGTGAAAATAAAAAATGTGCCCCTTTGGAACTACACATGATCCACTCTCACACTCTGTTTATTGGTTTCCTAATCTGCCTTTTTTAAGGAGGTATCAATTTTTTTTTTGTGATAAAAAACTCTTTTTAACCATCTTTCCCTCAAAATATACTAGTCAGCCACAGCAAGCATACGGGTTGGTATTTTTACAACAAGGGTGCTAAACAGAGCAGGACCCCTGGCATATCGATACCAGCCTTTGTGCTCTTTAGCGTTATAAGAGGGGAGAAACTGAAAGGGCTCGATTAGATTGAAATTTTAGATACCATGGATGCCTACTAACATGCCTATAATGCTATAATGCTAAGATGCATTATTTGCATATTTTGCACACATTTTTACCTGTTTGCGTTGTATTTCATAATGCTTTTCAGATGCCTTCTCTGTGTTGGTTTTCTATTATATAATTTCTTGTACTACCATCTCGGCTAGGAATGCTCTCTAAAGACATCTCAAACAAGCTGTAAATACCATTGGTGCGTTTGTAAGGCCTTTGTGGTGCATTCGCAGTGCACTTAAATTTTAATTTTTTATTATTCATCTATTGTAGTTAGCACTGTCACTGAGGTGTTTTTCCATGAAGCTTGATCATTGCACTTTCTGATCCATTTTTGTTTATATATATATATATATATATATATTTATATATATATATATATTTCTCGTATTTCTTATTTTGGTTGAGTTAGTGCCACATTACCCTTTACTGTACTTCATTCCCTGTGAGAACACTTTTTATGTTGGCAGCTACTCATTGACCTTTCCTGTATCATTGAGGGTTTGTGCATTAGTTATTTCTTTTCACTTAAATTTAAATGAATACAGGAGTTCTTAAAGCAGTAAAAAGATAAAAGGAAAAATGAAAAAAAGCGCCACCAATTCAATATAAGCATGCAGTCACATTATATGTGATACCAGGGCAGCATATATTCATATCCAGTTGATGGAAGCCTCTCCTCATCCCAGCCACTTTTAGCATACAAGCAACCTATTTCTAAAAACCCAAGGAGCCATTCTTTGACCCGCAAGAAATTCACCAGGAAAAAGCAGGGTGATCATGATGATGTCAGAAAGGCTTTACTAGAGTTCCACCCTGAAATATGTTGCCACACCCCCTCTGGCATTATCTCATCATCATGTTTGCTCTGCTCCTTCCTGGTAGTCCACAGCGGCTCCCTGGCTTTTTAAAAATAGACTGTATGCTTGGAGTGACTGCCATCTATTGATTATGAATTATATGCGTTCCTGGTATCACATATAATCTTAGTGCATACTTGTTTTTACTGGTGAGAGGTAATAAACTGCTACACTGAATCGGTGGCGCTTTTTCTCTTTTCACATGGTTTGACAATGGGAGTCATCCCAATCCTGCCGTGTGAAGGGAGATTGCAGACCATGACAGTGTTAACCCTTTGTGTCCCTGGAAGAGTTTGGGATTTTAATTTATAGACTTTTACATGTTCTTTTATATTTTATTTATTACAGGTACTTATACAGCACCATCAATTTACACAGTGCTTTACACATATATTGTACATTGACATCAGTCCCTGCCCTTAAGTCACTTACAATCTAAGGTCCCTAACTCACATTCATATGTACACATAATAGGGCCAATTTACACAATCAGCATGTCTTTGGAGTGTGAGAGGAAACCCACGCAGGCCCGGGGAGAACATACAAACTCCAGGCTGGTACTGCCATGGTTGGGATTTGAACTGATGACCCTAGTGCTGTCATGCGGAAGTGCTAACCACTTAGCCACTGCACTGCCCACGAATCTTTTTTCATCATGGGCTGTGTCTAATTTTATCCAGGCTGAGAAGATGAGGCATAGGTTGCGTCTGTATGTGCATGTGCGTTTGGGCATGCTTATATCTTATATAATTTGGGAAGCAGTAAAGCCAGCCGAATGCTACATGTCGGATACATTTTTGCGCAATGCAACATGAAGCAATGCAAATGCAACCATGTCAACAACACTGTCAGCTGCAATGAGTGCAATTGACACAGTGCGCTGACAAGCATTTGTAAGGATTCAAAAACACAGATGAAATGCTTGTTTGCTAGTGTAAACATAGCCAAAAATGGTCCCTTTCTCAGATTTGCTTTGTTCTGATTGTCTTTGAGTGTGTTAACTTTCTCTGCCCAGGAGTAAGTGGGCTATGCACATATCTGCTTTTATTCTGTATAAAAATCATTCCTCCTTTCTCTGGTTTGGTTATACTAATCACCTAACATGTGCTAAACGAGTAAGGACTGTTCACTTAGCAAAGACACTGCTAGTAAAAAAAAAAAGTAAACCTGTGTTCATTTAAATACACAATCATATGTAAACAAAATAGGCATTTTTCCAAGCACACAATTGGGCATTCAAATTGAACAGATTGTCCGTATTTACCAACATCTGCATAGTGAACAGCCTCTCCTCCTTTAGTCAGTCAACCTCATTCAAAGAATACTAGAGACTCAAGTTAGTAACTTGAACATGAGAATATGAGTCTTTATTAGTGTTTACTTACAATTAGCTGATCTGGTTATGCATTTATTAATTCAGTGAAAGAAAAAATGTATGAACTCACTTTTCTCATCCTTTTAGCCCCTCCAGGATGGAGGGTAAAACAAATCTTAACACCTAAACACAGTTTTGCAACTTTAGAATGAGTTATTAAAACTGTACATATCATTGCAGCTACTTAGTAATATTTTGTTTTTTTTGTTTTTTTTTCAGCCCCGGAAGATTTTACCCCCTTCCTGACCAGAGCACTTTTTGCGATTCAGCACTGCGTCGCTTTAACTGACAATTACGTGGTCGTGCGATGCTGTACCCAAACAAAATGGACGTCCTTTTTTTCTTACAAATAGAGCTTTCTTTTGGTGGTATTTGATCACCTCTGCGGTTTTATTTTTTGCGCTATAAACAAAAAAAAGCGACAATTTTGAAAAAAAACGCAGTATTTTTTACTTTTTGCTATAATAAATATCCCCCAAAAATATATATAAAAAAAACAATTTTTTTCCTCAGTTTAGGCTGATATGTATTCTTCTACATATTTTTGGTAAAAAAAATCACTATAAGCGTATATTGATTGGTTTGCAAAAGTTATAGCGTCTACAACATAGAGGATAGTTTATGGCATTTTTAGTATTTTTTTTTTTTTACTAGTGATGGCAGTGATCTGCAATTTTTATCGGGACTGCGACATTATTGTGGACGCATCGGACAATTTTGACACATTTTTGGGACCATTGGCATTTATACAGGGATCAGTGCTATAAAAATGCATTGAGTGCTGTAAAAATGTCACTGGCAGGGAAGGGGTTAACACTAGGGGGCGATCAAGGGGTTAATAGTGTGTGTTCTAACTGAAGGGGGGAGGGGACTGTGTAGGGGAGATGACAGATCGCTATTCATACTCTGTATGAACAGACAATCTGTCTCTTCTCTCAGAGAACCGGAAACTGTGTTTACACACACAGATCCTGGTTCTCAGTGTGACCTGAGCGATCGCGGGAGCCCGGCGGTGCTTGCATCGACTCCGTGGGCGAGCAGGGGGGCGCGTGTGCGCCCCTAGTGGCTAAAAAGAGAAGTGACGTAAGATAGCGCAGATTCACGCAGCCAAGCCATGTTGCCGCAGTACAACTGATGCGGCTGGTCATCAAGCGGTTAATTGGTGAGAAATTATATTCTCCTCATTTTTTTTTATATCAAAGGAAAACATCAGTGCACATTTTGCTTTTTACCCTACTTAAACCCACTGTAACATTACCATGCATACTAAATAAAAAATAACATTTTTTTAAACCTTTTTTTTAAACCTACTTGATACTATCCCAGATGAAGTCCTTATCTTACTATTTTACGTAATTGTATTTTTTAGTTATTTGTTTTTATGTGAATACTTTTTTGGGTTTCCATCCTTCTCCTCTGGCTAGAAGAAAAGATACAATATATAATTTTTTTCCATTCAGAGGACAAAGCGATTACAGGGGAAGGTTATCACTATGATAGCCAATCACAGGCTGTTACAGTATTCATATGATTGGGGGGCTCCTGATCATTGTTGCAAAATTGTCAATGACAGTTTTGCCTCTGTGCTGGAAGTGTTCTAAGTAGTGAGCTTCCATCACAAACGTAGAAGCACATAAAAGCTGCCCTTGAAAGAAGGCATACCTTTGTGAAGCCACATACGGTATATGTTTGAGCTTGATATCTCTAGTCTAAGGGAAATCCTTCTTATATCTAAAGCTGACAAGACAAGAAATCTACACACATCACAACATAGCCACTCCCTCACAACCAATAAGACCTCCACTCCAGAAGTGCACAAATATAATTATCTTTATGGACCATTTCTGTCAATTAGACAATTGTATTGCTTAAATTAAATGTATTGCTTCATATGAAAAGAAAGTATTTTAGCAGTATCTATTCTTAAGTTTCTTTTGTACTTTACCCTTGCTGTACAGCCTGTATACCTGCAGTAATTCTCAATGAATGTAGGCAAATATTTTTTCCTTTCTTGGAATGTGAATTTTCACCAGACAACATATATCTGCATGAATTCTATTCATTTACTGTTGAGCTTTGCTGTTTTTTGAAAAAAAAAATTTAATTGTCAGTTTTTCTTTTACACGAATAGTACATTTTGTTAGTTGACTGTGTGGATCAATTTTTATGTTACTGGCATGCTGGTCTTGAGAATAGCATCTTTAATGTTTCAAGAACATCGAGCACAAGATGACATTGCTGGCTTTGGATACAATTCAGATGTTTTTCTTATTTGTTGGTGTTAAGGTAGATGTAAACCCTAAGGTCGGGTTTGCTCTGTTGAGCTGTGATGACATGTTAGATGCTTTGGTGCCATTCATTTTTAATGGCACCCCACCTACTATGAAAACATCAGCTCTGCAATACATAGCAGTGTATAGCAATGCATTGAGTTGTAGTTTGTTGTGTTGCTAAAAAAAAGGGTCGGGTGGTTTTGGCTGTGATTAGGTATGTTGGCAGCCCACTCAAAATAAATAGACTGTCTTATGACATTTAGTTTAATAAAGCATTGTGAGTCATAAATAGGCTCATAAATTACTTTTTATTGGTTTTGTAATCCTTTTTTTGCATGATATTGCTGTCACTGTCCTTTTTCAGTGATTTCCTGTCTACATGCACTCACTCCAGGGTTGGCTGTACATCATTGCTTTGGACTGGCTTTCTGATAGTGACAAGGGTGTACCGTACATACATAATTTGGGTTAGTACAGCCAATGGTAATCTCAATCAGGGATGACAGGGTGACAACAAAAGAGCACCCCATTAACCAGAAATGTCTGAACAAGGACAATCATGGCATGATCGCCAGAAAATAGTGTAATAAAGGATGCAGATTAAAAAAGGATAACATTACATTGACATGTTAAAGTTTTACAACCCCATTTCCAAAACAGTTGGGGCACTGTGTAAAATCGACATAAAAACAAAATATAATGGTTTGCTAAACTCATAAACCCATACTTTATTCACAATAGAAAATAGAAAACTAATACCCAAGGAAGGCAAGGACCCATCGTTAGTTACAAATTATAGACCGATATCCCTCTTGAATGTTGACATCAAACTATATGCAAAGATCCTTGCGAACAGAATACTTCCCCTACTGCCAGACCTTATTTACCTAGATCAGGTAGGTTTCGTCCCTGGTAGGGAGGTCAGGGACAACACCGTTCGCACATTGAATCTACATCACTGGCTAACTTCATCCAAAACCCAAGGTTTCCTCCTCTCACTGGATGCCGAGAAGGTGTTCGACAGGGTGGCCTGGGACTACATGCGGGAGGCTCTCCAGGTCATTGGAATCGGGGACCACATGCTTGCTTTCATAATGGCACTCTACTCCGGACCCTCAGCAGCGGTTAGGGTCAATGGCCACCCGTCAAGCGCCTTCAATATTAGTAACGGCACACGCCAGGGATGCCCGCTCTCACCCCTGATTTATATTCTTACCCTGGAACCATTTCTCAATAAGCTAGGAAACAACACAGATATTAGGGGTATCACTGTAAAGGGAAGAGAGTTCAAAGTTGCGGCCTTTGCCGACAACATTTTGCTCTCTCTGCAAGCACCCCGCGTCTCCCTTTCAAACCTCCTTCAGGATATTGATCTCTTTGGAAAAATTTCCAACTTAAAAATTAACCACGCAAAGTCCCAAGCCCTGAATATCTCCCTTCCTCTTCAGGAATTGACTCATTGTCAAGAGTCCTTTCCTTTCCACTGGGATAATAGGGCCATTACCTACCTAGGGGTCCAAATTCCAATCCATTTGTCAGACCTGTTCCCACTGAACTTCCATGTAGCCCTACTTAAAGCTCAAAATTTTCTTAAAGAATGGAAAACATTGAACGTATCTTGGTTCGGGCGGGCGGCCCTGATCAAAATGCTTATCCTACCACATTTATTATACTTGATACAAGCAATCCCGATAGCCCTGCCACCCAACTTCTTTTTAAACTACCAAAAAGCCTGTACGATCTTCCTTTGGAGAGACTCCCCTCCACGAATCAAATATTCTAGACTTACTCTATCTAAAGCCAGAGGTGGTATTGGGCTACCTGATTTGCGTAAATATTATATGACATGCCACCTCACAAGGATCGCTGACTGGAATATTCATGCCTATAAAAAGTCCTGGATATTTCTGGAAAATACATTTTCTTCGAGCTCCTTGCACCTTCTTCCGTGGTTACTCCCCAAACTTTGGCCACAAACGATAACCTCATATCCCCTAATATACCCGTCTCTTTTAGCCTTCAGGAAAGCGTCGATGAGTGGGACATTTACATCCGTCCCAGGCCCCCTAACTACATTAAGAGGAAACCCCGCATTCCCCCCGGGTGACTCGGTCTACTTTATGCAGAAGGAATGGCCACATGAGGACGTGTTAGCTCTACATTTTTATCCTGACGGGAAAATCATTTCCTTGCATAAACTTAGAGAGACATCCAAAACACTCTTATTCTCCTTCTGGACCTATAGACAAATTAGGCACTTCCTTGAAACACATACCTGCCAATCGCGCTGGACAAGACAACTTACGCCCTTTGAATCTTTATGTTACCGCAAAACACCTCAAAGACACCTCATATCTCTCCTGTATACCCTGCTCTTAGATGATGCAAATCCGACCCTTCAGCCCTCCCAAATTTCATGGAACAAAGATCTTCAAACACCTTTAACAAACGAGGAGTGGTCCACGGTCTATGAATACGCACATAAGGGTTCACTAAATGTCGCCATTCAGGAAAACGGGTACAAGATAGGACCCCCTCACGGCTCCACAAATTTTCTCCTACTATCCCCAATACCTGCTGGAGGTGCGGATTGGAGGTGGGTATGATGCTTCATGTTTGGTGGGATTGTGTGAAGCTCCAACCCTTGTGGAAAGAAACACATGGTTTAATCTCACATATTACTACATTCACTCTTGATTACACTCCAGCCCAATTCCTCCTACACCACACATCTCTATCTAAACAGACTTACTACAAGTCCCTAGCCATGCATTTGGTCAATGCAGCCAGATTATGCATCCCCACTCATTGGCGCTCTACGTGCACTCCAACAATCAGGGAATGGTTTGCAAGAATATCTAAAATAAAAGATATGGAAGAGCTTATCCATATTTCACAGGACAGAATGCACAAATTCGCTGCTACTTGGGCGTGCTGGACTCATTTTACAACCACTGACAAATATCTTCAGTATCTCTCTTAGGGCCACATATGGGCCCTATACCTGCAAACACAGATTTACTTAAATGGGGGGGGGGTGGGTGTGGGTGCGCTCCCGACCGTTCTCTTCCTTGATTTATTCTCGCTTTCTCTCCTTTTTCCTCCCCCCCACTCCCCTTCCCTCTTGTTCTGCTCCTCTTCTTTTCTTTCCTCTCTTTCTTATACCCTTTATCTTCTCTCCCATTCGGGTCCCTGTTCTCTATATTTCCCTGCTTCCCTGAATCTTCTCTTTCCCTACCCCCCTCTTTTTGCTTTCACTACTACTATATTCTTTTATCCCTATATAACACAGTTGAACATATAAAACAAGATCGGCTGATACCTATGTATCTTGGAAGTTATCCTATATGTTTTTGAAGGGAATTTGTATACCTTGGTTCTAGGTCAAGATCAATTCAGTAACCTGTCCCCTCCCCGGGGATCCGAGGGGAGGGCATGGGGGGGAGGTGAATAATGAGAAAAGACCCTCTGCCCTATGATGCTGTGTTCTCACTCTCTGATTTATTCCCAGTTTATCATATGTTAAGATAAACTTCTATGATGCTTCTTACACATAATGTGATTATCTTAGCCTATTCAGATGATGTCATGTAACAACTGTTTAACACTGTTTGTATAATTTTTTTGTATTGCACTAAATAAAATCTTTATGGAAAAAAAAAAAAAGAAAATAGAAAACATATCACATGTTTAAAATGAGAAAACATACCATTTTAGGAAAAAATAAGGTAATTTTGAAATTGATGGCATCAACACATCTTAAAACAAAAGTTGGGACAGGGCAACAAAAAGCTGGCAAAGTAAGTGGTACTAAGAAGGAAGAGCTGAAAGAACATTTTGAAATGAATTAGGTTAATTATCAACAGGTCAGTAAGGTGATCGGGTATAAAAAGAGCATCTTAGAGAGTCAGAGTGTCTCAGAAGTAAAGATGGGCGAAGATTCCCCAATCTGTGAAAAGCTGTGTTTAAAATTGCCGAATGATTTCAAAATAATGTTCCTCAATGTAAACTTGCAAAGACTTAAAATATGTCACCATTAGGGATGAGCTTCGTGTTCGAGTCAAACCCATGTTCGACTCGAACATCGGCTGTTCGATCGTTCGCCGAATTGCGAACGTTATGGGCCGTTCGCGCTAAATTCGTGTGGCGCGTCACGGCCCATAATTCACTGCGGCATCGCAGTGCATTGCTGGCTGATGATTGGCCAAGCATGCACTATGACCCGCATGCTTGGCCAATCACAGCGCCGTCAGTAGAGAGAGCTGTAATTGGCCAAAGCCAGGGTGGCTTTGGCCAATTATGGCTCAGGGGATTTAGTACACACCCCACACTATATAAGGCCGCCTGCACGGCGGCCCTGTGTAGTGTGTGTTCCGGTGTGCTGAGAGATAGAGAGAGAGAGAGACAGTGTCATTTGATTTGAGTTAAATAGATTAGGCAGAACAGTCAGTCAGTTAGCTGCACTTACAGTGTATTGTGTATATATATGCATCCCAGGTGTTGCATATATATATATACACTGTATTCAGTTTAGCTAGATCCGTTCCTGTTATCTTCTATCTAGACTATTTACATTTAATGCAGTGCGTCCTGCTCACAGTGTTCAGCTAGATCCGTTCCTGCTATTTACATTTAGTGCAGTGCGTCCTGCTCACAGTGTTCAGCTAGATCCGTTCCTGTTATCTTCTAGACTATTTACATTTAGTGCAGTGCGTCCTGCTCACAGTGTTCAGCTAGATCCGTTCCTGCTATTTACATTTAGTGCAGTGCGTCCTGCTCACAGTGTTCAGCTAGATCCGTTCCTGTTATTTACATTTAGTGCAGTGCGTCCTGCTCACAGTGTTCAGCTAGATCCGTTCCTGCTATTTACATTTAGTGCAGTGCGTCCTGCTCACAGTGTTCAGCTAGATCCGTTCCTGCTATTTACATTTAGTGCAGTGCGTCCTGCTCACAGTGTTCAGCTAGATCCATTCCTGCTATTTACATTTAGTGCAGTGCGTCCTGCTCACAGTGTTCAGCTAGATCCGTTCCTGTTATCTTCTAGACTATTTACATTTAGTGCAGTGCGTCCTGCTCACAGTGTTCAGCTAGATCCGTTCCTGCTATTTACATTTAGTGCAGTGCGTCCTGCTCACAGTGTTCAGCTAGAGCCGTTCCTGCTATTTACATTTAGTGCAGTGCGTCCTGCTCACAGTGTTCAGCTAGATCCGTTCCTGTTATCTTCTAGACTATTTACATTTAGTGCAGTGCGTCCTGCTCACAGTGTTCAGCTAGATCCGTTCCTGCTATTTACATTTAGTGCAGTGCGTCCTGCTCACAGTGTTCAGCTAGATCCGTTCCTGTTATCTTCTAGACTATTTACATTTAGTGCAGTGCGTCCTGCTCACAGTGTTCAGCTAGATCCGTTCCTGTTATCTTCTAGACTATTTACATTTAGTGCAGTGCGTCCTGCTCACAGTGTTCAGCTAGATCCGTTCCTGTTATCTTCTAGACTATTTACATTTAGTGCAGTGCGTCCTGCTCACAGTGTTCAGCTAGATCCGTTCCTGTTAAATTCCTACTGACAGGCAGGCTTGTCTGGTTACAGTATATAAAGCTACCTGAAGAAAATTACAGGTGTTCTATTTGATCCTATTAGTACCACGGTCAGGCAGCTAGACTATTTACATTTAGTACAGTGCGTCCTGCTCACAGTGTTCAGCTAGATCCGTTCCTGTTATCTTCCTACTGACAGGCAGGCTTGTCTGGTTACAGTATATAAAGCTACCTGAAGAAAATTACAGGTGTTCTATTTGATCCTATTAGTACCACGGTCAGGCAGCTAGACTATTTACATTTAGTACAGTGCGTCCTGCTCACAGTGTACAGCTAGATCCGTTCCTGTTATCTTCCTACTGACAGGCAGGCTTGTCTGGTTACAGTATATAAAGCTACCTGAAGAAAATTACAGGTGTTCTATTTGATCCTATTAGTACCACGGTCTGGCAGCTAGACTATTTACATTTAGTACAGTGCGTCCTGCTCACAGTGTTCAGCTAGATCCGTTCCTGTTATCTTCCTACTGACAGGAAGGCTTGTCTGGTTACAGTATATAAAGCTACCTGAAGAAAATTACAGGTGTTCTATCCCAGCTTAGTGCAGCTACAGGCCATTAGTATGTCTGGAAGGCCAAGAAGGAGAGGCAGACAGTCACAAGCCAATAAGAGAGGGCAAGCAGGCTCTGTGTCTAGTGCTGGTCGTGGAGACGGTGCATCCTCATCAGCACGTGGCCATGGGACACGCTTGGCCTTTTTTTCGGCAGCTGGCCGTGTTGAGCCGCAACATGCGGAAGACTTGGTCGAGTGGATGACCAAGCCGTCCTCATCCTCCTCATCCTCTCTCACCCATGCCCAGGGTGCTTTGTCTGGCAAAGCAGCGGCCTCTTCCCTCAGCTCAATGTCATCAGTGACTCCTTCCCTAGCTCCAACATGTCCTCATGAGGATTCCCTCGAACTGTTTGACCACAGTGTTGGGTACATGCTCCAGGAGGATGCCCAGCGTTTGGAAGGCTCTGATGACGATACTGAGCTCGATGAAGGCAGTAACATGAGCACGGACAGAGGGGGTGCCCAAGAAGGACAGCAATCTGGCAGTCATGCTCCCCCTGCTGCAGCATACTGCCAGGTTTGCTCCAGTGATGAGGAGGGAGGGGATGATGAGGTCACTGACTCAACGTGGGTGCCTGATAGGAGAGAGGAGGAGGAGGAGGAGGAGGAGGAGGAGGCGGCGGCACATCACCAACGAGGCAGGATGCCCTCCAGGGGCCAGCCTAAGGGCAGCACATTGACTGCATCACACCCCAAAGCTCCACATGTGCAGGGCGCTGCAGTCTCTGCGCGTTATTCAAAAAGTTCTTTGGTGTGGGCCTTTTTTGAGACGAGTGCATCAGATCGCACCGCTGCTATTTGCAACATATGTCTCAAGCGTATCTCGTGTGGCCAAAACATCTCCCACTTGGGTACCACATGCTTGACCAGACATATGTTGACCTGCCATGCAGTTCGTTGGCAAGCGTATCTAAAAGACCCACACCAAAGAACAAAGAGGATCTCTCCTTGCTCCTCATCAGCTGAGATTTCCAACCCCACTAGACCTTCAGTCCTCTCTGAGACCTGCAGTGAGAGGAATGAAGGTGTAGAATTAGGTGTGTCACAGCCAAGTACTTGTGGGCAATCTGCTTTTGGTACACCGACGTCAGATTGTACCAGGCAAATTTCCCTGCCCCAGCTGCTGCACCGCCGAAAGAAGTTTGCTCCCAGCCATCCACATGCCCAGCGGTTGAATGCTAGCTTGGCAAAATTGCTAGCACTTCAACTGCTGCCTTTTCAGTTGGTAGACTCTGCCCCCTTCCATGAGTTTGTGGAATGTGCGGTTCCTCAGTGGCAGGTACCCAAACGCCACTTTTTCTCACGGAAGGCGATTCCGGCTCTCTACCGGCATGTGGAAGGCAATGTCCATGCCTCGCTGGACAGGGCGGTCAGCGGTAAGGTGCATATTACCGCTGACTCATGGTCCAGCAGGCATGGACAGGGACGTTACCTAAGTTTCACGGCGCATTGGGTAACTGCTGGCAGCTGGGAAGGATGCAGGACAAGGTGCAGTAGTGTTGGAGGTTGTTCCGCCACCACGCCTCCAAAATGCTGATTGTGACACACCTCTCTCCTCCACCCCCTCCTCTTCTTCTTCCTCCATGGCCTCTTCCTCGGAACCAGCGGTGCTCCGTAGGCGTTCAAGGGGCTACGCAAGTACGCAGGCCAAAAGATGCCATGCGGTGCTTGAGCTGGTGTGCTTGGGGGACAGGAGCCACACTGGGGCAGAGGTTCTGTCAGCTCTGCAGGGGCAGGTTCAGAGGTGGTTGACGCCACGCCAACTTAAGGCAGGAATGGTGGTTTGCGACAATGGCACCAACCTCCTCTCTGCCCTCCGACAGGGACAAATGACCCATGTGCCCTGTTTGGCTCACGTCCTTAACTTGGTGGTGCAGCGGTTCTTGGGCAGGTACCCGGGCTTACAGGATGTCCTGAGGCAGGCCAGGAAAGTCTGTGTGCATTTCCGCCGGTCATATAATGCCAGTGCTCGGCTGACGGACCTCCAAAAGGAGTTTAACCTGCCCAAGAACCGCCTAATCTGTGACATGCCCACCAGGTGGAACTCAACGTTGGCCATGCTGCAGCGGCTGCACACGCAGCAGAGGGCCATCAATGAGTACCTGTGCGACTATGGCACCAGGACAGGGTCAGGGGAGCTTGTTTTTTTTTCCCCACGCCAGTGGGCCATGATCAGGGATGCATGCACTGTCCTGTCACCATTCGAGGAGGCCACGAGGATGGTGAGCAGTGACAGTGCATGCATCAGTGACACTGTCCCCCTTGTCCACCTGTTGGAGCACACGCTGCGTGGAATAATGGACAGGGCACTTGAGGCAGAACAGAGGCAGGAAGAGGAGGACTTCCTTAGCTCTCAAGGCCCCCTTTATCCAGACAGTGTTCCTGCGTGCCCGCCGATCACACAGGAAGGGGACGAGGAGGAAGAGGAGGAGGAGGAAGATTGTGTCAGTATGGAGGTGGAGCCTGGCACTCAGCATCAGCAGCAGTCTTTAAGGGATCAGTCCCAAGAAACACATGGACTTGTACGTGGCTGGGAGGAGGTGGCTGCGGACCATGTCGTTCTTAGTGACCCAGAGGACTCCGGACCGAATGCCTCAGCAAACCTACGCTGCATGGCCTCCCTGATCCTGCAAAGCCTGCGTAAGGATCCTCGTATTCGTGGTATCAAGGAGAAGGACCAATACTGGCTGGCAACCCTCCTTGATCCACGTTACAAGGGTAAGGTTGCGGACCTTATCTTGCCATCGCAGAGGGAGCAGAGGATGAAACATCTTCGGGAGGCCTTGCAGAAAGGTCTGTGCAACGCGTTCCCAGAGACTGGGAGGTTACAAACTCCTGTTTCTGGACAACGTGTTGCTGAGGCTTCGGTCAGTCAAAGAAGGAGCGGTGGAGAAGGTGGCCGTCTGACCGATGCGTTCAGACAATTTTTTGGTCCGCAGCCCCAAGGTATGATCGGTTCCAGCAACCATCGCCAGCGTCTGTTTTACATGGTGCAGGAATACCTAGGGGCAAGATCAGACTTGGACACCTTTCCCACCGAAAATCCTCTGGGTTACTGGGTCTTGAGGATGGATCACTGGCCAGAGCTTGCACAGTATGCAATTGAGCTACTGGCCTGTCCTGCATCCAGCGTTCTTTCGGAACGCACATTCAGTGCTGCTGGAGGCGTGGTAACCGATCACAGGGTGCGTCTGTCCACCGACTCGGTCGATCGGCTGACCTTCATAAAAATGAATGAGTCTTGGATCACCACCAGCTACCAAGCACCTGATGCTGATGTAACCGAATAATTTTTTTTGAAATCTCAGATCCCTTCAAAGACTGCCTATGCTGATGCTGAGTGACTATCCCTGAGTAATTATCCTCTTCCTCCTCAATCATCACGCTGATAGCTTGTAAGAACATTTTTGGTTCTGGGCGCCACCACCAGTGCCTAAGGCCCAATTTTTCTGCCCCTGTCTAACAGGGGCGTGTAATTACAATTTTTGATGTAATACTTTGCAGCAGGGCTCATTCCTGCATTCCAACTAGAGTGTCTGTGAGGGGTTGCAGTGTTGTGGCACCAGCACCAGTGCCTAAGGCCCAATTTTTCTGCCCCTGTCTAACAGGGGCGTGTAATTACAATTTTTGATGCAATACTTTGCAGCAGGGCTCGTTCCTGCGTTCCAACTAGAGTGTCTGTGAGGGGTTGCAGTGTTGTGGCACCAGCACCAGTGCCTAAGGCCCAATTTTTCTGCCCCTGTCTAACAGGGGCGTGTAATTACAATTTTTGAAGCAATACTTTGCAGCAGGGCTCGTTCCTGCGTTCCAACTAGAGTGTCTGTGAGGGGTTGCAGTGTTGTGGCACCAGCACCAGTGCCTAAGGCCTAATTTTTCAGCTCCTGTTCAACAGGGGCATGTAATTACAATTCTTGATCTAATATTTCACAGCAGGGCCCTGTGAGGGCTTACAGTGTTGTGGCCACAGCAACACCTAAGGCCCAAATTTCTGCTGAGTATATAGGGCAGGACCCTACTTTCAAACATCTAACTTACAAACGACTCCTACTTGCAAACGGAAGGAGACAACAGGAAGTGAGATGAAATCTACCCCTAGGAAGGGAAATTCTCTCCTGTAAGAGTTAATATGGGAAAACAATTTCTCCTTTCCACTGATGCTTTCCAATCCTTGTTCCACAAAAAAACACAAATTTTCAAAAAACATTTTTCATTGGAACAAAAAGTGAGGTGAAATCTTCTGAAGAGGAGGAAAGACAGCAAAACAAATGTCACAGGGGTGATAACCCTTCCCTATGTTTTCCAAAAAGCTTAGAAAAGATTTTTTGGCTGGAGCTAAACACGTTAAAAATGTTCAAAATTACAAACAGATTCTACTTAACAACAAACCTACAGTCCCTGTCTTGTTTGCACCGCCTGTATACTGCTGTTCAGAGTATATAGGGCCTGGTGGCCCCACACCTTTCCTTATTTTAATTTGGGTGCGGGGTTCCCCTTAATATCCATACAAGACCCAAAGGGCCTGGTAATGGACTGGGGGGTACCCATGCCGTTTGTCTCACTGATTTTCATCCATATTGCCATGACCCGACATGAGATTAAACCCGCAAGCAGTTTTAAATGAGATTTTTTCCTTTAAAAATGACATTTGGTGCAGGGACTGTTCTAAACATGGGAAACACGCGTCACTTTACAGGCATACTATAGACACCCCCCAGGTACGATATTTAAAGGAATATTTCACTTTTTTTTTTTTACTTTAAGCATCATTAAAATCACTGCTCCCGAAAAAACGGCCGTTTTTAAAAAATTTTTTTGCATTGATACATGTCCCCTGGGGTAGGACCCGGGTCCCCAAACCCTTTTTAGGACAATACCATGCAAATTAGCCTTTAAAATGAGCACTTTTGATTTCGAACGTTCGAGTCCCATAGACGTCAATGGGGTTCTAACGTTCGTGCGAACTTTCGGTCCGTTCGCGGGTTCTGGTGCGAACCGAACCGGGGGGTGTTCGGCTCATCCCTAGTCACCATTAACAGTACATAATATCACCAAAAGATTCAGAGAATCTGAAGAAATCTCTGTGTGCAAGGGACAAAGCCAAAACGCAATATTAAATACTTCTGATTGTCTGGCCCTCAGATGGCACTGCATTAAAACAACCATTATTCTACGATGGATATCACTGCATGGGCTCAGGATTACTTCCAGAAATCACTGTCTGTGAACACAGTTCTCCATTCCATCCAAAAATGCAAAGTAAAGCTCTATCCTAGAGCCATAAAAAGGAAGCCAGATCTGAACATGATCCAGAAACGACCCTGACTTTTTTGGGCCAATTCTCATTTAAAATTGTCTGTTGCAAAGTGAAAAACTGTTCTGTGGTCTAATTGAAATTTTACATTCATTTTTGGTAACTAGTCTCCTCAGGTCCCAGACATTTACAGAGGGGCTTATTTACTAAAGGCAAATCCACTTTGCACTACAAGTACACTTGGAAGTGCACTGCATGTGCACTTGGAAGTGCAGTCACTGTAGATCTGGGGGGGACATGCAAGGAAAATAAAAACAGCATTTTTGCTTGTACATGATTGGATGATAAAATCATCAGAGCTTCCCCTCATTTCAGAGCTTCCCCTCAAATCTACAGCGATCTACAGTAACTGCACTTCCAAGTGCACTTGGAACACTTGTGGTGCAGAGTGGATTAGCCTTTAGTAAATCAACCCCATAGTGTTGTTAAAAGAAAAGGGGATGCTACATCGTGGTAAACATGGTTCTGTTCCAACAATTTTTGAGACTTGTTGCTGCCATCAATTTCAAAATGACCTTATTTTTTTTCCTAAAATGGTTCATTTTTTCAGTTTAAACTTTTGGTATGTTTTCTATTTTCTATTCAGAATAAAATATATGCTTTTGAGATCTGCCAATCATTGCTTCTGTTTTTATGTAGATTTTACACAACATCCCAGCTTTTTTTGGAATTGAGGTTGTATGCTGTTTTAGTGATTGAATTAGATCTACCTTAACCACCAATGCACAGTTCAGCTGGTAAAACGGTTAAATGGTTCTTTTGCATGCATGTCAATCTCTTTTGAGAGGATGAATCTGTCATCCTTTTTAATTATACATCAGTTCCTGCACTTTAAGGAATTTATAGCTTTGTGTCCCTCAAGATTCATATGTATAAAATTGGGTTAGTTTGAGTTGGAGTGAAGCAAACTACCAGTACGTTTTTGGATTGTGGGAGGGACCTGATAAAAGCATACACATTCCATACAAAGGCAGGTGGGAAGTGAAACCAGGGCAAAAGACAAAGGGAATTACTCAATATTAATCAATATCTGTCAATGTGCACAAAGGAAGAAGCCCTTAGCTATATAACAATCCCAAATTCTTCTCAGCATTTAGTGTGTACACAAGACCCCAGAAACAACAAAGTCATTACTAATATACACTTGCAGCCACTATTCTGAAAGAATTGCCTAATATGAAACAAGAAAAAATTGAAAACATAAAATGGAAGAATTCTTTGAAAATGAAGATAGGAAAAGTGAAGGCAGTGAAAAATTGTAATCTGACAAATCCTCCTTAAGATAGACCTGTACAAAGTAAATTACAAATGCCCTTGATTCTTTTCACTTCCGTACATTCTGAAATTATTTTTCTATAAAATAAAAAATCAGAGGATGTGGTTCATTTAAAACGCAACATCTGTTGTATTATTTAGTCTAAAATAAGAGGTTTATAGAGTCCAGATTATCTATGGGTAAGACGTTTGTAACCTAGAAAAATACATACACATTTGGAATGGTTTTGTGATGCTTGATAGATCAGTCTAGATTTTATATCAAATCTCTTACCTCTGAAAGGGTTTGGTTGCATATTCCATTCTATACCACACAGACAATTCAAGCTGTAAAAATTATACTTCCGAGTGAGTTAGGTTTAGTGATGAATCTGGTTAAATCTGTTCAGCAAAGTGGACCCCTAGACTTGCTTCCCTAGGTAAACATTTGCATTCTGCCCAAGATATAGTGGACTAGTAGTACAAGGAGTCCATTGTATCTGAGAGCAGGCTCCCTGCCTCTGACTGGAAGACCTCAAGCCCATGAACATACATGATGCAATAGCAATCACACTTTTACTTAAAGAGGTGCAGGGGATTACAAAATTAGATTTTCTTGATACTTTGTCTAACGGCTCGTACACACGATACGAAAATCGGATGAAAAATACTGCTTTTGACGCGATCGTTTGATAATCGGATGGTTAGTACAGAGCTTTCGAGAGCTGATCACAACAATTCATCCGATATTATTCGACTGGACAAGCACGAAAATTTTCCTCGTATGATACCAGATTGTACGATTTTCATTTAGTCAGTACAGTTGTCGTCTGAAAATACAATACAAATACATTACAACACATGACATCACTTCCGATTTTTCTTTTCTGTCATACGAGAATTTTTGTGAATTTAGTAACCTATTCAATTTCTACTTTGTCACTATTAAGAGAAAAAAGTCGTTCGATCTGTCGTACGATATTCGGATTGTGTGTACGGGCCATTGTACCCAATAAAAATACTTTCTGTCTTTTAAGGGGAAACCCTTCTCTGATATTTCAATAAAGAAGGTCACCAAGTGCCTAAGGTTTTCTCATGCGTTCTCTGTTGGAGAGAAGGATACTTCATACTCTTCCAGGAAAAATCACATGACCAAACAATTTAGTATTTATCCACAATGACCCCATTTTGGAAAGCAAACACCCCAACATATAATCTATGAGGCATAATGAGTCTTTTGAACTTTTCATTTTTTCCAGAAGTATTTGGAAAATGTGGGAAAAAAATGAAACCGCATTTTTTTTACACAAAGTTGTCAATTTATAAGATATTTCTAACACATAGCATGTATATAGCAAAAATTACACCCCAAAACACATTCTGCTACTCTTACTGAGTATGGCGATACCACATGTGTGAGACTTTTACACAGCCTGGCCACATACAGAGGCCCAACATTGAAGTAGGCGTTCTAGGAGCATAAATTACACATCTCATTTCATTTCTACCTATCCCACTTTTGAAGGTCCTGGAGCACCAGGACAGTGAAATTACCCACAAAATGACCCCATTTTGGAAAGCAAAAACCCCAATGTATATTCTATGAGGCATGGGCTGCAGATAGGTACTCGGGGTACTCTAATGGGCTGCAGATAGGTACTCGGGTAACTTGATGAGCTGCAGACAGGTACTCGGGTACTCTGATGGCCTGGTGACAGGTACTCGGGTACTCTGATGGCCTGGTGAAAGGTACTCGGGTACTCTGATGGGCTACAGATAGGTACTCGGGGACTCTGATGGGTTGGTGACAGGTACTCGGGTACTCTGAAGGGCGGTGACAGGTACTCAGGTACATGGTACTCATATGAACTGTGACAGGTACTCAGGTACTCAGATGGACTGTGACAGGTACTAAGGTACTTGGGTACTCAGATGAACTGTGACAGGTACTCAGGTACTCAGATGCACTGTGACAGGTACTCAGATGAACTGTGACAGGTACTCGGGTACTCAGATGAACTGTAACAGGTACTCGGGTACTCGGATGAACTGTGACAGGTACTTTGATGGGTGATGACAGGTACTTTGATGGGTGGTGGCAGGTACTTTGATGGGTGGTGACAGGTCCTCTTTATTGGGGGAGCAATCAGTGTGTGTTGGTGTACACTGTAAGCGGTAACGAGATGTTACCACAACCTCCTTCTCACACACGATCGGTGTGTGAGGAGGAAAACCCGGTAATATCTCGTTACCGCTCTATGTTTACATTTAGTGATTGGCTGTGAAAGGATCACAGCCGATCATGTGGTAAACAGCCGTCTGCCAATGGCTGTTTGCCCCCGTCGGTGACGAGCAGTGTTCCCGGGAACACACTGCCACCAACGTGCACACGCAGAACGCTCGCGATCACACGCATATGCTGTGCAAAGTGGGGCAGTACCACCTGTGATCGGTTGTGGCTTCATCACGGCCGATCAAGTGGTAAATAGCCATGCCCAATGGCTGTTCACCCCCCTCGGTGGTGAGTGGTGTCTCCGTGATGCCACCACCAAAGGTACAGGGCTGCGCGCACACGATCGCACGCATGCCCTGTTTAAATGGACGGATGTCATATGACGCCCACCCAGAATAAGAGCTGCACCGCCTGGCCGTCATATGACAGCCGGCGGGCAGCAAGCGGTTAATGACTTACAAGGGAAGGCTCAGCTGGATACAATACATGGCATCAAAGAGAGCATGATTTGGCGTAAAATCCTTTATGCGAATCGTCAACTGGCTACATTTGGAATTCAGTCCTATACACTGGGAAAGGAACAAAATTCAATCCGAAATACAGCAACTATAGAATGACAACATCTTCCGTTCTTTCACTCATTGAGCCATTGCTAAATCAGGACTATTGTGTAACAACTGACATCTTTTACACATCTCCTGAACTTTATGAGTTTCTTCTGCAGAACAAAACGGATGCCTATGGAAACGTTAGGGCTAACCAACACGACATGCCGCCAATTTTTGGCAATGATCTTTGTGAACCACCAAACACCAATGGCTGTGAATAGAGCTGGACGTCATGCTGCTAGCATTGTCAACTCGGAACGCCTGACTGGTCGTCACTTCATGGACTACATCCCACCAACTGAGAAAAAGTCAGCAGCTACAAGGATGTGCGCGCTTTGTTGCTCGAAGTGATATGACAGTGGAAAGAAAATCTGAAAGGAAACCAGGTTCCATAGTCCTGATTGTGACGTCGGACGCACGCGGCCCAGCCTGGGAGCGAGCCCACACATGCACCTCTGTAGCAAGTGGCTTGCTTTATTGGCACATGCAGAAGAGAAGGAGCCTAGAATGCTGGGCAGGGGGCTGCAGAAGAGAAGGTTTGGGGCTGCTCTGTGCAATGGTAAGTATAGCCTTTACAAAGGGCAGGTTCACACTATAGCAGAGAGCTGTGTTTTTCTGTAGAAGGAAAATGCGGCTCTCCAGAAGGGCACACAGAAAACAACAGTTTTCTTTGTGCCCTATTTGCACACTGCGGGGAATAGCTGTGTAGACAAATGCAGACATGTTGCACTTTTTCGCACATCTGTGTGTCCTTCTGTTTCTATCCACCACAGCTTCCATTAAAGTTTAGGAAAAAAGGTGGAAACAGTCCATTTCTTTGTAAAATCAAGGCACCATTCACCAGCTGCGATCACTACCCACAGATAAAAAAGGAAGGGTAGTATGAACACAGCTTAAAGTAGATATAAACCCATAACTGATTCACATTTAGTTTGGTAACACGCTGTATCATATATTTTTTCATAAAATTCTGTTTTCATCTGGTTTTCATGATTTTTTTCTGCTGATCTCCTGCAGCCTCTTTGAAGCCATTTTCTATCTTAATGCACTCGCTCCAGAAATGGTTTATGGCATTTCTCAGGGAAAATTTTCTGATGCTGACAACAGTGAAACATGTTTTCAAGATGTGTGAAGAGACAGCCACTTGTAATCTATATTGGAATCCAACATGACAGGGTGACAATGTAGAAGCACTAATGGGAGACAGGGGCAAAACTTACACTAGGAAATGCGTGAGCAAGGACCTTCACCATATATTATTGCAGTGAAAGCTGCAGATTTAAAAATATTGAAAATTACATTTAAGGGGGGCAGGAGGCGGAGCCTAGCGGAGCAGACATGCATTGTTAGAGCTCCGCACCGCTGAGGAGAGAAGAGAAGGACAAAGCGGAGCCTGCAGGCTCAAAAGGTATCCATTTGAACCTTTTTGCCCCAGGGAACAAACTGTGAAAGTTTGGGCAGGAAATATGGTACTGGGAGGAAACCGTGGCAGAAATAAAAATCACCTCACAAAGAGCTCACAGGCACTCACTGCAGCTGAAGCAGCTCCAGTCACCTCACAAGATACAGCATCAGGGCGCTCTCACAGACAGAAAATGTCACAGCAAGACTCTCCATTTGAGTCAGATACAGAACAAATCCTCTCACAAACTTCTCCACAAGCCTCCTCAGAATCCCCAGTAATATTATTACAATTTGAAAAGATGCTTCATAAGGCTTTAAAACAAACCTCAGACCAAATAACAAAAAGCCTAACCAAAGAAATAAGAGAGCTGGGAAACCGCACCGCAGCCTTAGAAATAAAAATGGATGAAATTGAAATTACAACCCAAGTAAATATAACAGAATTGGAAAAATTAAAAAAAGAGAATTTAATACTTCAAACTAAGCTTGAAGATTACGAAAATAGAGCCAGACGTTCAAACTTGCGCATAAGGGGAATACCTGAAACTGTGACAGACCTGCAATCTACTATTACTGCTCTATTACAAGAACTAAAGCCAGATATCCCTATTGAACGTTTAGAACTGGACAGAGTACACAGAGCCCTCACAGCCAAAAAGAAAGATGGACCCCCACGTGATATAATCACAAAATTTCATTATTACAGAATGAAAGAACAAATACTAATTGCTGCAAGAGAAAAAAAGGAACTTAATTTTCAAGGACACAATTATCAAATTTTTGCTGACCTATCCCAACTTACTATTACTAAAAGACGATCCATGAAACCCCAACTAATGGAACTGCAACGCCACAACATTATGTATCAATGGGGCTTCCCCTTTTCAGTCAGATTTAACTACCAAGGTACAATTTACAGAAGCAGATCAGCAGATGAACTACAACAAACCCTTTTAAAATTAAATCTGACAGAACCCACAAGCAGCAACACTCCCACACGCAGAAGAATGGCATCATCTTCACCTTCAGGCAGCACCCAGAAAATTTCAGAACAAAATGGGAATCATCATTCTCACAAAAGAGGCCGTTATGCCACATCATCCATGGACCAAGAAGATTCAATGGACTGACATCCTAATTCCTGATATCTCTTCATTTATTATACTAAGAGATGGTTCTCTATAAAAAACCTATATTTATAACTGAATGTAACTGCATTCTGATAGTCACACACTGTGTGGGATCATGTTACATTCCAGTTATATTTCTTATTACTTCTGATTCATATAGCCTTAGAATATACAAGTGAAATAAGGAAATTCTTGTTCAGTTATTTATTATCAGGTAATAACAATAGATTTATTACTTTTTAGGACAAATATGTTCAATAATCCAGAAGTAATGGAAGCTTTTTCTTTCTTTTCTTAAAACAAATATATTATTACCTAACTAGTTCCTAGAGTTATGTTTTTGTTTATTCTAATCTGAAGCAATACAACCTCAATTTTATGAGTTAACATATCTAAACAGTTACATATGAATAAAATATGTAATTGTTTACTCTAAAAGGGTTAAAATCCCCAAATAATTCAAACTATCTTCATCAATACCAAAGTTATTAACAGTACCTTTCTAACTGAATTATTTAGCCTAGGGCAAGACTAACCATATACAACCACCCTGGAATAAATAATTTCAACAAAAACTATATTCTGCACTCCAATTAATGAAACATCATTTTGATGTCTTTTAACATAGCACTTCTCTCCTGTAAGCGGAAGATCCGTGTACCCCCATTAGCCCTCCTCATTCTCCCAACCATATTATGTGGGAGTGTGACGAAGGCACTTATTCCCCTGAGAGAGATATTTATTCTCTTTCACGGGTAAATTGTGATTACTTGCAAAAAATAATTTATACAATGTATCATCTAATCTCATATGTTTTTTGTTTACTCTTTACTCCAGAATTCACTGGTTTCTTTTCTATCTTTTCATCTCTTCAGTCCACACAGGTTGATCTGCGCAGTCAGCTCTGCATAACAAAAAGTAAGTCAAAACTATTTGATCTGTTGCCATGGCACCACTGAATATACTTTCCCTGAATGTTCAGGGAATAAATGTCCCTCAAAAAAGGACCAAAGCCTTCCGTACTTTCCATAACAAGAAGGCTCACATAGTATGCCTCCAAGAAAAACACTTCACCAAAGATTCTACTCCAAAATATATTTCTCCTTTTTATCAACAAATTTACACGGCTTCTGCCTGTACCAAGCAAAGGGGAACTCTAATTGCATTTCACCGATCCACACCATTCACCTTATCATCAGAAATTAAAGACCCAGAAGGTAGATACCTGATACTCATGGGTTATATAATGGATACAGCAATCACTGTGATTTCCTACTACGCTCCTAACAAACAACCTACACCATTCCTCTCACATATATTACAAGTGATTAATACACACAAAATAGGAACAGTGATAATGTGTGGGGATTCGAACCAGGTCCTCCTCCCATTTCTAGATAAATCACCTTCTGGTAAGGGGATCATTTACTTGAGGTGGAGGAACTCCATACAACATCACGCTTCCTAGAGTGACAGTTTTTTTTTTTTTTTTCTGCATGTTATCCATCACTTGAAGAAAGGGTGTCTTTCTCCCTCTATCCATCAAGTTTCTGCACCCATAGGGACTTTAATTTTTTGATCATACGGACTCAATATGTTGTGATCATTGTACTCTTTTTCACCTTCATGCATGTGATTTATATTTTTATTATTGAATATGTTTTACCATTTTGCTCACGTTTAATTATCACATATTTTACTTACGTTGGTTCTACTCATTGTGATCACGTTCATTTACTAGCAGCGCAGCCTATTATTTGTACAGTTAGTAAGGTGGGGGGTTGTCTCGCATTTAAGGTTGCAGCAGCAATTTGTAGTTAAATTTTGTTCCTTTTTTTGTTTGTTTTGTCACTGAATATGTATGTGGAATATTTTCACTTAAAGGGATAGCGCAGTATTTTTCTTTATGGTTAAATCACCTTTTACACCATCCAAAATAACCTCTAGATTACCTTTTTTTCAACTTCTTTCCAAATACAATCTGATAGATTCATGGAGAGAAAGTAACCCAATGAAAAAGAAATTCACTTATTTCTCGCACCCTCATCAAACCTTCACCAGAATAGATCATATTTTTCTAACAATAGGAATGATACCAGAAATGATTGCATCAGATATAATTCCGATTCCGTGGTCTGATCATAATGCAGTATACACTACTATAGCCTCAGCCATACCAAAAGCGCATGACCCAACGTGGTACTTACCGGACATAATGCTCAAACACCCACTACATCAGATGGCCATTGAACAAGCTTTAAAGGAATACATATCAATTAATAATACAACAGACATCTCCCCAATAACACTGTGGGAAGCTCATAAGCCTGTCTTGCGTGGTACAATACAAAGACAAATGGCACTATTTAAACGGGAACGCAAAAATCTAGCAAAAAAACTAGAACTCAATTTTAATGCAGCCTACATATCATTTCAAGATAATCCATCTCAGAGTACAAAATCTCATCTGGAAAAATCTAGATTGGAATACGATCTATTTCTCACTGAGTCAGTTGATAAATCCCTCAAACGCTCCAAACACAATTTCTACATGAATACAAACAAACCAGGTACATATTTGGCTCGGGCATTAAATTCAACTAACAAATCTTTCAAACCAATACGTTTGAAATTATCAAAAAATGTTTACACTTGTAATCCAGTTAAAATAGTCCATAAATTTCACTCACATCTCGCAACTTTATACAAGACAAACAATGAGTTTAATCCTACAGAGGCTGAATCCTTCTTCTCAAAAATAACCTTACCTGAGTTATCTCAGAATCAAAAAAGCAGTTTGGATGAGCCTATAACTATAGATGAAGTTGCTAACGCCATAAAAGACCTAAAACTTAACAAAAGACCAGGCCCTGACGGCTACTCGGCTTTATACTATAAAACATTCTCAGAAATACTCTCTCCCATTCTCACTGAAACTTTTAACAAACTTCTAGATGGACATTCTTTTCGGCAAGAAACACTAATGGCAATTGTTTGTATGATCCCAAAACCCCTTTCTGATGATACTTCCTGTGTGAATTATCGGCCTATCTCTCTGTTAAACCTCGATATTAAATTATTAGCAAAAATATTAGCAAAACGCCTCAATAGCATTATAGGAAAATTAATACATAGAGATCAAGTAGGCTTCATGCCAAATAGACAGGCAGGCGATAATATACGCAGGGCAGTGTTATTGGCACATATTGCTAAAAAACTGAAAATCCCTTTATGTTTTCTATCTCTCGATATTAAGAGGGCATTTGACACAGTATCCTGGCAATATATGCAATATTCATTACAAAAATGGGGTTTTGGACCCCACTTTTTAACATGGATCAAAGCATTATATAATAAACCCAAAGCCTATATAAAATATGCTGGATACAAATCTGAAGCCTTTAATATCGAAAGAGGTACCCGACAGGGTTGCCCATTATCTCCCTTATTATTTGCCCTTATACTCAAACCCATGGCCCAATACATCAGAACAAACCAAACTATAACTGGCATTGAAGTAGGAGGTATTACACACAAATTATGTATATTTGCAGACGATATATTACTTTTTCTATCATCACCACAGGTCTCTGGTCCTAACTTAATACCAGCTCTTGATGGATTTGCAGCCCTATCCGGCCTTATGATTAATCCTAAGAAATGCCTAGTGCTTAATATTTCACTCACAAACATGGAATTGATCCCGGCTAGGGCTGCACTCCCATTCACATGGGCAGAAAAATCAATCCCATATCTTGGAATTCATTTAACAGCATCTCATTCTGACTTATTCTCAACCAATTATCCTCCTGTATTAAGACAGATCACAAATCTAATAAAACAATGGTCGCAACTTCCTTTATCCTGGATAGGGAAGATTAATGCAATCAAAATGACTATTCTACCCAAATTGCTTTATCTATTCAGAGTCCTCCCTATTCCAATTCCTTCCTATTTTTTGAGAATAGTACAAAAAAGAGCAACTTCGTTTATATGGGGCTCTTCTAAACCACGTATACCTATACACACACTACATCTTCCCAAAAATAAAGGAGGCCTGGGATACCCTAATTTTACTAACTACTACAGAGCAGCACATTTGGCCAGTCTGTCCAAATACCATGCAAAACAGGAAATCCCATTATGGGTATTTATAGAGGCTTCAGAAAATGACCCTCTATTAATATCAAATTTATTATGGCTTGATCCTAAAGACCGCTTTAAAATTCATAATCCCATAACTAAACACTTCTTATCTCTCTGGGATAAACTAAAAAGCAAATATCAGTTACAATCTCCACACAATCCTCTCCTTTCTTTTATCAGAAATCCGGCCTTTTATCCGGCATGGATCTACCCAAATTCTTTTAAAGCTTGGACAACATCAGGCATTCAGACACTAAATGACTTCATAGCATCTAAATCATTCCTTTCATTCCCATCGCTTAGAGGAAAATATGATCTACCAAACTCTGAGATATTTAGATATCTCCAAATCAAAAATTTCTATACACCATTCCTAAAGGGGGATACACCATTATCCCAATTATCCATTTTTGAATCAATCTGTACAAAAGATCCATTTGCTAAAGGTACAATTTCATCACTTTATAATCAATTATATGGAGTAGCAAATCTTAATAGACCCTCTTACGTTCAGAGGTGGGAGGAGGACCTGGGACAAATTTTAGAAGACACGGACTGGTCTAACATATGGCTCACATCTAAGTCATCTTCACCCAACATCTTAGGACTGGAGACAAATTATAAAGTCCTAACTCGCTGGTACCTTGTACCCGCTAGAGTGGCAAAATATTCGCCTAATACCTCAGCTCTTTGTTTTCGAGGATGCCCAGAAATAGGCACATATTTATACATATGGTGGACGTGCCCAGTAATCCAAACCTTCTGGAAGGAAGTCTTCGTGATTGCATCTAAAATATTTAAAAAAATAATACAACCAGATCCATATTTAACTTTACTCCTAATCTAAAACCGGAATGGTTAACACTCTCTCAATTCAAACTTATGATCCAACTAATAACGGCTGCAAAACAAACAGTGGCCAAGGCATGGAAATCTCCTACATTGGTACTAACAGAAACAATTCACAGAATGAATAATACAATGTCCCATGCTAAGATGGTAGCCATCGATCAAAATCAAATTCCAAAATTTGAAAAACTTTGGCATCCTTGGATAAAACAACAGTTCCTGTCAAACTTCAATGACTCTGTCCTGTTGCCATGGTAACAGATTAAATGACTTACAGAGACACCCATTCTAAGGCTTCAAAGAGAACTAAAAAGAATAATAAACTGACGAGCGGGACCACCTTGTGGACCATACCTCTACCTTTCAACCCTTTTTCTTCTTTCTCTTTCCTTTTCTCCACCTTACAATTAAAGCTCATTATCAGAATTTATTTGACCTATATACACTCTACTTGTAAACAATATGTATAGTAGGTATAAATCATTTAAATACCTACAAAAGTAACTAAGGTAATGATATATATCTTTAATCTAGGTTTACGTGAACCCAATGTTTAATATTTGAAATTTCATGATATTTACCTATATAAACCCTACTGTAAAACAATGAGCTTACTTTATAGATGCTTGTAAACTTACTTTATGTATCTTTATAACATTGTATACTCAATAAACTTCTTTTGACAAGGAAAATTACATTTAAAATTGCATTAACATGGTAAAGCTTATAAGAAATTTTAGTGCATATTAGGTACAAATACTTTAACCAACTCAATATCGGGCACTTTTACCCCCTTTCTGCCCAGGCCAATTTTCAGCTTTCAGCGCTGTCATATTTTTTTTAACATTTTTTTGAGACAGATAGAACTTTCTTTTGGTGGTATTTAATCACCACTGGGTTTTTTGGGGTTTTTTTGTACACAAATGAAAAAAGACCGAAAATTTGTTTCTATAAAAATACAATTTTGGAAATAGGTATTTTTTTTCCCTTCACTAATGTGCGCTGATGAGGCTGCACTGATGGACACTGATGAGGCTGCACTGATGGACATTGATAAGTCTACACTGATGAGGTGGCACTAATAAGCACTGTTGGCCACTGATGAGGTGGCACTGATGGTCACTGATAAGCTGCACTGATGGACACTGATTAAGGAGCACTGATGGGCATTGATATGTGTCACTGTTGGGCACTGATATTCTCCAGCAATAGCAACACTTCAACCAATTTAACCTGCAACCCAAGTGATCCTATGACAACTGACAGGAGCACAAAGAGATCACTTTTTATGTACATTCCTTCTGACAGAATCACAGTTTTGTCTGTACTTAGCAGTTCTGATTTGTGCCCAGGCACACAGGCAGTAATTCATTGAAAGGCAATGAGGTGTGTGGCTAAAGAAACACAGAGCCTTTTCAAGCTGTTCTGCTTTTGATGCAAAATGCTTGATAGCTGAAACTGATATCAATGTTATGGATGTTGAAAATCCAATTTGTTTGTGCTCACTGAACTCTAGGAGACATTTTTAAATTCAATTTCTGTCCATTAAAATGCATTGCTCTTTTGCTATTGTGTTATGTTTATTATACTCAGTTGCTATAGGTTTATTGTATCTTGGCCTAAAGAAACTGGGTCATTTAACCTCAGAGAACACCGGGGTGAACTACCCATTACTGAGCTTTTCAAATCGCCATTCACAGTGGAATATTACTGTAATTTGTTTCCTTTCCTCCACACACGTTGCAATTTGCTACTTTTCTTTCTCTGGTTAAATTGTAATGGCAGCTAAAGCTAAAGCTCGCCTGCAGAGAAGATAGTGAAAGGCGTATTTGTTCTTGTGATGTTTCTGGTCTACTTTTTCTGACTGCATTATTCGTGTTAGTGGACTTGGGAAAAGGCTCCAGTCTCAAGCTGAGGCAACACATAAAAGAAAAGAAACACTCCCAACTTTTTCTGTACTTTCCACGTCAGCCAAGAACAATGGTCATATTCTCTTTATTGCTTAGTTGCACTTCATCTAAATTTTTTTTTGCAGGAGGTAATACATTATTTCACATAAGGTCAAACCTAAAATAAACCTTAGATATATTGGAGGCTTTTTACCAAGAAAGTTTGACCTTCGCATAGTGAGTGATGTGTCGGAGATGGGGTATTCATTTCTGCTTCAGCAGTATACACTTTAGTCAGTCATAATAATTACAGGAACTGCTTTGATAAAATCGCAAAAAGTGTGTATTAGGCGTGGACCTACCAGAGCAGACTGGTCCAGGCCAAATAAAGTAGACTTCATTTTAGCCTGCTGAAGTTGTGTTACTGTCTCAGACCTTCATGATCTTTATAAATGAATCATTTCTATTGTTTTATTCCAAACATGTTTTATTCAAATCTACATTCATTCTAAGATCCAAAAAAATATTAATATGTATTTCAAAAGCTGAAGTGGAACAAAAGTAATATATTCAACAGGAGTAGAATCATTTTATAATATTCATAGCTTAATGCTGAACTCTGGGCAAATAGATAAACACTTATATGAGAGCAGTGTTTTTTTTTTCTTTTTTCTTTTATTATTCAGTGCTGATATTTACCTATATTTCTCACACAGCACAGCCAGCTTGGCGACCTGAATGTTCTTGGCTGCAGATAAGGAACACAGTTAGATCCTCTATCTGACCCCGGGGAACGAGCAGCAACAAACTGACCAAGTGATCTTTCTGCTCTTTCCTCCCATCATCATGTGCCTTGTCAGCAAATATGAGTGCAGCGCATATGACTGGCTGAGAGTGCTGTCCTCACTTATACCGTCTAAGGGCTTGTTCACATGTGTGTATATTTTGAAGAACAAAGCAATGCTCATTAACCGCTTGCCGTCTGCCCACCCTCATTTTACTGCGGGTGTGCAGCCCGTACGGGCACAATCACGTACGTCTTCTGGCCAGCTCTCGCTGTGATTGGACATAGCAGGATTTTGTCAACATGTTTCAGCCAATCATTCATGGCTGATCGGCTGTGTCCAATGCCCTGTGTTGACAAATAACACAGGGCTCTATACAGAGGTACCAATC
Source organism: Aquarana catesbeiana (assembly GCF_042186555.1). Lineage (NCBI taxonomy): Eukaryota > Metazoa > Chordata > Amphibia > Anura > Ranidae > Aquarana > Aquarana catesbeiana. Next base: position 167,746,992 of record NC_133327.1, on the reverse strand, counting down.
TGTTTGTTTATTCTCCCTGCAAAGAAAGTAGAAGGAAGGAACAGATATTTAGTACAATTTAGCACACATTACTCAACCCTTTGATTACCCCTAGATGTTCACCCTTTCCCAGCGAGTGCCATTAGTACAGTGACATTGTATAGTGTTATCACTGATCACAGTTAGTCAGTTAGTGTACCTCCCAGCCAGCATCAGTTGGTGTCAGATTTTCCACCACACTATCACAGTCCCACTATAGGTCGCTGATCATCACCATTACAAGTATAAAAAAATATATATATTATTAATATATATAAATATAAATTAATATAAAATAAATTCCAGTATTCCAGTATATATACTATTGATTCTAGATACTATACCTTTCACACAAACCAATCAATATATACTTATTGGGATTTTTTTTTACCAAAGACATGTAGCAGAATACTGGCCTAAATTTATAAAGAAATTACATTTTTTTTGGATATGTTATATAACAGAAAGTAAACAATTTTTTTTTCAAAATTTTGGGTCTTTTTCCTTTATGTAATATATAAAAGAAAATAAAAAAAATCCAGTGATAATCAAATACATCCAAAAGAAAGCTCTATTTGTGTGAAAAACATTTATAAATGTAATTTGCATACAGCGTATTATGACCAAGCAATTACCAGTTAAAACAGCACAGTGCTAAATAGCACAAAATGGCCTTGTCACGAAGAGGGTAAAATCTTCAGGAGCGCAAGTGGTTTAAGTGGTTGTAACCCTAAAATAAAAAATAAAAAACATGCTCCTGTCCCTTTAAGGCCTGAGATATAGCATAGTGCTTTTGCCATGTCAATTGTCCCTCTCCAACTTGTACAATACCTGGTTGATCTTGCCTGTTCCTTGCCCTGTTTAAACTGACCACGTTTATCAGGGCTGCTTATCCCTGATACTGTAGTCAGTTTACAAGCCTCCATTATCCTGCTCTCTCCTCAGGGTCCCTACATCTCCCCCTCCCTCTCCCTCTCTCCCTGTCAGCTAGCCAGTGTGAGAACCCGATCTCCTGTCCGCCCCTCCCCACCCCTCTCCTCTTCTCTCCTTTCCTATTCTGCCTGTGTAATTCTATTGGCTGCAGCTGCTTCAGTGCTTGTAAAGTAAAGAAGCATGTATTATTTACTTTGATCCTCTCTGTTTTAGGTCCCTGTTCAATACAGTGTGTGTTTTCCTAAAATTATAATGCTAAATATCTTCTTCGCAGAGCCCTGCTGTGTGGGCACATGACCTCCCTCTGCTGGCTTGCATTCATCAGATGGGGAATCTCAGCCCCTCCCACTGTACTCACTTTTGTACTGAAAAGTGCTTAAAGGGGAAGTAATGTAGAGAAAAGGATCCACTTTGAGGCGTGGTTAGGTTGTGGTGTGATAGCAGACATTTTTGTGAACTCTCTGCAGGATGGATTTGTATACGTTGACCTCTTTGACACTTGGCTGACAAACATTGATTCCTCATGAAAGCGACAAGCTGCCTAATTCTTAACACCACACAAGGCTACCACTTCTGTGTGAACAGCACTGTGTGGTGCCCATTGTAACATTCATGGCAGACGTTCAAGTGTACTTATGAGGCTTTAAAAATGCTTAATAAATGTCACATAAACACAGGGTATTGACACTCATGTGAATGAACCCTAAGAGCTTATTTACAGGCGACGCTAAGAGGCTGAATTCAAGTCATATTTAGGGGTATTTATTGCATTTAAAATATATCTAGTGATTTTTAAATAAACACATAACTGCATGCCTGTTACCTACAGTATGTTATCACCAGAACCCTTTTCAAGGTGCTGGTGGAATCCTCTGCCACACTTTCACACAAATTCTATACTACCCATACCTCCCAACTGTCTCTTATTCCAAGGGACTGTCCCTGATTTGGAACAATGTCCCTCTGTCCCTCTTTCCTCCTTATTTGTCCCTCATTTTGGTCTGATCTATATAGTTGTATATAAAATGCAATTTATCTTTTAAAAAGTGTTTCACAGTACTAAACCTTTCATCCAATTTCTAAATTATAGTGGTAAAAAAAGCACTTGTGGGTTTAACTAATCTCTTTTTTTTGTATAATTCTCCTTTAAGGGGGCGTGACAGGGGGTGTGTCCTATGCCTACATATTTTTGCTAATAGGTGTCACTCCTTTCCATCTTATAAAGTTGGGAGGTATGTACTACCCATTTTTTAGGGGTAAGATGTACCTACCTACCAACCCAACTGTCCAGTAAGACAGCTTCAGCAGACAACAAAGACTTTATCATTGGATAGTGAGATGAAATTTATCTTCAAAGATGGGGATGTTAAGACTTTAGTCAGGGTTTTTTATCTGGTTCGCACAAAAGAGGGTGTTCAAGTTCACAAAGGTAATTAAAAAAAAAAAGGTAACTCACAGATATGTTTACATCCATTTATATAACAAAAATCTTTAGTTTGCCTATGTATTTCACCAGGAATAATGACATCATTTTTAAAGCAATTGTATTACATAAAATGAGTGTGATTCAGAAGCTGAGGTTAATTATTATTCATGCTCTATAGTACACCAAGCAGAAAGAATGAGGTACAACACTTTACTGTCAGCTGCTTCATTATGTATCTGTAGGTACACATACCTGTAGGCCATTTGCCCCCCACCTTAGCCTGTGTAAGGAATGTATCGAAATTTAGGGACAGCAGTGGTTGCACATACGAACAGTCATGGATCCAATAAAATTTTGCTTTTTGATAGAGGTATTGTAAATCTAGGTCATACAACGAGCGTATATTAAAAGCTAAAGTCCAGGCGGACATAAAAACATGGTAATTCAGACAGGTACTTATTATTAACTAAATAATGTATATTGTAAATGCAACTAATGTAAGCACCTGACTTTGAGTTAGAATGAGCCTTCATTAATTCTCAGTACTCAGGTCACAATGGTAGAACATGCCTGAGGTGGCACAATTAGTGATGCTTCAAGATAATATTCCAGTTCCACTAAATTGAGAATCGCCACTGCTTTGTTCATAGGAAATCATTGCGCTAAGAGGAAAATGGCACTCTGAAAGATAATACAATTTCACTTAAATGACGCGTTGCAAATTGACATACAATCCCTCTTTTTGCCACATATACACTATTGTGCAAAAGTTTTAGGGATGTGTTAAAAAATACTTTAAATTAAAGAGTATGTAAACCCAACCTTTAATATTTGTGATAGTGTATGTGTCTATATCCTGTTCTCTTTGTATTTCTTCCTTTTTGTGTGAAGTCCCTGGCATTCCTGTCAGTCTCTCTGCTTTCCTATTCAAAACTGACCGCACTAAACTGACCACACTGAGCCAGAGAACACACCATGGTCCGTTCTCTAGCTGTACTGGGAACTCAACCTGCTCTCCTCCAATGATAAGACTTGTTCTGACACGCCTCCCCTGTACAGCCATTCACTGGGAAGACCAGTGTGTGTGTGTTGAGAACACAGGGGATGTGATCACTTATTAAAAAAAAAAGGGGAAACAATGTTTACATTTTTTTTTTTTGCAAGGTGAGGGTTTACATATACTTTAACCACTGCACGCTGATATACGTCAGCACAATGGCAGCAGTGTGCAAATGGGTGTACCTGTACATCCCCTTGGTGGGGCTAGCTAGCGGGCGGGCACGGTCACACTGGGTACAGCGTGACCATGCCCGCGGGTCCCGCGGACTCGATGTGTCACGGAGCCGCAGAACGGGGAGATGCCTATGTAAACAAGGCATTTCCCCGTTCTGCCTAGTGACATGACAGGGAGCTAATGCTCCCTGTCATCGGGAGCAGTGATCACTGTCATGTCAGTGGTAGCCCACCCCCCCCACAGTTAGAATCACTCCCTAGGACACACTTAACCCCTTGATCGCCCCCTAGTGTTTAACCCCTTCCCTGCCAGTGTCATTTACACAGTAAAAAACAACAGGAGGGTAAAAGAACTGAAGGCTCTGCTTAAATAATGTGGTAACCACAGGCCAAGGTACAGTAATGTCTATGCCTGTATTGAATGCAAACAATTGCTCACACCGGTGGCATAGAGGCCATGGTTTAGGTGCGTTCCTCTGAATTAATTACGCATGTTACAAATAGAGGGGAGAGGAAAAAAAGTAATTCATCAAGGAGGAACAGGCAATTGTTACAAATATATAAATGCTATTTATTGAAATTCACTTTAACACCAATCAAAAAGAGTAAATCCGGGTGACGGGTGTACTGCGTCAGCATGACGCCATCACGCTCCGCATTACTCACTGTACTTCTCTGGTACCTTCTACCTGAATCGGTGTTGCATCACAGTGCCGACATTGGGTGAGATCTTACCTTTCTATATCCCCAGCATGGGACTACCATTTTATCTGCAAGTTGTATTCCACCCCTGAGCACCATTGATGTGCCGATCTAGCTACACTGCTCAACCCGATCAAACCCGCCACGGTTGATTGCTCTTCATACACAGGAATTCTCATTCCCTGCTGTTTGTGTCCCACGGTATTGAATGTTCATGGTTTACACATAGGATGTGATTCCCAGGGTGGTTGCACTGCCATCCACCTTCTTCCCATCCACTATTAGCTGTCACTCTGCAGTCTGTCAGGACTATCATATTCATTATAGATGTATTACATCAGATATCATTCTATATTCATGTAATAGGAGGTGTGTATGGTTTATGGTTGTGGTGGCCATCTGTGTTTGTCCATGACAACGTTGTCAATTTTAGAATCGGTGGTAGTACCTGTTTTTAAACAGTATACTCTTTTTGATTGGTGTTAAAGTGAATTTCAATAAATAGCATTTATATATTTGTAACAATTGCCTGTTCCTCCTTGATGAATTACTTTTTTCCTCTCCCCTCTTTTTGTCATTTACACAGTAATCAGTGCATTTTTATAGCATTGATCGCTGCATAAATGACAATGATCCCAAAGTAGTGTCAAAAGTGTCCGATGTGTCTGCTATAATGTTGCAGTCACGATAAAAATCGCAGATCGCCGCCATTACTAATAAAAAATAATTAATAATAAAAATGCCATAAAACTATCCCCTATTTTGTAGACGCTAAACTAATCAATATATGCTTATTGCAAATTTTTTTTACCAAAAATATGTAGAAGAATACATATCGTCCTAAACTTTTTTATATATTTTTGGGAGCTATTTATTATAGCAAAAAGTTAAAAATATTGCTTTTTTTCTCAAAATTGTCGCTCTTTTTTTGTTTATAGCTCAAAAAATAAAACCCGCAGAGGTGATCAAATACCACCAAAAGAAAGCTCTATTTGTGGGAAAAAAGGATGTCAATTTTGTTTTGGTGTAACATCGCACAGCCGCGCAATTGCCAGTTAAAGCAACACAGTGCCGAATTGCAAAAAGTGCTCTGGTCAGGAAGGGGGTAAAATCTTCCGGGGCTGAGGCGGTTAAGAATGTTTTCAGAAATAGAAGTTTTAATGGTTTATTTTTAATATTTAACAAAAAAGAAAGTAAATGAACAGAAGAGAAATCCAAATTAAATCAATATTTGGTGTGACCACCCTTTGCCTCAGTATCATTTCTAATACATACACTTGTACATAGGTTTTTGAAGAAACTTGGCCGCTAGGTTGTTTCAAACATTTTGGAAAACTAGCCACAGATCTTCTGTGGATTTAGGCCACCTCAAATCCTTCTGTCTCTTCATGTAACCCCCAGACAGACTCAATGATGTTGAAATCAGGTTTCCGTGGGGGCCAAACCATCACTTCCAGGACTCCTTGTTCTTCTTTACACATCTTTGGGGTTGTTGTCCTGCTGCAGAATAAATTTGGGGCCAGTCACACACCTCCCTGATGGTATGGCATGATGGTTAAGTATCTGCCTGTATTTCTCAGCAATGAGGACACCATTCTGACCAAATCTCCAATTGCATTTTCAGAAAAGCAGCCCCAAACTTTCAAGGAACCCCCACTATGCTTCATTGTTGCCTGCCGACACTCATTATTGTTCCACTGCCCAGCCCTTTGGCAAACAAACTGCCTCCTGCTACAGCCAAATATTGCAAATTTTAACTCATCAGTCTTGTTTCCACATCAGAGATATGGCTTTTTGGCCACAATTCTACCATGAAGTCCACTTCTGGCCAGAATTTATTGGACAGTAGACGGGTGTACCTGGGTCCCACTGGTTTTCCACCAATTTTGTACTGATGGCACAGCTGGACATCTTCAGGTGTCAAAGGGAAGTCAGCATAATGTGTTTTTCATCTGCTGCATTAGGTTTTCCTTAGCCAACCACTGCATCTATGGTTCTCAGCATTTCTTGTGTTTCTTCAAAAGAGTTGAATATCACATCTTGAAACCGTAGTCTGCTTTGAAATTTTTGCTTGTGAGATAATGCAAAAAATGTACCTTGTGTCTTTTGCTGTTCTCAGTCTTGTCATGACCTGTGACATGAAAATCTCTTCCACAACCTCACCTTAGTAGCAGAGTTTGGCTGTTCCTTACCCAGTTTTAAGCTTCATACACAGCTGTTTCTGTTTCTGTTTTAGTTAATGACTGTGTTTCAACCTACATATGAAATTGATTATCATTAACACTTGCTTGGTATAATTAGTTAATCATAAACCTGGCTATACTCCTACAAAATCCCTGGCTGTGTAAGCTCACATGCTTGCTTGAGTTGCAGGTTCTGTACTGACTACATAGCTTATTGTCATAACTGTGGAGCAAAGAAAATTGTATTTTTATAAATACTGGACTGCAGAGTTACCTGTCATTTGATATTCCATGATATCAACTTTCGTTGAGTTTTTTTTTTCCAAATATTTTTTATTGAAAAATAGTCGATATACAGAGAATAGAACTATGAATTAACACTTGACTGTAAAGTAAGGCACTTACAGAATGTAGTCATAATGCACAATATCTTCAGTAGACTCTCTAATGCCCCGTACACGCGGTCGGACTTTGTTCGGACATTCCGACAACAAAATCCTAGGATTTTTTCCGACGGATGTTGGCTCAAACTTGTTTTGCGTACACACGGTCGCACAAAGTTGTCGGAATTTCCGATCGCCCAGAACGCGGTGACGTCAAGCACGTACGACGAGACTAGAAAAGGCCAGTTCAGAACCAAGCGCGGCACCCTTTGGGCTCCTTTTGCTAATCTTGTGTTAGTAAAAGTTTGGTGAGAGACGATTCACGCTTTTTCAAACTCGTGGCTTTCAGATCGTTTTCTGCCATTCCGTTTGTGCTTGTGGGTTTGTATCTGCTCTTCAGTGCGTGCAAGCAAGTTCCGCGTGACTTTAATTAGTCATTGTATTCTTGTTCGTTCATTACTGTTTTTCAGGTCGCTCTTCACAGGCCTTGCTGTTCTTCAGTGCGTTCTGTTACTTTGTTCTGAGCAGCCGACCGTTTTCTAGCCATGTTGCGTATGCGTACTCCTCGTAGAGTTCGTGCTGTGCGGGGGCATGGTGTTGGGGTCCTGACCTTGACACAAGTCCAGTCCATGAACAGGGTGGGGAGGAGTTCATGGACCAAGAATTGGTTGCTTCAGCATTACCAGTTCTCTCATATGCCTTTGCTCCGTGAGATCCGTGAGAATAATCCTGATGATTTAAGGAACTTTCTCAGGGTGACGGACCCCGTGTTTCACTATCTGTTGGCTTCACTGACCCCCTATATCAGCAGGCAGGATACCTGCATGAGGCAAGCCATCACTCTGGAGCAGAGGCTGGTCGCTACCCTGCGGTACTTGGCGACAGGGAGAAGCCTGCAGGACTTGAAGTTCTCGACAGGCATCTCCCCCCAGGCTCTGGGGATCATTATCCCAGAGACCTGTTCTGACATTATACAGGTCCTGCAGAAGGAGTATATGAAGGTAAGATTTTTATCATTTAATATCACATTTTATTGTATTTAATGTTTGCTAATATATTGTATTTCTTTCCTCATTCCCTAATTACCATGATTGTAATATGCTGTGAATGTCCCCTTTGTCCTCATGCATGCAGGATTTTTATGTAATTATTTTTTTAGATCCTTCATACAGATTGGCCTTCAATAACCTCCCCAGCATGTTCTCTCCTGGCCCTATATTCACCTCATGTAGTCACTTAACAATGTATTTTATCAGCTCCATAGTAGTGCTTTACCCCAAACACCCCCTAAAATGTTTAGAAATGTGATTTTACCTTTAAATTCAGGCAGAGTGGCAGAGGCTTTTTTTTTGTGGTGTCCCCAAATCATTTTTAGTAACCCTCCCTCCCCCCAACTGGTAAGTCAGCTGATACCAATTCTCTATCTATCCTCAATCATCTATCTGCTGACTTTGCCAAACCCATACACACTATACCCATCTGTTTTTTGCTCTGATTTATGGATGAATTACCCAAAGCATGTAGTGCAAGGGCCTACCTGTATACTTTCAAATGGTACTGTTTAAAGTTTTTGTATCCTATTATTATCTTGACAGGTAATAGCAGAATGTCCAAATGTCCTCAAATGTGTACAGTGTGTATTTATATCTTTGTATTATGACACTTCTTACCTGTCCAGTGGGCTGCCAATAGTGTAACTAAGGAGGGGCTGTTCCAAGTAATACCCTGTATTTAGGCATTCATCTCTCAATCAAGTGAAGAGGGTTACCTGTCCAAGATTTCCACACACCCCATAATGTTAGAAATGGCCCATGAGAGGGGGGGGGATATAATAGGTGTACCTTATACTTTGGCGTTGTGAAATTCCCCTTAATAAATGCTATCTGGAGGTTGCTCCATAATGTTTGTGCCTAATCTGCTTGCCATGTTTCTGAGCAAAAATAGTAATTATTTTTTTTTTTCCCTCAACAGTTTCCTTCCACGCCACAGGAATGGCAGACTGTGGCCTCCCACTTTGCCCAGCGGTGGGACTTTCCTAACTGCGGAGGGGCAATTGATGGGAAACACGTCCACATCGTCCCACCACCCAACTCGGGGTCGTACTATTTCAACTATAAGGGGTTCAATAGTATTGTGATGTTGGCGGTGGTGTCGGCTAATTACGACTTCTTGTATGTGGACGTGGGGAAGAATGGCTGGATGTCCGATGGTGGAGTCATCGCCCAGACGGAGTTCTACAGGCATCTCCAGAATGGCAGCTTGGACTTGCCAGCTCCAGAGGACAATGTGGAAGGACTCCCATTCATGTTCGTGGCTGATGTAGCGTTTGTGCTGGGGGACCACCTGATGCGGCCATTCCCGATGAGGACACTCACCCCGGAACAGAGGGTTTTTAATTACCGGCTGGCCAGAGCCCGAAGAGTGGTGGAGAACACATTTGGAATCCTGGCCAGCCGGTTCTGCCTATTTCTGACACCTATCCATATGGCGGAGTATAAACTGAACCATATTATACTGGCGTGCTGTATTCTCCATAACTTTTTAAGGAAACATTTGGCCAACTATGCTGGCTCAGTTGGAATGATACATGAAACCACACTGACGGCGCTTGAAAGTGGCCGTCCTGGCTTGCCCTCCCTGAGTGCCCGTGATGTCCGGTTACGATACCTGGAGTTCTTTTTGGGTAGGGGGGCCATCAATATGCCAGCAAATATGTGAAGCCTTTTTATAATAAAAAAACAAAAAAAAGACATTCTTTGTGGACATTTACTGCTTTTGTTTGTTTTAGCTGACCCTGACAGAAATGTGTTGAGTCAAGAAAATGGCGTGATTGTGTAACCTTATACAAAGCACTGTTGGCTGTTATTTACTAAATGCAAAGACACATTTCACTACAAGTGCACTTGCAACTGCACTGAAACTGCACTTGTAGTGCCAAGAGGATTTGCCCTTAGTAAATAACCCCCATTTTCTATGAAAACAGCAATGACATCACCCCAAAAGTGTTGTAGCGATGAGACAATAATCCACACATTCTTGATTAACAAACTTTTTTATACCTGCACAATCACATGTGCATTTACCAAAGGTTTTTCAAAAAACCAACATGTTTGTTGTATAACAATTTTTGGGGTAGCATTATCAAAAATAGAAATGTCCATTTACGATAAAACAGGCCTGTGTAAAACCAACAAGAAAGACACAAATCTTGAACTTACAAACTGTAGAACTTGAAGGCAATATCAGACATGAGTATTTAGGAACTGTGTTTGATATTGCGTTCAGATGGTGTGAAGTCACCCCAGGAAAAGCCAAATTTGGAAGATGCACACCAATTTACGAATTTCAACATGTGCTAGCTGCCATCACGGGGGATCAAGGGACGTGTTTTGGGGGAGAAACCCCTTCCTCACAGCTACTTTATTATTGAGGAAGGGTTTGCACACCCAAAACGCGTCCATTGATCTCCCGTGATGGCAGATAGCACATGTTGACACACTGTGTGCATCCTCCAAATTTGTCTTTTGGAAAAATCACAAAAACATTTTGCACATTGTAGCACACCAAAAAACAAAGGGATTTGGAGGGCCTTTAAACTCGCTCCAAAACATCAATGATGTTTTTATTTTTTGGAATAACATCATTGATGTTTTTCTTGATGTTTTCCAATTGTAAATTACACCCCATGATCTCCCCGATCAGGATCTGGGCACTTTCGGATGTGAAAGGATCTGGATCCACAACATCACGATCACCTAAAAAGAGAGGAACAGCCCAAAAAAATTAGGTCTCAAAAATCTGCCCGCATACATCTCTTACCTGAGCCTGTGGTCGCAGACACTCACCTGTTGTGGTGACTAGTTCCACCACGTCTTCCTCCTCCTGCTCAGCTTGTGTTGGGGGGATTTCCCCTTCTTCCAGAGGGGGGTGGGCTCTGGTCTCCTCGGATGAGGGGTGTCCTCCGAGTCTTTTCTCCCCTATGTAAAACAAAAAGGTATAATTAGCACACAGATATTTGATGGCAGAACTATAAATAGGAAACATTGCTTGGAAGTGGGGTACAATTGGAAAGTTTAGCAGAGTTCCAAAATGTAGCATTTTCAGTGTCCTTTGTCAAGCTGCAATACTGTACCTGTTTGGTACAAGCTTCACAGATGTAGCCCCCCCCCCTATAGTATACACTGGAGTACCTGTGTGGCCCCCTAATAAAAATGGTGTTCTTGTGTCCCACACTAGTGCTCCAGCGTCCAGATGTGTAAACTGCTGCTGAGTGTCCTCTCCTTACACAGAATCTAGTTTGCATTTCATTCTAGTAACAAAGCCATCTACACAACCAAATTCTTTTAAGACAAGTATGGTGGCCAAATGCATATGGCCTAAACAATGGTATTTTATAGTCCGACAGAAAAATGTTTGATATGAACGAATAATGTGCCCATGAACATGAAAGTTGCCATTTTAAACTGTACAACAGTTCCTAAAAGCATATGGAGCAGCACGAACGTACTAAACATCAAAAGAATAGGAACACAGCACAACTACTTACTTTTTTGCAGCACTCTCCGGATCTTTCTGTACTGCTCATGTTCTCTTAATTTGAGGTCCAACCACCGCTTCCTGAGCTGATCTTTCGATCGTCGTACCCCGAATTTCCGGTGCAGACTCCTGACCACTTTCGCCATGATCTTGGCCTTTCTGATATTGGGGTTGGGGTAAGGTCCATACTTTCCATCATATTCAGCCTTCTTCAGGATGTCCACCATCTCCAACATCTCCCCAAAGGACATATTTGTTGCCTTAAATCGTCTCCTTCTGGATCGGGACGTTTCCGGCTCCGTGCTTTCCTCCTCCTCGTTGCTCCAATTATCATGATCATGCTGTGTATCCGCCATGTGCTCTTCCCCCACTGCGCCGAATGAAAAGGGGCAGGGAATAGACTAGAAAGAACGTCAGGGGCGGGCGGAGTTACACGCATGCGCAGTGTGTATAAAGCGTAACACGCGTGTGTTTTACGTACGATCTGTGAGCGGAGGCAGGAGCATCGGAGGCGCAGATCGTGATAACGAAGGTAGGATCTAAACTTGGGTCTATACTGCTTCGAAATAGAAGCCTATATTGTAACAAGATTTGGGGAGTTTGGCCTGACATTAGGGTTTGTCTTGTGTTGTGTCTTGCAGAGAAAATGGATGGGTTCAACGACCACAATTTCCTCCCCCTGTTCATAGACAAGTACAGGGAGCTGCCCTGTCTGTGGCAGGTGAGACATCCTCATTATAATAATAAACAAAAGAGGCAGGCAGCGCTGGAGAAACTGCTGGAGTTGGTGAAGCCTGTGGTCCCCACAGCAACCATCCCTTATTTAAAAACCAAAATTGGTGGCCTGAGGAGCACTTATCTTAGGGAGCGCAAGAAGGTCACGGATTCCCAGAGGTCCGGAGCTGCAGCAGATGACGTTTATGTCCCCAGGCTGTGGTACTATGAGAGACTGCGATTTCTGTCAGACCACACTGAAGTCAGGGAATCCCTCTCCACTCTTCCTTCCACTCCAGCTGAGGCTTCCGATGTCCAACCTGGGCCTTCCAGCCAGGAAGAAATGGAGGAGCCCAGCTGGAGCCAGGTATAGCATTGTTCTACAGATTTCTGGTCAATAAATAAATTATGTTTATTAGATGTTATTATTGATCACTAATTGCTGATTGCAAAAAGTGTTTTACATATCAATAGACAGTAGTGGGCACCCAAAATTGGGACAAGAATGAAAAATGCTGGGCTCAGAAGGATAGTCTGTTATATTTGGTAACAGTCAATTTGCAACAGTCAGGAGGTGACAAATGTGTGTGATTGATGAATAAGAAACTAAAACTATGTCCCTTTTTCATACACAGGAAGACCTCAGCCAGGAGGAGGTTGTGGAATGTGGCAGTCAGGAGGAGGCGGGGATTAGTGGCAGCCAGGAGGAGGCGGGGCTAAGTTTCAGCCAAGAGAAGCCTGGGACCAGTCGCAGCCTGACTGAATCGCAGGTTCCTCCCCTCCGCCTTCCATATAAAAGAGCCAGGAAGACGACTCCCGTGCATGATTCTGCACTCAGGCTGATTCAGGAGGCTTCTGCGTCCCTCCGAGCCTTACCCACTCCTGAAGAGGCCTTTGCCTGCATGGCTGCCACAAAACTGCAGGGCATGCAGGAGGGTCAACGCAAGCTCTGTGAGGACCTTCTGTATAAAGTCCTACGTAAGGGGGTGAGTGGGGAACTAACACCCAAGACCGACGTGATTGAGTTGGACCATCCTCCTCCTCCTCCTCCTCCTGCTGCCACAACTCCACCACCAGAGCCACCGCGTGGAAGGAAGCGTGGAAGGAAGACAAGAGAGTGATGGCCCTGGGTTCAGTCTGGTCTGACAAAAGCTGCAGTCTCTTGTATGACCACAGCCTGGGGACACAGATGTCATCTGCTGCTTTCCGGATCTCTGGGACTTCTGGACCAGACTGCCCTCCCTTAGATAAGGACTCCTCAGGCCACCAATTTTGCTTGAAAATAGTTGATGTGTGCCCTGGGGGTCCAAGGCTTCACCCATTTCAGCTGTTTCTACAGCGTTGCCTCCCTCTTTGTTTAGTTGTGACCCCTTAATAAAAATTTTTTAGGGAAATTCTACTCTCCTGTGTGTGTTTTAATCCAAAAAGGACAGTTTGTTGGTGACGATTCAGGTACATTTCTAACATAAAATGTGAAATTAACAAGGGACACCAACACCAAACAATCTCCGACAGATTAAATAGAACAACATATCAATGGTGTTGTGGTAACTTGACACAAAAAACACACACAAACATTTTCGGGAGTACTAATAAAAATCCAAAAAAAAAAAAACACCCTTCAAAAAAATACAAACACAAAAAAAGAATCTACATTAAAGCCAAACAAAAAAAAAAAAAATACAACAAAATTATGTTGTCAGATGTGAGAAATCAAAATATATTGAGGGAGTCCCGATAAATAGTAATGAAATAAGTTTGTGAGAAGTCTGTGTGAATATGAGCAGCAAAACTACTATATTCTTGTCACATTATAAAGAAGAAGAGAGTGCGCTGTATTAAACCATTTTTAACATTGCAGCGTGACGAAAGTGCTGTATCCATTGCGAACGCTAAGTTTACCAGAACGAGCTGTTCCGTGTCGGAACAGCTCGTTCTGGCACTTTGTGCGTCGGAACAGGCCACACACGGTCGGAATTGAAGCGATCGGATTTTGTTGTCGGAAAGTTTTATCTCCTGCTCTTCAACTTTGTGTGTCGGAAAATCCGATGGAAAATGTCCGATGGAGCCCACACACGGTCGGAATTTCCGGCAACACGCTCCGATCGGATATTTTCCATCGGAAAATCCGACCGTGTGTACGGGGCATAAGAGTCACTCTATTCTCAATTAACCAATAGTAAATTAACATCTACAAATAGAATTACACATGCAGAAAAGGTAACCTGTTGAACTGAACATTAATAGGACATACATTTATGTAATTACGGTATATTACAACGTTATAACTGTAAGAACTTTTCACCATTAACAAGAGTAAGGGAAAGGAAAGGAAGGATAGAGTGAGGGAAGTAAAGTAATTTAGATAGTGTTACAGAGATCAGGACTATACCCTGGAATGATTTAGGGAGTTCCAAATGGACCAGTTAGAGATATATCTGCATTTGATCCATTTTTGTAGGCCAGTCTTTTTTCGTATTCTGCCACAATATTAATTTTGGTAATTAGCTCTCTCACACTTGGGATTTCATTAGTTTTCCATTTGCTCATCATCAGAGATCTGGCAGCAAATATAATGTGCATTGCTATTGATCTCACTGAGATTGGATATTCTGACATGTTGATGCTCAGAATTGCTTTCTCAATAGAAGGTTGAGTGAAGACCCCGGAGACCTTCGCAATCAATTTGAATACTTCTAGCCAGAAGCCATGGAGGTGAGGACACGCCCCCACACCATATGGGCCAGTGTCCCCACCTGTCCGCATCCTCTCCAACACAGATTTGAATTACTATCTGAGAATTTGGCTATGATGTATGGGGTAAAGTGCCATCTTGCTAGAAATTTTACTGCCAGTTCCACATAGTTCGAGCACCTTGAAAACTGATGATTACATTGAATCACTGAGAACCATTGTTTATCTGTAAAACTCTTGCCTAGATATTTTTCCCATTTAATTAGAGGGTTAAGTTTGAGAAAGGCTGACTTGGCATTGAGTAGTTCGTATATCAGGGATATACCTTTCGCTTTGGGATTAGAGGAGTTTAGATGTTTCCATAATTGAGTGGGGATTGGAGTGTGTATTGTATTTAGTTGTTGAAGCAGTGAGGTTATCTGTAGATGAGTTAGGAACTCTGAGGAGGGTATGTTAAATTTAGTTTAGTTAGAGCTGATCTAGTATTGCCGCTATGTAATAATCTTTCAAAATTGGAATGCTCAGTCCACCCGCCGCTTTATGTTTCCCTCGCATTTGAGAGGGGAATCTAGCTATTTTGCCTGCCCACACGAAATAGGCCAATTGCTTTTGCACGGAGGTAAAAAAAGATGATGGAAGGGGAATCGGAAGGGCCCTAAAGAGGT
Organism: Aquarana catesbeiana; assembly: GCF_042186555.1. Lineage (NCBI taxonomy): Eukaryota > Metazoa > Chordata > Amphibia > Anura > Ranidae > Aquarana > Aquarana catesbeiana. The sequence goes on along the minus strand of NC_133327.1, from coordinate 167,731,505 downwards.
ATGTTAGTTTTGGAAGTAATAGCATCTTTTACGCTGCTAGGCGGCCATTCCATGAGATATAATGTTTCTGGAATCTGGAAATTTCCTTTTGGAATTTATTTAACAGACGGTAATAGTTGATTTGGAACAGATTGGAAATAGGGGAAGTTAACTGGATTCCTAAGTAAGATATCGATTTTGGAGACCAAGGGTAAGGAATGGCCTTTTGGAGGGAGAATCTAGTGGAGTTATCAATTGCTATTCCTAGAATGCTGGATTTGGATGCGTTGACCTTATAGTAGGCTACCTTGCTAAATAGTAAAAGGGTCTCATGAGCTGCTGTGAGAGAGTCATAGGGGTCAGACAGGATCATCATTACATCATCTGCAAAACGTGAGATTTTGTGTTGTTTGTCCTGAGATGGAATGCCCTGAATAAAGGGATGTGTTCTGATCTTTTCTGCTAGGGGCTCCATAACCATGGCAAAAACTAGTGGGAATAATGGGCATCCCTGTCTCGTCCCATTGGTTATATGGAAATTTTTGGAAAACATGCCCTCTGTGTACACATAGGCAGATGGAGAAGAATACAATGCTAGTATAGCCTTTTGGATCGGACCAGTCAGGCCAAATTTCTCCAGAACTTTGGATAGATATCCCCAATGCACTCTATCAAAGGCCTTCTCTGTGTCCAGGGTGAGAAGCAGAGAAGGCCTTTCAGATTTTTCAGCTAGATGAAGAATATTTATCATTCTTCTAGTTGCATCATTTGTTTGGCGGCCTGTCACAGAACCCACCTGATCATGGTTGATAAGTTTCGGTAGCAAGGAGGACAATCTATTGGCAATTAGTTTGGCATATAATTTAACGTCAACATTCAATAAGGATATGGGTCTGAAATTTTGTGGAGCTGATGGTTCTTTACCTGGTTGTGGCAGAGTTATAATAGTAGCTGTCAGCATTTCTGTTGGAAAGGAGGCTTTAGACATTGTGGCATCAAGGATCTGTTTTAGATACGGGGATAATTCATTTTGGAACAACTGATAATATTCGGAGGAATATCCATCAGGTCCAGGTGATTTGTTGTGAGGCATGTTTCTGATTATTTTCCCAATTTCAGGAACTGTAAATGGCATATTAAGTGCAGATAGCTCTTTTTGGGATATTTTAGGTAGGTGTATTGATGCTAGAAGATTGGATATCGTATTATCAGAAAGGAGTCTGGGTCATCTTTAAGGTTGTATAGGGCATCATAAAAGTCGCTAAAAGCGTCTGCTATTTCTTTGGGATTTGTCACTACTTTTCCTGATTTAGGGTTTGTCATATTGTTGCTGCAGCGGTAGTTACTTGCTTTCAATTTGCGGAAGCAATTCTCCTGCTGGGAAATCAGATGTGTTTGTAATTCTTGCCTAGCGTAAAACAATAAGTCTCTAGTTTTTTGTGTGGTATTTTGTTTGTTGGTGGATTCCAGGTTTTGTATTTTAGTTAACAGATCTTTGAGCCACTTTGTCCGCTGCCTTCTGAGCCTAGTACTCAGTTGTATGAGCAAACCTCTTATATATACTTTGTGTGTGTTCCAGAGTGTGAAGGGATCGTCCATCAAAGGAGCATTTAGTTCAAAGAACTCTCTCAGAGCGGTTCTGATTGAGTTTAAATTTTCAGGTTGTGAGATGGTGAGAAGATCATTCCTCCATCTATTTGCTCTCATTTTGGCACTCCGATCCCCCCCACTAATGGAATTGGGAGTCTGGTCAGACCAAGGTATGGCATGTATATCGTATCTATCTATGTAACAATCTTTTGCAACATGAATTTCTCTACTAAAAACAGATCTATATGTGAGTACGTGTGATGCACGTTAGAAAAAAAGGTAAAATCCTTTTCGGAGGAGTGCTGGAACCTCCACACGTCAAAAAGACCAGAAGATGTGATAAAGTTGGCCAGAGTTGTCCTTCGTAATTGGTGGCGCATGGGGTTTAAAAGATCCAAGTCTTTGTCTGGGATTGCATTGAAGTCTCCACACAGGATTACATGACCCTGTTTCATGGACTCTACTTTTTTCCTAATCTTCTTTAACCACTTGCCGCCTACCGGCTGTCATATGACGGCCAGGCAGCGCGGCTCTCGTTCTGGGAGGGCGTCATATGACGCCCTCGCCTTCCCGGCCCACCAGAAAGCGTGAACGCCCGCCGTCTCATTAGGGACCCGATGCGCATGCCTGGCGGCCGCTATGTCCGCCGGGCACCTGCGGTTGCCCAGTAACACAGCAGGACCGTGGATCTGTGTGTGTAAACACACAGATCCACGTCCTGTCAGAGGAGAGGAGACCGATGGTTTGTTCCCAGTACAGAGGAACACCGATCAGTCTCCTCCCCTTGTGAGTCCCCTCCCCCTACAGTTAGCAACACTCCCTAGGAAACATAATTAACCCCTCAATCACCCCCTAATGTTAACCTCTTCCTGCCAGTCACATTTATACAGCAATCAGTGCATTTTTATAGAACGGATCGCTGTATAAATGTGAATGGTCCCAAAAATGTGTCAAAAGTGTCCGATATGTCTGCCGCAATATCGCAGTCATGATAAAAATCGCAGATCGACGCCATAAATCTATCCCTATTTTGTAGATGCTATAACTTTTGCGCAAACCAATCAATATGCGCTTATTGCAATTTTTTTACCAAAAATATGTAGAAGAATACATATCGGCCTAAACTGAGGAAAAAATTGGTTTTAAAAAAAAAAACTGGATGTTTATTATAGCAAAAAGTAAAAAATAATGCTTTTTTTCAAACTTGTCACTCTTCTTTTGTTTATAGCGCAAAAAATAAACACTGCAGAGGTGATCAAATACCACCAAAAAGAAAGCTCTATTTGTGGGAAAAAAATGATAACAATTTCATTTGGGTACAGTGTTGCATGACCGCGCAATTGTCATTCAAAATGTGACAGCGCTGACAGCTGAAAAATGGCTTGGGCAGGAAGGGGATGAAAGTGCACTGTATTGAGGTGGTTAGGAAGCGAATTTGATTTGTGTTTGTTAGGTATACATTTACCAATGTATATTTAATTTTGAAAATCTCACACACAAGAATGATAAATCTTCCTGATATATCTAAATGGGTCTTAAGATGTGTGAAAGGAATGGAATCTTTTATTGCTATTGCAACTCCACCCTTCTTTTTGGGGCCATTTGCCATGAATAGTTGAGGAAATTTGCGGTGGCAGAAGGATGGAGGGTTACCTGACATAAAGTGAGTCTCTTGAAAGCAAATGATGTCACTTTTGAGCCTGGATGCTTCCCTCCAGGCCATTTGACGTTTATGAGGGTTATTTAAGCCTTTCACATTTAGTGAGGAAATGTTTAATGCCATTATGAGAGTGTACAAGGTACGTATCGGTGTTGCTGTATGTTTTGGGTTAATGGAATTCTGATGTCACCCTGCGTTGGTTCTGTAGTCTTTGATACGAAGGTAGGATAAGACAAGGAGCTAGAGATGGAGTGTTCGGATGGTGTACTGACCGTATGGAAGTCCCGAGATAGTAGTCCTGTAGGGATGAACAAGGGGAGGAAAGCAAAGGGGAGGAATACTCGAAGTTATAAAAATGAACGATTCTGTGGGGAATCTGTGCGGATAAACAACTGCTATAACTTGGGGGGAAAATGAAAAAGAACTTTGTGGCATTCTCCTGGGCCATCAGGGGATTTAGAGATGGAGTAAAAGAACAATAAGCTTTCAGCCTGTTTCAGTATCAGAGCTAGCTCGAGTGGATGGAGGTGAGTGCAGGCGTCTTCCTCGTTGTTGTGTGGATCTAATATTTGCCAGTCTCTCATGAGTCAGAGGCCTTCCTTGATGCTTGCTATCACATGTGATTTGCCATCTTTGGTGATCAACAGCTTGGCCGGGTATAGCCATATGTACAGTATGTGATGATTATTCAGTGGTTTGGTTATGGTGGCCAGCTCCCTGCGTTGTTGCATAGTAAATGCAGAGAGATCTGCAAAGAAAGATAATTCCTGCAGCTCTGGAGGCAGATTTTCACAGCGTCTTGCTGCCATCATGAATTGCTCTTTAATGTAATTGAAATGGACCCGAACTATAGTGTCCCTGGGAAGGTGAGACGGGATGTTTCTGGGCATTGGTAGTCAGTGTATGCGATCAATAACAGGGTTCTCTAACGGCGCTTCTGGAAGCGTGGCCTTCATGAGATTAATAAAATAGTCTTTCAGATCTGGGGGTTTGACCGATTCTGGGATCCCACGTATTTTGACATTGTTACGTCTTGATCTGTCTTCCAAATTGGCCAATTTTGTTTTAATACTCATAATCTCATCATCCCTATCATTGTGGGCATCGACCATATCATTAAATGTGGTTGCAAATTCACCCATTTTAGTTTCAATGTGGGAAACTCTGTTAGAGACTGCTGAACCCCCCGACTTGAATTGCTGGGTGATGGCCAGTATGTCAGCATGCAGAGTGGAGCGAAGTGACACCAGCATATCTTTAAGAGTAGTGTCCATGACTGGCTGGTTTAGTGTGAGGAAGTCAGTGATGGAGTATTTTAACTCCCTGGTGTCATCTAGAGATGAATAGAAACCGCTTACCTCCACGTTGTCTGCCAGCGCTGAGGACATCTTTTGTTTGCTCTTTGCTGGGCTGGAGGAAGAAAAAGGAGGTGGTGGATAGTGATCATGCCCCTGCTGTAGATTGTTATTTCTGCGGCTTCTGTTCTGTTTCATGGCTGTTCCATGCTGTTTGTATGTGCGGCGCGTGTCTCAACTATGTCCGCCGGCACCATCTTGGACATGAAGACAGCGTGGCTGTATAAGGAAGTCTGTCATCTTCCCAGGTTTAGTGAACTCTTTCCTCTTGCGGGATGGCATCTGGGAGTGAGCCCGCTTTAGGTGTGATATTTGTGGGCTTGGAACGAGGCTTGTAGTCGCTGTATATCCCCTTTTCTGCACAGGTTTAGACGGAGCTGTTTCAATGTGCTGCCATCCGCACCGCTGGCTAGCCATGCCCCCCCCAACTTTCCGTTGAGTTTTAAAGGGCCAGATGTTCATTTAGTTTTGGTGTACACACTACTGGAAAGAAAACATCTGTTACTATACGATAATTGAACCCAACTGGCATTTTTAGGAAAGCTTTGATACTAAGGCTCTTGACATATTGTGAGCAGAGACTTCAATCAGCATATTTCCAACAAACATCTTAGGCCATGATTCTGTTTTACAATTATATTGGATTAATAGTTATCAGATCAATTGCAAACACCATATGCAAATACTGTATGTGATCCATTATTAAATAAAAAATTATCACTATTACTGATATTCCCAGGTAGTTATCTTAATTTTAGTCTGCAATAAGTAATTTAAATAATGAAATATTGGACAGTTTATCGTCAACCAATACATTGTATGCTTCTTATCCATGTGTGTATAATCAGCTGTAGCTCTGAATATGATGACAGATGGGCAGTGGAAGAAAGCTAGATTACGCTCAAGATCAGTATAAAGTATGCTCACACACAGAACAGCCAGAATGACCAATGTAGTCATATCATGGTGTGAAGTAATTGATTTTATTGTCCTACAGTCAGGAAGTTTGGTTTTGCACCATCCAAGTCAGATTGATCTGTACATGTATGGGCACACCAAGTCTGAAAGTAGGATACATGGAAAATTTTGAATCCTGAAGAAGTATGCTACAATATGTATTGCATAGGAAATACTCAACATCTACTGCTATTATATATTTTATATTAATACATTTTTATTCAAAGTTTTAAAATACCATGTGAGCAAAACATGCATATGCAGATGCCAAATGCTCATAAAGTAGACTTGAGTATCTTGCACTGAAGATAACACAATACGAAACTGAGATCAATAATAATAATTAACAAAATGACATGAAACAGGCTGGTCATAAGTCATTAGCTTGTAAAAAAAGGTAGTGCAGTATTGCAGTTTCATAAGTACTTAAGGTTAAATACTGCACAAACAAATAGGGCATATAGTTGTCTTTATACTAGTAAAGTATGTTACCGATTATACCATACTGCTATAATATTTGAAAAAGTAAAAGATAAAACAAATGTTGCAGCCAAGATGAAGCTCCATAAGCTGACCAGGCTAATGTAAAATGTAAAACTCTTTAAGATTACGCTGCCTGAATTTCTATCGCAAGGTGTGGAAAATGAATTAAAAGCCAAGAAATAAACAGACAAGTACAAAAGAAACATTGTCTGACCTTATTTACACATTGTCTTCTTAGAAATACAATTTGCAAACTGCTTTAGCCTTTGTTGTGTTAGCTGCTTTTCCCATTCTGAAAAAGGAGACACATAGAAAACTTGTGTTCTTTGTCTATGTATAAAGGAGTGAAGAAATAGTTTAAAGAGAATAAGACTGATAATAGGCTAATTTAAAAAAAAAAAAAAAAAACTCAGGAAAGCAACAAGCAATCATACATCTAATAAAGTAGATCTAAGTTCAATCACTAAAATTGCATGTAATTTTTACCATGGTAATGTAATTTCAAAACCTGTTTTCAATCTTTTACATTCTGCAGCTTTCATTAAAGCAGAGGTCCACCGAAAAAAAAATATTAAAAGCCAGCAGCTACAAATACTGCAGCTGCTGACTTTTAATATATGGACACTTACCTGTCCAGGGAGCCCGCGATGTCGGCAGCCGAAGCTGATCCGTCCTTCGGCTCTCGGCTGCTGCCGCCGCCATCCTCGGTAAGGGAATAAGGAAGTGAAGCCATGCGGTTTCACTTCCTGGTTCCCCACTGCGCATGCGCGAGACGCGCTGCGCATCTTCTCTGGTCCCTGCTGTGTTCTGTGTCTCACAGAATACAGCGGTGGAGGAGAGTGTAGGCGCCGCAAGTGGCGTAGATCACCGCAAGCGCCGCGGTGATCTATGCCAGGAAGTGGGAGCAAATACCTGTATTAGACAAGTATCTGCTCCCTCCTCCCCCTGAAATGTGCCAAATGTAGGTGTGTTCAGTGAATTCCTATGATGTGTCATCTGCCAGATACCAGAAACATTAGTCCACATGCACACTGGGCATTTAGTCCCAGTGCATGGGGCTCTGGCATTTAGCTGTGGGCAGAGAGCACTAGTCCAGCAACTGTGGGAGTCTGAAAGCTGCTGCAGCTGGTTTATTCTTGAGCTGCAGCTGGTCTTATTCTTGACCTTGATAGCTGTTGATTAACCAACTATTGATGAGTTTGTTGATGGAGGGTTTGGCCTAGGTTTACTAAACCCCCTGGGTATTCTTCTGAAAGGATCTTTGACTGTAGGTTTTTACCTGAGTTTGAGGTGATGGGCTCCTGCCCAGGCCTGACTGTCATAGCCCTCTGGGCCACTATGTGCATCTGGTCTATTTAAAAATGGAACTCACCCATGCTGATCTGGCTACTACAAGGCATTCACAGGGGACCCTGGAGCATTACGTAACCCCTTATCTGGCCTACTGCTTTACAAAAACTGATCTGGTAGTTTAAGGAAATATAGCTGGGGACAATGGCGTAACACATGGTCTAGAGTCAGAATCATATTTGGCAGTTGCGGCTGGTGCTCAAAATTTTTTGGGGGGGCGCAAACAAACTGAAAAAATTCAGAAAAAAAAAACATCAGTTGTAGCCACTGTGCCATCAAACGCAGCCACTGTGCACAACGCTGCCACTGTGCCCATCAAACGCTGCCACTGTGCCATCAAATGCAGCCACTGTGCCATCAAATGCTGCCACTGTGCCATCAAACGCAGCCACTGTGCCAAACGCTGCCACTTTGCCCATCAAACACTGACACTTTGCCATCAAATGCAGCCACTGTGCCATCAAATGCAGCTACTGTGCCAAACACTCCCACTGTACCCATCAAATGCTGCCAGTGTGCCCATCAAATGCTGCCAGTGTGCCCATCATATGCTGCCCGTGTGCCCATTAAATGCTGCCAGTGTGCCCATTAAATGCTGCCAGTGTGCCCATCAAATGCTGCCAGTGTTCCCAACTGCCCATCATATGCTGCCAGTGTGCCCATCAAATGCTGCCAGTGTGCCTATTAAATTCTGCCAGTCTGCCCCCCGCCCACTCGCCATCTGCCTGGCACTTACCCTGTGTCTGTAGGGCAGCAGGTGACGGCGACGAGCGGAGTCCTTCATGTGTCTCCTGCCTCATCTCCCATCCTCTCCTACCTGATAGGCGTCCAATTGCGACTCCTGTCGTTTCAGCCAATCAGGTGACAGGTAACAGACCCGAGCACCTGATTGGTGGACAGGTGGTTCACTGTTAGGAAAGCGAATAGTAATTTGCTTTCCTAACACAGCTGAGTGGACTGCGAGCGCCAACCATGGCGCTCGCAGTTCACCTATTTTGCAGCTTACCAGCTCCGCTCAGGCTGTGCATTCCAAGGAGCTTCTGACGTCACTTCCGGTTTACCACTGGCACAGGGAAACCGGAAGTGATGTCTTAACTCGGGGGTGCTTTGTTCTCCAAGTTATGTGGTACTACGGGTGCGCCGAACTTGTCCGGCATGATGGATTGCGCCACAAGCCAACTCTACAGCCTGAAAATGAAGCACCTTGTGCATTGACGTGGCACTTCCCATAGTGCACTTAAAGGACTTTTTTTCTATTTCTTTTTAAGGGCCTTTTTAAAAAAAATTTTTCTTCATTTTTTTTGTGACTGCTGGGGGGGTGGGGGGGGCAATGCCCGTGTGCCCCCTATTAACTATTGATACCTGGTATGGAGAAAACACATGTACCTCTGTTGTGGTGGATGTTATTTCTGTCTGTTGTATACAGGTGAAGTCTGGGCTTTATGCAGGAGCTGCTAGCTGTAAGAAGATTTTTGCTGTTGTAGTGCATTAAAGCCATCCCTATACCCTTTGTGTTTGAAATAAACACATTCAAGAACTTCGGACCACCAGTATTGCAAGAAGTGTCCTAAAATCCCATCTTGCAAAGGCTCAGCTTTCAGTTAACACCCAGCTGCATGTCATTTTAGTAAACTGATTAGAGAAACATGCAAAAGTGTATATTAAATGCTCTACTCATGCACACTTGCCTGAGACAACAAGCGAACATACAGTACCATCGCATGGCACAGTTACTATGTCAGTATTATATCACTATTAGTAAACTAAGCCTGGACAAAGGTGTTCAGCTGCTGCTAGAGCAAATGAATGTAGGCAAAAAGAGGCTTTAAAAAGCTGGTGGACATCAGTAGTGCTAAATTGCAAGAAGAAAAACAAAAAAACTCTAATTTAGTAAAAAAAACAAAAAAAAAAACATGGGAATTGTTTACAGTGCAACCTTAGAAAACAAAATGTCATCCAGTTAGTGCTTGGCACTACTATGAATTAATAAACTACCAGTGATTCCAACAAGGAATCTAGCTGAGCTGTGTAATGTTTTATAGCCAGTTTCCACAGGTGGAATTAAAGGGCAAAGATCCAAGGGTTCTGTCTGCTGCCATGTTACTCACATTTCCAAAACTGCATTGCTTGTCATTTTAAAATTTCGACAGTCTGCTTTTTTTTCTAGCTTTGTAGTAATGTGAAACGTGTCTTTTATATATCAGCCACTTTTCATTGTGTTTTATATTTTGTGATAATTTACTTAGTAATAATGCTGTATTTAATTTTACATTACAAAGTGTACAAAAAATATAGATTGCTGCAGACAGACCTTTTGGTAAAATCTGAAGATCTATCTCTCTCTTGGCATACTAGAATAAGTCATATAGTCAATACTGTTTACAAAGTCTTAGCCCACCTTACAATATCAAATTTGTCATGAAGATGGAGTGACATTTTAAGTAAAAGCAATTGTAATTACACCAAGTAATACAAATTCTGTAAAAAATATGATTAGAATAGATGGATAAGAATATATAAATAATGAGAAAAGGCTGGATGTTGGTAGCATGTCCAAACTGGAAATCTAGCATGTATGACATTTACCAGAGGGTTTTATGTGCAAGGTAATATTTGTATATTGGTTTCCGGTTGTAATACAATTAAAGCCAAACTCCAGGCAAACAACTAGATACACATATGAAACACATATAGGGCTGCTGTTAGAAACCACGGGGCCACATATGGGCACCCCCTTGCAAATAAGCAAAGTTTATTATTCTTCAGTTATGAATGAACATAGTGAGTGATCGGTACGGATCGCTTACAGTGTTCATTCAGCAAAGGAAGGGGCAAGCCAGCAACACTGTGTGGTTGGGGGGCACAAAAGTGGGGTTGGGCAGCAGGGGGAAATCTATGTTACACAGGGAGGGTGGTCGGTGCAGTGGGGAGGGCAACTGCTGGAGCCGATCTCCTATATGGCTCTGTCTGCAGCAGCTGAAAGCCAGCAGGGGGAGAGGAGAAGAAGCCAGCTTTCAGCTGCTGTAGAAAGAGTCATACAGGGGATTGGCTCCAGTAATTGCCCCTCCGCTGTGCCATGTAACCTCCCTGCCCACATCTGATTCACCCAGCTGCCTAGGCCCTCCTGCTGGCCTAGGCTCCGTACAGGATAACCGGTGGTATCCACGGTCTTGAACACATACATGACAGTTAGACAAAAAGGTGGACAGAGAATTGGGAATTTAGATGATGGTAATCATGAGTAGGGATGAGCCGAACACCCCCTCGGTTCGCACCAGAACCTGCGAACGGACCGAAAATTCGCACGAACGTTAGAACCCCATTGACGTCTATGGGACTCGAACGTTCGAAATCAAAAGTGATCATTTTAAAGGCTAATTTGCATGGTATTGTCCTCAAAAGGGTTTGGGGACCCGGGTCCTACCCCAGGGGACATTTAAAAAAAACTTTTAAAAACAGCCGTTTTTTCGGGAGCAGTGATTTTAATGATGCTTAAAGTAAAAAAAAAAAAAGTGAAATATTCCTTTAAATATTGTACCTGGGATGTGTCTATAGTATGCCTGTAAAGTGGCGCGTGTTTCCCGTGTTTAGAACAGTCCCTGCACAAAATGTCATTTTTAAAGGAAAAAATCTCATTTAAAACTGCTTGCGGGTTTAATGTAATGTTGGGTCCTGGCAATATGGATGAAAATCAGTGAGAAAAACGGCATGGGTACACCCTAGACCATTACCAGGCCCTTTGGGTCTTGTATGGATATTAAGGGGAACCCCGCACCCGAATTAAAATAAGGAAAGGTGTGGGGCCATCAGGCCCTATATACTCTGAACAGCAGTATACAGGCGGTGCAAACAAGACAGGGACTGTAGGTTTGTTGTTAAGTAGAATCTGTTTGTAATTTTTAACGGGTGCATTTTTAACGTGTTTAGCTCCAGACAAAAAAATCTTTTTTAAGCTTTTTGGAAAACATAGGGAAGGGTTATCACCCCTGTGACATTTGTTTTGCTTTCTTTCCTCCTCTTCAGAAGATTTCACCTCACTTTTTGTCCCAATGACAAATGTTTTTTGAAAATTTGGGGTTTTTCGTGGAACAAGGATTGGAAAGCATCAGTGGAAAGGAGAAATGTTTTTCCCATATTAACTCTTACAGGAGAGAATTTCCCTTCCTAGGGGTAGATTTCATCTCACTTCCTGTTGTCTCCTTCCGTTTGCAAGTAGGAGTTGTTTGTAAGTTAGATGTTTGAAAGTAGGGGCCTGCCCTATATACTCAACAGAAATTTGGGCCTTAGGTGTTGTTGTGGCCACAACACTGTAAGCCCTCACAGGGCCCTGCTGTGAAATATTGGATCAAGAATTGTAATTACATGCCCCTGTTGAACAAGGGCAGAAAAATTGGGCCTTTGGTGGTGGTGGTGCTGGTGCCACAACACTGTAAGTCCTCACTCACTCATGGTGGGTGCAGAAATGGGCCCTGCTGTGAAATATTAGATCAAGAATTGTAATTACATGCCCCTGTTGAACAAGGGCAGAAAAATTGGGCCTTTGGTGGTGGTGCTGGTGCCACAACACTGCAACCCCTCACAGATACTCTAGTTGGAACGCAGAAATGAGCCCTGCTGCAAAGTATTGCATTAATAACACGCCCCTGTTAAACTGGGGCTGAAAAATTGGGCCTTAGGCACTGGTGCTGGTGCCACAACACTGCAACCCCTCACAGATACTCTAGTTGGAATGCAGAAATGAGCCCTGCTGCAAAGTATTGCATCAAAAATTGTAATTACAGGCCCCTGTTAAACAGGGGCTGAAAAATTGGGCCTTAGGCACTGGTGGTGGTGCCACAACACTGCAACCTCTCACAGATACTCTAGTTGGAATGCAGAAATGAGCCCTGCTGCAAAGTATTGCATCAACAATTGTAATTACACGCCCCTGTTAAACAGGGGCTGAAAAATTGGGCGTTAGGCACTGGTGCTGGTGCCACAACACTGCAACCCCTCACAGATACTCTAGTTGTAACGCAGAAACGAGCCCTGCTGCAAAGTATTGCATCAAAAATTGTAATTACATGCCCCTGTTAAACAGGGGCTGAAAAATTGGGCCTTAGGCACTGGTGGTGGCGCCCAGAACCAAAAATGTTCTTACAAGCTATCAGCGTGATGATTGAGGAGGAAGAGGATAATTACTCAGGGATAGTCACTCAGCATCAGCATAGGCAGTCTTTGAAGGGATCTGAGATTTCAAAAAAAATTATTCGGTTACATCAGCATCAGGTGCTTGGTAGCTGGTGGTGATCCAAGACTGATTCATTTTTATGAAGGTCAGTCGATCGACCGAGTCGGTGGACAGACGCACCCTGTGATTGGTTACAAAGCCTCCAGCAGCACTGAATGTGCGTTCCGAAAGAACGCTGGATGCAGGAAAGGCCTCAATTGCATACTGTGCAAGCTCTGGCCAGTGATCCATCCTCAAGACCCAGTAACCCAGAGGATTTTCGGTGGGAAACGTGTCCAAGTCAGATCTTGCCCCTAGGTATTCCTGCACCATGTAAAACAGATGCTGGCGATGGTTGCTGGAACCGATCATACCTTGGGGCTGCGGACCAAAAAATTGTCTGAACGCATCGGTCAGACGGCCACCTTCTCCACCGTTCCTTCTTTGACTGACTGAAGCCTCAGCAACACGTTGTCCAGAAACAGAAGTTTGTAACCTCCCAGTCTCTGGGAACGCGTTGCACAGACCTTTCTGCAAGGCCTCCCGAAGATGTTTCATCCTCTGCTCCCCCTGCGATGGCAAGATAAGGTCCGCAACCTTACCCTTGTAACGTGGATCAAGGAGGGTTGCCAGCCAGTATTGGTCCTTCTCCTTGATACCACGAATACGAGGATCCTTACGCAGGCTTTGCAGGATCAGGGAGGCCATGCAGCGTAGGTTTGCTGAGGCATTCGGTCCGGAGTCCTCTGGGTCACTAAGGACGACATGGTCCGCAGCCACCTCCTCCCAGCCATGTACAAGTCCATGTGTTTCTTGGGACTGATCCCTTAAAGACTGCTGCTGATGCTAAGTGCCAGGCTCCACCTCCATACTGACACAATCTTCCTCCTCCTCCTCTTCCTGTGTGATCGGCAGGCACGCAGGAACACTGTCTGGATAAAGGGGGCCTTGAGAGGTAAGGAAGTCCTCCTCTTCCTGCCTCTGTTCTGCCTCAAGTGCCCTGTCCATTATTCCACACAGTGTGTGCTCCAACAGGTGGACAAGAGGGACAGTGTCACTGATGTATGCACTGTCACTGCTCACCATCCTCGTGGCCTCCTCAAATGGTGACAGGACAGTGCATGCATCCCTGATCATGGCCCACTGGCGTGGGGAAAAAAACCAAGCTCCCCTGACCCTGTCCTGGTGCCATAGTCGCACAGGTACTCATTGATGGCCCTCTGCTGCGTGTGCAGCCGCTGCAGTATGGCCAACGTTGAGTTCCACCTGGTGGGCATGTCACAGATTAGGCGGTTCTTGGGCAGGTTAAACTCCTTTTGGAGGTCCGTCAGCCAAGCACTGGCATTATATGACTGGCGGAAATGCACACAGACTTTCCTGGCCTGCCTCAGGACATCCTGTAAGCCCGGGTACCTGCCCAAGAACCGCTGCACCACCAAGTTAAGGACGTGAGCCAAACAGGGCACATGGGTCATTTGTCCCTGTCGGAGGGCAGAGAGGAGGTTGGTGCCATTGTCGCAAACCACCATTCCTGCCTTAAGTTGGCGTGGCGTCAACCACCTCTGAACCTGCCCCTGCAGAGCTGACAGAACCTCTGCCCCAGTGTGGCTCCTGTCCCCCAAGCACACCAGCTCAAGCACCGCATGGCATCTTTTGGCCTGCGTACTTGCGTAGCCCCTTGAACGGCCACGGAGCACCGCTGGTTCCGAGGACAAAGCACAGGAAGAGGATATGGAGGAAGAAGAAGAGGAGGGGGTGGAGGAGAGAGGTGTGTCACAATCATTAGCATTTTGGAGGCGTGGTGGCGGAACAACCTCCAACACTACTGCACCTTGTCCTGCATCCTTCCCAGCTGCCAGCAGAGTCACCCAATGCGCCGTGAAACTTAGGTAACGTCCCTGTCCATGCCTGCTGGACCATGAGTCAGCGGTAATATGCACCTTACCGCTGACCGCCCTGTCCAGCGAGGCATGGACATTGCCTTCCACATGCCGGTAGAGAGCCGGAATCGCCTTCCTTGAGAAAAAGTGGCGTTTGGGTACCTGCCACTGAGGAACCGCACATTCCACAAGCTCACGGAAGGGGGCAGAGCCTACCAACTGAAAAGGCAGCAGTTTAAGTGCTAGCAATTTTGCCAAGCTAGCATTCAACCGCTGGGCATGTGGATGGCTGGGAGCAAACTTCTTTCGGCGGTGCAGCAGCTGGGGCAGGGAAATTTGCCTGGTACAATCTGACGTTGGTGTACCAAAAGCAGATTGCCCACAAGTACTTGGCTGTGACACACCTAATTCTACACCTTCATTCCTCTCAGTGTAGGTCTCAGAGAGGACTGAAGGTATAGTGGGGTTGGAGATCTCAGCTGACGAGGAGCAAGGAGAGGTCCTCTTTGTTCTTTGGTGTGGGTCTTTTAGATACGCTTGCCAACGAACTGCATGGCAGGTCAACATATGTCTGGTCAAGCATGTGGTACCCAAGCGGGAGATGTTTTGGCCACGCGAGATACGCTTGAGATATATGTTGCAAATAGCAGCGGTGCGATCTGATGCACTCGTCTCAAAAAAGGCCCACACCAAAGAACTTTTTGAAAAACGCGCAGAGACTGCAGCGCCCTGCACATGTGGAGCTTTGGGGTGTGATACAGTCAAGGTGCTGCCCTTAGGCTGGCCCCTGGAGGGCATCCTGCCTCGTTGGTGATGTGCCGCCTCCTCCTCCTCCTCCTCTCTCCTATCAGGCACCCACGTTGAGTCAGTGACCTCATCATCCCCTCCCTCCTCATCACTGGAGCAAAGCTGGCAGTATGCTGCAGCAGGGGGAGCATGACTGCCAGATTGCTGTCCTTCTTGGGCACCCCCTCTGTCCGTGCTCACGTTACTGCCTTCATCAAGCTCAGTATCATCATCAGAGCCTTCCAAACGCTGGGCATCCTCCTGGAGCATGTACCCAACACTGTGGTCAAACAGTTTGAGGGACTCCTCAGGAGGACATGGTGGGGCTAGAGAAGGAGTCACTGATGACATTGAGCCAAGGAAAGAGGCCGCTGCTTTGCCAGACAAAGTACCCTGGGCATGGGTGAGAGAGAATGAGGAGGATGAGGATGGCTTGGTCATCCACTCAACCAAGTCTTCCGCATGTTGCGGCTCAACACGGCCAGCTGCCGAAAAAAAAGGCCAAGCGTGTCCCACGGCCACGTGCTGATGAGGATGCACCGCCTCCACGACCAGCACTAGACACAGAGCCTGCTTGCCCTCTCTTATTGGCTTGTGACTGTCTGCCTCTCCTTCTTGGCCTTCCAGACATACTAATGGCCTGTAGCTGCACTAAGCTGAGATATATATATATATGTACTGATACTGCAGCTAGCAAAATCAACTGCCTGCCTGTAGTATGAGAACACCACCAACCTTCTACAGGTAGCTTTAGCTGAACACTGTGCAGAGCTCGCAAAAAACTAACTTGTAGCTTTTTTAGCTGCCTGCGGTAGTGATAGGATCAGGAAAACACCACCAACCTTCTACAGGTAGCTTTAGCTGAACACTGTGCAGAGCTCGCAAAAAAATAACTTGTAGGTTTAGCTGGACACTGTGAGGAGGACGCACCACACTAACTTGTAGTTTTAGCTGAACACTGTGAGCAGGACGCACTACACTAACTTGTAGTTTTAGCTGAACACTGTGCAGAGGTCTCACTATACTAACTTGTAGTTTTAGCTGAACACTGTGAGCAGGACGCACTGCACTAACTTGTAGGTTTAGCTGAACACTGTGAGGTGGACGCACCCCACTAACTTGTAGGTTTACCTGAACACTGTGAGCAGGATGCACCCCACTAACTTGTAGTTTTAGCTGAACACTGTGAGCAGGACGCACTGCACTAACTGTAAATAGTCTAGCTGCCTGACTGTGGTACTAATAGGATCAAAAGTACACCAGCAATTTTCTTCAGGTAGCTGTAAATACTGTAACAAGACAAGCCTGCCTGTCAGTAAGAAGATAACAGGAACGGATCTAGCTGAACACTGTGAGCAGGACACACTGCACTAACTTGTAGCTTTAGATGAACACTGTGCAGAGATCTCACTACACTAACTTGTAGGTTTAGCTGAACACTGTGAGGTGGACGCACCCCACTAACTTGTAGGTTTACCTGAACACTGTGAGCAGGATGCACCCCACTAACTTGTAGTTTTAGCTGAACACTGTGAGCAGGACGCACTGCACTAACTGTAAATAGTCTAGCTGCCTGACTGTGGTACTAATAGGATCAAAAGTACACCAGCAATTTTCTTCAGGTAGCTGTAAATACTGTAACAAGACAAGCCTGCCTGTCAGTAAGAAGATAACAGGAACGGATCTAGCTGAACACTGTGAGCAGTACGCACTGCACTAACTTGTAGCTTTAGATGAACACTGTGCAGAGGTCTCACTACACTAACTTGTAGGTTTAGCTGAACACTGTGAGCAGGACGCACAGCACTAACTTGTAGTTTTAGCTGAACACTGTGAGCAGGACGCACCGCACTAACTTCTAGGTTTAGCTGAATACTGTGAGGTGCACTGCACTAACTAACTGCACTAACAGGAACGGATCTAGCTAAACTGAATACAGTGTATATATATATATATATATATATATGCAACACCTGGGATGCATATATATACACAATACACTGTAAGTGCAGCTAACTGACTGACTGTTCTGCCTAATCTATCTAACTCAAATCAAATGACACTGTCTGTCTCTCTCTCTCTCTATCTATGAACGCCGGAACACACACTACACAGGGCCACCGTGCAGGCGGCCTTATATAGTGTGGAGCGTGTGCTAAATCCCCTGAGCCATAATTGGCCAAAGCCTCCTTGGCTTTGGCCAATTACGGCTCTCTGTTCAGACGGCGCTGTGATTGGCCAAGCATGCGGGTCATAGTGCATGCTTGGCCAATCATCAGCCAGCAATGCACTGCGATGCCGCAGTGAATTATGGGCCGTGACGCGCCACACGAATTTGGCGCGAACGGCCCATATCGTTCTCAAGTCAGCGAACGGGCTAACAGACGATGTTCGAGTCGAACATGGGTTCGACTCGAACACGAAGCTCATCCCTAATCATGAGTAGACATAGATAGCCAATACAATTCATTTAATAGAAATATACACAGTAAAGGCAAACTGCCACATAATAATACATATCACATAATACATGTAATGATTTGGTCAGGTAAAACATATAATTTGGCATAAAAACACGGCATATAGTAGCTCTATGCATTTCTTGGATTCGTCCACTCTTCAGGAGCACGCACATGGATAAATGAGTACTGTAGTATGATAAAAAGAATATCTATATGGTCTGACCCTGTCAAGGAAGAGAAATTAAAATGGAATAAGTGGGAGTTGATTAGTAAGTTAGCGCTGCACTTTTTTTTTCTGGCGTGAGAACACATAACAGTGCTTAGCAGCAAGCCTTTTACTGACACTTTTTTATTTTACCTCCAGTATCACCTATTATTCTAAAGATCGGCAAGTGGCATTAATAAACATTAACGAATTTCAGTTGTGGCTGCCCCCCCCCCATGGATAATGTGCCTGGCTGCTGAGTTAATCTCCCCATCCCTGCACTCAGTGCATTGATGGGCACTGATTGGCACTCATAGGTGGCACTGAATGGCAGCAATGACGGGCACTGATTGGCAGCAATGATGGGCACTAATAGCTGCCCCTGATTGACACTGATAGGTGAGAGAGGGGTAGAGAAGGAAGCGCCACCTGAGTGTAGTATTAACAAATGATGTTTAATGACACCAGGTAAAAACACACTTACAGGATAAAAACATTTAAAAGGCTCATCTGTATAGGTATGTGGTCCTCGGTGTTCCCTCTGATCCTGTGGTGGTGACGCTGCAGGGATGCTGGGCTGCAGAAGGTGGATTACCAGCCGGGAGCTCCTTCTGTGGCCATCAGGAAGAGACTAGGGGCCGGCGTGGCGCGCACGTGGAGCGTGCATGACGTCACAGGTCGTCCGTCTGCTTCCGGGCTTGGTATCCAGGGGAGGGATTGTCCAGGGAGGAGGGCTAGCAGGGAGGTTGAGAGAAGGCTACGTGCTCTGAGCCACTGCTCCTTCAATAGGCTTATACAGATACAGATGAGATATACAGATGAGCCTTTTATATGTTTTTATCCTGTAAGTGTGTTTTTACCTGGTGTCATTAAACATCATTTTTTAATACTACACTCAGGTGGCTCTTCCTTCTCTACCCCTCTCTCATCCATCACAGAGCCAGCTCTCTGAGGACAGCAGCCGCCTAGGCTACCAGCCTACTTTAACCATTACATTACCGGTTACCAATTAACCCTTGAACTTCCAGCCTGTCCCCTATGGACTAAGTTGCCCAGCCCTTTATATCTCCTGTTATATATAGACTTGTGTGTTTGCGCTTACAGTTATCAATACTGATAGGTGGCAATGGTTGGCAGCACTGCTTGCCACTAATTGGCAGCACTGATTGGCAGCACTGATAGGCCGCATTGTTGGGCACTGATAGGTGGCACTGATTGGCAGCACTAATGGGCACTGATGGGCACTAATAGGCTGCACTGATTGGCAGCACTGATTGGCAGCATTAATGGGCACTAATTGGTAGCACTGATAGGTGACACTGATAGACAGCACTGATTGGCACTGATAAGCTGCACTGACTGGCACTGATAGGCGGCACTGATGGTCACTGATAGGCGGCACTGATAGGGAGCACTGATGGGCTCTGATTGGCAGCACTTATGGGCACGGATTGGCACTGATAGGCAGCACTGATGGGCTCTGGCAACATTTATGGGCACTGATTGGCAATGATAGGCAGAGCTGATAGGCACTGATTCGCAGCACTGATTCGCATTGATAGGCAGCACTGATAGGCAGCACTGATGGGCACTGATTGGCACTGATTGGCAGCATTGATTGGCACCTATAGGCATCATTAATTGGCACTAATAGGTAGCACTGATTGGCACTGATAGGTAGCATTGATTGGCACTGATAGGCAGCATTGGTTGGCACTGATTGGCAGCATTGAATGGCACTGATTGGCATGGCAACATTGATTGGCACTGATTGGCAGCATTGATTTGCACTGATAGGTTAGGCAGCATTGATTGGCACTGATAGGTTAGGCAGCATTGATTGGCACTGGTAGGGGAGAGGGGGAATTTCACACGCAGCAGACAGTGAGGCTTTCCAGAGCTGCTCGGTGTGTGTAACTGTGTGCAGCTAATAATGTAACTACTTGCAGGGAGAGAAACCACAACTCAGGCGTGATGCCGGGGATGGGCAAGACTAAGCAGCTATCAACACCAGCCAACGATTGTGCTGCTTAAGAAAGGGGGCAGAGCCACGTAAATGTAGCGTCCTGACCAGACTCCATCCCATTGGCTGGTGTTAGATAGCTGTTCAGTCCCACCCACCCCCAACATCAACACTCAATTTTGACAGCTGATCTTTCTGTCTGAAAGCAGTGACATTATCTGACAGATCACACACTCAGCGGCTCTGAAACTGTTTCACAGGCAGCGGGATACACAACATTTTGCAGGCAGATCTCGGGAGACAGCACGGGTAATTAGGGTGTGCCCAGGCACACCCATTACACCCCCTGCACACTCCTATGATCAGACCATATAGATATTCTTTTTATCATACTACAGTACTCATATATTCATGTGCATGCTCCTGCAGAGTGGACGAATTCACGAAATGCATAGAGCTACTATATGCCGTGTTTTTATGCCAAATTATATGTTTTACCTGACCAAATCATTACATTTATTATGTGGTATGTATTATTATGTGGCAATTTGCCATTACTGTATGTATATCTATTGGATTAATTGTGTTGGCTATCTATGTCTACTCATGATTACCATCATGTAACATATTATTGATTTCCAATAAATTCAAATTTTTACACCTGTGTGCTTCATCTAAAGTCCCAATCCTCTGTCCCCCTTTTTGTCTTATTTAGATAGGGATGGAGGTAAGTCCCCATGTTCTGTTTTTCTTCATATACATGACAGTTGTTTTACTAACCAAATTATTTTTATAGAGGAGAAGATCTGATTTCTCTCTGCTACAGTTTCACTTTCACTTACAAGTGAGGGTCAATCTTTTCAGTGGGGTCACTGAGATTTTAACTCTCACTTTTCAGATTCAGATCTAAACTTAAAAAAAAAAAACGACTATATAACATGAATATGTATATACTGTATGTATATGTGTACAGTATATGTATTACATAAAAAAAAAAAAGATGTCATCAGAAAATCACAGAGGCTGTCATTGCTGGCAATCTCTTGAGAATGCTAGTCCTCTAAATTATGATGCTCCTTTAGCTCCAGTGCTTTCTGAGCCACTGACCTGGCAAAGTATGTGAACCAGGGAAGTCCAAGAAAAGTCAAAAGTCCATATCTACATACTTGTTCCTGGTCACTAACCCAATGTTTTGAAGAGCATCAGCAAGCAAGCTGGGAAACTACCATTTTCAGAAGGAAGTCAGCGATGGCAACCTCTGTTTGTGTGTGACAGGTTTCCTTTAAGGCTTTGGTCAGTGTGAGAGATGGATTGTGTGGGAGTACTTTGTGAATCTGGTAGAGTAAATAGGTAGTGAAGCTTGACAAAGAGAAAATTGCAGTATTGTCAACATCTGTCACAGAGGTAGAAAACATCATCTAATATATACTGTGTACAATCAATCATGGTTGCTAGAATCAATGCGGATGGCAGGCATCATGTTGACTGGAAAATCGTTATACAAGTAGGGATTCCAAGGCTACTTTCCTGCAAGAAATCAAAAGTTGCACCAGCACTAAAAATAGTTAAACCAATGATATCTTCATATTGTGAGTCTTTGGGGAAGCCCATCACCTGCAAAATATTTGTGGGGCGTCAGTGTGAGGGCAATTCCTGGCTTATACAGTATGAATAAAATATTCTTCCCTATTCTAGTCTGCCCCATATTTACATAAATCTGGTAAACTTTTTGCTTTAGAGCCTCATGACTCTGCACCATTAATTTCAGTGAAGATATAAAGTCATGTATCTGATGGAAACAACTGCATGAATCTGGGACAAGCCCCACATGTGGAGTCACATTGAGGTCCATACAGACACTCCATCCTCAGTACAGCTGAGCTCCCTTCCAACTGCTGCAGCTATCACACAGACAGATGAGGAGTTTTGAAGGTGGCTATGTGGAGCCTAATGGGTATTCTGGGACATTAGTTCACCATCAGGTCAGACAGCCTTCTATTGGCTATAGAATCATCCCACCACCTGCTGTCAATCACAAGGAGAAAACAGATGTAATGGGGAACTACAGTAACCGACCACTTTATTAGGTACACCTGTTCAATTGCTTGGTAACACAAATTGCTAATCTGCCAATCACATGGCAGCATCTCAATGCATTTAGGCATCTAAATGTGGTGAAGACAACTTGCTGAAGTTCAAACAGAGCATCAGAATGGGGAGAAAAGGGAATTTGAGTGACTTTGAACGTGGCATGGTTGTTGATGGCAGGTGGGCTGGTCAGTTTTCAAAAACTGTTGATCTACTGGGATTTTTATGCACAACCATCTCTAGGGTTTACAGAGACTGGTCTGAAAAAGATAAAATATCCATTGAGCAGCAATTGTGTGGAAGAAAATACCTTGTTGATGTCAGAGGAGAATGGGCAGACTGGTTCGAGATGATAGAAAGGCAACAGTAACTCAAATAACCACTCATTACAAACAAGGTATGCTGAATACCATCTCTGAATGCACAACACATCGAATCTTGAAGCAGATGGGCTACAGCATCAGAAGACCACACCGGGTGCCACTCCTGTCAGCCAAGAACAGGAAACTGAGGCTACAATTCGCACAGGCTCACCAAAATTGGTCAATAGAATATTGGAAAAATGTTGCCTGGTCTGATGAGTCTCGATTTCAGCTGTGACATTCAGATGGTAGGGTCAGAATTTGGCGTAAACATGAAAGCATGGATCCATCCTGCCTTGTATCAATGGTTCAGCTGGTGGTGGTATATTGGTGTGTTTCTTGGCACACTTTCGGCCCCTTAGTACCAACTGAGCATCATTAAACCTACCTGAGTATTGTTGCTGACCATGTCCATCCCTTTATGGACATAAAAGAGAGAGAACATCCAACCATGCCACTTGAAATTGCCAACATCCCTTGTATAGTCAGTGTAGAAAAAGACGTACCCCCCAAAAAGAGATGGGACTTTAACGGCAATAAATATACAAAAATACAAAAATATACATTTTTTAAAATAATTATACATATATACAAAAAATCAAACCACTAAAAAGTAGATGACAAAATTTGATGAATTCCCATGGACTCCAGACAGCCTAATGTGTTTCAGGACACAAATGTCCCTTCATCAGGGAAAAAAAGTCAGGAAGGAATTACACCTGAATGGTCATCATATGGTTACACTGCTGGATCGAGGGGCAGAAAGGGCATCGCATACCTACACCGCACTGTCACAGAGACTCAGATGTAATAAGTGGGCCAACAATTATCCACACAAATCCCACAATAGAGCAGCAAGAAGACTTTTGACCCTGATGAAGGGACATTTGTGTCCTGAAACGCGTTGGCCTGTCTGGACTCCATGGGAATTCATCAAATTTTGTCATTTACTTTTTAGTGGTTTGATTTTTTGTATATATGTATAATTATTTAATCAAATTTATATTTTTGTATATTTATTGCCGTTAAAGTCCCAGCTCTTTTTGGGGAGTATGTCCATCCCTTTATGACTACAGTGTACCCATCTTCTGATGGCCTCTTCCAGTAGGATAATGCACCATGTCACAAAGCTCAAATCATCTCAAACTGTTTTTTTGAACATGACAAAGAGTTCACCGTACTCCAATGGCCTCCATAGTCACCAGATCTCAATCCAATAGAGCACTTTTGGTATGTGGTGGAACGGGAGATGCGCATCATGGATGTGCAGCCGACAAATCTGCAGCAACTGCGTGATGCTATCATGTTATGGACCAAAATCTCTGAGGAATGTTTCCAACACCTTGTTGAATCTATTAAGAATTAAGGTGATTTCGGAAGGCAAAAGTGGGTCCCACTCATAACTAGTAAGGAGTACCTAATAAAGTGGCTGATGAGTGTAGTCCCCCAGCTTCCCCATCAGGTTCTGCCCACTGTCAGCATTAGGGGTTGCTAGGAGCCTTACAGCTGTGAAGCAGACTTAGTACAAGACAACCAGGGACAGTTGGGGGGGAGGTAGCGGCAGCAAACATGACGCCCTGCAACAGAGCATAAGAGACAGTCACTCTGTTGGTCTTAATTGCCTCCAGTTCCATTATCTACAAACTGGAGATAATTCAATTTGAATTTGGTGCAGCAATAGCACCAATGGCGCTATGAAAAACGACTTGAATCTTCTGCACGTGCTGGTAAAAACACCGAAACTGGCATCAGGGATTTTTTAATCTGGTGCTGGACTTTTCAAAGGGTCCATAGCAGCAAAGAAATGTCTATAGTCCTTTAATAAGTTCCCCCTAATGTGTCACCTACAGTAGTACACAATTCCCATTTCACTTCAATCAAAAGAACATGTCACTATTACCAAATCCCTTTATTATTTTGAATAGGAAGAAAAACACCACTCACTACACTCAGTATTTCGTATCGTGCACCATGTTACACTTACTACACCATGTGGTGCACCTCAGTAAAATCAGCGTATCTCATTATTTACTAAAGGTATACTTCATTACTACCTTTCAGTTTATCATACTGACAAAAATAAATGGATGTTAATAAAATGTGTGTGCATTGTGCGGCCATTTTTGCATTATGTAATACTCTTTCTTTCATTTCCCCCGTACAGTAAGTTAGTGACAGATGACTGGAGCACACAGATCACAGTGTGTTGCTCATTTTGGAGCTTGTACATTCTGAATGTACATGTCATGCATTTTTTTTTCAACGAATGCAAGGCATTCTATGATTGGAGGAGGTGCTGATGAACGACACAATCTCCCCTCCTCCAAACACAGAATGTCTAGTAAGTTTCAGCACTAGATGTTTGGTGCTGATTGTACTGTATGGAGAGAATAAAAGGAAGAGCACTACTTAACGCAGCAACAGTCACACATTGCACATGTTTCATTTGTGTTCACTTATTTTTACAGTTAAAATAGCCAAACATTGTTTTTGACTGGAGCTGAGCTTTAAATCACTGACTCAAAACAGTGAACTGTTTTTTACTGAAAGAAATGCTAATTATATATATATCTATAGATATATATCTATAGATATATATCTATATATCTATAGGTATGTATCTATATATATATATATATCTACAGATATATACAGATATATATCTATAGATATATATATTTTAAGAAATGTTTTATTCGGATTTACACAGTACATCATTGTTCATAAGAAATAGCATAACAGGCTAAGCTAATTATATTTAATCATCTTTAATACGTTTTTACCATTACTTAAAGGCTCAAACTATTTTTCTCGTTTATGAACCATTTATATGTCTGTTTAATATAATATAACAATAATCTCTCTCCAAGATCCATATAAATAAAGCTCAATTACCTATATCAGACAGAGATATGTCTTATGCAGATTATATTTGTTTAGAAAGAAAGAACACAATGCAGTGTTTTATGTTGTTACAGAACAGCAGGGATAATCCAGGCATATCATGAGCTGGCAGACTTCATTTTGTAAACTAATGGTTATAGCCTGTTTCCATCCAGATTTTGTGTATTTCAGCAGTAATGTTATTCATTTGGTGTTTAATTCAAGGAGTTGCCATATGTTGCTCCTTAAGTAGAGCACTGAGAAAAATGGCTGAAGCAGTGTCTTGTATGTGACATTTGTCTTATTAGCAACTACGCTCCGGCAACACCAGAAAATCCAAGGATGGCTGCATCCTCTGAAGCACAGCCAAAACCTTTTGCAAAAAGAGCTTAGATTTTCTCATATTTCTGCCTGCTAATTTATATTTTAATTATATAACACATTTGATGCTAACCATTTTACTTAAAAAACTCACTGAAGCGCCTGTCACTCTTTATGTATAACTGCCCTGTCCGCTCAGTTACCATTTAGCTAACAAGTGGGTCAATTAAAGAAGATGTAGTACAAAACAGGACCAGATTTTAATTATTTTCCAAAGCCATTTTTATAGGGTTGCCATCTTTGACATCAGATCTTTGTGACTGTACAATGTTTTCAATTCCTTAGAAATAAAAGTATTCTACAATGTTCGTTTCTGTGGTTTTATGTTTTTCATGTGCATTTGAATAAGAATAATTTAATGTTAATTTTGTTAAATTAAATGTTAATTTCATATTTCAAAGGACTCCCACAGCACTAAGGGTTAGCTAAGGAGACAAGACAACAAATGTAGCTCCCAAACTAGTAACTTCCATAAAATGTACAGTGGGAACCCCCTTACATTTTTCACTCTTTGTTATATTGCAGCCATTTGCTAAAATCATTTAAGTTCATTTTTTTTCCTCATTAATGTACACACTGCACCCCATATTGACAGAAAAAACACAGAATTGTTGATGTTTTTGCAGATTTATTAAAAAAGAAAAACTGAAATATCACATGGTCTTAAGTATTCAGACCCTTCGCTGTGACACTCATATATTTAAAGGGGTTGTAAAGGTTTTTTTTTTTAAAAAAAATAACAAACATGTTATACTTATCTCCACTGTGCAGCTCGTTTTGCACAGAGTGGCCCCGCACCTGGTCTTCTGGGGTCCCTCGGTGGCTGTCTCAGCTCCTCCCCGCAAGAAGTAAACACCTTCATGCGAGCTCTCTCGCATGATGTTTAGTTCTTGCGGGCGCGCTCCCGTTATACAGCTGGCGGCTACAGTCGCCGACTGTATCACTCGGCCCTGCCCCCGGCGCACCACATCATTGGAGGTGATTGACAGCAGCGCTAGCAAATGGCTGCACTGCTTTCAATCCATCCACTCTAGCCAATCAACGGCCAGGCTGAGCGGCAAAGAGGAAATTGGGGGCAAGCGCAGCAGGTGAACGGGCTCAGGTAAGTAAAATGGGGGGGCTGGTATTGTTGGGTGTTTTTTCACCTTAATGCATAGGATGCAATAAGGTGAAAAAACGTGAACCTTTACAACCCCTTTAACTCATGTGCTGTCCATTTCTTCTGATCATTCCTGAGATTGTTCTACACCTTCATTTGAGTCCAGCTGTGTTTGATTATACTGATTGGACTTGATTAGGAAAGCCACACACCTGTCTATACACCTAGACCTTACAGCTCACAGTGCATGTCAGAGCAAATGAGAATCATGAGGTCAAAGGAACTGCCTGAAGAGCTCAGAGACAGAATTGTGGCAAGGCACAGATCTGGTCAAGGTTACAAAAAGATTTCTGCTGCACTTAAGGTTCCTAAGAGCACATCCTCGATCATAGGCGCTGCAGGCTCCAGAAGGCGGGACCTGCTATGTCACTCGGCCGCGCTCAGAGTCAGATCGCTCCCCGCTCAGGCTCGGGGCTAATAATAGAGTTGTGAATGCCTGAGACCCGGGGCTTTTGGAGGCCCACTCAGGGCTCCAGCCCCCCCTCCCACCGCCATTAACTAACACAATTTGTGCCTACACTTGTGATTGCAATACTGTTTTTTATGTGTGCAAATTTAATAAATGTATTACTACATTATGTGGCTTTTCTGTGCCCTTTTCTGCCCTTCTCTGTTGCAGTATTCCACTGATATGAATATGTAAGGTGTTCCGCAGAAAGCAAACTGGCACCCAGCAATTGGGAAATGGCTATGAAATGTGAATCACAATCTCACCTGGAAACAAAATATATGCTGCCCCTTTTTTGGCACAGCTTCCAAAGTTTAGGTTGTTTTAAAGTGGATGTAAACCCCATTCATGAAATCTGACCCAGGCACGTATATCTGTAGTGTTTACTTATTTATCTCCAAAGCACTAAGTCCCGTGTCTTTCTGCTGCTCTGTTCCTCTTTTATCAGCGTGGTAACTTCTGACAAATTAACACAGGAGATAAAAGCAGCTGGAAATTTGTGCCGGGGAAGTAACCTAGAGATAGATAAGCAGCGAGCTTGTCTATTCCAAGCACAGCTCTGCAAGTTTCTTCATCCCTCTGCCTATGTGGAGAAGGGGGGGTGCCTTTCCTCCAATCAGCTGTCACACAGTGTATGCCCAGATTCCACACCCAGTGGTGGATCAGGAAAAAAAAATTCTAACAGGATGTTCACTTTCTAAAGAATGTAGAAAGCTGAAAACAGCAGATATACAAATAAAACTAATGTAGGGATATTTGTTATATCCTTGTGTATCATCTAAGGCTGCTCACTTCACTGGGTATATGTAAGAGTTTACATCCACTTTAAGTTTAGCTGCAATGAGGGTTGGCTTTTTTAACACCCACACGCTGCATATACTGTATGTGCCCATGGGTGGGCAAGGTTTCTGTGTTAAGAGTATGCTCATTTCACACTCTGATTGCAGTGACCGAGCTGTCATTGACAGCTCCCTGACCCTAGTAATATGCCTCTGTGACAGCCAATCACAGTGCTCACAAAATCACACAGTCCTTCCCCCAGGCATAAAGACTCTGTTAAAGTGACACTGGGGCTCGACGGGAAGAGTTTATTTTCTCGTTCAATATTTTTATTGAAAAGTTTCATCAGTATAGCAAAACATCGTGATAACAAATATCCCCATGCGGGAGCCAACATGGCCCTTTGGTAGGGTTTAACAAAAACAGAATTTAACAAGATAACAGTGTGTCAATGTAACAACGAATATATAACATACATCGATTATACCTGATCCCCTGAAGGCTTGTTATAAACCATTGAAACCATTGATGAGGGCAATTGAGCGACAATAAACTCTTTGCGTGCCATAGGTCTATGAGGTTGAGCAGGGGTCAGCAGAGTATCAATGTCTGATTTTGTTCCAGTCGGTTCAAGAGAGTACACGCCAGCCACCCCAACAGGGGTCTCGCTGTGGTCCATACATGCTCCCCCTGCTCCTCCCGAATATTTCAGTCCTGCCCTCCGCCTCCTCCCTACCCCTCCATTTCAATTTATTAAGTAAATGTATGGATTGCCTTGTGACATTGCTCCAAATGATGTAGTTAGTAATAGATAACTGATCATATGGCATGCAAGATAAGCTAACAAAAAACAAGGTGCAGGGGAAAGAAAACTGTAAGTGAATGTCACTTTTAATAACCACAGGCGTTCAGGGGATAGGTACGCTGAGCTCCACAGGGTAGGCCCTGAGGAGTCATCTTGTTGCCATAATAGGTAGTAAGGGAAGAGAGTAATAGAAAAGAAAGAGAAAGAGAAAGTGTATCTGTGGTGTGATTATCGAAGAGGAGCAGAGGAGGGAACCCAGTACCTGAATCAATCGTTGAGGGCAGTCAAGTGGCCCGGATATAGGGGAACCTTGATGTAGCGAGCCCAAGGCTCCCAAATCGCTTCAAACTTGGGCACCCTGTCTAATAATTTTGCAGTGATTTGTCCTTGGGTCATAATCCAAGAAATTTTCCGCTTAGCGGCTATCAAAGATACCTTATTTGTTTTCCATGCCCTTGCAACGGTAAGTTTTGCTCCTAGGAGCATAACGAAAATAAGATTATTGGTGTGTTTGGGAACACCTTCTATTCCATGATTCAGTATTCCAATAATGGGGGTTTGTGGAATTCCAATTCCTGTAACTTTCCGTACCAGGTGGAAGAATCTGTTCCAGAAGCCTCTGATACGTGGGCAAGTCCACCATATATGGTGCATAGTACACACCTGCTTACAATCCCGAAAGCAAAGGGGTGAGGCATCAGGAAAAATTTTAGCAAGTCTGGAGGGCACATAATACCAGCGCGTAAAAACTTTAACATTTGCCTCTATTAGGTTTGTGTTGAGAATACCCTTGTAAGATTTCTGGAAATTACCATGCCATTTATTCGGCTCCCATGACAGGCCCAAGTCCGCCTCCCATGCCTGAGCATATGGAGGCAAGCTGTGTTTACTTGCCAATAAGGTGTAAATCAGTAAAATACCACCCCTCTGATCCGTGAGGGCACCACACCACTGTTCGTAAGCTGGTTGGTTTTGGGGAATGGGTTTGTCTGTCCATAAAGTGTTTAGAAATGTCTTAATTTGGTTGAATCTAGATTTCTCGGTATTCAGCATTTCCAATTTGTTAACACAGTAAGTCAGTGTGAGAGGGCCTGATGCCGTTAAGAAGTGTCCTATTCTAAACATGCCCTTATTCAACCACCACCGGAAAGCTGTTGTGTTCAATCCTGGAATAAAGTCCTGATTATGAAAAATATGGGCCAATTGTCTCAGGGAAGAAACCAGCAAATTTTGTTTGTAGAGTGTGTCGCAAAGTACCATCGAGTGTGAAAGTGTCAGGGCCATTATTGGGGGTCTCTGTTTCCGCCATATCAAAAAATCAATTGTGTGGAGTGGGACCGCCTGACTCTCCATGGATATCCAGTCCGGTTTTGGCCCCTTAGAATATACTGAGGAAATTTGTGCCAATTGAGCCGCCTGGTAGTACCACCATAAATTTGGAAGACCTAAACCACCTTGCATTTTGGGGCGAAAAAGGACCTGATTGGTATACGGTGTCCCTTCTTTCCCCAGACAAAGTGGATAATGCGTGATTGGAATTTGTTCAGGAAATGTTTGGGTATAGGGATGGGTAGTGAATGGAAGAGGTATAAAATACGAGGCATCTGGGTCATCTTAACCGCATTGACCCTACCCAGCCAGGATAGACCACACTTAGACCATGCCCCGAGGTCCCCCTCCAGTTTTTTAAAAATTTGGGGGTAGTTTGCAGCAAAGAGTTTGTCCACCTTACTGGGGAGTGTGATTCCCAGGTAAGGTATAGAATCCGTGGCCCAATTAAAGGGAAAATGTTGTTTAAGTTGATCTAGCCGGTGTTCTGGGACTGAAATATTAAGAGCCATAGATTTAGATAGATTAACCTTGAGACCTGAGAGGGCACCAAAGTCCTTGAGCATTCTTAATAGATTGGGTGTGGATATTAAGGGGGGTGTAATGAAGAGGAGCATTTCATCCGCAAACAGTGTACACTTATGTTGCTGGGATCCGCATAGTACTCCTTTAATGTTTGGATTCGATCTAATTGCTATAGCCAGTGATTCAATATCAATCATGAATATGAGCGGAGACAGTGGGCAACCCTGTCTTGTACCACTATGTATATTCAACCCTTCAGAGTAGTGTTCCATGAGGTGTATTTGTGCGCTCGAGGAGAATTGTAGAGAGTGTATAATGCCCAAAAAGTTGGGGCCATCTACCTAAAACATCGAATAGATAAGGCCAGGATACTGTATCAAAAGCTTTCTGTAAGTCTATAGATGCCAGGAAGCCTTGTTGTGGGGTCCCTCCATCCCAATTGGAATACAGTAGTGAGATGACATTTATAGCCCTTCTGACCTGGTCCGGGCCCTGTCTCCCCGGTATAAAGCCTGCCTGATCCTTATGAATATATTTTGCTATAAATTCCGACATTCTATTTACCAGGACTTTGGTCATGATCTTGATATCATTATTGATGAGAGAGATGGGGCGGTAGTTGCCCACATCACTTCCATCTTTCCCTGGCTTAGGAATGACTGAGATGAAGGCTTTGTTCAAGTCTCCATCTATCGCGTTACCTCCCTTCAGAGAGTTAAAAAAGCGTGTGAGGTAGGGGGCCAATGTGGTCCCAAATTTTTTATAATAGCTGCTGGAGAAGCCATCTGGGCCTGGTGCTTCCAAGTCTCAAGGATTTTATTACCCCTAGAATGTCTTCCGTGGTGAACGGGCTGTCCATGATGTCCCTATGCTTATCCGATAATTTAGGGAGTGTTAGGTCGTGAAGAAAGGAGTTTTGTTCATTAACTGTTGGTGGTTTATGGTCCTAATATAGTTTGGAGTAGTATGCCTGGAAGGTATCCATGATACGGTTCAGGTTTTGCGTCAAGTCCCCGTGGCAGTCTTAATTTTAGGGAGAACCAGGGTTCAAGTCCTGGGGCTTAATTTTGCTGCTAGTTTGGAACCAATTTTATTGGATTGGTAATAAAATTTTGCCCCTTACCAGCAGAGAAATTTCTCAGCATCCGTGGTGAGGGTCAGATTAAGTTGAATTTTAACTGCCTCCAGGGCTTGTAGAGAGATAGGTGTGGGGTTGCATGTATGTGCTTTGTTCAACTCTTGAAGTTCCCTATTCAGTTGTACTATTTCTGCTTTGCGTTCTCTCTTTAATCAAGAGGACAATTGGATTAGTGTGCCTCTCAATACAGATTTGTGTGCTGTCCAGAGTGTGGATAGTGAAATATTGTCAGTGTCGTTGTCTAGAAAATAGTCAAGTAGCGATTTCTCGAGCATGGAGCAGTGAACGGGGTTATTTAGGATGGATTAGTTGTGATGCCAGTTAAAGGGTCTTTCGGGATCCCCTGAATATTGCATGGATAGAGACATCATGGAGTGGCCCGAAAGTGGGGTATCTTTGATCTTAGAGGAGATCGTTAAGGGGATGGAAGAGGCCCTTACAAAAATGTGGTCTATCATGGCATAGGTCTGATGTGGGACCGAAAAATGGGTAAAATCTTTTATATGTGGGTTCAGTTCCCTCCATATGTCAATCAGATGATGGTTGTTTAATAATTGAGCAACTTTCAAGCTCTGTTTTGGTGGGCATTTGGTAGAAGTTGAGCTCCCCCTGGATTTATCCATGGCTAGGTCAAAAGGCAAATTAGTGTCTCCCCCCATGATGACAGTCCCCTGTAAGTGTGGTTCAAGCTTAGATAGCATAATGTTGAAAAACATTCCCTGGCCTTTATTGAGTGTATAATATGTTATAAAAGTGTATGTCCTTCCGTTTATGGTCCCATCAAGTAGGAGAAATCTCCCCTCCGGGTCTCTAATTATCTTTGTCAGGATGAAGTTAAGGTTACACGAGAAGCAGATAGCTACCCCTTTTGTCTTATTCTCGGCATTAGCCAGGTAGAATTGTGGAAACCGGTGGTGTAGGATGGTGGGAGTGTATGACGCGGGAAAGTGTGTCTCCTGAAGGAGGATAATGTCTGCCCTCATGGAGTGGTACTCTTGAAATAACTTTCTCCATTTGACCGGGGAGTTCAACCCTTGGACATTATGAGAAATAATGGACAGGGTCGGGTTGTGTAGTGGTGGGTCAGCCACATACCAGAGGGGTGGAAAAGCGCTATGGTGGAAAATATCTTACCCCAGCCAGGAGGGCGTCCTGGCAATTTGGTAGATGGTAGTGGATCCCTGATGTTCGGGCCCTTGCCTTCATGATGGTCGGCTCCTCCGCCCGCTCGTGAAGGCCAGTAATCGGATGCTTAGAAAAGAGAGTAGAGGAAGAAGGAAAAGAAAAGGAAAACAACTTGAAGAAAATGGTCATTACATAACAGATAATAGTTGGTGAACCAAAGAGTTGAGTGGGGCCCAAGCCTGTCCCCACTCCCCTCATGTCCGGGAGAGTAAATATTTTACTCTTCCCGGATATAACCGGTAGTACCTGGAAGGAGAACCTCATCCTTGCAGTAACTATGGGAGGTGCATTGTGACCGTTCCGGCCAGTCAGCCGTAAGATGTATATTGAGTGTAGGGCAAAACAGAGCCCCATAGGGAAACTTTACATTCGAAAAAAAAAGGATGTAGCCTATGTCCCGGGAATCCATAGTTAAAATAGGGGTCCCTGAAATATAGAGGTTATTTCTTTGTGCTTGTGTTCCTTTTACATTCTTCGCTTTCATTCATCACTGCAAGCCAAATGGAGGTGAAAGCACAAGCACACTCATAGGCAGGGCTCTGGCTGCTTTGTAGTTTTTAAAAGCTTTTAGGAGCTTCCATGAAATATCCTTTTGGTATAGATACCACCTTCATATCACTGGAAACAACTGTGTTATGTTTAAACGGTGTCTCTTTCTCTTACCATGTGTTCCTGCTGCAGACCTGCATCCTTGGCACTTATCCCTGAATGTATTGGGCCATAAACACAAGTACCACTCAGTATACAATTCAGCTCTGTCCAGTCGCAGCTTTCCATAGACTGGGCTAAACACTGCTAAAATGCCAGGTGTGCTAAAATGCCAGGAGGGACACACAGCAGTTAGACAGTCCTGTGTGCAAGGGGCATAAACAAGTTAATGGCACATAACAGTGGAAACTATGCTGCTTCAATCTATCCACCAAGATCCACTTATTCTACATTGGGTGCCTCCAGCTTGCCGTTCACACAATATTGAGAAACTGAAGAAAGGCTAACAGTCACAGTCTATATATCAGAGACATCCCATCCATTCCAGACATGTGTCACTGCTGTCTTCAGCCAAGGGAGGGGACAGTAATGGAGATGAGGGTATAGCTGTTGGCTTTTGCAAAAGTAGAAATTTGCATGCCAGTAACAGCACTGCTTAATCCATAGACTGCATATTGAGAAGAAAGGAGTGCGTTTTAGGCTGCAAGCAAATATCTTCCTTTTTTGTACATGTGGTTCCACTAAATTCAATGTAAATGCATAAAGTTTACATTAACACACTGTTTAGTGCATTTTTTTACTTTCAGTGGAAAGTGTACGTGCTTTAAAATGTTGAGATGTGAACAGCTGGTGGGGCAGATGGTGAAGAGAGCACTACTTTACATGCTTGGGAATGGATTAGGTCTAATTTTAAAGGAGTTGTAAAGTCTCATGGTTTTTCACCTTAATGTATTCTATGCATTAAGGTGAAAAACCTTCTGTGCTGCAGCTGCCCCTAGAGCCCCCCTGAACCCCCCTTTCCCTTACCTGAACCCGATCGTTTCAGCGGCAAGAATGAGCCCAGCAGCTCCAGCCACTGTCTTGGGTCCTCTGTTGTCAATCAAATCCAGTGAAACGGGAGCTGGAGGGTGGGGCCGAGTCCTGCTGTCTGTGTCAATGGACGTAGCAGCAGGACATGGGCGAGCACCCACACGAGTGCCCTCATGGAAAGCGACTTTACGTGGAGGCACTCGCTGAAGAGGAGGAGCCAGGAGGAGGAGTCAGAAAAGGAGAATCGGGGTCACTCTGTTCAAAACCCTTGCACAGAGCAGGTAAGTATAACATTGTTTTGATAAAGCACTTCTATAGTGTGAAAAGCATCAACCTACCTGCATTTCCCCTGCCTGTACCCATCCAGTGCTTTTAATATTTATACTTCAATAAAGACTTTATACTTTACCTTCTGGGTGGGTGTGCTGCTGATCCGAAGATTCTCTGTTCCAGGTAAGTATAACATGCTTGTTATTTAAAAAAAAAAAAAACCCTTTACAATCACTTTAAGTGTATCTAAATCCCCCAAATAATTTTTAAAGGAGAAGTACAGCCAAAGCTTGTTTGGCTGTACTTCCCCTGTGGATCGCAGGAGTGCAGGTTGTTTTGCACTCCTGTGATCCGTTTTCAGCAGACAGCAGGCTGAAGCCATTGTCGGCTGACATCACAGAGCCAGGCCAGACTTGGGAAAGATCACAACCATATGACCCGGGATCCTCCCACATGCCTGGACCGGCACCCAGCTCAGCCTCTCAGCAAGTCGCTGAGAGCCTGAACTGGCCTCTCCCGCCCCCTCCACAGCCTAGCGCTTCATCGAGTGCTGGGGGGGAGAGTGGAGAGCTGCTGACTGACAGTCGCCAGCTCTCTGATCGGGGAGCCCTGAGAACAGAGCGATCAGCGGTGTTTGATCGCTCATTTCTCAGTGTTAGAGCCGATTGGGGACAGATGCAGCATCAGACTGATGCTGCATTTATTTAGGTAAGTATGATTCAGAAAAAACCCAAACCCCATACTTCACTTTTGGCTAGTGTAGAGAGGGGTTAGAATGTCTCTATATTTCTTAGTTATAATTACTAGGACTACATGTGGGGAAAAATCCAAAACCTTTAATTTTCACTAACAGGATAGAAGGGAAAAGTAATAGGCCACAACTGGCAAAAAAAAAACAAAAAAAAAAAACTGAGAAGGGTTTTTGAACCATTCCTTAAGCTTAAACGAGCTTTAGCCATATTTAAAGTTGTACAATGCTTTTTTTATGCACCTACTGTGGAAAAAAATATGATTTGGCTAATATATTTTTAGCCAAGGCTTTCGTTTGGGCATCATTTCAGGGCACCAACTGACAATACTGACCCTCAAGGACCGGCCTATATGTTTTTTACATTTACATTTATATTTTTATAAGAAATGTGTATATACAGCACTAATTACATAAAAAGTGTAGACATTCACATAACAGTGTGCCGTTTTTAGATCAAAGTGATCAGTGCTTCACATATAGTTAATTTTATCAGGTGCTCCACATATAATGTTATCAAAGTGTCCAGTGCTCCACAAATAATATGTTTAATTCAAGCTCTTCAAATAGTTAAGCTGTTCTGTGCTGAAATCCAGCAATAAAAGTGATCAGTGTTCAAGCTTCAATATACCACTGCACACAACTCCCCCGCCAATGTCAGTTTTGTACACTGTGGTCCTCTTCAATTGTGATAACCATAGCCCATATCCCTAAATACCCCTTCACACTTATGAGAACTGATTCTATTTTTTTGACCCTTTGTTTATGAAATTGGCTTTCTACTTTTTATTTAATTAGCGTTGTATATACACATTTTGTATGATGTTTTTGACACCATAGACACCATAGTGTGTCTGCTACAGCAGCTCTTATTTAGTTAGTTTGTACATGGTGCAGGTACATAATTATTGTATACATCATTTACAAGGGAGTATAAAAACTTTTTTTTAAAGAGACCGTAAGAGATTATTGTGCACTTTCGATTACAAACAGCTATGTTCTGGCACAATTACTTAGTATTGGCATCTTACAACTGATGAGCCCTATACTGAACTTTTGTCTGCCGTATTGAAATGAGCTTACATTAGGACCAAACATTGGCAGTTCAGAAGTCTGTCTGAACGCTGAACATTTAGAGAGTTTGGCGTGGACAAATGTGACTGCTTCTGACTGTCAATGGTAATTATTATTATCATTACTGTATACAGGATTTATATAGCGTTGACAGTTTATGCAGCACTTTACAACTTGAGGGTAGACAGTACAACTACAATACACTTTAAAACAGTAGGAATCAGAGAGCCCTGCTCATTAGAGCTTACAATCTAAGAGGGGTTATGTATTATGTAAGAAAATGGGCGGAGAGTGGAGTAGGTTACATAAATTGCTGTCAATGGTTGTTAAGAAAGTTGTGGCTGCTACCAGCAGACATTTCCTTATCCACTGCTGACATCGCCGGCCTATTTGCTTACACGGCTGGGATCCCTGGCTACGTAAGCAAATGGGCAGGGAAAGGAGCCTTACATTACTGCCTAAATATGGCCATATTGTGGCAATGATGTTACCACTATCCCAACTCCTTATTTTATACAACAGATGACAGCTCGAGAGCTGTCATTCAGCTTGTGTTATTGGGGATCGGTCATAAGTGGTGGGGTGTCAGATTTTGGGGGTTTTTTTAGTGTATAGCAGCAGGCAACAAGATTGATGATCAACGTACGAGGAGGGAATTTTTGTGCACTTTTTTTTTTTTAATAGCCCATACTTGATTCACGTAGGTATCTGTGAGCCTCCTTATCTGCCCACATACCCTTCACAACCACTGGACAAGGGTTGTGAAGAAGAGGCTCTTCCCCCCATCAACATGGAGACTAGGTCCTTTGCCAGGTCCTTTGTCTGGTATATATTTTTAGGGAGACCTCACACAGTTAATTTTTTTTTACATAGAGTTCCCCTTAAAATCTAGGTCCTATGGGACATTACACTTTTTTTTGTTTGTTTGTTTTTTTGTGAAGTACCTATTAAAATCCGTACCAGACTCAAAGTTTCAGGTATGCAATGTTTTTCATACAAACTTCTCCAAATGCCCCAGTAATTACATAGCAGACCCTTGGACGTGTCTGTGTACTGCTATTTTTAAACAAAAAGCTAGCAATGGGAGCTGTCAAAATCATTTGCCAGCCATTTTAAAAACGTTTTTCTTTGTAAATGTTGGTGCTGTAGTAGCACTTTCTGTACATCACAGATATGCATCACTTCACAGACAGGATTAGGACACCCCCAAGCATTTTATTTATGTTCAAATAGTCTTTATTGAATTATTGAACAGGTACAAAAAAGAGACTAATGTCACATACACATGAGCAGACTTTTCAGAATCAAAGGTCCGACAGTGTTTCCGATGGACTGTCGACGGAGTTACAAAGGACTTTCGAATGACCGGATTTGCCCACACATGAATGGACTAAAGTCCGGTCGACAGTCCGTTGGTTTGAATGTGATGACGTACGAAGGGACTAGAATAAGGAAGTTCATAGCCAGTAGCCAATAGCTGTCCTTGCATCCTTTTTTGTCCGTCGGACTAGCATACAGACAAACTGATTTTTCAACCGGACCATTTGAAACATGTTCTAAATCTAAAGTCCCTCTGATTTTCGCCAGAAAAAGTCAGTTAAAGGTCCGATGAAGCCCACACATGGTCAGATTGTCCGATGGATTTGTTCCGTCGGACCAGTCCGGTGGAAAAGTTTGGTCGTGTGTACACGGCTTTAGGTATAGGTTTAGGTTCACAATTATACAAAATGACACATAGCAAGTTTACAACACCCATATAGTACTTATATGACGTTAGATAGTGGACCCATGAGATTACATAGTCTATGTCAATCTTTCATTGAGATTGTGACCCAAGCATGTTATTTAAAGGGATTGGACATTTAATTGTTTCACTTTAGACATTTAAAAAAAATTCTGCTTCTGGCCAAATAGATTTTTTTTTTTCCATTGGTACATGTTACCCAGGGGAAAGCCCCCTTCCCCATGCTATCTTTGACACCCCTTGCTTATTAGCCCAGAAAATTGACATTTTTAATTTGAGAGTTCAGGTTCAGTTTTGCTCTCATCGATTTCAATAGGATTCAGGCTTGACATCTTCAGCGAACCCCTGCCGAACCGAACGCAGGGCAGTTCAAGTTATCACTAATTAACAGCATTACCATCCCACTGCGACCTGTCACTTGGTCAAACATGTAAAAAATAAAAAACTTGCCCCGATTATTAACAAATGATGGATTCTGTTGGCATTATATTTTGTGGACTACAAAAACATCAACCAAAGTATTCCTTTTGATTTATTTAAAGTACTGTACATGCTGACCAGTGACTTCACGGATTTATATGATTCCTAGGCCTTCTGCAACTACAGTTATGCTTATAAATCTGTTTAGGGGTGCTTTATCTCATTGGCAAAACATCCTTATAAACTTGTAATGATTAAAGAGAACAATAAGAGCAGGAGTTGGGTTAAAAGCATTTGTATAATATATGTTTTTATACACTATATTGTCAAAAGTATTGGGACACCTGCCTTTACACGCACATGAACTTGGCATCCGTCTTAGTCCATAGGGTTCAATATTGAGATGGCCCACCCTTTGCAGCTATAACAGCTTCAACTCTTCTGGGAAGGCTGTCCATAAGGTTTAGGAGTGTGTCCTTGGGAATGTGTGACCATTCTTCCAGAAGCATGGGTTGAGGTCAGGCCAGTCAAGTTCCTCCACCCCAAACTTGTTAATCCATGTATTGGATCTTTCTTTGTTCACTGGGGCGCGGTCATGTTGGAACAGGAAGGGGCTATCCCCAAGCTGTTCCCACAAAGTTGAGAGCATAAAATTGTGCAAAATGTCTTGGTATGCTGACACCTTAATCCCCCCTCCACCAAATGAACTGGACCAGTGCACAAAGCAAGGTCCAGAAAGACATGGAT
Source organism: Aquarana catesbeiana (assembly GCF_042186555.1). Taxonomy (NCBI): domain Eukaryota; kingdom Metazoa; phylum Chordata; class Amphibia; order Anura; family Ranidae; genus Aquarana; species Aquarana catesbeiana. Next base: position 167,692,022 of record NC_133327.1, on the reverse strand, counting down.
GAGCGAGTTTGGGGTGGAGGAACTTGACTGGCCTGCACAGAGTCCTGACCTCAACCCAATAGAACACCTTTGGGATAAATTAGAGTGGAGACTGCAAGCCAGGCCATCTTGACCACATCAGTGCCTAACCTCACAAATGCACTTCTGGAAGAATGGTCAACCATTCCAATAGACACACTCCTAAACCTTGTGGACAGCCTTCCCCGAGGAGTTGAAGCTGGTATAGCTGCAAAGGGGGGGCCAACTCAATATCGAACCCTACAGACTAAGACTGGGATGCCATTAAAGTTCATGTGCGTGTACAGGCAGGCGTCCCAATACTTTGACAATATAGTGTATTTGTTGTAGCCAGGTGCTTGGCTAGAGACAGAGAGAGATTTACAACACTGTGCTGCAGTGCTCTCTGTGCTCCCAATAGACTTCAGCCGAATTGGTTAACACTACCTCACCTCCATCCACCAGGGGGAACTGAGCTCAAGAGACTTGATAGTTGGCAGCACTGAATCATGGGAGATGAAGTTTGGGAAAGAAACCTTACTATGGCAGTCTATGGACCGTTGGACTACAATTCCCATTGCAAGTCGGGTATAAGCAATATATTTTTCTCTTGGCAAAAAAAAGTGTACATAAAAAAGGACAAGAAACAAAAAAAGATTTCCAAACATTCCCCTGCCAAAGTGCCATCTTCATTATTAGAATTGTAATTGAAGTATGCATGTTGCAAAGCTTACAAACTATTTTCAAAGCTTTAAGTAATATATCAGTGATCTATGGCAGAATAATTCAAGTTAACGCACTCCATAGGTTCTCCCAGCAGTGCCTATTTAATACATACAGAATTAAACCTCGTACACACTACTAGTTTATTTACCCAGTGGGTTAAACGAAAAAAAACCTGACAGCTCAGGTCTGACCAGCTGTACTACCAATCTAACCTTAGTACAGCGATCTCCTCTGCTGTGCTATTGTGTTCTGACATGGGGACCAACCCCCACCAGAACACTCCAGTCAGTGCTCTCAGCCATTGGCTGAAAGCGCTGATCAGGAGCCTGTCGACGTACCTTTTTCAGTCATGACCCTTTGACTGTTTTTTTTGTTCAACCCACCGGGAAAAAAAACTAGTAGTGTGTACGAGGCTTAATTCTGAATGTATTAAATAGGCACTGCTGGGAGAACCTATGCAGTGCGTTAACTTGAATTATTCTGCCATAGATCACTGATATATTGCTTAGAGCTTTGAAAATATTGTGTAAGCTTTGCAACATGCATACTTCATTTACAATTCTAAAAATGAAGATGAAATAATGATATTTGAAGCGCTTCACAATGTGCATGAAAATGAATATATAAGAATAAATATAAATAGTCAAATAAATCCAGCGGTGAGTAAAAATTCCTAAAAAATCCAGCAATCAAAATAGTGTAAAATTATAAAAAATTAGTGACACCAAATGTGTAAAAAATTCACATAAAAAGTCCACATAAAAAAAAAATATAGGGATGTATTCAGAAGGTTCAATTATACAGGTGTAGAATCCTGATTGGTATAGAGCTTTTGATCACTAGCAAAGCTGTTTAAAAACACTTGCTTAATTTAGGTGCTCATTGATCTTTATAGTACCAATGTGTTTTTTGCTTCTATTCACAACCAATGTGAGAATCATAAACAGGCAGATAAGAGAAAAAAACAATCATTGTGCAATAGTTAGGATACCAAGGTACACAGGCAAACTTCAATCCACTCATGTGTGCCTTATAATGATAAGGCATATGCAGGTTTTACTATAGCAGTCAGCCGCCTTAGACAGGAGCAGATTCAGTGCAGTACACTGTGTGAAACTGCTGATCTGCACAGAGCGTCCTTGGCTCGGAGGATTTTAAGCAATTTTAAGCTTCCTAAAGAGAAATAGTAGCAGCTGTCACTAACATGGCCCTGTTATTCAAAAAAGCCATGTAACTTCCATATTGGTGGTAATGCAGAAATTACAAATATTTAACCACTTTAATACAGGGCACTTATACACCTTCCTGCCCAGACCAATTTCCAGCTTTCAGTGTTGTCGTAGTTTGAATGACAATTGCGCGGTCATGCTACACTGTACCCAAACTAAACTTTTATCATTTTGTTCCCACAAATAGAGCTTTCTTTTGGTGGTATTTGATCACCTCTGCGGTTTTTATTTTTTGCTAAACAAATAAAAAAAGACCGAAAATTTTGAAAAAAATAAAAGTTTTGCTTTTCTTTCTGTTAAAAAAAAATTGTAAATAAGTAAGTTTTCTCTTTCACTGATGGGCAATGATAAGGTGGCACTGACAGGCACTGATAAGGTGGCACCGATGAGGTAGAACTAATGAGCGGGCACTGAGGGGCACTGACGATGGGCACTGATATGCAGCACTGATGGGCACTGGTAGGCGGCAATGATGGGTGGCACTGATATGCAGCACTGATGGGCATTGATAGGCGGCACTGATGGGCAATCATGGGTGGCACTGGGAGGCACTGGTGGGCACTGATGAGCACTGATAGGCAACACTGATGGGCACTGAAAGGCTGCAAAGATGGGTCCTTATGGGTGGCACTGATAGGCGGCACTGTTGGGCACTGATGGTCACTGATAGGCGGCATTGATGGGCACGGATACGTGGCACTGATACACGGCACTGATAGGCATTCCTGGTGGCACTGGCAGTGGTAGGCATTGTGAGTGGGCACTGATTGGCAGCTGCCTGGGCATTGATTGGCAGCTGCCTGGGCACAGATTAGTATTTCCCTGGGGGTCTAGGGGGCATACCTGGTGGTCCAGTGTGGATGGCTTCCCTGATGGTCTTGGGCGGCTTCCCTGGTGGTCCTGGGCGGCTTCCCTGGTGGTCCTGGGAGGGATCCGAGGGGGGGCTGTGCTGATAAACAATCAGCACAGACCCCCCTTGTCAGGAGAGCAGCCGATCTGCTCTCCTCTACTCGCGAGTGAGGAAAAGCCGATCACTGGCTCTTCCTATTTACATCGTGATGGACACGGCTGATCATGTGGTAAAGAGTCTCCATCAGAGACTCTTTACCAAGATCGGTGTTGCAGTGTTTCAGACTGACACAGCGCAACAACGATTGCCGCGATGCGCGCCCCCGGGGGCGCTCAGTGGCTCAATATCCTGCGGACGTCATATGACGCCCAGTCGGGTATTGAAACCACTTTGCCGCGGTCATTCTGCTATATGGTGGGCGGCATATGGTTAAAGCGGCTGTGAAGGTAGTTTTTTTTTTTACCTTAATGCATGCAATGCATTAAGATAAAAAAACCTTTTGTGTTCAGCTTCCTCCCAGCCCCCCATTTATACCTATCTGAGCCCATTCCAGCGCTTTACTTAAGAGCAGTGTCTCTCTCCATTCTCTATTCACAGACAGACTGATAGCAGCCATTGGTTCCTGCTGCTGTTAATCAAATCCTATGATGAGGGAGCAGGGGACAGTGCTGAGCCGCACTGTCTGTGTCAAGAAGCTTCCTATGGTGGCACACCGAGAAGAGGAGGAGACAGGAGCACCAGAGGGGATCTGAGAAGAGAAGGATCTGGGTTGCTCTGTGTAAAACCATTACACAGAGCAGGTATGTTTGTTATTTAGAAAATATAGGGTTTATAATTACGTTAATGTAGTATATAGACAGGCTAGGGTCGTATATAGAAGGGCTAGGACAGTATAGGGGCAGGGTAGGGGAGTATAGGGGAAGGCTAGGATAGTATAATGGCAAGATAGGACTGTATAGTGATTTTTGAGCATAACAGGTTATGCAACATTTGGCCATCCAGCAGATCAGCAGCCACTACTAGAAAAAAATGATGGACACCCTTTGGGTCCTGTCATACAGAACTAACTTATATTACCTCTCTGGCTCTCTCCCAGTGCTCCCACAGTCTTCAGTGCCTAGCATCATGCATACACTCAAAAATTGGTGCAACAGCTCCAGGATGGATACCGCTATGACAGATGTGAGCTGGTTGCCCTTCTGGAAGCTCACATTAGAGATCTGGAGGAACAAGTTGCAACACTGGCAGAATGGACAACCTTAAGAGGGGTCCTCTGCTCGCTGAGCAGGTGGTCAGTAGGGTTGATGTGGAGGGTGGAGAGGCAAGTCAGGATTATCAGATAGGAAGATGGGTTAATGCAGTTGGAGGAAGTGGAATGGGCTCACTGAAAAGGAAGGCCAGTCCTGTATTTGTGCATCAAAACTAATTTGCCAAGTTGGATGAAGTTGTGGAGGTGGCAAATACAGAGGTGGCAGCCCTAGATGTCACTACTACCCCTAACTGCCAGGAGAGCAGCCCATCTAGTAGAGGTGATGAGGGGTGTGCAGGTAAGCCTAGACAGTTGGTGCTAATAGGGGAATCTGTAATCAGAAGGACTGATAGAATAATTTGTCCCCAGGATCGCCTCAACCAAATGTTTTGCTGTCTCCCTGGTGCTAGGGTTCGGCATGTGGTGGAACGGGTTGATAAATTACTTTGAGGGGCTGGGCATGATCCAGCTGTCTTGGTTCATGTTGGAACCAATGACAGAATACATGGAAGGTGGAGGCTCCTTATGTATCAATTTAATGAACTAGGCTGCAAATTGAAGGGAAGGACCTCCAAGGTGATATTATATATTCTCTGAAATATTGCCTGTGCCATGCGCAACTCAGGAAAGGCAGGGGGAGATTAGAGATCTGAATGCATGGCTAAAGACCTGGTGTAGGGAGGAGGGATTTGGGTTTCTAGAGCACTGGGCTGACTTCTCATTGGGGTGCAACCTAAATACTAAAGATGGTTTGCACCTGAATGGAAGGGGGTCTGCTGTGCTAGGGGAGAAGTTTATGGGAAGGCTGGAGGAGTATTTAAACAAGGATTAAGGGGGGAGGGTGAACTAGAATTCCATCAGGCAGACAGGTCAGTTAAGGGTCAGACATTAATGGAGGGTGGAATGGGGATAGATGGGGGGAGGGGTATGACAGGTGACAAGAAAGTTCCTATGTTGCAATCAACCATTGGAAATGATAGTGCCATTTTTACTACTAAACAAGATATGAAAAACACCAGAGCAAATTGTAATAATGCATTAAAGTGTTTGTTCACCATTGCCAGAAGTCTGCCAAGTAAAATAGGTGAGTTAGAAGCTCTGGTGCACGAGGAGAGCTATGATGTAATCGGTATTCCTGAAACTTGGCTTCATTCCTCACATGACTGGGCTATTAATATTCCTGGCTATGCACTCTTTTGGAGAGACAGGGTAAAAAGGAAAGGTGGCGGGGTCTGTCTCTATGTGAGAAGTAATCTCAAAGCGAGTGTGAAAGAGAACCCGGTTGATGGAGAGTGTGATGAGTCTGAAGCATTATGGGTGGAACTGCATATAAATTACGTAGTTCAAAGCTAATCATTGGAGTTTGTTATAGACCACTAGGGATGAGCCGAACACCCCCCTGTTCGGTTCGCACCAGAACATGCGAACAGGAAAAAAGTTCGTTCGAACATGCGAACACCGTTAAAGTCTATGGGACACGAACATGAATAATCAAAAGTGCTAATTTTCAAGGCTTATATGCAAGTTATTGTCATAAAAAGTGTTTGGGGACCTGGGTCCTGCCCCAGGGGACATGGATCAATGCAAAAAAAAGTTTTAAAAACGGCCGTTTTTTCAGGAGCAGTGATTTTAATAATGCTTAAAGTCAAACAATAAAAGTGTAATATCCCTTTAAATTTCGTACCTGGGGGGTGTCTATAGTGTGCCTGTAAAGGGGCGCATGTTTCCTGTGTTTAGAACAGTCTGACAGCAAAATGACATTTTGAAGGAAAAAACTCATTTAAAACTACCCGCGGCTATTGCATTGCCGACAATACACATAGAAGTTCATTGATAAAAACGGCATGGGAATTCCCCAAAGGGGAACCCCGAACCAAAATTAAAAAAAAAAAATGACGTGGGGGTCCCCCTAAATTCCATACCAGGCCCTTCAGGTCTGGTATGGATATTAAGGGGAACCCCGGCCAAAATTTTAAAAAAAAAATGACGTGGGGTTCCCCCTAAATTCCATACCAGACCCTTCAGGTCTGGTATGGATTTTAAGGGGAACCCCGCGCCAAAAAAAAAAAAAAAAACGGCGTGGGGTCCCCCCAAAAATCCATACCAGACCCTTATCCGAGCACGCAACCTGGCAGGCCGCAGGAAAAGAGGGGGGGACGAGAGTGCGGCCCCCCCTCCCTCCTGAACCGTACCAGGCCACATGCCCTCAACATTGGGAGGGTGCTTTGGGGTAGCCCCCCAAAACACCTTGTCCCCATGTTGATGAGGACAAGGGCCTCATCCCCACAACCCTGGCCGGTGGTTGTGGGGGTCTGCGGGCGGGGGGCTTATCGGAATCTGGAAGCCCCCTTTAACAAGGTGACCCCCAGATCCCGGCCCCCCCCCTGTGTGAAATGGTAAGGGGGTACATAAGTACCCCTACCATTTCACGAAAAAAGTGTCAAAAATGTTAAAAATGACAAGAGACAGTTTTTGACAATTCCTTTATTTAAATGCTTCTTCTTTCTTCTATCTTCCTTCATCTTCTGGTTCTTCTGGCTCTTCTGGTTCTTCTGGTTCTTCCTCCGGCGTTCTCGTCCAGCATCTCCTCCGCGGCGTCTTCTGTCTTCTTCTCCTCGGGCCGCTCCGCACCCATGGCATGGGGGGGAGGCTCCCGCTCTTCTCTTCTTCTCTTCTTCTTTTCTTCTTTTCTTCTTTTCTTCTCTTCTTCTCTTCTTCTTCATTTTCTTCTCCGGGCCGCTCCGCAATCCATGCTGGCATGGAGGGAGGCTCCCGCTGTGTGACGGTGCTCCTCGTCTGACAGTTCTTAAATAACGGGGGGGGGGGCGGGGCCACCCGGTGACCCCGCCCCCCTCTGACGCACGGTAACTTGACGGGACTTCCCTGTGACGTCACGGGGAATGCCACAGGGAAGTCCCGTCAAGTCACCGTGCGTCAGAGGGGGGCGGGGTCACCGGGTGGCCCCGCCCCCCGTTATTTAAGAACTGTCAGACGAGGAGCGCCGTCACACAGCGGGAGCCTCCCTCCATGCCAGCATGGATTGCGGAGCGGCCCGGAGAAGAAAATGAAGAAGAAGAGAAGAAGAGAAGAAAAGAAGAAAAGAAGAAAAGAAGAAGAGAAGAAGAGAAGAGCGGGAGCCTCCCCCCCATGCCATGGGTGCGGAGCGGCCCGAGGAGAAGAAGACAGAAGACGCCGCGGAGGAGATGCTGGACGAGAACGCTGGAGGAAGAACCAGAAGAACCAGAAGAGCCAGAAGAACCAGAAGATGAAGGAAGATAGAAGAAAGAAGAAGCATTTAAATAAAGGAATTGTCAAAAACTGTCTCTTGTCATTTTTAACATTTTTGACACTTTTTTCGTGAAATGGTAGGGGTACTTATGTACCCCCTTACCATTTCACACAGGGGGGGGCCGGGATCTGGGGGTCACCTTGTTAAAGGGGGCTTCCAGATTCCGATAAGCCCCCCGCCCGCAGACCCCCACAACCACCGGCCAGGGTTGTGGGGATGAGGCCCTTGTCCTCATCAACATGGGGACAAGGTGTTTTGGGGGGCTACCCCAAAGCACCCTCCCAATGTTGAGGGCATGTGGCCTGGTACGGTTCAGGAGGGAGGGGGGGCCGCACTCTTGTCCCCCCCTCTTTTCCTGCGGCCTGCCAGGTTGCGTGCTCGGATAAGGGTCTGGTATGGATTTTTGGGGGGACCCCACGCCGTTTTTTTTTTTTTTTTTGGCGCGGGGTTCCCCTTAAAATCCATACCAGACCTGAAGGGTCTGGTATGGAATTTAGGGGGAACCCCACGTCATTTTTTTTTTTAAATTTTGGCCGGGGTTCCCCTTAATATCCATACCAGACCTGAAGGGCCTGGTATGGAATTTAGGGGGACCCCCACGTCATTTTTTTTTTTTAATTCTGGTTCGGGGTTCCCCTTTGGGGAATTCCCATGCCGTTTTTATCAATGAACTTCTATGTGTATTGTCGGCAATGCAATAGCCGCGGGTAGTTTTAAATGAGTTTTTTCCTTCAAAATGTCATTTTGCTGTCAGACTGTTCTAAACACAGGAAACATGCGCCCCTTTACAGGCACACTATAGACACCCCCCAGGTACGAAATTTAAAGGGATATTACACTTTTATTGATTGACTTTAAGTATTATTAAAATCACTGCTCCTGAAAAAACGGCCGTTTTTAAAACTTTTTTTTGCATTGATCCATGTCCCCTGGGGCAGGACCCAGGTCCCCAAACACTTTTTATGACAATAACTTGCATATTAGCCTTTAAAATTAGCACTTTTGATTTCTCCCATAGACTTTTAAAGGGTGTTCCGCGGCATTCGAATTTGCCGCGAACACCCCAAATTGTTCGCTGTTCGGTGAACTTGCGAACAGCCAATGTTCGAGTCGAACATGAGTTCGACTCGAACTCGAAGCTCATCCCTATAGACCACCCAATGTTAATAAGGAGGTGGAGACTCAGCTCCTTGCACAGATGGAAACAGCTGCAAGGGCTGGAACAGTGATAATAATGGGGGATTTTAACTACCCAGAAATTGACTGGAGTAATGGCACTGCTGGGACACTTAAAGGGCAAAAATTTATAAATCTATTACAGGACAATTTTATGGTCCAGTTTATTGAGGCCCCAACTAGGAATGATGCTCTGTTGGACCTGGTAATTTCAAACCATGCAGAGCTTATTACTAATGTTCAAATAAAGGAACATCTTGGTAGTAGCGACCATAACATGATTTCATTTGATGTTAGCTGTAAGCAAAAAACACATACGGGAAAGATAAAAACACTTAACTTCAAGAGAGCAAATTTTCTAAGGATGAGGACTGCTCCTCAGGACTTGGACTGGGAGGGAATATTGGCATCAATAGGCACAGAACAGAAATGGGAATTCTTCAAAGTGACTATTTATGAACTCACTGCAAAGTATATTCCCATGGGCAATAAGTTTAAAAGGCTAAAAATAAAACCTATGTGGCTCACGGGCAAAGTTAAAAAAGATATAAGCAATAAGAAAAGAGCTTTTAAAAAATATAAACAGAATATGTAAAAAAGGATATCAAGGACGCAAAAACTCAAAACGAACGACAGGTTGCAAAAGATAGTAGGACAAACCCCCAAAAATTATTCAGATATATTAATAGTAAAAAGGTCAGATCTGAGCATGTAGGCCCTTTTCAAAATAATCTAGAGTGGGTGACTGGGACAAAGGAAAGGCAATTTTATTGAATACTTTCTTCAGCTCTGTGTATACAAAGGATCATGGGGGAGCTCATGTCCATATTGGGAGTGATCCACAATGGCTCAAAAGTAATATGGTCCAGAAATATTTAGATAGAATAAAGGTGGATAAAGCACCTGGACCAGATGGCATCCACCCACAGATCCTAAAAGAATTGAGCTCTGTAATTACAACGCCATTGTATCTAATTTTTAGGGACACAGTAGTAGTCCCTGAATAGTACCACTGGATTGGCGTAGGGCAAATATGGTGCCTATATTTAAAAAGGGAACAAAGTTTTTACCAAGTAACTATAGACCTGTTAGTTTAACTTCTATAGTCGGGAACATACTGAAGAGCTTAATAAAAGACCACATAGACGAGTTCTTGCTGGAAAAAAATATTTTAAAGCAACAGACAGCATGGATTCATGAAAGACAGAAGTTGTCAAACAAACCTGATTTCTTTATATGAGCAGGTAAGTAAAACTTTGGACAGAGGGGTGGCGGTGGACGTGGTATACTTGGATTTTGCAAATGCGTTTGACACAGTTCCCCACACATGGCTTATATGTAAGGTACAGTCTACAGGCTTGGAAATATCAGTTTGTAAATGGATAGAAAACTGGCTAAAATACAGAATTCAGAGAGTAGTGGTTAATGCTTCTTACTCTGAATGGTCTAAGGTTATCAGTGGTGTTGGGACCCTTACTTTTTAACATCTTTATAAATGATATAGGGTCTGGGATTAAAAGTAACATTTCTGTCTTTGCAGATGACACTAAACCATGCAGTGGAATAACGTCCTTACAGGATGTCTCCAATTTACAAGCCGACCTCAATACACTGTCTAATTGGGCAACTATGTGGCAGATGAGATTTAATGTTGATAAATGTAAAGTTATGCACTTGGGGGCTAAGAATATGCATGCATCATACATACTAGGGGGAGTACAACTGGGGGAATCAATGGTGAAGGATCTGGGGGTTTTGGTATATCATAAGCTCAATAATAGCATGCAATGCCAAGCTGCGGTTTCCAAAGCGAGCAAAGTCCTTTCTTGCATTAAGAGAGGTATGGACTCCAGAGAGAGAGATATCATTTTGCCCCTGTACAAATCATTAGTAAGACCTCATTTGGAATATGCAGTTTAGTTTTGGGCACCAGTTCTCAAAAAGGATAACGGGGAACTGGAGGAAGTGCAGAGAAGGGCAACCAAATTGATAAGAGGCATGGAGGAACTCAGCTATGAGAAAAGATTAGAGGAACTGAATGTATTCACTCTTGAGAAGCGAGATTAAGGGGGGATATGATCAACATATACAAAGATATAATGGGTCCATATAGTAAACTTGGTGTTGAGTTATTCACTTTACGATCATCACTGAGGACAAGGGGGCACTCTTTACGTCTAGAGGAAAAGAGATTTCATTTCCAAATACAGAAAGGTTTCTTCACAGTAAGAGCTGTGAAAATGTGGAATAGACTCCCTCCAGAGGTGGTTCTGGCCAGCTCAGTAGATTGCTTTAAGAAAGGCCTGGATTCTTTCCTAAATTTGCATAATATAATTGGGTACTAACATTTATAGGTAAAGTTGATCCAGGGATAAGGAGGGAATTTTTTCCCCTGCTGTAACAAATTTGATCCTGCTTTTCTAGGGGTTTTTTTTCGCCTTCGTCTGGATCAACTGTGGATATAGGATTGGGTATATGAGATGGTATGATATTTTTTATTTTATTTATTTAATTTTTTATAGTTGAACTGGATGGACTTGTGTCTTTTTTCAACCTGACTAACTATGTAACTATACACCAGAGCAGAAGAAGTCGGGCTGGGCACAAGGCCAGTCACACCCCCTCCTTCAGTTCTACCCAATAGAAATGCAAGCTGCACCCGAACATCGGCTGCTGGCGGAGCTGGTGGGGAAGAGATATTTAATTGCTCTCTGTCTCCTGAGGGTAGCCCACCCCTGGCAGCACACACTTTTGAGCTTTTCATCTGTTCTCCAGTGTTTAACGGCTGGTGTTAGACTGTGTGCGTGCACCCTTCGCGTCCGGCAACTATGAATATGCGCGTTGAAGGCAGCAGGGCGGCCTTTTTACAGGGCAGTGGAGCAGCCTGTAGCCAGTTGTCATCCTGCCCCCTGGCTCAGTCCGTCCCTGGATGAAACACAAAACTGCTGGAAAAAAAATATTGGGCATCAATTCGCCGCCCCTCTCAAAGTGCTGCCTGGGTCCAATGGTAGGGCCGGCCCTGGGGTGAGGTTCGAGTTGTCAGCTACCCTGGGTTTACAGCTGATCCAGCGTGTTTGGAATTTGCAATCCCTGTGAATTAATGTGGAAATTCACCATATTAAATTCTTTGTACCCATAATGCAATGCCTAGCCTTTTAACTTCAATCAGATGGTTTAGAAGGGCCCATGATGGGGCTTTGTTGTGTGCCAACCCCTCATAAAAGGGTATGTTCCCAGCATAGCAGCTATATATCACTATATGGTAGAGTAGTTTAAGAATAGCTGACAGTCTGTGTAAGGATTTCTAGTTGCTATACAGTGTTATACTGAGCTATATTATGCTACATTACTGTGGATTAGAGTTTGTTGGGCTAAATATTCTTGTATATCACAAGAGTTCAGCAACTACTTTAGTTGCTGTTCAGCTGCTGTGTGGGGGTGTATATTTTGTTTTATTTTTCTTTTACAAAGGATTTTATTAATAATCAATCCAACAAATAAGATCAACAGGTAGATGGTACATGGTATAATGAACAAACATAAAGCACAAAGTAAATAATAAAAAGGAATGTGCAAGAAAATTATGCAAGTTCCATGTGTGACATCTCACAGCAGCAAAATGCCCCAAAGTAACCATCTGAAGTATCCTGGAGGATCAAATAATGCTGCATGGTACTTGAAAACAAAAATGTCCAAGCATAGAACGTAACGTATCTAAGCAAAATACTTTTGCTATCAAGAGTCTCTCTATTGAATAAAATGTAATGTATGAATAAAAAAAAAAAAGATGTTATTACCATAACCATCCCAATCAGAAAAATGCCCGGTGGCCTGATAAACGCATGAGATAAATACATATGGTAGATCAGACTGAAAAAGGAAAGAAAATAAAGATAAGAAAAGGAAAGCGGATAGTAGAAAAGAGGAAGAAAGAAAAAGAAGAGTCCACGGGGCGTGTGTGTCAGAGAAGCACTAAATCGAGAGACGCGTACTATCCAACCTAGAGGGTTGAGTATATGCAACCCATGTTTGCCAGACTCTAACAATAGCCGTCAATTTCTGGTTCACCATAATGTCATTCATATGGTTTTTGACTGCCTCAAAGCTAAGTACAGGAGTTTTCCATGCCTTCGCAATAGTTAACTTAGTTGCAGTAAAAAGATGCAGAGCTAGTTGACGCTCCGGATGACGCAATTCAGCAATTGATTTGCCAAGAAGAGCTTCATAGGAATCTCTTTTGAGATTTACATGAAATAAGTTGTGAAGAAAAGTATACACTCTGACCCATAGCCTGCATGCCTTCAGACAAGACCACCAAATATGTGCTATAGTACCTTCCTGTGAACATCCCCGGAAGCAGAGAGGAGAATAAGTTGGGATAAAATGAGCCAGTCTAGCCAGCATATAATACCACCTATACTGTATTTTATAGGCGTCCTCTAATATAAGGAGGTTTCTCGAACACTTAGAAAATGCTATACTCATTATCTGCTAGTCCTCCGGATCCAGCTGCCTCCCCAATTCTTTTTCCCATTGAAGATGATAAGGAGTCAGGATGTATAGGGTAGGGCGGGATTTTATGAGCTGTTCAAAAAAGTGTCTAAGTTGAAGATAGCTATAGTATTCGCAAAAGGGAATATTATGAGAAGCATGTATGGCGTCAAATGTCATTATCCTAGTAGGGGTAAACAGGGAGTGAATATCAGTAAATTCGTTGGCAGTCCACCAGGAAAATTGTGCCCCCCAAATATGTTTTTGTATATTGTAATAGACCTTGACCAGGTTTTTTGGGCTGGAGCACCCCTCCCCCTCCTCATTACCTCTTATTTAGTGGCCACCAGTGCATAGGATGTATCCCCATCAGTCCTCCCACATAGAGGAATTCAGCTCCCATGGTTGAGACAAAGGATCTTCCATTCTATTACTAAAGTAGGACCCACTAATTCGGGGTACTTTGTCGCAGTAAGTGAGCTTAGCACTATATGACCATATAGTGTGACCAAACCCCCGTATTTTTTGAATATGTTCAGGTGTTTTTAACTAGCCTTTCAGGAAATGTCATTCTTGAATGTGTGCCCTGTAATATGTTTTGTACTGTTTGTAGGTCTTATAGCAGCACCATCTTGAATTTAAACGCATTGTAGGGTGTGCCCCCAAATACGTACTGAGAGGACTGAGACGTGTAAGACTTGAAAATAATAAAGCAATTTCGAGAGGTAAGACATACAGACTGTGTTTATCCTGCCAAACCAGGACAACTGTTATTGAGTCCAAGAGGACAGCATGTCAGACAATCTTCTGAACAAGGGTGGGAAATTAGCCTGATACAATCCATTTTATGTTGGGGTAAGGCAGATTTCCAAATTAGGCAATGAGTAATGCAAATGAAATGGGAAAGCAGTTTCCAGATCTGTCAATGTTGAAGGAGAAGGGTTGACCGACAGTGCTTTAGATTTGGAAGGGTTTGAATATTCAGGCCCTGATCTCTGCCACTCCAACCACTGAGTTCCAGAACCATAACGGAGCTTCTAGAAAAACAGGGGGAGGCAACAGAGACCCAGCCTGCAGGGCCTGCCATCTAACCGAACAATTAACCCTGGCTCCACCGGCTATAGTGGAGCCCAACTAAATTTACCTAAAATAACATGTACAACTTGGGTGCTACATTGGGTTGTGGTTTTAAAGTGTTTAGTGCATTCTGTTTTGACATTTTATCAAACTTTTGGGACAATACAGTGTGGTACTGCAAAGAAAAAAAGAAGCTCACATACTATACTATTAAACTGTTATGGCACTGGCCAATTTGCTTTAGCTTTATTGAAGGCTTTAGCTTTATTTTTTAGTCCTAGGGGCAACCTAGTAACAGTAGACCCGCTTGCCTTAAAGTGATTGTAAAGTCAGAAGGTTTCTATACATTAAGATAAAAAACCTTCTGTGTGCAGCCATTGCCCTCAGCCCCGCTAATACTTACCTGATCAACATCTCTATCCAGCGATGTCCACGCGTGCCTTGGTCTCCCTACTGATTGGCTGAGACACACCAGTGGCACCATTGGCTCCCGCTGCTGTCAATCAAAGTCAGTTAGCCAATCAGGACAGAGAGGGGATGGGGCCTAACAGGGGCTTTGTGTTTGAATGGACACAGGGAGCTGTGGCTCGACCCGGGTGCCCCCATAGCAAGATGCTTGCTGTGGGGGCACTTAGCAGGAGGGAGGGGGCAGCAGAGCCAAAGAGGGACCCGAAAGATGGAGGATCTGGGCTGCTCTGTGCAAAACCATTACACAGAGCAGGTAAGTATGACATGTTTATTATTTTTATAGAAAAAAATTAGACTTTACAATCACTTTAAGGGAAGAGCACTGCTAAAGGTAAATTTACATTTGCCACTATTCACTCTGAGCTGGATGACAATACCCAGACCTGGAAGAAATGGATGGCTGCACTCCGAGGTAAATGATAAGTCTCTTTAATGTAAAATCCGTAACATAAATGACACCACAGGACAAGAAAGCAGGTACAGGTAGACGCGTTTCACACAGCGACGCTGAACTAGCACCCTTGGGAGGAGTCCATTCACCAGCTTACTTGGTCCCATCACTCACCTGGCATTTTCCTTTCCCCACTGTTAACATCCAGACCTTACAGGGATTTGGAAATGGGAAGAGGTTCAGAAATTGTGGGGTTTTAGTTTTGAAGTGTTTACTACATTCTGTTTTGACATTTTATCAAACTATTAAGACAATGCAGTAGGGATGAGCCCGAACACATTGGGTGTTCGCATGTTTGCCGGTTTGCCTTGTTTGCGGCAAATTCAAAAGCTGCGGAACACTGTTAAAGTCTATGGGACATTAACATGAAAAACCAAAAGTGCTCATTCTAAAGGCTTATATGCAATTTATTACCATAAAAAGTGTTTGGGGACCCGGGTCCTGCCCAGAGGACATGTATCAATGCAAAAAAGTTTTAAAAACATCAGTTTTTTCTGGAGCAGTGATTTTAATAATGCTTAAAGTGAAACAATAAAAATAAAATATTCCTTTGAATATCATGCCTGGGGGGTGTCTATAGTATGCCTGTAACGTGGCACAGTTTTCAGTAGCACAGTGTTTAGAACAGTACCACAGCAAAATGCCATTTCTAAAGGAAAAAAGTCATTTAAAACTGCTTGCGGCTGTAATGAATTGTCGGGTCTCGCCAATATAGATAAAACTAATTGAAAAAAACAGCATGGGTTCCCCCCAGTCCATTACCAGGCCCTTTGGTTCTGGTAGGAATATTAAGGGGAACCCCAAACCAAAAACAAATTGTATGGGGTCCCCCCAAAATCCATACCAGGCCCTTCAGGAGGCATACTATAGACATCCCCCAGGCATGATATTTAAAGCACTATTTCATTACTATTGTTTCACTTTAAGCATTATTAAAATCACTGCTCCGGAAAAAAGGGACGTTTTTAAACTTTTTTTTTGTATTGATACATGTCCCCTAGGGCAGGACCTGGGTCCCCAAACACTTTTTATGACAATAACTTGCATATAAGCCTTTAAAATTAGCACTTTTGATTTTTCATGTTCGTGTCCCATAGCCTTTACCGGTGTTTGCGTGTTCGTCCAAATTTTTTGCCTGTTTGCAAGTTCTGGTGCGAACCAAACTGGGGGGTGTTCAGCTCATCCTTACAATGCAGTGGTATAAAAAAAAACTTGGCCAATTTGTATTAAGTAAGAGCTTTAGTGTTAGCTTAAAGCGATATTAAAAATGTTTTTTTTTTTTCAATAACAAACATGTTATACTTACCTGCTCTGTTCAGTGGTTTTGTACAGAGCACCCAAATCCTCCTCTTCTCGGATGCCTTAACAGTGCTCCTGGGGCTCCTGGCCCCGTGGCTCAGCCCCGCTCCCTCTGTCTCCTGATTAGCTCAATTGCTCCTGCTGCTACCAAAAGGCAATCAGGAGTGTGAGTCCTCGGAGAAGCAAGGCTCTCATGGGCATCGCTAGATTGAGAGGGGGTCCAGGTAACTATAAAAAGGGGACTGGGGGGGGCTGCTGCACACAGAAGAATTTCTACTTTCATGCATAGAATGCATAGAACGCATGAGGGTAAAAAACCTTGTGCCTTTACAATCACTTTAATATTTTTAAGAGTAAACTTTCCTAACTTTCCTATAGCTTTTAGATCTGTTGCGGCTGTTACTTTCACTGGTCAGTACAGGCCTATTACCACTTAATAAAATCAAGTGTCACAACCAGAACTACTGGTCAAAGTGAGTAGGAAGCTGCTATATTTAAGTCAAGCTAAATTTTAAAACTAAAAAAATCACACATTGAAACAATTTAAATATGGTGTCACTGATTCTAACCATGAAAATCATACTGTTCCATAACAGTACATATAACTTAAAGTCATCTCCCAAATGTGTAATTTAAAGGACTGGTGTTTTTGACATGTTGTCTTTGAAGTCACATTAGAAGGACCCTCCTCCAGCTACACAGTGTATATATATAGATATGTAGGAAAGCCAGTATGGTGGCCTGAATTTATGGGAGGAGCCCGGGGGGTATTTAAGCAGCCCGCTCACCTGTGATGCTTGTCGGTTTCCTGTGCGCGATATACGTCACTAGGCCGACGATTCGAATGCCAGCGTCCGCAAGTTCTTGTCTCGCAAAATTCCTGCATTCGCAATTTCCGTGCTCGAGAGTTTTGAAGCCCGTGTTACCGATTCGTAGTTCGTACCACGCGTCTGGCTCGGCTGTCGCAGGTAGGGTCCCGTCGGACTTTTGTTTTCACGCATTGTTAGATATCATGTCACTAAACCGTGATATCAAACTCACGAATCACTCGCAAATTTCACAACGTACCACAATGCATACCACTTGCACCATCGTTATGCTACCATTTCTCGTTATTTGAATAAACCACCGCGACGTAGACATTGCTTCATTTCAGGCATGTCTAAATTGTTACCACACGCCAGTAAGACAACCGTTGTGATTCGCAATTCGCAATTTCTTATGGACGTCAGTTCGAATCATTTCATTCATTTCAGCCACGTACCGTGCTCCGATTCAAATCCAGTCGCATCTTAAGATGCACCGATTCGCTCCGGTGTGCCCCAGTAGTTACGGCCTCATTTCAGTACATGGTCCAGAGTCACATTCATTGTCAGTCGCTCGTTACGACTCACCGATTCGTACCTCTGTCATGGTTATCATTTCATTGCCACGTATCACGCTCCGATACAAATTCAGTCGCATGGAAATGCACCGATTCTTCTCGGCGTGCCCCAGGTATTTGCCACATTTCAGTACATGCTCCAGAGTCCGATTCGCAGTCAGCCGCAACAGCGGCATGATCGATTCGCGCCTCTGTCATGGCAAACAAACTGTTACACCTGCACTTATCGCGCTCCGGTTCGAATCCAGTCGCATCTTCGATGCACCGATTGGTTACGGCGTGCCCCAGGGCTCAGCCTCATTTCTGAACATGCTCCAGAGTCCGGTTCATTGTCAGTCGCAGTTTGCGGCTCACCGATTCGGGCCTCTGTCATGGGAAATCATTTCACTGTCATGTATCACGTTCCGATTCGAATCCAGTCGCATCCATGATGCAACAATTCGTTCCGGCGTGCCCCAGGTATTTTCGGCCACATTTCAGTACATGCTCCAGAGTCCGGTTCGTTGTCAGTCGCAGTCGCGACATGATCGACTCGTGCCTCTGTCATGGCACGTGCCTCTACCATGACAAATCATTTCATTCATTTCATCACTTATTTCACTGCCACGTACCGCGCCCCGGTTCGCATCCAGTAGCATCCGAGATGTACCGATTCGTCCCGGCGCGCCCCAGTTG
Organism: Aquarana catesbeiana; assembly: GCF_042186555.1. NCBI lineage: Eukaryota > Metazoa > Chordata > Amphibia > Anura > Ranidae > Aquarana > Aquarana catesbeiana. Next base: position 167,673,661 of record NC_133327.1, on the reverse strand, counting down.
TCTTGGCCTCATTTCATTCGTACTCCATAGTCTGACTCACCATTTTGTCACAGTCGAAAAAAAAAGGAAAAAAATAAAAATAAAAAATATATACAAAAAAATATATATATACATAAAAAAAAAAAAAATTTAAATTAAAAAAAAAAAAAAAAATAAAAAAACAAAAAAAACAAACAAAAATAAAACAAAAAAATATATATATAAATAAAGTAGTATAAATAAATAAATGCAACGTTTCGGCCTCAGCCAACGCCTGCATCAGAACTTGGTTAGCTATCAGTCGCAGTCGCGGCATAACCAATTCGTGCCTCTGTCAGGGCAAACATTTCACTGTTACATACCGCACTCCAATTCAAATCCAGTCGCATCCCTGATGCACCAATTCGTTCCGGCATGCACTAGCGTTTTCTTTTGCCTCATTTCAGTACATGCTCCAGAGTCTGGGTCGCTGTCAGTCGCAGCTGCGGCACGACCGATTCGTGCCTCTGTCATGGCGAAACGTTTCATTCATTTCACTCTAAGGCAAACATTTCATTCATTTCGTTGTCGCATGCCACGCCCCGATTCAAGTTTAGGGCATCCGTCAGGCATCGATTCATCCCGGCAAGCCCCAGTTGGCTTGGCCTCATTGGCGCAGTCATGGCACACCGATTCGTGCCTCTGACATGGCATAAACATTTCACTCATTTTATTTAATGTCATTCACCTGTCGCTTGAACATGTTACAATTTACCTTTCAAGTCAGGTAGTCAAACCCTTCACCGGTTGTCATCTGTCATTTTCCTCTAGGTCAGTCAAGTATAAAAAAAAAAAAAGGGGGGGGGGGGGCACACCCCGTCTTCCTTCAAAGCTCTGTCATGGTCCCGATTCATTCGTTGAAACCTTCGCCTCACTACTATTCCCCCTCATAGTCACAGCGGCATGCATTCAAGCATAACTTCTTGCAATCGTTGCAAGTACGCATCCAATTACAACTTCTTGCAATCATTGCAAGCACACATCCAAGCTTAACTCTTGCAGTCTTGCCAGCACATGCAGTAATACGAACTTTTCACAGTAACTACAAACACATCTCCAGTGACAGGAACTCCCTTGCAATTGTTGCAAGCAGACATTCAAGCACAACTCTTACAATCATTACAAGACACGCATCTTAGCATAACTTCTTGCAAACGTTGCAAGCATGCATCCAAGCATAACTTCTTGCAATCATTGCAAGCACGCATCCAGTCACAACTTCTTGCAATTGTTGCAGGGACACATCCAAGCATAACTTCTTGCAATCATTGCAAGCACGCATCCAAACATAACTTTTTGTAATCGTTGCAAACACGCATCCAAGTATAACTCCTTGCAGTCCGTTCAAGCACATGCAGTAATACGGACTTCTCGCAGTCACTGCAAACACATTTCCATTGACACAAACTCCCTGGCAATTGTTGCAAGCACGTATTTAAGCACAACTCTTGCAATCATTGCAGGGCTCACATCTTAGCATGACTTCTTGCAATCAGTACAAACACATTTCCAGTGGCACACAATCAGTCACACATCATTCTTCAGTGGCACTTAATCGGCCAGTTGTCTCCAGTGGCATCTTCATACGAGCCACTCATCAATTTCTATATCATTTCTCGCTTAGGTCAGTTGAGTTTAGGTTCCATCCCGCACCAGGTATCGTATTGCCATACACAGCTGGCTCCTCATAACACTATCAGGCTATACCTAGCCAGCATCCAGCATTTCTTGTCCTTACAGGACCCCAGAGAGTAATCCGTGTTTACGGCTCATACAGTAGGATCCTTTCTACGTGGCGTCCAGAAGCATCAGCCCATAGCTAACGGCAAACGCTTGCCCATCACAACTGCCATCTTTAGGGACATGTCAAAACCTCAGACATTCCCCAGTCTAGTCATACAAGCAGCCATCTACCTGGCCCTCTGTGGTTTTCTATGGCCTAACAAATTCACTCTTACTGGCACAGGCAGCCAGGTACTATGTAGACACCACTTGTCTCGCTGGTAATACCATTATGTCCTTCAGCTTGTAGTCTCTAAAACTCAACAATCCGGAACCGAGGTCTACAATAACCTCTTCCGAATTAACAAACTCCACGCAGGCCAGCCTCCCCCTTGACAAGCTGACCCGCATCAGGCCAGTTCCCCAAGACTTCACCCATACACGGGTGTGTACTAAGAAGTAGCTGCAGTCTTTTCTGAGAATGCGGACCTATCAATGTCGGAAGGTCCCGTACTACGTGGATCGGTGTATCAATGATTATACCATCTACATCGCCCTTGTCACCCCAGGTAGTGACAGATACCACAGCCGCCACAGGCATTGCTGCAATTTTTGGCCACTATTGGTTTACAAGTACATGGCCCCCAGAGACACTCCTAAACCCCGGGTTTACCCGGACTTCCTCCCTCTTCAAGCTACACCCGGTCATGGCAGCCGCTCAACTCTAGGGTCTTATCTGGATAGGACAGGCAGTGGCTTGCCACCGACACCTGGTCGGAGGCGAGCCTCTTAATGAAGCCATGTCCGCATCGCTCTGTTATGTCCTTCCTGCGCAGGCTGGTGTAATTATCTTGGCAACACCAGTTTAATGTCCACTGCACGTTCGTTCCAGGCTGCCATCTTCTGGGACATGTCTACTATATTAACCAGTTCGCCATTTGGCCTTCTCCCCAGTTTGGTCATACAAGCAGCCATTTACTTAGCCTACCACGGGTTCTGGCGGCCCAGCGAGTTCACCTGCAGCAATCCCACAGGCCAAGTTCTGTGTAGTTGGCACGCTGCCAACACCATTTCATCCTCCACCTTGCAGTGTCTAAAACCCAGCAATCAAGCTCCAGGATAGACATCCATCTCTATAAAATAAACAACGTCCGGTGTCCAGTAACCATACTCGACCGCCTACTGTCACTCCTACCGGAACACTCAAACTCTAGTCCCCTATTACCTTTTTGGGCAACCCTCAAGTGCCTGCCAGTTCATCAAACACCTGGGGGTTCTTCTACGCTGCCTACACCTCGACCCCAGTCAGTACTCCGATCACTCTTTAGGATTGGGGCAGCCTTGGCAGCATTTCGGCATGGGTCCCAGACCACGTCATTAAGAGACTTAGCAGGTGAAACTCTGACTACCTCGCCCGGTACGTCCCCACTCCTCAGGTGGAAATGGCACAAGCATTCACCAAACTTGCTCAATAAATAAAGCTAAAACTAATAAAACTACACCCCTACCTGAATGTTTTTGCCCCCTTATTGTGGCATACCGACCAGCAGACCAAGGCACACTTTCAGGTCCATTTCATATGGTAAGTCCACACTTCCAGGTCTATTTCCGATGGTAAGTCTTATGTTAACTACAAATGTTATCTATGTCCATATCGGACATAGGGCTCCAACCATAAGTAGGAAGGCCAGTATGGTGGCCTGAATTTATGGGAGGAGCCCAGGGGGGTATTTAAGCAGCCCGCTCACCTGTGGTGCTTGTCGGTTTCCTGTGTGCTATACCCACCCTCCCATCCCCATTTCAAGGCATTTATTTCATTCATTCATTTCATTCATTTCTCTCTACAGAATAATCATTTCTTAAACTAGGGTATGCCCCCTTATTTTGGCATATCGACCAGCAGACCAAGGCACACTTTCAGGTCCATTTCATATGGTAAGTCCACACTTCCAGGTCTATTTCCGATGGTAAGTCTTATGTTAACTACAAATGTTATCTATGTCCATATCGGACATAGGACTCCAACCATAAATATATATATCTATATATAGATATATATATTTATCTATTTTTTTTATGTTTAAAGAGGAAGTCAACACTGGTGGGTTTTACTTCCTCTTTGTTCTCCTGCAAAGTAAAAGTATAATGGGCTAGTATGCGTCGCATACTAGCCCGTTATGTGGCACTTACCTGCAAACGAAGCCCTTGCTGTCCCTGCTGGTGGCCGCTCCATCATCGCCTCTCTTCCTTCTGGGGCAGCAGACACCAGCTCTGTGACTGGCCAAAGCTGCAGATTTGCACATCCCTAGTATGTGGTAGGAGAAGTAACTTTCACTAGCTAAGCTAGTGAAAGTCGCTTCAGCCCTTATAGATTGTTGCATATTACTTTTCTTGGCACAGTTTTGCATTGTCCATTACGTTTTCTGAGTGACTATTCATTATAAAATATTTACAAAAAAAGATAAAAGAAAAAAATGATAAAAAGTACAAAGAATACATTTTACATTTTATTTGTAAAGATATATTGGTGACCATTGTTAATTGGGTAACTTGGAAAAATAGGCATACTCTTCTTTCCAACGGCTGAATGAGTTAACTGAAAAAACAGTGGCACATACAGGAAAAAGCAAAGTACCTAATATTTCACCAATATTTATTTGGGATTCTGCCCAAGTTGTCATGGAGTTGGATGTAATATCACATGTGTCAGCACCAGGGGATAAAATTATGAGTTCTATTAAACTTCTGCAGGAAAGATAGTGTCTCCAAGGAGAAGTCATCTAATATTGGACTGAAAAAATATGAACAATATATCAAACCTAAATATAATTCCAGATTAAATGGTCTTCTTTTTAAATAAATTAACTTTAAGAAGTGCATACAATTCACTGTAATTCTGGCGATGGCTCAATCTTCAAACCAAAATCTATTTAAAAGTGGAGCAGAGCCTATTGGAGCTAAAACAGAAGAAGGTTTGTACGAAATGGCATCCTAGTTGTCCTAGTAACATTCTTTTCTTTGTATATTTTGCATAATATAGGGTCTTTGCAAACTACCTTACAGTGGCATACAAAATGTAAAACAATAGATGTGACAGAGGTCATATTGGTCCTCAAATATGTAACATGTCTGACAGGGAAGTTATCTGGACTGCTGAACATGTATTTTGTAATTTTATATAAAATTGTGTTTTTCTATTACAAGAAAAATCTGTAACTGACATATTTTGTTGTGTTGCCTATTGTATTTCTTTTGCTTGTAAGAAGATATGTTGGGATATGTTGGACAGTATTTATAGTGTGTGAAACTGAAAATGCGTATAGCTACCTATTAGATTTTTCATGTCAAGTTTTTTATGTCATCTGAAACCTGTGATGCAAAAATATTAGTCAGGCAGTCCAGACAGTTCTTCTTTCAGAAACTAGAGTCTAGAATGTAAAGATGTAGTGATCTATGTTTTTTTTTTTTTTTTGCACATTACCATTTATGCTCCTAAAGGCATTATCATGGCTGACCAATTCCCCTGTGTTCCTGTATTACATCTACTTGCTTGTCCCTATTCACCGAAGGGACAGGCAACTTCTTTTTTTAACTTCCAGTGCATGCCTTTTGGTTATCGCTTCCAGTGAATGCCTTGTAATTTTCTTTGTATTGTATCACAAATCTTGTGATCTCTCTGTTAGTTGCTCTGCATATTTGTGCCTGTTTCAGATTTAATTACTTTTTATCGCTCACCTGCAGGGCACTAAACTGAGTAATGTAGCTATTGTGAAATATGTAGTTTCTTAACAGTTATGCCCTGTACACACGGTCGGACATTGATCGGACATTCTGACAACAAAATCCTAGGATTTTTTCCGACGGATGTTGGCTCAAACTTGTCTTGCATACTCACGGTCACACAAAGTTGTCGGAAAATCCGATCGTTCTGAACGCGATGACGTAAAACACGTACGTCAGGACTATAAACGGGGCAGTAGCCAATAGCTTTCGTCTCTTAATTTATTCTGAGCATGCGTGGCACTTTGTGCATCGGATTTGTGTACACACGATCGGAATTTCCGACAACGGATTTTGTTGTCAGAAAATTTTATAGAAAGCTCTCAAACTTTGTGTGTCGGAAATTCCTATGGAAAATGCGTGATGGAGCCCACACACGGTCGGAATTTCTGACAACAAGGTCCTATCACACATTTTCCATCGGAAAATCCTATCGTGAGTACAGGGCAAAAGAGTCAGCCCCCAAACTACAGACAGAGGTCATGTATTAACCTGTGCTGTGCTGTGTGCCTTATGTATAAAGACAAAATTAAACTTCTAAAACAGGTATGTGAAGATGTATTCTACTATAGACTGTGCGTACGGGGTAACAAATTATACCATGAAACTACATGATCAGTTTACATCTTTTGGAGGTGAAAAATACAAGATGCAGGTAGGAAAGGTTAAAATACCTTTAACCACTTGCCGACCACTGCATGCTGATATACGTCGGCACAATGGCAGTGGTGGGCAAATGGGCTTACCTGTACGTCCCCTTTAATTGGCGGGGCTAGCAGGTGCGCCTGCCCACCGCGTACAGCGTGACCGTGCCCACGGGACCCGCAGACTTGATGTCTGCCAGTGTCCCGCGATCGTGTCACAGAGCCACAGAATGGGGAGATGCCTATGTAAACAAGGCATTTCCCCGTTCTGCCTAGTGACATGACAGGGATCTACTGCTCTCTGTCATCGGGAGCAGTGATTGCTGTCATGTCAGTGGTAGTCCATCCCCCCCACAGTTAGAATCACTCCCTAGGACACACTTAACTCCTTGATTGCCCCCTAGTGTTTAACCCCTTCCCTGCCAGTGTCATTTACACAGTAATCAGTGCATTTTTATAGCACTGATCGCTGCATAAATGACAATGGTCCCAAAATAGTGTCAAAAGTGTCCGATGTGTCCGCCATAATGTCGCAGTCATGATAAAAATTGCAGATCGCCGCCATTGCTAATAAAAAAAATTAATAATAAAAATGGCATAAAACTATCCCCTATTTTGTAGACGCTAAAATTTTTGCGCAAACCAATCAATATATGCTTATTGCAATTTTTGTTTACCAAAAATATGTAAAAGAATATAGATCGGCCTAAATTGAGGAAAAAATTATTTAAAAAAAAAAAAAATGTTTGGGGATATTTATTCTAGCAAAAGTAAAAAATATTTTTTTTTTCAAAATTGTTGTTCTTTTTTTGTTTCTATAACAAAAAATAAACCACAGAGGTGATCAAATACCACCAAAAGAAAGCTCTATTTGTGGGAAAAAAAAGGACATCATTTTTATTTGGGTACAGCATTGCACCGCCGCGCAATTGTCAGTTAAAATGATGCAATGCTGAATCGCAAAAAGTGCTCTGGTCAGGAAGGGGGTAAAATCTTCTGGGGCTGAAGCGGTTAAGCACTGATAAGCTTTGAAGTAAGAGCTTGTAGGATAATGCACCTAGGGAAAAATAATCCCCCCAGAGAGTACAACAATGGGGGTACAGTGTTGGCCAGCACTACAGAGGAAAGAAATTTGGGGGTACTTATTTCAGATGATTGCAAAATGAGCAAACATTGTGACCAGACAGTGGGGAAAGTGAATAGAATTCTAGGATGCATCACTAGAGAGATCACCAGCAGGAAGAAGGAGGTCTTGATTTTCCTATATAGATCTTTATAGGGGAATACTGTGTCCAGTTCTGGAAACCTTACTTACAAAAAGATCTTGATAAACTAGAACGAGTCCAGAGACGGTTAACAAAAATGGTTAAAGGTCTGGGGGATAAAACATATCAAGAGCGACTTCAGGAACTTAATATGTACAGTCTGTAAAAAAGAAGGGAAAGGGGAGATGATTGAAACCTTTAAAATACATCAAGGGGGTGAATAAGGTTCAGGAGGGCAGTTTGTTCAATACGATACCAAAATCAAGAACACGGAGACATGACCTCAAACTAATTGGAGGAAAATTCAAAACTAATCTTAGAAAGTATTATTTTACTGAAAGGGTAGTTGATACTTGGAATAAACTTTCAGCAGAGGTAGTAAGCAAGTCAACAGTAAATGGCCTCACACATGCTTGGTAAAACATAGATATATTCAGTCAAAAAAGTTAATGAAAAAAGAAAAAAAATGTATTAAAAAAAAGGGCAGACTAGATCGACTACTCTGTCTTTTTGTTCTGCCATCACTTTTCTTTTTTTGCCACTTCAGCAGACCTTTCCGAGGGGCCTAAATCAACATTGCAGTTCATTTTTATTTATCCTCCCAATTCAGTGTCTCATCATCGTAGCTCATATCATATCAAAAAAATAAATATAAATTAACACTTCCCCAACAGCAAAAAAAAAAAAAAAATGCTACTCTTACCATCGTTATTTAGCCCACCCTCCCCTCCACCCACTAAACCTCAGCATGTCCCTCTCACCCACTCTTCATGGTCATGTCCCAACACGCCCTCCTTCACTAGCCCATGGCTTTCAATTCTTTGGCGTAACTCCAAGATTTTTAGGCTAGGTTTCCACTAGTGCGTCCCCAAAGTCGCGCGATTTTGCCGCGATTTTTTACCGCGATTTTACCGCGACTTTTTACCGCGATTTGAAGCAATGCCTGTATCTATAGACCTCAAGTCGCATCAAAGTGGGACCAAAGTAGTGCAGGGACTACTTTGAAGTCGCTGCGACTTGAAGTCGCACAGATATGAACGGTACTCATTGGAAATCATGGGAAACAATTTGTCATGCGACTTTTCAGTCCCAAGTCGCATGAAAAGTCGCACTAGTGGAAACAGAGCCTTAACATTTTTTCCAACATTCCCATTTAACAATGCTCCTGTTGTTTGCTTCATCCAAGCTATTCCCCAGGCACTCCATAATATATGTTTCTTCTACCGCATTTATCCACTCCCAGGTCGCTGGGATCTCCTCCTTTTGCCAGTTCTTCAGTATCAGTCTCTTTGCTGCATTTAACAGATGAGGGACCAGCGACCTCCTATATTGATTAATGTCTCCTTCTCCCCCATGGAACAACACAACCCATGGATCTTCTACCACTTCGGTCCCCGTGATTGCCTTAATTAAAGATAGAGTCTTCTTCCAAAATATTTTAATTTTAGGGCAGTTGTTCCCACCTCTAAACAGCCTCGCCAGCAATGTGCCGATCTATCCCTCTGATATTTACTTATTATGTCTGGGGTTGCATAGCATCTAGTCATGCATTTATAGTTCACTTCTGCCGTTCGAGTATCTATTGCTGAACTGTGGGCCAATTTCATAATTTTACTAATAGTATTTTTATCTCGCTGTGACCCCAATTTCCTCTCCCATTTCCTAATGAATGGCGGTATCTCCACTTCTTCTGTCCTCATCAGTATTTTATACATTTTAGAAATTATATTCCTTGGTTCCTCTACGATGAACAGTCGTTCCATCTCCGTCAATTCATCTCCAGACCTAATGGGTTGAGGTAGCTTGTTGACAAAATGGTTCAATTGAAGGTACCGCCACTCATCCATCTCCTGTGCAGCCCTGCCGTGCCTAAATTGTTGTAGTGTGATAATTTTACCTTGTTTAATTATATCTCTTAATTGTGTTACCCCCCATATTGACCCATTTCCTCCTACGCTTTTTGTCCCAGGTGCAAAAAATTGGTTGTCTTTCAGTGCTAGTAAAGGTGAATTGTATTTCCCATTCACTTGTTTGTATATCCCATCCCAAATTTTAAAAACGTTTCGTGTTAATACGTGAGTATTTTTATCTAAAGTTCTGTAGTGTGGAGGGTTCCATATAATACTTCCCAATTGTGTCTTGCTCAGTGTTTTCTCTATATTGACCCACCTTTTTTCATTTTCTCCCTTTGCCCATTCTACCGCTCTTGACAGAACTATTGCTTTGTAATAATTTTGAATATCCAGCACAGCTAGGCCACCATTTATTTTCCCTTGTTGTAATATTTGGAAGGAGACTCTTTGTTGAGGGAGCGACACTGGCAACATCTGGAACCTGTACGTAATCTTAGGGAGTAAAACCATCTTTATAATGTTAATGCGTCCTATCCATGATAGAGGCCTACCAGAGAATCTTTTACAATCAGATCTAACTTCATCAAGCAGGGGTAAATAGTTTATACTATATATCTTCTCTATTGTGTTTGCAAGTTTAATTCCCAAATACCTTAATTCCTTGGTCTAACCGAAATTTAATTCCTTTTTCACAATCTTTTCCTCTGTCTTACTTAAGTTGATATTCAATATTTCAGATTTTGCTAGATTTATTTGGAAGTTGGATACCTCCCCGTATTTTCTCAAGGCTTTTACTAGCTTGGGCATGGAAGTCAGCGGGTTCGTGATGTAGAACAAAACATCATCAGCAAATGCTGCGATCTTGTGCTCTTCCTCTCCCACTCTGAAGCCACCTATGGCGGGATCATTGCATATCGTAGCCAAAAGTGGTTCCAGGGATAGGACGAATAGCAATGGGGACAGGGGACACCCCTGTCTTGTGCCGTTTTTCATCTCAAAGGGTTGGGACATTAGGCCGTTAACTTTTATTGTTGCAGTAGGATAATGGTATAATGTTTTAATCCATTGGATCATTCTGGGACCTATTGCCATAATTTCCAAGGTCGGTATCATGAACCCCCAGTCTACCCTGTCAAAAGCCTTTTCGGCATCGATTGACAGCAGTAGTCCCGGGGGTCCACTTTCCTTTATCTTTTGAAGTAAGAGCAGTGTTTTAACACCGTTGTCCCTCCCCTCTCTTTTAGGAATAAATCCCACTTGGTCCGGTTTAACAAGGGTGTTCATTAGCCCCTTTAGCCTACCTGCCAAAACTTTAGCATACAATTTTATATCGGTGTTAAGCAAAGAAATAGGCCGATAACTTGAGCATAGCATTCCCTCTTTACCTTCTTTCAATATGACCGTAATGGAGGCCTTTAATGCCTCCCTACTAATCTCATAATCGGCCCCCAGGCCGTTCATATAATGGCATAGCTTTGGGACTAATATTTCTTTGAATTTTTTGCAATAGAAAAGTGTAAATCCATCCGGCCCAGGACTTTTTCCGGGGCGCCGCTTCGAGCAGAGCCTTTTTTATTTCCTCTTCTGAGATTGGGGCTTCTAGGGTTTCCGTGGCGGAATCGGTGATCCCAGGCAATCCTGCTTTCTTTAAGTACTTGATGTTTATCCCGCTCTTTCCTCTTAGCTGGGTGCCCTGCTGTTTTACAGAATATAATTCTTGATAATAGTTTTTAAAAATCTCCACTATTCCCTTTGATGAGTATACCATACGTCCGTCCTTAGTCTGGATTTTCTCTATAAAATTTCTAGCTTTTTTCTTTTGTACCATCCTCGCCAGGTGTTTACTTGATTTGTTTCCCCATTGATATCTTTCTCTCGCAATCCTATTAAATATTATTCTTGATTCCTGCTTCATTACCATTTTCAACTCCGCCCTTTTATTTACTACCTTTTGGTATGACTCCTGATGGTGGCCCCGCTGTTTTTTATATTCTTGTTCTGCCCTAGTTATTTCCTCTATTAATTTTTGGGTTTTCTCCGTTCTCTCCCTTTTCTTCCTCGCTCCCATTTCTATCAGGATCCCCCTGATAAAGGCCTTGTGGGCCTCCCACAGGGTGGACCCCGATACTTCCCCAGTATCGTTAACAGAAAAATAATATTCCAACTCCCTTTTAACTCTAGCATACCCCTCCTCATCTCGGATCAGTTCCTCATTTAGACGCCACAACCCATGTTGACCCTGTCCCCCGGCGACTATCATTTTCATCGTCAGTGGGGCATGGTCCGAGAGAGTGGCAATCTCTATCTTAGAGTCTATGACCTCATCTATGTCTCTATGTTCCACGAATATAAAGTCGATCCAGGAGTAAGACCTGTGCGCGGGGGAATAAAATGTGTAGTCCTGTGTTTTAGGGTGCTGAATCCTCCATATATCTACCAATTGGCAGAGATACAGTTTTTGTTTTACCTCTTTTAATTGCACATTATTTATCCCCTTCGCCTGGGTCGAACTGTCCAGTCTTGGGTCCATACAGAAGTTAAAGTCCCCCATCAAAATTGTATGTCTCCTCTTGAAGTCCTTCAACTTTTCCAAAAGGTTCGTAAGATATTTCATCGGATTTTTATTGGGGGCATAGACGTTTGCCAGTGTACACTCCCTCTCGAACAATCTACCCTTAAGAAAAAGATATCTGCCTTCCGGGTCGGCCAACCTATCTTCCAACACAAACCTTGTTCTTTTAGCAAACCCAATAGCTACCCCCTTGCTCTTTTTGTAATTGTGTCTCCCTGGTACCATGTCGGGTAATCTCTAGAGTACAACCTTATACTGGACTCATGAGAAATATGTGTCTCCTGAAGAAAAACCACCTCTGCCCCTAGCCATTTGAGCTCATTCAGTATATTCCGTCTTTTGTTAGCCATGTTTAGTCCTCTAACGTTATAGGTCATGAACTTTATAGTAGTCATTACTGTACTCCCGCTCTCCTCTGTGGGACGCGAATCCTTTGACCATGGAGAGGTTTATTCACACTTTTATCTGATATGACTGAGGTATCCCACCTCCCTTTCCCTCCCCTCCTACCCATCCTCCCCATCCCCCCTTCCTCCTCCCAACTCCCCCCCCACCCAACGCACCCTCCTAGGTCCAAGCTGGACCCCTAGACCCTTGAGGACCACATAAATCATGCCCCTCTCGGAATCTCCAACTCCTAAGGTGGAACTCTCCGTGTGCCTCCCCCCGGCCCCCATTTCAGAAGCTGCTGGGGGGATTAACCATCTCCCCAACAGGCACCCCTATCTGAAAAACATTCTCCCACCACTCTGACCAGTCTTCCCCATATCCCCCCCCTCCCCCCAACCCCTCCCCACGGACCCCCACACCACACCTATGATACTTTTATGTTCTAGCCATGTCCCAACTCCTGGTCCACCCTATGTTCATTAAACCAGTCCGGCAACAGGGGCACCTGTAAACCCAATTTCTCGCAAAAATCCCCCAGATCTTCCGGGAATCTTAACCTGGCCAATCTGCCATCCTTGCTTCCCAGCAAGCAGGCCGGAAACCCCCAGGTATATTTTACATTCTGTTTCAACATCTGCTCCAGCAGGGGTTTTAGGTAGCTTCTCCTTGCCAGAGTGTCCTGGGCCAAGTCCACAAAAACTTGGATCTTAGCTTCCTCATATTGCAGAGGGGTTTTTCCTCTTAGCTTTACCCATATTTTGGCTTTGTCCTCATAGAATCTGAATCTTACAATTATATCCCGAATTCTCTCTGTTCTCATAGTTTTAAATCTTCCTATCCGGTGTACCCTTTCTATATTTGGAAAATCGTCGACTCCCATCTCTAGAAGGGGGCTGAAGATTACAGCTATGACTTTCCTCAGGTCCTCCCCCCTCGTTTCCGGTACCCTCTAATTCTCAGGTTTTGTCTGCGATTTCTATTTTCTCGGTCTTCTAACCTATACAAGATTTTTACTTTATTTTGTTGGGTAGTTTTAATTTGTTCTTTTAAGTCGGATAGCTCCTGGGCTTGTTTGTCTATTTTGTCCTCTGTCTCCTCGACTCTGGCCAACAAATTTCCCAGGTCTGTCCTCAGCATATTTATCTCGGTTTTAATTGAGATTTCCAGGGTTTTGAACATTTCTAGGATTTCATTTTGTGTGGGAAATTGGGCCTCTGTCCTGTGGTCTTCTGATCTAGTTATTTCCAGTTCACTTTCCAATGTTAATTCGCCCCTAGAGAGACCTGGAGTCTGTGCTCTCTTTCCATCCAATCCCTTCTTTTGGTCTGCTTTGCCTGCCTTTTGGGTTTTTGGGTAAGTATTCTTAGGGCTCGCTCCCTGGGCCAAATATTGTTTAATTGTACTCCCTGTGGTGTTGTCCTTCGGGGTTTTAGGTGCGCCCCCTTTCCCGGATTTAGACGCTGCTCTACTCATGTTGGATCTAAAAGCCCCCACTGGGGTTGACAATATTAATCAACGGGATCAACGGGTTCAGCGTATCTTGCAGGGTTTTTACACTTTTTATTCCGGGACCTTCTACTTACTGAACTTTACCCACCGCAGCCAGTAAGTGCATGTTGCGCCAGGGGGATTTTCCTGCAGGATTCCTATTCAATCCTCCTCCTCGCTCCTCTCCCCACTCTCGCCCCTCTCTGGTGTCCCGCACTCCAGGTCCGAGCCTCTCAGCCAGGGTCCTGGGGGGCAGCAACAATTACCACTCCGTGGGTCCCGCTATCCGCCCAGCGCCGTGCCCAGCACGCTCCGGACCCCGCAGCGTCTGGATGCTAGCACCGACAGTGTCAAAGGGCGCCAAAGCCACGCACTGCACACCTCCTCTCCTTCGCCACCATGCGGGCTCCGGCTTATCCGTATGGAAACCCACCATTTCGCCGGCCGGCACACCTCGAGCTCCTCCCTTCACGTCTGATGCCTCATGTCATGGCCAAACCCCCGCTTCCAAAAAAAACGAGGTATTTCAAGTGTTTACGCCTACTTAACCCCTGCCATCACTTTTCTATGTTTTTAAAATATGTGATTCTCTATACCTTATTTTTCTATTTATTCTAAAATTGAATTTGTAAAGAAGAACCTAGTGCCCCTTATAGATCATCCTCTGTACTGTGTATCCTGCTGCAGGTGTTTATGGAGTACAGGACTACTTTCCAATAGGCAAATGCAATTTTTACGGTGTGCATGACCCTATGTGTCCAAAGGGGGACTTGCTCTTACTTTCTGCAATGCAATAGTGACATGGTAAAGGGTTCAAAGAATACATTTTCAAATAAGTAAGAAGATTGGTTTGTGCTGGTAGATTAATTTGATAATGAACAATAGATCTCTGTGGATTGTTCTTCTGAGGACTCATTCACCACTGTTCATTAAAAAATATTAAACACACATACTCACCTAGGTGGATGCAGCATCAATCCGATGCTGCATCTGTCTCCTGCCACATCTACACCGAGAACTGAATGATCAAAGACCGCTTATGGCTCAGTTCTCAATCTACAGTGAGCAGAGAGCTGGTGACTGTCAGTCACTGGCTCTGTGCTCTGCCCCTCCAGTGCTCACTGGAGTGCAAGACTATGGAGGGGGCAGAAACAGCTGTCTGAGGCTCTCAGCACACCGCATTGATCCAGGGGACATGGATCAATGCAACAAAAAGTTTTAAAAACGGCTGTTTTTTAAGGAGCAGTGATTTTAATAATGCTTAAAGTGAAACAATAAAAGTGTAATATTCCTTTAAATTTTGTACCTGGGGGGTGTCTATAGTATGCCTGTAAAGGGGCGCATGTTTCCCATGTTTAGAAGTCTGACAGCAAAATGACATTTCAAAGGAAAAAAAGTCATTTAAAACTACTCGCGGCTATTAATGAATTGCCGGTCCGACAATACACATAAAAGTTCATTGATAAAAACGGCATGGGAATTCCCCACAGGGGAACCCCGAACCTAGCCCTGGGGGACAAAAGGCTTCATAAATTCCAAAAGTGTCTCCAGTGTTGCCTTCCTCATTTATGTTTTTCCCAGAATAAATGGCTATTTTATTTACCTAAAATTATTTACTATGTGCTTTTATTCAAAAAGGACATTTTGTTTGTGAGTAGGCAGGTACATGTCAAAAAGACTATGGGGGTTATTTACAAAAGGCCAAATCATTTTGCAATTCAAGTGCAAACTACAAGTGCAAATTGCACTTTAAATTGCACTGCAAGTGCACTTGTTGGAAGTGCAGTTGCTGTAAATCTAAGGGGTAGATCTGAAATGAGGGGAAGCTCTGCTGATTTTATCATCCAATCATGTGCAAGCTAAAATTTTTTTTTTTTTTTGGTTTCCTTGTATGTGCCCCTCGGATCCACAGCACTTCCAAGTGTTCTTTCAGTGCAATTTCAAGTGCACTATGCACTTGTAGTGCTAAATGAATTTGCCTTTTGAAAATAACCCCCCTATATCAAATTAACAAGGGACACCAACCTCATTAAGATTCATAAACAATACAAGATAATAATGTTATTGTGGTAACTTGAAACTCCTAAAAAAAATTAAACATTTAAATCAATAGATTTTTGATAATTTTTCACAAATTGTAAAATATATATTGTTGAAATATAAAAGTTAAAAAGATTAACTTAAGAGTTTAAGAAGATTAATGCCCCGTACACACGGCGACGGAAAATGTGTGATAGGCTGACCGTGTGTAGGCTTCATCACACATTTTCCATCGGATTTTCCGACATACAAAGTTTGAGAGTAGGCTATAAAATTTTCAGACAACAAAATCCCATGTCGGAATTTCCGATCGTGTGTACACAAATCCGACGCACAAAGTGCCACGCATGCTCAGAATAAATAAATAGATGAAAGCTATTGGCTACTGCCCCGTTTATAGTCCCAACGTATGTGTTTTACGTCACCACTTCCAGAACGATCGGATTTTCTGACAACTTTGTGTGACCATGTGTATGCAAGACAAGTTTGAGCCAAAAATCCTAGGAATTTTGGAATCGGAAAAAATCCTAGGATTTTGTTGTCGGAGTGTCCGATCAATGTCCGACTTTGTGTACGGGGCATTAGAGTCAAATAAATAATTTGCTACATTATTTATGGAGATCTGGCTTTTAAAAACTATAATATTAGCAATGACATGAGGATAAATAATGAAGAAAGTAGTTTGTGAGAACTCTGTGTGAATATAAGCAGAAAAACAACTTCATTCTTCTCACACTATAAAGAAGAAAAGAATGCGCTGTATTAAAAGATCACAGAATTAGCAGCATGAGGAATGTGCTAGCTTCAATATGAAGGCTAGTTTTACCAGACCGCGCACTTCCGTCTTGTACTTGCTTCAGAGCATGCGTCAGTTTTGGTCCGTCGGACTAGCACACAGACAAAGCGGCGTTTTGCCAGCGGTATGGCAGCGCTGCCCCATTGATTTCAATGGGGAGCAGCGGTGGAGGAGCGGTGAGTTCACCACTCCTTCACCGCTACAAAGAATCTGCTGGCAGGACTTTTTGTGACGCCATGCCAGCGCACCGCTCCAGTGTGAAAGCCCTCGGGCTTGCACACTGGAGTGAAGGGAGCTGCTTTTTTCAGGTGCTATTTTTAGCGCTATAGCACCTGAAAAACACTGGCAGTGTGAAAGGGGTCTTAAAGAGTGACTCAACATTTGTTGCAGATTCATACCTGTTTCTGTTCTTAAGAAATAGCTCTTTGTTAGATCATGTCTTGTGCAAGGCTGATTCTGAATGGGAGTGATTAATTCATTACATGCAGCTGATGCACTTTCATTGTTCTGCTGAGAAAAGTTGCAGTGTCTGCATCTCTTTAGAGATGATTCACCCCTAGGGAGTATCTCACCAAAAATGTGTTGCAGAGGATGTCTAAAACCTGACTTGTATCTTAGTGCAGAGTTCCTTACCCAAGCAGGAAATTACATTTGTCTGTGCACAGAAGGGCTCTAGGTTACCATATTATATTGAATTTATCAAAAACTATAGCAGCTGCAGATTGAAAAGGAAAGGTATATTTGATTTAAATTAAATTACAATATGGTTTCTGTAGTATTGTATGCTACTTTTTTTTGGGGGGGGGGTTACTATATTTCTTTCCATGAGATTCGAGTTACCCTTTAAGGCCTCATGCACACTGACGTTTTTTGACATTTTTACAGCAGCTGTTTTTAGCTGTAGATGTTTTTTTCTACAGTCATTAAACTATCTATCTTTGGATCTCTTATTGAGAGCTGACAGCAACAGATTCCAAATGCAAATAGCACACTTGAAATGAACTCTGGACCTGTTATCTGCTCCTTGTAAATGGGATAATGAGGGAATAACACACACCTGGCCATGGGACAGCCAAATTGTCCCATTACTTTTGGTTCCTTAAAAAGTGGGAGGCACATATACAAGCTGTTGTAATTCCTACACCGTTCACCTGATTTGGATGTAAATACCCTCAAATTAAAGCTGAAAGTCTGCAGTTAAAGCGCATCTTGTTTGTTTCATTTCAAATCCATTGTGGTGGTGTATAGAGCCAAAAAAGATTAGAATTGTGTCGATGTCCCAATATTTATGGACCTGACTGTATATGGACTACTGTTCCCAGCCAGTCCAACTTGCAAATCATGTGCCTGCAGGCAGCATCGACTTGACACAGATCCCCACAGTCTCTTTTTTAAACCAGGACTCCCCATCATCCACCATGTGTATTGATGAAGACTCCACTAGTGACCGTGTACTAGCAGAGTTCCCTTCACAGACTCCTTGGCACTTCAGCCCTTGGCACCTCCAGTCCCACTGTGGTAACACTCACCGAACTTCCAACAGCCCTGAGTCCTTGATGAGGAACTTTGACTGGACCATGCGTACCGCCAGTTTCACCTGCCCTTCTGCTCCAGGAGTTCCCTGCCATCCGACTGTGTGGTGGCAGAGACATTTTCAATGACTGTGTAGAGGCAATGTTCCCTTCACAGCTCTCGCCGGGCCTCTCCTGCAATCGGCGCACCCCCCCAGATGGGGATGGCCTCCTGTGACTGACTAACATGCCATTCCTCACTTCACCCAGCCAACTCTGTCCCCTGTGGAGAATCACCTCAGCTTATATACGAGGCCCGCCCCCTGCCAAACTCGATGGGGATTGGTCAGGGCTCACACACAAGCTGTCTGCCACTCCAGTTCCAGGCCCAGCCCCAGCCCCTTTTCCAGAACCTTCTTTCTGAAAACAGGGGAGGTGCCTCAGAGCCAGAGCACAGGTGGCAACCACCACAGCTACTCAGACCACTCCCAGCCCCCAGATCAAAACAGACAGGCCTAGCTTGCAGCATAGGCCTGCCTAAATTTGCCTGTGCTGCATAAACCTAGTAAAATTACCTTACTAGCACCTACCTATTGATAGAGGGTGCCAAAAAGTTATTTTAACGTCCAGTGTGCATGAGGCCTAAAAGTTAGTCAAGCATGAGAAAATTATCAAGCCAAAACCTGCAGTAACATCATCTGGAGCCTGTATCATGGAAGGTTCCCTTCCTTGCCTGTTTAACCTTGTGAGTCAGTCTAATACCCAGACTTGATTCTGGACATGATAGCCAAAAGGAAATTAAGGAATCTTTGGTTGACATACTCACAACAAACTGAAACGTAGCTTAAGATTTTTATATTTTGATTTTTCCATACATAATTTGTTCTGTTTAAACGATAACAGCAAAACTTAAGCTGTTTGCAGGATCTGACACACCATATTTGCTTTACATCCTTCTGTTATTTAAATTTCCACATTGATTATGCAGTTGGTAGAGCTTCTAACACCCTTGCACTGTGAAAACTTGACATTTACTGTGAATTTATTTCACTATGTAATAGAAATGAATCCATTCTTGTCAGCATATCTTGGTTGTGTGGCAATGAGATTGTAGCAGAACACTGTGATCCTAGTATGAGGGCAGATAGCTACATAATAACTTTGTAGCCAATGTTTTCAGTCACATAAAAGATTCCAATATAGAATTCAGAAGAAAATAATACAAAAGCTCATTAATTATAACAAACTGAACAATTAAAAATACTGACAGACTTCAGGATTGTCCCAGCAGGAAGAGAGCAAGAAGGAGTCAGGTAGCAGATGAAGTAGTCAAGGAACAAGCAGATCGATGAAGAAGTCGAGGTGGACAACAAGTAGTAGTGAAGATAAGGACAGCTACAGGTACGTAAAAGAGCAAGATATTGGCTGGAGAGAACACCATAATCTAGCAAACAGGAAGTGCAGAGACATGGCTTAGATCAGAAAGTTCATGGGAGGAGCAAAAAGCTCAGGGTTCACCAAAACAAGATACAAGACTAGGTTGTCCAAGAAATCAGGCCAGGAGCTGCCCAGCATCTTAGCTGGCACAGCAAGAAGAACTACAGCCAGATACTGCAGAGGTTCCAGGCTCAGATCTGAACCCTGACATTAGCGTTGCCTACTAAGTAGTGTAGTCCTGCACACTGCTTTCTGGATTGACAGCAGTGATGAGCCGATAGTTCACTACAAACCTAGGTTCAGACCAAAATGTAGCTGTTCAAACTCTCATGTATCCCCCAAAGGGTGGACGTCATGGTACATGTTGGACCTCATGTATTTATTTATTTTTTTCAGTGCGGTATCCCATTAAAATCTATTCCAGACTCGAAGGGTCAATTGACATTTAGTTCCAGCTTCTTTAAAAAAAAAAGAAAAAAACAAGGAAGCTGTCAATGGCAGCTGTCAAAGTATTGTGCCTCAGTTTTAAACCTTTTCCCTTTGTAAATGTCAGTGCTGCTATAGTACTTTCTGTACACAAAGATGCACTCCAGCTCAGGCAGGATTTGGACACCCTCCAGGCATGATATTAAAAAGAATTGGACATTTTTAATGTCCCACTTTGAGTATTTAAAAAAATCAATGCTCCTGGCCGAATGTTTTTTTTTTTTTATAACTGGTACATGTTCTCCAGGGCAGTGCCCCCCCCCCCCCCCCAATGCTATTTTTTGACACTCTCTTGCCTAATACCCCAAAAAATTAAATGAAATTGATTTTAATGGGGTTCTCCATCTGAAATTCTTTCAAGTTTGCAGAATGCCTGCTTCACCAAACCCAAAGCAGTTCAGCTCATCACTAATTGACAGCATTGCCTCTCTTGCTGAAACCTTCTCACTGTGAGCTGTAGTGTCCGGGAGGAGGAGAATGTCAGCTCAATTAAGGAAGACAAAGGAAATCTTTTGTTGACTTTTTGAGTCACATAGTAACTGCATTTGGTACTTGTTTAGATCTTTATACAATAGCCATTAGATGTACAGTGGGGACGGATTTTTCACTCATTGTTATATTGCAGCCATTTGCTAAAATCATTTAAGTTCATTTTTTTCCTCATTAATGTACACACAGCACCCCATATTGACAGAAAAAAACTGAATTGTTGACATTTTTGCAGATTTATTAAAAAAGAAAAACTGAAATATCACATGATCCTAAGTATTCAGACCCTTTGCTGTGACACTCATATATTTAACTCAGGTGCTGTCCATTTCTTCTGATCATCCTTAAGATGGTTCTACACCTTCATTTGAGTCCAGCTGTGTTTGATTATACTGATTGAACTTGATTAGGAAAGCCACACACCTGTCTATATAAGACCTTACAGCTCACACAGTGCATGTCAGAGCAAATGAGAATCATGAGGTCAAAGGAACTACCTGAAGAGCTCAAAGACAGAATTGTGGCAAGGCACAGATCTGGCCAAGGTTACAAAAAACATTCTGATGCACTTAAGGTTCCTAAGAGCACAGTGGCCTCCATAATCCTTAAATGGAAGACGTTTGGGATGACCAGAACCATTCCTAGAACTGGCCATCAGTCCAAACTGAGCTATCGGGGGAGAAGAGCCTTGGTGAGAGAGGTAAAGAAGAACCCAAAGATCACTGTGGCTGAGCTCCAGAGATGCAGTTGGGAGAAAGTTGTAGAAAGTCAACCATCACTGCAGCCCTGCACCAGTCAGGGCTTTATGGCAGAGTGGCCCGACTGAAGCCTCTCCTCAGTGCAAGACACATGAAAGCCCGCATGGAGTTTGCTAAAAAGCACCTGAAGGACTCCAAGATGGTGAGAAATAAGATTCTCTGGTCTGATGAGACCAAGATAGAACTTTTTGGCCTTAATTCTTAGCAGTATGTGTGGAGAAAACCAGGCACTGCTCATCACCTGTCCAATACAATCCCAACAGTGAAGCATGGTGGTGGCAGCATCATGCTGTGGGGGTGTTTTTTCAGCTGCAGGGACAGGACAACTGGTTGCAATCGAGGGAAAGATGAATGCGGCCAAGTACAGGGATATCCTGGACGAAAACCTTCTCCAGAGTGCTCAGGACCTCAGACTGGGACGAAGGTTTACCTTCCAACAAGACAATGACAAACACACAGCTAAAATAATGAAGGAGTGGCTTCACAACAACTCCGTGACTGTTCTTGAATGGCCCAGCCAGAGCCCTGACTTAAACCCAATTGAGCATCTCTGGAGAGACCTAAAAATGGCTGTTCACCAGCGTTTACCATCCAACCTGACAGAACTGGAGAGGATCCCCAAATCCAGGTGTGAAAAACTTGTTGCATCTTTCCCAAAAAGACTCATGGCTGTATTAGAGCAAAAGGATGCTTCTACTAAATACTGAGCAAAGGGTCTGAATACTTAGGGCCATGTGATATTTCAGTTTTTCTTTTTTAATACATCTACAAAAATGTTAACAATTCTGTGTTTTTCTGTCAATATGGGGTGCTGTGTGTATATTAATGAGGAAAAAAATGAACTTAAATGTTTTTAGCAAATGGCTGCAATATAACAAAGAGTGAAAAATGTAAGGGGGTCTGAATACTTTCCGTCCCCACTGTATTTAACGCATTTCTTTATTCACTAATATACCCTTAAATGTAATTTTTTTAAATGCAAGCAGTACAAGTGCCTTAAATTTACTTAATCTTGCAGTTATCTGGTAGTCAGGAAATTAGATGTGTAAATTATTCCCCTTGAATGCCTGAAGATGCTTCTTGGATTTTGGGTCCCTCTATGTTGCTAGGCTGTGAAAAAGTCTTACACCTGTGGTATCGTTATACTCAAGACTCTGCAAAATGTGTTTTGGGATACAGTAAGTATGCATATGATGTGTGTTAGAAATATCTTATTAATTGACAACCTTGTGTAAAAAAAATTATATATTTTAATTTTCTTTCCACATTTTCCGAAAACTTGTGGCAAAAAATTTAATTTTCATAGACTTTCATAGACATAGTTTCTCCATAAATTATGCACCTTGAAAATACAAGCATGCTCCTTGGATTTTGGGCCTCTCTATGCATCTAGTGAAAAAGCCCCACACATGTGGTGTCCTCATACTCAGCAGGCATAGCAGAATGTGTTTTGGGGTGCAATTGTAAGAATGCATTATGCTGTGTGTGAGAAGTAACTTGATAATATGATAACATAGTGAAAATAATGTCATTTCTTTACTTTCCAAAAAATTGGGACAAAAATAGCTTCCAAAACCTCACCATGCCTCTTACTAAATATCTTGGACTGTCTACTTTCCAAAAAGGGGTAATTTGGGAGGTATTTATACTGTCCTGGTATTTTAGTGCATCCATCAGAACTGATCAAATTACACACACATATATATATATATATATATATATATATATATATATATATATATACATTGATGTGGACTATTTTCACCAACGAAATGTAGCAGAATAAATGTTTTCATAATTTCCTGTATTTGTTCATTTATATAGCAAAAAAAAACAGTGGTGATTAAATACCACCAACATTCTATCTGTTCCAAAAAAATCATAAACAATTAATTTGGGTACAGTGTTGCATGGCTGAGTAATTGTCATTCAAAGTGTGACAATGCTGAAAACTGAAAAATGGCCTGGACTGCAAGAGAGTGAAATAGTCTGGACTTGAAGTTATTACACCCCCAAGCCAGTCTTATAATTACAAAGTACCCCGACTAGGTAAACTTGAGGTGACTTGACTTGACTAGATATCATCCTTTTACCATTATGTTTAAAATGGACACAGCAGGACTCCTCCTGGCATTGGCAGGAAAGTGGACGGGTATGCCATGCATGCCCGGAGGTGGTGGGCCGGGGTCAAGAAGGGATGCAGCCATCCTTCCAAACAGTACTGCCATAAAGCCCAGGTTCTATTTCCTATTGGATGCACAGCAGCCAGGCACACAGCAGCTTCCCAACCTCTCCACATAATAACCAGGCAGCCTGTGTCTTTTTGAAGTTTATTGCTGATTAAATTTAGTTGGGGTGCAGGGTGAGCCTTGGATACTCAACTGTTAGTGCAAACTGTAACAAAAAACACTCTCTGGTAATAGCTAAACTCTTTATATTGGGTCTTTTGTGATAAGAGGTAGTGGACGTACAGTTCAGGGGACTACACTATGGAAGCAGCCCTAAGCCCTAAGCCTAAACTCTGGAGCAGTCTTTCCTAGGGTTAAGCAACAACAGTCACTTGGATCTCTCTCTTTCACAGCCCCCTACTCACTGCATCTTTGTGTACATGAGCCTCAAGGCCAGATCCTAAGCAGAATCCCCCCCCAGCAGCCCTTCAGTCTCAGTCTCCTGGAAAATAGCCCTGCTTTTCCAAGCCCTCCATTATTCATACACACCTCAGCCCCTTGCTGGTCATCCCCTTGACACCAGAGATTAGCTGAGGCTACAGTATATGAATACAGGGTCTGCCTCCTCCCACCCACCACATTCCAGAACCTACCAGAAACAGGGGTAAACTACCCAACTACCCATACCCGCCCCCTTTGTCAAGCAACCAGCGTATAGGGGAAGAGGAATTCATACATTGCTGGCTGGGAAAAAGGTACCAAGGCAGGGTTTTTTCAGCTTTCAGTTTCTGCAGTAGTTGAAAGTGGGGGTAGAGCAGCTCTCCCACGGCTCCTTCAACAGCCTCCCTGCTCTGCACCACGATCCTTATCTCCTATCTGGTCGGGGAGTGCAGAAGCTGAAAAGGAGTGCACAGAAAAGTTATTTTACAAAGGTAATCATGTGGGGGATGGTGGAGCTTTGGGGGATGGGAAGATGAAGAAGAGGAGAGGTGCAGTATTGGAATGTACATGGATGAATGGACTCTGTACCTAGTGTTCTCCTGAACCCTGTACATAACATACACCAGAACCCACCTTCCTATACATTATGCACGCCAGAACCCATCTTCCTGTACACAACACACGCCAGAACCCACCTTCCTGTACACAACGCACGCCAGAACCCACCTTCCTGTACATAACGCATGCCAGAACCCACCTTCCTGTACATAACCTTCCACTCCACTGGAGGAGCAACAGAGACACCAACTGGAGTGTTCTTTGTGGATTGTATCAAAGTTTGCAACTGTATACTTGCACACTTATGCGATTATGCATGTTAATGCCATGATGTAGCATATAGCTTTTCAACAACTATGGGATTAAGGGCAATAACTGGTGCCCATAGCAAAAAGAGCACCTGCTTGAATGAGGCACTCTAACTCATTGCTTCACGTGCATTTATTATTTTCTCTCCTAAGGAGCACTGCACCTGTGGTCAGTGGATCATGGGAGCAATGCTAGACTGCTGCAGACAAGCCCTGCAGCTTTCAGCCTGTATCTCCATACAGGCTGACTTTTTACAAGATGCAGGGCTTGTGAATGAACTATGAGGCTGCTCATCAGCGACTTCACAGCCCAATTAGAATTACAAGCCATCAGCTACAATGGCTGACTGTAGTTGTAATTCATGCATTCACAGAAAACTGCAAATGAATGATGTGGCCGTGTGGGGGCGTAGCCCTGCATGACAGCGTTACTTTCAAATAGTGACAGCAGGAGCAAGGAGAAGATCCCTAACTTGCTGTCATGGGGAAGGGGGGAGAGGGGGAGAGGCTGCAACTGCTGGAACATGTTATATGTTCCAAAAGCTGAATTTATGAATAGGTGTGTAAGGCAAGTATGAATAGGTAATTATGAAAAGGCTCATAACTTGAAAAAAATGTGTGGAACAGAAAGCTTTAATGCTTGATGAAACAAGAGCATGAAGATCATAACTAACTGATCTAAGTAACCCCTGTGTCCTTCTTCACCCCATCTTCTGAAACACTAAAAAAACATGGGAAACTCATTGGTACATAAACAACTCCACCAGAAATGTTACATTTTGAATATGCTAAAGAAAGATTGAAGGGAATCTGCACTCAGCAAAGATACAGGTTTGCTTGACAGCATGCTGTAATATATTTTCCTACTCTTCCCATGCTCCATGCTGCCCTGATTAACTGCTTCAGAAATTTTCAGCTTTCACAAAAGTCAAAACATGCACAGCACTGTGTAAGCCTTCCCGCTGCCCCCAAAGGATATCACTGGCGCTTTGCAACTAAATTCTCAGGCAATAAGCACCACACTGTGAGACACAGGGGGGAGTAGCATGTGTTTCCATATAACCAGTAGTTTTTGACAAGTTAGTTATTAATGTACTTTGGGGTACCAATGCAGCATGGGGAGATGTTAGCTTCTGTTGCAAGTTGTCAAGTGAATCTAATAAGTGTATGAGTGGTAGGTACAGCATATATATATATATATATATATATATATATATATATATATATATATATATAAAAAAACAAGCATCTGGTGTTCAAAAATACAGCTTGAAAACCCTTTACTTACCAAGAAAATATAACGTGCTATTTTTGCTATGTAGAACTACTACTAAATATGATTGCAATGCTTATGGTTACCAATCTCTTTCATAAAAAAATATGATTATGTGCAGTTACAGTAACAAGTTCCTTAATGATACTACACATTAACCACTTCAGCTTTTGCACCTGTATACCCTTCTACACCAGAGCAAGTATACCCTTCTACACCAGAGCAATCAAGATAAAAAAAAAAAATACTTCACCCTAACAAGCAATGACATCAACAGTTGATAAGGAGAATGTTGGACGTTTGCACAGCATCCTTATTTGCCTTTCCCCTGCACCTATCTGCTAGCATTGGGGTAACATTAGCGGAGTGAGGGAGAGAAACTGTATGAGAAGAGAAACATTGGAACACTTGTCTGTACCAGTGTGCAAATGTATTTGCTTTGGAAGTATAAATCCTCTCTAACATGGGTGTCCTACGTGTATAGATGCTGCTACACTATGTAAAACTATTAGTTTTGTTTTTTTGTGAGATTGTGCAGAATTTTAAAGGTTGCCTTAAAAAAAAGGTTGAGAAACACTGAGCTAGGTTTTCTTTTGATGATATTGTTTTAATAAAAATATTGTATTTTCAATGCAATCTATAGCCAAAAAGTTATAAAGAGATAAACATAGAGACAAACAGTTTTCTACTTTGATCAGTGTTAGTTTTTGAAAAAAATGTTTTACTGTAGTAATTTGCCACATTTAAAATGACACTAATATGATTATTCTGCTACCAAGCTTCACAATTATTTACAAATATAAAGGTGTTTTATTTTTATTTAATTTTTGTGACACTAAAAAAAATTAAGAAACATTAATAAAAAATGGAAAAAAGTTTAAATATTAATGGTTTAAAAAATAGAAATAAAAAGACTAAAATGCAACAATATAACTGAGGGGAATACTACAGTGTATTGACTATTTTACCAACACATCCCTAACTTACTTGCACAATACCAATACTTCCTAGAAATCGAGGCAAAGCACAAATAAAGGTGGGAATTTTGAAATGGATGATCTCTCAAACAAATGTCATTACGCACACATCTGCTAAAATCCAATGCTTTATTCATACTTAGCTATTAAGCAAACAATGGCTATTGTAAGAATGGCAATGTTAGCTTCATCATCATTAAAACCAAAACAAAAAAATATACATGAGATGCAAAACATAATCCCACCAAACTCGTCCCTTAAAAACCCATCCACAGCATCACAGTGTACCAAAATCTAACTATGGGTCAACAATTGTTCTGATACCCCCCAAGAGTAATGCCGCGTACACACGGTCGGACTTTTCGTCTACAAAAGTCCGACAGCCTGTCCGACATACTTCCGACGTACCTTCGGCGGACTTGCGGCAGACTTTCTTACGAACGGACTTGCCTACACACGACCACACAAAAGTACGACAGCCTAGTACGCGGTGACGTACACCAAGTCCGACGAGGCTATAAAACGGAAGTTCAATAGCCCGTACGACACCCTTTGGGCTCCTTCTGCTAATCTCGTGTTTATCTCGTGTTAGTAGAAGTTTGGTGAGAGACGATTCGCGCTTGTGAGACTCGTATTTTTCAGTTCGTTTTAACTGTTGTTCAGTCTGTGCTTGTGAGGTTTGTATCTGCTTTTCAGTGCGTTTGGTCAGTTGGCATTGAGAAATCTTTGTTTTATTGGCCGCTCGTTCCTGATTTTCAGGTCGTTCTTCACAGGCCTTGCTGTTCTTCAGTGCGTTCTGTTTAGTGCGTTCTGACCAGCCGACCGTTTTGAAGCCATGTTACCTGTACGTACTCGTCGTAGAGCTCGTGCATTGTATGTGCTTGGTGCTGTAGTTTATTCTTCAGCCCAAGACCAGTCCATGAACAGGGCGAGGAGGAGTTCATGGACCAAGAATTGGTTGCTTCAGCGTGACCAGTTCTGTCACATGCCTTTGCTCCGTGAGATCCGTGAGAATAATCCTGAGGATTTCAGGAACTTTCTCCGGATGACGGACCCCGTTTTTGACCGTTTGTTGGCTTTGCTGACCCCCTATATCAGCAGGCAGGATACCTGCATGAGGCAAGCCATCACTCCGGAGCAGAGGCTGGTCGCTACCTTGCGGTATTTGGCCACAGGGAGAAGCCTGCAGGACCTTAAGTTCTCGACAGGCATCTCCCCCCAGGCTCTGGGGATCATTATCCCAGAGACCTGTTCTGCCATCATACAGGTCCTGCAGAAGGACTATATTAAGGTAAGATATTTTTCTTTTATTAGCATCACATGTTCTTTTATGTAATCTTTGATAATGTAATGTATTTCTTGCTTCAAACACTACTTACCATCATTGCAATATAGTGTGAATGTCCCCTTTTTATCCTCACACATGCTGGAATTTTTTCCTGTTATTTTTTGTCATGCATGTATATTTTCCTTCAATAACCTTCCCAGCATGAAGTGATGGGAACATATCCACCTAGTCTACTCATTTTGAATGTATTTTGTTTGAGTGTATTTAGTGTGCTTATAATTAGCAATTATCTAGATTTCACAACTCCCCCACCCCCCCCCCCACCTAAACTCACTCCAAATAGTGTGCTGCTAATGAGCAATTATCTAGATTTCACAACCCCCCCACCCCCCCCCCCACCTAAACTCACTCCAAATAGTGTGCTGCTAATGAGCAATTATCTAGATTTCACAACCCCCCCACCCCCCCCACCTAAACTCACTCCAAATAGTGTGCTGCTAATGAGCAATTATCTAGATTTCACAACCCCCCCACCCCCCCACCTAAACTCACTCCAAATAGTGTGCTGCTAATGAGCAATTATCTAGATTTCACAACCCCCCCACCCCCCCACCTAAACTCACTCCAAATAGTGTGCTGCTAATGAGCAATTATCTAGATTTCACAACCCCCCACCCCCCCACCTAAACTCACTCCAAATAGTGTGCTGCTAATGAGCAATTATCTAGATTTCACAACCCCCCCACCCCCCCCACCTAAACTCACTCCAAATAGTGTGCTGCTAATGAGCAATTATCTAGATTTCACAACCCCCCCACCCCCCCCACCTAAACTCACTCCAAATAGTGTGCTGCTAATGAGCAATTATCTAGATTTCACAACCCCCCCCCCCACCCTCGTTAAAATTTGCTTGAATGTTCTGTGGTGTTGATTTGTCTAAAGCAAATATATGTTGCAGTTTGCAAAATGCATGTGCACTCTACAAGTGCATTTGTTCCAGTGCTTTAGTAAATGAGCAGAAGCTCTGCTGATTTCCATCATCAAATCATATGCAAGCCTCAAAGTGTTTTCATTAATTGCCCTTGCCTGTGATTGTGTACTCCTTGCAACATGAATGCCTTTTTACATTACCTCATTTACTGTAAGCTGGTTAGCAACTGCACCTGCAGAGTGCGACAACTGCAGTCTTGTAGCCTTTTTAGTCCCTAAATTCCTGCGTGTCCTAAAAGTAATCTTTTTTAGGGATTTCACAACCCCCTAAAATGTAATCAATGTTCCATCAGAGGGGGTGAGCAATCTGATAAGTGTGCCTTTCCATATTAGTTATTCCAGAAGAATTAAATTATTTAATGTTATACTGATGCTGGGGAATAATGTTTTTAATTGTCTAATTTTCTTGCAATGTTAGCTTCCAAATTAATTGATTTTGGTTTTCTTGTTTGATTCCCCAGTTTCCTTCAACGCCACAGGAATGGCAGACTGTGGCATCCCATTTTGCCAGCCGTTGGGACTTTCCCAATTGTGGAGGGGCTATAGATGGGAAACATGTCCACACTGTGCCACCACCCCATTCGGGGTCATATTATTTTAATTATAAGGGGTTCCACAGTATTGTTTTAATGGCGGTGGTGTCGGCACACTATGATTTTTTATATGTGGACGTGGGGAAGAATGGCCGGATGTCGGATGGAGGAGTATTTGCCCAGACGGAGTTCTGCCAGCGTCTCCAGAGTGGTGGCCTGGGATTGCCACCTGATGAGGATAACGTGGAAGGACTCCCCTTTGTCTTCATTGCCGATGAAGCCTTCGCTCTCAGCAAGCACCTCATGAGGCCATTCCCCCAAAGAACCCTCACCCCGGAGAGGAGGGTTTTTAATTACCGGCTGGCCAGAGCTAGAAGAGTGGTTGAGAATGCGTTTGGAATTCTGGCCAGCCGGTTCCGCCTGTTTCAAACAGCCATTAATTTGGCGGAATACAAACTTAATTTTATCATTTTATCGTGCTGCATTCTGCACAACTTTTTAAACAAGCATTCTCCCAATTATATAGGCACAGTTGGGCCTGAGGCCGGACAAATAGAAGCCAACCTTACAGGCCTGGATACTGTCCGTACTGGCTTGGCCCCCCAAAGTGCCCGTCAAGTTAGACAGCAATATGTTAATTATTTTATGGGTAGGGGGGCCATTGCAATGGGCCAGGATATATAATTTTTTACAATAAAAAAAATATTGAGGAAATCTTGCATTATATTTATTGCTTGCCTTTCTTTTGGGCTGTCTCCTAGGTTATGGTCGAGCAGTTGTAGTGCCAACTGTATTTTAATTTTAAATGTCTAAATAAGCTCCATTGCCACTGTAAACAACTTTTTTACAATTATAACCAAACTGATACTGAGCCTTGAAATAACAAACCACACATTTATTTAATTCCTATAAGGAGATGTTTTTATTAATGGTTGTTATGCATTCAGTTCTGCATTTAGTATAAAATGTTCATAGACAAAAATATAATGATATCTTAATAATGTAGAAAAATATAATTATATTTAAATATTTCTACCTAATCCACAAAAAAATATTTTTGGCTTTTTGATTTTCGCAAACAGGCTTTTTTGTTTTTTTTTTTGGAAAATCAAGTTTTGTTGTTTTTTTTGTTTTTTTGAAAATCAGGTTTTGTTATTTTTTTTTTTTTTTTAATCAAGTTTTTTTTAGTTTTTTTTGGTTTTTTAAAATCAAGTTTTTGTAGTTTTTTTTTGGTTTTTTAAAATCAAGTTTTTTTAGTTTTTTTTGGTTTTTTAAAATCAAGTTTTTTTAGTTTTTTTTGGTTTTTTAAAATTAAGTTTTTTTAGTTTTTTTTGGTTTTTGAAAATCAAGTTTTTTTAGTTTTTTTTTGGTTTTTTAAAATCAAGTTTTTTTAGTTTTTTTTGGTTTTTGAAAATCAAGTTTTTTTAGTTTTTTTTGGTTTTTTAAAATCAATTTTTTTAGTTTTTTTTGGTTTTTTAAAATCAAGTTTTTTTTAGTTTTTTTTGGTTTTTTAAAATCAAGTTTTTTTAGTTTTTTTTGGTTTTTTAAAATCAATTTTTTTTAGTTTTTTTTGGTTTTTTAAAATCAAGTTTTTTTAGTTTTTTTTGGTTTTTTAAAATCAATTATTTTTTTTTTTTTTTGGGTTTTTGAGAAAATCAAGTTTTATTTTTTTGTGGATTTTTGAGGTATTTACGAGAAACAGCCCTCCTTTTTTACATTAGGTTAAACAGCCATTTATGTTCTGCCAAAAAAAGAAAGAGAAGGCCCAGAATGGGGTCAGCAAAACAGGAAATGAAGGACATGATTGATGTTTTGGGGTTTAAAAAAGGGCATTTAGATTCAACCCAAAACATCAATCATGTCCTTCATTTCCTGCTGCATACGATCCAGCCGATTACGCATTTCATCGATGTCTTTATTCCAGGCCATTATTTGACCAATTAGCCGTTGGGCACTTTCAGAGGTGAAATAGTCACTTCTTGTTGTACCTAAAGTGGAATGAAACCAAAAAATGTCTTTAGAAATATGCACACATACATAGTTTACCTTACCATAAATAAAGCTGTTGTCTCAGACACTGACCTGGTGGGGTGCCCATGTAGCCTAATTCCTCCACATCCTCGGGGGTGGCACTGTTGCTTGAATGAAGCACAACCAGATCCCCTAAAATAGAGTAGACAAATTACATTAAACAAAAGGCAGCCATGCATAGATTAACGTAAGCTGGTGTGTCAGACACTCACCTGGTGGGGTGCCCATGTCGCCCACCTCTCCTTCCTCCACATCCTCAGTGGGACTTGGGCTGATTTCCCAATCATGTTTTGCTTGGGGTGGACTGTCTTCTTGTTGGCTGAGTGATTTTTCCCCTATGTGAAACAAAAAATTATTAATCTACTTAGCACACAGATATTTTAGTACATAGTAATTTTGCAACATTTGTAGTGAAGTGGTTTGTGTAGAGTTCCTATTTTACCTCAATATTTAAAATTATAAAGACATATCGGATAGATAGATATCAATATCTCAAAATATAGTTAATAATCTTTTGATCTCTCTCTATATCTGGAACAAAATCTCTAAATATCTAACTAAATGTAAAGAAAAAAAATTAAGATAACTTAAAATATTCCAAAAGAATGTTTTACATTTCTATATCTATCTATCTACCTATCTCTATATTTCTCTCTCTCTATATATTTCTCTCTCTCTCTCTCTCTCTCTCTCTCTATATCTATATCTATATCTATATCTATATCTATAGATATAGATATATCTATAGATATAGATATAGATATAGATATCTATATATATAGATCTATCTATAGATATGTAACGAGGTTTATTAAAAGATCGTTTAAAACGATGAACAAAAAATCGTATAGGAAGGAAAAGCACATGGAGCAGTATACAAGGTAATAAACACAAGAGAAAAACACGACAAGTACTTACTTTTTTTAAGAACTTTCCGGATACGTCGGTATTGATCCGGCTCCCTGAGTTTCAGGTCAGACCATCTTTTTCTCAATTGATCTTTGGAGCGCTGGACCCCAAAAGATGCCTGCAAAGTCTCCACGACCTTCGCCATTATTTTGGCCTTGCGCAAATTTGGCCGTGCGTACGGCCCATAATTCCCATCATAGTCGCCTTTGTGAAGAATGGCCACCATCTCCACCATCTCTTTAAAACTCATATTAGAGGCCTTAAATCTAGGCCTCATAGATTTAGTTGACGTTCCAGCCTCCGGGCTGTCTCCACTACCTGAGGTCGTCAACATTTCAGGTGTCTCCGCCATTCTTTAACTCCACTACGCGCCGTAACAAAAAATGGGCGGAGAACATGAGTTAAAATCGAACGTCAGGGGCGGGCGACGCAGGCGGAGTTTCACACATGCGTAGTGTATAAAGAGGGGCCTTGCGCACGTGTCGTACGTACGTTCTGTGCGTCGAATTAGGGGGCGGAGAACATGAGTTAATTTCGAACGTCAGGGGCGGGCGACGCAGGCGGAGTTTCACACATGCGTAGTGTATAAAGAGCCTTGCGCACGTGTCGTACGTACGTTCTGTGCGTCGAATTAGGGGGCGGAGAACATGAGTTAATTTCGAACGTCAGGGCGGGCGACGCAGGCGGAGTTTCACACATGCGTAGTGTATAAAGAGCCTTGCGCACGTGTCGTACGTACGTTCTGTGCGTCGAGAACATGAGTTAATTTCGAACGTCAGGGGCGGGCGACGCAGGCGGAGTTTCACACATGCGTAGTGTATAAAGAGCCTTGCGCACGTGTCGTACGTACGTTCTGTGCGTCGAATTAGGGGGCGGAGAACATGAGTTAATTTCAAACGTCAGGGGCGGGCGACGCAGGCGGAGTTTCACACATGCGTAGTGTATAAAGAGCCTTGCGCACGTGTCGTACGTACGTTCTGTGGTAGGTGATAGTGGACCAGGACGTTACAAAACGAAGGTAATTTTAGATATATATTTTTTTGGGTTTTATGGTCATGACTTTGTAGCAAGCGGCCTATATGGCTTGATAGATTGATGAGGCCTACATAGGGAGAAGATGATGAGGGGTTAGCAGAAACCTATAATAAAAGTGTTTTTTGTCTTGTGACTTCATCTTTTCCAGATATAATGAATCCCCTATTTAAGGATCCAGAGTTCCTTACAGCTTTTATTTCGAAATATCGAGAGATGAGGAATTTGTGGGAGGTGAAACACCCTCAGTATTATGCAAAGCATGTGAGGAAGTCAACGCTGGAGAGACTTCTGGCCTTTGTCCAGGCGACCATCCCGGAAGCAACAATGGAGACATTGCTCAAGAAAATTGGGGTCTTGAGGAACATGTATAAGAGGGAGCATAAGAAGATCCAGGAATCAAGGAGATCAGGAGCATCAGCAGATGATGTTTATGTACCCAGGCTGTGGTACTACAATCAACTCCGTTTTCTGGATGACCAGAATGAAGCCAGGCCATCACTTTCAACCCTTCCCTCCACCCTTCCCTCCACCCTTCCCTCCACCCCAGCAGAGGCTGATGAGGAGCAAGCTGGGTCTTCCATCCTGGATGAACCAGATATGACCATCTGGAGTCAGGTAAATTATTTTAACAAATATTTACTGTACTAATATTAATGATGTTAACTGGATGTTATAATTGTCTAAAATAATTTTGCACTCAAAATTGTGTATACATATCAATTGACAGTAGTGGCTAAATATGTTTGGCACCTGCTTGAAATAATTAGGGTGTCTGATTAGACTCTTTTATTAAAGAGATGTATTCACATTGAATTTGCTATTCATGAGAAGCAAACTGTGTGTCATTGATGAACCCAAAAAAATATACTCAAACTAT
Organism: Aquarana catesbeiana; assembly: GCF_042186555.1. Taxonomy (NCBI): domain Eukaryota; kingdom Metazoa; phylum Chordata; class Amphibia; order Anura; family Ranidae; genus Aquarana; species Aquarana catesbeiana. The sequence goes on along the minus strand of NC_133327.1, from coordinate 167,639,024 downwards.
TGTCCTTTTTTTATACACAGGATGAGTCCATCCAGGAGGAATGTGGGGAAAGTGGCAGGCAGGAGGAGACCGGGCCCATGGACAGCCTGGAGGAGGCCGGATTCACCATCATCCTGGAGGAGGCTGGGCCCAGTGTCAGGCAGGAGGTGGCTGCTCCCAGTGAGGTGGCTGCTCCCAGTGAGGTGGCTGGGCCAAGTGAGGTGGCTGGGCCCAGTAGGAGCCTGACCGAATCCCAAGTGCCTCCCCTCCACCTTCCCAAAAAAAGGGCCAGGAAGGGGATGGTCACACAGGACGCATCCCTGCGCCTCATGCAAGAGGCCACCCGTTTTTTAAGGAGCCCCCCCGAAGCGGAAGAATCCTATGGCTGCTACTTAGCCAGCAGGCTTCTTCAGATGGATTGGGAGCAGCGCCTCATTTGTGAGCGCCTATTTGGGGAAACAATCCATAAGGGGCTGCAGGGCACGCTAACACAAAACACCCAACTACATGAGGCAGCCCCCCCTCCTCCTCCTCCTCCTCCTCCTGCCACAACTGAAACACCAGAGCCACAGCCTCAAAAGAAGGCTACAGGGAAGGCTGCAGGGCAGCGTGGAGGAAAGGCTGCAGGGAAGAGAAGAAAGTGATGACCTGGGTTCAGTCTGGTCTGACAGAAGACGCAGGCTGTTGTAGGACCACAGTCTGGGGACATCTAGATCATCTGCTGGTGCTGTTGATCTCTGGGATTCTTGGACCAGATTGTGCTCCCTCTTATATGGACTCCGCAAGATCCCAATTTTCTGGTACACCGACTTTTTCCAGCGTTGACTTCCTCTTTATTTTATTTTGACCATGAATAAATGGATCTTTTTTGAGTTTAGCAAAAGACTTTATGTGTTTTCTTTGAAATCATTGATTTTACACACAATGTTAAATTAACAAGGGACAACAATCTCATTGAGTTTGGAAAAAACACACCAAAAATACATTACTAATGTTAATAATGTTCAAGTGGTAAGTCTTGAAAATAAAAAAATTTACATAACCAAAAACGGTGCTTTGGGTTAACTTTATCTAAAAACTAAAAAATAATCACTATAAAAAAAAAAAAGAATAATGGGTTCTTTGTGGTAACTTTACAAACCTAAAAAAAAAAAAAAAAAAGGGGAAAAAGTATTATTAGTATGGAAACATTGTTTTTAAAATGCATACTATATCATTCATGAGATCAAAGAGAAAAAGAATCCAGAAATCAGTTTGGGAGAACTCTGATTATGAACAGCAAAACACCTTCGTTCTTTAGAGCACTCGTAAAGAAGAAATAAAATGCGCTGCATTCAACGATCACAGATTTTGCAGCGTGATGAATGTGCTACCTACAATACGAACACTAGTTTTACTAGACCGAGTGCTTCCGTTTAGTTTTTGCTTATGAGCATGCATCGTTTTTTTGTCCGTCGGACTAGCATACAGACGAGCGGACTTCGGGGTCCGTCGTAGTTACGACGTAAAGATTTGAAGCATGCTTCAAATCTAAAGTCCGTCGGATTTGAGGCTAAAAAAGTACGTTGAAAGTCCGGAGAAGCCCACACACGATCGGATTACCAGCCAGCTTTAGTCCGTCAGCGTCCGTTGGACTTTTGTAGACGAAAAGTCCGACCGTGTGTACGCGGCATAAGAATAGAGCTGTGACATCCACAGATATGATGATCACAGAAATGCACTGTGCGCAAGTTCTTTATCTCAATGTGTTTTAAATAATGCTTCTTTAAGAGAGGGGTATTCAAAAACAGAAAGTAGGAAGATAAAATAAAGAACCTCATAAAGCATTCTAGACCATTAATGGGCAAAAAGCATGTTATGTGCTAGCCGTATGGAACATCCAAAGAGTAGTAATAATAAAAGTAGCAGTAGTTATAATATTAATAGCAGTAAATCAACTTGATATTCAAATATAGGTAAATATACCACAAATAAACTGTGTCCACATAGACTTCAGCACATATGGACATTGTTGACCCCTGGCTAGATTTTGGTACACTATTATGCTGGGGATGAGTTTTTAAGGGATGCATACAGTGGGATTATATGTTTTGTACAGTATATTTTTGGTTTTGGTCTTAATGTTGATGAGGCTAACATTGCTAATTTAACAATAGTCATTGTTTACATAATGCGAATAAAGGATTGGATTTTAGCTGATTTGTGTGTAATGACATTCCTTTGAGAGATCATCCATCTCTAAAGACCCACCATTATTTCCTTGTCTCCTTGATTTTGAAGTATTGGTATAAAGGGAGAAAGGTGGAAAGGAAGGCCTATAGGGTTTAACTAAAGGTAATAAAGGGTTAAATAGGAACACATTTTAATTTTTTTTTTTTTTTTTTTATTGGTAAGGTTGCTTTTTCTGACATCAAATGCAGCTCAAAGGTCAATCCTATTAATCTTCCTATAAATTAAACAAAGTAAATAATAATATTTTTACATGTACATGCTTACACTGTTCAAAAGGTCAGTATTTAACAGCAGTTGCACCACAAGTCTGGTAAAAAAAAATTCTAACAAACTGCATTGAAGAATATAAAAAATATAGATGTTCTTTAGATATAAAGCTCTCAGCATGTCAATGCAGCGTCACATGGAGCTGTTTTGACCGAAATGTCCACAATAATGGAACTGAATATATTTAGCTGCTTTGCACATTTGAAAGCTGCAGATATAAAAAATATTGAAAATTGCTTTTGAAATGGCATTCAATTTTAGTGATTGGGTTTAGCAATAAAAACATCGACAGACATTCTAACTCTCTCTCACTCTACTAAACGTGTGTTTTTTCTGTGTGCCTCTTGTAAGTAAACTTTAAGTCTTCCATGTTCCAGAGGTGTACTTAGTATATTTGACACTTAGGGCAGATTAATAGTTACCCCCAATTACCATCTTCTATATATTCAAATGATTTTCAATAAACAACTCAAGTCAGGCTCCAGACTCAGAAAGTCAATATACACTAATTCCAGCAGTGGTCCTTGACTTTGAAGATGACCCATTGAGGCAGATCTGTGGGGCAAAGTCTTCCTCTGTATACACAGTATGCAGAAGTGACAGTATCCCTCAACTTCAGCCTGCATACAGGGCCAATAGAACCAGTCTCGCACCAGTTTGAATGTCCTCTCAGACCCTAGGTGTCCATGATTGTCATGTAAGGCAGTCAGCACCGTTTCCCTATGCTTTCTTGGTAAGAATAGCTGCCACTTATATTCAGGATCATCTGAGGGGCCCCTTCGGTAGACCACCCCATTGTGTAACTGCAGTTGATCCCATTCCTTGTGCACTAGTCGTGCTTCTGTTGGAGAGTCTGTTATGGGCGTTGGCCCTCCAGAGCTTTCAGTGTTAAACTACAGAGGGGATCTTCTATCTGTCCTTTCTTAAGTCCCTATCTGAAAGCTTAGGTAGGCCGCTATCCCTGACCTGAATAGTATTTGGGGATACCTGCCACTGAGACTCTGATGGCTTCTGCCCCAGTTGTTCCTCTGGCCTGATGTTCCACTCCCTGACACAAGGCTTGTATCTCTTCTGGAGTCAGTTGAGTCCACTCTTCAGAGGAAACCCACAAGGGCATCAGCATCTCTGTTCCCAATTCCTGGGCGGTATTTTAAGCTGAAGTGGAATCCTGATAAGGCGGTCAACCACCTGTGCCCGGTGGCATCCAGTTTTGCTGTGGTGAGTATATACGTGAGTGGGTTGTTGTTAGTTTTGACCACAAAGTCTGCACCATACAAGTAGTCTTTCAACTTGTCCTCCACTGCCCACTTCAGAGCCAAGAATTCCAACTTGTGAGTAGGGTTGTTTTTCTCAGCAGGTGCAAGACTTCGGCTCAAGTAAGCAACAGTACGCAGGTGTCCATCGTGCTCCTGATACAATACCCTGCCTAGCCCATCTCTACTGGCATCAACATGCAGCTCATATGGCTTGGCTGGATTGGCATAGGCCAGAACAGGAGCAGTTGTTAGACTCCACTTCAGCTGCCGAAAGGCCGCAAAGCATATGGAAGCTTACAACACTGTTAAACCTTTCTGCAGAGAATTAATACATTAGAAAAGACAACCTTCAATACTTAGCAACTGTAAATTTATAATAAGGCAGTAATCTATATGCCCATAACACAGACGCTGAGAGGGAGGAGAGAAGATTTGTCAACTTCTCAGCTCCTTCTGGGCCACAAGCACCATTGAAAGTAACAACACAAAAAAGAAGAAATAGATTAACAGGTACAGTAAGCACAATTCTGTAAGGGGAGTCCTGAGTTGAAGAATACTAGTATCTTCTGCTAGCAAACGTTGAGGCCCTTTGAAAAGAAAGTAGGTTTAATCAAGCAAGGTGAAACAGTAATCCTCTAGGAAATCCTGTTACATAGTGGTTGGTAAGAATAGAATGGCTAAAAGTGGTAGCTCCAAACAAGCACCGTCTGACTCTAGAATAATGTCTGCATCCAGTGTCTGTACTGTGTTAAGAAGGACGTTTTGGGTTTTCACCCGCTCACCAATCCTCTGTGCGATGACACGATGGAAATTCCAAATGCTGGTTCAGGCTCCTAGCAATGTTATAAGGCATCGGATCACCTCCTGTTGGCCGATCAGGATGATGGCTGCTAGCTAAACTGGCAAGGTGACCGGACAGTGGCCAACTGAACACCTGGATGGATATTGTGATCCCTGAAGCTGTGTGGATTGTCTCTGCTGGGCGGCACTGGGTTGCTGAGCAGGGTGCCTGGGCTGAACGGTGGCAAACCGTGTAGTTGTCACTGTTCCTGACTCCCCTCAGCCTTTTGTCAGCACTCTCACAGTCTCGGTAAAAGCTTGGCTAGCAGGTGCCGCTAGACAGTGTGGCTCTTTCTTCTTCTTTCAGATGGAATTAAAGGCAGAAAAGCAGTTCAGCGCGACATATCTATAGCTAATACAACTGTTGAACAATTTGAATCAGATTCTTCCCTTTCATCATCTATTTCCCATCCCACAGGTCCACAATCCAGAGGTTCCTCCATCTCTAATTCCATATGTAAGCGTTCCCGTCACAATGGTGGCACTTCCCCCGCAGCACCCAGTAAAGGTAAAAAGACTTCGTCCAGGCACAGATCAGTGCATTTACCAGGGGGTCCATCTCCACCACCTCCACAATCGAGAGGTGGTGCTGGCCCCTCTACACTACACAATGTTATTCCTAAGGTCCTTGAGACTATTTCGGGTAATTCTAGAAAGTCACCCACTGATAGCGATTTTTTTCGACCCAACCTCACAAGATGTGAAAAAACATCAACAAACCAAAATAGACACGTATGTTCGGAAACCTCCACTTACACCCCTACCCAACACTCCCACTCATCACAATTGAATGTAATCAATTTAGCTTAATGTTTCCTTTCCGAAGATGAAATATCTGTTTTACAACTTGGCTTAGGGTTCTGCCCCCTTGATCCTATACACATCACTGAAACAATCAAAGATCTGTACCTATTCGCACGGAATCTAACGTATAAGTTCATGTTTGACTCTAATCATCAAAACATGTACTTAGAAAGTGAACTTACTGAACGTACTAGACATTTCTCAATGGAGGAATTTCGCGCACCACGCGACTTAATGGTCCTCTATGATGAGAGCAATACCAGTGATACATCCAATTCACAAACGGAGATAGCTGCTACCACTTTGGACACTGCCGTCGCACCTACCTCTTCTTCAAAAATACCTTTCAAAGCTTATACTAAATTTAAACCTAAGTCATGTAAGTTCCCTGACCTGATGACGTGCCCAGCCATCTGGGCTTTTTTACATCAATCCATCAGAGACCTTAAGAATAGTCAGTGGCAGGAATATTCTCCTAATTTGACTTCTAACCAACAGCGAGCCCTTCAATGCTTACAGTAACGTCGTGACATTATCATTAAACCATCGGACAAAGGTGGCAACGTAGTGATAATGTCACATATCCAATATCAAACTATGTGCCATGAGGTGTTAGACAATCTGACCTGGTACAGGCCCATTTCACCTACCAACATCACAGGTTTTGTCAATAAATTTAGAGAACTTTGTATGGGGGGCCTTTTGGCAGGGCCTGATTGACAAAGATACTCTGAATTATTTGGTCTCCAAACACCTACATACCCCCACTTTCTACACACTACCGAAAACACATAAAAATCTCTCCCAACCTCCGGGCAGACCCATTGTCTCCGGCATTGGGTCCCTCACAGACAATGCTAGCAAGTTTGTTGATAGTTTTTTGCTTCCCCATGTCTCGGGTCTACCATCATACATCCGAGATACATCTGACTTACTTAGACATATTGAGGGGATCCAGATCCCTCGCGATGCCCTTCTCGTGGCTATTGATGTAGAGTCTCTATACTCGAGCATCCCCCACGAGAAGGGCATTGCGACGGCTAGATCTTTCCTCATGGAACAAGAGGACACATCTTGGCCCCTAAATGAATTCATTTTACAATTGCTAACATTTATCCTTACACAAAACTTTTTCATCTTTGAAGACCAACACTATTTACAAATACAGGGCGTGGCAATGGACACATCATGTGCTCCATCATACGCAAACTTGTTTCTAGGAGCTTGGGAGAGATATATTTTTTCGGATGACCAAATTTTCAACCTTTTTAGAATCGATACTCTGTTGGTTCGGATTTATCAATGACTTATTTGTGGTCTGGACTGGCCCACTATCTTTATTGCATCAATTTATTGAGGTCATCAATGTCAACACCATGAACTTGCGTTTCACGGTCAGTTGGGACAATACACAGATCCCCTTTCTTGATATCTTGATTGTTAAGAATTCTGATGGGACTTTGGGGACCAACCTATATCGCAAACCTACTGCTGGCAACACTTTGTTGCACGCTACTAGTGCTCATCCGAAACCTCTCGTGCGCAGTATTCCATACGCACAGTACTTGCGACTGTGTCGTAACTGCGCACGGGATGAAGATTTCTATACACAATCAGCCCTCCTACGTGAAAGGCTTCTTTTGAGGGGCTATTCATGGACCAACCTTAGAAAAGCCTTTAACAAGGCATGTGGCCACACCAGAACTTCCTTACTCTATCCTGTGATACGCAATTCCAATACTTATACAGTTAAAATTGTTACCCAATATTCAGCCCATCATGAACAATTCAGGCAGATTATCTCAAAGCACTGGCACCTTCTTACTGATCACCACATTTTGAAACATCATTTATGAGAGACACCCGAATTGGTCTTTTGGAGAGCTAAATCTCTTAGAGACCGTTTAACTAGTAGCCACTATAAACCTGTTACGAGCGACTCCGTTCAACCTCTCGGCACCTCTCCTTGTTGCCAATGCTCTGCTTGTCCCTGGATACTTTCTGCTCTTCTATCAGGCTTCCAAATGGTGAAATGTTTAATCCACACATGTCTGCCCATTGCGGCACTACTGGCATTGTTTATCTCATGCTTTGTACCTGTCAAGCGTTTTATGTGGGCAAAACAATTAGGGAGTTCAGACAGAGAATCGGTGATCATATATATTATTCTACCAACGGCAAACTTACTACTGTCGGGAATCACATAGGCCTATACCATAAATACAATCCCAAAGCTGTTGGATTCCTAGCTTTGGAAGTGGTCTACCATCATACATCCGAGATACATCTGACTTACTTAGACATATTGAGGGGATCCAGATCCCTCGCGATGCCCTTCTCGTGGCTATTGATGTAGAGTCTCTATACTCGAGCATCCCCCACGAGAAGGGCATTGCGACGGCTAGATCTTTCCTCATGGAACAAGAGGACACATCTTGGCCCCTAAATGAATTCATTTTACAATTGCTAACATTTATCCTTACACAAAACTTTTTCATCTTTGAAGACCAACACTATTTACAAATACAGGGCGTGGCAATGGACACATCATATGCTCCATCATACGCAAACTTGTTTCTAGGAGCTTGGGAGAGATATATTTTTTCGGATGACCAAATTTTCAACCTTTTTAGAATCGATACTCTGTTGGTTCGGATTTATCAATGACTTATTTGTGGTCTGGACTGGCCCACTATCTTTATTGCATCAATTTATTGAGGTCATCAATGTCAACACCATGAACTTGCGTTTCACGGTCAGTTGGGACAATACACAGATCCCCTTTCTTGATATCTTGATTGTTAAGAATTCTGATGGGACTTTGGGGACCAACCTATATCGCAAACCTACTGCTGGCAACACTTTGTTGCACGCTACTAGTGCTCATCCGAAACCTCTCGTGCGCAGTATCCCATACGCACAGTACTTGCGACTGTGTCGTAACTGCGCACGGGATGAAGATTTCTATACACAATCAGCCCTCCTACGTGAAAGGCTTCTTTTGAGGGGCTATTCATGGACCAACCTTAGAAAAGCCTTTAACAAGGCATGTGGCCACACCAGAACTTCCTTACTCTATCCTGTGATACGCAATTCCAATACTTATACAGTTAAAATTGTTACCCAATATTCAGCCCATCATGAACAATTCAGGCAGATTATCTCAAAGCACTGGCACCTTCTTACTGATCACCACATTTTGAAACATCATTTATGAGAGACACCCGAATTGGTCTTTTGGAGAGCTAAATCTCTTAGAGACCGTTTAACTAGTAGCCACTATAAACCTGTTACGAGCGACTCCGTTCAACCTCTCGGCACCTCTCCTTGTTGCCAATGCTCTGCTTGTCCCTGGATACTTTCTGCTCTTCTATCAGGCTTCCAAATGGTGAAATGTTTAATCCACACATGTCTGCCCATTGCGGCACTACTGGCATTGTTTATCTCATGCTTTGTACCTGTCAAGCGTTTTATGTGGGCAAAACAATTAGGGAGTTCAGACAGAGAATCGGTGATCATATATATTATTCTACCAACGGCAAACTTACTACTGTCGGGAATCACATAGGCCTATACCATAAATACAATCCCAAAGCTGTTGGATTCCTAGCTTTGGAAGTGGTACCCCCTGATGGTAGAGGGGGTGACCGCGCCAAAATCTTATTACAAAGAGAAGCCCTTTGGATAGAAAGGCTTAATGTCACTATCCCACTGGGCTTGAATGAAGTTAACTCTTTTAAACCGTTCCTTAACCCATGATCACCGATCCTCAGTCCTGTATTATCTCTCTCTTTGCCAATTTCTATTGCTGTCCTCCTTTTCAAAACACAGTTTCATTGGCTATCTCTGGCCTCAGTATTTTGAAGTCATGACCTAGAGCAAGCATGCAGCTGCTGAAGGTAGAAGAGAATGAGAACCCCCTTATCTGCAAAATTGTTCCTTAAAATTATTAATTAGTTATAATTGTCAGTGACCCAGAAAGTACTGAATCCTTTGGATCAACATAACAACTAGGCAACCAATATTTTCAAAAACAAAGCTTAACAATGGCAGACAGTGTATTTTCTTTTCCTATTTTTTAAATAATGCTTTCAATATGAGATGGGTGGCAATGAGCCTAAAGTGGTATGTTTGGGAATTCTATTCTGCATGACAATCAGGGGCTCCCAAATCACTAGATTACTGATGACAGGGAGAGGAATGGAGAAAATCAGTACAGAAAAGTAGTGATCAGTAGGCTGTCCTTAGTGTATGCATCTCAAGGTGTCATTTTTCCATTTTCACAGGAGGGGTCCTTTAAATATTTGGACTCGAAAGCAAAATTATTGCTATTTTCTAGAAAGCTGTAAATGGAAATCATAAGGTACCTTGAATAATAAACATGTATTGACGGCTGATAAACTAGCCCAGAACAGTCCACACACTCGAGGTGTTTAACATGAGCTTTGGCTTAAAGGATTGTGTAAATTCTGTCGAATATTCTACTCACAACCCATAATGAAGTTGTAAAGTACGTTTTCCCTTGAGTGGCTCTGAAGTATTGCGCAAGCAAAAAAATAATAAGTTTCAAATTAAGTACAGAATATCAATTTTTCAAACTTGCTGAATCAGCCAATTTCTATTTGCAAAGTAAAACACAATATTCTTTAATTCAGCCATGCTTGTCGTCCATATCAATAGCTCTGTGATTCTGGATTAAGCCTCTGGTAAGAAGGGACGGTTGTATATTTTTTTTTTTTTTATTCTCCAAAGAAAGAGTTTTAATCGAAAGGAAGGAACTGCCAGACATTCTTCATAAACTATAGATCTTTTATTCGCCAATTAAATGTTTGAAGCCTCTAATTTTGTTCATTTTGTGTGATTTATAGAAGCTTTTTATGTGTGCCAATAAGCTACACAGAGCTTAAGAGAATAAGCAAGCCATTTAAGCCGATGACATGCACGTCTATGGCATATTGCCTGACTGTGGAGATGTCACCCTGCATTTGTCATTCTTTTTCTGGATTCTGTGTCAGGTTTTGAAGGCAGTTTATGTCTCCTTACACCCAAAACTGATATTTCTATTTTTGGTTGTGCTGGAGCATTAACCTTTTCCAGCAAACAATCTGAAGATTAGCATTTCCCTGCACACCGCCCAGTGCTGAAGATGCATTTATATATGAACTCAGAAAGTAGTACCCAAGGGCCACTAGCAGCGACTGCCAATGCCTGGATGGGCAACAGTAGTGGAAGCCAGAAGAGGTGGGTGGTGTTGGAGGTGGAGGTGTCTGGTCTTAGTCCTGGGAAAGAGAGCAGGGGATAGTAACTTTGGGGGGAAGTTGGGATGGTAGCAGTGACTTGGCAGTGGCTGTGTGCATCCCCCTGCTGGGGTTGAGGTGGTGTAATGAGACAGCCAAGGAGGAATGTGGGACATTTGGCACTGCACTGAGAAACAGGTATAAGGAAAAAAATGTGTCTAACAATTCCTTTTGGGGGGAAGCGTCAATTTTAATAATGCTTTAGGTAAAATTATAAAAATGCCAAATTCCTTTAAATAAATTGCCTGAAGGATACCTTTAATCTGCTTATAAAGTGGTACATCTATGGCACAATATATAAAACGTCAGCAAAACTGACGTTTACAAAGGAAAATCGACATTTTAAAAAATGTGTTTGGAGATTCTCTTCATCTAGGGGAGACCTCACACAAAAACAGCATGGGTTCCCCCTAAAAAAACAAAGCAGACTCTTCTCCTTGATGATGGTCTGGTATGGATGCAATAAAAAATGCAGTGGGACCCCTCCCAAAAGGCCACATACCCCCAACGTGGCCTTGTAGCCATGTACGAGTGCTTCCTCCCCATAACCCTGGCCCTGTGATTATTGGGTTCTTTGGACAGGGGCTTATCAGAATATTAAATTCCCCTTTGAAAATAAAGGGGACCAAGACCCCCCATACTGAAGGGTCTGGTAAGGCTTTCGGGAGAAGCCCACAGTGTTTTTTTTTTAAATAAGAGCCCCCTTAAAATTCATACCAGACTTGAAAGATTGAGGAGGACCACAAGATGTTTTTTTCCCACCAGACTTGTTAACATTTACCTGCCAGCTAAGTATTTCCAGCAACTAGCCAGAGCAGAAAGCAATCACATTAAATAGTGGTAGTAATGTTGGCTGCTAGATGTTTTACTTCTCAGTGCAGCCCAGCCATAGGTTCACTGGACCTCCGAAAAAGCAAAGTTCGGGCTGAAGATGGGTTCAGGTCAAACCAGCAGCCCATACCTTTTTCTGTTCTAAGATGGTAGAACATCTGTGATAATATTTAATGGAAAGGTTTCTTTTGAACATCAGAAAAAAAAAATCTTTATTTTTGGATTGCTATCTATTATCTTTAGTTATGTCTGAGGCCTCTTTAGGGAGATTGTCCCTAAGGAAAAATCTGAAGTGGGGACAGAGGCAGAAATAAAAAAAAAATGGATTTTTAGACCTTCCATAAGCTACTTTAAAATGGTGTTCCTGTTGGAGATTTTTCCTAACATTCTATCATGGTGACAACATTGTCACCAGTACAAGAAGAATTTTAGGCAATGGACCCTTGGGCAGCAGTGAAAGCTGGCAGAGATTGTTATCCATTCTACTTCCAGACAAAAATATTTTATTTAACCACTTCAGCTCTGGAAGGTTTACCCCACTTCCTGACCAGGCCATTTTTTGTGATACTACATTGCGTTGATTTAACTGACAATTGTGTGATTGTGAGATACTGTACCCAGATAAAATTGATGTCCTTTTTTTCCCACAAATAGAGCTTTCTTTTGGTGGTATTTGATCACTTCTGCGTTTTTTATTTTGTGTGCTATAAAACAAATAAATACCAACAATTTTGAAAAAAATTTTTTTTTTACTTTTTGTTATAAAACACATCCAATAAAAATCCCAATTAGCATATATTGATTGGTTTACATAAAAGTTATAGCTTCTACAAACAATGGGATATATTTATGGACATTTTTTTTTTACTAGTAATCAGCAATCAGCGATTTTTAGTTGGTCTGCAACATTGTGGCGGACAAATTTGACATTAAGTGATACTTTTTGGGCACCATGACAACAATACAGTGATCAGTGCTAAAAAAAATGCACTGTCACTGCACTAATGACACTGGCAGGGAAGGAGTTAACATCAGGCATCAGGGGCAATCAAAGGGTTAACTGTATTCCCTGGGAGTGATTTTTTACTGTGTGGGGGATGGTTTAACTGAAGAAAGACCTGTGTTTCTGCTTAGCAGATACACACGCTCTCTGTCTTTCTTACTAGCACAACGGTGATCTGCCTTGTTTACATAGGAAGACCGCCATTCTGCCTCTCTCTGCTTGATCGCTGGATTTATCTTGCATTTATCTTCACGTATTGTGTGTGATTAAGAGCAGAAATAAATTAATTGAAAATATATCAAACTCATGTTACTTAATATATGTGTTCTTAGATGTGAACACGACATAACATAATTAAACTATTGATCTTCTGCCTTTTAAATTAGTTGGGTCTTATATTTAATAATTCTGTACATAGATGCTGGAGCCATTGGAATCTCATTAGGTTTTAGTTTTCACATAAAGGGTTACAACTACACATGTTGGTAATACAGTGTGATCTGTAGCAAGCTATTATACCGCAGCTTTCATTTATCAAAACTAGATATGACTAAAGTGTTATCGGACTACTTTCAAATGTTAAAGGCTTCCAACTGGTTTCTCTTGGTTACAATTTATGACTGCTTTTTGTACCATTTTGATATTAGAGATTTTGTTTGCTATGCAGTACTGTGATTTATTGCATTGATTCTTTGCAGCATGGACTGGTTTCAATGAGTTTCCATGCTCCCTTGTTGGTAGGGTCCTCTTCTACATATCCCACAGTCAATAAACAAACAAGACTGATGCTGGCCATACACTATACGAAAAATCGGCCGAAAAATCGTTCGTATGGACACTTCGTTCGTTTTTCGGCAAGTTAGTGGGTACAAATCGATAATCGTTTGTGACGTTTTTGTGGAAAAAAAACGAACGGCATGTTTGGAAAATTTCTGCCGAACGTACGATAAATTGCAAGGTTAATGTGTTTCCCGTCCGAACTGCCTGCACTAGGTATATGTAAAAAAACGAACACAAAATTATTTATTCATGTCCACTGAACAGATTATCGGACATTATATGATGGCACGATCGTTTGCGGTCACGGTCGAACGTTCGTTTTTCGAAAATGGGTACGGCCGATTTTCTGTATAGTGTATGGCCAGCATTACTGCTAAGGCAAAGAGTAAAAAGACATGCTGCCCCAGCACCAGGCCTCGCAAAATCAAAGAAAGAGAATTGCATATTGCAGCTAACAAGATTAGTAAGATTTCCAAATGCTAAATGTAAAAAATTAAGAATAGAAGTCCTATAAACATGGCATCAAGTGTATATTTATCAAGTAATGACATTTATTTTAATATATTTGACATTTTGTACAGGATACATGGGGAGAATTGCTAAAATGGGTGCACTCAGAATCTGATGCAGCTCTGCATAGTAGGCAATCAGCTTCCAGGTCATTGTCAAAGCTCAATTGAACACGCTGAAGTTAGAAGCTATTTTGTTACTATGCACAGCTGCACCAGATCTTGTGTGCACCAGTTTTAGTATTTCTCCCCCATAATATATTTGGGAGGGAAAGGGGAAAAGCTTAAAGAGTAACTCCACCTTTGTTGATAAAAAAAGATTCCCCTCTCGGTGACATACCTCCCAACTGTCCCTGATGCGCCGGGACATCCCGAAAACTGATGTATGTCCCGCAGTCCCGGCAAATCAAGGTTGAGTCCCAGAACACTGGGCTCCAGGGACATGCAGGGGCGTACTACCATGAGGACCAGTCACAACCCGCTTGGTCACCGCAAGGAAAGCTTTCTACCACAACCCCCATCTCTCTCCGTCGGCTGCATCTGACACAGAGCTGAGCGGAGCACAATAAACCTGCCCCCTTATCCTGTGATATTTTCCGGAGGAGGCACACAGCTCTGAGCAGTGCTGATCTGGAGTCTGCAAGGACGTACATAAGGGTGGAGGGTTAAGAGGGTCCAAACACCCCCCCCCCCCCCGAGCGTCCTGCCCAAGGTTTCCAAAAAAGTGCTTTGCACCTGTCTATAATTTCCCGGACTGGAGCAAGCACCAGTGCAAATATCCCCCTTCCAATTAGATCACACTGTTCATGTGCAGCTTCAAGCCAGCCAATTTTAGATCAGCTGAACTCGGGCACCTGTGGAGTTTGAACAGGGTCACGGTGGATTATTCAAAGTCTTCTCTTGCCAGCCTTGACATTGCTATTAATATCTAGCTTGTCATGAAGGAGCTGCCTCTCAGTGCATCTTCTGGGACTAGGAGACATGCAGGGAAGACCAAGCAGGTACACAGGTACATCCTATTTTTTTTAGCCAGGCACAGCACTGTTTTTGTTGGATGGAGGCTTGTACATTTAAGGAGAAGTGCAGCCAAAGCTTGCTTGGCAGTAATTCTCCTATGGATCACAGGAGTGCAGTTTGTTCTGCACTCCTGTGACCCATTATCAGCAGACCGTTTTCCGCTGTTGGCTGACGTCACAGAGCCGGTCCAGGGATTCCCCCAGGAGCCTGGACCGGTAGTTGGTTCAGCCTCTTGGTGAGCTGCTGAGAGCCTGAGCCGGCCACTCCTGTCCCCTCCACAGCCCAGCGCTCCAGTGAGCGAGGAGGGAGCAGAGCAGAGAGCTGGTGACTGACAGTGATTTCTTCAATGTTATCACATGAAAAGATATGATAAAATATTTACAAACATGTGAGGGTGTACTCATTTTTGTGAGATACTGTATATATATATATATATATATATATATATATATATATATATATATATATATATATATACAGTATCTCACAAAAGTGAGTACACCCCTCACATTTTTGTAAATATTTTATTCTATCGTTTCATGTGACAACATTGAAGAAATTACACTTTGCTACAATGTAAAGTAGTGAGTGTACAGCTTGTATAACAGTGTAAATTTGCTGTCCCCTCAAAATAACTCAACACACAGCCATTAATGTCTAAGCCGCTGGCAACAAAAGTGAGTACACCCCTAAGTGAAAATGTCCAAATTGGGCCCAAAGTGTCAATATTTTGTGTGGCCACCATTATTTTCCAGCACTGCCTTCACCCTCTTGGGTATGGAGTTCACCAGAGCTTCACAGGTTGCCACGGGAGTCCTCTTCCACTTCTCCACGATGACATCATGGAGCTGGTGGATGTTAGGGACCTTGCGCTCCTCCACCTTCCGTTTGAGGATGCCCCACAGATGCTCAATAGGGTTTAGGTCTGGAGACATGCTTGGCCAGTCATTCACCTTTACCCTCAGCTTCTTTAGCAAGGCAGTGGTAGTCATGGAGGTGTGTTTGGGGTCGATATCATGTTGGAATACTGCCCTGCGGCCCAGTCTCCAAAGGGAAGGGATCATGCTCTGCTTCAGTATGTCACAGTACATGTTGGCATTCATGGTTCCCTCAATGAACTGTAGCTCCCCAGTGCCGGCAGCACTCATGCAGCCCCAGACCATGACACTCCCACCACCATGCTTGACTGTAGGCAATACACACTTGCAAGACACTCCTCACCTGATTGCCGACACACATGCTTGACACCATCTGAACCAAATAAGTTCATCTTGGTCTCATCAGACCACAGGACATAATTCCAGTAATCCATGTCCTTAGTTTGCTTGTCTTCAGCAAACTGCAGGCTTTCTTGTGCATTATCTGTTTGCCATGCAGACCAAATTGATGCAGTGTGCAGCGTATGGTCTGAGCACTGACAGGCTGACCCCCCACCCCTTTAACCTCTGTATCAATGCTGGCAGCACTCATACGTCTATTTCCCAAAGACAACCTCTGGCTATGATGCTGAGCACGTGCACTCAACTTTTTGGGTCGACCATGGCGAGGCCTGTTCTGAGTGGAACCTGTCCTGTTAAACCACTGTATTGTCTTGGCCACCGTGCTGCAGCTCAATTTCAGGGTCTTGGTAATCTTCTTATAGCCTAGGCCATCTTTATGTAGAGCAACAATTCTTTTTTCAGATACTCAGAGAATTCTTTGCCATGTTAAACTTCCAGTGACCAGTATGAGAGAGTGAGAGCGATAACACCAAATTTTACACACCTGCTCCCCATTCACACCTGAGACCTTGTAATATTAACAAGTCACATGACACCGGGTAGGGAAAGTGGCCAATTGGGCCCAATTTGGACATTTTCACTTAGGGGTGTATATATATATATATATATATATATATATATATATATATATATATATATACAGTATCTCACAAAAGTGAGTACACCGCTCACATTTTTGTAAATATTTTATCATATCTTTTCATGTGAAAAGCGCTGTTCCACACAAAGTTTAAGAAATTCCTATGAAGCATTTTCAGTTGAGCCATTGGGATTAGTACTGGGGGAGTCTGAAAGAGGTACAGCAATTTGGGGAGTATAGACATTTTAACCACTTGCCGACCACCGCATGTACCTTATATACTCGAGTATAAGTCGAATTTTTCAGCACATTTTTTTGTGCTGAAAGTGCCCCCCTCGACTTATACTTGAGTCAAGCACTTTTCTGCAGCAAAAAAATTGATTTTCCAAACCGATTTTGGGGCCCCGTATCTCGGGGCCACTTGATGCTAGGAACCCCAAATTTGGTGTAAAAACCCAGTGGAACTGGTACCAGAACATACCCAAAGCTGAAGTTCCTAGCACTAAGTGGCCCCGAGATACAGGGCCCCACATTCGGTTCGGAAAATGGCATTCTCTGCTGCAGAAAAGTGCTTGACATTTTCTGAACCAAATTTGGGGCCCCATATCTCAGGGCCACTTGGTGCTAGGAACCCCAAATTTAGTATGCCAACCCAGTGGAACTGGTACCATAACATATCCAAAGTTAAAGTTCCTAGCATCAAGGGGCCCCGAGATACGGGGCCCCAAATCCAGTTTGGAAAATGTCATTCTCTGCTGCAGAAAAGTGCTTGACATTTTCTGAACTTATTTGTGGGGCCCTGTATCTCGGGGCCACTTGGTACTAGAAACCCCAGCTTTGGAAATTTAATGGGTAACAGTGAGGCTGCAAATGGGCATTGTTGACCCTCTTTTCCACTTACAGTAGCTGTGCATTTCTCACCCTCGTCTTATACTCGGGTCAATAAGTTTTTCCCATTTTTTTGTGGTAAATTAGGGCCTCGACTTATACTCGGATCGACTTATACTCGAGTATATACGGTACATTTATGTCTGCAGAATGGCATGGCTGGGCAAATGGGCGTACCTGTACGTCCCTTTGAATTTGCCGCCATGTGGCTGCGTGCGCGTCCCTGCCACTAGCTCCGTGAGTAGGATCGCGGGTCCCGCGGACTCAATGTGCACGGGGATACCCGCAATCATCTCACGGAGCTGAAGAACGGGGAGATGCTAATGTAAACAAGCATCTCCCCATTCTGCCTAGTGACACTGTCACTGATCATAGCTCCCTGTGATCGGGAGCTATGATCAGTGACGTGTCACTCGTAGCCACTCCCCCTAACAGTTAGAATCACTCCCTAGGACACACTTAACCCCTTCCTAGCCAGCTAGTGCTTAACCCCTTCACTGTCAGTGTCATTTTTACAGTAATCAGTGCAATTTTATAGCACTGATCGCTGTAAAAATGACAATGGTCCCAAAATGTAGACATAAAAAATGAATCAGTGCGAAATGGTATATAACAAAAGGCAGCAGCTGAACACCAGGGTCAAATTTCAAATCCCTCAGCATAAATAACAAAACAGAAGGTGCAGCGCTAATAAATAAATGATGTTTCTATTTTATATATCGAATAAAGAGTTTACTATACGGAGAGCACTATCCTCTTGCCACTTTTATTTTATATGGTCGAATTGGAGTGTCCTGTACCTGGCCCTTGACTGATATGCTGCATATCCATTGGTTTATGAATAAGGCGTTTTTGATCCTCTATAACCAAAGGGTCCATTACATCAGGTGAGAGGCCATTTGTTACCGTGGTGGTGAGCTCCTGGAATCACCATTTTCGCAAGCATGCATTTTTCCACTCTTTGAAGATCCATGTGGACCGATTATATGGACTGATTATTTCACACACTGTGGTGGATTGTATTGTGCTTATTAGTCCTTTCTTATCATTTATTTATTAGCGCTGCACCTTCTGTTTTGGTCCCAAAAATGTGTCAAAATTGTCCGATGTGCCCGCACATGTCGCAGTCATGATAAAAATCGCAGATCGCCACCATTACTAGTAAAAAAAAAAAAAGATTAATAAAAATGCCATAAAACCAACCCCTATTTTGTAGACGCTATAACGTTTGCACAAACCAATCAATAAACGCTTATTGTGATTTTTTTCCCAAAAATATGTAGAAGAATATGTATCGGCCTAAACTTAGGAAAAACATTTTTTTTTATATATTTTTTGGGGATATTTATTATAGCAAAAAGTAGAAAATTATGCGTTTTTCTCAAAATTATCGCTCTATTTTTGTTTATACTGCAAAAAATAAAAACCGCAGAGGTGATCAAATACCACCAAAAGAATGCTCTATTTGTGGGAAAAAAAGGACATCAATTTTATTTGCGAGCCACGTCGCACGACCGCGCAATTGTCAGTTAAAGCGACGCAGGGCCGAATCGCAAAAAGCGCTTTGGTCTTTGGCCAGCCAAATGGTCCGGGGCTTAAGTGGTTAAGAACATTAATCCTCCCCATGAGAGATAGAGGGAGCTTCGTCCATGATTTCAATAGTCTGTTAATTTCTACAAATAGGGTGGTAGGGAATTTACCTGATAAAGTGTGGAATATGAGGGGGACAAGCGGACACCAAGATATTTAAGTGAATGAGAGCACCGGCGATATTTAAAATTACTTTGTAAAAACATAAGTGTGTCTGTTGGGATATTTATAGGAAGGGCTTCAGTTTTGGTCGGGTTGATTTTAAAACCTGAGAGTCTGCCAAACGAGTCAAGAGTTGCATGGAGTGATGTGAGTGAAATATGCAGGTGTATAATTGTTAGTAATATGTCATCTGCAAAAAGGGACAGTTTGTACTCCCAATGTCTCAATGCCACCCCCCGTATATCCGGATGAGAACGGATGGCTGCGGCCAGAGGTTCAAGACTGAGAATAAAAAGCAAGGGTGATAAGGGGCAACCCTGTCTGGTGCCATTACTTAGGGGGAATGACGTTGAGACATGGGAAGCCATCTGTACCTGGGATGTAGGAGTCGAGTACAGTGCCTTTAAGGCCTTTATAAAGGGGCCTGAAAATCCATATTTTGACAGTGTGGCAAACATGGTTGACCAATTTAATCGATCAAATGCTTTCTGTGCATCTAAGCTTAGTATGATAGTGGGTCTTTTGGTTTTGGTCAGAAGGTCAATAAGGTCTATGGTGCGCCTAGTATTATCCCCTGCATGTCTAGTGGGTACAAAACCTACTTGATCTTTATGTATTAGTGATGGGAGTAATAAGGAGAGTCTATTTGCTAATATGTTTGTGAACATTTTGTAATCAGAGTTTAGAAGTGCTATGGGGCGATAGTTGTTGGGTAGTGATGAGTCCTTATCTGGTTTCAGGATGACCGATATAAAAGCATGTAAGAATTGAGTGTGGGGGGTCTTCCCATTCATCAGCGAAGCAAACAAAGCCACCATATGGGGTATTAAGACTTAAAGGAACTTTTTATAGTAGAAGTAGGGGAGCCGTCAGGGCCTGGGGATTTGTGGAACGGGAGTTGGTTAATGACCATAGTGATTTTTTCAACAGTGATACATGCGTTGAGTCTGGATCGATCGTCAGGGGATAAAGTGGGTAGATTTAGGGAATCAACAAATGCGTCAAATTTCTCTTGGGTGAATTGAGACCCTGGATCTGTGGATAGGCAATTGTACAGTTTCTGATAAAAGTCTCCAAAAACCTTAGTCATAGCCTGGGGTCAATAAGTGGGGTTACCATCAGGCTGTGCCAAAATGTCATATATAGATGCATGGGGTCGTGGTTTCAGTTTATTGACTAACATTCTGTGAGGTTTATTGGCAAACTCGTAAAATTTCTGTTTTGACCAAAGCATGGATTTAGTGATCTTGTTCAGATCTAATGTTTTAATGCGATTTCACAGAGAGGTTTCAGTGCGGAGGCGGTCCATTGTGGGGGATCTGAGTAGGCCCTCTTCAGCTTCAGATAATTGAGCCAATAGAGATGAGCGTTGAAGGGCTCGATCTCGTTTGAGGCGAGATCCAGAGGCAATGCACTCACCTCTAAAGAAGGCCTTGTGGGCCTCCCACAAAGTGGAGGTCTCGGACACCGAACCCTCATTGAGTTCAGTCAATTTTCGTTGTAGGTGTAATTGGATTGTAGGTGTATTGAGGAGAGATTTGTTAAGATGCCAGTGACAGCTCCTAGATGTCGGTGCAGACCAGATCTGACCATCTGACCGGGTGTATGTTCAAATCGACCATGTATGTCAGTAATGGTGCCGAGATAAAGAAATAGTCCAATCTCGTGTATAGTTTATGGGGTGGGGAAAAGAACGTGAATTGTTTGGCATCTGGGTGCTTCACTCTCCAAGTGTTAAACGGATTATGGGCTCGGATCACTCTTCGAAACGAAGAGGATGTTTTTTGTACCAGGAGAGAAGGGGTGTTTTGAAACAGTGCAAATCTGTCTTTGCATGGGGACATACAAAGTTTAAAGTCCCCCCCGTTGACCATAAGGTTTGGAAAAAGGGTTGTAACTTTTCAAAAAACTCCTCTAGGAACCCGAGCTGTCCCGAGTTGGGTGCATATACATTAGCAGGGGTGAAGGAAGTATTCATGTGATCACAATTCAGGAGAACATACTGGCCATGGGGATCCAGGTAGGAGGATTTTATACGTATAGGAAGGAGCGTTTGAAGAGAATGGCCACCCCAGCCTTTCCAGAAGGGTCAGCGGCTACAAAGGCAGTGGGGAAATATTTAGATGCAAATTTAAATGAACCCTCTGCCTTAAAATGTGTCTCCTGAACCATGATCACATCTGCGTTAGAGGATCTGAACTCCTTACTCCTTCAGCGCTAGCAATCTTTTGCGAATGGAGTTCAGGCCCTTAACGTTACATGAGAACAAGCTAACAGCCATAACTGAGCAATGTGGACATAGCACGCATTACATTCATAAAACATAAATTGTGTAGATACCATGATGTAAAAAACTTGTGAACTATAAACATACATTTAAATGAGCAAAATTTAATTGAAAAAGTGAAAACACATCTAGGATTCTGTTGAGTTTACCTCTGGACAATACACGCACCAACACTGGAGTGCGTTTTCAATGCTTTATTAAACACTTGACTTAGGAAATAGCAGGAAAGAGACGAAAGGGAAACTGCAGAAGAAACTCAAACATCTTCCTTTAGGGTTCTTTTAACAAATATTAGGGTAGAATTCAGATATTGTATGGAATTCGCTCCCCTCGTGGGACACACTCCTTGCTCGTCTGGATAGGCCTCTCTCACCAGCCTAGCAGCCAGTACGCAGCACGAATCAAAGTCTCTGCCACAGACTTGCTTGGGAACAAAATCTGTACGATCCTCTGCCACAGGATGTATCAGATTTTCTGTAATGAATGTCAGTCACAGTGCCTGAACCTTTAAGCCAACCCGGCAACACTATGCTGTATAGTTACTTTCGGATACGTCCTCCAACCGAGTCACCAGGCCCCTCTATAGGCCAGCACGATGCGTGATCCCTCCAAGATGGGTCCTCCCCGGGATCTCCTCGGTTGTCCAGCTTCACCACACAGGACTGACAGCTCAGGACCATTCCTCGGTCACGGTGGTAGGCCCCAGACAAGCCTCTGGACCCACCCCTGCGCCATAGTATCGTGGGCCTCCAGAACGGAGGACCACGAGGTAACTCCTCAACGCATACCTGTCGGCCAGGAGGGCCAGCAGGTGGCTGAAAAATGAACCCTAAAACATGGCGTCTGTCCTATAAATACCCTCGCCCAGAATGCAACTCGGAGGACCACCTCTACCGAGTTGTCACCGGGACAGAAGAGCATCCATACGCTTCAACACGTTGCCTTTCCAACACTAACCAGTGATAACAGCGACACCCACCGGTCAGCATGGAAACACACACAATGTCAGCCAAGCTGGAACAGAGGCAAACTTAACCTTCCTAACGAACAAGTTACTAAATTTACCTAACGTGCGGTAGAATCTACCAGCGCTACACATGTAAAGTGAAATAATGTAGTTTATTTAAGATAAGTGAATATAGATATAAAAACACCTCCTAAATCAAACAGTGTACAACAATCCAACAACCAGACAGTGGCCCACAAATAACAATAGACAAAACAGGTAAGTATAATAGATGGGGAATACCAGAATCATAAACGGGAGATCAGCAGATGGGGGAAAGGAGCAAGACAGGACAGGGAAAAGGTGGAAGGGATCAGGCTGCAGGCAGGGGTACAGAAATATAGGATCACAGGATGGACAGGAGCAGGTACAAATATGGGTTCAGGTTCAGGTTCAGGATCACAGGATCACAGGTCAGGGCTCAAGAACAATACCAAGGCAAGTGTGTGAGTGCTTGAAGGGTATAAGTACACATCTCCTGCAATTAGCCTCAGGTGACGCCTGATCGCAGGAGATAATGTCGGATCCACACTGCCAGGAGACACCCGCTGGTGGACACCAGTACTGTGGCCCAAAGATCAGACAATGCCACCAGCAGGTGAAACCTTTCCTGACAGTTCCAGACTGCTAGGAGACACCCTCTGGTGGACATCAGTACTGCGGGCCAATAGTCTGACAGCGCCACCAGCAGGTGAAACCTTTCCTGACACCTTGTATATAGTTTTATCCCAGTGTAAGCCAGCCGACTTCTGTCAGACTGACCCCAGTACACTCGGACAGAATGTCGGCCAGTTTCTATTGAACCGACTGATGCCGCCCGACAATCGGCCCAGGTGTGCTAGGCTTAAATCTGCTTGTAAGCAGGTGTAGGAAGAGGTAATGTGTTTTGTTGTTTAAGTGATATCTTCTTGGGTCCTGCTCTTCTAATTTGGTTTAGCCCTCTCCATGCCCCAGGCTGCTGTGTTATAATATAGGTGGGGCTGGAAGTGAGGTGTACCCCTGCGCCATACTGTGCATGTTACTCTTCCCGGGCCCCCCTGAGTGCATAAAAAGATGGACTCTGGACTTAAATACCTGTCAGCTAAGTGGTAGTTTCTATTTGTTAATGTTTTTTACTGCAGCCTCCACCTCTTGGGTACTAGTGTTATGATTGTACTGTTTCCCAATATCTGGAAAAGTAAAAGGCATGCTTACCCAGCATTGCCTCATCATTGTGTTGTGTGAAGATAGAAGAGTGATGGGCCTACTGGGTTGAGCACATGAAGCATTAAAGTGAGAAGGAAGGAGGAGCAGACTGCTCAGGATGGGAGTGGTGGAGGCCTGGTAACAGCAGGTTCTGTTGGTTGGGTGGTCCACATGGCCCAGAATGCACACTCCTGGGCAGCTAAGCTACTGTAATTTGGTTTTCAGCCATGGCATGGAGTCCCAGGGACCCAGCCTGTAACCAAGGAGTGGCAAGATCTTCTGGCTAGCAGTATGTTGGCTCCAGTCCTTGCCATAGATATAAGTGTTCAAGGACATGTTTGTGCCATAAGAGCTAGTAGGGCAACCGGTGTTCTGCAGTTTCCTTCCTAAAATGTTCCCATATTGTGTCAGGATCACTGTTGCGCAGCCTGACTTGAAAAGTACATTAACAATGAGAGTGAGGATTCCTTCCACTGTAAGGTTCCTAGGAAGTCACTCTAATTTGGAGGCGTTATATATGCTGCAGACAATGCAACAAGAAAACTTGATAATCCTATCTACACACGTATGAGGATTTGTAGGCTTTTGCAGTTATTTTAGATATGCTATGCAAAATATTTTATTAGAGTGAATCATGCTAACTAAAAGCCCTCTAACTTAATTTGTTAATCTTTTGTACATTATTATCTCTACCACTCACAGCTGGAGAAATCCCTTTCTGCTGTGTCTGTCTCTGTTTAAATTGTTTTTTACTTTGTAATTCTTCATATGCTCATTGCCAGAATATTGAATTAACAGAGTGGAACAAACACCCATTCTTTTATTAAATATTTGCTGTTGCATGCTTCAAACTGAAGTGACTGCAGAACAAGAAATCCAACATGAATCAAGAGAAGTAACAGCGTAATATTAAATAATCTGCTAAGGATGGGAAATGACTCCCACTCAAGAGAACTGGTGTGAGTTTGTATAAACTTAATATCAAGAGATACAGATTAAATTTATATTGTTCTTTTGTCCACAGTATACAGTAGGCTTTGCATACTAGCTTCTGTTATCACCATTATTAATTATATTTTCGTAAAGGGATTTGTGATATCTGGATTTTATACACTGGTGGTGGTGTACACAGGGTGGTGCTCGTGTACTTTGACCTCTCACTGCCCAAGAAAAGGAAGGCTATTAACAAGCAGAAAATGTTGCATTACATGCACTGAAACATTTTTATTCTTGTAACTTTACGAGTTCTAGTGACCTTTGTTCATAGTTCGGGTCACATGAAATTCAGTTAGACCCCTTTCACACTGGGGCGTTTTTCAGGCACTTTAGCACTGGAAATAGCCTCTGCTAAGCACCTGAAAACTGCCTCCCATTCATTCAAGTGTTACTTTTCGCACTGGGGCTGTGTGCTTGCAGGACGTTCCGAAAAGTCCTGCAAGCAGCATCTTTGGGGTGGTTTGGGAGCACTGTATTTAATGCTCCCAAAACGCCCTGCTCATTGGAATGAATGGGCAGTGCTTCCGAAGCGCGGCAAAACCAGAGTTTTTAACCCCTTCTTTAGGGTTAAAAGCTCCCCGCTAGTGGCCGAAAATCGCAGCTGAAACAGCACTGAAGTGTCGCTAAAATGAGCGACACTTTAGCGCTACTGCGGCTGCGGCCCCAGTGTAAAAGGGGTCTTATTGTAGAATCTAACATTACCAATGCAAATCTTGTTTTGAATATTGGTTAGTATAATGATTGCACTAGTTATTCCCATTTGCAGCAAATGGAACAGAGAGGACCTTAACTTATCTGTGCTGGATCAGAGCATCAGAACACATGTGCTGAGTACCTGAATATACTGTGTGTACATATATATATATATATATATATATATATATATATATATATATATATATATAAATATATATATATATATATATATATATATATATATATATATATATATATATATATATATATATACAGTATATATATATATATATATATATATATATAGTATATAAGGTGGTCAGGCCCTAGGCTCCAGAAACTCTAGGCTTCCAGAATCTCCGCTCCATGTACCAACTTCTCAAAGCTATGACTAAGCTCTTTGGAATGAAACGAGCAGCATGGAGTAGGTGAGTATACTGTAAGTGGGTTGGGATCTCTGACTAGACAATAAAATTATGTTTTAAAACCTATCACTAATCTCCTGGTCAATGTCTATCATGTATTGATTCAAGAATAACAGGCCTGAAAAACAGTGCGGGGATTGGTGGGTGGTTTGTGTTTGTAATAAATCAGTACTGTTCTTTTTTACCTTAATTCACTAATTAGCCTCTTAGAGTATGGGAGAAACCTTTGTGCAACAGTGAAAACAGTGAATCTCATTGATACTTTGCAACAAAAATGGACATCATACAGAAGCTTTGAAGCTGTTTTGCCTATTTTTTACCTTGGATGAGGTTTTCTAGTTTTTATCAACTTCTAAAGTTTGAGGTAAGTATCTTTTATTGCAGATACATTTTATTCTCTATGTAGCGCTGGTAGATTTTTAATCTACCGCTGATAGGTAAATTTTGTGGATTATTTGTTAGGTGAAGTTAGATTTGCCTATGTTCCAGCTTGGCTGAGTTGCGTGTAGTTCCACACTGCGCCGGTGGGTGTCGTTGTCAGCATGGGCTGGTGTTGGAAAGGCAACGTGTTGAAGCGAATGAGTGCTCCTATGTCCCGGAGACAACTCGGTGGAGGTGGTCCTCCGAGTTGCATTCTGGGAGAGGGTATTTATGAGACAGACGCCATGTTTAGGGGTTCGGTTTTCAGCCACCTGATGGCCCTCCTGGCTGACAGGTATGCGTTACCACCTCGTGGTCATCCTTTCCGGAGGCCCACGTTGCTGCGGCATGTGGGTGGGCCCAGAAGCCTGTCTGGGGCCTACCACAGCAGCAGAGGAACAGTCCTGATCTGTCTATCCTGAATGAAGAAGCTGGACAACTAAGGAGATCCCAGGGGAGGACCTGTCATGGAAGGATCATGCAGAGTGCTGGTCTGGAGAGGGGCCTGGTGACTCAGTTGGAGGAAGTATCCTGAAGTAGTCTTACTGCATAGTACTGCCGGGTTGGCTTAAAGGTTCAAGTGCTGTGTCTGACATTCATCATAAACCATTACATCCTGTGGCAGAGGATCGTACGGGTTTTGCTCTAAACAAGTCTGTGGCAGAGACTTTTGTTTGTGCTACGAACTGGCTGCTAGGCAAGTGAGAGTGGCCTATCCAGGCGGGCAAAGATTGAATCCCACAAGGGGAGTGCATCCAACTACAAGTGTTCAATTCCGAATGATGTTCTAAAGAATACTAAGAAAAGGTATTTGAGCTTCCCTGCAACTTTCCTTCTGCCTCTTTCCTGCTACTTCCTTTGTTACTTGTTCATTAAAGCATTGGAAAACCTACTCAAGTGTTTGGTGCCTACATCGTTCAGAGGTAAACTCAACGGAACCCTAGACCCGGTGCTGGTGAAACAGAGGTAGCGAGAGTGAAGGTAACAGCCCGCTTTAAACCAGCAGCTCCAACGAGAGTTAGTACTACATCTATTATTTTGGTTTCATTTTACTTTGCTTGTTTGCCACACCAAGCTGGAGTCTTTCAGAGGCTAAAAAACATTGTTATTAAATGACAGTCATTAAAAATAAAATCAGAAAGAAAAGCACAAAGCAAAGGCAGACCAGCGCCACTTGTTGGACCAGCAGTCAGAGAAAATTACTAGCTGATCTCTGGTCTCAGTCTGCACAGATCTGTTCACCTTTCTTAGATTTACCATAAAAACACTAAAACCAGTTGGAGGTAAATTTCAATCAAGATAATTAATTACACACAAAAAGCCAACTGCTTATACAGCATAATAGGTTTCATGAAACACATTATAAGCAGCAAAATTATAAAAGCGACTGCTTGGTGTTTATAAACTGTAGCATTAATGAGCTGTTTTGGTTTGCCATATGCATTCAAGCACAGGGACAGCTTCAGGCAGCTTCACCTTATTGACTTTACATAACAGAAAATTATACACTAAATGAACGCATGCATTTAATCAGATAAATACATTTAAAAGTGAAACTCCAGCTAAAAATGGTTATCTGCATATATTGTAATGATTTTAGCAAACATTACTATTGCAGATTCCCATCTGCTCTGAAATTATTTGACACACCAGTTTTTTCCTAAGCTGCTGAAACTTTTACAATTAGAGCCAAATGAGATGTTTAGTAGAGGAATCCTAAATCCTATAATTCTATGATTGAAAATAAAATGGAATAGTGCTCTCAGGTAGTCAGGGGCTTCCCAGTGCAGTCTGGGTGATATTGCATGATAATAATTTATTTTGTTCTGTCTTGACTATATCCAGTTTAAGTACTGTACATGTACTCTAAATGCAAGAATACATTTGCACAGCCTTCCTTTTTTAAGGCTCAGTTCACATATGAGCTGCACGCGGCTCACAGCAGGGGTCCGGTGTGTGCTGGTTCACCATTTCAGGTCTGATTTCAGCCCAAATTTTGCACTTGAAATGGACCAAAAGATCCACAGCCTTTTTCTGCAAAACATAACGGACCTGCTGCGGAGATATGTGAAATGGCTCCATAGAGAGGCGGTCAAAATCTCCTGCTATTGCGAATTGGATGTTGGGATCCTGCATCCAATTCGCAACGGTGTGAACCCAGCCTTAATTCTTTTTATTATGATTTTAGTATTTCAAATTACAAATGATAGAAAACAAAACATGACAAGACAGCATACTCTTGCTTAAGTTATCTATGCATAATGTACTCCACTCATGAACATTCCCCATCACATAAGGCACCGTTTGATATACAAGGTGGTATTTTGATCTTATCAATGATTATGTTAAACATATCTATCTTGAGTTGGAGTAGTGATACACTCTGCCCAACAGTAGAAGATATTCCATGAGCAGACTCAATAGTGAACTAGTATATCGAGGGGGGGGGTACACTTCAAATTGGAACCCTGCTTCAATTTATATTCTGTACTAGGGTCCTAGATAGGGAGTGGCCTGTTGAAACTCTATGCATCAGGTCACCTTAATTTGACGCAGCTGAATCTGGGAACTCTAGCCACGGGGACCATATTTCATTACATTTACCTAAACATCCTATGCTGTTGTAGACTGCCTTATACAGAGGCAAAACAGAAAAAAATAAGGATTTCCAACACTCCAGGGTTGGAGGAATTAGGACTTCCAAAGTAATACAATGACTTTTCTAGCATAGAATAACAAAATGCCAACATTCTGGTTAACATCCGAAAAGCAAGGGCTTCCACCAGACCTAGGAGACAAACTCCCAGGTGTTCTGGGATAGAGATGGCAGTTAAGGTTATAATACTTGAGTCCAGTAGCCACAGATTTTTTCACATGTCCAGAAGATAAAGCTAAAGGCCATCAATACATACTGACACCTCCAGCTGGAGTGGGAATAAGTGGTCTAAAAGCTTCCCAATCTTACTGGTGTACGATAAGATCAGTGTATAATTTTAAATTGCATAAGACAAACGAGGTCAATTACTATAGCTCTGCGCGCTAATTAGCGCTCAAATTACTGCGATCACGGTAATTAGCGCTAAAACGGAATTCACTATATTCATATATTCATTTTCATGTATTTATTAATTATGAAGTATATTTGAATTAAGGGACGATCAGGAATGATCGTCAAGGACAGTCAAGAACCAAGATTTTAAGCAGTTAAGGCTAAACTGATTAAAAAAGTTTCTGTTTAAAATGAGGAAGTTGAATTTTTACAGCCAGTTTCAAGCTAGCGGTAGATATTGAGAAATGTTGAGATATGTGTAAGCCTATATGTATTGGTATTGAAACTAAGAAAGGGGGAACTTGCCATTCAGCATAATATTGATAGTAATTTGAAATGATTAAAGGTGAATTACTGGTTATTAGTTAAGAGAAAGTTGTTCTTAGTATAGGGAATTCTCTTCCACTTGCTCAGAGAGAGGTGCTTAATTTTATGTGTATGTGAATTTTTGTCTTGTCTTGGAATTCCAATTTAGAGTATAAGTTGTTTTTTTCTTCTGATTGCAAATGGATTGTTAAGTAGTTGATATATGTCCTTTGATCCTGCCAAGACGGATAGCCAAAGTGGGCAGGTGAGAGGGACAGAATAGGGTACTCGTCTGTGTGTGGTGCCTTAAGGGGATTGAATCGCGGATGTGGACAAGGACAAGTTACTATTTGAGTGATTCCTCCTATCCAAAGTTTTGTTTAGCACAATACACAGAGGTACATATCTGCTTGCATAAATCTGCTATTTTGCTTCATGTGGAAAAGGGAAAAAATCCCAAGGTAAGGGGATCAAACGGCCCCCATACCTTCGCCACCGCTTTCGCGGAAAGCATACTGCTATATTTGCATTCCATATTCAGCAAGTCCGAGAGAATTGCTGGACTGGAGAGTGAATGTTGAGAGGGGTTTAGTTCAAAGAAGTTAACTGTATAGATTTAAATTGGAATCATATAACGTCACTATTAAATGACATGTATGTGCTGGTACCAAATGTTTTTTCTGATCAGATACTTAGATTAAAAAGGTTTAAAATAATTGCAAGATACGAATTTTATAAGAGTAACATTTCAATTTATACATGGGGTATGTTGATTATTTCGGTTATAGTCTGACTTTAAAGAATGTTTTAATTGTGTAATTGCCAATCCTTACATTATTGAAGTTAAAAGGTATTTTTTCAATATCAACAAATGTACTATATTTCGGATTGATATAATTGCCCTGTGCACCAAAGTGTTCAAAAAATGGCATTATGATTTTATAACTTAACTTAAAGTGATTGTAAGGGTTCGTTTTTTTTTTTATTTAAAATAACAAACATATCATACTTGCCTCCACTGTGCAGCTCAGTTTGCACAGAGTGGCCCCCAGACCTCCTCTCGCAACTTCTCCCCTGTCCCCGCATCAGATAACCCCCTAGGGTTACTTAGCGGGCACATTCCCGAGTCCAGCATTCGGCGCCCATAGCTGCCGAATGTATGACTCAGCCCTGCTGCCCGCGTCATTGGATTTGATTGACAGCAGCAGGAGCCAATGTCAATCTAGCCAATCAGGACACGAGACACAGGCCGGAGCTGATGTGCTCATTCCCGTCGTGCAAATTTCAGGGCTCTGGTAAGTATAAGGGGGGCTCGGGGGCGCTGCATTGAAAAATTTTTTTCACCTCAATGCATTGAATGCATTAGGGTGAAAAACGGTGACGTTTTACAACCCCTTTTAAGGTTGGGTAATCCTATGTACTAAGCTACCACTAAAGAAAAAAAAAAGGGAAAGGGTGTCCGAGGGGAAGATATGGAAAACATTTCTAAGTGGAGAATGAATGAAATGGCCAAATGAATGTGGAATGAGAAAGTGGTTGTGTTTAATGAATGCACAAGGTATTATTTGATTAGTAAAGTACTGTATCTAAGTGTTTAAAATGTACACAAAGAGATGGTTATCTCATATTGAGTTTTCTTGTTTTGGGAGTAGAGGTTATTAGCCCCATGTTCCTGATAATATAAATGTGTATCTACAAAAGATTTCCCTAAAAGTTTGGGGTTAAAATTAAAATTGATAGTGGTATTTTGAAAAAGAGGGTGAAATTATAAATGTTTGAAGGGTTACTGAAATTAAGTAACCAGGACCAAAATAAATTGCTGCATAAGTTGAGTCCATGAAATGCTAAAATTTGAGGGGCAGTTTGAATAACAGTCAGAGTGACTATTCATGGCTATATTTATATTTTGAATTCACAGAATTTCAACCATAACGTGTTAATGATGTAATGTTGTTTATTCATCAATGTTTTGTTTGTTGCTGATGAATCAGATATACAGTATTTGCAATGTTGGGGGGCTGACTTCTGAGTTAGAATATGTGTTTGGGTAAAATGTTCTGTTCTGAGACCCTCGGGTTCACTTGGGTCCCGGGGATAGAAGGGACTTAAGGTGTTTATGCTTTGTTAAAATCCTGCTGTAAGAGCCCTTGCACACTGGGGCGGGGGGCGGCGTCGGCGGTAAAACGCCGCTATTATTAGCGGCGTTTTACCGTCGTTATGCGGCCGCTAGCGGGGCGGTTTTACCCCCGCCAGCGGCCGAGAAAGGGTTAATTACCACCGCAAAGTGCCTCTGCAGAGGCGCTTTGCCGGCGGTATAGCCGCGCCGTCCCATTGATTTCAATGGGCAGGAGCGGTAAGGGAGCGGTATACACACCACTCCTTCACCGCTCCGAAGATGCTGCTGGCAGGACTTTTTTTACCGTCCTGCCAGCGCATCGCTCCAGTGTGCAAGCCCTCGGGGCTTTCACACTGGAATGAAAGCAGCGGCACTTTCGGGGCGGTTTGCAGGCGCTATTATTAGCGCAATAGCGCCTGCAAACCGCCCCAATGTGCAAGGGCTCTAATACTGGATTTGAAAGAAAAAAAAAGATGTTTAGTTACAAATATTGAATCTATATAATGAAAACTGTTGCTGAGAAACATTTTTGTTTCTGCATGCTTTTCTTATGTTTGAGTTAACCAGTTGCCAACTGCCAAATACCTGCTATCACCTGCGTTTTTCCCCTCCGTCCAGCCCAGCCCACCCAAGTGCAGTATCGATCGATCACTGTCACTTACAAAACACTAAACACATAACTGCAACATTCGCAGAGTCAGGCCTGATCCCTGCGATCGCTAACAGTTTTTTTGTTAGCGTTTTGATACAGTCGCTGACAGTCAGGAGCTTTTTTACCTGTGAGTCTCACTACTGTACCACTAAATGTAGAGCCCAAAATGGCAAATCGAAGGTACAGTAATGAAGAGGCCTACACATTTCTGAGCATGACAGATAGTGAAGAGGAAGTCACTCATCTGTCAGATTCAAGATCAGAATACGAACCTGTAGATAGCAGCGGCTCCATGACAGATAGCTCTGATGATGGAGTTGTGGTCCCTGCCAAGGTCAGGCGTACCAGACCCCAATCTTCTTCTGCTGTTGAGGTGCAAGAACCGCAGGGCTCTCATATGGAGCAGAGAAGTACTAGCGCCGCTATTCCTTCTGGTGAACTGGCAAGCACCAGTGGCCTAGTACACCCTGGTCGTACATCCAGCACTGCAGTAACACTTGGTGACGTGGCGAGTCCCATAAGTGCAGCTCAAGCTGGCAAGGTGGCAAGCACAAGTAGTGTCCCTCTGCCACCAAGAAGACAAAGACGTGCCCGTTGAGCCCATAGTGCCCTTCCTGCTGCATTCCCCAATCCTAATTGGGAACCCACCACTTCTGCAGCACTCGTACTCCCCCCATTCACTGGCCAACCCAGTATTCAGGTGGAAACAGTTGATTTTATGTCACTCTATAGATCTATTGTGGACCAAAGCAATTTGTATGCTGGTCAATACATCGCCACTAATCCCAAGTCCTCCCTTGCCAGAGATTGGAAACCAATTACGGTTTCTGAATTTAAGATCTTTCTGGGCCTATCCCTCCTCATGGGCATAACCAAAAAGAGTGAGCTGCGGTCATATTGGTCCACTGACCCAATTCACCATATGCCCATGTTCTCTCCTTCCATGGCCAGGGCACGATACGAGCAGATTTTGTGGGTCATGCACTTCAACAACAATGAACTCTGTCGTCCTCGTGGAGACCCTGGATACGATCGGCTCTACAAAATTCGTAAACCACTTCAACCAACGTTTTGCAGACTTGTTTACTCCCTATCAAATTTTCTGCGTTGATGAGTCCCTGATTATGTTTTCTGGCCGCTTGTCATTCAAACAGTATCTTCGCAGCAAGCGTGCCAGATACAGGGTCAAGATGTATAAGCTCTGTGACAGGGCCACAGGCTATACATGTAGTTTTATGGTTTACGAGGGAAGAGATAGTCACGTAGAGCCGACAAACTGCCCTGACTACATAGGAAGCACTGGCAGGATTGTGTGAGACCTGTTGTCAATCGTATTCGGAAAGGGGTACTACTTGTACGTGGACAATTATTACACAAGTGTGCCACTTTTTAGTCACTTGTTTGATCATCAGATTGGAGCATGTGGCACTGTGCAATCTAATCACCGGGGCTTTCCCCAGCGGCTTGTAGATTCCCGTCTTAGACTGGGGCAGAGAGCCTGCTTGAAGTGTAATAACTTGCTCGCTATGAAGTGGAGGGATAATAAGAATGTTTTTGTTCTTACCTCCCTTTAGGGATGAGTTTCGAGTTCAAGTCAAACTCATGCTCGACTCGAACATCGGCTGTTCGCAAGTTCGCCGAACAGCGAACAATTTGGGGTGTTCGCGGCAAATTCGAATGCCGCAGAACACCCTTTAAAAGTCTATGGGAGAAATCAAAAGTGCTAATTTTAAAGGCTTATATGCAAGTTATTGTCATAAAAAGTGTTTGGGGACCTGGGTCCTGCCCCAGGGGACATGGATCAATGCAAAAAAAGTTTTAAAAAAGGCTATTTTTTCAGGAGCAGTGATTTTAATAATGCTTAAAGTCAAACAATAAAAGTGTAATATCCCTTTAAATTTCGTAGCTGGGGGGTGTCTATAGTATGCCTGTAAAGGGACGCATGTTTCCCATGTTTAGAACAGTCTGACAGCAAAATGACATTTCAAAGGAAAAAAATTCATTTAAAATTACTCGCGGCTATTGCATTGCCAGTCCGACAATACACATAAAAGTTCATTGATAAAAACGACATGGGAATTCCCCACAGGGGAACCCCGAACTAAAATTTAAAAAAAAAATGACGTGGGGGTCCCCCTAAATTCCATACCAGGCCCTTCAGGTCTGGTATAGATATTAAGGGGAACCCCGGACAAAATTTTAAAAAAAATTACGTGGGGGTCCCCCTAAATTTCATACCAGAGCCTTCAGCTCTGGTATGGATTTTAAGGGGAACCCCATGCCAAAATTAAAAGAAAAAAACTGCGTGGGGTTCCCCCTAAAAATCCATACCAGACTCTTATCTGAGCACGCAACCTGGCAGGCCACAGGAAAAGAGGGGGGGATGAGAGAGCGCTCCCCCTCCTGAACTGTACCAGGCCACATGACCTCAACATTGGGAGGGTGATTTGGGGTAGCCCCCAAAACACCTTGTCCCCATGTTGATAAGGACAATGGCCTCATCCCCACAACCCTGGCCAGTGGTTGTGGGGGTCTGCGGGCGGGGGGCTTATCAGAATCTGGAAGCCCCCTTTAACAAGGGGACCCCCAGATCCTGCCCCCCCTGTGTGAAATGGTAAGGGGGTACAAAAGTACTCCTACCATTTCACAAAAAAACTGTCAAAAATGTTAAAAATGACAAGAGACAGTTTTTGACAATTCCTTTATTTAAATGCTTCTTCTTTCTTCTTTCTTCTATCAGTCTTCATCTTCTTCTTCTTCTTCTGGCTCTTCTGGTTCTTCCTCCAGTGTTCTCGTCCAGCATCTCCTCCGCGGCGTCTTCTATCTTCACTGCTCCTGAAAAAACGGCCATTTTTAAAACTTTTTTTTGCATTGATCCATGTCCCCTGGGGCAGGACCCAGGTCCCCAAACACTTTTTATGACATTAACTTGCATATAAGCCTTTAAAATTAGCACTTTTGATTATTCATGTTCGTGTCCCATAGACTTTAATGGTGTTCGTGTGTTCGAACAAACTTTTTTCCTGTTCGCGTGTTCTGGTGCAAACCGAACAGGGGGGTGTTCGGCTCATCCCTACCTCCCTTCATGCAGACACGACGGTCCAAATTACTATGGCGACTGGTGTTGTGGAGAAACCCCTCTGTGTCCATGACTATAACCAAAATATGGGAGGGGTGGACCTCAGTGACCAGTTGTTGGCGCCGTACCTAGTTGCCCGTAACGCCAGACGCTGGTATAAAAAAGTGTCTGTATACTTATTTCAATTGGCTTTGCTGAACGTTCATGTGCTATACAGAGCTTCAGGATGGACTGGTTCCTTCCTTAAATTCCAGGAAGAGATCGTCAGAACCATTCTGTTTCCAGATGGTGCTCCACCTCACCTTCCCAATCCAAATGCAGTAAGCTGGCTGCATGAGAGGCATTTTCTTTATGTCCTCCTGAGTACCGCTACCCAACGAGCCACCCAAAGAAAATGTTGTGTCTGTAGAAAGCATGGATATAGGCGTGACACCTGCTATTATCGTCCCTCCTGTCCTGACAATCCTGGTCTTTGCATTGGTGAATGTTTTGAGCACTACCATACACTAGTTGAGTTTTAGCCTAGGGTACAGCATTGCACAGACTAGGCACACTTTCACAGAGTCACCCAAGATACCATCGCATTTTGAGAGACCCGAACCTGGAACTGAACCGTTACAGTTACAAATAAAAGTGTAAAAAATAAAAAATAAAAAAAAGTAAAAAATACACAAAAAAAATTGAATAAAAAAAACAAAAATAGTTGTTGTCTTATTGTTTTCTCTCTCTCGATTCTCTCTCTATTTTTCTGCTCTTTTTTTACTGTATTCTAGTCTGCAATGTGTTATTGTTATTATGTTTTATCATGTTTGCTTTTCAGGTATGTAATTTTTTATACTTTACTGTTTACTGTGTTTTATTGTTAACCATTTTTTTGTTTTCAGATATGCCATTCAGCTGCAGCGCAGATTTATTTGCTCCCAGGATACATAAAGCCATGACTCCAGCGCTGTCGGAGGTAATTTCACCACCACAATTAAAAAAAAGAGCATATATGCCGAAGCATGGGGGCAGCAGGGGTGGAGGAGCGATTTGCTCCTAACTTTTGGGGCGGATGCCCCTATGCTTCGGCATATATATTTTAGGCACAGGTTGCGTTAAAAAATGTTTTATTTTTTACTATTTTTTTTTTTATTTGCTTTGCAGGTATGGTATATCTTACTGTTATACTGTAATGTTACTTTGTTTTATTGTTAACCATCATTTGCTTAGCAGGTACGCCATTCGGCTGCAGCGCAGATTTATTTATCTTGACAGCAACAGTGTTTGCTCCCTCGATTCATAAAGCCATGACTCCAGCGATGTCGGATGTGATTTCACCACCACGGTTAAAAAAAAGAGCATATATGCAGAAGCATGGGGGCAGCAGAGGTGGAGGAGCAATTTGCTCCTAACTTTTGGGGCGGATGCCCCCATGCTTCTGTATATATAAATGGTGCATGTATGCCCATCATTAGAAGTGGGTGGATGAAGAGAGGTATTCTAATGGTGGGCATACCCACCGATCAATCTCTTTTTTTTGTTCAGCCCACAGGCTACATGAAAAAAAAGATTACAATATATGCCCAAGGACCAGAAACATACTAGTATGTTGCTGGGACTTTGAGTGGTTATACCAGAATGATGCCTGCAGGTTTAGGTATCATCTTGGTATCATTCTTTTCAGCCAGCGGTCTGCTTTCGTGTAAAAGCAATCTTAGCAGCTAATTAGCCTCTAGACTGCTTTTACAAGCAGTGGGAAGGAATGCCCCCCCCCCACTGTCTTCCATGGTTTTCTCTGGCTCTCCTGTCCCAACAGGGAACTTGAGAATGCAGCCAGTGGTTCTGAAAACTGACCATAGAGCTGATCAGAGACCAAAATGGCTCCAATCATCTCTATGGCTTAAGAAACCGGAAGCTATGAGAATTTCATGACTTAGATTTCGCCGGATATAAACAGCGCCATTGGGAAAAGGGGGAAAGCATTTTATCACACCGATCTTGGTGTGGTCAGATGCTTTGAGGGCAGAGGAGAGATCTAGGGTCTAATAGACCCCAATTTTTTCAAAAGAGAGTACCTGTCATTACCAATTGTTATCATAGGGGATATTTACATAGTTACATAGTTACATAGTAGGTGAGGTTGAAAAAAGACACACGTCCATCAAGTCCAACCTATGTGTGTGATTATGTGTCAGTATTACATTACATATCCCTGTATGTGGCGGTCATTCAGGTGATTATCTAATAGTTTCTTGAAGCTATCAATGCTCCCCGCTGAGACCACCGTCTGTGGAAGGGAATTCCACATCCTTGCCGCTCTTACAGTAAAGAACCCTCTACGTAGTTTAAGGTTAAACCTCTTTTCTTCTAATTGTAATGAGTGGCCACGAGTCTTATTAAACTCTCTTCTGTGAAAAAGTTTTATCCCTGTTGTGGGGTCACCAGTACAGTATTTGTAAATTGAAATCATATCCCCTCTCAAGTGTCTCTTCTCCAGAGAGAATAAGTTCAGCGCTCGCAACCTTTCCTCATAACTAAGATCCTCCAGACCCTTTATTAGCTTTGTTGCCCTTCTTTGTACTCGCTCCATTTCCAGTACATCCTTCCTGAGGACTGGTGCCCAGAACTGGACAGCATACTCCAGGTGCGGCCGGACCAGAGTCTTGTAGATCGGGAGAATTATCGTTTTATCTCTGGAGTTGATCCCCCTTTTAATGTATGCCAATATTCTGTTTGCTTTATTAGCAGCAGCTTGGCATTGCATGCCATTGCTGAGCCTATCATCTATTAGGACCCCCAGGTCCTTTTCCATCCTAGATTCCCCCAGAGGTTCTCCCCCCAGTGTATAGATTGCATTCATATTTTTGCCACCCAAATGCATTATTTTACATTTTTCTACATTGAACCTCATTTGCCATGTAGTCGCCCACCCCATTAATTTGTTCAGGTCTTTTTGCAAGGTTTCCACATCCTGCGGAGAAGTTATTGCCCTGCTTAGCTTAGTATCATCTGCAAATACAGAGATTGAACTGTTTATCCCATCCTCCAGGTCGTTTATAAACAAATTAAATAGGATTGGTCCCAGCACAGAACCCTGGGGAACCCCACTACCCACCCCTGACCATTCTGAGTACTCCCCATTTATCACCACCCTCTGAACACGCCCTTGTAGCCAGTTTTCAATCCATGTACTCACATGCAATCCATGTATGGTCCATGCCAACGGACCTTATTTTGTACAGTAAACATTTATGGGGAACTGTGTCAAATGCTTTTGCAAAATCCAGATACACCACGTCTACGGACCTTCCTTTATCTAGATGGCAACTCACCTCCTCATAGAAGGTTAATAGATTGGTTTGGCAAGAACGATTCTTCATGAATCCATGCTGATTACTGCTAATGATATCGTTCTTATTACTAAAATCTTGTATATAGTCCCTTATCATCCCCTCCAAGAGTTTACATACTATCGATGTTAGGCTAACTGGTCTGTAATTCCCAGGGATGTTTTTTGGGCCCTTTTTAAATATTGGTCCTACATTGGCTTTTCTCCAATCAGCTGGTACCATTCCAGTCAATAGACTGTCTGTAAAAATTAGGAACAACGGTCTGGCAATCACCTGACTGAGTTCCCTAAGTACCCTCGGATGCAAGCCATCTGGTCCCGGTGATTTATTAATGTTAAGTTTCTCAAGTCTAATTTTAATTCCGTCCTCTGTTAACCATGGAGGTGCTTCCTGTGTTGTGTCATGAGGATAAACACTGCAGTTTTGGTTACTGAGCCCCCCGATTCACTCGTGAAGACTGAGGAGAAGAATAAATTCAATACCTTTGCCATCTCCCCATCCTTTGTAACCAGATGTCCTTCCTCATTCTTTATGGGGCCAATATGGTCTGTCCTCCCTTTTTTGCTGTTTACATACTTAAAGAATTTCATGGGATTTTGTTTTTGCTCTCCTCCGCTATGTGTCTTTCATGTTCTATCTTAGCCGTCCTAATTGCACCCTTACATTTCTTATTGCATTCTTTATAAAGTCTGAATGCTGAGGATGATCCCTCAACCCTGTATTTTTTGAAGGCCTTCTCCTTTGCTTTTATATGCATTTTTACATTGGAGTTAAGCCATACAGGATTTTTGTTCGCTCTTTTAAATTTATTACCCAATGGGATACATTGGCTAATGCCCTTATTTAATATGCTCTTAAAGCAAACCCATCTCTCCTCCGTATTCTTTGTTCCTAATATTTTATCCCAATTTATGCCTTTTAGCAAGGTTTGTAGTTTAGGGAAGTTGGCTCTTTTGAAATTCAGTGTCTTTGTGTTCCCTTCATGTTTCCTATTTGTGTGATTTATACTGAAACGAATTGACCTGTGATCGCTTTTACCTAAATTGCCCCGTATTTCCACATCTGTGATCAGGTCTGTATTGTTGGTAATCAGTAGATCCAGTAATGTTTTATTTCTAGTTGGTGCGTCTACCATCTGACCCATAAAATTGTCCTGCAAGACATTAAGGAACTGGCGAGCCTTAAATGAATGCGCGGTTCCCTCCGCCCAGTCTATGTCTGGATAATTAAAATCCCCCATTATGATAACACTTCCCATCCTTGCTGCTAATCCAATTTGTGATAGGAGATCCGTCTCCACTTCCTCCCTCAGGTTAGGGGGCCTATAGCATACTCCCAGTATTATTTTCCCCTTAGCTTCATCCCTTTGGAGCTCTACCCATAAGGATTCCACCTCCTCTCTAGCTTCCTCAGTGATGTTATCTCTCACATTCGCTTGTACATTATTCTTGATATATAGGCATACCCCTCCCCCTTTTTTACCCTCTCTATCCTTGCGGTATAGGGTATACCCTTGAATGTTTGCCAGCCAATCATGAGAGCTGTTGAACCAGGTCTCTGAAATTCCCACAAAATCCAAATCCTCCTTGTACAACAGTATCTCAAGTTCACCCATCTTGTCCGCCATGCTCCTGGCATTGGTGAACATGCCACATAGTTTAGACCGGTCGCATATTGTCCTCGTATTGGGTGTTTCAAGATTGCAACTAGGACTTGCTACTATACTCACCTTGTGTTTTTGTGCTTTGGTTAACCTACCACTAATTCCCCCAATACTACCCACTGGAATATCTTCCACGCTGGCTATCACTGTCTCTGGACCCTCCCCCCCATCGCCTAGTTTAAAAACCCCTCTAACTTTTTGGCCATCTTCATTCCCAGCAGATCTGCACCCTCCTCATTTAGGTGCAGTCTGTCCCATCTATAGTACCGGTTACCGACTGAGAAGTCGGCCCAGTCCTCCAGGAACCCAAACCCCTCCTTACTGCACCAGCTCTTCAGCCACTTGTTTACTTCCCTAATCTCCCTTTGCCTTTCTGGTGTGGCTCGATGTACCGTTAGTATTCCTGAGAATACTACCTTGGAGGTCCTTTTCCTCAATTTAGCACCTAAGTCCCTAAAATCGTTCTTTAGGACACTCCATCTGCCTCTGACTTTGTCATTGGTGCCAACGTGCATCATGACAGCCGGGTCTTCCCCAGCCCCTCCCAGTAATCTGTCCACAAGATCCGTGATGTGCCGAACCCGAGCGCCCGGTAG
The DNA here is from genome assembly GCF_042186555.1 of Aquarana catesbeiana. Classification (NCBI taxonomy): domain Eukaryota; kingdom Metazoa; phylum Chordata; class Amphibia; order Anura; family Ranidae; genus Aquarana; species Aquarana catesbeiana. Next base: position 167,597,901 of record NC_133327.1, on the reverse strand, counting down.
ACAACATACTGTTCGGCGCTTCAGGTCTTGGATACAGATTGCCCTGTCTGTCCTTCTAAGAATTGAGTCCCCTACCACCAGAATCTGTCTTTCCTTTCCCTTTGCTGCCCCCCCACTCTCACTGGAGGAGTTCTTCCCCTTGCAGCTAGGAGAGTCCCTCATCTCCAGCCGTGCTGGTCCCTGACTGGTTTCACCAATGTCACTCAATGGAGCGTACTTATTAGGATGCTCCAGTCCTGGATCGGCCTCTCTGGCACTTCCCCCTCTACCCCTCCTGACTGTCACCCATCTACTCTTTGCTAGTGCCTGCACCTCTTTGTCTCCACCCGCCTCTGTGCTGGCCCCTGCCGGCACCTGCCGTGTACGTTCCTGGCTCACCTTTAGTATGGAGGGACTTCTCAGTGCTGACAGTTGCTTCCCCAGATTCAGAACCTGGGCTTCCAGGGAAACAATGTGCTTACATTTTGCACAGCAGTATTCGCCCTCGATCGGATGATCAAGGAACGCATACATGCGGCAAGATGTACAAAGAGTCGCCTCTTTACATTCCCTGATATAACAATGAAAATGTTTTAAAAATATAAATGAAAGGAACAGTTTAAAAATAAAATAAAAAAGCAAAATAAATAATTAGAAAAAAAAGCACCCCTGTCCCCCCCTGCTCTTGCGCAAAGGCGAACGCAAGCTTCGGTCTGGCATCATATGTAAACAGCAATTGCACCATGCAAGTGAGGTATCACCACGAAGGTCAGCTCAAGAGCACTAATTTTAGCAGTAGACCTCCTCCGTAAATCTAAAGTGGTAACCTGTAAAGGCGTTGAATGTATTTTGGGGTGTAATTTTACATATGCCCATGGCATGTGTGAGCAATATATCATTTAGTGGCAACTTTGTGCAAAAAAAAAAGTTTGTCATTTTCCTGCAACTTGTGACAAAATATAAAATATGCCATGGACTCAACATGCCTCTCAGCAAATAGCTTGGGGTGTCTTCTTTCTAAAATGGGGTCATTTGGCTGTGTTTTGTACCATCTTGGCATTTTATGGCCTTCAAAACTGTGATAGGTAGTGAGGAGTGAAATCAAAAATTTACACCCTTAGAAATTCTGAAGGCGGTGCTTGGTTTTCGGGGCCCTGTATGTGGCTAGGCTCTCAAAAAATCCCACACATGTTGTATCCCTGTACTCAGGAGAAGCAGCAAAATGTATTTTGGGGTGCAATTCCACATATAACCATGGCATGTGTGAGCAATATATCATTTAGTGACAACTTTTTGTAATTTTTTTTTTTTTTTGTCATTCAATCACTTGGGACAAAAAAATAAAATATTCAATGGGCTCAACATGCCTCTTAGCAATTTCCTTAGGGTGTCTACTATCCAAAATTGGGTCATTTGGGGGGGTTGTACTACCCTGCCATTTTAGCACCTCAAGAATTGAGATAGGCAGTCATAAACTAAAAGCTGCGTAAATTCCAGAAAATGTACCCTAGTTTGTAGACGCTATAACTTTTGCTCAAACCAATAAATATACGCTTATTGACATTTTTTTTACCAAAGACATGTGGCTGAATACATTTTGGCCTAAATGTATGACTAAAATTGAGTTTATTGTATTTTTCTTATAATAAAAAGTGGAAAATATCATTTTTTTTCAAAATTTTCGGTCTTTTTCCATTTATATCGCAAAAAATAAAAATCGCAGAGGCAATCAAATACCATCAAAAGAAAGCTCTATTTGTGGGAAAAAAGTGCGCAAATTTCGTTTGGGTACAACATTGCATGACTGCGCAATTACCAGTTAAAGCAGCACAGTGCCAAATTGTAAAAAGTCCTCTGGTCTTTGGCCAGCCAAATGGTCCGGGGCTTAAGTGGTTAAAGAGGAACATTGTTTTTAATACCTCCAAATGGATAAGGCCTGAACTGATCAGGTAGATTCTGTGGTTATTCATGTTGGATGAGGAATATCTGCCCCAGCCAGCAAGTATGCACTCCTAGCCCCATGCAGATGAAGAAATCCCTACCCTGTTCATACCCTATACCCTATTCATACTCTATGCCCTATCTGGATGTTAAGTTACTTGAAGAAATGACTACAGCTTTTACATGGAAATCTTCGTTGTTCATCTTTGTTGTTCTACTGTCATGGGAGGTGCTTTGATGAGTAGAGGCGGACTCCTACTGGAAAATGTTGCTGGGAATGACACCTTGAGGGTTAGCCAAATGACGCATGCCCAAGGTCTACGAAATTCCAGTGAGCATCAAAAGAGAGGGCTCCAGATGCCAGCCGGAAGACCCAAGTTTAGCCCAATACATCAGTTCCAGTCTGTATGTGGATGTCTAATTCTATCCTTACAAAGAGGCAGGATTTTTGGGGCCAAAGATCTCTGTAAAATATGGATGAGCACAGAATCAAACCAAAAGTTTTAGGAAAAGTTTTGGGAAAAGTTTAGGAGAATGAGAATTATAATGTGGACATTTTCCTTTTCCTTCCTTTTTTGAATTTAATGGACATGCATAAGCCATACAAGAGACTTTTTTGTGCTTTTTGTTTGGTCTATTTTTCATTTGGCCTAATGGCTGTGAAGCCCCTCCCAATTGTTTTTATGGGCAATTGCTATGCAGCAGAGATTTTGATATCTACTAATTCTGATGTGTTTATTGTTCTCTATTTTTACATGCAAGATAGTGGTACATTCATGGTAAAGTAGTCCAGGTGAATGTCGGGGTCATATTGGCGACAACAGGGTTTGTGATTGTCACGTTCGTGACAATAGAGAGGATTGAAACAGTCAAGAAAAAAGCCCACTTGTGTTTTGCAATCTAATACACTAACTGTGCCTTTAAAAGTTATCATTGTTGCTGATTTAGGCCCCTTTCACACGGGACGGATCCGTGTTGATCCACCCCGTGTTTATCCGCTGCTCAGCGGGGATCGCTCCGCTTTCCCCAGCTGAGCAGGCAGATGACAGGGCGGGACCCGCACACTGTGCAGGGACCGCCCTGTCAGATCTCCGCTCTCCCCTATGGGGGATCGGAGGAACACGGACCGTCTGTCCGTGTTCCTCCGATCCGCTCTGCAGACGGATAGAAAAACAGGATTTTCTTCCGTCCGCAGAATCGGACGAGAGCGGAGGCGGACAACACCATAGGGATGCATGTATGTCCGTATTTCATCCAAAAACGGATGGATGAAATACGGACATACGGTCCGCACGTGTGAAAGGGGCCTTAAGTAAAAATATATATTGTTGTGTGAAATGGGTCTTGTGTTGAAAATGAAACCAGACATATGAAGTAATGTATGTGTCATAAGATGTCTGCATTTATATCTGTCTAGGTGATGTAATAATAATGTGACATGATGGGTTTGCTTAGATAAAGCGTTAATGACTATGAATGGTTGATTGTATGTTAAAAAGGAAATGTGTCATTTGAATATGTACCCCTTATTGGTAGACGGTGGTTGTAACGCCTACCTTTTAACCACTATTTAACACCATACCGAAGATAATAAAAGCAGAGCAATGTACAAAGCAATTTTGCTGTTATTCTTGTACGCTGTTTCCCTTGCATAGAGATATTTGGATATGAGAAAAGGGAATCGACCGATGAAAAGTAATTATATTTAGATAATAGGGATGGGCGAACGGTTTGGCCCGAGCATAAGTTCGGGCCGAACTTTGGTTGTTTGGGTGAACTGCGAACACTAAACAATATGCGGTGTTTGGGGTAAATTCGAAAGCCGCCAGAACATCGTTAAAGTCTATGGGACACTAACATGAAAAATCATAAGTGCTCATTTAAAGGCTTATATGCAAGTTATTGTCATAAAAAGTGTTTGGGGACCCGGGTCCTGCCCCAGGGGACATATATCAATGCAAAAAATGTTTTTAAAAACGGAGGTTTTTTTCGGGAGCAGTGATTTTTTTTAATGCTTAAAGTGAAACAATAAAAATGAAATATTCCTTTAAATATTGTGCCTGGGGGGAGTCTATAGTATGCCTGTAAAGTGACGCATTTTTCCTGTGTTTAGAACGGTACCACAGCAAAATGACATTTCTAAAGGAAAAATTGTCATTTAAAACTGATCACGTCTGTAATGAATTGTCGGGTCTCGGCAATATAGATAAAACTCATTGAAATAAAGAGCATGGGATCCCCCCTGGTCCATTACCAGGCCCTTTGGGTCTCGCATAAAAAAAAATGACGTAGGTGTCCCCCCAAAATCCATACCAGATGCTTATCCGAGCATGCAACCTGGCAGGCCGCAGGAAAAGAGGGGGGGCAAGAGAATGCCCCCTCTCCTGAATCGTACCAGGCCACATGCCCTCAACATGGGGAGGGTGCTTTTGGGCAGCCCCCCAAAGCACCTTGTCCCCATGTTGATGGGGACAAGGGCCTCATCCCCACAACCCTTGCCCGGTGGTTGTGGGGGTCTGCGGGGGGGGCATATCGGAATCTGGAAGCCCCCTTTAACAAGGGGACCCCCAGATCCCAGCCTCCCCCCGTGTGAAATGGTAATGAGGTACAAATGTACCCCTACCATTTCACAAAAAAAGTGTCAAAATGTTAAAAGCGACAAGACACAGCTTGGGGACAAGTCCTTTATTAAAAAATAAAAAAATAAATATGTCCCACGATGTCCATTCATCTTCTTCTTCACGCCGCGACGGACCGAAAAAGAAAATATAATCCGCCACTGATACGATGGAAAAGTCCCCGTGGCATCAGAGGGGGCGGGGTCACCCGGGACATCACCGGGTGGCCCCGCCCTCAGTTATATAAGAACTGTCAAAGGCTCTGAAGCATCACACGGCGGGGGCCTCTGGAAGTGGATTGGTGGCGGATTTTGTTTTCTTTTTCGGTCCATCGGCAAAACGATATAAGAAGATGAATGGACATCATGGATCATTTTTTAAATTTTTTTTTTTTAATAAAGGACTTGTCTCCAAGCTGTGTCTTGTCATTTTTAACATTTTGACACTTTTTTCTGAAATGGAACATTTGTACCCCGTTACCATTTCACACAGGGGGAGGCCAGGATCTGGGGGTCCCCTTGTTAAAGGGGGCTTCCAGATTCCAATAATCCCCAGTCCACTGACCCCCACAACCACCGGGCAAGGGTTGTGGGGATGAGGCCCTTGTCTCCATCAACATGGGGACAAGGTTCTTTAAGTGGCTACCCCAAAGCATCCTCCCCATGTTGAGGGCATGTGGCCTGGTATGGTTCAGGGGGGGCGCTCTCTCGTCCCCCCTCTTTTACTGTGGCCTGCAGGTTGCGTGCTCGGATAAGGGTCTGGTATGGATTGGGGGGGGGCCCCTACGCCAATTTTTTTAAAATTTTGGCTCAGGGTTCCCCTTAAAATCCATATCAGACCTGAAGGGACTGGTATGAATTTTGGGGGGCCCCTAGGACATTTTTTAGGGGGGCCCTCACGCAATTTTTAAAAAAAAATTTGGTTTGGGGTTCCCTCTAATATTCATACCAGACCCAAAGGGCCTGGTAATGGACTGGGGGGATCCCATGCTCTTTTTTTCCAATGAGTTTTATCCCATGGTGGCCCGTCCATAGGGGGTGCACAGGCACCCCACACGCAGTCACAGAAATTTTTTTTAAAACTGGCCCTTTAAAAAAAATAGAAAAAAAGGTCCTTAAGTGCACTGTGTTCAGACGCCAGACACAGTGCACTATGGGAAGCGCCACGTCTATGCAATCACGGGATTGCAGACGCTGTGCTTCATTTGCAGGCTTTTGTCCCGCCTAGCAGCGCATTCCGAAGCGCAGAGTAGCTTCCGCCAAGTGCTTGTAGTATCTATTACTACGGCCAGGTGGTTTGATTGACATCTGAGTTAGATGTCACTTCCTGTTTTCTCTCTACCATTGCACCCGAGAGAGAAAACCATAAGTATGAGGAGTGGACTCCTCCATCGCCACTGCCAGTGGAAGGAGACACAGCAGGAGAGGACAACACAGCAAGGTAAGTGCCGCTGTGTCGGTCCAGACCTCCCATGGAGAAGGGTGGGAGAGGGGTTTCATGTGACATTTGATGCTGCATTTGATGTGACACAGGCTGCATTTGATGTGACACAGGATGTATTTGATGGGACACAGACTGCATTTAAAATAATAAAAGCAAAAATAGCTGCGCTGCAACTTGTGAATAAAAATGAAAATTATAACAATGTGATCACCTTAGTACATACAGATTGTACACCCATATAATGTGGATCAACAGTGAAAAAGGAAATTTGATTGTCATCATAAATCAAATATAATGAAATGACCCATAAATCAATGAACATGTACAGTCCAATTCAAAAGTACATAGAGTAAAAAGTTCATAGAGTAAAAAGTTCACTGGCAGAGTAATCTTTCAAAGGAGGAATTAACAGTCATCCAGGCGGTGTGAGACATGCGACTTTATCACCCTGAAGAGCATGATGACAGAAAAGTTCCTCCACCTTTAAACAAACTGCCCCTTACCAGCTCCTTTGATCTCTTATTAGGGAGATCATATAAGCGTGTGGCTATCTACCCCAGCCTCGGGTCTTTACTGAGAATGGATCCCAAATGCGTCTCCTCACAAAGAATCCTCTAGGTGATGGATGGACACTCGTTCCCCATGAAAGAATATACAAAAGAGGCGATCAGTAGGGAGTAGTGCTGCCCTCTGCTCCCTACTCACCCTGAGCCCCGGATCTCCCTCTACAGAGTTCAGCTCGGGATGTCGCCTCCTCTCACTGCCGCTATTCCGTCCATGAGCTGAATCCCAGCCAGGCAACGAGTGATGCTGGGAGGAGAGAGCCAGACATTTGCATTTGATGGGACACAGGCTGCATATAAGGAGGGACTCCGCTGGGGGCACCTGGTGTAAGGATGGATTCCACTGGGGGCTCGCTCAGGGCTCCCACTGATTTTGCATTATGGTGAGTTGAATGATTTCATTTTATAGTACAATGTAATAATAGAAATAATGTGCTTCGATCATCCTGACACCATAACAACCATGGTGCCGGGATGATTGAAGTGCTAACACCAGGTGTTTGGAGTATCTTTATCTGCTGATTGTTAAACTTTCTAGAATACACATATTTATATTGTTGTGTAGGATCTGGGCCTTTTGTCCCTCCATCCCTCTCTCCCTCTCCCTCCATACCTCGTTCATCTCAGACGAGGTATGGAGGGAGAGGGAGCCACGCCCACTATTTTGCTGAAACCACGCCCATTTTCACCAAGTGGGAGGGGTCAAAAAAGGAAGGGCGGGGTCTGGTCCGCCCCATCCTAAAACTTCACCAGCCGCCACTGGTTTTATCTATATCGCCAGACCCGACAATTTACAGCCGCGATCAGTTTTAAATGACAATTTTTCCTTTATAAATGTCATTTTGCTGTGGTACTGTTCTAAAGACGGGAAAAATATGCCAATTTACAGGCATACTATAGACACCCCGCAGGCACGATATTTAAAGGAATATTTCATTTTTATTGTTTCACTTTAAGCATTAAAAAAATCACTGCTCCCAAAAAAAGTCTGTTTTAAAAAAAAAATTTGCATGTCCCCTGGGGCAGGACCCGGGTCCCCAAACACTTTTTATGATAATAACTTGCATATAAGCCTTTAAAATGAGCACTTTTGATTATTCATGTTCGTTACCCATAGACTTTAAACGTGTTTGTGTGTTCTGCAAAATTTTTTGCCTGTTTGGTATGTTCTGGTGTGAACCGAACCGGGGGGTGTTCAGCTCATCCCTATTAGATAATAAGATAATAGTCAGGGCTAGTAATTAAAGGTGAAGTTGCACCTTTCACTGCTGATATATTTCTCTCAGATTAAAGATCGGGGGTGCCTAGGCACATACATTTTTCTATTTTTTTTCAGAAGGATTTCAAGGTACATTTTTCAGGATACTGCTTAGGCAAAATTCACATTTCCAATGCTTCCTATAATGTAGCACATATTCACTTTTTTCATGTTTTTCATGAAAAGTTTCGACTTGCAAAAAAATTCAGCTGCTTATTATCTCTTCTGAGTCATTATTAATTTGACATGCAGATTTTACTGAAGATAGTTTATGTTTATTAATATTTCCATCATTTTGTTAATGTTCAATCTAAATGATTCAAGTTTGTGGCACCTATGCTTCAAATATGGATCCAAAACAGTGAACACGTTTAATGTAAAAGGAATGGAGGTGGACAGGCCCTTAATCATGTCACTTGTGACTGAGGGGTCCATGTATCAGAACAATTGTTCTTTCTATATTTGTAAACGTGTGGCAAGAACACCATGAAATTGCATTTATTTACTTTTCCTATTAATATGTAATTTTGAACCTTACAGTTTGTTTCAACTGCTGGTCAATGCATGTTCTGGGCAAATACTGCATTTATGTTATTTACCAAACATGCATAGCGCTGTTCCTTTAAGTGCAAACAAATCCTTTTTTTCTTATGCAGTGTTATCAACCACTATCTCTTTAAAGAGTGTACACAATTCAGTATCCCAAGTATTGTAACCTTAAATAGCAATATCCATCCTGCAGTGTAAGAAACATAATAAATCAGAAAAATTAGATCAAGTACCATCCAATCCCCTGTGCGTTAAATCAAAAATCTTTCTTTAAAAATGTCAGCACACCCCGTGGAAAGATCCTTCACGACCACCAATATACAGCCGCACACCTTACCATGTGTTTTGACCACTTATCAATGGAGGTCTCTTAGCACTTGAATTCACACATATGGCTCATAGGGAACTTGCTTCAAAATGGTCTCACTAGCACCAGTCTCCACACACCTCCCCCATAATATTGTTTGAAACTGCAGTTTAGTACAAGTAACTGTACTCACATAGATCAGAAGTCCTTAACACATATAGAGATTAGAAACCCAGAGCGCATGCACATAACATGATGATGCCTAACTATGTGCCCAAGGGAGCACATTCATTTCTAATGTAAGGGGATACAAACTGACCACCAGAATTAGGGCAAACATTGACCTACAGTATAAGGGGGCACACTGACCACTGATGTGCAAAAAGTCCTCAACTTGAGATGAACTAAATATTCTTTAAAGCTCGACTCAGGGGAAGGTAAAATTCCTCACTTGCAGTGGGGCTGCAAAAATGAAATGCTTATTTAGATCTAGTAGACTGGGAAAAGCAGTGTACTTGACTGATCTTCCTCTCTTTTGGACTGATTCCTGGAGCCTCTTCTTCTCTATGTTCTAGTGGTCGGATGCCTGTTGACATCATCAAATACAATGCTTTGCGCATAGTCCTGCATTGGACAAGAAGACACCAAGAACAGTCCACTGCCAGCGCTTGGGGGTGTAGAGGAGAGTGCCTGCTGTTTTTATCCCCTGTACCTAAACGAGCAATTAACCCTTGCAGTGCATGAGTCAACCCTACTCCAAGGGACAGTTTTCACTTTCCCCAGAAATGGGCTTTAAGGTGAGCTCAGACAACATGTTACCATTGTGTCTACAGACACAACCAGGCCCCTTTAAGCCATTCCCACTTTTAGGCACAGTCTGCCCATGTTCACCTTTTGCATACTAGGTGTGCTGAAGAGTTACTTTACTTGGTGTGCTTTTGGTGACCTGGGTTTTCACACTGGAACTAATGAATAAAATGGTGACTCTCATATTAAACACAACAATGCTTTATGTCATTAATGGATTACTGCATACTGAAAGGTTCTTACTTGGAGAACAGATAAGTACCTGCTGAGTCTTAAATGACCTCTGAGTAAATTGAGAGGTAGTTGGACCCCTGTGCAACCAAAGTGTAATATATTTTTAGTACTAATTGGTTTAACTTCTCAGTTTCAAAGAGTTGAGATTAATGTCACCTTTTCAAACAATTTCTTACTTCCAATTTGTTGTCAGACGTTTGAGCGATTTTTACAGCAGTGTGTTGACAAGTTTGCTTAGTACCAAAAATATTATTATCTGCCATTTGACTCTAGCTCCGGCAATATTTTGCCCTGAAACAAAAAGCTTTTCATATTTTAGATTCCTTTAAGCACTTTTTCCTATCATGAACAATTCCTGACATTTATACTTTTTCTAAGCCTATGTGATTTTTTCTCTCCTTTTTTTCTCCACTACAAATTGCTGGCAATGGCCTCCCTCTCCGTTTTCCATGGCAACTTTGTAGCCAGGCAAGATGATGCTGTCACATTGAGGGATTACCTGGCACTGACTAAAAAAACACTGCCTGTGAGGTTGCTGATGACATATCTTAACTCATTTCAAGAAATGTTCAAATGCCCAGCTCTCTAGAGCTCAATTCATGTACTATGCTAACAAATTCAGCTCCACGGAGCTGTGAAATAGGCTTCCTGTATGAGGGTTACTGGTTTTAGTTACTACATGTTTTTTGGATTACTTTATTTTTCTTTATTTGTTTGAATGGAAGCAAGTTTAGCTTTACTGAAAACATGGCATGCAAGAGTACAAGTGACTGAATCGACTTAACATTCACAGTGAATTGAGTGGAATGAGCCAGATCAGGTAAACCTGATTGGGATTTGTGTGTGCCACATTGCCTAGCCTATTGAGGATTGCACTCAATTGTCAGAATTTGTATGTTGTCCAAGGTCATATCAACTAAAACATAATAAGCAACATAAACATAATTCAGCAAATCACAGCAAACAATATATGCATACCTTTCTTTGAAGTTTAGGTTATGTAAGTAAGCAATATTTATATAAATTTTCATGGAGTCTGCATGTTCTCCCTGTGCCTGCGTGGACTTCCTCTGGGTACTCCAGTTTCCTCCCACACTCCAAAGACATTGGCTCCTGTCTAAATTGGCCTTAGTATGTGTATGTTTGAATTTGAATTAGGGAACTTAGATCGTAAGCTCCTTGAGAGCAGGGACTGATGTGAATGTATAATATATATATGTAAAGCACTGCGTAAATTGATGGCGCTATAGAAGTACCTGTAATAAATAATAAATTATTTATGATATTTAATGCTTTAGATGCTGTGAGATTGCCTCTTAAGGCCCTCTTATAACATTGTATCTGACTTTACCTATTAACCAGATTTTGTGGTTCTCTGACAAATTATTCAGGCAGACAGAGAAACCTGTTAAAAACATGTTTTCTAAGTGATGGCTTCTACTTGCTGGTTAAGGGGCAGTCACTCTTGCTATACCTTTAACCTTTCTATACATAAAGGGATGTATGTTATGTTTAAGGTCTCTCTAATAGGCATTTTTTACTTTATTTAAAACCTTTTTTCTGGTATGATATTGTAGGCTCCTCTAGATGTCTGCACATGCATTTGGGGTCTATATATAAATGTTTGTATACAAGATTCACACAACGTTCAAAAATGATTCATCCATTTTCCAAATTTAATTTGAAAAATAAGTGAATTTAGCATCAAAGGTATGTGAATCCCATGTGAGAACAATAAATAAAAATAAATAAGCTCTACAGTATATTTGCAGAGTGCCCAGGCACTACAGAAATGCTCTATTTAGCAAATTGTGAGATGTCAATTGGTCTCACTGCCATTTGCTCCTTCCAACTCCCTGCTGTTCCTCATTGGCTAGTAAGGCCAGCAAATACTATTGTTGTTAATAAAAAGGGAAGGAAGGTGAAAAATGTGTGCAACCCACATATTTGTTTTTTGAAGCACTTTAGATTCTCACTGTCCCCGTTTACGTTTTCTCCTTTAACTTAAAGCAATAGTAAACCACTGTTTGTTTTGTTTTTGCAAGGAAATGCCATAATGTGCTAGTATGCATCGCATACTAGCACATTATGTGAAACTTACCTTAGAATGAAGCCTTCCAGTGCCGTGCTGTTACCACTGAAGGTGCTTCCATCTTTACCTGGTCTTCCTTCCGGGTTTGCAGCCCCCGGCTGTGTGAGTGGCTGGTGCCACGATGACGTCACACCCGTGCATGCGCACAGAAGCCGCTGTTTACTGCACAGGACACGGGTATCTTCAGGGCGCTTGTGTCGGTGACGTCACCGGCTTAATCTACAGTAAATAGATGCATGTTTAGGAGATATTTGCAGTACCTATAGGTAAGCCATATTATAGGCTTACCTATAGGTAAAAATTAATGGAAGTTTACTCCCACTTTGAAATGGAATTTCACCCTATCTAATCCACCCCTCACCCCCCCCAAAAAAATCCCTAACACTAATACCTGTCTCAAAATTAAAAATAATATCCCCAAAAAATTCAGGATAAAATAGTGGGTATATGGGATTTTTAATGCACCCACACAAACACATATGACATATGTAAAAGAAAAAAAAAATGTTTTATTATAACAACATTAAAAGAAATAAAACATATAGGCTGAATATCTAGCGGCACATATCTTTTCTCAGCTATGCATTTAATAGTCAATATCATGATATACAGGTGCATCTCATAAAATTAAAATATCATCAAAAAGGTAATTTATTTCAGTAGTTCAATTCAAAAAGTGAAACTCATATATTTTATATATATGTGTTACACACAGAGTGATATATTTCAAGCATTTTTTTCTTTTAATGTTGATGATTATGGCTAGCTAGTTAAAACCCAAAATTCAGTATCTCAGAAAATTTGAATATTACATACGACCAATAAAAACAAGGGTTTTTAATACAGAAATGTTGGCTTACTGAAAAGTATGTCCATGTACAGTATAGTATGCACTCAATACTTGGTTGGGTCTCCTTTTACATGAATGACTGTGTAACACTGTCCCCGTAGGGCTTGCTGTGCGTTGACTTCTTAGGCCTCCCTCTGATTACCTGCAGCCAGTTGCTAGGGGTTTTCATTTATCCCCCCTTACTCCCACTTGCTCATTACTCAATAAACAGTCCAGGAGATTTGATTTTGATAATTATTTGGAACTTGGATTGGAGAAGGGAATAGTGGGATACTCCAACTTGAACTATTCACAGTAGATAAGGACAACTCTCACTTTGCCTTACTAGAAGATTTGTGGAAGCAGACACACTGCTTTAACCATACTGCCACACGTATGGAAGAATGAAGTCTTCTTGCTCTCTCTAGCAGCAGACTTGATGCAACTACTTTATCTTCAGGATACTTTCTAGCATCCCCTTTACTGACACCCATCCACTGACTCTCCTAGCTGAAGGGGTGGCCCTCACAGGACAGGCCCAAAAGACACAGATCTGTGCTCACTGTAGGCAGAATCAGATCCTTCCAGGTGTCCCCCTTCCAGTCAGCTCTGCAGGACCTCTGGGTTCAGCTCCTCTCTGACTTCAGGCCCTTGGATCGATCACCCAAGGCCGCATGGCAGCCTCCACAAAGGAGGGGCAGCCACCACCCCCCCTCCTGGACTGTGCCCTCCAACTCAACTCCCCTGAGCACATGTGCCCTGGGCTTTTATACAGTATCCCAACATGCAATGTTGCACCTGAGCAGAATGAGGAGACCTAACCAATAGATCCTGCTCCCTGGTAGGCAGAGAACACTCTAAATTTTAACTGACCATCTTCCTAGTAAGCAGGAAGACCAAAAACTATACTCTCTTCTAGCACCTACCTAGGAGGGTGCTACAGTCACCCCCCCCCCCCCCCATTCTCTCAGGCATCCGCTCCTACAAAAATACCTGTATAAAATTTACACAGAGTATCCCGCAAACATGGAAAAGAGGGAAAAGGGAGATAACATATGTACATGATCATGGGGCATACCCCATATGTGGCCAGTTAGCACAATAAATTACATGAAAAAATATAGGCATCTGCCGTACAAATGTTTACATTATTTTTAAAGAGCATTTGCCAGGTGCACTATATTATTGCACCCCCCACCAAACAAACTGGCTAATGGGGGAAATGGCCAAACACCCCTAACTAAATATACTACACATAACATTTTTACACATGTACACATTTATGCAAATATATCAATGACAACCTCCACCAAGGCATGAAGATTTCTTGCAGGCCTGCAAAGAAAAGAAACACAAGTATATAGCATCATTTACCCTATATACTCACAGTGAGATTGTCCTCTCCATAGAGGCAACCATCTCACTTTACCAATCCCTATCACTAATCTTCACATAGAGATTGCAGATGTTTCCAGTCCCCTATGGACAACTCTTGACTCATCATTCTGTAGTGTTCCTGCAATAGACAAAACAGAACAACATCCTAGTCTGACTAACTAAACATATTTCACATTTGTTCCATTTGGGAACCATAAGACTAGCAATAGGCACAGTACTTCTCAATTATCAGGGTACTGACTCTTGCCCATCCTAGTTAAACGCACAAGTTAGGATGAAGAGGAGTCCATCTGACTGATGCCCGCAGTGTCCTTCCGTCTGCAGCACCAAGGCAACACAACTGCTTCTGGCAGCCTGCTGTCATTGCTGCAGCCTGAGCAATAGCTGGCAGCTGGCAGCTACGCAGGAGGGGCAGCTGCCTCCTCCCTCCTGGACTCTGCTCTCCAACTCAACTCCCCTGAGCACATGTGCCCTGGGCTTTCATACAGTATCCCAGTATGCAATGTAGCACTTTTCCTCTGCCAATAGCCAGGGCTGTAACAAAGCTTGTGCAGTCACTTGCCAGGTCCCCTCCCACTGTCCAATATGCCTCCCTATTTGATCAGTGTGGGACAGTCAGACAAGTTGAGTTGCACCTGAGCACAAGACCTAACCAATAGATCCTACTCCCTGGTAGGCAGAGAGCACTCTAAGTTTTACCTGACCATCTTCCTGGTAAGCAGAAAGACCAAAAACTATACTCTCTTGTAGCACATACCTAGGAGGGTCATTGCGGTGTGGCATGGAGAGGATCAGCCTGTGGCACTGCTGAGGTGTTATGAAAGCTCAGGTTGCTTTGATATCTGTCTTCAGCTCATCTGCATTGTTGGGTCTGGTGTCTCTCATCTTCCTCTTGACAATACCCCACAGATTCTCAACAGATCCACACAGACCAACTTTTCATTGGTCATGATCCAGGTAAGCTTACACCACATCACCACCAAGTCAACTGTGGGTTTTTCCCAGCAGCTGCAATGGCTAGCTTAGCTGCAAGGAACATAAAGTAAATCAAGGTTTGAGTGTGTATGGGCACCTCCGCTACAGGTTCATTAAGTAAAGCTACTTTGGGATCCTTTACAATGTTTACCATGGTAACAAAGTATATCAGGGTGTGAATTCATATCCAGTAGTGCTTGACTTTACTACACAACCACTATGTGTGAAACATCAAACCCACTTCCACAGCCCCGAAAACAGAGTGAGGAAGAAACCGGGTACATTTTGCAGAGGCGTTCAGGTACGAAGTACCAACGGGACAGGACTTTAAACCCCGCCTCTGCCAACTAAATACTTCTTTGTATGTCCTGGCTGACCGATCTCTTCAGTCTTCCTCATGAATTTCTGTTCATAAATCCCACTCCCATGACAGCATTTAGGGTAATTTGCCAGTGGTATTGACAAAATATTTATACTGCTTGGAAATGCCGCCCCTTCCAATCCTGTTCATAACTGTTTAAAAGCAAGACAGAAAGCTGGTAAACGAGACTAGTGACAAATCTTCATTTATCATCATCTAACACAGTGGTCATCAACCCTGTCCTCAGGGCCCAATAACAGGCCAGGTTTTATGTATTACATGGGGGGAGATGCAGACTAGAATACTGCAATCACTGAGAAGCAAATTATATCACCTCTGATGTATTTCAGTTATCTTGCAAACCTGGTCTGTTAGTGGGTCCTGAGGACAGGGTTGATGACCACTGATCTAACATATATTGAGAAGTCAACCAACAACAACCAAATGTTCACAGTAATCCGCACAAACAGGCACTAACAATTGCCAATTGTGACTCACTAGTATTTAGGTGTATCAAAAGGAATAGTATACTTGCAACCCAACTTACTCCTCTATTTGATTGTTCTTTTACTTTGACTCTTACTTTGTAAACATGGTAGAGAGGAGTCTGTTACTAGCTGTCTCTGGGTAACTGCACAGCTTGTAATTCAATTTGTGCCTGTGGCTGTATCTACTAGATTAAAGAATATTTGTCATAAACTATTTGGAGAAACTAACATTTGTTAAGGATATTAGTGTAGCTAAGTAAATCAATTCAGGATGGAAATTTGCATTTTTAGATGATTGTATAAACCCCAATTTAAATAATTATTGATTCCCAATTACTTCAAATCATGATTTGAGATGCATCAAGTAGGAATTGAAATGATAGAGAAATCTGGGACACAATTTGCCTATACAATACTTGATTCACGTGAATCAGCTCAGTGCAATATAAAGTGATTATCATTTAAAATGTAAATCCCATAATAACTTGTGCCCCAGCTCTGTAGTGCCAGAGGGTTCTACCATGTGACAATGCTGCTGGTGAAATATACTGTGTGGCCATAACTTTAAAGCTTGAATGCTTTAGAATGTTTTAAAATAATACACAAATATAGATAATATATGTTTAACGCCTACTACAGAGGCTTAGTTACCTCCATCCCATAGTTACACTTAACACAAATAAGTACAGAAAATATTTGCCCCTGGTTATTTGTGGAGGTCAAAAAACATATAAAAATATAAAAAGTCATATTCTTTATTTCTTTATTAGGTCAAGGTGACTTCTTTGTAAATATATAAATAGAGTGTTTTTACATATAAACATGTACAGTAATACATAATAAAGGATTGCTAGACTACTATGGGCTTTCTAAAAAAAAAAAGAGCACAGTAGTATTTAATCCCCTTTCAAACATACAGTTTGTTTTTGAATCATCAGACCGAGTGGTAAGCAGGTAGCAGGAGAGTGTTTGAGGAGTCATTACTCCTCATCCATTGACTTTTGTGTGTAAATTTCAGTTTGAGTTATTGAGCTCTGTAAAGAAAGAGCTTCTTACAACAGGAAGTCGCTCATTCTCAGGAGGGAGAACTGAAAAATATTTTTTTTTAAAGCAGTGTAAAGCTCCACATGTTGGCTAAAAGGAGAATTCTAGTATGCAACATTACATATTTTAAAATTGCATTTTTTAGCACTGACCATAACATATAAAGAAAATAAAATAAAAGTAGTGTATTGATTTGTCATCAAAAGCAACTGCATCCATTAGCTGTGGCTATGGCACTGCCCCATGCACACCCATGGGGTGTGTTGGCAGGCAGTATCACCTGTCAAATGCGAAATGCCCTACTTCTTTTGCTGTGCCATGATGCATAGACTCATGGCTGTCACAATGTGTGTGGGGCCATCCACCATTGGCAGGATTTTACAAGCAGTTGAGGCACGTTAAAATCACCTGGTTTGCTGCAGAGACAATGCTTACGTGAAAGGAACCTAACTGAGAAACAGAACTTCTATGCAAAATAGAAATTCTCTGGTACAAACTAGAGCATTACTAACATGACAGTTGAAATTGGGAGAAGGAGAGTTCAAAGCAGACAAATTAACCTCTATGTTCTGGATATTACTGACAATAACAAATAGCAAACAATAAATAGATCAACAAGTACGCTTGTACATCTCTGAACAATTCTTTTGTCATACTGGTATCCAAAGAACAATGCCCATCTAAAAGGGGCATCTGCTGGGGCTCCCTGGATGGATCACTACTTCTTTGTTAGAGGTCGTTGGGAATTTGGAAAAATCTTAGGGCTTCAAACGAGTTGAGAAAATCATCTGCCTGTCCAATTGGCCCCTCTTCCCACATTACCATATCTGGCTCTCTAAATTATAAGTTACAGACCATCTGAAATTCCCCTACTCTTATTTTCATTGGCCGCATGAACCGGATTAAAATTATATTTCTCCCCAAATTTTTGTACGTTCTTTAAGCTGCACCCATTTTCCTTCCACATAAGGTTTTTCAGTGTATTGACTCTGTCATTTCCTCCTTTATCTGGAAAAGCTTCCAACCCAGAATAGCTAAAGCTTGCTTTCAAGATAGTACAGCTGATGGTGGTTTAGCATTCCCAGACTTCTATAACTACTTTATTGCTTCCCAACTAAAGTATTTGTACAATTGGCTGCACCACCCCTCACTTAGCCCCGCAGCTGTCCTACTACATGCCCTTCTAGGTTCTCTCCAGGTCCTCATAAACCGATTGTTTTGCCTTTCTACCCACTCCTGCAATAGAAGATCTCCACTGGATGTTTCCTTTTTGGCTTGGCTTGCAGCCAAGCACATTCTTTTACCTACATATACCGGCATCTTGCCCCGTATCCCTCTGTGGGATAACTCTCTATTTAAAGACCTTTGGCCCATCCAGACTACTGGTGTACTTCCAGGGGATCACTCACATCTTGCATCTCTTTGCTAGGAACTCTTTCCTCTATTTTGCCGACCTAAGGGCCCGTACAGATATACCCAATACATTTTTCTTCAAGTATCTACCTATATGGCACATTCCACATGCCCAGCTTGGCTCCGAAGTCTAAATCCACTGGACTCTGTCTCCTGGACCTTTCAAGCACGCCTGTCTCTAGCAACCTGGCATCTGTGCTTCTGTGGGCACCACACCTGCTGTTCCACCTTCAGTGGTGTGATCCCCTCGGCCGCAAGGGGAGCCCTCCCAGCATCTCGGCCTCCTATCAAGTTACTGACAGTACTGAAAGTGTGGGTGGCAGTAAGAAGGGTCGCTGGTTCAAATCCCAACCACGACACTACCTGCATGGAGTTTGCATGTTCTCCCTGTGCCTGCGTGGGTTTCCTCCGGGTACTCCGTTTTCCTCCCACACTCCAAAGACATGCTGGTAGGTTAATTGGATCCTGTCTAAATTGGCCCTAGTATATGAATGTGTGTTAGGGACCTTAGATTGTAAGCTCCTTGAGGGCAGGGACTGATGTTAATGTACAATGTATATGTAAAGCGCTGCGTAAATTGACGGCGCTATATAAGTACCTAAAATAAATAAATAAAAATAAAATAAATAAATAAATAAAACCAGCCATGTCAGAGGCCGACGGAGGTGTCTTCCCGCTGAAATCCGCAAGTCTACAGATCACGGCCCTCACTCAGGTCATCCAAAAACTCCAGGAAGGGTACTCTCAGTTAGAGGACCGCTTGCAGCATCTGCGGAAGATTACATGGTGGAATTCCGTACCTGGTCCTCAGACCCAGGTTGGAATGAGGCAGCATTAAGTTATCAGTATCGGCTGGGGCTGTCCGAATCCCTCAAGGATGAACTGTCCAGAATGGAGACCCCTTCAATACTAGAAGGTCTCATCCTACTGACCATTCAAATCGATAGACACCTACGGGAACGCCAGTCTCAACGTATTCAAACCCTTCGGCAGCCCTAAGTCCCGCCTACATCCAACCCCAAGCAGCTTGGCTTGGCCCATCCAACATTAACTTCAGAGGAGAGACTTCATCGCCGACAGGCGAACCTTTGCTTCTACTGTGGGGGAACAGGACATTACATAACCTTTTGCCCTGTAAGACCCAGGAAATCAGTTCCCCGCACTCCAGTCAATTTTCAGGTATCAAGGTCTTCTCCAACCCATATCAGTCTTCCTGTCATGTTACTGGTGGCAGGAGAGGAATTTCATCTCCAAGCAATAGTGGTTTCCAGGGCATGCAGCTGTTTCTTGGATCTGACCTTGGAAAAGAGACTCGCTATCCCTCTTCACCACAAAAGGCAAAGACTGACCATCCATCTGGCCGATGGCTCAATGCCTAGTTCCGGGCATGTCACCCAAGAAACGGCACCTATCTTTACCTCCATCAATTCTAGTCACCAGGAATTTCTATGTTTTGACGTCCTGAGCTCCCCTATATTCCCTGTGATCCTGGGAATTCCATAGCTACAGGCGCACAATCCTCAGATTGACTGGTCCAAGAGGGAAGTTCTCTTCACTTTTTCCTACTGCCGGCAGCATTGCCTTGCTTCTGAATCCAAGGACTTTTCTAGTTGTCTGTCTGTCCTACCCACACCCAGTGTGGATTCCAATATACCAGCGGCCTACCATGAATTCCAAGATGTTTTTGAC
The DNA here is from genome assembly GCF_042186555.1 of Aquarana catesbeiana. NCBI lineage: Eukaryota > Metazoa > Chordata > Amphibia > Anura > Ranidae > Aquarana > Aquarana catesbeiana. The sequence goes on along the minus strand of NC_133327.1, from coordinate 167,577,913 downwards.
AAGAAGGCAGATACTCTACCCCCACACCATCCCTATGATTCCCCCATTGACTTGCTACCAGGGGATGAGATTCCATTATGTTGATGAAAACCTTGAAAAGGGATTTATCCACTCTTCCTCCTCTCCCGCCGGTGCCGGCATTTTCTTGGTTGAGAAAAAAGATAAAACCTTAAGGCCATGTGTGGACTACAGGGACATAAACAAAATTACTCTCAAAAATCGCTATCCGCTCCCCCTCATCCCCAAACTCTTCCAGAGGTTTCGTACAGCCCACATTTTCACCAAATTAGACCTACGTGGAGCTTACAATCTTGTCCGTATCTGAGAGGGGGATGAGTGGAAAACAGCATTCAGAACAAGATTCGGGCACTTTGAATACTTAGTAATGCCGTTTGGACTATGCAACGCCCCGGCCACATTCCAACATTTCATAAATGATATTTTTCGACAGTACTTAGACCACTTCGTTATTGTCTACCTTGACGATATTCTCATATTCTCAGCTACTCTGGAGCTTCACAGAACTCATGTAAAAAAAGTACTGGGCATCCTCAGAACACATGGATTGTATGTAAAAGCCAAGAAATGCGACTTTGAGAAGATGACAATCCAATTCCTCGGACTCATCATCACCACTAATGGGGTAGCTATGGATCCTCAAAAGGTGAAGGCTATCCTTGAGTGGCTGGCTCCATCTAATAAGAAGGGTGTTCAGAGGTTCATCGGCTTTGCAAATTTCTACAGGAGATTTATAAAGAACTTCTCTAGCATTATAGTGCCTATCACCCAGATAACCCGCCAACATACCAGATTCCAGTGGTCTGTAGCAGCACAAACTGCCTTCGATCAACTGAAGCTCCTCTTTACCTCTGCACCTATCTTACAGCATCCTGATCCTACCTTACCCTATGTCCTGGAAGTGGATGCCTCCGAAGTAGCCACGGGGGCAGTCCTTAGTCCTTTCCCAACATCAGGGGCCCAAAGCCTTACTTCATCCCGTGGCCTTCTCTTCACGGAAGATGAGTCAGCTGGAGAAGAGCTACAACGCGGGGGATCGGGAGCTCTTGGCGATTAAGACTGCTCTGGAGGAATGGACATATCTCCTGGAGGGTGCCGTCCATCCTATCTTAATCTTTACAGACCATAGGAACCTAGAATATCTCCGCACGGCCAATTGACTGAGACCCCGGCAGGCTCAATGGGCTCCGTTCTTTTCTAGGTTTAACTTCCATATCACCTTCCGCCCAGGGTTTAAGAATGAAAAAGCGGACGCCTTGTCCTGAATGTTCCTTGACACCCCGGAAGAGGTCACACCCAGTTTAATTCTGTCCCCTCAAAATTTCCTCTTGATCCAGCCTGATTTAAGGATTTCAATTGAGCAGGCATCCACCCAGTGCACGGAGGCAGAGATCTCCTCTCTAAGAAGCCAGAGGGGCTGCTTTGGCATCAAAACAAGATTTTTGTCCCACAGCAAGCCAGGCTTCAGGTTTTAAGAACTTTTCATGACCACTAATTGGCTGGCCACTTTGGGGTCCGAAAAACGACCAATCTGGTCCAACAGTCTTTATGGTGGCCCACTCTGAGATCCAATTGTAAGGTGTATGTGAATTCTTGCACAACATGCCAGCGGAATAAGGGGTCCAACGCTAAATCTCTAGTCGCCTTGGAAAAACATTTCATTAGACTTTATCGTGGTTACCCCCTTCAGAATTGCCTTACCTGAATCTTATAAGATCCACCCTGTATTTCATGTTGCACTACTTAAACATGCCATTTCTAGTTCTTTTCCAGGGAGAGAAGAAGTACCCCCACCTCCGGTCCTGGTAGGAGACAAGACTGAATTTGAAGTGGAATCCATCCTTGACTGTCAACAGAGAGGTAGGACAATTCAGTTCCTAATCAAATGGAAAGGGTATCCACCTGAGGAGAGCTCCTGGGAACCTGAGGCCAATGTACATGCCCCTAGATTCCTCTGAGAGTTTTGGGACAAATACCCTGAGAAAATGGCCCAAATGGGCATCTGGTGGCTGCCCGTCGGGGGGCACTGTCAGGGAATCAACAGCAGGAGAAGGGCTCTAGGACCCAGCATCTCTACCAGCACTTATGGCAGGAGAAGGACTTTAGGACCCAGCATCTCTGGCAGGAGAAGGACTTTAGGACCCAGTATCTCTACCAGCAGGTCACATGGGCCTATATAAGGAAGTCTGCTAGTGTCTGCAACTGCTGGTTTGTCTTCAGCTCCCCCTGTGTCCCTGTGTTCCTGTGCCCTGTATTATCTGCTGATCTAATCTCCTGTGTACCGACCCCCTTGTTTTGACCTGCTCTTCCTGATCCTCTGGCTTGACCCTTTGGCTTTCACCTGACTTTCTCTTGCCTGCTTCCAGCATCTGACCCCGGCCTGGCTATTGGACTCTGCTTATCCTGCTCCCTGTAATAAGACGCAGCTGATCTTAGGTCATTCTGATCCTGGACTGTCTCTCTGTGAATGACCCCTAGCCTCGCTCCCGACTCCGCTATTCAGTTATTCCACTGGACTCTGTCTCCTGGACCTTTCAAGCAGGCCTGTCTCCAGCAACTCGGCACCCATGCTTCTGTGGGCACCACTCCTGCTGTTCCACCTTCAGTGGTGTGCTCCCCTCAGCCGCAAGGGGAGCCCTCCCAGCATCTCTGCCTCCTACCAAGTTACTGACAGGCCTATACTGATTCGAGATTAAGGCCTATATTGGGATAAGATTAGGAGAGTTTAGCTTGATATTAGTGTTTTTGTCTTGTGTTTTGTCTTGCAGCAAATATGAAACAATTCAAAGACCCTGAATTCATGGGCCAGTTCATGGACAAATACAGGGATATGAGAAATTTGTGGGAGGTTAAAAACCCCTTATATCGTAATAAACCAGCTAGGAACGCATCGCTGGAGAAACTGCAGCAATTTGTTAAGACGCAGCTCCCTGACACAGACATTGAGTTTGTGGAGAAGAAAATTGGTAGCTTGAGAAGCACGTATAGGAAGGAGCTTAATAGGGTCCAGGCTTCCATGAGATCAGGAGCAGCAGCAGAGGATGTGTATGTATTACAGTCTGTGGTACTACAACAGGATACGGTTATTGGAAGACCAGATGGAAGCCAGGGAATAACTTTCTACACTTCCATCCACCCTTTCCTCAACCCTTCCCCCAACCCCAGCTGAGGCTTCTGAGGACCAACCTGGGCCTTCCATCCTGGAAGAAGTAGAGGTGCCCATCTGGAGCCAGGTATAGTATTTTTTAACATATTTATTGTCCGAAAATTATTGTTGTTAACTAGATGTGATTATTGATAACAAAATAATGATTTAACAAAAAGTGTTTTACATTTATCAATAGACAGTAGGGGCCAAAAATGATTGTGACAAGAATGAAATATGCTGGGCTCAGAATGATAGTCTTTTCTATTTGTTAACATTCAATTTGCAACAGTCATGAGTTGAAAATTGTGTGTGATTGATGAGCCAAAAACTAAAACTATGTCCCTTTTTCATACACAGGAAGACCTCAGCCAGGATGAGGCGGGGGTAAGTGTCAGCCAGGAGGAGGCAAGGGTAAGTGTCAGCCAGGAGGTGGCGGGGCCCTGTAGCCTCACCCAATCCCAGGTGCCTCCCCTCCACCTTACAACAAAAAGGGCCGGGAAGGGGAGTAACGTGGAGGAGGCAGCACTGTGCCTCATTAAGGAGGCTAATGCAGCCCTGAAAACACCCCCTGATGCTGAAGAGGCCTATGGCTGCTATGTAGCTGCCAAATTGCAGCAAATGGAGGAGGGCCAATGCTTCATGTGTGAGAATCTAATTTTTCACGCCCTTTGGAAGAGGTTGAGGGGTCAAATTAGTGAGAACATGCACTTATGTGCGCTCGCCCATCCTCCTCCTTCTCCTCCTTCTCCTCCTCCTGTCACAAGTCCACCTCCAGAGCCACAGCCTCCAAGGAAGGCTGTAGGGAAGGCTGCAGGGAAGGCTGCAGGGAAGCGTGGAGGGAAGGCTGCAGGGAAGACAAGAAATTGATGGCCTGGGTTCAGTCTGGTCTGACAGAAGACGCAGGCTGTGGTAGTGCCACAGCCTGGGGACATATATGTCATCTGCTGCTGTTCCTGATCTCTGGGAGTCCTGGACCAGATTGTGCTCCTTTAAATATGGACTTGTCAGGCTACCAATTTTAATTTACAAAGAGTTAATGTGTGCCCTGGGGGCCAAAGGCTTTGCAAATTCAAGCAGTTTCTCCAGCATTGCCTTCCTCTTTATTTTGTTATTATGAGCCAGAATAAATGTAGATTTTTTTTATATGAAAATACTTGCCTATGTGTTTTTCTTCAAAAAGGACAGTTTGTTTGTGAGTAGGCAGGTACATTTCAAAAATACAATGTCAAATTAACAAGGGACACCAACACAAACCAACCTCCTTGAGCTTTATAAAAATACAAGATAATAATGTTTTTGTGGAAACTTGACACACACACGCTCATGCTCATGTAACATGCCTGAGGAAGGAGCACGCATGCTCCGAACGTGAGCGTGCTACGGCCACGCCCCCCGCTCTCCTCCACCTGATGTCATCTTCCTAGGAACCTGCTGACGCGCTGTCTGAGGGAACCCCAACCCATCGGAAGCTACGGACTCCACCGCAAGCGGCGAGGCTGGCCCCGCCACAGCCCAGCTGTTTTGTGATGTGACTCTGAGTTGCCCAGGAGAACCTACCTATGCCTATTTCTTATCACACAAATGTGAGTGTACAATTTGTAATAAAATAGTGTTTTTAACTACTTACTACCCTTAGAGCAGCGCTGCTTTTCTTTTTTGCTTTTTCATACCACAGAGTCCCTTCTACTCTGACAAGCCGGCTGCTGCCTATCATAGAATCCTTAACTATCCTTAACTGTTTTTAACTGTTTATTACCCCCTGGACATATCCTGTACCCCACGCTACTGCCCCTTATCTACCCACTAGCAGCACCTGTCAGCGCTCCATTTCCCCTCTGTTACTGCTCTTAATCTTTTGCTGGCTGGAATTTCGCCAGCAAAAGTCCGATGGAGCATACACACGGCCGCATTTTCCGACCAAAACCTCTCATCTGAGTTTTGCTAGCGGCATTTCCGATCGTGTGTATGGGGCATAAGACTTTAACTGATTTTTTATAGAAAACAAACTGTAAGACTTTGTGCAATTTTTGTTTTGATACTCCTATAAACTATTTAGCCAAGGTAAATTGTAAGTTCAATTGGGCTTTAATGAAGTATAGACATATTTGCATTTATAAATATACAGTGCTGATCACAAACCCTGTTTGCTTTTTATTTGATATCTTAAAAGGCCTATTTCAGGCAATTTCATATTCTTTTTTTAACGATTTTTGAAGGACTGCAGAGCTGGCAGGCTATGAAAGCATCTAAAGAAGAAAAGATTTAAAACTTTCTCCAAAATATTCCCAGTGCACAGAACAAGTCAGCAGTCTTTCACAAAGGTTTACTAAACCTCTTAAATTTGAACCTGCAAATTTTGACCTCACTAATAAATTTTACCTGCTTTCTCTTATGTGATATTTCTGTAAAATTGTATGCCATGGAAACAAGGTACTGTAGAGAAGCTAGGGGTTGAAAAAGATATTCACTTTTTCAAAAGATAATGTGAAGTGCAAGATGCTGTCCAAAGCAACCCGATCTAAAATGACTTGAGTTGGATTAGTTAAAGCCCAAATCCAGACACAGCTTTAATCTTTTTTTTTATAATCATTTATAAATACCTATACCCCCTGAGGGTACATGGAAACATAAAGAAAATAATTGTGTTTAATTTGCTCATTAATGATGTTCTAAATTAGAATAACATTAGATTTTGGAATGAGCTTCAGGCTTTGTTATGAATTTTACATGTTTGATGTTCATGGGGTGTTTGGCCACCCACCAAGCCAAACTTCTGCCTGAAGTTGGAAATAAAACATTTAGTATCAGTATTACTACCCCAAAAAAGTTGTGCCCCTTACCCCAAATTTTAAAAGAAAAAAAAAAGCAGTTTAAAATGCAAGTAAATGACAGTTCTTGGCTGTTTTGTCTAGTTTGCAAACAAATGCCATCTATACCAAACCCTTATCTTAGATCAGGGAAGGCAAAACATGGAAAAACAGCATGTGGTTCATTCTTAAAAATACATAGCAGACACTTATCCTTGAAAAGGGTCCAGTATAAATGTCAAGGGGTGTAAATTTCAGGGAGGAAATATGCTCATAAAAACATGGAAAAGAAGCTTAGGGTTCCCCCCAAAATCTATACCAGACCCCTGGCTGGCTAGGAACTTTACCAGGCCACATGCCCCCAAGGGGAGGGAGGGTACCTTGTCAGGGTGGGGACATGCACATTGTCCCTGTTGATAATTACAATGGCCTCTTCTCCACAACCCTGGCGTGGTGGTTGTAGGGCTTTGCTTGCTGGGGGGGCTTATCAGAATCTGGAAGAATCCTTTAAAAATAAGGGGCCCTCATACAGTAGTATCCCTACTTGTGTATTAAATAAACACACAGGCACACTTTGACAAGTCTGCTGCATGGACAGACTGCATTTATATGGGGAGGGTGCAGGTTTGTTGGACAAGAAAATTATTAGAAGCTTGAAGGAGCTTTTAAACTAGATTCTGGGGGGGAGGGTTCTCAAGGGAATTTAGCGTAACTAATATAGATATAGAATGTAGTGGATTGTGGGGAAGGTGGGGCATAATCAAGACAGCAGGGGAATATTAATACCCAAAATGGAGTAAGGAAGTCTATCAATTGCAAATTTTAAAATAAGAACAACAAAATAAAATAAAATAAAATAAAAATAAAGGCTGGGTGCTAAAACAAAAAAATAAAAGCATTTTCACGAATGCCAGAGGCCTGTTAAATAAAATGGATGAGCTGGAACTTTTACTAGTCAAGGAATATCAGAAACCTAGATGAACTGCTTGTAGGCAGGTGCAGTCTACTTTCTCCACTGCAGGTGGTGCTCAGCCACAGTGGCATTGCAGAGATAGAGGAAGTCAAGCGGAACATGGTTCCTCTATGATTTCCTGGGTCACTAGGGGAGCTATCTGATTGGATGATGGTACTCCATGTGAACCGGCGGCGTTCTTAGATAAGGCAGAGTTTTTTTAAGACCCTGGCTCTGAGGCTTGGTGTGCAGTTTGCATCTGGGTAATGTGGGGATAGGTCACATGTCTGTCAGGAACAATAATTAGTGTCAGGGAGAGGTTCCAGACAAGTAGGGAAAAGGTAGGGACACACCATCCTTCCCGAGAGCCTCCCTGTTTGGGTACGAACCGGCCAGGCCGGACTCCACCCGTCAAGACAGCCGCTGTCGTTGCACTTGAGACTTATTGTTATACATTTTGTTTCATTATTCTGTGAGTGCGCCCGGTCGAGGGGGGGTGAGTTTGTGCCCCGCCCGGTTGTTGTGCTTTACTGAACTTAAACTCTAATACAGATCTGTAACTGCAAATGGACTCTGAGTGTTTACTGCCACCACACCATGCTGCACCTCCTCACATGCTCACAGGACTGGGCTACAAATATCTAAAATAAACTAGAAAAGGTACAATTTCTGGGGAAATTGTGAAAGTGTTCTTGCCTCTACAACTGGAGTGGGCGGAGTAACTGGGTGGGGTGGAGTGGCTTGAGTAACTGTGAAAAGTGTGAAAAAGCTTAATATTTTAAAAAGTATAAATAGTAGTAAAAAATTTCCATCATTCGCTGAAAGAGCTGAACATTTTTTTTAAAAGTAATTTTTTTTTTCAAAAATGAATTTTTTTTAATCAAAAATGATTTTTTTTTCTTCAAAAATGATTTTTTTTTTCAAAAGTAATTTTTTTTTTCAAAGGTAATTTTTTTTTTCAAAAATTAATTTTTTTATTTCAGAAATAATTTTTTTTTCGAAATTATTATTTTTTTTAAAGTAATTTTTTTTTCAAAAATAATTTTTTTTTTTCAAAAATATTTTTTTTTTTCAAATATATTTTTTTTTCAAAAATATTTTTTTTTTCAAAAATAATTTTTTTTTTTCAAAAATATTTTTTTTTTCAAAAATATATTTTTTTTTTTTTCAAAAATGATTTTTTTTTTTTCAAAAATTATTTTTTTACTTTTTTCAAAAATATTTTTTTTTTTCAAAAATATTTTTTTTTTTACATGGGGCGGTCATAATGTTTTGGCTGATCATGGGGTGGTCATAATGTTTTGGCTGATCATGGGGTGGTCAGCTTTTGTCACTTCCCACTCTAGTTTTGAACATTTCGCCATTCATTCCTATGGGACCAATTTCGCCGCAAAAACGTCATTTCGTGGACCATTCGGCAAAACATTCCACAAAGTAATAACACACCAATCGGGAACAATCCGCACGTTTCGGTATATTATTTGTCTCTGTAGTGTGAAAACTGTGGGAGGAGTCTACAAGCATTATCAAGTCTAGCAGATGAAGTCACATGCATTTGGGGTGTCTCAGCATCTTGTGTTTACAACCACTGTTTCCTAGCAACGCTCATGCCCTGTTTATGCTTCCCAAATACTGCTTCATCAAAACTGCCCCATCAGAATTACCCCATCAAAACTGCCCCATCAGAATTACCCCATCAAAACTGCCCCATCATATTCCTCTATTATAAATCAGTACATGGTGTGTCTGTCCCCTCCCCCGGGCTCTGTAATCAGCTGAGATGCTCCAGCCACCTCCCCCCCTGTGTATAACAGAAGCTTTGGTAACCATGGCAACAAAACAAACACTAACAGTACACTCTGATTAATGGCTAAAATTTCCTGAAATGACCTCTAAACAAATGGCCGTATTTTAAAAACTATACATCCTACAGCGAAGATCTTTATATTGTGAGAATCACAAGACCCAGACCTAGATTTTGATGTATAGTATGTCTGTGAAATATTAAAAATGAAGGCACAGTCGCAGTTTAGAAATTGCCCTTCAAATTTGAAGGGGCTAGAGTGTAGTTTCAATGAATGTCAATGGTCGGCGTGAGTTGCAAACAAATGGTCATATTGTGAAAACTATCAGGACTATGGCTTAGCCGTGGACATGTTTAGTGGCAGCAGGGATAGCTGAACGTTTTGATATAAGATTTGTGTAGGTGGGCTTGAAAATGAGGGAGTGGCGGCAGTTTAGAAATCATGTTCTGATTTTCCAGCTTTTGTCATCTCCCACTCTAGTTTCCCCATTCATTCCTATGGGACCAATTTCGCCGCAAAAACGACGATATTTCGTGAACCATTCGGCGAAACGTTCCACAAAGTAATAGCACACCATTCGGGAACAATCCGCACGTTTCGGTATATTACTTGTCTATGTAGTGTAAAAACTGTGGGAGGAGTTAGGGTGGTAAATTTGGCTATAATAATAAGAATAATATATATGTGAGATAACAGTAAGTGGTCTTGCTATGCAAGAACACTTAATAAGATTCTACTCTTCCTAAAGGGGACATGATTGAAGGTGGAGGGGTATGCCTATATGTTAAGAGCAATCTGAAAGTGTGAGAGAGGATATCAACAATAAAGCTGGCCATGCACAGTTTGAAAATCGTTCAAAAAAGTGTTTGATGTGCTTGATCATTCGACTTTCAAAATGCTAGTGGGCTAATTTCGATTATCGAAATGCAAAGTTATATGGTAAAAAAACAAACCATCATGTTGGATTTTCTGAGCCGAAATTATCGATTTTTGAAAACAGTTCGAAAAAATTGACAGTGCTTGCGTATGTTAAAATGTAACTCTGGAGTGTGTAATCGATCGATGAAAAATTTACTATTTATGTTGACATAATAATAATATGTCGATATGTAGTAGACATACTGTATATCAATACAATAATGGCATTATTGCATCCATGTTCGACAGATTTTTAGAAACCCAACCATTTTTTTTGATGAACAATTTTCAAGCCGTGTATGGCAAGCATAAGTCTGGTGATGCAACAAGTTGATAATTATGGAAGTATGTTATAGGCCCTCCAACAATAAGAAGGAGGATGCCCCAGCCGCTAAGGACAACAGTGTGACTGGGTATATGGCAATGGGTTGAACAATGTCACTGAATCTCTGGTGCTGGAGCAGATCGATATTAAGAGCATGGCTGGTGTAAAGCTGGATCTTTGTATCTTCAATATGGCTGCAAGCAGGACAATGGCTCCTGTCTGGCCTCTAAAAATGTCCCCAGGCCAAGAGAGCGAGTCAAATTTATAGACCCTCCCAGTATCCCCTGTGGCTCCAGAATACTGGGGTTGGTAGTCCAAACCAGCCTAACTCCTCAGTAGATTTTAGTTGTTAATCTATATGTCCCATGTCTCACTGCAAATCAGGAAAGGCTGGCAGTGGTGTAATGTGCATTCTTGAGCATTAGAGGAGAAACTAATTAGAGAAACGATCAGTCTGTTGTGCATTCTAAAGATGTCCATTCCTTCCCATTATTTAGTAGCCCCTGCACCTGGCTACACTGATATTATAAGTAACAATCAACATAGATATATGAAAGGTTGCTTTTATCAATCCAACCTGTTAGCATTGTATGAGGAAGTTAGCAGTAACTTAGATAAAGAAAGAGCAAACAACATAATTTATCAAGATTTTGCAAAAACTTTTAACATGGTGCCCTCTAAAGCTCAATTTATACACTTAGGTCTACTTGCATGAAGGCAAGTGCATGTACAGTGCTGTGAAGAAGTGTTTGCCCCTTCCTAATTTTAATTTTTTTTTGCATATTTCTCACACTTAAATGATTCAGATCATCAAACACATTTTAATATTACACAAAGATAACCTGAGTAAATACAAGATGCAGTTTTTAAATTATTATTTCATTTATTAAGGGAAAACAGCTGTTCAAACCTGCCTGGCCCTATGTGAAAAAGTAATTGCCCCCTCCCATGCTGAATCATGAATGAACTCTGATTAACCACAATTTTTTGGAAAACTGAGTTAAATTTCACTTGCCACACCAAGGCCTGATTACTGCCAGACCTGGCATAAATAGAAGCTGTCTGACAAAGTGAACATGCTAACAGATCACAAAAAGCCACACATCATGCCACAATCAAATAAATTCATGAACAGATTAGAAACAGTGTAATGTTCATGTATCGGTCTAGGAAGGGTTTCAAAGCCATTTCTAAGGCTTTGGAACTCCAGTGAATCACAGGGAGATCCATTATCCACAAATGGAGATAACTTGGAACAGTTGTGAACCTTCCCAGGAATGGCCGGACTACAAAAATTACTCCAAGAGCATGACAATGACTCATCCAGAAGGTCATAACCCAGAACAACATCTAAAGAACTGCAGGCTTCACTTGCCTCATGTAAGATCATTGTTCATGATTCAACAATAAGACAGAGACTGGGCAAAATGGCATCCATGGTAGAATTCCAAGGCTAAAGCCACTGCTGACCAGAAAGAACACAAAGGCTCATCTCACATTTACCAAAAAACATTTTGATTATCCCCAAGACTTTTAGGCAAATATTCTGTGGACTGATGAGACAATACTTTTACTTTTTGGAAGGTGTGTGTCCCGTTACATCTGGCATAAAACGAATACAGCATTTCATAACAAGAACATCATACCAACAGTCAGACATGGTGGTGGTAGCGTAATGGTCTGGGGCTGCTTTGCAGGACCTGGACGACTTACCATAATTGATGGAACCATGAATTCTGAGCTCTACCAGAAAATCCTAAAGGAGAATGTCTGGCCATCAGTTCATGACCTCAAGCTCAAGTGCACTTGGGTTATGCAGCAGGACAATGATCCGAAACACAACAGCAAGTGCACCTCCAAATGGTTCAACCAAAGCAAAATTTAGGTTTTGGAGTGGCCTAGTCAAAGCCCAGACTTAAAGCCAATTGAGATGCTGTATCATGACCTTACACAGGCTGTTCTTGATGGAAAACCCTCCAATGTGGCTGAATTAAAACAATTATGCAAAGAAGAGTGGGCCAAAATTGCTCCACAGCAATGTGAAAGACTCATTGCCAGATATCGCAAACGCTTTATTGCAGTTGTTGCCTCCAAGGGTGGCACAACCAGTTATTAGGTTTAGGGGGCAATTACTTTTTCACATAAATTCAGGCAGGTTTGGACAGCTTTTTGCCTTAATAAATGATACCGTCATTTTAAAACTGCATTTTGTATTTACTCAGGTTATCTTTGTGTAATAAAATTTGTTTGATGATCTAAGTCATTTAAGTGTGACAAATATGCAAAAAAAAAAAAAAAAAATCAGAAAGGGGGCAAATACTTTTTCACAACATTGTACATAGATAGAAAGCTGGCTACAGGGATGGGTACAGAGAGCATTGGTACATGACCCTGAAAGGGCTGAGGTTGCAAGTGAATTGTTCCTGGGTTCTTTCTTGGGGCCATTGCTGTTTAACTTGTTTTTAAATTACATTGAAATTGTAGTTAAGAGTTCATGTTCTGTATTTTCTGATGACACAATGTTACAGGAATAAAAATTAGAGGGATGGGCAGCGACTTGGCAGATGAAGTTTAATGTTGATGAATACAAGGTAATGCATTTGGTTGCTAAAAACTCATAGGCAAGAAATTAATTAGGAGGGGTTACTGACTGAATCAGTGATGGAAACAGATTTAGGGGTCCTAGTAGAGACTTAGCAACAGCATGCAATTTCAGGTCACCTCTAGCACAGCAAGCAGAATACTCAGACATTTAAAAAGGTATGTATTCAAGGGACAAATCAATACTTTTATCCCCTTATGCCCTGTACACACGCTCAGATTTTCCGACTGAAAAAGTACGATCGGATTGTTTTGTGGGAAATTCAGATCGTGTGTGGGATCCATCGGTTTGAGAGCAGGCTATAAAATTTTCCGACAATAAAATCTGATCGGTTAAATTCCGATCGTGTGTACACAAATCCGACGCACAAAGTGCCACGCATGCTCAGAATAAATTAAGAGACGAAAGCTATTGGCTACTGCCCCATTTATAGTCCCGACGTACGTGTTTTACGTCACCGCGTTCAGAACGAACGGATTTGCTGACAACTTTGTGCGAACGTGTGTATGCAAGAAAAGTTTGCGCCAACATCCGTCGGAAAAAAATCCATGGATTTTGTTGTCGGAATGTCCAATCAATGTCCGATCGTGTGTACAGGGCATTACAAAACATTGGATTGGTTTCATCTTGGTTATGCAAGTCAGTTTTGGTCTCCAATCGATAGGAAAGATATCATAGGATTAGAAAGAGATTCACAAAATGCAAAACAATTAATAAGTAGGCTGGAGGACTTAAGTTGTGAGGAACATTTAATAAAACTTAAGTAGAGACATGTTCCCTATAATAATTTAATCAATGATGACTGTAAATGAGGTTAAAGACTTGATTATTCTTGAGTCCTTAACATGGACAAAATTCTAAATTTGAGGAAAGGGGGTTTTATCTAAAAGAGTGGATTTGTGGGGGGAACCCTACATCATATTTCACTGCATTTGCATAGGATCCCCATTAACATCTATAATTGACTTTCATCTAGGCATTCAAACTATGGCCCGGGGCCGGATGCAACCCTTTGCTTGCCTTTACCCAGCCCTTTAGGCACTATTCTTGCTACTGATGCAAGGTACTATTCCTCCCACTGACACCAACAATGGGGCACCATTCCTCCAGCTGACACCAGCAATGGGGCACTATTGCTCTCACTGAAACCAACAATAAGGCATTGTTTACTCCCAGGGCATTTTCTATTCACACTAGCCACAGTCCGGCCCCCCAAATTCTGAAGGACAGTAACTAGCCCTTTGTTTGGAAAGTTTGGTGACCCCTGATCTAGGGGATAAGGGACATAGGTCTGGTATAGGTGAAGGGTATGACTGGCCTTTTGTTTACAAACAGAGCAAAACAACCATTGCCATTTGTCGGCAAATTAACTTGCTTTTTTTTTCTTTTTAAATGTTACTTTTGCTGTAGTAGGTTGTATACATTATGCTGGTGAGCCACTGCACGGGCAGGCCTATGGCATTCCCCAAATAAGTCATTTAAAGCAACTCTACAATGTTTTACCTTTAGAAATATTAAAATTGCTGCTCCCCATCAAACAGAATTTAAAAACATTTTTTTTGCTTTGATACATTTTGACAATTCCTTTTCTATGATCATTATTTATTTTTAAGATTTGGTTCCCATTCATTTCAATGAGGTTCAGATTTGGCATCTGAGCTTTGGTAACGTTTGCCAAATGCACCCTTAACTATACCCAGATACATTCAGTTTATCACTAATTAAACTTCTGAACATGTAATGCATATAAAGCGAAGCGGGCCTAGATTTGGATATTTTTTATCTTGTTATGTGCATGCACACTGTGCATACTCCATAACACTTATAGGGCGTACACACGGTCGGACTTTGTTCGGACATTCCGACAACAAAATCCTAGGATTTTTTCCGACGGATGTTGGCTCAAACTTGTTTTGCCTACACACGGTCGCACAAAGTTGTCGGAATTTCCAATCGCCAACCACGCGGTCACGTACACCACGTACGACGAGACTAGAAAAGGCCGGTTCAGAACCAAGCGCGGCACCCTTTGGGCTCCTTTTGCTAATCTCGTGTTAGTAAAAGTTTGGTGAGAGAAGATTCGCGCTTTTTCAGACTCGTGGCTTTCAGATCGTTTTCTGCCGTTCAGTTTGTGCTTGTGGGTTTGTATCTGCTCTTCAGTGCGTGCAGTCAGTTCGTATCAGAGTTTTCTGTGTGATCTTGCCTGCTCGTTGCTGTTTTTCTGGTCGCTCTTCACAGGCCTTGCTGTTTTTCAGTGCGTTCTGTTACTTCGTTCTGAGCAGTCGACCATTTTCTAGCCATGTTTCGTATGCGTACTCCTCGTAGAGTTCGTGCTGTGCGGGGGCTTGGTGTTGGGGTCCTGACCTTGACACAAGTCCAGTCCATGAACAGGGTGGGGAGGAGTTCATGGACCAAGAATTGGTTGCTTCAGCATGACCAGTTCTGTCATATGCCTTTGCTCCGTGAGATCCGTGAGAATAATCCTGATGATTTCAGGAACTTTCTCAGGATGACGGACCCCGTGTTTCACCGTTTGTTGGCTTCGCTGACCCCCTATATCAGCAGGCAGGATACCTGCATGAGGCAAGCCATCATTCCGGAGCAGAGGTTGGTCGCTACCTTGCGGTATTTGGCCACAGGGAGAAGTCTGCAGGACTTGAAGTTCTCGACAGGCATCTCCCCCCAGGCTCTGGGTATCATCATCCCAGAGACCTGTTCTGCCATCATACAGGTCCTGCAGAAGGAGTATATGAAGGTAAGATTTTTATCCTTTTATATCACATTTTATTGTCTTTAATGTTTGATAATATATTGTATTTCTTTCCTCATTCCCTAATTACCATGCTTGTAATATGCTGTGAATGTCCCCTTTGTCCTCATGCATGCTGGATTTTTATGTAATTATTATTTAAGGTCCTTCATACATATTTGCCCTTCACTAACCTCCCCAGCATGGTGTCTCCTGCCCTATATTCACCTCATGTAGTCACTTAACAATGTATTTTATCAGCTCCATAGTAGTGCTTTACCCCAAACACCCCCTAAAATGTTTGGTAATGTTATTTTTGATTTAAATTCAGGCAGAGTGCCAGAGGCTTTTTTTTGTGGTGTCCCAAAATAATTTTTAGTAACCCTCCCTCCTCCAACTGCTAAGTCAGCTGATCCCAATTCTCTATCCTCAATCATCTATCTGCTGACTTTGCCAAACCCATACACACTATACCCATCTCTTTTGTGGTCAGATTTATGGCTGAATTACCCAAAGCATGTAGTGCAAGGGCCTGCCTGTATACTTTCCAATGGTACTGTTTAAAGTTTTTGTATCCTATTATTATCTTGATAGGTAATAGCAGAATGTCCAAATGTCCTCAAATGTGCACAGTGTGTATTTATATCTTTGTATTATGACACTTCTTACCTGTCCAGTGGGCTGCCAATAGTGTAACTAAGGAGGGGCTGTTCCAAGTAAGACCCATTATTTAGGCATTCATCTCTCAATAAAGTGAAGAGGGTTATCTGTCCAAGATTTCCACACACCCCATAATGTTAGAAATGGCCCATGAGAGGGGGGGAAGGGGGAATATGATAGGTGTACCTTATACTTTGGCCTTGTTAAATTCCCCTTAATAAATGCTATCTGGAGGTTGCCCCATAATGTTTGTGTCTAATCTGCTTGCCATGTTTTAGAGTAAAAATAGTAATGTTTATTGTTTTTTCCTCAACAGTTTCCTTCCACGCCACAGGAATGGCAGACTGTGGCCTCCCACTTTGCCCAGCGGTGGGACTTTCCTAACTTCGGAGGGGCAATTG
Organism: Aquarana catesbeiana; assembly: GCF_042186555.1. Lineage (NCBI taxonomy): Eukaryota > Metazoa > Chordata > Amphibia > Anura > Ranidae > Aquarana > Aquarana catesbeiana. The sequence continues at coordinate 167,561,528 of NC_133327.1, read as the reverse complement.
ATGGGAAACACATCCACATCGTCCCACCACCCAACTCGGGGTCGTACTATTATAATTACAAGGGGTTTAATAGTATAGTGATGTTGGCGGTGGTGTTGGCTAATTATGACTTCTTGTATGTGGACGTGGGGAAGAATGGCCGGATGTCCGATGGTGGAGTCATCGCCCAGACGGAGTTCTACAGGTGTCTCCAGAATGGCAGCTTGGACTTGCCAGCTCCAGAGGACAATGTGGAAGGACTCCCATTTGTGTTCGTTGCTGATGAAGCATTTGCGCTGGGGGACCACCTGATGCGGCCATTCCCGATGAGGACCCTCACCCCGGAACAGAGGGTTTTTAATTACCGGCTGGCCAGAGCCCGAAGAGTGGTGGAGAACACATTTGGAATCCTGGCCAGCCGGTTCCGCCTATTTCTGACACATATCCATATGGCAGAGTATAAACTGAACCATATAATACTTGCGTGCTGTGTTCTCCATAACTTTTTACGGAAACATTTGGCCAACTATGCTGGCTCAGTTGGGCCTGAGTCCGGAATCCTACATCAAACCACACTGACGGCGCTTGAAAGTGGCCGTCCTGGCTTGCCCTCCCTGAGTGCCCGTGATGTCCGGTTACGCTACCTGAAGTTCTTTGCGGGTAGGGGGGCTATCAATATGCCAGACAATATGTGAAGCCTTTTTAAAATAAAAAAAAAAAGAAAATATTTGTGGACATTTACTGCTTGTGTTTGTTTTAGCTGACCCTGACAGAAATGTTTTGAGTGCAGAAAATGTCGTGATTGGGTAACCTTATACAAAGCACTGTTGGCTGTTATTTCCTAAATGCAAAAACACATTTCACTACAAGTGCACTTGCAACTGCACTGAAACTGCACTTGTAGTGGAAAGAGGATTTGCCCTTAGGAAATAACCCCCACTTTTGCATAAAACAGCTATTACATCACCCCAAAAGTGTTGTAGTGTTGAGACAATAATCCACACATTCTTGAGTAAGCCACTTTTTTATACCTGCACAATCACATGTGCATTTACCAAAGGTTTTTAAAACAAACCAACATGTTTGTTGTATAACAATTTTTGCAGTAGCATTATCAAAAATTGAAATGTCCATTTCAGATAAAACAGGCCTGTGTAAAACCAACAAGAAAGCCAAAAAACTTGAACTTACAAAGTTCACATTAGGTAAAACCTGAAGGCTATATCAGACATCAGTATTTAGGAACTGGGTTTGATATAGCGTTCAGATGGGGGGAAATCACCCCTGGAAAAGCCAAATTTGGAAGATGCACACAAATTTACCAATGTCAACATGTGCTATCTGCCATCAGGGGGGATCAAGGGACGTGTTTTGGGGGAGCAAGCCCTTCCTCAACGCGACTTTATAATTGAGGAAGGGGTTGCACCCAAAAAAAAAAGTCCATTGATCTCCTGTGATGGCAGAAAGCACATGTTGGCACACTGTGTGCATCCTCCAAATTTGGCTTTTCAAAACATTTCCAAAAAATTTAAAAGATTGAACCACAATACAAAAAGTGATTTTGTGGGGTTTTAAATTCACCCCAAAACATCAATGATGTTATTATTTTTTTTAATAACATCATGGATTTTTTGCTGGATGTTTTGCAGTTCGGCATTACACCCCATGATCTCCCCGATCAGGATCTGGGCACTTTCTGAAGTAAAGCGTTCTCTATCCCTCACATCACGATCACCTAAAAAGAGATAAAGAAAAAAAAAACAGGTCTCAAAAATCTGCCACCATCCATCTCTTTTACCTGAGCCTGTGGTCGCAGACACTCACCTGTTGTGGTGCCAATTTCCACCACGTCTTCTTCCTCCTGCTCAGCTTGTGTTGGTGTAAGTTCCCCTTCTTCCAGAGGTGGGGGGTCTCTGGTCTCCTCGGATGAGGGGTGTCCTCCGAGTCTTTTCTCCCCTATGTAAAACAAAAATGGTATAATTAGCACACAGATATTTGATGGCAGAACTATAAATAGGAAACATTGCTTGGAAGTGTGGTACAATTGTCTATTTTAGCCGAGTTCCAAGATGTATTTTTTTATTGCCCTTTGTCAAGCTGCAATACTTTACCTGTTTAGTACAAGCTTCACAGATGGAGACCCCCCTATAGTATACACTGGAGCACCTGTGTGGCCCCCTAATAAAAATGGTGTTCTTGTGTCCCACACTAGTGCTCCAGTGTCCAGATGTGAAAACAGCTGCTCAGTGTCCTCTCCTTACACACAATCTAGTTTGCATTTCATTCTAGTAACAAACCCATCTACACAAACAAATATTTGGCATCCAAGTAGGTCCAAAAAAAATGTGGGAAAATGCATATGGCCTAAACAATGGTGTTCTAGAGGCCGAAAGAAAAATGTTTGATACGAACGAATAATGGGCCCATGAACATAAAGTTGCCCTTTTAAACGTTATGCCGCGTACACACGGTCGGACTTTTCGTCTACAAAAGTCCGACAGCCTGTCCGACAGACTTCCGGCGGACTTTCAGCGGACTTGCAGCAGACTTTCTAACGAACGGACTTGCCTACACACGACCACACAAAAGTCCGACGGATTCATACGTGATGACGTACACCGGACTAAAATAAGGAAGTTCATAGCCGGTAGCCAATAGCTGCCCTAGCATGGGTTTTTGTCCGTCGGACTAGCATACAGACGAGCGGACTTCGGGGTCCGTCGTACTTACGACGTAAAGATTTGAAGCATGCTTCAAATCTAAAGTCCGTCGGATTTTAGGCTAAAAAAGTCCGTTGAAAGTCCGGAGAAGCCCACACACGATCGGATTACCAGCCAGCTTTAGTCCGTCAGCGTCCGTTGGACTTTTGTAGACGAAAAGTCCGACCGTGTGTACGCGGCATTACAATTAATAAAAGCATATGGAGCAGCACAAACGTAATAAAGACAGAAAGAATACGAACACAGCACAACTACTTACTTTTTTGCAGCACTCTCCGGATCTTTCGGTACTGCTCTGGCTCTCTCAACTTCAGGTCCGACCACCGCTTCCTGAGCTGATCTTTAGATCTTCGTACCCCGAAATTCCTGTGAAGGCTTTTGACCACTTTCGCCATGATCTTGGCCTTTCTGATGTTGGGGTTGGGGTAAGGCCCATACTTTCCGTCATAGTCGGACTTCTTCATGATGTCGACCATCTCCAACATCTCCCCAAAGGACATATTTGTGGCCTTAAAACATCTCCTTCTGGATCGGGACGTGTCCGGATCCGGGCTTTCCTCCTCCTCCTCCTCGTTGCTAGAATTAGCATGCACCTACTGTAACTCCACCATGTGCTCTTCACCCACTGCGCCGAACGAAAAGGGGCGGGGAATTACGTATTACGTACGATCTGTGAGCGGAGGAAGGAGCATTGGACGCGCCGATCGTAAGAACGAAGGTAAGAGACAAACTTGTGCCTATACTGCTTCTAGATTGAGGCCTATATTGTAACAAGATTAGGAGAGTTTTGTCTGACATTAGGCTTTGTCTTTGTCTTAAGTACTAATTTAGGATTGTGATTGATGAAGCAAAACATTACAACCATGTCCCTTTTTCATACACAGGGATGTCTCAGCCAGGAGGTGGCCGGGCCGAGCCGGCTGGCTGATCTGCAGGTCCCTCCACCCCCCCCTGAAAAGAGAAAGTGGTAGTAGGAGGAGTGCCCTAGAGGAGGCTGCTATAGTATTCTTTTGGAGGGCTACAGAGGTCCTGGGAGCACCCCACACCATGGAGGAGAACATTGCTGCCTTCATTGCATATAAAATGCGGAGGATGGAGGAGGGCCAACAAGTCATGTGTGAGGCCCTCATATTGAAGGCTCTTGAGAAAGGTATGAGGGGCCAAATGACACCTCAGACACACCTTTGGGATGGTCCTCCTCCTCCTCCTGCAGGTCCTCCTCCTCCTCCTCCCTCTCCTCCAGGTCCCCCCAGTCCTCCTCCAGGTCCTCCCAGTCCTCCTCCAGGTCCTCCCAGTCCTCCTCCTCCTCCAGGTCCTACTCCTCCTCCTGCCACATCTCCAACTGCACAGCCACAGCCCGGAAGGAAGCGTGGAAGGAAGACCAGACAGTGATTGCCCTGGGTTCAGTCTGGTCGGCCAAAAGATGCAGCCTCTTGTGGTACCACAGCCTGGGGACACAGATGTCATCTGCTGCTATCCGGATCTCTGCGAATTCTGGACCAGACTGCCCTCCCTTACATATGGACTCCTCAGGCCACCAATTTTGATGTTGAAGAATTGATGTCTGCCGTGGGGGTCCCAGGCTTCGCTAATTTCTCCTGTTGATCCAGTGTTGCCTTCCTCTTTGTTTGGTTCTGATCCCTTAATAAAGGATTTTTGTTTTGATTTATACTCTCCTATGTGTTTTACTTCAAAAAGGACAGTTTGTTTGTGAGGATTCAGGTACATTTCAAATATACAATGTGAAATGAACAAGGGACACCAACACCAAACAATCTCCTTGAGATTAAATAATAAAAGATATCAATGGTGTTGGGGTAACTTGACACACAAAACACACCCAAAAATATTCTGGAGTAAAAATAAAAATAACATTGAACAAAGATCAGCCTTGGAAAAAATCAAAACATTAAAGAAAAATAAAGGCTGAAAATCCAAAAAAAAAAAAAAAAATAATATAAAACTGTCAGATGTGACAACTAATAACAATATATTCAGGGAATCCCACTAAAAAAACACAAATAAAAGTTTGTGAGAAGTGTGTGTGAATATGAGCAGCAAAACTACTTAATTCTTGTCACATTATAAAGAAGAAGAGAGTGCGCTGTATTAAACCATTTTGAACATTGCAGCGTGACGAAAGTGCTGTATCCATTGCGAACGCTAAGTTTACCAGAACGAGCTGTCCCGTCTCGGAATTTCTTCTGAGCATGCGTGGCACTTTGTGCGTCGGAACAGGCCACACACGGTCGGAATTGATGCGATCGGATTTTGTTGTCGGAAAATTTTATCTCCTGCTGTCCAACTTTGTGTGTCGGAAAATCCGATGGAAAATGTCCGATGGAGCCCACACACGGTCGGAATTTCCGACAACACACTCCGATCGGACATTTTCCATCGGAAAATCCGACCGTGTGTACGGGGCATTATGCCGAGTACACACGATCGCACATTCCGACAACAAAATCCATGTTTTTTTGCCAATTTATTTTTTTTACTTTCACTTTCAATGATAATGGTAAACAGGACAAATACAGAGAGTGAACAGGGACATAGATAGCAATAAAAACCCGATGGATGTCATAATCCCTATCCACTCTATTCAAAACTAAAAAAAGTTTTGCCCTTAGTTACACTTTAACCTTCCTAGCGGCATTCCCAAGTGTGGCTTGAGGTGAATTTTCACTACCAAAAGTGGTAACCCCGAGCCACACTCAGGATTGCATCGCAGGATCCAGGCAAAGTTGCTTACCTTGTCCCCAGGATCCTGAGATGTCCTCCTGCTGTGTCCGTGGGCTGTGTCCTCCGCCCGATGTACTGTGTTGTGGCTCTGTTCTCTGCGAGCATCACAACGCATGGGGCGGAGCCAGGCGGCAGATTCAAAAAGTGTAAAAATCATAACACATACAGTACACTGTAATCTGTAAGATTACATGTCTGTATCAAATCCCTTTTGTCTCTAGTGCTTTGTCCAGTGTCTTGCCTGCACTTCTATATTATATATACTGTTCTTTCTGCCTGGAAACTTGAGATTGTCCATAGCATTCAAAAAAGTGTCCCTTTATGCCAAAAGCATTTATTTGACCAGCTAGAAAACAGCAATAGTAAATAAGAATCACTTGTAGAATTGAGCGATAGTGATTCGTGGGGAAATTTGTCATCAGACACTGAAAGTGGCAACATCGACAATTCTGCGACTGAGCAAATTTCAGTGTTTTTGATTTGATTACATTATTGAATACATTTTATTATTATTATGTTTGATAATTATTTATAGTTATTTATTTTATTATAATTTATGATTTTGTGTTTCAAACTTTATCATACCCGGGGTGTTTACTAGACTCTTGTTTGGACAGATTTAAGTGAGTTATTCCTAAGAATTACAGGCCTACAATATAAAACGTCAAATTTCTATGCAAAACAATGTACCGCTTTGAGACACAAAAATCTGACCTAATCATACCGCCAGGGAGGTTAAACCAAAAAAAGCATGAGTACTGTTTTAGAGGGGCGGGTGTCAGATAAGGGTACTCACCGAGGCCGAGATGCTGAGAGCGGTAATCTCTTGCGACTAAGCGCACTCCACTCCTGAAGATGGTACAGGGGTGAAGGGCACAAAGGGGCACGAGTCACCAGCAGGCTGGGCAGGTCTTGCGTGAAGGTCACCGGCAGGGAGACAGCTGTGCAGGACTGGAAGATGCTGAAGCTCAAGAAGGAGGGTGAACAGCTGATCCAACAACAGGCCGGGGGTCAAACACCGTTGACTAGTAAGAGTCTCAAGATAGGCAAAAACAGTGCAGAGGACTGTTAGCAGGTCTGTCAGCAGGCTGATGACTTAGTACTGAAGATTGATAGCAAAGTCCGTAAACAGGCCGAGGGTCAAACACAGGTAACTGGAAGCAAAGTCTGTGAGCAAGCCGGGGTCGAGCACTGAAGACAATAGCAAAGTCCAGGAGCAGTCTGAGGGTCAATCACTGGAGACAGGAAGCAATATCCGTAGACAGGCCCGAGGGTCAAACACAGGAAGCAAGTGGAGGAGTCCGAGAGGCAAGCCGAGGGTCAGATGCAGGAAGAGATCAGAGCAGGTCAAGGTCAATCCGGGTCACAACAAGTAATCAAGAATCAGGATACAAGCAGGAAACACACAGGGAGCTGAAAGACAAACCAGCAATCTGGTCATGGCACAGAGTGGCTTTTATAGGCCAGTGGGAGGATGTTGTGCACGCTATTGCGTATGCGAGTTCGCCGTTCCGCTGAATCGCGCATGCGCATTAGCCGTTTCTCTGAATTGCACACAAACATTAGCCATTTAGCCAAATTGTGCCCAGGGATGCGCCAGAGTGCCGTTCTACGGTGCATGTGCGCAGGAAGGCAGCGATATTGGCGAGACTGGTACTTGCCTCTTTCCTGACAGCGGGCAATTGAGGGGATTAGAGATTAGAGTTGGGCTTTAATTGCTTCTTAAAGAGATCACAGTATTCTTCTCTGCCCAGGATGCCCATCTTTGTTCAGGCATTATTCTGAGTTAGAGTCAGAGTCAGCTTCTTCTTCCTGAATTAAGGTTTTTGGCCCACAGATAATGCAATCACAAAAATTCAGGTGCCTTTATATGTGTACACATAATCTCCCCCACAAACTGTTTTCTCTACTCCAGACTCTCACCTTGCAAGAAGGATACAATATTAGAGTCCCAGTATTAACGTACTCAAGGACTGATTTTTGTAGATGAAATGTACAACTTTTTAAATTATATTGTCACTGTAAATTCGGACTTATGGCAAAAATTTAAAAGAAAAAAATGCTGATAAATCTACATTATATATTGACTAGAATGGCAAATTTTAAAAATGTTCCCCTAATGTACTCAATCATAAATCATTAAATATATTTTTAAACACATTATCTAATGTCTAGGAACAGAAGTTGAGACCCAAACCAGGCTCTGCTGTGTACAGTATTGCTCTACTCTAATAGATATTGGGAGAGGGGGGCTCAGCAATTTTCAGAAGAGGCAGAGAACAGAGATACTGCCATATCATAAGCCAATGATTTTATTGGGTATGGGCAGGGCCGTTGCTACCGCTAGGCAAACTAGGCAGTCGCCTAGTGCACACTGCCACCTAGGGCGCAGCCACAGCCTGTCACCTCATCATCCGCAGTGAAAGTTGCCTCTGGAGCTGCCATCCCCCCACACACCGGTGCACCTGCACACAGCGGAAGTGAGATCCCATTGTAGCAGCAATATCAGTATCCCATGAAAGAAAGTATCCCCTGCTGTGATTGCAGCTCCGGTTTCAGAATAAACAAGTTGAGCGCAGAGATGTTGCAGCCCGATCAGGCAGCTTACTGAGATTAACCTCTTACATGCTGTCAGTGGGGCACACAGGCTGGAACAGAGTACAGCACAAGGCACAGAGGCTGGAGCAGAAGACAACACAGGGCACATAGGTTGGATTAACCTCTTGAATGATGAATGGTCAGTACTTATCCCTAAGGATTTCACAGGGACTGTAGCATGAAGATGGGGCGGGGGCAGCCGTGGAGAGTGTGGTACATCAGTTGGGGGCTGTGATGAGTAGATGGAAGAGAGGGGATCTATCAGTGGGGGGCAGGGGTTTTCTTGGTGGGGGTGCAGTAGTGGGATGGGTGGGGATCTAGTAGTGGGGGGGCGTTAGTTGGTGAAGTGGGGGGTTTGTCAGTTGTGAGTGGGGGGCAGTAGTTGGGGCAGTGAGGGTCTGGTAGTGGGGAGTCATTAGTTGGTGGAGTGGGGGGTCTGTCAGTGGGGAGGGTGGGCAGTAGTTGGGGGCAGTGGGGGTCTGGTAGTGGGGGGACATTAGTTGGTGGAATGGGTGGTCTGTCAGTGGGAAGTGGTGGGGCAGTAGATGGGGGCGGGGGGGCGTTAGTTGGTGGGGGCAGTGGAGGTATATCAATGGGGAGTGGGGGGACAGTAGTTGGGGGAGGTTGGGGTCTGTCAGTGAGAAGTGTCGGGGTAGTAGTTGGGGGCATTGTTTGGGGGTCTGGTAGTGGGGGGGCAATAGTTGGTGGGGGGTCTGTCAGTGGGGAATGAGGGGGCATTGGGGTCTGGTAGTGGGGGGCGTTAGTTGGTGGGGGTCTGTCAGCGAGGAGTGGGGGCAGTAGTTGGGGGCAGTGGGGGTTTGTCAGTGGGGAGTGGTGGGGCAGTAGTTGGGGGCATTGGGGGTGTGGTAGTGGGGGGTGTTAGTTGGTGGGGTGGGGGGTCTGTCAGTGGGGAGTTGGGGGCATTTTTTCGGGCAGTGGGGGTCTGGTAGTGGAAGAGGTGTTAGTTGGTGGAGTGGCCCAAAGCCCTGATAGCTACCTGTCATTGCCTGCCAGCATGGAGCCTGTGGTGGGGTGGAGGTGGGTCAGTGTGGCCGGTCTGCAGGAGTATACTGGAGGAGGAGAGCGAATGTCCACTATGGGGGACCGTGCAAAATGGACAAGTTCAGACGCGAGGTGGAGAGGTGACTGGAAGATGTGCTGCGCCTGGTGGGGCCCTCTCCCAGTCCATCAGGGACCTGCAATGTGAGAACTGGAGGTTGTGGAAGCAGGTGGACAAACTTAGCTGCCAGATGGAACTGTAGAAGTACTGAGATGGGCGGTAGGACTGAACAGGGATGGACAGACCAAGTACTCCAGCCAAGCACTGCTTACTGTGTCCAGCAATGCGGCTCAGGACCGTTCAATGAGGGGGCAGCATACATCACAGGGGGGTAAAGACAGGGCCAGTCCTAGACTATTTTGTATCCTTTCTATATCGTAAAGAAAGTATATGTTAGTGGTATAAAGGTTTTATTTCCTTTTTGGAGGGGTGCAAGTAGCTGGTCTTGCCTAAGGCACAAAATAGTTTAGCACCGGCCCTGGGTGTGAGCAGTTAACGTGGTTGTAAAGGCTCAAGGTTTCTTACCTTCATGCATTCTATGTATAAAAGTAAAACAAATTTTCCCCCCAGCCCCCCAAATACTTACCTGAGCCCCATCTCAATCCAGCATGAGACCTTTGGCTCTCTCCGGGGACTCTGCATCCTCATTGGCTGAGACAGCTGTCAATCACAGTCAGTGTGCCAATGAGGATAGAGATGGGGTTGGCTGATCCGCAGCTCTGTGTTTGAATGGACATGTAGAGTCGTGGCTTGGGAACTAGCCTTGCTCCTACTCGGCAGGAAGGAGGAGCCAAGAGCACCAGCAAGGGAACCGAGAAGAAGAGGATGCAGGCTGCTCTTTGCAAAACCAGTGCACAGAGCAGGTGAGTATGACATGTTTGTTATTAAAAAAAACAAAAAACTTTAATATCACTTTAAAATAAGCCGCAGAGCTGATATTCTGAATAGCAATATCAGACCTTGTGCGGGGGATTTACTAAAACTGGTGCACACAGAATCTGGCAGCATAATCTGTGCATAATAACCAGCTTCCAGGTTTTATCAAAGCTATAACCACTTAGGAGCCAGAAGATTTGCCCCCTTAATGACCAGGCTATTTTTTGTGATGCAACATTGCGTCGCTTTAACTGACAATTGGGTGGTCGTGTGACGTAGTACCCAAACAAAATCGATGTCCTTTTTTTCCCACAAATAGAGCTTTTTTTTGGTGGTATTTGATCACCTCTGCGGTTCTTATTTTTTGCGCTAAGAAAAAACAAAAAAAGACCGACAATTTTGAAAAAATATATATATTTTTAAACTTTTGCTATAATAAATATCCCCAAAACAATTGTAAAAAAATGTCTTCATCAGTTTAGGCCAATGTGTATTCTTCTACATATTTTTGGTAAAAAAAAAATTTTTAATAAGCATATATTGATTGGTTTGCGCAAAAGTTATAGCGTCTATAAAATAGGGGATATATTTATGGCATTTTATTTACTAGTAATGGCGGTTCTGCGTTTTTTAATGCTATTGCGTCATTGTGGCAGATAGACCGGACACTTTTGACACTTTTTGGGACCATTGACATTTATACAGTGATCAGAGCTAAAAAATAGCCACTGATTACTGTATAAATGTCACTGGCAGGGAAGGGGTTAAAACTAGGGGGGGCGATCAAGGAGTTAAGTGTTCCCTAGGGAGGTGTTTCTAACTGTGGGGGCAGTGTACTGACAGGGAGTAGAGAGAGATCGCTGTTCCTGATCACTAGGAATAGCAGATCTCTCTCTACTTCTCTGACAGAATGGGGATCTGTCTGTTTACATTGATAGATCCCCTTTCTGTCTCTCTCAGGAGCGATCGCGGGTCGCCAGCGGACATCGTGCGGCCACGTGCATCGGCTCTACCACTTAAAGCGGCCTTCGTACAGCTACAGCGATTCACGGTGGGGAGCCAACCTGCCGTCAACAGCTGGTCAGCAAGTAGTTAAAGTGAGTGTAAAGTCTTGGTTTTTTCCTATAAAACTAACAAACATGTTATACTTACCTGCTCAGTTGCAGTGGATTTGCACAGAGCAGCCAACATCCTCCTCTTCTCTGGTTCCTCTTCTGTGATCCTGGCCCCTCCCTCCTATTTAGTGCCCCCACATCAAGCAGCCTGCTATGGGGGCACCCGAGCCAAGTCACAGCTCCCTGTGTTCATTCAGACACAGAGCCCTGGCCCTGCCCCTCTGTCCCCTGATTGGCAAGTTGACTTTGATTGACAGCAACAGCAGCCTATGGCTGGTATGACCGCGATCGGTAGAGCAAGAGCAATATTTATAGCCCTAGACCTCCTCTGTAACTCAAAACATGCAACCTGTAGAATTTTTTAATTGTCGCCTATGGAGATTTTTAAGGGTAAAAGTTTGTCGCCATTCCACGAGCGGACGCAATTTTGAAGCGTATGTTAGGCATCAATTTACTCGGCGTAACATTATCTTTCACAATATATAAAAAAATTGGGCTAACTTTACTGTTGTCTTATTTTTTAATTCAAAAAAGTGTATTTTCCCAACCAATCAGGAAGGAGAATCTTGGACGGGTGAGACACTCGTTGGCTCATGGACATCGCTGGACAGAGAGGGACCCCAGGTAAGTGTTAGAGGGGCCGAGAGGAGGCTGCTGCACATAGAATGCATTATGATAAAAAAAACCTTCTGCCTTTACAATCCCTTTAATTGAACAAGCTGAAGTTGAAGAAGCTGATTGGTTACTATGCACATCTGCGCCAAATTCTGTGTGCACCAGTGTTAGTAAATCCCCCACTCTGAGTTATATCCAGATCATCCAAATGGCATCCTAAGCAGAAACATAGGGTCTAATGGATATGCAGGGGGGGGGGGGGGGCAGACACTTCTTTTATGCTCCTGCAGGATCAAAGCTGGGCATCTGCTTGTGACTTCACAAGGGAAAATGCCTGTAGGTACTTGGTGTTTTCTGTGGAACCAGGGTTGCCAACCACCAGTAAATTTACTGACAGTTTGTAAAAATCAGTGATTTAAAAAAAAAAAAATGCCAGTAAATACCAGGGGCTAATAATTTCATGCTGTGTTTACTTTTAAAGTGTAAATCATGCAAATTACTTTGTTATAGGTATTGTCAGGGTTTCCATATCATGTTTATACTGTTCAAATATTCACTGTGTTAGTTTTCAATAGAAGTTCTGTAATTTCTCAGGTTGCCAGTAAAAAATGTGCTCCGCCAGTCAATTTTCCATGTTTTGTCAGTAAAAAATGCTGCAGGAGGTTGGCAACCCTGTGTGGAACGGCCATGCCAATACAGACAATTCAAATAGGACAGCCTATTACATTCCATATCAATGTCAATTAAAGGAAGCTGCTAATTTACCAAGGTTCCTATTCTGCCTTAATCCATTTCTGCTCTGTATACATGTGGTGGCAGATATGTGTGAATCTCAAGAACAGCTAAACAGAAACACTTTACCAGGTACAACAATTCATATTTCTGTATTTCCACCATGTATTTAGCTGGCGTCCTGCTTGACGATGAAAGCTGCTGTATTTTACCAGTCTGTTACATGCCTTGGAGATGTCTTTGTAACATTATTCTTCTCAGCATCCATCAGTGTAAATATTGGCTATGCCACTCCTCAGCCAGCTAAAACCAAATTGCAAAGCCGTATGTGCAGTCACCTGCTGTGCGTCATTCAGAAGTGGATTTATCACTTGTTTTCTTTCAGGGCTGCTAAACTTATTTCTGTGTAGTATTTCAGCCCAGGGCAATTTAATAGGTGTACTGTGAAGTGCCGTATATGTGTTTTAGTACAGTATAAATAAAAATAGGCTGGTGTAAATGCTTTGTGGGTAGCTGCGGGTTATATCTGAAAGGCCCATATTTTTACCACCCTGCTCCAATGCTCCTTTGACACCTGTAATAATTATAGCTGTCTGAGCAGATGGTCGCTGGTCATTAAGGCGCAGCAGAAGGTATGGATTCAGGGGCTCGGAGCCCTGATTTTCTTTGTAAGATGAGTTCAGGTAACCAGGACTTCCTCAGCCTGTCTCAAGTGTCTTCGGAGCCATCTGCTAACACTAAATTAACTTTACCCTTATAATACAGGATTATTGCATTACTGTACTCTGCGACTGGAAGCTCATAACTGCCAAAGAACAGTCATTTTTTTAAGGTAGAAAATGCTGCTAAAAGGCCAATACACTTACGCGACAGCTTAGTGTTTATATAAGGGTAGTTACCAATATTTATATAGGAGTAAGGCATATACTGGCAGTTCTTTCAGCACTAATAATGAAGAAAGATCCAGTTAAATTTAAACTGCAGTCAAACAACTACACAGCTTAAATACATACACTATATTAGCCAAAGTATTGGGATGCCTGCCTTTACATCAGTGGTTTTCAATCTGGAGTCGGGACCCCCTCGGGGGTCAAATGATGATTTTCCAGGGGTCACCAAATCTTTGGCTGTTCCAGAAGCCTGCACCTCTCTCCCAGCCTTCTTGCGGCTGCCCAGCAGGGCTGTCCCTGGAGCCTGCAGCTGCCCACTCAGTCTCTTCGCAGCCGCCCATTCAGTTCACGACATGACCTGGGGGGCAGAGACTAGGGGGCAGCTGACTGGTGAGGAATGTGAAGTGGGAGGGGCTGGAGGAGACCCTATCTCCTGATTTCGGCATAGGTGTCACTGCTACGAGACACCACAAAGTCGGAGACACAATGAGTAACACTACCTGTGATTATAGTTGCCATTAAAGGTCCCCACTACAGTTCTCAGATCAGCAGATGACCTTGATCAAGAGCACCTAAGTTGATCAGAACTCCCCGCCAACACTGCCACTTATCCCATTCCCCCCACCCCCCCACCAAGGGGTAAGAGAAGGAATAAAAATAGAGAATACATGTAAGGGAGAGGAAAAGAGGGGGAGGAACAAAGAAAAAGGGAGAGAAAGAATAAGAGAAAGAACAAGAAAGATGGCTAGAAAGAGGGATGGGGGGAGAGGGGGGGACAAGGAATTAGGATAGTGAGAAATAAAAGGGAAAAAAAGGAGAACAAAGAGAAAGAGTGGTACATCCTAAAATGTACCATAAGGGGTTTTAATTAAAAATGTTTAATTTAAAGTGTTAGGGAGTGCTAAATATCCATGGGTTAGGGGCGCAAATTACTTGTCTTGCCTTGGGTGCTGACAACCCATGCTATGAAAATAATTTTATGGTTGGGGGTCTCCACAACTTGGGAAATTTTATCAAGGGGTCACGGCACTAGAGGGGTTGAGAACCACTGCTTTACACGATCCATAAAGACATGCAAGCAAGCAAGTTTGGGGTGGAGCAACTTGACTGACCTGGCCTCAACCCTATAGAATACCTTTGGGATGAATTAGAGCGGAGACTGCCAACCAGGCCTTCTAATCCACATCAGTGCCTAACCTCACAGATGCGCTTCTGGAAAATGGTCAAATATTCCCATAGACACACTCCTAAATCTTGTGGACAGCCTTCCCAGAAGAGTTGAAGCTGTTATAGCTGCAAAAGGTGGGCCAACTCAGTGTTGAACCCTACAGACTAAGACTGGGATGCCATTTAAGTTCATGTGTGTATAAAGGCAGGTGTCCCAATACTTTTGGTAATCTAGTGTATATGGGATCTATTAACTGCAAGCGACTTATTTTTGTTCATCCAGTCCTGACATATATACTACATAGCACAGTAAAGGCCCATACAAATGATCAGAAAATTGTACAAAAAAATACTACTTTTGAAGCGATCATACCACAATCTTTCATCCGAAATTATCTGAAGGGACAAACATGAAAATTTTTCTCACATGATACCAAATCGTACGATTTTCGTTTAACCACTTGCTGACCAGCCGCCGCAGTTGTACTGCGGCAGAATGGCACGGCTGGGCGAAACAATGTTATGTAACGTTGCTTCGCCCTGTGGCCACTAGGGGCACATGCGTGCGCCCCCTGCTCGCCCACAGAGCCAATGCGAGTGCCCGGCGGTCGCGTACACCGCCGGACTCCCACGATCGCTTGGAGCACACAGAGAACCGGAATCTGTGTGTGTAAACACACAGTTTCCGGTTCTCTGAGGGGAGAAGTGACAGATTGTCTGTTCATACAGAGTATGAACAGAGATCTATCTCTTCCCCTACACAGTCCCCTCCCCCTTCAGTTAGAACACACCTAGGGAACACAATTAACCCCTTGATTGCCCCCTAGTGTTAATCTCTTCCCTGCCAGTGACATTTTTACAGTAATCAATGCATTTTTATAGCACTAATCGCTGTAGAAATGCCAATGGTCCCAAAAATGTGTCAAAATTGTCCGTCGTGTCTGCCATAATGTCGCAGTCCCAATAAAAATTGCAGATCGCCGCCATTATTAGTAAAAAAAAAAAAAAATATTAAAAATGCCATAAAACTATCCCCTATTTTGTAGACGCTATAACTTTTACGCAAACCAATCAATATACGCTTATTGCAATTTTTTTACCAAAAATATGTAGAAGAATACATATCAGCCTAAACTGAGGAAAAAAATAGTGTTTTTATATATTTTTGGGGGATATTTATTATAGCAAATAGTAAAAAATATTGTGTTTTTTTCAAAATTGGCGCTCTTTTTTTGTTTATAGCGCACAAAATAAAAACCACAGAGGCAATCAAATACCACCAAAAGAAATCTCTATTTGTGGAAAAAAAAGGACGTCAATTTTGTTTGGGTGCAACGTCGCACGACCGCTCAATTGTCAGTTAAAGCGACGCAGTGCCGAATCGCAAAAAGTGCTGGTCAGGAAGGGGGTAAAATCTTCCAGGGTTGAAGCGGTTAATCAGTACAGTTTTCGTCCAAAAATACCATACAAATACATTATATCACTTCTGATTTTTTATTCTGCTGTACAAGAATTTTTGTACTTTAGTAACCTCTTCATTTTCAATATGGAGACTAGCATGCAGAAAAAAAAAAAGTGATCGTTTGTCCTATAATCTCAATGTGTGTATTAGGCTTTTAAGCCTGGTGACCTGACATTTGTCTGCTGCAAATAAACAACATTGTTAGGTCATGTCCCTGATACCAATCTGTCATTGGAAATTGAAGGAGCAGCAATAGATTGATATAGTCACCCCTCTGCTCCCTCTCCTAACATGTTCCATGTTATCACATGTAGATGCAGAACATTCAAGTGGTCCTTGTACTGCCCCTCCCTCTTCCAGTCTGAGTGCTGCTTTGGAGGGAATTACAAGAGAATTAGGTCAAATCCAGGTGATTACACTATTTGAATTGAAAATGCTTTTAATAATCTTTTTAACAAATGTGTAGCTGTATTAATCTTATTTTATATCTGCCTGGTGTTCAGTTAGTTACTGTATTTGTTCCCGCAATTAGGCAAGGAGAAGTTAATGTTTCACATTTCATTGTATTCAAAACTCCTTTTGAATCTTATGCATATAAAAACTTCATTTATATTTCCTATAGGACGTTTCCATGTCACTTTGGGGTTATTTACTGAAACTGGAGAGTGCAAAATTTGGTGCAGCCGCTGCTCTGTGTGTCCATTCAGACACGGAGCTGCCCCCTCTTTCTCCTCATTGGCTCACTAAATTTGATTCAACTGCTCAGAACCTCTTACAGCCCCACTAGTTGAATGTTTGCAATAAATATGAAAAATGTGTGTGCAATATTTGATATTGACCTAGCTAAAAGAAATAAAAAAATGTGATTACAGGTGAAGGGGCCAAGTGGCAAACTCATCGCTGAGTTCTTTGCTCCTCCAATCTCCTAAAGGCAATCCCTCTGCAAAGATTTGCCAACTCTCAGACAGCACTTAGCATTGCCTAATACTTCATGCTCTGTATCTGCACTGACCTATACTACACTGTTCTCAGACTAATATGGCAAATGCCATTGTTATCTAGTTGAATCATAATACAGCTAGAAAGCACTGGGGCCCAATATCACTTATCTGGCCAGCTACATTCCCAATTTTGATTAATGATTTGATTAAATAAATTAACATTTTATATATATGAGATGAGATGATGGAGAAAATGAAAATACAGTTGTTAGGTGTGGGTAGGGTAGGCTTCTCTGAAGAGAAGGGTTTTCAGGGATCGTCTAAAAGCTAATAAAGTAGGAGATACGTGGACAGATTGGGGTAGGGCATTCCATATGATTGGAGAGGCTTTGGAAAAGTCCTGGAGGCGAGCATGGGAGGAGCTAGAGAGCAGGAGGTCTTGAGAGGAACAAAAAGAATGAGTAGGTTGGTATTTAGAGACTAAGCTAGTGATGTAGCTGGGGGCAAAATTGTGGATGGTTTTGTACATAGTTGTTAGTATTTTGAATTTAATTCTTTGGCCGAGCAGAAGCCAGTGGAGGGATTGACAGAGAGGAGTGGCAGACCTAGAGCGATTGGTAAGGTGGATGAGTCTGGCAGCAGCATTCATGATGGATTGAAGAGGTGATAGACTATGTAGAGGTAAGCCAATGAGAAGGGAGTTGCAGTAGTCGAGGCGAGAGATTACCAGCGAGTGAATTAAGAGCTTTGTTGTGTCATTGGTTAGAAAGGGGCATATTTTGGAGATATTGTGGAGGTTGAGGCGGCAGGATTTGGACAGTGATTGGATGTGTTGCTTGAAGGAGAGTTCAGGGTCCAGGACTATACCTAGAACCTTGGCATGTGGGGATGGGCTTATAGTTGTGCCATCGATTTTGGCAGAGAGATCAGGGGAAGGGTCATATGGGGGAGCTAAAATTATAAGTTCGGTTTTGGATAGATTGAGTTTGAGGAAGTGGTGTGACATCCAGACTGATATATCTGATAGTAAATTAGTGATACGTGAGGAGACAGAGGGAGTTGGCTGAGGGGGAGAAAAATAGATTTGGGTGTCGTCAGCGTAGAGGTGGTATTGGAAGCCATGGGAGGCTATCAGTTGACCTAGGGAGGAAGTGTAGATTGAAAATAGGAGAGGTCCAAGAACAGAACCTTGGGGGACCCCAACAGAGAAAGGAAGATGAGAGGAGGAAGTAGAGTTGTAAGAAACACTAAAGGTGCGGTTGTATAAGTAGGAAGAGAACCAGCGAAGAGTACAGTCACAGAGACCAAAGGCGTGGAGTTTTTTGAGGAGGAGGGGTTGATCAACCGTATCAAAGGCAGCAGAGAGGTCCAGGAGTAGGAGTATGGAATAGTGTTGGTTTTGGCCGTTATTAGATCATTTGTTAGTTTTAGGAGAGCAGTTTCTGTGGAGTGTTGAGGACAAAATTCAGACTGAAGGGGATCAAGAAGGCTATTATCAGACACCTTGGGGATACTCCGCACATGCTCAGTTTGGTGTATATTGCTAGAGAGTTTTGTTAAGAGAGTACATATGATCATCACAGGGCCACTATCCAGATAGATGATCAGGGGTCCTGCATCCTCATAGGACAGTCAGGGTAGAATGAATACTACTCCCACAAGCTTTAACCAGACACTGATAGAAGTCACAAGACTTTTATATACTGCTGATGAGTAAAGGTATTTAGCAGTTTATATTTACTAAATTTATTGCATTTTCATGTTCTGTGCAGTGGTGGCTGGAGTTTATGTTTTGGGGGGGGGGCGCACACAATCACCCCCCGGGTAGCCGGCGGCACCTCCCCTCAGTTTGCTCGCTGTCTGCTGATCCGGCACTTACCCCATCTAGGTGGCGGGTGGCGGGCATTGGGCAGCGGCTCCTGTGTCCTCTCTGTGTCCTCTCCTTCATCACGACAGCTTCCACTGTGCATCTCCTTACCTTCTCCTAGGCGTCCAATAGGATCGCTTGTCCTTTTAGCAAATTGGGCCAGGAGGAGTCCACCCTATTTTGAAGCCTATTAGAGGCTCTGGGTTTAGTAACACTTTAAGTGTACGTCCATGTGAAGAGCCATGACAGGTGTTCTGTTTATCCACATGCAGGCAGTCCCATTCGTGTCTATTGGGATGCAGTGGCTGCATGGACACAGCTCATTTAACATGACTTTTTTATTAATCAGTCTTCTGGCTGTGAATAAACCCAGAGTGCTCAGTAATGTGCACTTCTGGTTAAATATTGTCACGGAACGTCCCACACTCCGCTTGAGTGCTTCCGTCAGTATACCACTTCCTTGTAGTCTGGAGACAGATATCAGATATTCCAAATGCTTCCAAGCACAAAACAAGGCGACACTTGCTTAGATGCTAGCATGAACTAACTTTATTTAGAATCAAAATTACAAAGTGTAAACAAAATAAGTGCAGCGCTAGAAAGTAGATAGATCAAATAAATGATGAGTGAAAAAAAACCTTATATAATCAAATATTAATCAATATATAACCACTATTAGGTGTGAGTGAAGGTCCAGGAACCATTAAAAAGAAATAGAAAATGTCCAATAGCACTGTATTGAGCTTCTCGGACTGCAAACAGGAACTGAAGTCAGTACATAGAGGGAGTCTTCTCAGACAGTTAGGGTGTAAGAACCCATGATGTTACCTGGAGACTGGAAAGCACATCAATCATGGACAGCACCGCAAAACATCTGGAGTAAAATACTCTTACCGGAACACGTGGGACGTACCAGCCATATAGCTGTGCGTCTATCTGGGCTTGTGGAGGTGACCTCCCGTGCACACTCTCCAAGGGTGACCTCCCGTGCACTCTCTCCAAGGGTCCACCCCTCGATCGTGATCTTCAGTCGGCCAGATTGTCTTCAGGGTCCCGATAACCGTTAGCCAGACGGTAGATGGTGGAAGTGGATGGCCCTCTCACACGTTCTCTGGTTTCAGGTGGGTTCAAAGGGACCAGTTAAAATA
Source organism: Aquarana catesbeiana (assembly GCF_042186555.1). NCBI lineage: Eukaryota > Metazoa > Chordata > Amphibia > Anura > Ranidae > Aquarana > Aquarana catesbeiana. Next base: position 167,541,616 of record NC_133327.1, on the reverse strand, counting down.
AAACCATGGAGAAAAAAGAAAAAACAAAGGGGCTCCACATGGCGCAGGTCAAAAAGATAAGGGATTTATTGAATAAAAAACCTTACAGAATAAAAGTGATCACAAAATAAAATAGGAGGCAATGTGGAAAGCTGAACGCCCTACGCGTTTCGACTAAAAAGCCTTCAACTGGGGCATAGAACAGCCTCTCCACACTGCCCATATATATATAGACTATACACAGCATTGTAAACTCATTGGGTCCGCCCCCATCATGGCGGGACCGGAAGTGCAGGGTTGAATGGTGTGGATATCACAAAACTGAGTATTAGTGTAATTGGTGAGATAATAATCCCATATGGACACACACACTGCATTGGGTTATGTATATAAACCAATTTTAGGGTGAAAACAGGGTAGAAATGTATGTAAAAGATCAAAGACATCGAAACACCGTGTCGGCTTGCGTTCCAAGCCTCACTATGGCTAGAGGGACCTGCGTTCCAGAAGTCACTGGCGTGTGGCCGGAAAGGGAAACGGTCAGCGCATTCAGCACCGCTGACGTTTCTCACAGTCGTCGATAGGGGCGTGTAATCCCAGAGGGGAGTGAGGGGGAGATGCACGCCAGCGGCCAATAAGCCGCCGATACCTCATCTGCTCCCTCCTAAGGGACGTGCACTCCACACATACAGGAGGGCAGACGGCCGCTCAGCAGCCAGTCACGTCGGCAATCCCGGACAGGGAGGCCAATCACTGGCGAGCTCAGTAGATAGACCACTCCCACTCCTGTCAGTGGGATACTGGTCTATAGAACGCCGTGCGCACTATGTAGGTTACGCTGGACAACACTACACGGAGAGTGCTGTCATAGCAACGTTATATCCCGCATAGTGGTGCCGCCGTATTGGCAATGTAATATCTCACCTGTGAAAACATACAATGAGTAATGTTTCACAGGATGGACAAGGTATAATGGACAGATAAGAAGGAGGGGGGGGTAATTAGACCCAATCTGCAGTGCATCTGAGCAACTCTTATCCCTACAACCCAAACATGGTACTGCAGATACAAGCCCCTAGACCAGAGAGTGCCCCATTATCTGAGTGACCCCAAAAAAAAAAAAAAAAAAAAGAGGGGAGGGAAAGGAGGGGCCCTGAAATCCTAGAATGAGTGGATAAGATATCAGATAAATCTGGTAACAATAAACCAGGGAGACCTCAACCCCAGGTAGAGACTACTATAGGGAGAGGCAGACTCACAAAAAATGGGAGACACTATGATCCCCATCTAAAGAAAGGAGGCATATATAACAGTGAACAGAAAAATAGTAATGAGACAATGAACAATAAAAAATGTAAAATATGTAAACTCAAATAACACTCATAACTAAAAAAATATGGGGAATGAACAGTAGCCAATCCAAGAGCCGAAGCATAGTAAGCAGGGACAGAGAAAGTGTGTAGGGGTGTGTCACAGCTACAGAACTCAGGTGTCACTCACGCATAGGAGGGCAACACTGAGGACTTTCGGTCACAGTGCCAAACTCTCAAAAAAAGATTTCTGGAAAAGGGATACAGACCATCTGACCTTGATAACATCATTAAGGAAGTCGGGGATGTGGATAGAAATTCACTTTTGATAGACCGTCCTAAAACACAGGGTGATAACCCTCATAAATGGTCATTTTTCACTGCATTCTCTACCCAACATAGAGAAGTCAAAAGGATTATAGATAGACACTGGAGGGTTCTGAAGAATGACCGTATTCTAGGTCCCGTCCTACCCGAACGGGCTGGTATAATTTTTCGTGGTGCGTGTTCAGTTCAAGGGGAGATTGCCCCCAATGTTATTGATCCCCCCGTTCCATTTCCTTTTTCCAAGACTGTAAAGGTTTTTTCCCGTGTAGAAAGTGCAATGTGTGTCTACACAATATAAGTGGGAGACGCAAAACAACAACTTTCCATTCTATGGTAACCTCTAGAGAATATACTATCAGACATTTTACCACATGTGCCACCCGACATATTGTTTACCTTATTACATGTCCATGTGGTAAACAGTATGTCGGACGCACCACTAGGACTTTCACGATCAGAGTTAACGAACATATCACTAAAATTAAGAAGGGCTGTATTAAGCATAGTGTTCCCCGCCACTATTTGGAAAGTCATAATAGGGACCCTACAGGCACTTCCTTCATTATTATTGACAAATTTGTCCCTCATTGGAGGGGTGAGTCTCGAGTTAGGGGTGTGTCACGCCTTGAAACGTACTGGATTTATGAGCTCGGGTGCCATACCCCACATGGTATGAATGTGGAATGGGACATCAACAGTTTCATTAACCGTGCGTGAGTGACACCTGAGTTCTGTAGCTGTGACACACCCCTACACACTTTCTCTGTCCCTGCTTACTATGCTTCGGCTCTTGGATTGGCTACTGTTCATTCCCCATATTTTTTTAGTTATGAGTGTTATTTGGGTTTACATATCTTACATTTTTTATTGTTCATTGTCTCATTACTATTTTTCTGTTCACTGTTATATATGCCTCCTTTCTTTAGATGGTGATCATAGTGTCTCCCATTTTTTGTGAGTCTGCCTCTCCCTATAGTAGTCTCTACCTGGGGTTGAGGTCTCCCTGGTTTATTGTTACCAGATTTATCTGATATCTTATCCACTCATTCTAGGATTTCAGGGCCCCTCCTTTCCCTCCCCCCTTTTTTTTTTTTTTTTTTTTTTTTTTTTTTTGGGGTCACTCAGATAATGGGGCACTCTCTGGTCTAGGGGCTTGTATCTGCAGTACCATGTTTGGGTTGTAGGGATAAGAGTTGCTCAGATGCACTGCAGATTGGGTCTAATTTCCCCCCCCCCTCCTTCTTATCTGTCCATTATACCTTGTCCATCCTGTGAAACATTACTCATTGTATGTTTTCACAGGTGAGATATTACATTGCCAATACGGCGGCACCACTATGCGGGATATAACGTTGCTATGACAGCGCTCTCCGTGTAGTGTTGTCCAGCGTAACCTACATAGTGCGCACGGCGTTCTATAGACCAGTATCCCACTGACAGGAGTGGGAGTGGTCTATCTACTGAGCTCGCCAGTGATTGGCCTCCCTGTCCGGGATTGCCGACGTGACTGGCTGCTGAGCGGCCGTCTGCCCTCCTGTATGTGTGGAGTGCACGTCCCTTAGGAGGGAGCAGATGAGGTATCGGCGGCTTATTGGCCGCTGGCGTGCATCTCCCCCTCACTCCCCTCTGGGATTACACGCCCCTATCGACGACTGTGAGAAACGTCAGCGGTGCTGAATGCGCTGACCGTTTCCCTTTCCGGCCACACGCCAGTGACTTCTGGAACGCAGGTCCCTCTAGCCATAGTGAGGCTTGGAACGCAAGCCGACACGGTGTTTCGATGTCTTTGATCTTTTACATACATTTCTACCCTGTTTTCACCCTAAAATTGGTTTATATACATAACCCAATGCAGTGTGTGTGTCCATATGGGATTATTATCTCACCAATTACACTAATACTCAGTTTTGTGATATCCACACCATTCAACCCTGCACTTCCGGTCCCGCCATGATGGGGGCGGACCCAATGAGTTTACAATGCTGTGTATAGTCTATATATATATGGGCAGTGTGGAGAGGCTGTTCTATGCCCCAGTTGAAGGCTTTTTTAGTCGAAACGCGTAGGGCGTTCAGCTTTCCACATTGCCTCCTATTTTATTTTGTGATCACTTTTATTCTGTAAGGTTTTTTATTCAATAAATCCCTTATCTTTTTGACCTGCGCCATGTGGAGCCCCTTTGTTTTTTCTTTTTTCTCCATGGTTTTATTTTAACTGGTCCCTTTGAACCCACCTGAAACCAGAGAACGTGTGAGAGGGCCATCCACTTCCACCATCTACCGTCTGGCTAACAGTTATCGGGACCCTGAAGACAATCTGGCCGACTGAAGATCACGATCGAGGGGTGGACCCTTGGAGAGAGTGCACGGGAGGTCACCCTTGGAGAGTGTGCACGGGAGGTCACCTCCACAAGCCCAGATAGACGCACAGCTATATGGCTGGTACGTCCCACGTGTTCCGGTAAGAGTATTTTACTCCAGATGTTTTGCGGTGCTGTCCATGATTGATGTGCTTTCCAGTCTCCAGTTAACATCATGGGTTCTTACACCCTAACTGTCTGAGAAGACTCCCTCTATGTACTGACTTCAGTTCCTGTTTGCAGTCCGAGAAGCTCAGTACAGTGCTATTGGACATTTTCTATTTCTTTTTAATGGTTCTTGGACCTTCACTCACACCTAATAGTGGTTATATATTGATTAATATTTGATTATATAAGGTTTTTTTTCACTCATCATTTATTTGATCTATCTACTTTCTAGCGCTGCACTTATTTTGTTTACACTTTATGAAACTTGGTTTGTTTGTGTGCTAGCAGCTATTTATTTTTCATTCACTTTTTTAGGGTCAGCGCAACTTGTTTTTTCACATCACAATCAAAATTACAAGACTTTATATGCCGTTGGAACCTCCTCTAACAATACAACTGTAACCTAATTAACATGAGCTAGTTTACGAAATCATTTACCCAGACTAGATGACTACATCTCCTAGCTCATTGACTATTCAACACACATTACCATAAACATCAACACAGGGTAATTAGGACAAACAACAATGAGTTGAATACCCTTAGAACCTGTGGTAAGCCAGACTAAACTAATTTACATTAAACACATTATAGCTGACATCAGACAGGTGAGTGGAGTTGATGACATTAGCATCTTCTCACAGTATGAGTCCCAACAGTATGAATCAGTCTTATCAGCAGGGGGCTGCTGGAGGAATCCCCCCTCCCTCTTCAGGGACACACATCCCAAATGACCACAGCAAGGAGTCCCCAACAGAATCAAACAACATACAATATATGCATATATACACGACACCGATTAGTACAGTTCAGACTGGATTTCTACTTCACCTCACAAAGAGTATTGTTCCATTGAAAATCCAGGGCCCATAATCAAAAGGCAAGAGGCTTGCATTCAGTCCTCTCCAACAGCCTCTGTCCCGGCTAGGTCTGTTACATTTCTCCCCTTTCGGCAGGAGACTAACACAGGAGGAGACCCCAGACGGGTTGACTCCGAAGTTAGTCCATAGTTCCAGTCCTCTACTGCCTGTACCCACACAGTACCGCAAACAAATTGTTCCAAACAGAGTATTACTCACCCAGCCAAACTCTGCACTCCCTGGAGTCCTTTCTGCCGCTGGAGAGAAGACAGGGAGACTGGGCTCACTCCATCCTGCTGTTGGGGATCTGGGCCGACTGCCCAGCATCCCTGGGGTATACAGGTGGGGACTGAAGCCCCATCCACCTACACCAGATCAAGCTGCAGTTGTGAGGTGATGACTGCATTCTCTCCTTGGATCCTGATCTGCAGCTCGCGATAGACTGCCACCTCCTCACCTTGGGCCTCCACAATTGCTGCAGGTGTGGGGCAGAGGTCTTGGACCCTCTGTCCGGTTGCCAGCACTTCTTCTGGGGGTTTGCTAGGTGGTTCCTCCTCAACAGAAACGTCTATCAAATCCTCAGTCTCTGGAATTGCTAAATGTGTGGGACAAAGGTCCTGGACTCTCTGTTCAGATACCAGATCTTCAGCTGGAGAAGTTTGTTGTAACTCCATAGATGCTGCTGGCAGAAAATCACATGTCCCTGTCATTGTTGTGGGAGAAAGGCCGACTACCTCTTCTCTCAAGAAGGCCAAAGCCACTGTTGGTGCTGAGCAGAGCACAGTGAACTTTGGCCCTGATAGCAGCTCTTCTGCTGGAGGCTCATCAGGTTGTTCTTCCTCAGCAGAAAAGTCTATCAAATCCCATGTCTCTGCAACTGATGTCTGGGGATAGAGGTTCACCATCTCCTGTCCATGGAACCCAGAAGATGCTATCATTGCTGGGCAGAGGTTAGCAGAGCTCTGCCCTGTTGTCAGCACTTCAGGTTTGGGGGCGGCAATCTCCGGATTTTCCACTGCCGATTCTCTGGCATGCTGCTGAACGTGTTCTAGCAGTTTCCTGTATGCCCTTTCCAGATGCTGTTCCTTCCTTAGCAAATGGTCCAGATCAGGTTTGAGCTCTGAGACCCCTGCAAGACGGAGCATAGCTCTCTATATTGTCGCAGGTCCTCGAAGGCAGGTTCCCCTTCATCGCCAAACACAAAATGACCTGTAAGGCTCTCCCACAGCAATCCAGGGCATCCAAAGTCATATCCCTCCGGAGAGCATTCTGTTGTCTCCCCTAAATATCCCTCCTCTGCGTGCCATTGCAGAGCACGATAACTATTGTCCAGCTCTATCTCCTGCTGGACCAGCCTGTCCAACTCAGTCACCCATTGCTCCTGGGGCTGCTCTCCCAGGAATGCCATCCGCAATGCCCGTTGGTCACTGGCCTGTTGCTCTTGGGTTGGAAAGCACTTGCCCTGTTTTATACCAGCAAGCTGGAGGGCTCCAATCCATAGCTCCACCCGAATCTGCTGCCTGAGCTCCAGGTATTCATCCTCAGACACAGTCCTGGTGTATGTTGAAAGGTTAATCTGCAGCAGCCCCGGGAACTCTGATGCCAGGTCCATATCTCTGCTGGGGTGACTGAAGTCTGCTATGCTGATCTTGGATCCAGTTGGAGGTTTGGATGTCCCAGACTGCAGGAAGCATCCCGCTGCTTGCCACCAGTGTCTCGGAACATCCCACACTCCGCTTGAGTGCTTCCGTCAGTATACCACTTCCTTGTAGTCTGGAGACAGATATCAGGTATTCCAAATGCTTCCAAGCACAAAACAAGGTGACACTTGCTTAGATGCTAAGATGAACTAACTTTATTTAGAATCAAATTTACAAGACTTTATATGCCGTTGGAACCTCCTCTAACAATACAACTGTAACCTAATCAACATGAGCTAGTTTACGAAATCATTTACCCAGACTAGATGACTACGTCTCCTAGCTCATTGACTATTCAACACACATTACCATAAACATCAACACAGGGTTAATTAGAAAAACAACAAAGAGTTGAATACCCTTAGAACCTGTGGTAAGCCAGACTAAACTAATTTACATTAAACACATTATAGCTGACATCAGACAGGTGAGTGGAGTTGATGACATTAGCATCTTCTCACAGTATGAGTCCCAACAGTATGAATCAGTCTTATCAGCAGGGGGCTGCTGGATGAATCCCCCCTCCCTCTTCAGGGACACACATTCCAAATGACCACAGCAAGGAGTCCCCAACAGAATCAAACAACATACAATATATACATTTATACACAACTGAGTCCGATTAGTACAGTTCAGACTGGATTTCTAATTCACCTCACAAAGAGTATTGTTCCATTGAAAATCCAGGGCCCATAATCAAAAGGAAAGAGGCTTGCATTCAGTCCTCTCAAACAGCCTCTGTCCCGGCTAGTTCTGTCACAAATATCAATGCTGGAAGTGGGTATAATGTACAAAGTTGTAACAATAATGTTACATTGTGCCCTGAATCACTCTTCTGAACATCATTTGCAAACAATATTCAAAAGTTCTGTTTGACAGTAGTGGCTCCAATGGCTGCTGGCAAATGTGGGGATAGGGGGAACAGCAATGGGGTGGAAGGACAGGGCATGCCACATATAACTTGTGAATGAGCTATTATATATACTTGACTATGATGTCCTATTGCCAGATATGTGTATAAACTTTTCTTCTCAAAGTCGTAATTTAGTGCTAGTTTCACCATTAGTTCTCACACAAATGTTTGCTGTTTTACTGACAAATCTTTGTTATCTGGTTAGCTCAGATAAAATATTGCTTAGTGGAGTTGTTCTTTAGTGGCCATACAGTAGACTGGACAACTGTCACGTACCTGGTAGGTTTTGAGCCTGAAGTGCAGAGAGAGACCTCCCCTACAGCTCCCACTCTCGTTCCTCTGGAATAGAGACAGAGGACACAGGAGTAAGAAGTGGTATGGGTGCCTGGCAGGATCAACAGTGACCAAAAGTTCAGGAGTAGTGGAAACCTCTGGAACCAGGAACTGAAGAGAAGACTGGAGACTGGAATGCAGACTGAACCAGGAACCACAACAGGTAAGTAGGCAGGAACTGGAGTGCTGGACTGGAACCAGGAACAAGCAGCAGGTAACAGACTTACTACTGGAGCGCTGGACTGGAACCAGGAACAAGCAGCAGGTAACAGACTGGATACTGGAACGCTGGACTGGAACCAGGAACAAGCAGCAGGTAACAGGCTGGATACTGGAGCGCTGGACTGGAACCAGGAACAAGCAGCAGGTAACAGACTGGATACTGGAACGCTGGACTGGAACCAGAAACAAGCAGCAGGTAACAGACTGGATACTGGAGCGCTGGACTGGAACCAGGAACAAGCAGCAGGTAACAGACTGGATACTGGAGAACTGGACTGGAACCAGGAACAAGCAGCAGGTAACAGACTGGATACTGGTATCAGGCAGAGGAATGGTCAAACAGGCCGGTGGTCGATATTGGGCAGACAGCAGAGGTACCAGGGATCAAACAGGAGAATGGTCAAGCAAGCCAAGGGGGTCAGATGCAGGCAGATAGCTGGATAGTCACAACAGGAAGCCGGGTCAGATAACAGAAGGGTTCAGATCAGATCAGGTTTGGCACACAGAATGCTGTAGAGCAGACAGCGGGGATTGAGTGTGATAGGCAGGTTTAAATAGCCCACCTGACGCCAGCGGGAGTGCTTGCGCGCGTGCCCAAGCGTGACAGCACCCGTGAACATGCGCGCATGTGTGGTAGTGCCCGTGGCCGTGTTCCAGTGCGCCTGGAGTGCCAATTACTGACAGGACAACAATACAGGTGATATATAAATTGAGAGTTCAGGTCAGTAGGGTATATTTGAGGATCAAGTCTTTGTCAATACCTCTGTTGTGTTTTGCCTCACCTTTTGCAGCCACCTTTCATGTAAGCTTCATGTGGGTTCATGGTAACTCAGGTGCCCCCATGAACTTAAAAGGTTACTAAACCCACAACAGTAGAATCAATCTGTATATGCAGTAAAGCATGCTTGTTATACTCACTGTGGACCTAAGGTGTTAATCCTCTGCATTGTGTTAAAAAGGCTATTTGATCCTGATTTCTCTGATCCTCCCCTTCTTCCACTGTCCCCAAACCATCTCCTGATAGAACAGAGCCTTGGGAGCACTCTACATATGCTCAGTTTGGTGTGTATTGCAAGAGAGTTTTTGTTTTCTTGGGAGAGTGCATGTAATCAGCCCAGGGCCAATCAGCACTGTCCAGACAGAGGGTCAGGGGTCCTGCAGTATCGTAGGACAGTCAGATTGAATGAAAACTCCTCCTACAAACTTTAATCAGGCACTCATAGAAGTCATAAGACTGCTATATACTGCTGATGAAAAAATGAATTTAGCCAGTTATATTTACTAAAATAATTGCATTTCCATGTCCTGTGTACTGTAGAGGACCAGATATAGTGAATGCAGGGTCCTGGGTTTAGTAACACTTTAGGGTGAGCTAGGAAATGCACAGTGGGCAAGGTGAGTAGCTAAGGGACTTAAGGTCATAACCAGCCAGGCCAGGATATTCTCTAATGCAGGTGAGCATGTGGGCAACTCAACCACACTTTGCAGGTTTTTTTTTTTTTTTTAAGAATGTGCTGAACTACTTTTGAACTATGGTCTCTTGGGTATTGTGAGTATTACATCAAACTGTTTCATCCATTGCTACACAGGTAGTCATTTGCTGTATGACATTTTGTAATTCGCTTTTTATCTTATAGATTATATTTATATTAAAACTGAAAAACGGACTATCCCTGAGGAAGGAATCAAAATTACTCCGAAATGCGTTGTAACTGTCAATGCAGACTTCCATATAATTCTGCAGATATTGCTTCAATGCCATGTCATATATGGCTTGGTAATATGTTTTCTATTTTTTGATAGCTCAGCACTTTTATTTTAATTGTCTTTGCACATTATTGTTATATTGTATGTCAATTTTGATACTATTAATCTTCAACTTGTATACAATTTTGTTACGCGCCTGCGCCTTTAAAATCCCATTCTTAGGGAAAACATTGTTTTTCATATATATGTTTTGGAAGACTGCCTTTGACACAGTGGAGCACCCCCTCCTCTTCAATAAACTCCACTCCTTTGGTCTCCGTGACTGTACTCTTCGCTGGTTCTCATCCTACCTAACCCACTGCTCCTTCAGTGTCACTTACAACTCTACTTCCTCCTCTCCTCTTCCTTTCTCCATTAGGGTCCCCCAAGGTTCTGTTCTTGGAACTCTCCTTTTCTCTATCTACACCACCTCCCTGGGTCAGTTGATTGCCTCCCATGGCTTTAAATATCATCTCTACGCTGATGACACCCAAATCTATCTCTCCACCCGCAGCTCTCTCCATCTGTCTCCTCACGCATCACCAACTTACTAGCAAACATATCAGCCTAGATGTCACATCACTTCCTCAAACTCAACCTATCCAAAACCGAGCTCATAATATTTCCTCCCTCATTTCTCTGTCAATATCAATGGCTCAACTACCAACTTGTCCCCCCACGCCAAGGTCCTAGGTGTAATCCCAGACTGTGAACTAACCTTTCAGCCCCACATCCTATCGCTATACAAAATTTGCCGCCTCAACCTCCGCAACATCTCCAAGATACGCCCCTTCCTAATCAATGTCACTACAAAGCTTCTAATCCAGTCCCTGGACATCTCCAGCCTCGACTACTGCAACTCCCTCCTCATTGGCTTACCTCTAAATAGGACATCCCCACTTCAGTCCATTATGAATGCTGCTGCCAGGTTCATCCATCTCACAAACCGCTCAGCGTCTGCTATACCCCTCTGCCAATCCCTCCATTGGCTGCCACTCAGCTAACAAATTAAATCAACTTAACTCAAGATACTAACTATAACTTACAAAGCCATTCACAACCTGGCCCCCAGCTACATCACTAACCTAGCCTCAAAATACCAACCTAATTGTTCTTTCCTCCCAAGACGTCCTGCTCTCAAACTCCCTTGTCACCTCATCCCATGCTTGCCTTCAGGACTTCTCCGGAGCCTCTCCCATTCTCTGGAATGCTCTACCCCAATCTGTCCAATTTTCTCCTACTTTGTCAACTTTCAGACAATCCCTGAAAACTCATCTCTTCAGAGAAGCCTATCTGGTCCCCACTTAACAACTGTACATTTATCTTCTCAATCAGCACATCGCCCACAGTTATTATCTCTTGTATCGCTTGACCTTCCCTCTTAGATTGTAAGCTCTAAGGAGCAGGGCCCTCTGATTCCTACTGCCTACCCTCAAGTTGTAAAGTGCTACATAAACTGTTGGTGCTATATAAATCCTGTATAATAATAATAGAAGACGTGAACCAATACTGTATTTCTGATTACTAATACCAGCACAAATAATAGCTGTATATTAAAGCTGAACTTCAGGCAGATATAAGAGACAAAAAAATTCAGCTCTGTATTCATATTTAAATCTATTGATGTAAATTTTAAATGTAAGTAATGCATGTAAATGCATTTAACTTGGCATCAGGCAAGTAGTCCCCTGTGCAACAGTGCTCAGATTGAAAGAGGGAGAAGCAACTAAACAGCCCTTTTAAGCATAGAGCTCTATGGTTGGATGTATTAAAAATTGGAAGTTGCATTATCTGTATCCAAGAATCCCACTTTGCAAAGGAAAAATCACCTAAATTTACACACAATAAGTTCCCACATATATTTCTTTCCAACAACATCAAGAAATAAAGGAGTAATCATAGCAATCAAAGACACTGTTGATTTTTAATTGATAGACCTAAAAACAGACACTCAAGGAACACACATAATTCTTGTGGCACCTATTGACAATATAACACGCAATTGTTAATATATGTGCCCCCAACAAAAACCTGCATCAATATATGCAAAAAATCATAATGAAAACACGAAAAATACAGAAAGGACATCTCATTATTTGCGGTGACTTCAACACACCAAAGGACCCCTTTATGGACACCTCTAAGTAAAGATGTATCCAGAACTGGGTTAAATACCATTTTCTCCACAGAAGACTTGTATGACCCCTGGAGATGCCTCCACACTACAGAAAGGGACTATACTTTCTTTTTCGCATTAAGACTTAAGACTAATGCCTCGTACACATGATCAGACTTTCTGTCAACAAAACCGTAGAATTTTGTCCAAAACTTGTCTTGCATACACACGGTCACACAAATGTTGGCCAACAATTATGAACGCAGTGACCTACTAGGCGTACTACGTGGTTTTTCAGCTCTTTAGCGCCACCCTTTGGGCTCCTTCTGCTAATTTCATGTTAGTAGAAGTTTGGTGAGTGTAGATTCGCGCTTTTCTTTTTGTGTTTTTCATTTAGCGCTTTTCATTTCATGCTTTTCAATTCGTTTCTGAACGGCCGTTTATCAACTAGACATGTTGTGGAATTGGAGGAGATAACGTGTTATTTATTATTGGCCTTGGAGTTATTGCTTTCACATTATTTTTTTGGTTGAATGATGATTTGATTTGGTAAATTTTCTATATTTTTGGATGCATAGAATGCACTTTTTGGTTAAGTTCTATTGGCAGATAGCATGTCTATTTTTTTTTTTTTTTTTTTTTTTATGCACAATAAAAAAATTGTGGAGAATAATACTTGGCTATGTGTTTTACTTCAAATGACAGTTTGGGAGTAGGCAGTTACATTTTAAAAAATACAATGTAAAACTGACAAGGGATACCAACATAGTTGTATCTTTGTTCTTAAAAACTACAGGATAATGGTGCTGTGGTAACTTACACAAATAAAAAAAAAAAAAACATAATAATATTATTCTTGATATCACTAGAAAAAAAAGCCTTTGAAAATTAGTTTGCAATAACTCCATCAGTATTACCAGCAAAGCAGCTTCATTATTATCCCATTAAAGAAGAAGAGAATTGTGCTCTGCATTTGGAGATTTCATAATTTGCTAACGTCTAAAAAAAAGCTAAGTTTGATGCCTAGTGCCTCACACAATGATTTCCAAAATTTTGATGTGAATTGAACTCCATGATCAGAAACAATGTCACTGGGGATTCCGTGAAGTTTAACGATTTCCTTAATAAAAATTCTGGCAGTCTCAGTTGCCGACAGGTCTCTTTCATGGGAATAAAATGTGCCATTTTGGAAAAATGGTCAACTACCACGAAGATGGATGAAAATCCCTCAGACGGAGGAAGCTCAACAATGAAGTCCATTGCAATTTTATCCCAAGGTCTTTCAGGGATGGGCAGTGGTCTCAATAGTCCCCATGCTTTATTTTTGCTACTTTCTTGGAGGTTAGTTCCTGGGGGTATTGATGTCCTTAAAGATGCCTGACGGATTTGTGATATAAAGCTAGATTGAGTTAATAAGAAATTTCCAGCTTGCAGGATTGTATCTGGTGGTGAAGAAACCTCAGCCCCTGTAAACATGCGGGACAACGCATCGGGTTTGATGTTCTTAGACCCTGGCCGGTAGGTAAGGTGGAAATTGAAATGAGAAAAGAAGAGAGCCCATCTTGCCTGTCTGGGTCTGAGATGCTTGGCAGTCCTGAGATACTCTAAGTTCTTATGATCTGTGAAGATCAATATTGGGTGCGCTGCTCCCTCCAGGAGATACCGCCACTCTTCCAAGGCTACTTTTATCGCCAAGAGCTCTCGGTCCCCAACATCATAATTCCTTTCTGATATACCCAACTTCTTAGAAGAAGGCCACAGGGTGCATTAAGGCCTTGGGTCCTTGGCGCTGGGACAGGATGGCCCCCACAGCACTTTCTGATGCATCCACTTCCAGGGTATAAGACAAGGCAGGATCAGGGTGTTTCAACACCGGGGAGGAGGTAAATAACTATTTTAATTTGTCAAACGCAGCTTGGGCTGCTGTGGTCCATTGAAAATGGCTTTGCTTCCTTGTGAGCTGTGTGATGGGTGCTATAATACTAGAGAAATTTTTAATACATTTTCTGTAAAAATTAGAGAATCCAATAAAACATTGCACTCCTTTTTTATCGGTTGGAGGTGGCCAGGACATGATGGCTGAGACCTTTTGAGGATCCATTGCCACACCCCCAGTTGATATTACCAAGCCAAGAAAGTGAATAGTCTGGCGCTCAAACTCACATTTCTCGGCTTTGTCGAAAAGTCAGTTTTGTCTTAATCTATAAAGAACTTGTCTCACATGGTCACGATGTGCTTCTAGGAAGGTTGAGAATATGAGAATATCATCCAAGTAGACAATTACGAATGAGTCCAAAAAATCTCTGAAAATGTTGTTTACAAAATGTTGGAACGTAGCCGGTGCGTTACAGAGTCCAAATGGCACAACTAGGTACTCGAAGTGGCCGAAGCGTGTCCAGAAAGCCGTCTTCCACTCGTCCCCCTCACGGATTCTAATCAAATTATAGGCACCCCGCAGATCCAGCTTTGTGAATATCCGTGCCGAGCGAAGTCTCTGAAACAGTTCTGGGATCAATGGGAGAGGATAGCGATTCTTAACCGTTATTTTATTTAAATCTCTGTAGTCCACACATGGACGGAGGGAATGATCTTTCTTCTCGACGAAGAATATTCCAGCACCGGCTGGGGAAGAGGAATGTCGGATAAAACCTTTCTTGAGGTTTTCGTCAATGTATTCCTTAAGGACCAAAAGTTCAGGTTCCGACAGAGGAAAGATCCTTCCAAACGGAATATCCGCTCCAGGCAAAAGTTTGATTGGGCAATCATAAACCCGGTGGGGAGGAAGAGTGTCCGCTTTCTGCTTGTCAAACACATCCAGGAAGCTATGGTACACAGACGGGACCAGTTCTTGAGATTCTGATGCAGATTTTAAACAGCTGATGACTGGGGTCGTATGGTGGATGACCTTGAGGCAGTTCTGGAGACAATAGATAGACTGGAAGACTACTTCACCCGTAACCCAATTGATTTGAGGATTATGGGCTTGCAGCCACGCCATTCCCAGAATGATTGGAAATAATGGTGAAGAGATGATGTCCAGACATAGTAATTCCTGATGGTTGGGTAGTATGTTGGCAGGCAGTGGTTGAGTCTCATGAGTAAAAGGCCCGGATTTAATATTTGACCCATCTGCTAGCCGTAAGGAGAGTTGTTGTTGCTTGGGTGTTAACGGAATGTGATGTTGCAGGGCAAAGGCACGATCCACGAAGCAGCTGCAGGCGCCAGAATCAATTATGGCCCAGACCCGGAGTGTTCCTTCTGCAAGCTGCAAGGAAACAGGGACAGCAATGTGAGCCAATCTAGTTACAGGTAATGCACTAGGTTCACGAGGCAGAGAGTTAAACTTACGGGTCTTATTTGGGCACATGTTTGCATAGTGGCCAGCCTCCCCACAATAGAGACAAAGGTTGTTCTGGCGTCGACGCTGCTTTTCTTCGGGTGGCAGTGGTGAACAGAGCACACCTATCTGCATTGGCTCCTGAGCTTCAGAGGTGGCAGCAGGTACATGGGAGGTGGACATAGGAGGATTGCTAGGAACTTTAGGCAACATCCATATAGGCCGCATTTGGTTGGTTCTCTCAGATCTCCGCTCTCTTAGACGACGGTCTATCTGGATGGACAATTGGATCAGGTCCTCCAAAGAGTATGGTAGTCCAACACGGGCCAGCTCATCTTTCAGTGCCTCAGAGAGTCCGATGCGGAACTGATATCGGAGGGCGGCATCGTTCCACTGAGTATAGGAACTCCACCACCTAAAGTCAGTTACGTAGTCTTCCACTGGCCTACGTCCCTGCTGGAGGGCATGAAGACTGGCCTCTGCGGTGGTGGCACGTTGAGGGTCATCATACAATTTGGCCATTTCATTCAAGAAAGAGTCCATAGTATCTAACAGTGGGCTGGCCTGCTCTAGTAAGCGATGAGCCCAGGTTTGGGGTTCCCCCTGGAGTAGTGAGACGATGAACCCCACCTTGGTGCTTTCCAAAGAGAAGGTACGGGGCTGAAGCAGGAAGTATAGCTGGCAGGCATTCTTGAAGGCACGGAACTTACTGCGATCTCCCAAAAACCTCTCTGGAGTGGGAACTCGAGGTTCTGGGGGTGGTACCATTATTGCGGGTGCTGATGCTGAGGCCGCTGAGCTGGGAAGATGCGGTAGCCACCTGGTGAGTTGAGGGATTTGGAGACAATGATTCCACTCTTTGCTCAAATTGCCGGTAGCCATCTTGTAGGCCCTGGACTGCCTGGCTAAGGGCCCGAAATTTGTTGGCACAGAGCATCCAAAGGTGAGGTCCCCCTTTCAGATTCCATCTTGGCTGGATCATACTGTCACGTACCTTACTGCGGAGTCTGAATGCTGAGGGAGGCCTCTCGCACGATTCCGGTCCCAACACCCCTGGTAGCGAGGACAGGGAGTCCTGGGGCACGGAAGGGTGCAGGTGCCCGCGGCTGGAAGCTGGAATGTGGAGATTCAGGATCCTCTAGGAGAAGATGAGAAGACTGATCACCAGAATTGCTCAGTAGAAGCCAGGCAGGTAGGTATGGCTTAAAGGACAATTTCAACATCAGGACAGGCAAGGGTTGGCAACTGGTTGGCAGCAAGGTATCCACACAGCAGGCAAGTTCGTAGTCAAGGTCAGGCAGAGGTGTGGCAACAGGCGGGCAGTGAGGTACAAAGTCAGGAAGCAGAGCCGTAGTAGAGAGTCCAAGCCGGGGTCGGTATGATCAGCAAACGTAGGTAGCAGACAAGGGAGATCCAAGAGAGTAGTCAGGAAGCCGGGTAGTCAGGAGCAAGGTAACAGGTCACACAGGAATCAAGAACTAAGGAACTAGCTGAAGACGATCCAGCACTAGTGTCAGACAAGGACCCTGTTTATATATGGCGCTGAGCGCCAGGATTGGTGGATGTGCACGTGCATACGTGAGGACGTACACCTGCTTGTATGGGTGTGCGGGTGCGTGTACACGTTCGTACGGGTGCGAGGGTGTGCACATTCGATCCGGAACTCGATCGCCTCTGTTGGGGACACCGTGCATGGCCGTTAGTCACTGCTGCACGGAGACGGAAGCTAGTATTGTGAGTTCTCTAACACCTCCTCTCTTGTAGGCCCTGACCAAGAAGGTTTTGTCAAAGGTAGACAAGCCCCAGATAGCACCAGACGGATGGTGAACCTAATCAACCATATAGATAACAATCAAACGTCCTCTCTACTCCCAGCCTTAGAGGCCGAAAAGGCATTCGATAGAATGCACTGGAAATACATATCTAGTTCATTAACAAAATTTGGTTTTAAAGGTTTTATCCACTCAGCAATAATGGCACTCTATACGGAACCCTCGACAAAAGTAAAGTAAAAGTACGGAACCAGACATAGACGCCCTTTATTCCCTTTAATTTTTTTCATTAGCAATAGAACAATTAGCAGAATATATATGAGCAAACACAAATGTCAAAGGTGTAAGAATAGGCCAATATGAATATAAAATAGGATTATTTGCCGATGATATTATACTAACACTAACCAATCCTACATCTTCGGTACCTGCAGTCCAAAAACTACTAAAAAGGTATGGAAATGTATCATACTACAAAATCAACCAAAACAAATGCTATGCCCTACCGATGAATCTCTCTAAGGTTCTCACTAACAATTTATGTTTGAAATATGAATACAATTAGGAGGAACATTCTATATCATACCTAGGAATACAACTAGCTTACCCACACTCCAAACTGTATGAAGCTAATTTCCCCAAGCTATTGGACCAAGTCAGCAAAGATCTACAAAAAGTGCAGAAGACCCAACTATCATGGGTTCGTAAAATTGTGGCATTTAAGATGGATTACAGTGGCAATTTTCTTATTTTCGATCTCTTCCTATCCCGATCCCTGCCAAATTCTTTATGCAGATAAATTCAAAACTTAAAAATTTCACCTGGAATGTGAAAAAACCAAGGGTGGCATTTTCAGTACTAACTACCACCAAAACGCAGGAGGCAAGGGATTACCAGATATTAAAAATTATTACTATGCATCCTTACTGGACCAAATGAAATTCTGGTTTTCCTCTCCTGGAGATAAGCTTTGGCTAAATATTGAAAAAGAGGTCACCTCAGGCTATGACCTATATGCCTTATCTATTGCTAGCTATGTACTTCCCAAAATTAGCACTCCTAATTTACTTAGCATCAGATCCACACTAATAGCATGGAAACACATACTATCTAAAACCAAACATAAAACAAATGGAGCCAATCTATCAATTCTAACAAAAATTATAGACTACTGCAAAATTTGGTTATCAGTGGGAAACTGGATCCAACAAGGTCATTTTCTTTTTAAAAGTTTACCAATACAATATGAGAGCACAGTATTAAGCGAAATCACCAAACATACCCGCTTAAAAGAGTTTAACCCCCATAGCACCATAGGAATTCCTCTAGAAATCTGGCTATATCTTACTAAAAATAATGAGGTAAAACGGAAAGGAATCTCTCTTTTTTATGAAATATTAGCTTCCCAAACAAATGAAAATAAAAACTCTCATATAATCAAATAGGAGAAAGACCTAGAGCAAGAGTTTTCCTGGAACCAATGGCAGAATGCTATAAATATATCCAGTAAAGCCTCCTCATGTATTTAGCATTGGGACAACACACACAAAATACTAAATAGGTGGTATTTGACCCCCTACAAACTATCAAAAATATACCCTTCCACATCTCCTATTTTTTGGAGATGTAACAAACAAATTGGTAACCTTTACCACACTCTATGGAGTTGTAAAAACATGCATAGTTTCTGGAAGTCCGTATCCTACTTCATAGCTACCTTTACGGGAAATCTAGCTAAGCTTACTCCTGCTACGGCCCTATTGGGAATAGATCTCAATAAATATCCCTCAATATATAGAACGATTGTAGTTCATATATAAATGGTGGCAAGACTGATTATAACCAGCTTATGGAAATCCATTGACGCACCTAATCTAACAAATGTCATTGCTAAAGTAAACATCCAAGCACAATATGAACTGATGTTAGCCTTTAAGAACTACTCCATCATCACCTTTAAAAAAAAAATGGCAAGCTTGGCTATCTCACCCTAGAGCCTCTAAATATTTAAAGAACGTAACCCTTAACAACTCTCTTAAATATGAGTTTTTGGTGTGGATCATCACCTATCACTACATTCTTTGTTCCTTGTAAAATTAGGTAATATCATGATCAACCCCTGCTTACAGCTTGAATCCAATTGGGGTAGGCAGGATTTGATTATCAAGTATTATATCAACATCTGTTAACCCTTCCTTTTGTTGCAAACGGTTATTACTATATGTGTTAATCTTACCACTAGGACCAATCTTTTATAGTCATAACTTATGTTACCGAATATTTGTAATAATGTACATTATAAACAAATAAAAATGTATTGTTAAAAAAGAAAGAGGGAGAAGCAGTACAAGGAATTAGCTGATTGAAGGAGAGAGCAGAGTGACTGAGAGATTATCAGTGTACTGCTTCTCCTTTCCATGTCCAGGTACAGTCTGGTGGAGGATCAAGACCTGTAAGTGTTACTTAACTGTAGCAGATTAAAATGCAGTTTTCTGCCCAGCCAGACAGAACTGTGCTGTGTTGCAGATTATTGTAAACCTCAAAATGATATGGGCATAAGTGCATATCTCTTGCCAGGTACAGTTTCATCATGTGTGTATTTAGCTGTTTGCCTGGAGTACAGCATTGTATTTGCTAGTCCTTTAACCCCTTTAGCAGCTTTGACTGCATTACTGCCACCTTCTGTGTTTAGACATCTGGTATTCGCTCGGCTTTCTCATCTGCCTCAGTACATTTCCATAACGAAATGGAATTTCACTACACGCCCACAACTCAAATATATTTTAATTGCACAAACTTAAATGCTTCCCTGTGAAAACACCTTGTGGCATTGCAATATCTCTTCTGATTGTTAATAGCATATTTTATTTCCTAACTGCTTCTAATGAAATTTTAATTGATTTTTAATGTTTTTATACTCTGGGTGTATAAGTTTGATGTATAAATAATCACCAGCTGATTTTTTTACCACATTGTTATTAATTTATTTTTACCTCTGTGTAATTTGTATTTGCTATAAATCCCAGGCTATAAAGGCAAGGTGATGAAAAGAGCATATTGAAAGGTCTGTGTCTTGCCCGCTGAGTTTATTATTTTCACAAACATATACAATTATATAAATGTCAATGAGAGAACAAGGAGGATTATTTTCAATGGTTGAGAAAATTATGAAAGTGATGTCATTTTATGCCTGTTTTTGACACTCACCACATTTAAATGCTGCCCATACACTGCTAAATTTCCAGGCAAAAACTAGAAAGATTTTTAGCAGAGTGGTAAAGGATTGGAACTCTTCTGTGACTTCTTGTGCCAGTGACAACTTGTAGGCAGGTGCAGCCCATCCTCCCATCTGTAGGTGGTGCTGTATTACAGTGGCAATACAGGAGAGGAAGTTTCAGTGGGGAAACAGCTGTCTGATTGGACGCTGCTGCCCTGTCTGACACCTGTGGACAACTTCAGTGATGGCAGTGCTTATTTAACCACTTGATCATACAACAAAATTAAACTTAGTGCTGCTTCTATACAAAACCAAAGGGCTAAATACTAAACATATACACAATAATAAACATATAAAGTGCCTGTGCAATCTCCAATCCATCATAGTGCAATCATAGGTGAAAAAGTCCATCCATTAAGCCCAGGTTCACACTGAGCTGCGGGAATGAAGCCGTGCGAGTTCAGCTGAACTCGCACAATTTCATTTCTGCATGTCAGTCCCGATTTCGGCTGCGATTTTAGAGACATCTGTGCAGGCTTCTGCACAGATGTCAATGTAAATTGCAGCCCAAAATCGCAAAAAGTAGTACAGAAACTACTTTTTGAAATCGGTGCAGCAGCGCAGATGCGGCGTCGCACCAATTAGGATGGTGCTATTGACGGCAATTGCTGCCGATTTGACATGCAATTTGACATGTCAAATCGCATGTCAAAACGCTCCAGTGTGAACCAGGGCTCAAGCAAAGTGCCAAATATAGTTGATTCCTGCTTGTGAAGATTCAGGTGACACTCCGTGCTCCCCTCCTGAGTCCCCACTCACCAGCAATATGATTCAAAACCGCATGGTCTTGTCCTTCACAAGTGGATGAATCTAGCTCCTTCCTTCTCCTCCAAGTACAAGGTTCCCATCATGGTGGTATAAGGCATACTAATGAAGAAAGAGATGTTCATAGCATAATACTGTATGCAGGGGTATTGCCAGGTCTGCAAAAGATCTGGGGCTAGAGCCCATAGCAGTGGTCACCAACCGGGGGGCGGGGGGGGGAGGGTGTGCAGCATTCAATATTATCATGGCACCATGGTTGATATGGTGTCAGGGTGATTGAAGCGCATTATTTCTATTGTTACATTGTAATATATAATGACTCACATCTGGGCGGTGGCTAGAGGCAAAGCCATGGCAGCCGCTGCTGACACTGGCAATGATCAGTTTACAATCTGGAGTACATGACAGGCAGCAGATACTGATGCCCGCTGCTAACAAAAAACTACAGTTAAAGTTACTTCTCACCCAGCAAAAAACTTTCACAAACGAAAAAGGAGAAAAATATGTAAATAAATAAAAAATATATTATTTAAAAAAATAAAATAAATACATACCATAAATCAATTACATTGAATTGATGAAAATGAATTAGATAAATAAATAATTAAATAAATACAATTAAATCAGATTGAATTAAATTAAATTAAATCAAATCGATCTAGAAAGTCCATGAATAACACCACTGAAATGTTACAATTTGCAAAAAAGGTATTTGTCAAAAGTCCAAAGTCCACGAGCAATTCGGCACAGCATATACTGAGCAATTACAGGAACTGCAAGCACAAGGAGCAAGGTAGCCAAAGTTCAAATAAAAAAAAAAAAAGAAAAAGAAGAGAATTCACTTTATTAAAAACAATGATTTATAGTCCAATATCATATTCAGGTTGCTCTTATGTGTGTGCAGAACTTAGAATCCCGAGATGCATGGCTCAGCAGGTCTCCTGGCCACTGAGACAGAGAGCCACACTGCACACACCGGGGATGCCAGGGGAATCTGAGTGTGTTTGAGATACCAGGTCACCATATCCTGCTAATCCACGAAGGGCTCCACTGAAGAATGGACCAAAGAGACCATCAGGGGAGGATCGGAAGCGGCCGTCACAGGACACAGGGGCTGCCACAAGACCATTTATGTGAGGAAAGCTCAGCTGATGGATAGACCAGACAGGACACGTTGGTTCCGAGTAAGGGAAACAGAGTGGTGATGCGGGGTGAGCGGAGAGAGATAAAATCATCTTTGCCCATCTGCCTGCTCGCTTCTCTCATCCGCCTGGCTGGCTCTTTCATGCAGCCGGCCCCCCACACTTGTGGCCAGGCTGCAGAGAGGCCACGGCCCATTGGTTAGCGACGCCACTGACTGTATGGTTTATTAGAAATATTAAAATCAAATGCACATACAGCAATAAAAAATGTTCGGGCATATATGTGATAAATGATCGCCGCCGTGGCGGCAATTCCAGCCATCAGATAAAAGTCTCTATTTCGTCCCTGCTTATTTAACCACTTAGCTACTAGGCACTTTCGCCACCTTCCTGTCCAGGCCAATTTTCAGCTTTTAGTGCTCTCACACTTTGAATAACAATTGCGCGGTCATGCAAGAATGAACCCAAACAAAAAATGTTATCTTTTTTTGGGACAAATAGAGCTTTTTTCCCTGGTGGCATTTAACCACTTCAGCCCCGAAAGGAATTGCCCCCTTAATGACCAGGCCATTTTTTGCGATAAGGCACTGCGTCGCTTTAACTGACAATTGCGCGGTCAAGCGACGCTGTACCCAAACAAAATTGACGTCCTTTTTTACTCACAAATAGAGCCTTCTTTGGTGGTATTTGATCACTTCTGCGGTTTTCATTTTTTGCGCTATAAACAAAAAAAAAACAACAATTTTTTTTTACTTTCTGCTATAATACATATCTAAAAAAAAAAAAATATATATATATATATATATATATATATATATATATATATATATATATATATATAAACCACATTTATTCATCTGTTTAGGCCCATATATATTCTTCTACATATTCTGGTAAAAAAAATCATAATAGGCGTATATTGGTTGGTTTGCGAAAATTGTGTCTACAAACTACGGAATAGATTTAGGGGCTTTTATTGTTTTTTAATGTTTTTACTGGTAACGGCAGTGATCTGTGATTTTTAGCGGGACTGCGGCATTGCGGCGGACAAATCTGACCCCAAATGACACTTTTTGGGGACCAGTGACATTATTACATTGATCAGTGCTATAAAAATGCACTGATCAATGTAAATATGACACTGGCAAGGAAGGGGTTAAGTGTGTTCCCTCGGTGTGCTCTAACTGTAGGGGGGATGGGCTTACTGGAACATGACAGAGATCACTGTTCCTGTTCACTGGGAACAGTAGATCTATGTCATGTGATCTGGCAGAATGGGGAAATGCCTTGCTTACACACGCAGTTCCCCATTCTACCTCTCCTCATCGCGATCGCGGGTCGCCGGCGCACGCTATCCTCCCTGCACGGACCGAGGTACAGGTATGTCGATTCGCTCAGTAGAGCCGACCTGCCGCAGTAAATCTGCATGAGCTGTTAGGCTAGTGGTTAATCACCTCTGTGGGTTTTTTTTTTTTTTTTGATAAACAAAGGAAAAGTCTGAAAATTTTGAAAAACAAAAAGTTTTTCTTAGTTTCTGTTATAAAATGTCTAAATAAGTAACTTTTCTCCTTCACTCATGTCAGCTGATGAAGTTTCACTGATGTGCACTGTTGAAGCTGCACTGATGGCCACTGATAGGCTGCACTGATATGTGGTTGGCACTGATGGGCACTGATGAGGCTGCACTGATATGTGGTACTGATGGGCACTGATAGGCGGCACTGATAGGCACCACTAATGGGCACTGACATGCATCACTGATAGGCACTGACAGGCAGCACTGATGGGCACTAATTGGCAGCACTTGTGGGCACTAATTGGCAGCACTTGTGGGCACTGTTAAAAGTCAGGACACTGATAAGTGTAGATGTCCCCTGTGTGGATTTGCAGGTTGTCAGCTCTCCTCTTCTCACGCACTGTCAGTGTGAGGAGAGGACTGCCGATAACCAGTGAAACTGGGTTCAGAAATAGGGTTGATGTGAAACACCAGGGTTTAAGGATGGTATACTGTATGCATATTTCTGAACCCAGTTTCACAGCAACAATATACACCAGTCATATATGTTGGATTTTTTGCACAGAAATGTCACTTTGAATTGCAAGTTTTGCACAGGATTGTGTTTATTTTATTTTATTTTTGTTTGAACATAACAATATATATTATATATAAGTGGTTAGGAAGTTTACACAGTAGGATTTTTTTGTGGATTTTTGTGAATATACAAATATTTATTTTCTGCACTATTATTGTCACTTTTTGCACTAAATGCACCTGTGACACACACCCCTAAAGTATTTAGAGGTTGTAGGTCACCTCTTAATAAGAGCAGCGCCATACCTATCTCGTCTTTTACACAGGAAATGTGTCCAATAGAGTCACATACAGAAATTTGAACTCTTCCTCACTTTATCTAAAACCAAGTAAAAACATATTAACTGGGGATACGCTTTAAAAATATCTGATTAAATTAGTCAGGCATTATTGCGCACATTAGTATTCATCTATAGGCACAAATTATTGATCAATATATATATTATATTTTTTCATTTATTTATAAAATGTTAAATATATACAGTACATTATGTTCAAATGTAAATGGATGAAGTGTTCAAGGCATGAAGCTCACTTTGGGCATGAAACTGTCATAAACAATGTATATGAACACGGAGGATAAAATAATAGTGGCTTTTTGAAAGAATATCCTGGGATTCAGACACAGAAACCAAACTGACTCAATTACTGTAGCTCATCATAATATTTTATAATAGGATGCAATTCTTGCTGTTGTTCTCTGGCTCGCAAATTAACCTCATTCATGTGTCCATTGAATATATACAGCATGTTCCACTGAAAGTAATTTTACTTTTTAAAGTAATAGCTCAATTTAAAGCAATTGCCTTATAGCAAAAATAATGATTTCAGGTCTGAACAGACCCAGAGTCCCCAGGGAAAAGAACTTGGAAATCTGTGTTTATGGAGCAATGCAGATAGATAGATAGATAGATAGATAGATAGATAGATAGATAGATAGATAGATAGATAGATAGATAGATTACATTCACTACCCATTTCATGTCATCAGTTATGTTATCACAGGCACCATAAGCACCACATATGTGACAGTACCAGCAACCAGGGGTGAAGCCCATAGCAGCGGTCACCAAACTTTTTGCAGGCTGGGGGGGGATGCGCAGCATTTAATATTATCATGGCACCATGGTTAATATGGTGTCAGGGTGATGGAAGCGCATTATTTCTATCGTTACATTGTAATATATAATGACTCACAGCTGGGCGGTGGGTAGAGGCAGAGCCATGGCAGCCGCCACTGACACTGGCAAGGATCAGTTTACAATTTGGAGAACATGGCAGGCAGCAGATACTGATGCTAACAAAAAACTACAGTTAAAGTTACTTCTCAGTAAAAGCTAAAAACTTTCACAAACGAAAAAGGAGAAAAATATGTAAATAAATAAAAAATATATTATTTTAAAAAAATAAATAAATACATAAATACATATCATAATTCAATTACATTGAATTGATGAAAATGAATTAGATAAACAAATAATTAAATAAATAAAATTAAATCAGATTGAATTAAATTAAATTAAATCAAATCGATCTAAATTGAAAGTCCATGAATAACACCACTGAAATGTTACAGTTTGCAAATTCATGTGTAAAAAAGGCATTTGTCACTGCAAGCAGCCAAAGGCAGCTGTAAGTGTCTGAAAAAAGCCTCATCTGCAATCCCAGTGTGAAAGCACTCAGGCTTTCACACTGGGATTGCAGATGAGGATTTTTCACATGCTTTACAGGCGCTGCACGGGCAGGACGTCAAAAAAAGTCCTGCAAGCAGCTTCTTTGAGGCACTTTAGGAGCGGTTTATACACCGCTCCTAAAGCGCCCCTGCCCTTTGAAATCAATGGACAGCACTGCCGAAGCGCCTGCAAAGCACCGCAGCAGCGGTGCTTTGCATACGCTTTTAACATTTTATTCAGCTGCTAGTGGGGGTTAAAAGTGCCCCGCTAGTGCCCAAAAAGCGCTGTAGAAACTACGGTAAAGCGCTGCTAAAACTAGCAGCATTTTACCGGTGATGACCGGGCACTGGCAGTGTGAAAGGACTCTTAAAAGGTTGGGTTCACTCAGTTTTGGCATATGTAATCGCCCATTGATTTCAATGTTTCCATTGGGGAAATGTCTCCTTTAGAGTCCTCAGCAATTCTTTTTTAACTAGTCATGAAGACTTACTTTTCTTGTGGTAACAAAAGGATTCTCACACCACTGTTGCAATATCTATAATGTATCAATAAGAAAGTTCAAGTGGTTTTATACCCAAAACCAAAAATTTTATCTATTGCAGCTTACCAATCATTAGATATGGTGGCTAAGTTCATTTTCTTTTCATAGGCTGTCTCTCTTTGTTTTCAGCTGGTGATCTGGCCTCTAACACACCTCCTGTATTAATAGCATAGACATACTTACTTACATAAATTATGTGGCAGCTCGGTGGCTTAGAAAGCAAGGGTTAAGCATCTATATTGATGTGAAACGCGTAAGCCTGTCTGTACCTTTCATCATCATGATGTAAGAGATGTTGGATCTTCTACACTGTTTTGCCACAAATAAAAGGTGTTATTCACAGTGTGGCCGTTCAGCTGTTTTGTTCAATTTTCTGTGGCTTAAAAACATAGAGTCTGTAAAGAGTGGGCCAACTCAATATTGAACGATTCGGACTAAGACTGGGACGCCATTAAAGTTCATGTGTGTGTAAAAGCAGGGATCCCAATACTTTTGGTAATATAGTATATGTTTGCAAATAGTGTATGAACTGCATGATTTCAAGAGGAGAAGAAAGAGGATAGTCCTGGTGATGGGGTTTGTTACATCCACAAATTGGGTGAAGAAAACATGGTCATGATGACTCTGTGTGTGGAGTCATACATTTCTTGGGAGCTTTTAGGTTGAAAATGGTACAAAGATTTTATTTGTGATAACAGTTTGTTTCTGTTAGTATAATAGTCCTTTTTTGCCCAACTAGTTATACATACTACATTATGAAGATGTATTTCTTCTAAACTATTTCTAAACCAAGAAAAAAACAAGCCTGGTGATGATCAGGAAGTGGATCCGTTTTATTGAACATCCTCTAACCTTATTCAAAGATAAGCCCGGTGGGGAATGTGATTTTTGACTCACTTATTCTCTGGTGAGCCTCCATTATTTTCTAATGTACAAGGAATATGGTGGAAAAGTTGTGGTGACTGGTAACGTTTATCTAAAAGGACTTGTTTAAATATTGTAGCAGTGGGACCCTGTGCTACTCAGAAGATTGCTGGTTGACACCAGATTTTTGGAGAAGCAGGCATGCTGAGTGCTGTGGGCTGGGTACCTATACTTCCCAGGGTTAGAGCTCAGGGCTCCCCCTTGGAGACAGCTCCACCCAGGCAGACAGGAGGTCTGACCCAGAAGTCAGGAGGACTCCGCCTACAGACACAAGGTCTGTGTATGGAAGTCAGGAGGGCTCCCATCTTCTCTAGGAGAGAGAGGCTGCAGGTGGCAGCTTGAGTGTACATGTTTGCAGGAGGCAGATGTAGTACACATGTGATATTAGCATCTAATGGTAGAGGGTAGCAGGTCCCTACACAAATTGAAAGCAAACTCAAGCTCACACATTTGTAGCAGTTACGGCAAACAGTTTTTATAGATGCAGAATAGAGATTTGACATAAATAAATAAAAACTGACCACTGTAAGCATCCCTGTCGGTGTTAAATAGTTTTCTCAACCCTCTAACTGCAACATTTGCAGGACAGGTTGTTCTGTTGAAAAACAACAGACTTATTGGCAGGATAACCAGGTAATAATTAAAGAAAGAAAGCCAAAAAAAGAAAATCAATACAGCCATCACATTGGTTAGCTGCAAATAAAAGTTTGTGCTAGGGTTTAACATTGCTTTCGGCAGGTAAGACCAACTTGTAATAACCTGCAATAGATGTGGATCTTATCTGCAACTGCCATAGTGTAATTTTAAAAGACTTGTGATTGGCCTTGCAGGTGCTTAAACAAAACGAAAAACTCAGACAGAGACCAAGCATGCATTGGAAAGGAAGGTGGAGGCTTAGGAGCATATTTGTAATGCGGAAAAATGAATGTTCCTCTAATCACAGACAGCACATTGACCTATTGGGTCTTTACTGTCATTCATTCATACTTTAATAAACACATTTACTGACATGTGTTTGCTGAATCATGCTGCATGCACTGTCATTTGCTGCACATCTGGATTTCCCTGTCTACAATGAGAATATATCATTTCTCAGACAACTGTTACAGGCACCCTGTCTGGCAGATAGAAAATAAGGAGTATTATTAAAGTTTTCCCTTTTGCTTTCTATGGCGTGCCACTGTGCTTCCCAGGGTCGAAACTAGGGGGGGGGGCAGGGGGGGGCGTCCCAGGTGACACATCTAGGGGGGCGCCGCCAGGGGTCACTGCCGCTCGATCAAGTGTAATGGACAGGCAGCGCCCGCTGTATAGTTTGCCAAATACCGCTAAATCACTCTGCTCCTCACGCCCGCGCTATAGAAAGGCATTCATAGTTACATAGTTAGGTTGAAAAAAGACACAAGTCCACCTAGTTCAACCATGAAAAAATAAATATATAAATAAAAAATAATATCAAATAATCCCATATACCCAATCCTATACCCACAGTTGATCCAGAGGAAGGCGAAAAACCCCAGCATGATCCAATCTGCTACAGCAGGGGAAAAAATTCCTTCCTGACCCCCGGGAGGCAATCGGATTTTCCCTGGATCAGCTTTAGCTATAAATGTTAGTACCCAGTTATATTATGTGCATTTAGGAAAGAATCCAGGCCTTTCTTAAAGCAATCTACTGAGCTGGCCAGAACCACCTCTGGCAGGAGTCTATTCCACATTTTCACAGCTATTACTGTGAAGAAACCTTTCCGTATTTGGAGATGAAATCTCTTTTCCTCTAGGCGTAAGGAGTGCCCCCTTGTCCTCTGTGTTGACCGTAAAGTGAATAACTCAACACCAAGTTCACTATATGGACCCCTTATATCACCATTCCAGAGTGACACTTCAGCTACTGTTGCTATGTTGCTATAGGACGGCCGGGCGGGAGGAGCAGAGTGATTCAGCACTAGTGCGCCTGTGGCCTATTTGATTCTCTGGTATTTGGCAAACTATGCAGCGGGCGCTGCTTGTCCATTACACTTGAACTGGCGGCAGTGACACCCTAGAGCAGTGGCATCCCCGGCGGAGTGCTGTGAGGTCTCCCTCCTAGTCCTGCCCAGTGCCCAAACAGCCTATGTCTTTTATGTGTGAGGCATCCCAAAGAAGGGAAGGCTTCAAAGACAGCCCTGGACTTGGGGGGGACTGTGGAGGAGGCCCTGGACTGGGGGGGCAGAAGAGGCCTTGGACTGGGAGATGCAGTGAAGGCCCTGGGCTGAGGGGGGGTGCGGAGGAGACCCTGGACTGGGTGGGTAAGAGGAGGCCCTGGACTGGAGGGTGCACTGGAGACCCTGGGGCGATGGAGGCAAAGGAGACCCTGGACTTGGGAATGCAAAGGAGGTGCTGGAGTAGGGGGGTACACAGGAGGCCCTGGACTAGAAGGGGAGTACACAGGAGGCCTTCGACTAGGAGGGGAGTACACAGGAGGCCCTGGGCTGGGTAAAGATCGCAACCATATGGTTGGGATCCGCTCACATGCCTGGAGTGGCAACCAGATCAGCCTCTCAGTGAGCCGATGAGAGCCTGAGCTGGCTACTCCCGCCCCCTCCACAGCCCAGTGTCTCAGTGAGCACCGGGGGGCAGAGCAGAGCAGAGCCAGAGACTGGCAGCCACCAGCTCTCTGCTCAGGAAGCCCTGAGAACCGAGTGATTGGCAGTTTTTGATTACTCGGTTCTCAGCCTTAGAGCCAGCGGGGGAAAGATGCAGCATCTACTTAGGTAAGTATGATTTTTAAAGAAAATTCCCATACTTCTCTTTTAATTACTTAACATCTCCTCTTTCCTGCTGTCTGGCCCACATGACAATTAGGCCTCATTCACATGGAGCATATGCGTCCATGCCCAGTGTGATGGCCGTGTACCACGTGGTGATGGATGGAGTTCTGTGTATCCCTGTGCAGGCAGTCCAGTCAAAGTCAATTGGGATGCAGCAGCTGCATGGACATAGTCGAATGTCAAAATTTGACATGCAGACAGGAAGGGATGTATGTATCCAAACGCACAGTGTCTGCATTTGGATCTGTGCACCCACTTCTATAGGTGAAGCTCTCTGGTAGATGCAGATGCAGCAAAAAGTGGCTCAGCATACAGGACCTGTCCTAGCGCCTGTCTGAATGAGCCCTTAGGGGAATTTATCAAAATTAGAGCAGACAGAATTTGGAGCAGCTGTGCATGGCAAGCAATCAGCTCATAGCTTTTATTTTTAGAGCTGAACAAGCTGAAGATAGATCGGTTGCCATGCACAGCTGTTCCAGATTCTGACTGCACCAGGTTTGTCATACTTACCTGAGCCCCTTCTCAATCCAGTGATGTCCGCGAGAGCCTTGGCTGTCCAATGACTCACACTCTTGATTAGCTTTTGGAAGCAGCGTGAGCCATTGGGACTTATGTATGCATTCGCTTCTGCGAGCGAGCACGCGTGGACAGGGGCACTTTAAATTTTTTTTTTACTGTTTATTTTACTTTTAACATTCTAGTTTGATGCTTTCGTTTTACACTTTTTTAATCACTTTTATTCCTATTACATCCCTTGTAATAGGAATAGGGCATGACAGGTCCTCTTTACAGCCAGATCTGGGGGGGTCAATAAGTCCCCATATCTTGCCTCTAAGCTGGGAAGCCTGAAATAAAATAAAAAAAGATCCTGGCTTCCCAGCCGAGGCGACGGCATTTTTTCAAATGCAGAGGCCGGGCGTGACGTCACAACATCGCGCTCAGCCTCCGAACGATCATAGAGACTTCAGGGACCATGTGGCCCACCAGAAATCTCTATGGTCATCATCCGGCGCCGGTCGGTTCCTTCTCCGGTTCGCCGATTGCAGGGTCAAATGGAAGAAGCACCGGAGGGTGGCGGAACAGCTGCTATAATTGCTCTTATGGTGAAGGGAATCTTCGGCTGTAAAAGAAGGATTTGAATGATGCTTGTAGCTGCAAGCATCATTCAGATATCATCGCTCAAAATCCGAAACGTCATATGACGTTGGGCGGGTGGAAAGCAGATGAACTAGGCAACGGGGGGAGGGGCCAGAGGTAGAGATAGCTAGCGTGGAACAAATTCCAGAGGTTAGCATTGGGGGCAATAGTAATAGTTTGACTAAAGCACCTAAACCCAAGGTAAGTACAGTAACAAGTCCTATTTGCAACCTCAGAACACCCAATAGGAACATGGTGTGTGTCCAGACTAAACTACGTGGCATGTTCACCAATGCCAGGAGTCTGGCAGACAATATAGCAATTTATGTCCCCCATGTCTACGTACAGGCCAAATGGGACATACGTTTTAAGCTGTTAAATCCATCTGGTTTCCAGACGAGAGATTTCCCTTTTAACATAACTCTCCCTCCAATGTGGAGAGTACTTATCAAATACCACAAATAAGATGCCAGTAAGATCTTTATTATGGCACCTCACATACAGTAATATTTACATAAAGGTACTCTATGGTTCAAGACATTATATGCGCAATGTGTTCCTTCATTCTTGTCTGTACCATCTTCACAGTTCGGCCTTAATATTGGTACCTGCATGGACATTGAATCAAACGTTTTTAGTAGTACATGTGATAAAAGAGCTAATATTTTATACTCTAGCAGTTTATACTCTAGCAGTTTCCCGGGATTGAAAACTGGTGAGCATTCTCCCTTGAAAGAAATTTATTTGACAAAGAGCACACTTCCTACAAGAGAAAAAGTCTTTCATGTCTGGAACAAGATGGGTGAACTAGAGATACTGTTGAACGAGGAGGATTTAGATTTTGTGGGAATTTCAGAGACCTGGTTCAACATGATTGGCTGGCAACCATTAAAGGGTTTTCCCTTTATCGCAGGGATAGAGAGGGTAAAAAGGGGGGGTATGCCTATATATCAAGAATAGGGATGAGCCGAACACCCCCCCTGTTCGGTTCGCACCAAAACATGCGAACAGGAAAAAAGTTTGTTCGAACACGCGAACACCGTTAAAGTCTATGGGACATGAACATGAATAATCAAAAGTGCTAATTTTAAAGGCTTATGTGCAAGTTATTGTCATAAAAAGTGTTTGGGGACCCAGGTCCTGCCCCAGGGGACATGGATCAATGCAAAAAAAAGTTTTAAAAATGGACGTTTTTTCAGGAGCAGTGATTTTAATAATGCTTAAAGTCAAACAATAAAAGTGTAATATCCCTTTAAATTTCGTAGCTGGGGGATGTCTATAGTATGCCTGTAAAGGGGCGTATGTTTCCCGTGTTTAGAACAGTCTGACAGCAAAATGACATTTCGAAGGAAAAAACCCATTAAAAACTACTCGCGGCTATTGCATTGCCGACAATACACATAGAAGTTCATTGATAAAAACGGCATGGGAATTCCCCACAGGGGAAAAAAATGACGTGGGAGTCCCCCTAAATTCCATACCAGGCCCTTCAGGTCTGGTATGGATATTAAGGGGAACCCCGGCCAAAATTAAAAAAAAAAATGACGTGGGGTTCCCCCTACATCCAATACCAGACCCTTCAGGTCTGGTATGGATTTTAAGGGGAACCCCACGCCAAAAAAAAAAAAAAAAAAACGGCGTGGGGTCCCCCCAAAAATCCATACCAGACCCTTATCCGAGCACGCAACCTGGCAGGCCGCAGGAAAAGAGGGGGGGGACGAGAGTGCAGCGAGAGAAAGAAGCATTTAAATAAAGGAATTGTCAAAAACTGTCTCTTGTCATTTTTAACATTTTTGACAGTTTTTTATTGAAATGGTAGGGGTAAGTACCCCCTTACAATTTCACACAGGGGGGGGGCGGGATCTGGGGGTCCCCTTGTTAAAGGGGGCTTCCAGATTCCGATAAGCCCCCCACCCGCAGACCCCCACAACCACCTACCCCAAAGCACCCTCCCAATGTTGAGGGCATGTGGCCTGGTACGGTTCAGGAGGGGGGCCGCACTCTCGTCCCCCCCTCTTTTCCTGCGGCCTGCCAGGTTGCATGCTCGGATAAGGGACTGGTATGGACTTTTGGGGGGACCCCACGCCATTTTTTTTTTTTTTGGGCGCAGGGTTCCCCTTAAAACCCATACCAGACCTGAAGGGTCTGGTATGGAATTTTAGGGGGAACCCCACGTCATTTTTTAAAAAATTTTGGCCGGGGTTCCCCTTAATATCCATACCAGACCTGAAGGGCCTGGTATGGAATTTAGGGGGACTCCCACGTCATTTTTTTTTAAATTTTGGTTCGGGGTTCCCCTGTGGGGAATTCCCATGCCGTTTTTATCAATGAACTTCTATGTGTATTGTCGGCAATGCAATAGCCGCGAGTAGTTTTAAATGGGTTTTTTCCTTCCAAATGTCATTTTGCTGTCAGACTGTTCTAAACATGGGAAACATGCGCCCCTTTACAGGCATACTATAGACACCCCCCAGGTACGAAATTTAAAGGGATATTACACTTTTATTGTTTGACTTTAAGCATTATTAAAATCACTGCTCCTGAAAAAACGGCCGTTTTTAAAACTTTTTTTTGCATTGATCCATGTCCCCTGGGGCAGGACCCGGGTCCCCAAACACTTTTTATGACAATAACTTGCAGATAAGCCTTTAAAATTAGCACTCTTGATTTCTCCCATAGACTTTTAAAGGGTGTTCCGCGGCATTCGAATTTGCTGCGAACACCCCAAATTGTTCGCTGTTCGGCGAACTTGCGAACAGCCAATGTTCGAGTCGAACATGAGTTCGACTCGAACTCGAAGCTCATCCCTAATCAAGAATAATAATAATAATGTACAAGTGAATGTGAGAGATGACATCAATAAGGGAGCTAGGATGAAGGGGAAAATAATACTGGGAGTATGCTATAGGCCCCCCTAAACTGAGGGAGGCGGGGGAGACGGACCTCCTATCACGATTTGGATTAGCAGCAAGGATGGGAAGTGTTATCATAATTGGGGATTTTAATTATCCAGACATAGACTGGGCGGAGGGAACCATGCATTCATCTAAGGCTCACCAGTTCCTAAATGTCTTGCAGGACAATTTCATGGGTCAGATGGTAGACGCATCAACTAGAAACAAGGCGTTACTAGATCTACTGATTACCAACAATACAGACCTGTTTTTGGAAATACGGGGCAATTTAGGAAGCAGTGATCACAGGTCACTTGGCTTCAGTATAAATCACACAAATAGGAAACACAAGGGGAAAACAAAGACACTGAATTTCAAAAGAGCCAACTTCCATAAACTACTAACCTTGTTAGAAGATATAAATTGGGATAAAATCTTAGAAACAAAGAACACGGAGGAGAGGTGGGTTTGCTTTAAGAGCATGGAGGTGGTGGGGGCATCAGTAGAGCACCCCTGATTGATGTGTGCTCTAGGCCAGCGCATACCTTGTCTATGGGTAGCGTTGGCCCAGTACAGGGGATATGTACACAGATTATTAAGGCACTGATGATCAGTGCATGCTCATCAGTGCTGTCTATCAGTGCCACCTATCAGTGCCCATGGGCACTGAGTGCCACCTATATGGAGTGCCACCTCCATCAGTGCAGCCTATCAGTGGGAACCCCTCATAATGAGCACAGCAGGTGTACAGACATGGGAACTCAGCACAGAGATGGTGGGAAACTGCCATTCTGACAGTTTGGTTGCTGGTTCCTTAGCTCCTGTGCTTCCAGAGACCAGGTGCTAGAGTTTCCTTCTCTGCCCCAGGAGGGATGCTGGATCCTGGGGAGGACCCTGGCAGGGGCCCCCTGGATAGGCCTGTGACTGGGCCTTAGCCTGTGGAAGATACTGGGCCTGGCCCAAGGAGAGATGAGTTCCTCTCTGCCTTTAGACAGAGGATTGTCGGTAAGCTGAAACGAATTGAGAAAGAAGGGGAGAAATTGTTAGTTTTGATGGCTGAATTCAGGAAGAAGAAAAAGATTTGTGCCAAAGTATACATCAAGAAGAGATCGGCTCTGAGGCCTGAGTTGAAGGACTTGGAGCAAGCTGTGAGGAAGCAGAAAGAATTGGTGAGTTCTCTGAAGGAGAATAGCGGAATATATAAAGAAAAATATAGAAATGAGGAACGATTCAACCACATGAGGAGAGGAGCCACTTCGTGCATGGAAGGTGACCCAACCAGTGAGGAGATGCAGGTATCGAGTCAGCAGAGAGTGAGAAACTAGGCCCAGAGGATGAGCCCAGCTGTTCAATAGGGATGAGCCCGATGTTTGAGTTGAACGTAAGTTCGGCTCGAACATCGGGTGTTTGCTAGGGATGGGCTGTCTGTTCGGGTTGAACATGAGTTCGACTCGAACATTGGCTGTTCACCCGTTTGCCGAATAGCGAACAATTTGGGGTGTTTGCAGCAAATTCGAAAGCCGTGGAACACCCTTTAAAAGTCTATGGGAGAAATTAAGAGTGCTAATTTCAAAGGTTAATATGCAACTTATTGTCATAAAAAGTGTTTGGAGACCTGGGTACTGCCCCAGGGGACATGTATCAATGCAAAAAAAAGTTTTAAAAACAGCCGTTTTTTGGGGAGCAGTGATTTAAATAATGCTTAAAGTGAAACAATAAAAGTGAAATATTCCTTTAAATTTCATACCTGGGGGGTGTCTATATTATGCCTGTAAAGTGGCGCATGTTTCCCATGTTTACAACAGTCTGAGAGCAAGATGACATTTCTAAAGGAAAAAAAGTCGTTTAAAAGTACCTCATCCCCACAACCCTTGCCCGGTGGTTGTCGGGTCTGCGGGCGGGGGGCTTATCGGAATCTGGAAGCCCCTTTTAACAAGAGGACCCCCAGATCCCAGCCCCCCCTGTGTGAAATGGTAATTTCACAAAAAAAGTGTCAAAAATGTTAAAAAAGACAAGAGACGGTTTTTGACAATTCATTTATTAATGTCTTCTTTCCCCGATTCTTCTTTCATCTTCTTCTGGTCTTCATTAGTTTTTCTTCCTCCATCTTGTTCTTCCCCCACTTCTTCCTCTGCTTCTTCCTCCGATCCTCTGCTTCTTCCTTCGGTCTTCTCGTCCGCATCTTCCTCCGGCTTCTTCTTCCCCGCTTCTTCCTTCAGACTATCCACATCCATGGGAGGTTCCCACTGTGTGATACTTCTGTTCTTCTGACAGTTCTTATATAACTGAGGGAAGGGACACCCAGTGACCCAGCCCCCTCTGACGCATGGGGACTTCCCTATGGCTTTCCTCGGGATGTCAGAGGGGGGCGGGGTCACCCGGTTACGTAACGGGTGATCCTCCTTCTTGGCAAATATGGCCTGGAGGGGGGTTTCATTGATTGGCTCAATATTTTGTACAAAGGGGCTGAAAGCTTTCCTCTGGTTAATAGTTGGGTCGGGCAGCCCTTTGTGGTCGACTTAGGTGTGCGTCAGGGGTGTCCATTGAGTCCTCTGCTATATGTGTTTGCAATCAACCCCTTCATTAGTAGGCTAGAGAGTAGACCATTGTGTGGGGTGCCTTTGGGCATCGCTAGGGAGCCTCCTTTGAAGGTTGTGGCCTATGCTGATGATGTTTCTGTTTTTGTCTCTGGGACTGGGGAGGCGCAGGAGGTGGTCTCAGTGATAAGGCAGTATACAGAGGCATCAGGTTCAAAGGTCAACCAGGACAAGTGTGAAGCTTTCTAGATGGGCGTGGAAGGTGAGAGCTTTGTTCTGACTTCCCGGAGCCCCAACAAAAAATTAGAGTTCTAGGCATTGAATTTGGCCCAGGTGACTATAGTCATGCAAATTGGGTGAATAGGCTGCAGAATGCTGATGCCAAGGTGGCCAGCTGGAAAGGTTGGTGGCTTTCCTTGAGGGAAAAGATTGATCTGATCAAGACTTACCTGATTCCGATTTTTCTGTATGTCAATTTTGTTTGCGTTTTGCCAGTTTCTCTCTATAAAAAATATAAAAACAACTCAGCGCTGACACAAGAACAATAAAAAATAAATGCAAGCAAGCACGAAGGCAAATTCAACAAAAACCTCAAAAGTCATATAAATAATAAAAGTGCTGCGCAAATAAATTGTCCCTTTCAATAGTAAAACAAAACAATCAGAATGAATAAAATACAATAAGGAGATGAGATGGGAACACCAGTGGATGGTAAAAACGCCAAGGATAGGATCAGAGGTGACTGAAAATCCCTTCACCATATATGGATGGCCCCTCACCTGCAATCTTCGACCTGAAACAGGTCACACAGCATGTACACCAAACAGAAGGTAAGCTGAAAACCAGGCGATAATAGCTTCTCATATGCTGCTCCCACTCTCATCTTTCACACTGTACGCTCACTCCTCTGCACCAACTTGCTCCCAGACTCTGCAACTTCCCTGTGCTCTTCAAAACAGGATACAGCTGAACCAGCACAGGCGGGCCGACTCCGGGCCTCCGGGAGTTGTAGTCCTTCGCAGGGCAGACTGCCCTGCGAAGGACTACAACTCCCGGAGGCCCGGAGTCGGCCCGCCTGTGCTGGTTCAGCTGTATCCTGTTTTGAAGAGCACAGGGAAGTTGCAGAGTCTGGGAGCAAGTTGGTGCAGAGGAGTGAGCGTACAGTGTGAAAGATGAGAGTGGGAGCAGCATATGAGAAGCTATTATCGCCTGGTTTTCAGCTTACCTTCTGTTTGGTGTACATGCTGTGTGACCTGTTTCAGGTCGAAGATTGCAGGTGAGGGGCCATCCATATATGGTGAAGGGATTTTCAGTCACCTCTGATCCTATCCTTGGCGTTTTTACCATCCACTGGTGTTCCCATCTCATCAGTTTCTCTCTATACCAGGGTCTATAGTTGTTTCTTCCAGCTGTTATGGGGGGATAAAATAAACCTTGTAAAAAGGAATGTGACTTATCTTCCTAGGCGGGACGTTGGTCTAGGGATGATCAACCCTGTAGTCTTTTTCTCTCTGATGTTTGTGAAGTACAATCTTGGTAACATGTTGGCAGAGAGACCACCCGGGTTGGTATTTTCCAGTCCTGGTTTAGGCCCTTAATGCGAGACTGGGAAAATGGTGGTCCAGTGAAAAGCCTGAGGGTCAAGCATGATAAGCTCCTGGCTTATGATGCCCCGTGTTTGAAAATGCTTTGGCAGTGGCAAGTAACAGCAGGAGACGTCAGATCTCTTCCAAGGAAACTTCTTGAGAAGCGGACCATGAGCTCTGCTTTTTGTGAGCCGCTGGCCTTGAGGGATTGCCCAAGTCTGGTTTTGGGGGTGAGTTTGCAATTGATTAATTTGGAGAGAATCCCAATGAAGTTTAAGGATCAGGCCTGGCTTGCCTTTCATGGAAAACTATATGTGAAGGGCAACTTGAAGTTTCTTTCCACGAGTGATCAGGGCTGCCCGAGAGTGGAATGTGGAGGAGTGATGGAGTCCATGGATCACTTTCTACTTCAGTGCCCTTTTAATATAGAGGTGTACAAGAGGATGGGGAGGACTCTGAATATACCTTTCCTCCCCCATATGAGTTATGCAGAGTGGGTGTATGGGGCATTCCAGACTCGTCGGGGTTATGATTTGGAAACACTTTTTTTAGTTAGTCTGGTAATCCATTATTTCACTTGGAGTGCACGGTGTCAGGTATCCTTATGGAGTAAAATCCTCCCTGTCAAAGTGGTGATGCAGGACATTCTGGGTGAGGTTGGGAAGATTCAGGGTCTTGAGAAAGACAGGTGGCAGCAGGAGGCCTGGATAAGGGCGTGGAGGAATATCAGCTGCTGCCTGTTGATCTCATAATGGGCACAGCAGGTGTACGGACATGGGACTCAGCACAGGGATGGTGAGAACCCATCATAATGAGCACTGCAGGCGTACAGACCTCTGGACAGGGGGGCAGCATTTACTAGAACTGATTGGCTGTATTTTCTTCCTGCAGCTGCTGGCTTCTGGTGGAAGGGAGAAGAAAAAAATACAGTTTTCAGATGCTGCAAATGGAGGAAAATACAGCCCAGTTCTAGTAAATGCTGCACTCCTAGGCTGCACTAGTATCAGCAGTAACCAGAAGAATCCATAGGGACTAGTAGTGAGAAGCAGCCTGATCTGTAGGCAGTGTTTTCCATGGGTGGTCACCAGCTGAAGAAAGAAACATAAAGAGAGCCAACACACTGTCCGCCCTGCACAGCACTGATATCAGTAATAGCATTGTGTAGCTGGACACTGATTACTCATCCACATCCTCTGCTTCCAACCTGCCGCACTGTGACCTGTGCAATGTGACCGGGGGAGGGGGTGGAATATTCCAAGGAGCTCAAGGGTTATCAGGAGGAAGAGCTGAACTGAACGCTGGTATCATATCATCCTGTCCTGAAAGTTGCTGAAAGACGAAGGAACTGTTTACTGTGCCATGTAATGGGTGGGCTGAGTGTGTACAGAGCGCAGTGTGCAAAGCAATCAGTGGGGTGGATGTGTTGCAATGTAAAGGCTTGGGGGTCATTGCTCAGTGGTGTGTAATAGGGCGGCATTTACAAGCACCAGTCTCTTTGTTTTCCTCCACTGGTGTCTCCTTATACACTGGA
This sequence comes from Aquarana catesbeiana, assembly GCF_042186555.1. NCBI lineage: Eukaryota > Metazoa > Chordata > Amphibia > Anura > Ranidae > Aquarana > Aquarana catesbeiana. The sequence continues at coordinate 167,501,569 of NC_133327.1, read as the reverse complement.
TCTTTGGCTCCCAGCTAGGACTTTATCAATGTGTGTGTCAGTGCACAAGATGAGTGTCAGGAGCTGGGCGGAAGACACTTCCAGGCTGCTCTGTGTATTGTTCATAGGAGGGGAGTGCAGATCACTTCTATACACATGTATTGCAGAGCGGCTACACCAAAAATCTTCTGCTTTCCCCAGTGACTGAGTCGCGCCATTTCCGCACTCCTCCCCCCTTCCTTGTGCTTGTCTGTCCTGTTATACTGACACCTGGCTCTACACACAAGGCTGTGTCATCTCCACACCAGAGAGCTGTGTACACAGCACTCACAGTCATGCCCTAGGTGGCAGTGCGCCCTAGGCGGCTGCCTAATCCGCCTAGTGGTAGCACAGGCCCTGCTCATACCTCTACATTCAAGAAGATTCCAGAACACCTTATGCTTTGAAACTCGGAGGTCACAAGAAGTAATTCTTCTTTAAGAGTAGCCATCTTGAAAGCCACGTCAGCCATTCTAAAAACTCTGGTAACAAGCAATTCAGACCAGAAGCCATTTTGGAATGGGTAATTATGTCGTGTTGATTTTTACCTTGTATTCACATTACATAACTATTTTGTATGAATACATGTCTGGTGAATAAATCTCCTATTTTTAGTCTGTGTTCATATTTCATTGATCCTGTATCTTAAAAATATTGCCGTTTAAAAATGACTCGCTCATAAATACTGTGCAGGAAAATTATCCTCATAAGCATGACAATACATCCCTGAGAATTACAGACCAGTTAGCCTAACATCAATAGTATGCAAGCTCTTGAAGCTCTTGAAGGGGATGGTAAGGGACTATATACAAGATTTTAGTAATGAAAACTGTATCATTAGCAGTAATCAGCATGGATTCATTAAGAATCGTTCTTGCCAAACCAATCTATTAACCTTCTATGAGGAGGTGAGCTGCCATCTAGATAAAGGAAGGCCCGTAGATGTGGTGTTTCTGGATTTTGCTAAAGCATTTGACACAGTTCCCCATAAATGTTTACTGTACAAAGTAAGGTCTGTTGGTATGGGCCATAGGGTGAGTACATGGATTGAAAACTGGCTACAAGGGCGAGTTCAGAGGGTGGTGATAAATGGGTAATACTCGGAATGGTCAGGGGTGGGAAGTGGGGTCCCCAGGGTTCTGTGCTGGGACCAATCCTGTTTATTTTGTTCATAAACGACCTGGATGATGGGGTAAACAGTTAAATCTCTGTATTTGTGGACGACACTAAGCTAAGCAGGGCAATAACTTCTCTGTAGGATGCGGAAACCTTGCAAGAAGATGTAAACAAATTAATGAGATAGGCAACTACATGGCAAATGAGGTTTAATGTAGAAAAATGTAAAAAAATGCATTTGGGTGGCAGAAAAAATGAATGCAATCTACTCACTAGGGGATAAACCTCTGGGGGAATCTAGGATGGAAAAGGACCTGGGGGTCCTAGTAGATGATAGGCTCAGCAATGGCATGTGATGCCAAGCTGCTGCTAACAAAGCAAACAGAATATTGGCATTCATTAAAAAAAGGGATTAACTCCAGGGATAAAGCGATAATTCTCCCACTCTACAAGACTTTGGTCTGGCCTCACCTGGAGTATGCTGTCCAGTTCTGGGCACCAGTCCTCAGGATGGATATACTGGAAATGGAGCGAGTACAAAGAAGGGTAACAAAGCTAATACAGGGTCTGGAGGATATTATTTATGAGGAAAGGTTGCGAGCACTGAACTTATTCTCTCTGGAAAGAGACACTTGAGAGGGGATATGATTTCAATTCATAAATACCATACTGGTGACCCCACAATAGGGATAAAACTTTTTTGCAGAAGGGAGTTTTATAGGACACGTGACAACTCAATAAAATTAGAAGAAAAGAGGTTCAACCTTAAACTGCGTAGAGGGTTCTTTACTGTAAGAGCGGCAAGGATGTGGAATTCCCTTCCACGGGTGGTGGTTTCAACGGGGGGGGGGGGGCATCGATAGTTTCAAAAAACTATTAGATAATCACCTGAACCACTGCAACAACATACAGGGATATACAATGTAATACTGACATATGATCACACACATAGATTGGACTTGATGGACTTGTGTCTTTTTTCAACCTCACCTACTATATAACTATGTAACTATGTCTTGAAAAAAAATGCATTTTAGTAGGAGGGTCTATACCATTAAGGGCTATGACATTTCTTAATGAAGACTCACCTCTATATGCCATGGTTAGGCGTTCTGGTAGAAGTGGGCCCAATCAGCTATCATTTTTTAAAACAGGCCAATGTTGCTCTAAATAGGATGTAACAGAGGACCACTGACCATCAATTAAGGAGCAATAGTCTCACTGACCACCAGTGTAACAAGCCTCCTCCTACTAATCATGAGTGTGAGGGGGTCCTTCTTCTCCTGATAACCAGTGTAAGGAAATCCTTCTCCCACTGATCACCAGTGTAAACAAATCCTTCTCCCACTGGCCACCAATTTAAGGGGAACCTTCTCTTACTGACCACCAATCTAAGAAGGCCTTTTTCTCTAGGACACCAACTTAAAGGGATATTTCTCTGAACATCAATATAAAAAGGTACTTCTTCACTGACCCTGTATGGCGGCATTTCTCCTCTGACCACCAACATGAGAGAACACTCCTATTTTTACTGGCTGTGTCCATTTTCTGGACATTATTGTATTCTTTTTTATTTATTATCAGTACTGGAAATTAGTTTGTCATATAGAGCAGTCCTGGTTGTCAAATTCACTAAATACACTACATTCCCAATTCTTTTATGTACTTTTTCTCAAGGTACTTTTCATGCTGCTGTAGACACAAAAATTATTATCAAGAGTTCCCTGAAACATGGTAAAATGAAAGGCTGCACTAAGGGATCTATTTATAAATGTTTTTATTTAAGATTCACATATTTTTCCAATTTGATTTGGTTAGAAAAATGTACAAATTCTGAGTAAAAGTTGTATGAGAATTGTGTGAAAACATTCATAAATAGACCCTTAACTGCATTTTTGTTGGTAAGTAATTTGGTATTTCACCAGATATAAAGGTTCTCAAAATGATTACATAACAGCCAAGAGTTAAAACGTTTGAGATTCCTAAATAACAATACTTTAGTGGGAGATATTAGTAAACATAATATACAAATATTATAATATATATACTATACTAAGTTTAGATTTTTATTTGTAAAACATGTTTTGAGCTATTACTAATGCATTTCACTTAGAACTCTTACCTGGCGTTGACCTTTAAATTAGTAATGAAAGGGAAGAAATGCTAGTTTTCAACATACACTGTTTACAGGTAGATAAAAGAAAAATGACTGCCTGATGTGAATATAACACCGATATTCACCACAAGCAATATTTTGTAGAGGATATACCAGTAACAACATCAGTGCTTATAAAATATTGCTTTATCTTTTCTAGAGTGGTACAACATTTCCAAGCTAACTTTCATTTGCGGTCACAAGGCCTGTGCGCTACATCGAGTTCAATGTCCCATTATGTGAAATTGGATGGCAAGTATTCAGTCACACAACCATTCAGACAATTTCATCCTCCTAAATATGCCACAGGCTAACCAAAAACTGAAAGCCAGGCAAATTAGATTCACAACAATGATCTCAATGTATTCATTTTCGATTACATTATACACAATTTACTTTCACAGAACAGTTCCTATTCATGGATAGACTTGGTGAAAAAATCCACACAAAGCTACACTGAGCAAAATTATAAACACAACACTTTTGTGTTTGCCCCTATTTATCTTGAGCTGAACGCAAAGATCTCTGACTTTTTCTATGTACACAAAAGGCCTATTTCTCTCAAATATTGTTCACAAGTCTGTCTAAGTCTGTGTTAGTGAGCACTTCTCCTTTGCCGAGATAATCCATCCAGCTCACAGGTGTGGCATATCAAGATGCTGATTAGATAGCATGATTATTGCACAGGTGTGCCTTAGGCTGGCCACAATAAAAGACCACTCTAAAATGTGCAGTTGTACTGTATTGGGGGGTCAGGGGAGTCCAAAAACCAGTCAGTGTCTGGTGTGACCACCATTTGTCTCACGCAGGGCAACACATCTCCTTCACATAGAGTTGATCAGGTTGTTGATTGTGGCCTTTGGAATGTTTGTCTATTCCTCTTCAATGGATATGCGAAGTTGCTGGATATTGGCAGGAACTGGAACATGCTGTCGTATACGCCGATCCAAAGCATCCCAAACATGCTCAATGGGTGACATGTCCAGTGAGTATGCTGGCCATGTAAGAACTGGGATGTTTTCAGCTTCCAGGAATTGTGTACAGATCCTTGCAACATGGAGTCATGCATTATCATGCTGCCACATGAGGTGATGGTCGTGGATGAATGGCACAACAATGGGCCTCGAGATCTCATCACAGTATCTCTGTGCATTCAAAATGCCATCAATAAAATACACCTGTGTTCGTTCAGTAAACCAATCACCCACACGACGCCATACACGCTGTCTGCCATCTGCCCTGTACAGTGAAAACCGGGATTCATCTGTGAAGAGAACACCAGACGCATTGAATGTGAGCATTTGCCCACTCAAGTCAGTTATAACGATGAACTGCAGTCAGGTCAAGACCCCAATGAGGACAACTAGCATGCAAATGAGCTTCCCTGAGATGGTTTCTGACAGTTTGTGCAGAAATTCTTTGGTTATGCAAACTGATTGTTGCAGCAGCTGTCCGGGTCGCTGGTTTCAGACGATCTTGGAGGTGAAGATGCTGGATGTGGAGGTCGGCTGGTGTGGTTACACGTGGTCTGTGGTTGTGAGGTCGGTTGGATGTACTGCCAAATTCTCTGAAACGCCTTTGGAGATGGCTTATGGTAGAGAAATGAACATTCAATTCAAGGACAACAGCTCTGGTGGACATTCCTGCAGTCAGGATGCCAATTGCATGATCCCTCAAAACTTGCCACATCTGTGGCATTGTGTTGTATGCTAAAACTGCACATTTTAGAGTGGCCTTTTATTGTGGCCAGCCTAAGGCACACCTGTGCAATAATCATGCTGTCTAATCAGCATCTTGATATGCCACACCTGTGAGCTGGATGGATTATCTCGGCAAAGAAGGAGTGCTCACTAACACAGATTTAGACAGATTTGTGAACAATATTTGAGAGAAATAGGCCTTTTCTGTACATAGAAAAAGTCCTGGATCTTTGAGTTCAGCTCATGATAAATAGGGGCAAACACAAAAGTGTTGCTTTTTAAATTTTGCTCAGTGTATTTCAGGAAGATGCTGAAGAGTTAAAATGAGCATTAACTGCTGTTAAAAAAAGTAAAAAAGTAGCCGGTAAGGTTAACCAGTATTTTGGTGGGTCAATCATGGGATGTAGAAGGTGGGGTGATTGTATTACACATTTTTTCAAGGTCTCCCATAGCACCACTTGCCCAAAGTTCTGCCTTAAAATAAAGCTTTTTAAAAGGATTAAATTCAACAGTTGAAGTGTATCTAAACCCAAAAATAAAAAATGTAATATCTTGAAGCTTAGCAATTTTTAGATGTGGTGACTGCATTTGTTTTAATTTTTGAGACATTTTTCTTTTTCCTTTTTTCAGCCTGGTAACCCTGTGATTGACACCTTTCTTGTCTCTTGGTGGCTATGCTCACCTCTACGTTACTGTATTTATATAAGGAGCCATGGTTATGTTTGCCTTTGTTCATCTGAGTTACATGGGGGATGGGGAGAGTAGTAGTTTAGAGAAGGAAGATAACATTGTTTTTGTTTTCAGTGCAGCTCAGGCAAAGCTCGCACAAAGTGATTAGAGCACTGCATTTCTGGTAAGATCAACTGGTATTTTTTGTAATGCACTTTGAAAACTGTTGGCACTATATAAGTCTTGAATAATAATAATAATAATAATAATAATAATATTACTTACCTAAAATGTTTTAGCTAGAAAAATTAATACTAATGCAGCCACTATATCTAAGGACTGGTAAAGTGCAATATGAAATTTTTTTTTTTGTTCTTTGGTTGTTACCCTTTAAAGGGACATTACAGATATTTTGTTTAGCTATAGGTGCACTTGAACGCTTGATTCAATGCCTTAGACCCCTTTCACACTGAGGCGTTTTTCAGTCGCTTTTGGGCTAAAAATAGCACCTGTAAAGCGCCTGAAAAGCGGGTCCCCTGCAGTCTCAGTGTGAAAGACCGAGTGCTTTCACACTGAGGCGATGCGCTGGCGGGACGTTAAAAAAACTCCTGCAAGCAGCATCTTTGTAGTGAAGGAGTGGTGTACAAAGCACCCCTTCCCATTGAAATGAATGGGCAGCGCTGCCGAACCGCCAGCAAAGCGCCACTGCAGGGTCGTTTTAACACTTTTTCGGCCACTAGAGGGGGTTAAAAGCGCCCTGCTAGTGGCCAAAAACCTCTGCAAAAATGATGGTAAAATGCCGCTAAAAATAGCGGAGCTTTACCGCAGACGCCCCAGTGTGAAAGCAGCCCTATTTGCCTGCTCTTGATGGATATCTTGGTTTTATAAACATAGGCTTCCCATGTGTACAATCCCTTATGTGAGCAGTGCATGCATTGTTTCTGTTTTGCACACAATAATAAAAGAGTTAAAAAATACAAATTTATTTTTTCTGTATTTTTCTGGGTGATCACTGTGCTGAGGCAGAATAAAGCTGTATACTTGTGAAGGTATTACTGATTTCAAGGTGTGTCGGTTATACGAGCTGGTTGGTGTAATGTGGAGTGAGGTTGTTCTGTGAAGCAATATCTACTAAACAGGCCATCTTCTGAACTCAAATTCCTCAGCTGCCCTACTTACTACCAGAAATATTCACATTACTCTGAGTCCAGCCTGATTCACAGCTGGCTCCGCCTCTCAATGCACGGCTGAGAGCTAGAGCCAGCTGTGCCCACTCCACCCCACGAGTTTGGAGCAACAGAGCAGAAAGTCACTGCTTTCCACTTTGAACTGACCAATAACTGATCTATTAGTAGTCATGAGATTACTTATCTATCAGGCTTAGAGCCAATGTGGCACAACTGCAGCATCAAACTGGTGCTGTACCATGAAGGAGAGTATGTTTTTTTTTTTTTTTTGGTAACCCCAAACTTCTCCTTTAAATAACTTTTCTTATAAGGCAGGTGGCTTTCTTTATTGTATGTTAATTACTTGGCTGCCCAAGATCAGGGGGAAGGAGTTAATATTTTTGCTGCCTTCCTTGAGTATGTTCACAGGCTTTTTTTGGAGTTCTGCCTCCCTCCCATGTATTATAAAAAAGGCTCAGGTCCCAGGGGGTCAGAGAGAGAGAAGGCTTAAATGGGAAACTTGCTGAGGTCTGCTAGGACCTGTGGTCCACTATTAGTGCACTGAGTCACTGTGGCGCCCGTAGTCAAGTATGGGAAAGCCACAGATAAGTGTAGTTAGGAGAAAGATGTTTATTCATGTTTTACATGTTATGCTGGAATTCCAGTAAAGTTGTTTCAACTGCTTTGAGCGTGGTGTGAACTTATTCAAGGGGTACATGTTGGGTCTTGGAGTATTCCTTTAGGACCCGGGTCTTTAACAGCACTATGGAATATGCATAACACCTCTACAAAGGTTAACCTGCAAAGTTGAGAAGAGGGGTAGTTGCCATGGGTAACCAAGAGGGAGAACTTCTACCGCAACCAGTTGTTGGTGTTACTTGGTTGGGTGACAGATCCTCCAGTAGTGAGGTGGTCAGTGCTCTGACTCCCTCCCTAGCTGTCTGTCTTCTCTGGTCACTGGAAGCAGACTAGCGTTACGGAGATACAAGGCCTGATCACTATGTACAGCAAAGAAGGAGTTAGCTAAGGACTTGTATGAGACCCATGCTATGTGTCCGAAGGGGTTTCATTTCATTACTGAGAGTGAGGTAACAAAAGTACGCTGGACTGGTGAAGTGGACAATGGGTTTGCATGTCCCCCCCGGATGCAACACATCATCAGTACAAGTGTGTAGTTATTTGAGACTAAACATTTTACGTCAGAACTCTGTAAATTAGTGCTGCACACAAGTCTTCTCTGAGTCAGGGATTGCCTTAATGTTTGATTCTTCACATTGCAGCCTCCGCCTGGTCCCAGGCATTGGTGCGCATGCCTTCAGGCGAGATGTTACCCCACGTGCACGGGTGCAGCGAGACCCTGCCCACAAGCATGCCTGTGCTGTTCAGTTTTCCCTACTTTGTGATCAATGTACATAATTCTTGTGTACATTTCTGGATCTTTGCGGTTGAGACTGAGGGTATGTTCTCTATGGGACAGTAGCACTTATTGACTGCTCAGGAAAAGGCAGCCAGTTAGATTCTCTGTCTCTAAATAAACACACCCTCACAAACACAGGGAAGTTCGGAAACTTAAAAACAGCAACTGACTGGACCAAATACAGTAAATGCTCACTCCAGAGAAATGAGTAAGCATTTAATTTTTATTTCAAAAGAGCAGAAAAAAGGAGCAAACAAAAGGTAATTTATTAAAGTGCTTGTAAGGCCTTACATATACCCAGTGAAGTGCATGTCCTGATACACAGAGATTAAACAAATCCTCCTACATAAGTTGTACCTGTTGATCTGCGCTTTTCTCTTCTCTACATCTGTTCAAAGTCCAGAATTTATAAAGTTTGTCTGATTTATCAGAAGAAATGGGGGCAGAGATCTGAAATTACACTCTGCAGAGCTTAGTGAGGAGAGGTCTGACAGCTGATAGGAGGGAAGAGACACACCCTCCTTCACACAGCGCACAGGAACAGAGCTGAGGCTGTCCATCAGATGGAGTTCCCTCCCCTGTCACTTTTTTTTCTTGGTGTCAGGAAAACTTGTCAGAAGTGACTCATGCAGATAGCAGAGGAACAATGCAGCTGACAGAAGTGACACTAAAGCCGCGTACACACGAGCGGACTTTACGGAAGACTTGGTCCAGTGGACTTTTCGATGGACTTTCCAACGGATCTTTCCGAATGAACGGACTTGATTACACATGATCAACCAAAGTCCAACGGATTCGTACGTGATGACGTACGACCGGACTAAAACAAGGAAGTTCATAGCCAGTAGCCAATAGCTGCCCTAGCGTTGGTTTTTGTCTGTCGGACTAGCATACAGACGAGCGGACTTTTCGACTGGACTCGAGTCCGTTGGAAAGATTTGAAACATGTTTCTAGGTTCGTCGAACTTTTGGGAAAAAAAGTCCGCTGGAGCCCACACACGATCGAATTGTCCGACGGACTCCGGCCCGCTGGACCAAGTATGCCGTAAAGTCCGGTCACGTGTACGCGGCATTAGTTCTCTTAATTGAGACATGTACACACTATAGATGGATATGCTTTGTTTAGATTTCATGTCTGACGTTTACAACAACTTTAGGTCTGCTTTATCCTGACAATATGTAAATCTAACGTCTACAATACAGCGTATTCATGGTGCTCTTGATTATATACTCAGCAGTAGAGCGGGGTTAAATCCTGGCCTAGTTTTCCAAGATTTGCTTTTACTGAACACTGTGGTTAGCATTTTGTTGCAACATAGCATAGTTTAACAATAGGTACAGCCTTTTATTGTACATCAGAGAGACATTGACACAGTTGCTAGGCAGAGTGTTGCGAATCCTTACATGGCTGGGATTTATATTGTAAGGCTGAATTATGCTTAGGTGCTAGAGAACATTAGGGGGTTAGCTTTGTAAAGTAATAGCTGAATTTCTTTCAGATTTTGCAAAAAAGGTTATGTTATGTTCAATTAGGGTATGCTCACACTCGTTTTTACAAGTCATTTGAAATAACCTCTGTGGGTAAAATAAAAATTGTATTTTTTCCTAATTCCAGTATGCCGTGTTTCTGCAATAAGTTGCTTGTTTTTAAGCACCAAGAAATGTTTAATATTATACTGCAAGTGTGAAAATGCACTGTTTTCATCAGTATAAATTCTTGCAGTTGCTGAATTTTATTTGTTGTAACTAAGAGCTAAATCCTGGACCAACAAGTTAGATTAGGTATTTCCCTTTAGCAGACGTCATCATTGTCTGATAGGACGTCATCTGAGGCTAGTGAGGCTGACTCTGTAACTCTATTAAAAAGCAAAACTTAGACCTGGGCCTGCCTCATATCACACTCTTGGACCATCTCACTATCCGGGAGCTTTAAAATCTAATATTGCCTGATCTTTCCAGATCATTACCCAGTCAAATCTAACAGGGAAATTGTGTAATATAAAGTGCATTTGAATACCCAAGTGATATACTGTATATATCATTCCCCGCATCTATTACCTTTTGTACCACCACCCTCTCCCTTTAGAATGTAAGCTCTATGAGCAGGGCCCTCCTGTCCCTTCTGTATTGAACTGTACTGTAATTGTGCTGTCCCCCTCTACATTGTAAAGCGCTGCGTAAACTGTTGGCACTATATAAATCGTGTATAATAATCATAATAATATATTAATTATTTTTTTATCAATCTATTCAAGCACATTATAAATGTCAAAACAGCATTCAAAAGAGTAATATTAGGTTGCCCATTCAAATCCATGTACATAAATATTACAACCATTATACTGTAAATAGCAAATGTATAATTTTCTGATATCAATATAACATTTAATTTTTCGAAAATGTGAAATGCACTATATGTTATTTCTGTCCAGCAGAATCTTCTCGATTTTGTGCTAGGAAACCTTTCTACATTATTGCTATTTTGTGCATCCAAGAAAAAGACTTTCATGGCATTTTGACCTACTTTAAAACTTTATGGGAAACTTTTACTGAACATTATCAGTTTTGGAACTTGAGAAATGCTTCTTAAATTTACTAAATTCTGAAGAGTCCTACATGAACATCCCTTTTAATTTATTTTTATCACGTAGAAATATCTGGATTTTGAACCATATTTCCCATATCTAGTAAAGTGATATTAACTTGTTTCATGAACCAGACATGAATAGGAGATTCCAGTGATATCCTGTTATCTCTTCCTATTAATCCATATCTTGCTTTGCTATATTCACAACAAGTTAAAGGAAAGGATTAAACTCATCACACTGGGACTCCAGCAAGAAAGGGATTAAGTTATCAGTATTGATAGCTTGTTTTTCTAATGTATGGTGTGCAGGGGGTAAAAGAATAATTGGTATTGTAGATAAAAGAAATTACTTAGCAGAAACTAGGCCATTCTTGTAAAGGGTCTGTTTTGCTAATGAAAAAGGACAAGCTGTGATATAAATGGCAATTAATAAGATTAGACAGTGTAGGAGGACAATGAAGAGGAATCAGCTTCAGTCTAAATTGTATGTTTCTATAATCTTTCTAGAATTTTCTTTTTTATGAACCCTCTTACTGCATTATACCTAGTAAGTGTTATATTCTGCAAGTGATCAAGCCATCATTTTTTATTTTTTATATTTAGTAAGATAATTTACAGTACAGATGTGGAAATCCATTAAATGTGTGTACTTTTAAAACATATTAGTTCTTTTAACAAACCTATAATTACCAAGCAACTTTGCAAATATATCCTATGTCTTTTTTTCTTTGTTTTTTTCTGAGCTGTCATCTAACCACCTAACCTCCAGGAGGCAAGCTGGTACTCCCAGAGACAGGGTGGGCTGACATTTCACATAATTACTTAGGCAATAGTGGGATGAGTACAGAGTACAGATGGGCAAAAGTCATTCTAAGATGCAAAACAAAAAAGAGTTTATTAGCTTACACTACACTCCAAGGAGGGAGGGATAGGGCACAGGATACCCATAAACCAACAGGCTAGCAGACCCCACCAGAAAGGGAAAAAAATGTTGGAGATACAACAGCTTTCAGCTTAGCCTATTAACTGCAGTCCTCAAACAGGACACTAGATGTCGCTAATGCTCAGTGCTATGCTGTGCTGTGCAGGTTTCTATGATATGTTGTATTTCCTGTGTATAGTGTTGTACTTGTTGGTTTCTTTTTCCTGTCTGTGTATTTCTTGCCAGTTATGTTCCAATAAAGAAGTCAGTTCCAGTTACTCCACAACATCTGATTTGAATTGACTCCGCTGCACCTAGCAATCACACTCTGCAACAAAAAATACTTGCAGTCTTCACAGATAGAGAACCCTGAAGCTGACCTGGCTTTCTGTGATTACATTTCCTGACTGTAAGGTACTTAGTAAATCGTCTCTCAGCACCCTAGGCAGAAGACACCATACTCCAGTGAGGTCCAAGCTTCACATCCAAGCTTCTGGTCCTTCAAGACATCTGGAGATTCTCCATGGCTCCTCAATCCTCAGGCTCCACAAGCTAGGCCCCAGTTCCAGGTCTCTATCCAGCCACATGGTCACCTATTCAGGCAGCAGGCATAATAAGTTTCAGCAGCACAACATACCCCTCCCCCAGGTAGAAGGCCCAGGGAAGAACAGGATGACTCCCCAAGGCCACTCCCTGAATATGTATACCCTTTCTCAGCATGCACTAGTGATAAGCAAACTCCTACTGGTTGGCCGGGAAGTGATATATATTTATTACTCTGGTTAGTGAAGCTCTCATGCACCTACTGCCCCTACCAGGGACCAGGAGAAACCCAAAGAAGCTTGTAAGCAGGTGCTTCCAAGAGGTTCTAAAGAGGTAACTGTTTTTCTCTTGCTGTATTTGTACGCTTCAGTTAAGTAGGTCAGCCAGGTGCAAATTGTTACAATGGCTATATGTTGTACTGTGTCCTAAGGTTGACTTGCTGAGCTAGTGGTGTCTGAGAAGGCAGGGTTAAAGCTTTTCCTGCTCTTTACTTCAAGGACACCATACACTTCAGGTCATGCCCTGTGAGAGAGCTGTGAGGAAAGACTGCCAAAGTGCAGTTATTACACTGTCAAAGTTGATCACCCCCTTGGGGGAGAGGGCGGGGGGGGGTGAATGGAGCCCAATAGAGGTTCCCAGGAGGTCTGGAGCCTGTACACCCTCATGGACTATAGCTGCCAGCTTGAGACCTGCCTTAATGTTGATTTAAATGGCAACAGCTCTTGCTTGTGATTCAGGCATTGGTGGGTGCAGTTCCACTGTGCCCCCACTAGGGCACCTTAACCAGTTGCAGACTCTGGGCATACTAGACACACCTAAAAAAATATAATCATTGTACACAGGCCATGTCCAGTACGTCCAGTCCTTATGCCCTGCTGCCCTGTTGCTGGGATCCCCCCTGTCCCAGTACATGGCAATTCAGCTTGGATTAATCACAGTGAAGGTCAGCAGCAGGAGCTGTAAAAAAAAACAGCACCATGACAATGTTTATTAACAACATCGCTCAGCCGTGAATACAGAAAGCTACAATGAAACATTGTTTCATTTTGTAACTTTCTGTTTTTTCATCTACAGATCAAAGGGATGAACTTGGACTTGCAGATAAAGTCAGCAAGTGACAAGTAAAAAAAGTTTGTTTGTTTTTTTAATTAAATGTTCCTCTGTTGAACCCTTTATTAACCCTTAGCTTTCTCTAATAGGCTCTAATTACCTCCTTATTCTCCCGCTCCATTCAATTATAATTTTCCTGGTGATTTGTTTTCTATTTTATTAACTAATTTGTAAACTTTTTTTCTGTTTTTGTTTGCTTTGTTCATTAATATTTTTACACCTTTTACATATATTTACACGTATCACACTGAAAAAAGTGCAAAATTGAAAAAACTACTTTACTTAATTTGTAAATAACTTTGCAATGCTTTATATCAAAATCATAATTTTAGTTTTGTTTTAAACAGGAAAATTACAGAATAAAATGTACACTTTTTATGTGAGGTAACACTATTTATTTTTAAACTAACACTTCTCAAAAAAAGAAAACTGCCTTTTGTTTATTTTTTTATGTTTAATTGTCTAAAGATTGCGAAAAAAAAAAATCATTGTTGCAGGACAATATTCACAAAAAGAAAGCCTTGTTTGCCCTTAAAAAAAACAATCTATGTATTACATTGTTATGTTAACCACTTAAGCCCCGAGCAGCTTTCTGAGATTTGGTGTTTACAAGTTAAAAACTGTTTTTTTTTGCTAGAAAATTACTTAGAATCCCAAACATTATGTATTTTTTTCTAACACCCTAGAGAATAAAATGGCAGTCGTAGCAATACTTTCTGGCACATCGTATTTGCAAAGCAGTCTTATGCCCCGTACACACGGTCGGACATTGATCGGACATTCCGACAACAAAATCCTAGGATTTTTTCAGACGGATGTTGGCTCAAACTTGTTTTGCGTACACACGGTCGCACAAAGTTGTCGGAATTTCCCATCGCCAACAACGCAGTGACATCAATCACGTACGACGAGACCAGAAAAGGCCAGTTCAGGACCAAGCGCGACACCCTTTGGGCTCCTTTTGCTAATCTCGTGTTAGTAAAAGTTTGGTGAGAGACGATTCGCGCTTTTTCAGACTCGTGGCTTTTAGATCGTTTTCTGCGGTTCAGTTTGTGCTTGTGGGTTTGTATCTGCTCTTCAGTGCGTGCAAGCAAGTTCCACGTGACTTTAATTAGTCATTGTGTTCTTGTTCATTCGTTACTGTTTTTCAGGTCGCTCTTCACAGGCCTTGCTGTTCTTCAGTGCGTTCTGTTACTTCGTTCTGAGCAGCCGACCGTTTTCTAGCCATGTTGCGTATACGTACTCCTCGTAGAGTTCGTGCTGTGCGGGGGCTTGGTGTTGGGGTCCTGACCTTGACACAAGTCCAGTCCATGAACAGGGTGGGGAGGAGTTCATGGAATTGGTTGCTTCAGCGTGACCAGTTCTCTCATATGCCTTTGCTCCGTGAGATCTGTGAGAATAATCCTGATGATTTCAGGAACTTTCTCAGGATGATGGACCCCATATTTCACCGTCTGCTGGCTTTGTTGACCCCCTATATCAGCAGGCAGGATACCTGCATGAGGCAAGCCATCACTGCGGAACAGAGGCTCGTTGCTACCCTGCGGTACTTGGCGACAGGGAGAAGCCTGCAGGACATGAAGTTCTCGACAGGCATCTCCCCCCAGGCTCTGGGTATCATTACCCCAGAGACCTGTTCTGCCATCATCCAGGTCCTGCAGAAGGAGTATATGAAGGTAAGATTTTTATCCTTTAATATCACATTTTATTGTATTGAATGTTTGATAATATATTGTATTTCTTTCCTCATTCCCTAATTACCATGATTGTAATATGCTGTGAATGTCCCCTTTGTTCTCATGCATGCTGGATTTTTCTGTAATTATTTTTTTTGTCCTTCATACATATTTGCCTTCAATAACCTCCCCAGCATGCTGACTTTGCCAAACCCATATACACTATACCCATCTCTTTTTTGCTCAGATGTATGGATGAATTACCCTAAGCATGTAGTGCAAGGGCCTGCCTGTATACTTTCAAATGGTACTGTTGAAAGTTTTTGTATCCTATTATTATCTTGATAGGTAATAGCAGAATGTCCAAATGTGCTCAAATGTGTACAGTGTGTATTTATATCTTTGTATATGACACTTCTTACCTGTCCAGTGGGCTGCCAATAGTGTAACTAAGGAGGGGCTGTTCCAAGTAATACCCTGTATTTAGGCATTCATCTCTCAATGAAGTGGAGAGGGTTACCTGTCCAAGATCCCCCCCCCCCTATAATGTTAGAAATGGCCCATGAGAGGGGGGGAGGGGGAATATGATAGGTGTACCTTATACTTTGGTGTTGTTAAATTCCCCTTAATAAATGTTATCTGGAGGTTGGCCAAGAATGTTTGTGTCTAATCTGCTTGCCATGTTTATGTGCAAAAATACAAATTTTTTTGTTTTCCTCAACAGTTTCCTTCCACGCCACAGGAATGGCAGACTGTGGCCTCCCACTTTGCCCAGCGGTGGAACTTTCCTAACTGCGGAGGGGCAATTGATGGGAAACACGTCCACATCGTCCCACCACCCAACTCGGGGTCGTACTATTTCAACTATAAGGGGTTCAATAGTATTGTGACGTTGGCGGTGGTGGCGGCTAATTACGACTTCTTGTATGTGGACATGGGGAAGAATGGCCGGATGTCCGATGGTGGAGTCATCGCCCAGACGGAGTTCTACAGGAGTCTCCAGAATGGCAGCTTGGACTTGCCACCTCCAGAGGACAATGTGGAAGGACTCCCATTCGTCTTTGTTGCGGATGAAGCATTTGCGCTGGGGGACCATCTTATGCGGCCATTCCCGATGAGGACCCTCACCCCGGAACAGAGGGTTTTTTCATTACCGGCTGGCCAGAGCCAGAAGAGCGGTGGAGAACACATTTGGAATCATGGCCAGCCGGTTTCGCCTATTTCTGACACCCATCCATATGGCGGAGTATAAACTTAATCATATAATCCTGGCGTGCTGTGTTCTACATAACTTTTTACGCCAACATTCTGCCAACTATGCTGGCTCAGTTGGGCCTGAGGTCAGAATTCTACATGATACAACCCTGACGGCGCTTGAAAGTGGCCGTCCTGGCATGCCCTCCCTGAGTGCCCATGATGTCTGGTTAAGATACCTTGAGTTCTTTGCGGGTAGGGGGGGCCATCAATATGCCAGACAATTTGTGAAGCCTTTATCAAATAAAATCCAAAAAAAGCACATCTTTGGTGACATTTACTGCTTGTGTTTGTTTTAGCTGACCCTGACAGCAATGTGGGGAGTCCTGAAAATGGCGTGATTGTGTAACCTTATACAAAGCACTGTTGGGTGTTATTTACTAAAAGCGTAGACACTTTGCACTACAAGTGCACTTGAAACTGCACTGAAACTGCACTTGTAGTGCAAAGAGGATTTGCCCTTAGGAAATAACCCCCATTTTCACAGAAAACAGCAATTACATCACCACAAAAGTGTTGTAGCGTTGAGACAATAATCCACACATTCTTGATTAACAATCTTTTTAATACCTGCACAATCACATGTGCATTTAGAAAAGGTTTTTAAAACAAACCAACATGTTTGTTGTATAACAATTTTTGGGGTGGCATTATCAAAAATAGAATTGTCCATTTAAGATAAAACAGGCATGGGTAAAACCAACAAGAAAGACAAAAATCTTGAACTTACAAAGTTCACATATGGTAAAACTTGAAGGCAATATCAGACATGAGTATTTAGGAACTGTGTTTGATATTGCGTTCAGATGGGGTGAAGTCACCCCTTGAAAAGCCAAATTTGGAAGATGCACACCAATTTACGAATATCAACATGTGCTAGCTGCCATCACGGGGGATCAAGGGACGTGTTTTGGGGGAGCAACCCCTTCCTCACAGCTACTTTATTATTGAGGAAGGGGTTGCACCCCCAAAACGCATCCATTGATCTCCCGTGATGGCAGATAATACATGTTGGCACACTGTGTGCATCCTCCAAATTTGGCTTTTCTAAACATCGCTAAAACATTTTTAAGATTGTAGCACACACAAAAAAAAAATGATTTTGTGGGGTTTTAAATTCGCCCCAAAACATCAATGATGTTATTATTTTTTTGAATAACATCATTGATTTTTTTCTTGAGGTTTTCCAATTCTAAATTACACCCCATGATCTCCCCGATCAGGATCTGGGCACTTTCTGATGTGAAAGGATCTCGATCCACAACATCACGATCACCTAAAAATAGAGAAACCAAACAAAAACAGGTATCAAAAAATCTGCCGGCATCCATCTCTTACCTGAGCCTGTGGTCGCAGACACTCACCTGTTGTGGTGTCAATTTCCACCACATCTTCTTCCTCCTCCTGCTCAGCTTGGGTTGGGGGTTTTTCCCCTTCTTCCAGAGGTGGGGGGTCTCTGGTCTCCTCAGATGAGGGGTGTCCTCCGAGTCTTTTCTCCCCTATGTAAAACAAAAATGGTATAATTAGCACACAGATATTTGATGGCCGAAATATAAAGATGAAACATTGCTTGGAAGTGGGGTACAATTGTCTATTTGGGCAGAGTTCCAAGATGTAGCATTTTTATTGTCCTTTGTCAAGCTTCAATACTTTACCTGTCTTGTACAAGCTTCACAGATGGAGACACCCCTATAGTATACACTGGAGCACCTGTGTGGGCCCCCTAATAAAAAGGGTGTTCTTGTGTCCCACACTAGTGCTCCAGCGTCCAGATGTGAAAACAGCTGCTGAGTGTCCTCTGCTTACACAGAATCTAGTTTGCATTTCATTCTAGTAACAAACCAATCTACACAACCAAATATTTTTCATACAAGTAAGCCCTAAAAAATGTGGGCAAATGCATATGGCCTAATCAATGGTGTTTTATAGGCCGAAAGAAAAATGTTTGATACGAACGAATAATGGGCCCATGAACATTAAAGTTGCCATTTTAAACTGTACAACACTTAAGAAAAGCATAGGGAGCAGCATGAACGTAATAAAGACAAAAAGAATAGGAACACAGCACAACTACTTACTTTTTTGCAGCACTCTCCGGATCTTTCGGTACTGCTCAGGCTCTCTTAATTTCAGGTCCGACCACCGCTTCCTGAGCTGATCTTTCGATCGACGTACCCCGAAATTCCGGTGCAAACTCTTGACTACTTTCAGAATTTAGGTGGTGTATCCGCGCAACAGAAAAAGAGATTGAAATAAAGTACTGGACTGCTGCCTCCACAGACGTAATTTCCACCTAAGTGGAGAAAACGAAATGGTAAATGGAAGGTTAATAAGTGGGCGTGGCGCTGTCCTGGGTGATAAGACTAATGGATACAATATGAATCACATATAAACCAAATAACCATATGAAAGGTGATCCACTATGAGTGGGGGTGGGAGGGGGGGCTAGGGAAAGGGAGAGGGAAAATATTCAGTTGGTAACGTCCAAAGTGACTGTGCTACATATAAAGTTTCAAAACCACATATAATACTTGTTCTCAGTGCAAATGAATTATTTAACATAAGAAAATTGTTTAAAATTATTTATCAAACATTGGTAATGAACTGGATAAAATAAATCAAATCGTGGCTGGTGCTCAGTGCAACATAAGTGGCATTAAACAGTCTTAGTAAAATTCTTGGTGTTTCTTTAGGTCTAGGCAGGTGTATCCATACATGCATCTACTCCCTGTGTTAGTTTTAGTGACCGGGTGCTCGTGTCTTGTCTTGTGATCATGCAGACACTCACCAGCTTCTTTAACCCCTGCGGGGGTAACAACTTTCGCCATGATCTTGGCCTTTCTGATATTGGGGTTGGGGTAAGGTCCATACTTTCCGTCATAGTCGGCCTTCTTCAGGATGTCCACCATCTCCAACATCTCACCAAAGGACATATTTGTGGCCTTAAATCGTCTCCTTCTGGATCGGGACGTTTCCGGATCCGGGCTCTCCTCCTCCTCGTTGCTATAATTAGCACGCACCTGCTCTGACTCCGCCATGTGCTCTTCACCCACTGCACCGAACGAAAAGGGGTGGGGAATAGACTAGAAAGAACGTCAGGGGCGGGCGGAGTTACACGCATGCGCAGTGTGTATAAAGCGTTAAACGCAAGCGTATTACATACGATCTGTGAGCGGAGGAAGGAGCATTGGAGGCGCCGATCGTAATAACGAAGGTAAGAGACAAACTTGGGCCTATACTGCTTCTAGATTGAGGCCTATATTGTAACAAGATTAGGAGAGTTTTGCCTGACATTAGAGTTTGTCTTGTGTTGTGTCTTGCAGTTAAAATGGATATCTTGAATGATACAAACTTCATGGCAATATTCATTGACATGTTCAGGGAGCTTCCTTGTCTGTGGGAGATCAACCACCCACATTATAGAAACCAAACAAAGAGGAAGGCAGCGCTGGATCAATTGTTGGAAATTGTGAAGCAGGTGATCCCCACGGCAGACATCACATATTTGAAGATCTGAGGAGCACATATGTAAGGGAGCGCCAGAAAGTCCAGGATTCGCAGAGATCCGGAGCAGCAGATGACATCTATGTCCCCAGGATGTGGTACTATGACAGGCTGCATTTTCTGGCAGGCCAGACTGAACCCAGGTCATCACTCTCCAGTCTTCCTTCCACGCTTCCTTCCCCCCCAGCTGAGGCTTCTGACGCCCAACCTGGGCCTTCCAGGCAACAACATGTGGAGGAGCCCAGATTGAGCCAGGTATAGCATTCCTCTAAAAATTTCAGGTTGTCCAATCAATGATGTTAACTAGATGTTAGTTTGGAGTACTAATTTAGGATTGTGATTGATGATTAAACCATGTCCCTTTTTCATACACAGGGAAGTCTCAGCCAGGAGGTGGCCGGGCCGAGCAGGCTGCCTGATATGCCGGTCCCTCCCCTACACCCACAAAGAGAAAGTGGCAGGAGGAGGAGTACCCTAGAGGAGGCTGCCATAGGCCTCTTTTGGAAGGCTACAGAGGCCCGGGGAGCACCACACACCGTGGAGGATGACTTTGCTGCCATCATTGTCTGTAAAATGCAGCGGATGGAGGAGGGCCATCAACTCATGTGTGAGTCATTAATGTTGGAGGCTCTCAATAAGGGGTTGAGGGCCCAAATAACATCTGATACCCACCTTTGTGACCTCACACATGGTCCTCCTCCTCCTCCTCCAGGTCCTCCTCCTCCTCCTCCTTCTCCTCCAGGTCCTACTAGTCCTCCTCCTCCTCCAGGTCCTACTCCTACTCCTGCCACATCTCCAACAGCAGAGCCACAGCCAGGAAGGAAGCGTGGAAGGAAGACCAGAAAGTGAGGACCCTGGATCCAGTCTGGTCTGGCAAAAGATGCAGCCTCTTGTGGTACCACAGCCTGGGGACACAGATGTCATCTGCTGCTTTCCAGATCTCTGGGACTTCTGGACCAGATTGCACTTCCTTACATATGGACTCCTCAGGCCACCAATTTTTATGTTCAAGAATTGATGTCTGCCCTGGGGGTCCAAGTATTCGCTAATTTCTCCTGTTTCTCCAGCGTTGCCTCGCTCTTTGTTTGGTTCTGAGCCCTTAATAAAGGAATTTTGGTTTGAATTATACTTGCCTATGTGTGTTTTACTTCAAAAAGGACAGTTTGTTTGTGAGGATTTAGGTACATTTCAAAAATACAATGTGAAATTAACAAGGGACATCAACACCAAGCAATCTCCTTGAGATTAAATAATAAAAGATATCAATGGTGTTGTGGTAACTTGACACACAAAACACACACAAAAATATTCTGGAGTAAAACTAAAAATAAA
The DNA here is from genome assembly GCF_042186555.1 of Aquarana catesbeiana. Taxonomy (NCBI): domain Eukaryota; kingdom Metazoa; phylum Chordata; class Amphibia; order Anura; family Ranidae; genus Aquarana; species Aquarana catesbeiana. Next base: position 167,480,400 of record NC_133327.1, on the reverse strand, counting down.
ATTAAACAAAGATCAGTCTTTGAAAAAATAAAAAACATAAAATCCAAAAAAAACTGGCTTTAAAAAAAAAAAAAAAAGAAAAAAAATTTTGTCAGATGTGACAAATCAAAATATATTAAGGGAATCCCGATAAATAATAAAGAAAGAACTTTGTGAGAAGTCTGTGTGAATATGAGCAGCAAAACTACTTCATTCTTCTCACATTATAAAGAAGACGAGAGTGCACTGTATTAAACCATTTTTAACATTGCAGCGTGACGAAAGTGCTGTATCCATTGCGAACGCTAAGTTTGCCAGACCGAGCTGTTCCGTGTCGGAATTTCTTCTGAGCATGCGTGGCACTTTGTGCATCGGAACAGGCCACACACGGTCAGAATTGACGTGATCGGATTTTGTTGTCGGAAAATTTTATAGCCTGCTCTCAAACTTTGTGTGTCAGAAAATCCGATAGAAAATGTCCGATGGAGCCCACACACGGTCGGAATTTCCGACAACATGCTCCGATCGGACATTTTCCATCGGAAAATCCGACCGTGTGTACGAGGCATTACAACGCACTTTTTTGGGAAAAAATACACTTTTTTGAATAAAAAAATAAAAAATTTCCTTCCTTTCCTTCCCACAGCAGTCTGACCTTATTGGAGTGAAGCCTGAGCTATCATCTTGATCTCAGTGGAGTGAGAAGCTGCAGGGAGCACCCCTGCTCTTTGCAGTCTTTGTAGAATGCAGTCTTGACTTACATGTGAGTGCCTTTTTAATAAATTATGTGGTGTAAATTAATAAATAAATTAATAAATTATGTGGCACTATGATCTATTTGTTATTTCTCTAAATTGCAACATTGTGCTCTCTTTCTGGAGCTGGCTCTGATGTGAAAGAAAGTTTTTAACCCTCTAGAGTAGCTTATCCTGGCTGATTAAAAGGGAATCTGCCCAATTTTACCTTTTATAATTTAAAGGTCCTACTAATTAAATGAAAGTTTGTCCACTTGGTTCACGGTGGAGGATTGCACACTTTTCACTGTAATGAGTTTATGCATGATGATTTCAGACTTTTATGGTTGTTGAAGGTCATTTATGAACTTTTTTGTGTTTTTTGTACTTATATGGGGACTTTGTGACGCTACAGACTACTATTAAGGAATTCACTAATTTTGTAATTGTCTGTGCTCTAACTAGTGATTACTTAGCATAGTTATTCATTGATTTTAACAGTGGTTTGTCAGCACTGTGCATTTTTTTCTTTTATTTTGTGAAAGTTTGCTATAACTTTGAGCACGGCAGCTTAGTTTTGATTTAGAACTACATTGGCGAGAGCAAGGATTTTTTCTCTATCACTATACCTGTACAAAATGTGGCAGTTAGTGGCTTTCAAATACCTTTAAACCAAAATGTTTCCTATTTCCCAGTGACCAAATTATCAATTATGCTATGCGTGTCAACTGACAATACCACAGGGCTACTTTTTTTAATTGGTTTCAACCTCAATTATTTTATTGTTTGGTGACCTAATATTTGTGGTTGAAAGCTGTTTGCATAGTCAGCATTAAACAGCTAGAATGCTGGGAGCCTGACCAATGGGAGTAAACCTCTAAGTCTGTATTCCAACATATTTAGCATATTGTATGAGCGTCAGAATGTGTAATGGTCAGGAATACTGAATTAAAAAAGGAAATGAACAACTGGCTGTACAAGTTTGGCCAGCATGCTGGCTAATAACAAAAATTCCCCTATGAGGACCCTGGAAATTACACACATCGACCGTCATCATTAACAAATTATGGTGCTGCACATAATACACATTCTTGGTACTTCATGTTGGAAAACTTTGCCCTCCAGCAGATAACTAGCTAGAACATATATAAAAGAATAGGTAATCAGCCAAATTATCAGACAAGAAGTAACTGCCACTTGCAGTCTACTAAACAGGTGCAAAGTTAGCAGCTATAATGCAAAACAGGTTCAGGATGGCCAAAAAATGCATATGCCGCAGAGTGTTGAAAAACAGATTGTAAAAAACTCCACAAACACGGTCCCTTCATTACAATGTCTCTGTGGCTCAATAATGTGGCTGCAAAGCATAATCTCTATAGGACACATAGAGATTTACTAAAATTGGAGCACTCAGAATCTGGTGCAGCTGTGCACGGTAACCAATCAGCTTTGAACTTCAGCTTGTTCAATTAAATGATAAGTTCACCTTTGTAAAATAAAAAAAAATAAATGCATATCTTTTTGCAGGTAACAAAAAGTACATTTATTATTTTTTTATTAGGAGCCTATAGAGCATTGCTTCCGTGATGATCAAATCACGGGTGAAATCTCAGGCTCCTGCAGATAATGTAAGTGTAAGCTATCTGCTCATCCTTGTACCTCGCCACAGGGAGGTACCACAGGGGGGTGCAGGGGCTGCTGCATCAGTAACATATTACATGTTACAGTACATGCTGGATACGGGTGTAACATTTAACATGTTTGGGAAGGTAAGCTTATCCTTTAAGCTTTGACAAGAAAACGTGGAAGCTGTCCCTCTCAGTGAAGTCCAGAATAGCTCTGATAAAACAGATTAACAAGTTGGAGGGATGCAAGGCCCAAAGACGAAAAGGTATTCCACTGGACCTGAAGACCTTTGATAGCAATTGGGGGGGGGGATTCCCACAGTAGCTGAGTCTTCTGGAGAAGCTGTTTCCTATTAGGCTCTAACTCAGCTGCCCCCACGCCAGTTCTGAAGGTGGATGGCCATTCACCTGGCTGCAGAGCACTTGCTCAACTACCTCTGCCTCATCAAGTATGGCCCCTCTGAGCTCCTGAGGGAGGGTAGCTTAGGAATTTATTTTCACTGGGTATTTCCAGGAACCCAAGGAGTTGTGGGAAAATGAGTTAAAGGAGTCAGCACTTGCAACTGAGTATGAGCAGCAAACACATAGGTTTATACAAACACACGCCCTGATTTCTCTTTCTCTAAAACTTTTTTCATTTTTGCTCAGTTCTCAGTCTTCTATGAACAGAGAGCTGGTGACTGTCAATCACTGCCTTCCTGCTCTGCCCCTCCAGTATTCACTGGAGCCCTGCACTGTGCAGGGGGCGAGAGCAGATGGTTCAGTCTCCCAGTGGCTCACTGAGAGGCTGAGCCAGCTGCCGGTCCAGGCATCTGGGTGGATCCTGACTGTAAAGGACTTTAGTCCGCTGTGTGATGCACTCCTGTAAACAATAGAAGTAGGGCCAAAAGAGCTTTGGTCCTACTTCTACTTTAGCTATAAGGTACATCAGTTCAGAAAATGTCCGGAAAGTGAAAGCCCTATCAAATCTACCACATAAGCTTGGTGAAACCCTGGGAAGATCAGAAACAGGTGTTTGCTCTGGTTGGTGATAACGCAGAGTCTCCTGTAGGTGATGACATTGTGCAGGTTGCTACCACCCTAACCAAACCACAAACTCAAAATGCAAAATCATTTTTATAGAAAAATTAAATCATGTTTTCAGGGCTGTCGGGTCTCACAAATGTTACTGAACATGACATTATGACAGGGCAATGTCAAGGTCAAAGTAAAGCTATATTGTATCCCAGAAGCACATAGAAAAGCAGTGTCTGAAGAAGTACAGGGAATGCTTGATGCCATTGAGGAATCACAGAGTGAATGGTCAGGCCCAAATTTGTTGCCACTGAAGCCTGACAGAACTCTATGGTTTAGCAATGACGTTAGGAAACCCAATGCAGATTCAAAGTTTGATGCCCCAGGTGGATGAATTAATAGAGGTGTTGGGGCCAGCCCAGTATATCACCACATTAGACCTCATCAGGATACTGGCAGATACCCATAACCAAGGAAGCCAGGGAGAAAACTGCTTTTTCAGTACAAGAGAATGCCATTTGGGTTAGACTCTGCCCCAGCCACCTTCAAAATGGCATTGAAAAAGATGGTATGCCCTCATCAGAAATACACATTGGTCTACCTAGATGACGTTGTTCTTTATCGTACAGATTAGGAGCCCCATCTTCCCAGGTTTAGGTGGTGTTAGACTCCTTGAAGAAGGCACAGTTACACTCAATCCAGAGAAATGTGCAGGGATAGGGATGGGGAAGCAAAGTACCTGGGGTACATTGTGGGTAGGGGGCTGGTGAAGCCCCAAATGAAAAAAGTAGAAGCAATACAGAATTCCCTAACCAAGAAACAGGTCCAAATATTTTTGGGTATGGTTGGCTACTACCAGCAGTTGGTCCCTTACTTTAAAGTCAGTAATGATCACGAGGAATGCAAATGCCGAAAAAGCTTTTTGAATGCTTAAGGCCACGTTGTGCCAAAAATCAGTGCTGGTTGCTCACAATTTTTCCAGAGAGTTTGTGATTAAGATAGATGCCTCGAGTGAGGGCTGATACCCTCTCCCAAGTGCATTATATGGTGTCCAAAGTTGCCTCCAATACCTTTGCATTGAGGCAGAGGTTTGGGATTTATAGAGAACAACAAGGATGGGTTCTGGATGGATGTTATGTGCATCCGATGTTTGAGTTTTGGTCTCTTTAAGGGGCAACAAGGAGTTAACTGCAGGGCCTGCAGGGTAAGGCCTTTAACTGTTTGCCGCCTGCCCACCGTCAAATGACGGTGGAGCAGTGTGACTCTCGTTCTGGGATGGTGTCATAAGACATCGCCCCAGAACGGCCGCTCTCGCGTGCCGCGGGAGCAAGCAGCGCGGGGATCGCTGCCGCACCATGTTGCTATGACGCAGCGTGACCCCAATTTTTGTAAAGAGCCGCATCCGAGGCTCTTTAACCATGTGATCTGCTGTGTCCAATCACAGCCGGTCACATGTAAACAAGGAAGTGCCGGTAATCGGCGCTCCTTGCCTCACACTGACAGAGTGTGTGGCGAGGAGAGCCGATCTCCACACAGGGGGACATATAGGAATGTAATCAGGGCACTGATCATCAGTGCCCTGATTACAGTATAGTAAAACAGTGTCAAGATACAGTACCCACCAATGCCAGCAATCAGTGCCCAACAGTGGCAGAAATCAGTGCCCGCAAGTGCCACCAATCAGTGCCCCTCAGTACCGCCTATCCATGCCACCTACCCGTACCGCCTATCAGTGCCCACCAGTGCCACCTATCAGTGCCCACCAGTGCCGCCTATTAGTGCTCATCAGTGCTACATATCAGTGCCACATATCAGTGCCCATAGGTGTGGCATATTAGTGCCTCCTCAATCAGTGCCACCTCATCAGTGCCCATAAGTGCCGCCTCATCAGTGCCCATAAGTGCCACCTCATCAATGCCCACCAGTTCAGCCTATCAGTGCCCATCAGTGCCGCCTCATCAGTGCACATCAGTGAAGGTGAAAAATTACTTAGTGACAAAATTTACTGACAGAAAAAAAGAAAATAAACATTTATTTTCAAAATTGTTGGTCTTTTTTTTGTGAAAAATTAAAAACCCAGCAGTGATTAAATACCACCAAAAGAAAGCTCTATTTGTGTGAAGAAAATTATAAAAAATTTGTTTGGGTACAGTGTAGCATGACCTTGCAATTGTCATTCAAAGTGCGACAGCACTGAAAGCTGAAAAATGGCTTGGGCAGGAAGGGGGTGTAAGTGCCCCGTAGGCAAGTGGTTAAAGTGACATTAAAGGTTTTTTTTTTAAATAACAAACATGTTATACTTACCTGCTCAGTGTAATGGTTTTGGACTCTTCTCAGGTCTCCTGCCAGTGCTCCAGGTTCCTCTCCCCTGTCTAGTGCCCCCATAGCATGCAGATTACTATGGGGGCACCTGAGCAGGCTCGCTCCCAAACCACTGCTCTGTGTGTCCAATCACACATGGAGCATGGCTCGGTCCACCCCTGATCTCTCCTCATTGGCTCACTGGCTGTGATTTACAATGGCTACTGCTGCTGTCTCTGCTTATGAGGAGGGAGAGACCTGGGAGAGCCAAGGCTCTCATACACATCACTGGATCAAGATGGTGATCAGCTAAGTATTAGGGTGGCTGGGGACACTGCTGCACACAGTAAGTTTTTTACCTTCATGCCTTTACAACCACTTTAAGGGCTTTTTCACACTTGAGTTACATTTTAAGGCAGCCTAAAAGTGCATTAACGTACCTATAGCATTAATGAGCATCTAGGATGTGTTGTACAGGAATTCAATACAGGCAACACTTCTCAAATGCCCTGTGTGTTGTACTTTTTTTTTTTTTTTTACAAGGCTAGAATGAGAAATTATCACTTTTGTCACTTTGCAACAACACCTTAAACGCATGGTAAAGGTCATAGGGGTACAGAAACTTCTAAGAGATCTTGGAGACCTTAGTGCTTTTGCTACCCCTCGGGTGCTAGAGAAAGTCAGCTGTGTATCTTGTTAAAGGTAGCACCGGCTGGTGTCCTGAAGAGCTTTGTCCAGCTAATCTTCCACTTAAAGGGACTCTGTTCTTGTGGCTCTAAGAAAGGAGTTTACAGTACCTACTACTACCACTGCTACCTAAAAGCTGAAGTATACTGTTTGCTACAAGCATGGACTTTAATATAGGTTGTTCTGAAGAACACCTAAGTCCACAAAAGTACATAGTTCTTGTTTTTGGAGTATCCCACCTAATTCCCTCAACCCAAATCCAAGTTCTCCGAAAATAAAATCAACAAAAACAACACCACTATACTAATCATTGAAGAAAGGTGTGAATGAGCCTGTGTGCTTGACTGCGGGGCAAAGATTGTGGGGAGACCTGGACAGTATTCCTGCAGCTCCTATGGGAGTAGTGCTACAATATACTTTATAGCCACACAAGTATAACATTTTGTAGACTGGGACACCCTCTGTATAAATGTTTGTGTGGAAAAGGCAGAGGGAGAGGTGTTAGAGAAAGGATTTATTTTTTTATTCTCTGGGTGGTGCCCCATTTTTCAGTTCAATTAAATTTGAAGTTGATTAAACATTTTTGGGTGTAATAAAGAGATTTTTCAGATTTCTTTGTATAACCATTCGTTTTTGTTAATTTTTATGACTGTCCACTGGAAGGTTCAGTAGTTATATATTCAACTTTTTAGAACCAGGATTCTTTTTACTTTCAATAGTTTTTTATTGAGAAATCAGCAAGAATAAATTGACAAAGATACAGGTAGAACCATCTCTTAACATCAAAATAAGTAATATTTCAAAGGACACATTACATATTTAAGCTGAGAAGGAGCAGTGTAACCTAAGCAAATGATTGCAGATGATCCAAACTCTTGAAGGAGGGAGGGACTCCCCAACACCCCTCTCGGGATCTTGCTGTGTTGGGTAGTGGGGGTCCACTCCCCCCAAACAGAGTAAAGTAATGAGTACAAGAATATGCAAAAAACAGGAGGAACAAAAAAATTAAAAAATCATAGATAAAATAAGAGAAAACACCCTTGCGAAGATTGAAAAACCTTGCAGGGCTGCTTTGTCTAGGCAGTTGGGTGGACTGTTAGTAGCGAAAAAGGACATACATGTGGATGTCCACTGAGCAGGAGGTATTAGATAAAAGAAGACCAAGAGATAGTCCAACTGCTTATATGGAGAGATGTAGAAACCTTTCTTTTGCAATGTGGGACGAGCTAGAAATAGTGTTCCAGAGGGGAATGCCTGTAGTTGTACCTATATGATAAGAGTGAGAAGAAGCGGGAGAGAAAGGAAAGGAGGAAAGAAGAAAGGACAGGAGAGAGCACAAACTTAATAGTAGACGGTGTGGAACTCGCTCATCTACACGAACCCGAGTCAGCAAGGGGTGGCAGATGTCTGAGATAGATATCTGGTCCAGGGCTCCCAGATGGCCTCATATTAGTCGACAGTATCCAAGAGGATGCTAACTGTTTTCTCCTGGGTCATGATCCATGATATCTTCCTTTTGACCAAGAGAAAGGAAACAGTGTGTTGCTTCCAAGCCCGCGCAATCGTTAGCTTGGTCCCAAGGAAAATAAACATGATTAGGTGTTGGACTCTTTTAGGGGTCTTGGGGATAGGTAAGTTTAAGAGGGCATGTTGAGGTGTCTATTGGACCGGTAAGCCCGTAATTTTCCTAATAGGGTGGAATATTTTATTTCCTAAGCACTGAATCTTGGGACAATCCCATCAAATGTGTAGCATCGACCCAACGTGTCCGCAGTCGCGGAAGCACAAAGGGGAGGCGCTCGGATAGATTTTGGCAATTTTTAAGGGGACCATATACCACCTCAATAGGACTTTCAAATTTGCCTCAACTAGTGCTATATTTAGAATGCCCTTAGATGCCGCAGTCGATGCTCTATGCCATTCCTCAATGCTCCAATTATGTTACAGGTCATTTTCCCACTATCTCATATAAAGCGTTTTGGACTCAGCCCTAGCAAGTGATCGGTATATCACCGATATTCCCCCCCTCTGCTCCATGGCTTGACCACACCACCTTTCATAGTCCATGATCGAGAGTGGGGTGAGTGTCGATGACCTTATGGAGCGGATGAAATGGACGATTTGGTGGCATCTAAACCTTTCCGATTTTGTCATGCCGAGTTTACTCATACAGTGGGCCAGAGTGAGAGGCCCCGCAAGGTTGACAAAGTGTTCTATCCTATATAATCCTTTATCTAAACACCACCGGAAGGCTGCAATGTCTAAACCGGGAGGGAACAAGGGGTTTCGAAAAATATAAGACAATGGTTGCCAGTGCGAGATCAAGTGTGGATTCATTTTGAGAGAGTCCCATAGAACTAGAGAATGGGAGAGCGTGGGGGCCATGGTAGCAGGTCTGGATTTAGTGGGACACCAAAGAATATAGTCTAGGGTATATTGTGGGATAGCTTGTCTTTCCATGTGTACCCAGTCAGGGTGAGCTATTTTAGAATATATCAGAGATGGTTAGGTAAACCCACCCCTCCCTGGTCTCTATTCCTATACAGGGTCCCTTTGGCCATTCTGTGCCCTTTTGCACCCAAATAAAATTTTATGATTTTAGATTGGAATTTCCTGAGGTGGTCCTTGGGTATGGGGATAGGTAGCGATCTAAATAAGTAGAGGATGCGTGGCAGGAGGGTCATCTTTACTGAATTTACTCTTCCAAGCCAGGAGAGGCCTAGTTTATCCCAATGCAAGAGATCTTTCTCCAATTTGCAAAAAATTGGGGGAAAATTTGCGGCATATAGTGTGTCTATGAATGCAGTGAGGTTAATCCCTAGATAGGGGATTGCCGTTTCTTTCCATCCGAACCGAACGTTGTCTTTAAGCTGTGCCACAAGCGTTGCTGGTAGGTTGACATTTAGTGCTAAGGATTTTGAATAGTTAACCTTGAGTCCAGATACTCTGCCAAAGTTATCAAGAACCCTGCATAAATTTGGTAACGATGTAAGGGGAGAGGTGATAAAGAGTAATAAATCATCCGCGAAGAGAGCGCATTTGTGGGTTTGTGGTCCGCACCGTACTCCTTGTATATCAGGGTTGTCTCTGATCGCGATAGCTAGGGTTTCAATGACCATGGAGAAGATCAGTGGGAATAAGGGACAACCCTGTCTCATGCCGTTTAGAATTGGGAAAGGTGTCGAGTAGTATCCCTGCATTTTGATTTTCGCCATGGGGTAGGAGTGCCCTTATTGTGTTCATGAAGTATTGGCCAAAGCCCCATTTTTGTAAGATAGGGAACAGGAAAGACAGAGTTGAACGCTTTCATGAGGTCTAGAGAAAGCAAGAATCCCTTCTGTGGGGGTCCCTTTTCCCATCCAGACCCCAGTAAGGAGACTATATCAATTGCTCTTCTGATCTGATCAGATCCCTGTCATCCAGGAATAAAGCCTACCTGGTCTTTGTGGATATAAAGGCTAATAAAATTGGATATTCTATCTGCCATAATTTTAGTTAAAATTTTTAGGTCATTATTTATCAATGATATGGGGCGGTAATTAGCAGTGCAACTAGTGTCTTTGCCTGGTTTAGGTATTACTGTGATAAAAGCCGAATTGAGAGCCATGTCTAGTTGTGCTCCAGTTTGAAGATGATTAAAGAATCGAGCCAGGTAAGGGGAGAGTAGTGGGGCAAAATGCTTGTAATATGGAACAGAAAAGCCGTCAGGGCAAGGAGCAGAGTTATTTTTGAGGTTTTTTATAACAAGAGAGATTTCCTCCGCCGATATAGGAGCCTCCAAGCAATCCCTGTGGTGATCCCGGATTGTGGGGATCTTCGGGGAGTTTAGGAAGGAGTCGATCAGGCTGGGCGGGGAGTTCTTCCCCTCTTTGCTGTACAACGTGCGGTAAAAGTCATGAAGAGCTTCCATGATTTTCTGGGGGTTTTGTGTGAGGGTTCCATTGCGTAGTTGTATTTTAGGTAAGGTGCGATGTCTAATTTTAGGAGTCAGCTTATGCGCCAGCATAGGACCTAACTTGTCTTTCTGATAGTAAAACCTCCCACCCTCCCAGCGTAGACTCTTTTCTGCTATGGCAGTGAGAGCCAAATTTAGAGCTGTGCGTGCTGCTTCAAGTTTTACTGCCAAGTCGGAGGAGGGCTTACATTTATATTGTTTGCCAAGAGAGGTGAACTCCCTTTCCAGCCTGTCAATTTCAAGATGGCGGACTTTACGTAACCTAGAGGACTTTTGGATAAGTTTACCCCTAATTGCAGTTTTATGTGCTGCCCAGAGAGTGATAGGGGAGATGTTATTGACATAATTGAATAAGAAATATTCCTGGATGTTTTTTTCGATCTCACTGACATGGGTGGGATTGCTGAGGATTGAGGTATTTAGTCTCCAGCTAAACCCTTGTTGTCATGTAGTTGGTTTGTTTATGGTTAGGAGGAGGAAGGAGTGATCTGACCAGGTAGAGTCTCTAATGATTGCCTTGTGTACTAGCGGGATGTGATTTTGTAGAATAAAAAAGTGATCTATTATCACGCAGGTATTGTGGGGGGTGGAAAAGTGTGTATAATCCCATACCCTCGGGTTCATTTCTCTCCATATGTCAACTAACCCCTGGTGGTAAATTTGTCTGGCGACATTGAGGCTTTGCCTGGTGGGATGAATGCAGTCCCTTCCCGGGGGCGAGTTTTATCTGTCCCTGTGTCAAACGCAATATTAGAGTCTCCGCCGTATATGATTAGACCTTCAAGATGGGGGGCCAGAGTGCGAAAGAGAGACTCAAAAAAATTATATCGGCCCCTATTTGGTGCATAGTATGAGATGAGGGAATAGAGCTGATTATCAATGAACCCCTTCACAAGTATGAACCTACCATCTGGGTCCTCAAATTCAGACACCAGTGAGAACTGGGTTTGTCATGAGAAAAACAGGCCTACTCTTATTGTCAGAATTTGACAGGTAAAACGTCCGATATTTGGAGTGTATAAAGGATGGGGTATACGTTTTTGGAAAATGAGTTTCTTGAAGCAACAAAATGTCGACTTTTCGGTCAAGGTAATATTGGAAGATTTTCCAGCGTTTAACAGGAGAATTGAGCGAGGCAAAGCGCAGGGCGTGTGTATGAGCAGTAGTATCAGCCATGGAGCAGTTTAGGAGGAAATGCCAATGATCCCCAACCACTTACCTTTCTTTTGAAGGATGGTCCAGAGGCAAGAGAAGCGATGGAGCCTATCAGAGCATGTTCCTGTATTCTGCGGAAGAGCGAGACCACACACATCACTAAAACAAGAGAAGAATTAGTAAAGGGCAGAGAAGGCAGAAAGAGGAGAAGAGTAAAAGGGAGAGAGAATAGATTCCAGGGATAGGGGAAAAATAATTCCACTGTATCCCCATAACAAGTAGGTTTCCACCCAACCAGTTGGGGGGGTCTTGACCAGGAGCAAGATCAGTCTGCAGCTCCGAGTACACGGAAGGGAGCATGAGTGCCGCTCCGTACACGGCACTCCCTAAAATATAGAAAACATTTGAATTATAACACACTAGTGTACAAAACCCACAAAAACTGTATTGTATATATAAAGAAAACAAAAAACCCTTAAAGAGTAGAAAAACAGGTAAGTAATGAGAAAACCATTGGGAATATAGGGAGTGCGGATAAGGAACCATAAGTCCGTTGACATTCCCACCGAAGGGGTAGCAACCTGTGGGGGATTTTGCAAACTGTGAGGTAGAGATGGTGAGAACCCAGGGCTCCTTAATAAACAGAGTGAGTTGCCTATTGGTCGATGTGCTATCCTAACATTGCTAAAGGAGGGGGGGAGGAGACATGAATTTCCCTGGGTATGCAAGAAAACAACAAACGAGACCCAGAGAGAGTCAAGTCGCCAAGGAGCAGACAGTCCTCTAAATTCCAGCAAAATAAGGCAACATAGAGTACATGTCAGGCCCAGCTAAGTGGCCCTACTAGTAGAGCTAGAAGACTAGGGATGTCCTGAGGGGGCTCCTGTATATGACTGGTGAGAGGCCATTTTGGGGCCGAGGGCTATCCGGCAGAAGTTCAGCCATGATCCAAGGTGAGCAGTAGAGGCCTGCACAACTGGGAGGACAGGAGTTCCGTGGGTGTAGACAGAGGATGAGTCTAGTTGGGCACTAGTGCTGAAGGGGCCATGTGAGCCTGGGCCCAAGAAAGGGGTAAACAGGAAAAGAACTTGACAATTCTCCAGTTCAGGTAGTTATTCCTTCCTTGGCTTTCTTATGTTTTGGTTTCTGCCACGTGGAGGTGAGTGGGCTAGATGGAGGAGGTCATTTGGTCAGGCTGGAGGAAGATGACTGCATCAGAGAAGGTGGATCTGTGGGAAGTAGACCCCGTTTCCTCAGCAGTTCACCTTCCGAGAATTTCGAAAACCTGAATGGTTTGCCGTTGAATTCAAACTTCAGGCTTAAGGGGAGAAGCCACCAGTATTTGATATTTTTCTGCGTCAGTACCGTCAGCAGGGGCTTGAATGCTCACCTTTTCTGAATGGTGAAGGGGGAGATCAGCGAAAATTTGTACAGAGTGTCACATAATCTGAATTTTTGGGGTGTTGTGGGCTCTCCTCATGACTTCTTCTTTGATATTGTAGTAGTGTGGTTTGACCACAATGTCACGCGGTTAGTCCGTCAGATCAAGGGGGGCCCAGAGCCCTGTGAGCCCGATCCAGTTCCAGTTTGTGGGCTTGGATGTCTGGGATGAGGTGTTTAATGAGAGAGTGTACTGTGTCTAGTATATCTGTGATTGTCTCTGGCAGGCCTCTGATCCTGAAGTTGAGTCGTCTTGACCTATTTTCCAGGTCATCGATTTTAGCCATGGCCCCCTATAATTGATCGTGTAGTTCCTGGAAACGATCAGTGTTTTGATTAACTCGATCGATCGTGGCGTCCACTTTAGTTTCAATTTACTCAATGCGAGCGCCTAGGAGATGTAGATCAGATTTAATATCTGAGGTAATCCTTGGCACAGTCTGGGAAAGGCCCCTATCCAGCATTTCTGTGAATTTGGTAAACAGCAAGGAGATGTCCTGTGGCTGTGGGGAGAGTTGACCCCCATCCTGAAAGTACAAGCCAGGCTTAGGTGAGGCTGCGGCTGAGGGAGACATTAGCATGTCATCCAGGGTCTGGTTAAGGAGGGACACTGTGGTGGCTGGTGATGTCGGGCCCCCTATTGAAGGCAGCACCGGGGCCCCTCCACATTCCACCTCTTGTAGTGCATCCCGCCAGGGAGATGAGACTGGGATCCCTGAGAGAGCTGCTTCGTGAGGCAGCGGATCCGCTCTTGGATTCCCCAGCCGTTCCTGTCAGTGAGGAAAACTGCACTCGTATGTCCCTTTATACTGAATCCCCCAGCTTGCAGCTGTTCCCCAGGGTGGCCCGGGTGTTCAGAGTCCTGTGTGGGGCATTTGGGGTGTTTGTACCCACTGCTGAGATCGCTGATGATACGGAGCGGGGCAGAGCTCTGTGGTTAAGAGGCCATTTCACAGAGCACTGTGCATGCGCCTCTGAACCAGGATTCTTTTATAGAAAAGTACATCGACAGACCAGGATCAAGACTTTCTGTTGTAGGCAACAAATATCTGTAAGCAGGCTTCAGCTAGCCATTTCCTGCTGTGCGTGTGTCCTTATTAGGCATATTCATTTTATTTAGCATATAAAGTATGTGCTAAATACTATGTGCATAATATAATTACTGCGACTTTGACATTGTCATTTTTTTTTTAAGCAATGATACTCTAAGATTCTGGAGCTTCACAGCAACTATGTTGCTTTTGGTTCCAATGTCTGCTTGTTTTAGTAATCCATAGGACTAAAGGACATTAGAAATAAATTACTCTAAATAGTTCTATGTTATCTAATGCATAGTAACTGATCCTTAATTTATTCCTTGTGCTTAAAAAAAATAAAAAAATGTACAGTGGTCTAAAAAATCATACATTCAATAAATAAAATAGTCTGTAAAGTGCTGTAGGAATGTATAGTCAGAGCTTCAAGCTAAAAACAGACTTGTTTACTAACAGGGAATCCCAGCCCTAAAAATTGATAATGAAACAGTAGACAATGTAAGGAAGTGGCATGTGAGTGGTGATTCCCTGATGATAGCATACACATAAATTTGTAAAAACAAACATTTATTGAAATACACATAGAAGATACATATCCAAATACATAAAAGGGGCTAACAAAGAGTCCCCTATATCTATAAAATTACCACATGTGTAACAAAACATCAAATGATATAATATAAAAACTTGTCACAGCATAATGTTAAATGGGTGTTTTATGGAGCTTTCCAGCATGTTTCATGGCCCAATGGAGCCTTCGAGTTCCTTGGGAGACCCGGATATTTACTGTTTCTGTCACGGAGTAATCGTGTCACGGAGCTGCAGAACGGGGAAGTGCCTATGTAAATAAGGCATTTACCTGTTCTGCCTTGTGTCATGACAGAGATCACTGCTCTCTGTCATCAGGAGCAGTGGTCGCTGTCATATGAGTTGTAGCCCACCCCCCCCCACAGTTAGAATCACTCCCTAGGACACACTTAACCCCTTGATCGCCCCCTAGTGTTTAACCTCTTCCCTGCAAGTGTCATTTAATTTTGATAGCACTGATCGCTGTATAAATTACAATGGTCCCAAAATAGTGTCAAAAGTGGCTGCCATTACTAATTAAAAAAATGAATAATAAAAATGCCATAAAACTATCCCCTATTTTTTAGACGCTATAACCAATCAATATACGCTTATTGTGATTCTCTTTACCAAAAATATGTAGAAGAATACATATCGGCCTAAACTGAGGAAAAAAAAAAATTTTTATATATTTTTGGGGATATTTATTATAGCAAAAAGTAAAAAATATTGCTTTTTTTCAAAATTGTCTCTGTTTTTTTGTTTATAGCGCAAAAAAAAAAAATTTGCATCAATTATCAAATACCATCAAAAGAAAGCTCTATTTGTGGGAAAAAAAGGACAGCAATTTTGTTTGGGTACAACGTTGCATGACCGCACAATTGTCAGTTAAAGCGACGCAGTGCCGAATCGCAAAAAGTGCTCTGGTCAGGAAGGGAGTGAATTCTTCCAGGGCTGAAGCAGTTAAGTAAGTACCTTCAGCTTCTTTTGCTATGTTTGTGCTCATATGCATTGGATGCACAGTACTTCCAGTCTATACAACTCTATTTGTTCATTGAGCCCTTATTAATTATCAGGTTTATGGCCTACGAATTGTTTTCTGCTTGTAGAGTCTTTGGAGGGGTCCTGGTGCTATTGCATGCATGCTTTCTGTGCCATATGTAGTAAGTTGCCTTACTTGATATGTTCTCCTATATGCATGTTATATGTATTTATGTGTTTATGACACTTATTACTGTTTATATTTTTAGACAGTTGTCTAATCTGTTGCTCTTGAGAACCCCCAGATGAAGAACCTTGAGTCGAAACTCATAGGGGTACCCACAATTCTTTTTGGGATCTAGAGCCATTTCTTGTTATGAAGAAACTCCTATTCTGTGCAAAATTTGCATTCACTGTTGCATGTATTTTATTATTAAGACTGTATTTAATAAAAATTATATTTGTATTTTTTATATATTTGTCATAGTGGTGCCTTTCCAAAAGTAGCTTCCATAAATCTTCTTTATTTAGGATGTGAGTAGCTCATCTCCAAGTATATTTTTTTTTAACTTTTGTAGAGTAGGGAAGGGTCAGAACGTCTGTCAGATTTTTGCTGCTGTCTGTGTCCCTGATGGACAAAGTAAGAGGAAATGTACCCAGTGGGAATACAGACAGCACAAAAAACAGACCATCTCCAAAGAAGAGAATATTTTTATAGATTGGCTTTAAAGTAGATCTAAATCCTATATGAATTGCTTTTTGTTTGCTTCAACACAGAACATCATAAACCATTGTCATTTTTTTGTTAAAAAATAGTTGTATCCTCTTTCTGATCTCCTCCCACCTTTCTCAGCCACCTCTGCATGCACTCACCCTAGCATTGCTTACACATATTTGCTGTAGACAGACTTTCTGATGATGGCATTCGTGGACTGTCGCTACACAATGTGTGTTGGCACCACCCTTTGTAGTCTTTATCAGATACAGGTGACAGGGTGACAACACAGGAGAACAAATGGGAGACAGTTGCAAATGATAAAAGACTGAAACCAACATTTGAAATGTTTGAAATGTGTGCAGGGTGAGGCCATTGGCATATAGTGTTGTACACCCGCTGGTGTGGTGTATTTTACCTGTGTTACTTTATCTTTTGTGAGTATATCTACTTTTAATAAATCATGTTTTAGCACACTACTCTATGGTCCTTTGTTCTTTCTTCTACCCATAGGCGTGCCCACGGGGTGTGCTGGTGTGCCCAGGCACACCCTAATCATCCCTGTGCTCTGTCTGTGTTTAGCAGCTTTTGTTTTGTGCTCACTGTCTGCAACATGTCCCTGTGTAAATCAGTCACCAACACTGCCTGGGGTCAGGCCCGGCTGGCAAAAACAGCTGTGTGCTGCGAGTGGGAGGATTGAGCAGAGAGGGAACTAGGACCACAGCCGCGGAGTAACCCAGCCAGGAGCCGCATTTGCAGATGCAGCTTCTATAGTTCCGGCTGCAGGTCCCGCAGGCGCCGGCACAGTGATCTACATCTGCACTCCACCCCCCAACCTTTCTCTCCCTTAGAAACAGCAGTCTAGCCTGGATAGCTCAGGCGAGTGGCTTCAGGCAGCCTTCTAGATCGAGGTGAGTGAGTGAGAGAGACAGCACTGAGCAGGGCAGCGGGTGCGCAAATGATGCAAAAATAGCCAACCAACTGATGAACCTTACCCTGGCTTGTCACTATACATATATATTACATACTTATTTGCTGACAAGCCAGGGTTCATATAGTTTTAATTGAATATGTAATATATATATATATATATATATATATATATATATATATATATATATATATATATATAAATAAATATATATATCTTACATATACAATTAAAACTATATGAACCCTGGCTTGTCAGCAAAAAAGTGTGTATGTATATATATATATATATATATATATATATATATATATATATATTACATGTCTTTGGTATAAAAAAAAATCCCAAGTGTTTATTAACCACTTCCCATATGCCCACAGGCTGGGAGATCTATTGTTGCTGGGGGGGTATTTTCTGGTGGGGTGATCTATTGTTGCTGGGGGATCTATTGTTGCTGGGGAGATCTATTGCTAATGGGAGGGATCTATTGTTGCTGGGGGGTGTCTATTGTTGCTGGTGAATAGGGATGAGCCAAACACCCCCCCCCCGGTTCGGTTCGCACCAGAGCCTGCGAACGGACCGAAAATTCGCACGAACGTTAGAACCCCATTGACATCTATGGGACTCGAAAGTTTGAAATCAAAAGTGCTCATTTTAAAGGCTAATTTGCATGGTATTGTCCTAAAAAGGGTTTGGGGTCCTGCCCCAGGGGACATTGATCAATGCAAAAAAAACTTTTAAAAACGGCCGTTTTTTCAGGAGCAGTGATTTTAATGATGCTTAAAGTTATAAAAAAAAGTGAAATATTCCTTTAAATTTCGTACCTGGGGGGTGTCTATAGTATGCCTGTAAAGTGGCGCGTGTTTCCCATGCTTAGAACAGTCCCTGCACAAAATGTCATTTTTAAAGGAAAAAAATTCATTTAAAACTGCTTGCGGCTTTAATGTAATGTCGGGTCCTGGCAATATGTATGAAAATCAGTGAGACAAACAGCATGGGTACCCCCAGTCCATTACCAGGCCCTTTGGGTCTTGTATGGATATTAAGGGGAACCCCGCACCTAAATTTAAAAAAAGAAAGGCGTGGAGCCACCAGGCCCTATATACTCTGAACAGCAGTATACAGGCGGTGCAAACAAGACAGGAACTGTAGGTTTGTTGTTAAGTAGAATCTGTTTGTAATTTTGAACTGGTACATTTTTAACGTGTTTAGATCCAGCCAAAAAATCTTTTTTAAGCTTTTTGGAAAACATAGGGAAGGGTTATCACCCCTGTGACATTTGTTTTGCTGTCTGTGCTCCTCTTCAGAAGATTTCACCTCAATTTTTGTCCCAATGACAAATGTTTTTTGAAAATTTGGGTTTTTTTGTGAAACAAGAATTGGTGATAAAGCATCAGTGGAAAGGAGAAACGTTTTTCCCATATTAACTCGTACAGGAGAGAATTTCCCTTTCTAGGAGTAGATTTCATGTCACTTCCTGTTGTCTCCTTCCGTTTGCAAGTAGGAGTCGTTTGTAAGTTGGATGTTTGAAAGTAGGGGCCTGCCCTATATACTCAGCAGAAATTTGGGCCTTAGGTGTTGTTGTGGCCACAACACTGTAAGCCCTCACAGGGCTCTGCTGTGAAATATTAGATCAAGAATTGTAATTACATGCCCCTGTTGAACAGGGGCAGAAAAATTGGGCCTTTGGTGGTGGTGGTGCTAGTGCCACAACACTGTAAGTCCTCACTCGCTCTTGGTGGGCGCATAAACGGGCCCTGCTGTGAAATATTAGATCAAGACTTGTAATTACATGCCCCTGTTGAACAGGGGCTGAAAAATTGGGCCTTAGGCACTGGTGCTGGTGCCACAACACTGCAACCTCTCACAGATACTCTAGTTGGAATGCAGAAACGAGCCCTGCTGCAAAGTATTGCATTAAAAATTGTAATTACACGCTCCTGTTAAACTGGGGCTGAAAAATTGGGCCTTAGGCACTGGTGCTGGTGCCACAACACTGCAATCCCTCACAGATACTCTAGTGGGAACGCAGAAATGAGCCCTGCTGCAAAGTATTGCATCAAAAATTGTAATTACACGCCCCTGTTGAACAGGGGCTGAAAAATTGGGCCTTAGGCACTGGTGCTGGTGCCACAACACTGCAACCCCTCACAGATACTCTAGTTGGAATGCAGAAACAAGCCCTGCTGCAAAGTATTGCATCAAAAATTGTAATTACACGCCCCTGTTAAACAGGGGCTGAAAAATTGGGCCTTAGGCACTGGTGGTGGTGCCCAGAACCAAAAATGTTCTTACAAACTATCAGCGTGATCATCGAGGAGGAAGAGGATAATTACTCAGGATAGTCACTCAGCATCAGCATAGGCAGTCTTTGAAGGGATCTGAGATTTTAAAAAAAATTATTCGGTTACATCAGCATCAGGTGCTTGGTAGCTGGTGGTGATCCAAGACTGATTCATTTTTATGAAGGTCAGTCGATCGACCGAGTCGGTGATCGGTTACAAAGCCTCCAGCAGCACTAAATGTGCGTTCTGAAAGAACGCTGGATGCAGGACAGGCCAGTAGCTCAATTGCATACTGTGCAAGCTCTGGCCAGTGATTTATCCTCAAGACCCAGTAACCCAGAGGATTTTCAGTGGGAAAGCTGTCCAAGTCAGATCTTGCCCCTAGATATTGCTGCACCATGTAAAACAGACGCTGGCGATGGTTGCTGGAACCGATCATACCTTGGGGCTGCAGGCCAAAAAATTGTCTGATCGCATCGGTCAGATGGCCACCTTCTCCACCGCTCCTTCTTTGACTGACCGAAGCCTCAGCAACACGTTGTCCAGAAACAGGAGTTTGTAACCTCCCAGTCTCTGGGAACACGTTGCACAGACCTTTCTGCAAGGCCTCCCGAAGATGTTTCATCTTCTACTCCTTCTGCGATGGCAAGATAAGGTCCACAACCATACCCTTGTAACGTGGATCAAGGAGGGTTGCCAGCCAGTATTGGTCCTTCTCCGTGATACCACGAATACGAGGATCCTTACGCAGGCTTTGCAGGATCAGGGAGGCCATGCAGTGTAGGTTTGCTAAAGGCATTCGGTCCGGAGTCCTCTGGGTCACTAAGGACGACATGGTCCGCAGCCACCTCCTCCCAGCCACGTACAAGTCAATGTGTTTCTTGGGACTGATCCCTTAAAGACTGCTGCTGATGCTGAGTGCCAGGCTCCACCTCCATACTGACACAATCCTCCTCCTCCTCGTCCTCTTCCTGTGTGATCGGCGGGCACGCAGGAACACTGTCTGGATAAAAGGGGCCTTGAGAGCTAAGAAAGTCCTCCTCTTCCTGCCTCTGTTCTGCCTCAAGTGCCCTGTCCATTATTCCACGCAGCGTGTGCTCCAACAGGTGGACAAGGGGGACAGTGTCACTGATGCATGCACTGTCACTGCTCACCATCCTCGTGGCCACCTCAAATGGTGACAGGACAGTGCATGCATCCCTGATCATGGCCCACTGGTGTGGGAAAAAAAAACAAGCTCCCCTGACCCTGTCCTGGTGCCATAGCCATACAGGTACTCATTGATGGCCCTCTGCTGCGTGTGCAGCTGCTGCAGCATGGCCAACGTTGAGTTCCACCTGGTGGGCATGTCACAGATTAGGTGGTTCTTGGGGAGGTTAAACTCCTTTTGGAGATCTGCCAGCTGACCAGCGGAAATGCACACAGACTTTCCTGGCCTGCCTCAGGACATCCTGTAAGCCCGGGTACCTGCCCAAGAACCGCTGCACCACCAAGTTAAGGACGTGAGCCAAACAGGGCACATGGGTCATTTGTGCCTGTCGGAGGGCAGAGAGGAGGTTGGTGCCATTGACGCAAACCACGATTCCTGCCTTAAGTTGGCGTGGCGTCGACCACCTCTGAACCTGCCCCTGCAGAGCTGACAGAACCTCTGCTCCAGTGTGGCTCCTGTCCCCCAAGCACACCAGCTCAAGCACTGCATGGCATCTTTTGGCCTGCATACTTGCGTAGCCCCTTGAACGACTACGGAGCACCGCTGTTTCCAAGGACAAAGCACAGGAAGAGGCCATAGAGGAAGAATAAGAGGAGGGGGTGGAGGAGAGAGGTGTGTCACAATCATTAGTAGTTGCATTTTGGAGGCGTGGTGGCAGAACAACCTCCAACACTACTACATCTTGTCCTGCATCCTTCCCAGCTGCCAGCAGAGTCACCCAATGCGCGGTGAAACTTAGGTAACGTCCCTGTCCATGCCTGCTGGACCATGAGTCAGCGGTAATATGCACCTTACCACTGACCACCCTGTCCAGCGAGGCCAAGACATTGCCTTCCACATGCCAGTAGAGAGCCGGAATCGCTTCAGTGAGAAAAAGTGGCGTTTGGGTACCTGCCACTGAGGAACCGCACATTCCACAAACTCACGGAAGGGGGCAGAGTCTACCAACTGAAAAGGCAGCAGTTGAAGTGCTAGCAATTTTGCCAAGCTAGCATTCAACCGCTGGGCATGTGGATGGCTGGGAGCGAAATTTTTTTGGCGGTGCAGCAGCTGGGGCAGGGAAAATTGCCTGGTACAATCTGATGTCGGTGTACCGAAAGCAGATTGCCCACAAGTACTTGGCTGTGACACACCTAATTCTACACCTTCATTCCTCTCAGTGCAGGGCTCAGAGAGGACTGAAGGTATGGTGGGGTTGGAGATCTCAGCTGATGAGGAGCAAGGAGAGGTCCTCTTTGTTCTTTGGTGTGGGTCTATTAGATACGCTTGCCAACCAACTGCAAGGCAGGTCAACATATGTCTGGTCAAGCATGTGGTGCCCAAGCGGGAGATGTTTTGGCCAAGCAAGATACACTTGGGACATATGTTGCAAATAGCAGCGGTGCGATCTGATGCACTCATCTCAAAAAAGGCCCACACCAAAGAACTTTTGGAATAACGCACAGAGACAGCAGCGCCCTGCACATGCGGAGCTTTGGGGTGCGATGCAGTCAGTGTGCTGCCCTTAGGCTGGCCCCTGGAGGGCATCCTGCCTCGTTGGTGATGTGCCTCCTCCTCTTCCTCACTCCTATCAGGCACCCATGTTGAGTCAGTGACCTCATCATCCCCTCCCTCCTCATCACTGGAGCAAACCTGGCAGTATGCTGCAGCAGGGGGAGCATGACTGCCAGATTGCTGTCCTTCTTGGGCACCCCCTCTGTCCGTGCTCACGTTACTGCCTTCATCTAGCTCAGTATCATCATCAGAGCCTTCTAAACGCTGGGCATCCTCCTGGAGCATGTACCCAACACTGTGGTCAAACAGTTCGAGGGAATCCTCAGGAGAACATGGTGGGGCTAGGGAAGGAGTCACTGATGCCATTGAGCTGAGGAAAGAGGCCGCCTTGGCAGCTGCTTTTCCAGACAAAGTACCCTGAGCATGGGTGAGAGAGGATGAGAAGGATGAGGACGGCTTGGTCATCCACTCGACCAAGTCTTCCCCGTGTTGCGGCTCAACACGGCCAGCTGCAGAAAAAAAGGCCAAGCGTGTCCCACGGCCACGTGCTGATGAGGATGCACCATCTCCACGACCAGCACTGTTGCCTCTAGACACAGAGCCTGCTTTCCCTCTTTTATTGGCCTGTGACTGTCTGCCCCTCCTTGTTGGCCTTCCAGACATACTAATGGCCTGTAGCTGCACTAAGCTGGGATATATATATATATATATATATATATATATATATATATATATATATATATACTGATACTGCAGCTAGCAAAATCAACTGCCTTCCTGTAGTATGAGAACACCACCAACCTTCTACAGGTAGCTTTAGCTGAACACTGTGCAGAGCTCGCAAAAAACTAACTTGTAGCTTATTTAGCTGCCTGCGGTGATGATAGGATCAGGAAAACACCACCAACCTTCTACAGGTAGCTTTAGGTGAACACTGTGCAGAGCTTGCAAAAAACTAACTTGTAGCTTATTTAGCTGCCTGCGGTGGTGATAGGATCAGGAAAACACCACCAACCTTCTACAGGTAGCTTTAGGTGAACACTGTGCAGAGCTTGCAAAAAACTAACTTGTAGCTTATTTAGCTGCCTGCGGTAGTGATAGGATCAGGAAAACACCACCAACCTTCTACAGGTAGCTTTAGGTGAACACTGTGCAGAGCTCGCAAAAAACTAACTTGTAGCTTATTTAGCTGCCTGCGGTAGTGATAGGATCAGGAAAACACCACCAACCTTCGACAGGTAGCTTTAGGTGAACACTGTGCAGAGCTCGCAAAAAACTAACTTGTAGCTTATTTAGCTGCCTGCGGTAGTGATAGGATCAGGAAAACACCACCAACCTTCGACAGGTAGCTTTAGGTGAACACTGTGCAGAGCTCGCAAAAAACTAACTTGTAGCTTATTTAGCTGCCTGCGGTAGTGATAGGATCAGGAAAACACCACCAACCTTCTACAGGTAGCTTTAGCTGAACACTGTGCAGAGCTCGCAAAAAAACTAATTTGTAGTTTATTTAGCTGCCTGCGGTAGTGATAGGATCAGGAAAACACCACCAACCTTCGACAGGTAGCTTTAGCTGAACACTGTGCAGAGCTTGCACTACACTAAATTGTAGTTTTAGATGAACACTGTGAGGAGGACGCACTACACTAACTTGTAGCTTTAGCTGAACACTGTTCAGAGGATGCACTACACTAACTTGTAGCTTTAGCTGAACACTGTGCAGAGGTCGCACTACACTAACTTGTAGTTTTAGCTGAACACTGTTCAGAGGACCCACTACACTAACTTGTAGCTTTAGCTGAACACAGTGCAGAGGTCACACTACACTAACTTGTAGTTTTAGCTGAACACTGTGAGGAGGACGCACTACACCAACTTGTAGCTTTAGCTGAACACTGTGAGGAGGATGCACTACACTAACCTGTAGCTTTAGCTGAACACTGTGCAGAAGTCACACTAAACTAACTTGTAGCTTTAGCTGAACACTGTGAGGAGGACGCACTACCCTAACTTGTAGCTTTAGCTGAACACTGTGAAGAGGTCACACTAAACTAACTTGTAGCTTTAGATGAACACTGTGAGGAGGACGCACTACCCTAACTTGTAGCTTTAGCTGAACACTGTGCAGAGGTCACACTAAACTAACTTGTAGCTCTAGCTGAACACTGTGAGGAGGACGCACTACACTAACTTGTATTTCTAACTGAACACTGTTCAGAGGATGCACTACACTAACGTGTAGTTTTAGCTGAACACTGTGAGGAGGACGCACTACACTAACTTGTAGCTTTAGCTGAACACTGTGCAGAGGTTGCACTACACTAACTTGTAGTTTTAGCTGAACACTGTGAGGAGGACGCACTACACTAACTTGTAGCTTTAGCTGAACACTGTGCCGAGGTCGCACTAAACTAACTTGTAGTTTTAGCTGAACACTGTGAGGAGGACGCACTACACTAACTTGTAGCTTTAGCTGAGCACTATGCCGAGGTCGCACTACACTAACTTGTAGTTTTAGCTGAACACTGTGAGGAGGACGCACTACACCAACTTGTAGCTTTAGCTGAACACTGTGAGGAGGACGCACTACCCTAACTTGTAGCTTTAGCCGAACACTGTGCAGAGGTCACACTAAACTAACTTGTAGCTTTAACTGAACACTGTGAGGAGGACGCACTACACTAACTCTAAATAGTCTAGCTGCCTGACTGTGGTACTAATAGGATCAAAAGAACACTAGCAATTTTCTTCAGGTAGCTGTAAATACTGTAACAAGACAAGCCTGCCTGTCAGTAGGAAGATAACAGGAACGGATCTAGCTAAACTGAATACAGTGTACATATATATGTATATATATACAACACCTGTATATACACTGTAAGTGCAGCTAACTCACTGACTGTCCTGCCTAATCTAACTAACTCAAATGAAATGACACTGTCTCTCTGTCTATCTAAGCACGCTGGAACACACTACACAGGGCCGCCGTGGAGGCGGCCTTATATAGTGTGGGGCGTGTTCCACCCTGGCTTTAGCCAATTACAGCTCTCTCTACTGACGGCGCTGTGATTGGCCAAGCATGCGGGTTATAGTGCATGCTTGGCCAATCATTAGCCAGCAATACACTGCAATACCGCAGTGAATTATGGGCCGTGACGCGCCACACAAATTTGGCACGAACGGCCTATAACGTTCGCAATTTGGCAAACAATCGAACAGCCGATGTTCGAGTCGAACATGGGTTTGACTCGAACGCGAAGCTCATCCCTGCTGGTGAATCTATAGTTGCCATGAGGGATCTATTGTTGCTGAGGAGATGTCTTGTTCTTGGGGGATCTATTGTTGCTGAGGGAATCTATTGTTGCTGGGGGATCTAACAATTTTATTTAAAGCAGTAAATACAATTTAGGATATTAAAACATGATACTTATTAAAAAAATCCTACTTACCATGCAGTTTTTTCAAATTGCTTATTTGATTTGGGGATTTATTTAAAAGCTTTGTTTATATTAAAAGATTATTTAATTAATAAGTTAAAAAAAAAATGTTGTTTACATTGATAAATGTTTTTTTTAATTAAAAATGTTTTAATACATTTTAAAATGTTTGTTAACATTTATTTATAAGAGTGTGTGTGTGTGTATGTGTGTATATATATATATACCGTATATACTCGAGTATAAGTAATTCCGAGTATAAGTCGAGGCCCTAATTTACCACAAAAAAATGGGAAAAATGCATTGACCCGAGTATAAGACGAGAGTGAGAAATGCACAGCTACTGTAAATGGAAAAAGATGGTCAACAATGCCCATCTGCAGCTGTATACCTCCCTGTGTCCTGTGCATATGTGTCATGTGTCCTGTGCATATGTGTCATGTGTCCTGTGCATATCTGTCATGTGTCCTGTGCATATCTGTCATGTGTCCTGTGCATATCTGTCATGTGTCCTGTGTATATATGTGCATGTGTATATGTACCTGTGTCATGTATATATGTGCATGTGTATATGTACCTGTGTCCTGTGTATGTGTCATGTGTATATGTACCTGTGTGCATGTGTCTGTGTACATGTGTGTGTGTGTGCATCCTACCTGTGTCCTGTGCATCCTCCGTGCACCACTCTGCACCGATCACCGTGTAGTATTCAGAGACCATTCACTGTTCAAAAGCCACGCCTCCTCCTCGTCCAAAAAACTCCATTTCCCAGCAGTCAGCGGTCAGCCTATCACGGACATTCTCTTATCCTCATACCACGGACGAGGATGAGAGAATGTCCGTGATAGGCTGTACACTGACTTCCTATTACAGACGAGGAGGCGCGGCTTTTGAACTGTGAGAGCCAAGAGCCGAGTCTATGCAGCACACGCTGGCCGCCGTCTGCCTGCATGACACGCTGATCATGTAGGCAGATGGCGGTGACTCATGTATAAGTCGAAGGGGGCACTTTCAGACCCAAAAAAGGGGCTGAAAAATTTGACTTATACACGAGTATATACGATATATATATATATATATATATATATATATATATATATATATATATATATATACACATACGCACACAGGCACACGTGTGTTTGAGCTTTGGTTTGAGGTGCACACCCTAATGCAATAGGCTGTGCATGCCTATGCTCCTACCCACTAATATTTTGAGGTGCTGGTTTTGGATACCCAGTCAAGGACCATGTAGGAGTCAGTCGTATCCCATTGGATGATTTATGTGCTGTTGATCTCTTATCATTTGGAGATCATTACTATTTGATAAGGGAACTGACACACTTGCCTGTGAAGTGGTTTGGGATCTTAATGCTGCATACACATGGTCGGAATTTCCGACGGAAAATGTTCAATGTGAGCTTGTTGTCGGAAAGTCTGACTGTGTGTGTGCTCCATCCAGGGCCGATCCTAGGGTCACCGGCGCCTGGGTGCAGAAATATTTCTGGCGCCCCATGTGGGTGTGGTCATCTTACCAACTCCACCCCTTTACAAATGATTCTATGGCAACGACTCAAACACAGAGCTGCTCCCCTAAGAAGTCTTTGTTACCCTGAAATCCTCCCATGATCTCTTAACAATAAAGAAAATACAGGAAGAGAGAACACTAATGAGACCTGGAGGGGAGTCTCTCTGATCCACACAGAGAGGGCTTCTGTTAGAAAGAGTCCCCAGACATAATACAGGATACGGTCAGAGACTGCAGAAATGATACAAGAGCTGGACAGAGACTGTAGACATGGTACAGGAGTTGGTCAGAGACTGCAGACATGGTGCAGGAGATGATCAGAGACTGCAGACATAGTGCAGGAGACGATCAGAGACTGCAGACATGGTACAGGAGATGATCAGAGACTGCAGACATAGTACAGGAGATGATCAGAGACTGCAGACATAGTACAGGAGATGGTCAGAGACTGCAGACATAGTACAGGAGATGATCAGAGACTGTAGACATGATACAATAGACAGTCAGAGACTGCAGACATGGTACAGGAGATGATCAGAGACTGCAGACATAGTACAGGAGATGGTCAGAGACTGCAGACATAGTACAGGAGATGGTCAGAGACTGCAGACATAGTACAGGAGATGATCAGAGACTGCAGACATGATACAAGAGATGGTCAGAAACTGCAAACATAATACAGGAGATGGTCGGAGACTACAGACAAGATAGAATAGATGGTCAGAGACTGCAGACATGATACAAGAGACAGTCAGACACTGCAGACATGGTACAGAAGCTGGTCAGAGATTGCAGACATGATACAAGAGATGGTCAGGGACTGCAGACATAGTACAGGAGATGATCAGAGACTGCAGACATGATACAAGAGACAGTCAGAGACTGTAGACATGATACAAGAGACAGTCAGAGACTGCAGACATGGTACAGGAGATGGTCAGAGACTGCAGACATGGTACAGGAGTTGGTCAGAGACTGCAGACATGATACAGGAGATGATCAGAGACTGCAGACATGGTACAGGAGATGATAAGAGACTGCAGACATGGTACAGGAGATGATCAGAGACTGTAGACATAGTACAGGAGATGATCAGAGACTGCAGACATGGTACAGGAGATGATCAGAGACTGCAGACATGGTACAGGAGATGATCAGAGACTGTAGACATAGTACAGGAGATGATCAGAGACTGTAGACATAGTACAGGAGATGATCAGAGACTGCAGACATGATACAAGAGACAGTCAGAGACTGCAGACATAGTACAGGAGATGGTCAGAGACTGCAGACATGGTACAGGAGTTGGTCAGAGACTGCAGACATGGTACAGGAGATGATCAGAGACTGCAGACATGGTACAGGAGATGATCAGAGACTGCAGACATGGTACAGGAGATGATCAGAGACTGCAGACATGGTACAGGAGATGATCAGAGACTGCAGACATAGTACAGGAGATGATCAGAGACTGCAGACATGGTACAGGAGATGATCAGAGACTGTAGACATAGTACAGGAGATGATCAGAGACTGCAGACTTGGTACAGGAGATGATCAGAGACTGCAGACATGGTACAGGAGATGATCAGAGACTGCAGACATGGTACAGGAGATGATCAGAGACTGCAGACATGGTACAGGAAATGATCAGAGACTGTAGACATGGTACAGGAGATGATCAGAGACTGCAGACATGGTACAGGAGATGATCAGAGACTGCAGACATGGTACAGGAGATGATCAGAGACTGTAGACATAGTACAGGAGATGATCAGAGACTGCAGACTTGGTACAGGAGATGATCAGAGACTGCAGACATGGTACAGGAGATGATCAGAGACTGCAGACATGGTACAGGAGATGATCAGAGACTGCAGACATGGTACAGGAGATGATCAGAGACTGCAGACATAGTACAGGAGATGATCAGAGACTGCAGACATGGTACAGGAGATGATCAGAGACTGCAGACATGGTACAGGAGATGATCAGAGACTGTAGACATAATACAGGAGATGATCAGAGACTGTAGACATGGTACAGGAGATGATCAGAGACTGTAGACATAGTACAGGAGATGATCAGAGACTGCAGACATGGTACAGGAGATGATCAGAGACTGCAGACATAGTAGAGGACATGGTCAGAGACTGTAGACATGATACAAGAGACAGTCAGAGACTGCAGACATAGTACAGGAGGTGGTCAGAGACTGCAGACATGGTACAAGAGATGATCAGAGACTACAGATATGATACAAGAGAAGGTCAGAGACTGCAGACATGGTACAAGAGAAGGTCAGAGACTGCAGATATAATACAGGACATGGTCAGAGACTGCAGACATAGTTCAGGAGATGATCAGAGACTGCAGACATAGTACAGGAGATGATCAGAGACTGCAGACATAGTACAGGAGATGATCAGAGACTGCAGACATAGTACAGGAGATGATCAGAGACTGCAGACATGATACAGGAGATGGTCAGAGACTGCAGACATGATACAAGAGAAGGTCAGAGACTGCAGATATAATACAGGAGATGGTCAGAGACTGCAGTTCCTATGGACATTAGTAGATAATGGCCGATTGGCCCTCTCACCTGACCCAGCGATGGTTCCTCTGATCAGGAGTAAGCTCACTCTGAATTGCCCGTGGTGACTCCGCTGGGTAGCACCCAGATCTGTATTCTCCATTCCTTTCTCCGCCAGGGATGGCACCAGGCTGTGTGGCTTTCCCTCTGGTGGCGCAGGGCAGCGGGGTTTCCTCTCTGATGGTGTTCCCTGAGCACTGCCCTCTCCCTCTGGAGTCCTGGGTGCACTTCCCTGAAAGCTTTCCCAGGCTCCTGTATCTCTCTCTCTCCCATTCAGCTGAGCCTGCTGTGTGGACTGCAGTTTCCGTGTTACAGTGGGGCTGCCAGTCCTCGGGACTACATGTCCCACAATCCTCTTCTCCTTTTTCTATTCTATTTTTCCCTGGCTGATATGAAGGCGGGGGAAGAAACATAGTGGGAGGCTGTGCTGGCCAGCGCCGCTCACTAGTATAGCAGTGCACGTGCGGAGGAGAGGGAGAGGGAGGGGAAGGGGTGAAAGAAGAGCCTGCAGCTGCAGTGACGTCACTAGGGTTGGTGTCACCAGGTGCGGTATAACATGGTGTCACCCTCCTTCCACCAACTTTAGTCGCCCCTCAGTACAGACCTCCCTCCACTAAGTATAGACCCCCACTAAGTATAAACCCCTCTCTCAGTACAGACCCCCCTTCATCAGTATAGACCCCCCAGGACAAACCACCCCCCCTCCATTAGTAGACCCCCACCAGGACAACCCCCCCTCCATTAGTACAGATCCCCCCCAGGACAAAGCCCCCCTTCATTAGTACAGACCCCCCCAGGACAACCCCCCTCCATTAGTACAGACCCCCAGGACAAACCCCCCCTCTATTAGTACAGACCCCCAGGACAAACCCCCTCCTTTAGTACAGACCCCCTAGGAGAACCCCCCTCCACTAGTACAGACCCCCACAGGACAAATCCCCCCTTCATTAGTACAGACCCCCCAGGACAAACCCCCCCTCCATTAGTACAGACCCCCCAGGACAAACCCCCCCTCCATTAGTACAGACCCCCCCAGGACAAACCCCCTCCATTACTACAGACCCCCCAGGAGAACCCCCCCTCCACTAGTACAGACCCCCACAGGACAAATCCCCCCTTCATTAGTACAGACCCCCCACCAGGACAAACCCCCCTCCATTAGTACAAACCCCCCCAAGGACCCCCCCTCCATTAGTACAGACCCCCCGGACAAACACCCCCCCCTTCATTAGTACAGACCCCCCAGGACAAACCCCCCCTCCATTAGTACAGACCCCCCAGGACAAATCCCCCCTCCATTAGTACAGACCCCCAGGACAAATCCCCCCTCCATTAGTACAGACTCCCCCAAGACAACTCCCCCTCCATTAGTACAGACCCCCCAGGACAACCCCCCCATTAGTACAGACCCCCAGGACAACCCCCCCATTAGTACAGACCCCCAGGACAACCCCCCCATTAGAACAGACCCCCCAGGACAACCCCCCCATTAGTACAGACCCCCAGGACAACCCCCCCATTAGTACAGACCCCCAGGACAACCCCCCCATTAGTACAGACCCCCAGGACAACCCCCCCTTTAGTACAGACCACCCCAGGGACAAACCTCCCTCTATCAGTACAGATAGACACATTAACACCCGGGCAGCAGCTAGAGAGGACAGTGTGCAGCCGCGCTGCCCGGGTGAAGAAAAGATCGAGACAGGCTGCAGGCAGCAGCTTAGGCGGGAGTGAGAGACAGCGGAGGAGAGAGAGAACCTGTGTCAGGCTGCAGGCACGGGCCGCCCCCCCTCCCCCCAGCGAAGTCACTGCGTGGCTGGTCTCTCTCAACACAGAGACCAGCCGCTCCGATCTCCGGCGGCTGCCCTCCTCTGACAGGAGGAGGAGGGAGGGGGGACAGGCTCTAGCAATGTAAAGCACAGCGGCGGCGGTGAGCTGCTGCGGACAGAGCTACTTCTGGACACGGAGGGGAGGAGGAGGAGGGAGGGGAGCACTCTGGCGCTTCAGCGCCCCCACCTCTGTGGCGCCTGGGTGCACTGCGCCCCGTGTACCCGCCTGGGACCGGCCCTGGCTCCATCGAACATTTGCTGTCGGAATTTCCGCCAACAAATGTTTGAGAGCAGGTTCACAAATTTCCGTCTAAAAACTTTGTTGTCGGAAATTCTGAGCGTGTGTACACAAGTCTGACACACAAAATTCAAAATTCCACGCATGCTCAGAATCAAGTACGAGACGGAAGCGCTCGGTCTTGTAAAACTAGCGTTCGTAATGGAGATAGCACATTCGTCACGCTGCAAATTTTTAAATCTTTCAATGCAGCTCATTCTCTTCTTCTTTAAAATGCTAGAATAATGAAGTTGCTTTGCTGCTGATATTCACACAGAGTTCTGACAAACTGATTTCTTATTATTTCTCGTGATCTCCAGAATATTTTTTTTTTTTATAGTGTTCTATTTTTTTTTTTCTCAAGATCTCCCGAATTTTTTTTTTTTAATAATGATCTCCATAATATTTTTTGGCATTTTGTGTGTCAAGTTACCACAACACCATTATTATCTTGTATTTTTTAACCTCAAAAAAAGTTAGTTGGTGTTGTTGTCCCTTGTTAATTTGACATTGTATTGCCTACTCACAAACTGTCATTTTGGAAGTAAAACACATAGCCAAGTATCTGTCCAAAAAAAAATTAAAATTTATTAGCGGTCCTAACAAAATAAAGAGGAAAGCAACACTGGATAAACTGTTGAAATTGGTGAAGCCTTGGTATCCCAGGGCAGACATCAATTATTTGACAGGCAAAATTGGTAGCCTAGGGAGCACAATCCAGTCCAGGACTCTGAGAGATCGGGAGCAGCAGCAGATGACATATATGTCCCAAAGCTGTGGTCTTACAACAGCCTGCTTTTTTTGCCAGACCAGACCGAACCCAGGCCATCGCTCTCAAGACTTCCTTGTACGCTTCCTTCCAGGCTGTGGCTGTGGTGTTGGAGGTGTTGCTGGAGGTGGTGGAGAAGTCATATGGTCCAACTCACAGACATGGCTTTTATTGGTGAGTTGGCCACTCACCCCCTTATTTAGGGCCTGAAATATGACCTCCTCACAGATGAGGCGTTGGCCCTCCTCAACTAATTGCATCTTGCCAGACGTCATAGATGCAAAGGCCTCATGGACACTAGAGTTGGTTATGAGGATCTCAGTAGCCTGCCAAATCAAAGCAGTCGCTGACTTCTCCATGTTCCTCCCCTTCCTGGTCCTTTTTGTTGGAAGGCGGAGGGGAGGAACCTGGGATTCGGTCACGCTACTGGGCAGGGCCACCTCCTGGCTGCCACTTTCCACGGCCACCTCCTGGCTGCCACTTTCCACGGCCATCTCTTGGCTGCCACTTTCCACGGCCTCCTCCTGACTGAGACTTTCCTGTGTATGAAAATGGGACATAGTTTTAGTTTTTTGGTCATCAATCACACAGAATGATTTGAGCTCATGACTGTTGCAAATTGAATATTAACAAATAGAAAAGACTATCATTCTGACCCCAGCATTTTTCATTCTTGTCCCAATCATTTTTGGCTACTATTGTCTATTGATATGTAAAATACTTGGTTAAATCAGAAATTAGTGATCAATAATAACATCTAGTTAACATCATTAATTTTTTGACAAGAAATATGTTGAACAATGCTATACCTGGCTCAAGCTGGGCTCCTCCACATCTTCCAGGGTGGAAGGCCCAGGTTGTACTTTGGATGCCTCAGCTGAGGTGGTTAGAAGAGTGGAAGGAAGTGTGGAAGGAAGGGTTGAGAGTGATGGCCTGGGTTCACTCTGGTCTGACAAAAACCGCAGTCTGTCATAGTATCAGAGCCTAGGGACATAAATGTCATCTGCTGCTGCTCCTGATCTCATGGAATCCTGGACCTTCTTGCACTCCCTATTATATGTGCTCCTCAGGCCACCAATTTTGCACTTCAAATAGTTGATGTCTGCCGTGGGAATCACGGCTTCACCAATTCCAACAGTTGATCCAGCGCTGCCTTCCTCTTTATTTTATTGTTATAAGATTGGTGTTTCACTTGCCAAAGACAGGGCAGCTCCCTGTACTTATCAATGAAGTTGGGGAGGAAGTCATGGTCATTAAATGTATCCATTTTCGCTGCAAAACACAACACAAGACAAACCCTAATGTCAGGATAAACTCTCCTAATCTTGTTCCAATATAGGCCTCAATCTATAAGCAATATAGGCCACTAACCACTGATGCCCCAAGTTAAAATTGTACCTTCATTTGCACAATCTGCACTTATGCTATACCGTCCTCCACTCACAGATCGTACGTACGACGCACGCATGTTATGCTTTAGATACACTCAGCATGCGTGAAACTCCGCCCTTGTCCTTCTTTCTAGTATATTCCATGCCCCTTCTATTTTGGCGCAGAGGGCGAGCACATGGCGGAGAGACAAGAGGTACATGCAGAGAGCAGCCACAACGAGGAAAGCCGAAACGTCCCGATCCAGGAGAAGATTTAAGGCCTCAAATATGTCCTTTGTAGAGATGTTGGAGATGGTGGACATCTTGAAGAGGGCGACTATGAGGGGAAGTATGGACCTTACCCAAACCCAAATGTGAGAAAGGCCAGGATAATGACTAAAGTTGTGAGAAGTCTGTACAGGAATTTTGGGGTATGACGATCCAAGGAGCAATTGAGGAAACGGTGGTCAGACCTGAAATTGAGGGAGCATGATCAGTACAGAAGGATCAGGAAACTGCTTCTAAAAAGTAAGTATTTGTCGTGTGTTCCTATTATTATTACTTGCATGCTGCTCCATGTGCTTTTCTTTACTGTTGGACAGTTTAAAATGGCATTTAAAATGGCAAGTTTCAGGTTCATCGGGACAGTAATTGTTCATAGTAAACATAGTTCGTTCAACCACTAATACAATGTTTTTGGCAGATGCAGGTTAACTACATTTGTTCAGGCCTATTTGTATTAAAAGAAGTTTAGTGCATTGTTGTCTAGATGGGTTTGTAACTAGAATGAAACACAAACTTGATTCAATGTAAGGAGAGGACACTCAGCAGCTGTTTACACATCTGGATGCAGGAGCACTGGTGTGGGACACCAGAACACCCTTTTAAGGGTGTCCCACACAGGTGCTCCAGTGGATACTAGTGGTCTCTCCATGTGTGAAACTTTACCAAAAGAGGTATGTATTCCAGCTTTAAGGAAAGGAAAAAATAATGTTTTCAGCTTGGAACTCAAAACAGAGAATTGTACGACACTTCCAATGTTTCATATCCCTATTTCTTGCCTCAATTATCTGTTTGCTAAGTATACCTTTTTTTTATTCACATAGGGGAGAAAAGACTCGGGACATCTGAGGACACCAAGAACCCCACACCTCCTAAAGAAGGGGAAATCCCCACACACCATGAAGAAGATGTGGAGGGAGAGGTTCATAAATTGGGCGAAATAGTGACCACAACAGGTCAGTGTCTAAGACCACAGCTTCAGGTAATAGATGTATGCCTGCATATTTATAATACATGTTTTTTTTTTTTTTTTTAGGTGATGCGGATGTTGTGGAAGACGACACTCATTTCAACAGTGCAAGTGCACAGATCCTCATCTGGGAGATCATGGTGTGCAATCGAGAATTAGAGAAGATAAAGGAAAACATCAATGATTTTGAAAAAAGACTCAACAACATCATTGATGTTTTAGGCAGAATATAAATCACCCAAAA
This sequence comes from Aquarana catesbeiana, assembly GCF_042186555.1. NCBI lineage: Eukaryota > Metazoa > Chordata > Amphibia > Anura > Ranidae > Aquarana > Aquarana catesbeiana. Next base: position 167,444,994 of record NC_133327.1, on the reverse strand, counting down.
AATGTTACAGTTTGTCGTTATATTTTTTATGTTTACAAAAGTTTTAAAGTAATTTGAAAGACAAATTTTGAAGATGCACACAGTATATCAACATGTGCTATCTGCCATCAAGGGATATCAATGTATGCGTTTTGTGGGTGCAACCCCTTCCTCGCAACTAAAGTAGATGAGAGGAAGGGGTTGCACCCCTGAAACACGTCCATTGATCCCCCATGATGGGAGCTAGCACATGTTGAAATTAGGCATGGGATCAGGAGGGAAATCCACATTTTGACTCCCAATTTGTATGCAGCTTCAAAATTTGGTTTTTACAGGGGTAATATCACCCCATCTGATGAAGGCAGGTTCAACACAGTTGTGAAATACTAATGTCTCATATTGCCTTCAATTTAACAAAGTTGAACTTTGTAAATTCCTGACTGGTGTATGTTATAGTTTTAAAAATGCCTGTTTAACCAAAAAAAGGCTATTCCTACTGTCAAACATAAATGTTATACACCAAAGATTTTGGTTTGTTAAAAAAAACCTTTTATAACGCACATGTGAATGTGCACGGAGTAAAATGTTTTATACTAAACAATGTGTGGCTTTTTATTTCAGTGCTCAATGCCAGTTTTTGTAGTAAGTTATTGTAGTTACAGTGACAATGGGGGTATTTACTAAAGGCAAATCCACTGTGCACTACAAGTGCACTTTCAGTGCACTTTCAGTGCAGTTTCAAGTGCACTTGCAGTGCATTTGTAGTGCAAAGTGGATTTTCCTTTAATAAATAACCCCCACTGTGCTCTAAAATTTGCCCCAATCAGGCCATTTTAGGGATTTAAAGCAATTAGCTAAAAAGGATGATTATTTTTTTCATTAATGCATTACATACATTAACATCAAAAGCAATGTGTGTGTGTGTGTAACAGACCCACAACATAATAGTTAGCTGAAGAATAGATTGTTACCTCATGTATCAAATAAATTACATTTGCACTATTGAAGAATGGCCAAAAAATAAAAGGTCATTGGAGAACCTAGGAGACAGCTAAAAGAAACACAAGAGGTAAATCAAATGAAATATGAGTTCAATTTATACCAAAAAAATGTATTTAAAAAATGTTTCACACATTGTCTGGCATATCAATGGCCCCCCTACCTGCAAAGTACTCTACGTACTTTTGTCTTACTTCATGGGCGCTTTGGGGGGACAACTCAGGACGGCCAGCTTCAAGTGCCATCAGGGTTGAGGGATCAGGAAAGCCGGCCTCAGTCCCAACTGAGGCCACATAGTTTGTTGCATTTTTCCTTAAGTAATTATGAAGCATGCAGCAGGCAAGGACAATATGATTCAGTTTATATTCCGCCATGTTGATCGGTGTGAGAAATAGGCGGAACCAGCTGGCCATGATTCCAAATGCATTCTCTACCACTCTTCTGGCTCTGGCCAGCCGGTAATTAAAAACCCTCTGGTCCGGGGTGAGGGTCTTCATGGGGAACGGCCGCATCAGATGGTCACCCAGCCCAAACGCTTCATCAGCAATGAACACAAACGGGAGACCAGCCACATTGTCTTCCGGAGGTGGCAAGCCCAAGCTGCCATTCTGGAGCCGTCTGAAGAACTGACTCCACCATACGAAATCCAGCCATTTTTCCCCACATTCACATACAGGAACTCGTATGTCGCTGACACTGCCGCCAACATCACAATACTATTAAATCCCTTATAGTTGTAATAGTATGACCCCGAGTTGGGGGTGGGACTATGTGGACATGCTTCCCATCTATTGCCTTCCGCAGTTGGGGAAGTCCCAATGCTGGGCAAACTGGGAAGACACAGTCTGCCATTCCTGTGTGTTTGAAGGAAACTGTGGAGTCAAAAAAGAGAAAAAATAGTACTTTTGCACATAACATTGCAGGCAGATTAGACACAAACATTCTTGGCCAACATAAGTATAACATTTCTTGAAATGAGTATTTAAAGACAAAAGTATAAGGTCCACTTATCAGATCCCCCCCCCCCCAATGGCCCATTGTAAAAATTTTAGGGTGGGGGGGTGGGTAGATGTTTTGTACAGGTAACCATCTCCACTTCATTGAGAGCTGAATGCATAAATAATGTGTGTTACTTTGGCCAGCCCCTCCTTACTTACACTATTGGCAGCCCACTGGACAGGTAAGTGTCATAATACAAAAATATGAATACACATTGTGCACATTTTTACATTCTGCAATTACCTATCAAAATAATAGGAGAACAAAACTATAAACAGTACCATTTGAAAGTATTCAGGCAGGCCCTTGCACTACATGCTTTGGTGAATTCATCCATAAATATGACCACAAAAGTCGTAGGTATAGTGTGTATGGGTTTGGCAAAGTCAGCAGATAGAGGATTGGTATTGGTTGACTTAGCGGTTGGGGGGGAGGGAGAGTTCCAAATGAGCTTTGGCCCCACAAAAAAAGCCTCTTGCACTCTCTTGCACCTCTTGCATGAATTTAAGGACAAAAATAACATTTGGACACATTTTAGGGGTTGTTTAGGGTAAGCACTACAATTGAGCTGACAAAATATATTGTTAAGTGATTAGGCTAGGTGTGTATGGGCCCAGGATAGCATGCTGGGGAGGTTAGTGAAGGCAAATATGCATGAAGGACAAAAAACTTTTAAAGCTTCCAGCATGCATGGGGACATTCACAGCATATTACAATCATGGTAATTAGGGAACGATGAAAGAAATACAATACATTAGCATACATTAAATACATAGAATGTGATGTTAAAGGAGAAAACTTACCTTAATATAGTCCTTCTTCAGGATCTGAATGATGGTAGAACAGGTCTCTGGAATAATGATTCCCAGAGCCTGAGGGGAGATGCCAGTCAAGGACTTGATGTCCTGCAGACTTCTACCTGTCGCCAAGTACCGCAAGGTGGCGACTAGCCTTTGTTCAGGAGTGATGGCTTGCCGCATGCAGGTGTCCTGCTTCATAAAATAAGGGGACAGCAAAGCCAACAGACGGTGAAAAATGGGGTCCGTCATCCTGAGATAATTCCTGAAATCATCAGGATTATTCTCCCAGATCTCCCGCAACAAAGGCATGTGCGAAAATTGGTCATGCTGGAGCAACCAATTCTTTGTCCATGAACTCCTCCTCACCCTGTTCATGGACTGGACTTGGGTCAAAGCAAGAACTCCAACACCAAGCCCGTGCACAGCACAAACTCTACGATGAGTACGCACCTGCAACATGGCTAGAAAACGGTTGGCTGGTCAGAACGAACTAACAGAATGCATTGAAAATCAGAAAGGCCTGAGAAGAGCGAGCTAAAAATAAAAAATGAGCAGACAAGAACGCACTGAAAAACAGATACGAACTAATAAATAGAATGTACTGAAAGATAGTAACAAACTGACAACACGCACTGAAGAACAGATACGAACCCACACGCACAAAATGAAGAGCAGTAACGAACTGAAAAGCACGAGGCTGAAAAGCGGGAATCATCTCTCACCAAACTCCTCCTAACACGAGATAAACTTAAGATTAGCAGAAGGAGCCCTAAAAGTGTGGTGCACTGGCTACTGAACTTCTTTTTTATAGTGCCTTCATAAGTGTTGTACGTCACCGCATTCTTTGCAATCCAAATTTCCGACAACATTTGTGTGACCGTGTGTATGCAAGAAAAGTTTGAGCCAACATCCATCTTAAAACAATCCATGGTTTTGTTGTCGGAATGTCCGATCGTGTGTACGCAGCATAACACGTGGACTTTCATCATTTTCAAGATTTCACATTTGAACTTTTATATATTTCTCTTTGAAGTTTATTCCTTTGTTATGCATATGTAAATTATATGTTATGGGACTGCTATTTCATTATTTATTTGATGTACATTGTTTATTATGGTTTTATATGAGTTAGCTTTATTTTTTTCACACACATTTTTGTACTGATCACTACAGAGATATTGATTTTGCGCACCTTTTAGATTAATTATTTGTGTAATTTCTTGGTTTCCGGGATATAGGTTGCTGTATTACCTCTTTTTGCACTAAGCGCACAAGTCAAGTGTAGCCAGGTGTTGGGCTACAGCAATAGGAGGAAGGAGACATTGCCTTTTATTCTTCTCTCTCTCTACTGAAATACTGATGTTATGCTGCACCATTTTTCTCCAGCCAGCAGGGGGAGAGCTAAAGCCAAATAAGCTCATAGACATCTGGGAGTTATAGTTTAGGATGTCAGCCATGCGATTGGATGAGTAGACTCCTTACATTATAGATCCCACTAGACACTGTGCAGTAGGAGTGGAAAGATGATTTTTATTAAACTGCCTGGAAAAGTTCTTCCTCTTGGCACCGAGAGAGTTAGAGAGAGAGAGAGAGAGAGAGAGAGAGAGAGAGAGAGAGGGAGATCCTCTATCTGGATATTCGCCTGCCAGTGGGAGACCATACCAGCAGAGATCTGAGCTTGAGACCGGGAATGAGGACACCCAGGGGCAGTGCAGCACCACCCACAGCACAGCACCTGCACTGCTGCCACAGGGAGACTGGAGTATCCAATCACCCCCTGCTTGCCATTGCTTATCACCACAAGCTTTCAGGGAGAGACAGCGGGGCCCCTCTTCTACAGTGAGAGGTCACCACAGCACACTGTGAAATGATGAGAGTGCTATTTGCCCATTGATGATACTGCTAGCAGGAAATGAGCCACTGAGAGCAGGACACCAAGTGTACCCAATCCATACTGCACTTTAAACCACCTTTATTCCAAACCTAGGCTGCACCTACACCAACCCTACCTCCACATTATATTGAACCTTTACTGCATCTGAACCACATACTGTACTGTCCTATACTGCTTGCAGGTTATTTGGGACTGTTGTTAAATGCACCAATGCTCTCAAAGGGCCCCAACGATAGCCAACAGATGAACATCTCAAAGATGTGCCCCTCCCATAATAATTATTCTGTAAGTCTCCTTTTGTTCCCCTGCCCCCTCCACTTCAATCCTCCTTTTCATTTGGACAGTGCATATCCAGTTGGTATATGACCAGCATCGCTGCCATGAATGTGCTTTGGCTGTATTCCAGCACTCCATAGATTAAACTTTACTACTGCTCACTGCTGAACCTGAGGTCACCTTACCACTGTTTATGCTGATCTATTGCCTAATCTTTACTGTTAATCACCTTGTATGCTAAATTGTGTTACTACCACTGCTAATCCATTTTATGCTTGCCTAGTTACCAACCACATTGGGTGACAAAATATTAAGTTTGCCTTTACTACCTGGTTTGATGCCTGTTTTCTTTGATATAACACTGCTATCGGGTAATAAATGTTACCTTCAGTGAATTTGTGTGATATTGTGTGTTTTTTTCACTCAACCTGATCAGATGGGCTGAGGTTCTTGAGAAAGTCAAGGCAAAGAACAGAGAGCTCATCCTACCCCTGGCAGCTTCTGTAGTAGTAGAGCTACGCATGGCTTTTTTCTGAACACAGGGCTTCTTTTAGTGGGGGGGGTCCTATTGTTACTGGGGAAGTCTATTTTTACTCGTGGGGGTCTATTGTTACCAGGGGTGGGTCTTATGTTGCTGGGGGGGGGCAGTTGTAGCTGGGAAAGATCTTTTGTTGAGGGAGGGGTCTATTATTTCTGTCTGCTGGAGGGTCTATTGATACTGGCTGTGGGGAGATCTGTTGCCAGGGGGTTTATTGTTGTACTTGGGGTATTTTGCTGTGGGTGGTCCATTGTTGTTGGGGGGTTTATTGTTGCTGAGGGTCTATTATTGTTGCTGGCTGCAGGAGGTCTATTTTACTACTTTTTTTGTTATTATTAACAAATTCCATAAAAATTACTTGGCACCAAAAAATTATACTTGGTTCTGTATTCTTTATAAAGGGCAATACTGGAAGGTGGGCAGGGGGTGGAATCAAGGAACAGTGCTCGGAGGTGGGTAGGGTGCAGAAAAAAAGGGTGACAGATAGAGTTCCTGCATCTATTCATTGAGAAAAAAAGCCCTGGTTACACATAAATACACATAAATAAATAACCATTTTTTAAAACCGAGGCATTTAAAAAAGCTGCATTCTGTACACATCTTTATAATTCTCAAATTAAACAAGTCCAGGTATATGACAAATAATAAATACTATTTACAAAAGTAATTGTTTTACTGTCCTGCCTTATAGTGCCATAAGGGTGAGTGTAAGTGTTAAATTGGATAATAATAGATTGGAATAATATGCCATCATGGAAAAGTAATATTCATGTTGTCATTTTGCAGGGTGAAGGTGAGATGGCAAGCTTTCTATGACCTGTGCAGAATTAGAAAACGCTCCCCGTAGACAAGACATCTGTCACTGAAAGATGGAGCTGGAGAGGTAAACCGTAGGGATTGTCATTTCTTACACACAGCAAACCTCTTAATTCCCAGAGAGACCTGACTCACATCTAAACCTTTTGCTTTCCATTATGTCATTAGCACTCCAGAGACATTTCCATCAAGGCTATCCTGAGCAGCTTTTTCTCACTCTTTTCCTGTTCTATGTGCATTGATCTTGTAACAACAGTCATTTTTCTCTGCAGCGCAATGCTAAATAATTCCACAGTGTCTCGTTTAAAACTAAAAGCTGAAGTGTTGGCTCAGCAGAATATGCCTAGATAAATTAAAAACAAACAAAAAAATGCCTTGAATTCATGTTTTCCAGGGAGACCGTTCTGGATGGTACACTCTGTGAAAATCAGATCAACTGTTACAGGCTCATTCTTTTCTGTAGTGTGTCTGCTGGGAGGAAGCTTGCCACACAAGGTCTATCCTGGATAGAACACTGTTCTCTAGAGGCTTCCCCAAGGATATTTCTCAGGTGAACGTAGGTTTTACTATTTCCCAAGTTCCTCCTTAAAAAAAAAAAAAAAAACAGGTAGAAGAGCAGCAAGCAGCTTATAAAAACATTCTTTGTTCTCCCGAAAACATACACTTTAGCTACTACGGCTGTTAGATTTTTCCCTCTGTAAATGGATCTAGAAGATTTAAAGCAGCTGTGCCAAGATATAAGGAACCTCATGTGTGGCCCCTGTGTATAAGGGTGTAGCACACTCTAGTGTGTGCTTCTAGAAGAGTAGTGGCTCTAAAAGCATTTGGCTGGCTCTAGGATTAAAACCTAAGTCACTGAATCCAGGTCAGGGTTACTAGAGGCCAGGGCTGGATGACTCATCCTGACAGGTCTCTGGTATCTGGAATATTGGAGAATGTTCTAGAACTAGTGGGCGGAGGTTAGGAGGAGCTGCCATGAATATTTATGGGACCTTCGCCAATCCCCAGATATGGGCTGGCAGGGGGGCTGAGAAAATCCCATAAATAGAAATGGGCCATGCCAGCAAGGGAGTCAGTGGAAGATGGAGTGCTGAGGAGAGGACTACCTTAGATAAGGTATAGGTATTGTCCATGGACCAGATCTTGAACCACTAGGAGAGCAGGGTCTCACACAGGAGTTGATTTACGAAAACTAAAGAGTGCAACATTTGGTACAGCTGTGTATGGTAGCCAATCAGCTTCTAACTTCAGCCTGTTCAATTAAGCTTTGACAAAAAAAACTTGGAAGCTGATTGGTTTCTATGCAGAGCTGCACCAGATTTTGCAATCTCCAATTTAGTAAATCAACCCCACATTGTTAAAGTGATTGTAAACCTTCCTGATTTATTTTTTTAAATAACAAACATGTCATACTTACCTCCACTGTGCAGCTCATTTTGCACAGAGTGGCCCTGATCATCCTCTTCTGGGGTCCCTCGGTGGCTCTTGTGGCTCTTCCTCGCATCAGATAACCCCCTAGCAGAAGCGCTCTCCCAGGGGGTTACCATGCGGGGGCGCTCCTGAGTCCAGCATTTACATCCATAGACATGAATGCCAGACCTTGCCCCACCCCCCAGCGCCCCGCGTCATTGGATTTGATTGACAGCAGTGGGAGCCAATGGCTACGCTTCTATCAATCTATCCAATCAAGAGCCGGGACCCCATGCAGAGAGGGAGAGCGTGTCTCCGCCAAGGGAATTACGGGGCTCGGGTAAGTAAAATGGGGGGGCTGGTGGGGTGGTAACTGCCAGAAGTTTTTTCACCTTAAAGTGATGCATTAAGGTGAAAAAACACGAGGGTTTACAACCCCTTTAAGTGAAGTTTGCTTTAGCCATTTTGGTCATAGATTGGAACAAGTGGGATGGAGTTTTGGCACTTGGGCTGAAAACTAGCTAAACAGCCAGTGGTGTCTCCAGCTTTCATATTTAGGGGAGGCATATGGGGGGAGAGGGACAAAAGTAGGGGGACCAACTATAAAACGCAATTATATACATACACAGTGCCTTGAAAAAGTATTCTTACCCCATCCACATTTTGTCATGTTACAACCAAAAACATAAATTTATTTTATTATGACTTTATGTGGTAGACCAACACAAAGTGATACCTAATTGTGAAGTGGAAGGAAAATGATAAATGGCTTTCCATATTTTTTTACAAATAAATATGTGAAACGTGTGGGGGGCATTTGTATTCAGCCCCCTTTACTCTGATACCCCTAACTAAAATCAAATGGAACCAATTGCCTTCAGAAGTCACCTAACTAGTAAATAGAGTCCACCTGTGTGTAACTTAACCTCAGTATAAATACATCTGTTCTGTAAAGCCCGCAGAGGTTTGTTAGAGAACATTAGTGAACAAACAGCACCATGAAGGCCAAGGAACACATCAGACAGGTCAGGGATAAAGTTGTGGAGAAGTTTAAAGCAGGGTTAAGTTATAAGAAAAAATATTCCAGGCTTTGAACATCTCACGGAGCACTGCTCAATCCATCATCCAAAAATGGAAAGAGTATGGCACAACTGCAAACCTACCAAGACATGACCGTCCAGCTAAACCGACAGGCCGGGCAAGGAGAGCCTTAATCAGAGAAGCAGCCAAGAGGCCCATGGTAACTCTGGAAAAGCTGCAGAGATCCACAGCTCAGGTGGGAGAATCTGTCTACAGGACAACTATTAGTCGTGCACTCCACAAATCTGACCTTTATGGAAGAGTGGCAAAAAGAAAGCTATTGTTGAAAGAAAGCCATAAGAAGTCCCGTTTGAAGTTTGAGAGAAGCCATGTGGGGGACATATGGCAACTGGAAAAAAGTGTCTCCTCTGAAAGCTCTGATACAAAATGGAGGTAAAAGTATCTGCATGCAGTGTCTTTCCCTTTAAATGTAAGTGCAGGATGGGCTATTGCCCGCTCACCAATCCAAGCGTCAATGAGGCCCAAAGGAGAAGATATTCTGGAACAGACTCTTTAGGGATGCCTGACTGGCAACCGGAAGGCCCAGCGATCTCTGTACAGGTGCCCCACACACAGATCAGGGGTCTGCTGTTAGTGATCTGTAGCTGACTGTATCGCTGCTTCCAGGAAGGTTCACCACTTTGCTTACCTGCAATGTCCTCCCAGCAGGGAAAAAAAGGAAGGATTCCTCTGCTGCCTCTGGTCTCTTAGTATCACACCTGACAGCCTCAGCCTGGTCCCTCTTCTCCTCTCCCAGTCCTCTCTCCCCTCCTCCTTTTCCCCCTCCTGCTCAACATGCTGGGGGCTACAGTCCACTCCCAAGGAATCGTCCTGGGCCCGCTGGTATCCGGGACAACATGTCCCATAATCCTTTGGCTGTTAGTTTCCCATTGGCCCTGAATGTGGTCAATAGGAGCGGGCATTGCTGGGCCGGGTGAATGAGAGCTGCTAGGTTTGAGGAGAAGGGGTGGAAATCCTCCATGGCTGCGGCTCTGCCTGTGTCCCTGCACAGAGCCTGCCAGTTTTGATGCCGCTGCCCTGTGTTCTTTGTCAGCAGCGGCTGATGAAATGTGCGGGGGGGTGTCGAAACCCGGCACCCGCTAGACAAAAAAAGCATTTTAATTGGAGGGCACAGTATAATGTTGGTGGGGCCATGGCCCCCTCTGGCCCCCCCGCCTAGTGACGCCACTGTAAACAATCTTCTGGGTGGCCTGTAATTTACCTGACTTAACCAAAAGGTCACATTTTATATTTTGTGTATGATGCTACAGAAAACATTTAGAGCCTGTGGACATTACAGTAATATGCCAGAGACTGCATATTAGGGATGAGCTTCGAGTTCAAGTCGAACTCATGTTTGACTCAAACATAGGCTGTTCGAAAGCCACGGAACACCCTTTAGAAGTCTATGGGAGAAATCAAAAGTGCTAATTTTAAAGGCTTATATGCATGGTATTGTCATAAAAAGTGTTTGGGGACCTGGGTCCTGCCCCAGGGGACATGGATCGATGCAAAAAAAATGTTTTAAAAACGGCCGTTTTTTCAGGCGCAGTGATTTTAATAATGCTCAAAGTGAAACAATAAAAGTGTAATATTCCTTTAAATTTCATACCTGGGGGGTGTCTATAGTATGCCTGTAAAGGGGCGCATGTTTCCCGTGTTTAGAACAGTCCGACAGCAAAATTACATTTCAAAGGAAAAAAGTCATTTAAAACTACTCGTGGCTATTAATGAATTGCCAGTCCGACAATACACATAAAAGTTCATTGATAAAAACGGCATGGGAATTCCCCACAGGGGAACCCCGAACCATAATTTAAAAAAAAAATGACGTGGGGGGGTCCCCCTAAGTTCCAAACCAGGCCCTTCAGGTCTGGTATGGATATTAAGGGGAACCCCAGCCAAAATTTAAAAAAAAAATGGCGTGGGGTCCCCCTCAAAATCTATACCAGACCCTTCAGGTCTGGTATGGATTTTAAGGGGAACCCCGTGCCAAAATAAAAAAAAGTACCCCTACCATTTCACAAAAAAAGTGTCAAAAATGTTAAAATGACAAGAGACAGTTTTTGACAATTCCTTTATTTAAATGCTTCTTCTATCTTCTTTCTTCTATCTTCTATCTTCCTTCAGTTTCTTCCTCCATCTTCTTCTGGTTCTGCTGGCTCTTCTGGTTCTTCCTCCTGTGTTCTCGTCCGACATCTTCCTCCACGGTGCCGGCGTCTTCTTCCATTCGTCTTCTGGGCCGCTCCGCATCAAGCATGATGGGATGCTCACGCTGTGTGACGCTTCTCCTCTTCTGACGGTTCTTAAATAACAGAGGGCGGGGCCACCTGATGACCCCGCCCCCCTCTGACGCACGGGGACTTGACAGGGATTTCCCTGTGGCATTCCCCGTGACGTCAGAGGCGGGCGGGGGGTGACCCCATAAAGGGGCGCAAGGAGCGGCCCAGAAGACGAAGGGAAGAAGACGCCGGCGCCGAGGAGAAAGATGCCGGACGAGATCACCGGAGGAAGAACCAGAATAACCAGAAGAACCAGAAGAAGAAGAAGATGGAGGAAGAAACCGAAGGAAGATAGAAGATAGAAGATAGATGAAAGAAGATAGAAGATAGAAGAAGCATTTAAATAAAGGAATTGTCAAAAAACTGTCTCTTGTCATTTTTAACATTTTTGACAGTTTTTTTGTGAAATGGTAGGGGTTCACACAGGGGGGAGGGCCAGGATCTGGGGGTCCCCTTGTTAAAGGGGGCTTCCAGATTCCAAAAAGCCCCCCGCCCGCAGACCCCCACAACCACCGGGCAAGGGTTGTGGGGATGTGGCCCTTGTCCTCATCAACATTGGGACAAGGTGTTTTGGGGGGCTACCCCAAAGCACCCTCCCAATGTTGAGGGCATGTGGCCTGGTAGGGTTCAGGAGGGGGGGCACTCTCTCATCCCCCCCTCTTTTCCTGCGGCCTGCCAGGTTGCGTGCTCGGTTAAGGGTCTGGTATGGATTTTTGGGGGGACCCACGTCAATTTTTTTTTTTGGCGCGGGGTTCCCCTTGAAATCCATACCAGACCTGAAGGGTCTGCTATAGATATTGAGGGGGACCCCACGTCATTTTTTTTTAAATTTTGGCGCGGGGTTCCCCTTAATATCCATACCAGACCTGAAGGGCCTGGTATGGAATTTAGGGGTAACCCCACGTCATTTTTTTTTTAAATTTTGGTTCGGGGTTCCCCTGTGGGTAATTCCCATGCCGTTTTTATCAATGAACTTTTATGTGTATTGTCGGACCGGCAATTCATTAATAGCCGCGAGTAGTTTTAAATGACTTTTTTTCCTTTGAAATGTCATTTTGCTGTCAGACTGTTCTGAACACGGGAAACATACGCCCCTTTACAGGCATACTATAGACACCCCCCAGGTACGAAATTTAAAGGAATATTACACTTTCATTGTTTCACTTTAAGCATTATTAAAATCACTGCTCCCGAAAAAACGTCCGTCTTTAAAACTTTTTTTGCATTGATCCATGTCCCCTGGGGCAGGACCCGGGTCCCCAAACAGTTTTTATGACAATAAATTGCATATAAGCCTTTAAAATTAGCAGTTTTGATTATTCATGTTCGTGTCCCATAGACTTTAACGGTGTTCGCGTGTTGGAACAAATTTTTTGCCTGTTCGCATGTTCTGGTGCGAACTGAACAGGGGGGTGTTTGGCTCATCCCTACTGCATACATATTAAAGGGACATGATTCAAAACTGTGGAAATGTGTAGGAGATGGCCAGACACTCTGGGTAAGCTACAGGAGATAGATAAAGACTTTGAACACACTGCAGGAGATACATCAGCAGGAAGCCGTGCTAGCAGTGACCTGTGCTTATCCATTAAATCCGTTAAAAAATGCAGTTCACTGCACACAGTGTGAACAAGCCTTTAAAGTAGCTTTTGCAATATTTTCAAGTCTGCAGCATTTATTAAAATAATACTTACTAATCCTGCCATGAATGACCTTGTTCAGACACTTTCTGATAAAGGGTGACAACATTGTCCCTGTCACTCAGTTGCTCTGTAAGCTCTAACGAGCAGGGCCCTCTGAAACTTCTTGTAGTGAATTGAATTGGTACTGTCTGCCCTTATGTTGTAAAACTTTAGACAAACTGTTGACGCTATATAAAACCAGTATTCATGGCTGGTGCAAGGATTTTTGACACCCTAGGCGAAACCTAATTTTGCCACCCCCAATTGGCTCCGCCCCTGACTCCAATGACCCCCCCGCCACAGCCTTCACCACCATCTTTTTCCCATCCACCAACCAGCAAGATTCCCTCTTCACCACCCAGTGTCCTGGCACTACCGCATGTGTTCTTCTGACCCCTCGCCAGCATCACTCCCGCTCCTACAGCCAGCATTGCTGCTGCATCATCTCAGCTCCTGCAGCGCTGTTTCAGTGTTCCTTCCTGCCCCCATCAGTATCACTCCCGCTCCTGTCAAAAACAGCTCTGTTATCCAGTGGCGTAACGTGGGATGTCAGCGCCCGGGGAAAGGCAAGTAATTTGTGCCCCCTAACCTGCAGACTTTTAGCAATCCCTGAGTCCTTTCCACTCATACAGTATTAAACCCCTTATGATACATTTGAAGATGTACCACTCGTTCTCTTTGTTCTCCTTTTATTACCTTTTATCTCTCTCTATCCTAATTTCTGTTTTTTTTTTCCCATCTCTCCTATATCTTTCCCTTTCCACTCTCTATCCATCTTTCTTATTCTTTATCTCCCCTTTTCTTTGTTCCTCCCCTCTCCCTTGTTTTTCCTCTCTCTTCCATATATTCTCTCTTTTTATTCCTTCTCCTATCCCTTGTTTTTTTCTTCCTCTCTCTCACCTCTTCCCCCAACCCCCATCCCTCTACTACATGCCGGAGGCGTAACTAGAATCTTCAGGGCCCCAGTGCAAGAAACCATGAAGGGCCCCCACCAGGGGCGTTGCTGGGTCTACAAAAGATCTCAGGCTAGAGCCCATAGCAGCGAAATAAAGAAAGTCATACACATGTATATAATATACTACATGTGTGTGTGTATGTGTGTATGTATATATATATATATATATATATATATATATATATATATATATATATATAGATCTATCTATCTATCTATCTATCTATCTATCTATCTATCTATCTATCTATCTATCTATCTATCTATCTATCTATCTATCTATCTATCTATCTATCTATATACATCAGGGCCCCCAGAGAGCCTCCCCTTACATAAGGGTCCCCAGAGAGCCTCCCTACTTACATCAGGGTCCCAAGAAAGCCTCCCCCTACATCAGGGTCCCCAGACAGCCTTCCCTTACATCAGAGTCCCCAGAGAGCCTCCCCTTACATCAGGATCCCCAGAAAGCTTCCCCCTACATAAGGGTCCCCAGCGAGCCTCCCCTTACATCAGGGTCCCTAGGGAGCCTCCCCTTACATCAGAGTCACCAGAGAACCTCCCTACTTACATCAGGGTCCCCAGAGAGCCTCCCCTTACATCAGGGTCACCAGAGAGCCCCCACTTACATCAAGGTCCCCCGAGAGCCTCCCCTTACATCAGGGTCCCCAGAAAGCCTCCCCTTACACCAGGGTCCCCAGAGAACCTCCCTACTTACATCAGTGTCCCCAGAAAGCCTCCCCTTACATCAGGGTCCCCAGAGAGAATTCCCTTACATCAGGGTCCCCAGAGAGTCCCTCCTTACATCAAGGTCCCCAGAGAGCCCCTCCTTACATCAGGGTCCCCAGAGAGCCCCCCCCCTTACATCAAGGTCCCCAGAGAGCCCCTCCTTACATCAGGGTCCCCAGAGAGCCTCCCCTTACATCAGGGTCACCAGAGAGCTTCCCTACTTACATCAGGGTCCCCAGGGAGCCTCCCCTTACATCAGGGTCCCCAGAGAGCCTCCCCTTACACCAGGGTCCCCAGAGAGCCTCCCTATTTACATCAAGGTCCCCCGAGAGCCTCCCCTTACATCAGGGTCCCCAGAAAGCCTCCCCTTACACCAGGGTCCCCAGAGAACCTCCCTACTTACATCAGTGTCCCCAGAAAGCCTCCCCTTGCATCAGGGTCCCCAGAGAGAATTCCCTTACATCAGGGTCCCCAGAGAGTCCCTCCTTACATCAAGGTCCCCAGAGAGCCCCTCCTTACATCAGGGTCTCCAGAGAGCCCCCCCCCTTACATCAAGGTCCCCAGAGAGCCCCTCCTTACATCAGGGTCCCCAGAGAGCCTCCCCTTACATCAGGGTAACCAGAGAGCTTCCCTACTTAAAACCAGGGTCCCCAGAGAGCCTCCCCTTACATCAGGGTCCCCAGAGAGCCTCCCCTTACACCAGGGTCCCCAGAGAGCCTCCCTACTTACATCAGGGTCCCCAGAGAGCCTCCCCGTACATCAGGGTCCCCAGAGAGCCTCCCCTTACAACAGGGTCACCAGAAAGCCTCCCTACTTACATCAGGGGCCCCAGAGCCCCCCTCATTACATCAGGGTTCCCAGAGAGCCCCTCCTTACATCAGGGTTCCCAGAAAGCCCCTCCTTGCATCAAGGTCCCCAGAGAGCCCCTCCTTACATCAGGGTCCCCAGAGAACCCCCCCTTTCATCAAGGTCCCCAGAGAGCCCCTCCTTACATCAGGGTCCCCAGAGAGCCCCCCTTACATCATGGTCCCCAGAAAGCCCCTCCTTACATCAGGGTCTCAAGAGATCCCCTACTTACATCAGGGTCCCCAGAGAGCCCCCCATACATCAGTGTCCCCAGAGAGACCCCCCTTAGGTCAGTGTCCCAAAGGGGCCCCTTCCTTACATCAGGGTCCCCAGAGAGCCCCTCCTTACACCAGGGTCCCCAGAGGGCCCCTTCCTTACATCAGGGTCCCCAGAGAGCCTGACTAATTACATCAGGGTCCCCAGAAAGCCTCCGCCTACATCAGGGTCCCCAGAGAGCCTCCCCTTACATCAGGGTCCCCAGAGAGCCTCCCCTTATATCAGAGTCCCCAGAGAGCCTCCCCCTACATCAGGGTCCCCAGAGAGCCTCCCCTTACATCAGGGTCCCCAGAGAGCCTCCCCTTACATCAGAGTCACGAGAGAGCCTCCCTACTTACATCAGGGTCCCCAGAGAGCCTCCCCTTACATCAAGGTCCCCAGAGAGCCTCCCCTTACATCAGGGTCCCCAGAGAGCCTCCCTACTTACAACAGGGTCACCAGAGAGCCTCCCTACTTACATCAGGGTCCCCAGAGAGCCTCCCCTTACATCAGGGTCCCCAGAGAGCCTCCCCTTACACCAGGGTCCCCAGGGAGCATCCCTACTTACATTAGTGTCCCCAGAGCCCCCCTCATTACATCAGGGTCCCCAGAGAGCCCCTCCTTACATCAGGGTTCCCAGAAAGCCCCTGCTTACATCAAGGTCCCCAGAGAGCCCCTTCTTAGATCAAGGTCCCCAGAGAGCCCCTCCTTACATCAGGGTCCCCAGAGAGCCTCCCCTTACATCAGGGTCACCAGAGAGCCTCCCTACTTATATCAGGGTCCCCAGAGAGCCCCCCTTACACCAGGGTCCCCGGAGAGCCTCCCTACTTACATTAGGGTCCCCAGAGAGCCCCTTCTTAGATCAAGGTACCCACAGAGCCCCTCCTTACATCAGGGTCCCCAGAGAGCCTCCCCTTACATCAGGGTCACCAGAGAGCCTCACTACTTATATCAGGGTCCCCAGAGAGCCCCCCTTACACCAGGGTCCCCGGAGAGCCTCCCTACTTACATTAGGGTCCCCAGAGAGCCCCTCCTTACATCAGGGTCCCCAGAGAGCCTCCCCTTACATCAGGGTCACCAGAGAGCTTCCCTACTTACATCAGGGTCCCCAGAGAGCCTCCCCTTACATCAGGGTCCCCAGAGAGCCTCCCCTCACACCAGGGTCCCCAGAGAGCCTCCCTACTTACATCAGGGTCCCCAGAGAGCCTCCCCTTACATCAGGGTCCCCAGAGAGCCTCCCCTTACATCAGGGTCACCAGAAAGCCTCCCTACTTACATCAGGGGCCCCAGAGAGCCTCCCCTTACATCAGGGTCCCCAGAGAGCCTCCCCTTACACCAGGGTTCCCAGAGAGCCTCCCTACTTACATCAGGGTCCCCAGAGTCCCGCTCATTACATCAGGGTCCCCAGAGAGCCCTCCCTTACATCAGGGTCCCCAGAAAGCCCCCCCCTTACATCAAGGTCCCCAGAGAGCCCCTCCTTACATCAAGGTCCCCAGAGAGCCCCCCCTTACATCAAGGTCCCCAGAGAGCCCCCCCTTACATCAAGGTCCCCAGAGAGCCCCTCCTTACAATAGGGTCCCCAGAGGGCCCCTTCCTTACATCAGGGTCCCCAGAGAGCCCCTCCTTACATCAGGGTCCCCAGAGAGCCCCTCCTTACATCAGGGTCCCCAGAGAGCCCCCCCTTACATCAAGGTCCCCAGAGAGCCCCTCCTTACATCAGGGTCCCCAGAGGGCCCCTTCCTTACAAAGGGTCCCAATAGAGCCCCCTTACATTAGTGTCCCCAGAGAGCCCCCCTTACATTAGTGTCCCCAGAGAGGCCACCCTTACATTAGTGTCCCCAGAGAGCCCCTCCCTTACATTAGTGTCCCCAGAGAGCCCCCCTCTTACATTAGTGTCCCAGAGAGGCCCCCTTTACATTAGTGTCCCCATAGAGGCCACCTTACATTAGTATCCCCAGCGAGCCCCTCTTACATTAGTGACCCCAGAGATTCCCCCTTACATTAGTGTCCCAGAGAGGCCCCCCTTACATTAGTGTCCCCAGAGAGCCCCCCTTACATTAATGTCCCCAGAGAGCCTCCCTTACATTAGTGTCTCCAGAGAGGCCCCCTCTTACATTAGTGTCCCCAGAGGGCCCCTTCCTTACATCAGGGTCCCCAGAGAGCCCCTCCTTACAACAGGGTCCCCAGAGGGCCCCTTCCTTACATCAAGGTCCCAAGAGAGCCTCCCTTACATTAGTGTCCACAGGGAGCCCCCCTTACATTACTGTCCCCAGAGAGGCTACCCTTACATTAGTGTCCCCAGAGAGCCCCTCCCTTACATTAGTGTCCCCAGAGAGCCCCCCTTACATTAGTGTCCCAGAGAGGCCCCTTTACATTAGTGTCCCCAGAGAGGCCACCTTAAATTAGTGTCGCCAGAGATCCACCCTTACATTAGTATCCCCAGAGAGCCCCCTTACATTAGTGACCCCAGAGAGCCCCCCTTACATTAGTGTCCCCAGAGAGGCCCCCCTTACTTTAGTGTCCCCAGAGAGCTCCTATTACATCAGGGTCCCCAGAGAGCCCCCCCTTACATCAAGGTCCCCAGAAAGCCCCTCCTTACATTAGGGTCTCAAGAGATCCCCTACTTACATCAGGGTCACCAGAGAGCCTCCCTACTTACATCAGGGTCCCCAGAGAGCCTCCCCTTACATCAGGGTCCCCAGAGAGCCTCCCC
Organism: Aquarana catesbeiana; assembly: GCF_042186555.1. Taxonomy (NCBI): domain Eukaryota; kingdom Metazoa; phylum Chordata; class Amphibia; order Anura; family Ranidae; genus Aquarana; species Aquarana catesbeiana. The sequence continues at coordinate 167,426,744 of NC_133327.1, read as the reverse complement.
TTACACCAGGTTCCCAGGAGAGCCAACCTACTTACATTAGGGTCCCCAGAGCCCCCCTCATTACATCAGGGTCCCCAGAGAGCCCCTCCTTACATCAGTGTCCCCAGAAAGCCCCTCCTTACACCAGGGTCCCCAGAGAGCCTCCCCTTACATCAGGGTCACCAGAGAGCCTCCCTACTTACATCAGGGTCCCCAGAGAGCCTCCCCTTACACCAGGGTCCCCGGAGAGCCTCCCTACTTACATTAGGGTCCCCAGAGCCCCCCTCATTACATCAGGGTCCCCAGAGAGCCCCTTCTTACATAAGGGTCTCCAGAGATGCCCTCATTATATCAAGGTTCCCAGAGAGCCCCTCCTTACATTAGGGTCCCCAGAGAGCCCCCCTTACATCAAGGTCCCCAGAGAGCCCCTCCTTACATCAGGGTTCCCAGAGAGCCTCCCCTTACATCAGGATCACCAGAGAGCCCCCCGACTTACATCAAGGTCCCCTGAGAGCCTCTCCTTACATCAGGGTCCCCAGAAAGCCTCCCCTTACACCAGGGTCCCCAGAGAGCCTCCCTACTTACATCAGTGTCCCCAGAAAGCCTTCCCTTACATCAGGGTCCCCAGAGAGCCTCCCCTTACATCAGGGTCCCCAGAGAGTCCCTCCTTACATCAAGGTCCCCAGAGAGTCCCTCCTTACATCAGGGTCCCCAGAGAGCCTCCCCTTACATCAGGGTCCCCAGAGAGCCTCCCCTTACACCAGGGTCCCCAGAGAGCCTCCCTACTTATATCAGGGTCCCCAGAGAGCCTCCCCTTACATCAGGGTCACCAGAAAGCCTCCCTACTTACATCAGGGTCCCCAGAGTCCCCCTCATTACATCAGGGTCCCCAGAGAGCCTCCCTACTTACATCAGGAGCCCCAGAGAGCCTCCCCTTACATCAGGGTCCCCAGAGAGCCTCCCCTTGCACCAGGTTCCCCAGAGAGCCTCCCTACTTACATCAGGGTCCCCAGAGTCCCCCTCATTACATCAGGGTCCCCAGAGAGCCCTTCCTTATATCAGGGTCCCGAGAGAGCCCCTCCTTACATCAAGGTACCCAGAGAGCCCCTCCTTACATCAGGGTCCCCAGAGAGCCCCTCCTTACATCAGTGTCCCCAGAAAGCCCCTCCTTACACCAGGGTCCCCAGAGAGCCTCCCCTTACATCAGGGTCACCAGAGAGCCTCCCTACTTACATCAGGTTCCCCAGAGAGCCTCCCCTTACACCAGGGTCCCCGGAGAGCCTCCCTACTTACATTAGGGTCCCAAGAGCCCCCCTCATTACATCAGGGTCCCCAGAGAGCCCCTTCTTACATCAGGGTCTCCAGAGATGCCCTCATTACATCAAGGTTCCCAGAGAGCCCCTCCTTACATTAGGGTCCCCAGAGAGCCCCCCTTACATCAAGGTCCCCAGAGAGCCCCTCCTTACATCAGGGTTCCCAGAGAGCCTCCCCTTACATCAGGATCACCAGAGAGCCCCCCGACTTACATCAAGGTCCCCTGAGAGCCTCCCCTTACATCAGGGTCCCCAGAAAGCCTCCCCTTACACCAGGGTCCCCAGAGAGCCTCCCTACTTACATCAGTGTCCCCAGAAAGCCTTCCCTTACATCAGGGTCCCCAGAGAGCCTCCCCTTACATCAGGGTCCCCAGAGAGTCCCTCCTTACATCAAGGTCCCCAGAGAGTCCCTCCTTACATCAGGGTCCCCAGAGAGACTCCCCTTACATCAGGGTCCCCAGAGAGCCTCCCCTTACACCAGGGTCCCCAGAGAGCCTCCCTACTTATATCAGGGTCCCCAGAGAGCCTCCCCTTACATCAGGGTCCCCAGAGAGCCTCCCCTTACATCAGGGTCACCAGAAAGCCTCCCTACTTACATCAGGGTCCCCAGAGTCCCCCTCATTACATCAGGGTCCCCAGAGAGCCTCCCTACTTACATCAGGAGCCCCAGAGAGCCTCCCCTTACATCAGGGTCCCCAGAGAGCCTCCCCTTGCAACAGGTTCCCCAGAGAGCCTCCCTACTTACATCAGGGTCCCCAGAGTCCCCCTCATTACATCAGGGTCCCCAGAGAGCCCTTCCTCATATCAGGGTCCCGAGAGAGCCCCTCCTTACATCAAGGTACCCAGAGAGCCCCTCCTTACATCAGGGTCCCCAGAGAGCCCCCCCTTGCATCAAGGTCCCCAGAGAGCCCCTCCTTACATAAGGGTCCCCAGAGGGCCCCTTCCTTACATCAGGGTCCCCAGAGAGACCCTCCTTACATCAGGGTCCCCAGAGGGCCCCTTCCTTACATCAGGGTCCCAACAGAGCCCCCCTTACATTAGTGTCCCCAGAGAGCCCCCCTTACATTAGTGTCCCCAGAGAGGCCACCCTTACATTAGTGTCCCCAGAGAGCCCCTCCCTTACATTAGTGTCCCCAGAGAGCCCCTCCTTACATTAGTGTCCCAGAGAGGCCCCCTTTACATTAGTGTCCCCAGAGAGGCCACCTTACATTAGTATCCCCAGCTAGCCCCCCTTACATTAGTGACCCCAGAGAGCTCCCTTACATTAGTGTCGCCAGAGAGGCCCCCTTTACATTAGTGTCCCCAGAGAGCCCCCCTTACGTTAATGTCCCCAGAAAGCCTCCCTTACATTAGTGTCTCCAGAGAGGCCCCCTTTTACATTTGTGTCCCCAGAGAGCCCCCTTACATTAGTGTCCCCAGAGGGCCCCTTCCTTACATCAGGGTCCCCAGAGAGCCCCTCCTTACATCAGGGTCCCAAGAGAGCCTCCCTTACATTAGTGTCCCCAGGGAGCCCCCCTTACATTAGTGTCCCCAGAGAGGCCACCCTTACATTAGTGCCCCCAGAGAGCCCCCCCTTACATTAGTGTCCCAGAGAAGCCCCCTTTACATTAGTGTCCCCAGAGAGGCCACCTTAAATTAGTGTCCCCAGAGATCCACCCTTACATTAGTATCCCCAGGGAGCCCCCCTTACATTAGTGTCCCCAGAGAGGCCCCCCTTACATTAGTGTCCCCAGAGAGCCCCCCTTACATTAATGTCCCCAGAGAGCCCCCCTTACATTAGTGTCCCCAGAGAGCCCCACTTACATTAGTGTCTCTGGAGAGGCCCCCTCTTACATTAGTGTCCCCAGAGAGGCCCCCTTTACATTAGTGTCCCCAGAGAGCCCCCCTTACGTTAATGTCCCCAGAAAGCCTCCCTTACATTAGTGTCTCCAGAGAGGCCCCCTTTTACATTTGTGTCCCCAGAGAGCCCCCTTACATTAGTGTCCCCAGAGGGCCCCTTCCTTACATCAGGGTCCCCAGAGAGCCCCTCCTTACATCAGGGTCCCAAGAGAGCCTCCCTTACATTAGTGTCCCCAGGGAGCCCCCCTTACATTAGTGTCCCCAGAGAGGCCACCCTTACATTAGTGCCCCCAGAGAGCCCCCCCTTACATTAGTGTCCCAGAGAAGCCCCCTTTACATTAGTGTCCCCAGAGAGGCCACCTTAAATTAGTGTCCCCAGAGATCCACCCTTACATTAGTATCCCCAGGGAGCCCCCCTTACATTAGTGTCCCCAGAGAGGCCCCCCTTACATTAGTGTCCCCAGAGAGCCCCTCTTACATTAATGTCCCCAGAGAGCCCCCCTTACATTAGTGTCCCCAGAGAGCCCCACTTACATTAGTGTCTCTGGAGAGGCCCCCTCTTACATTAGTGTCCCCAGAGAGCCCCCCTTTACATTAGTGTCCCCAGAGAGCCCCCTTTACATTAGTGTCCCCAGAGAGACCCCCTTACATTAGTGTCCCCAGAGGGCCCCTTTCTTACATCAGGGTCCCCAGAGAGCCCCTCCTTACAATAGGGTCCCCAGAGGGCCCCTTCCTTACATCAGGGTCCCAAGAGAGCCCCCCTTACATTAGTGTCCCCAGAGAGCCCCCCCCTTACATTAGTGTCCCCAGAGAGGCCACCCTTACATTAGTGTCCCCAAAGAGCTCCTCCCTTACATTAGTGTCCCCAGAGAGCCCCCCTCTTACATTAGCGTCCCCAGAGAGGCCCCCTTACATTAGTGTCCCCAGAGAGCCCCCCTTACATTAGTATCCCCAGAGAACCCCCCTTACATTAGTGTCCCCAGAGAGCCCCCTTACAATAGTGTCCCCAGAGAGGCCCCCCTTACTTTAGTGTCCCCAGAGAGGCCCCCTTACATTAATGTCCCCAGAGAGCCCTCCTTACATTAGTGTCCCCAGAGAGCCCCCCTTACATTAGTGACCCCAGAGAGCTCCCTTACATTAGTGTCCCCAGAGAGGCCCCCCTTACATTAGTGTCCCCAGAGAGGCCCCCCTTACATTAGTGTCCCCAGAGAGACCCCCTTACATTAGTGTCCCCAGAGAGACCCCCTTACATTAGTGTCCCCAGAGAGCTCCTCCTTACGTTAGTGTCCCCAGAGAGCCCCCCCTTACATTAGTGTCCCCAGAGAGTCCCCCCCCATACATTAGTGTCCCCAGAGGGCCTCCCCTCTTACATCAGGGTCCCCAGATCGCTCCCCCCCCTTCCAGGGGTTCCCCATGTACCTGGCTGGTACCTGGGCTGGGGAGGTGGGAGGCGACGATCGACAGCTCTATAGTGTCCACGGGTGGTGGGATCTCCATGAGGCTAGTAGTTCTCTTCCCCAGTGTATACAGTGGAGAGGGGAGAAGCCTCTGACTGAGCATGTACCAGTAACAGTGTACAGAGCTGACTCACTTGTACACTGAAGAGTGAAACTGCTAGATGCTTGGGTCAGAGACTCCTCTCCCCTCTCCACTGTGTAGACTCAGGAAGAGAACTACAAGCCTCAGGGAGATCCCACCTCCCACAGGCAACAGAGCTGCCGATCGTTACCTCCCACCTCCCTTCACTGCATTCTAAATGGACAGCCAGAGGTGCCGGGTCTTGGGGCCCTCCCGCAGCGGCAGAACGGTAGGGCCCAGTTGCAAGTGCGACTGCAGCGACCCCTATAGTAGTTCCGCCACTGCTACATGCCCATTTATTGCATTATTGAATACAATGCTAACCATACCATATATATATATATATATATATATATATATATATATATATATATACACACATGCACTGTATGTATTTACACCTATATGTATATTGCACCCAATGAATGATTGTCATTGGGGAAGGGGGATTGTAATGTGAATGTGCCTTGGCCATAGCCCCCTATACAGCATCCTCCCCCTGTGCTGCTCCAGGACAGGGGGCTGTGTTATACCTCTGCTGTGACAGATGGTGAAGTGTGTGATATGTACAGTGTGTGAGCCCTCTCCTGTATCGATTCTGGCTGGAAGAGGAAAGCTACCTTGTAGTGGAGGTGTGCTGTGTGGTGTACTGGGATCGTGATGTCCAGGATGGCATATGGGGTGGAGGGGGCTGATGTGTGGAAGTCCTGTGGATCTCATTTTCCATAGAACACACAGTAAGTGTCCATGCCTCCACACACGTTACTCTCCTGTCCCTGTGTGTGTTAAAACTTGCACAGCACAGACCTGCTTGGTGCCGCTTTCTTCACAATCATCGCTTGCTCCACTACTATGCCACTGCTGTCATCCATCCCTGCCACCGTGGCCGGCCGGCTTGTCACTTCCTTCCCTGCCGACTTGCTAGTTTTGCTGGATGCTTCCCCACCTCCTCCCTCCCAGGGGCCATGGCTGCGCCATGGCCTAAGCGGCTGCCTAGTCCGCATACTGGTAGCACCGGCCCTGCCTGTATTATAGTAATAATAATAATAATCACTCTGGGTTCAGATGGCGTCTACAAGTGGCCATTTCAGCACACATTATGCAGGCATAGTTCACTGCTGTCATCAGCAGAAAACCTACCTAAGAATTCCATGCATCCATCGCTGGAATGCATATACAGTATGTAGAGCCTTGTACCATATATATATTTTATCTGGAGGAAATAGCAATAATGGGTCTGTTTTAAAGTGTTAAGAAAACAGCTCAATACAGAAAAAGAAAACACAGACATGAACTGTTTTACCTGTCAAAGTTCTATAATTCTTCACAGATGGTCTTTTGATATACACCCCACTTCTGTACTGCAATATGTGTAGGTAACACCAAAATTTCCTATTTCAGATTGGCAGTTTCTTATGTCATCTGCCTACTCATTTTGACTGTGAATCAGCATCATCATACTCATTGTAGCAGGCGATGGTGAAAGCTATAATGTGTGTTGCTAACAATCCATGTCTTCATATAGTACAGATGAGCTTATGTGTGAAGAGTTGAGTGGAAGGTGACATGCCTACAAGCTGGACTGCTAATACTGTTATTTACCAACTGTATGCTCACATTGCATCTTGGTATAAAGCATTTTTCCTCTTTCCTGCACATCACTTTTACAGATATTTTATGTAAGTTTATTGAGGACAAGGAAACCATATCCATTTAATGCAAAAAATGATGGGTATCCTCCATACATTTTGTATGAAGGTGTGTAAAAAAAAAAAAAGGTACAGATTTAAAAGTGAATGTAGCACCCTCCTAAAAAGGTGCTAGCTTAGATAAATGTAGTTACTAGCTCACTGTAATCAGTTGAGCTGCATGTGATTGTTTTGGTCTGTTCTGTGTTTTACTGGCTGCAAGGTGACTGCTCCCACCAGTCTGTCTGGAAAGGTTCTGGGGTGTGGGAGTCAAATCAGCAGCTAAATATTTATGCAGCCCTGGCTAATCCCTGGGGAGAGGTGTCCAGCTGCTGGCTGTGAGAGTGCATAAATACTCTGAGACTTGGAACAGAGGGGTTCGTGTCCTAGAGGAGGAGATCCCAGCCTGGAGGGCTGCTGCCCACCTGGGCAGGCTTACCATACATATCCTGTCCTTTAAGGTCCCAGCTGGGCCAGAACCAGGAGAAGGGATGAAAGAGTGTGCCCTACATCACTCCCTTAACCACTTGTCTACTGAGGAAATTATTTTTTTTACACACATTAAAATCACAATTTTTTTCTGGAAATGACCTTAAACCCTCAAATAAAAAAAAATATTTTCTGAAAGCAGAGGCCCCCGTAGAAAACAATGGTTGTGTTTTCTTGTGTCACATGATATTTGTGCAATTCTTTGTCAAACACATATTTCTAGGAAAAAAATACACTTAAATGAACTTTAGTGCAAACTAACACAATATATAACCCAATTTGTGGTAAAAAAAAAAGATGGGGGTTACATCAGGTAAGTAGATAACAAACATGTTGAGCCTTAAAACTGCATGTGACTGTGAAATCAAGAAAAAAACTATTGTAGCCAGAATTCTCCTTAGACAATGCTTTTAAAGCTCCCTGCGACTGGTTGGATTACCAAGTGAAGAAATGTCATCAGCACTCCAAGGATTCCTAAAAAAGGGTCTAAAGCTTTATTTTTATGGTCACATGGTAAACATAAGTCAACGTCTTGGAGCCATTTAGGGCCTTTCATCAAGCAAGTGATGGATTACCAAGTATTTGTTGCATAAAGTAAGAAGCTCAAGGTAACATTTTTGGATATAGTTTTACTTTAAAACAAAACTCCATTTGGAGCATGGAGAAGGTAAGCAGTGCTTTAATTTTTTTTCCCCAACAATGCAAGAGGGGTTGCCTGGAGAAAGAGGTAAGCTGGAGTTCGGCTTAAGAAGTTCACAACACAACAGGAATTAACCACTTTAGCCCCGGACCATTATGCTGCCTAAGGACCAGAGGACTTTTTCCAATTTGGCACTGCGGCGCCCAAACGAAATTTGCGTCCTTTTCTTCCCACAAATAGAGCTTTCTTTTGATGGTATTTGATCACCTCTGTCGTTTTTATTTTTTGCGCTATAAACGGAAAAAGACCGAAAATTTTGAAAAAAAATGATATTTTCTACTTTTTGTTATAAAAAAAATCCAATAAACTCAATTTTAGTCATACATTTAGGCCAAAATGTATTCGGCCACATGTCTTTGGTAAAAAAAATGTCAATAAGCGTATATTTATTGGTTTGCGCAAAAGTTATAGCGTCTACAAACTAGGGTACATTTTCTGGAATTTACACAGCTTATAGTTTATGACTGCCTATGTCATTTCTTGAGGTGCTAAAATGGCAGGGCAGTACAAAACCCCCCAAATGACCCCATTTTGGAAAGTAGACACCCCAAGGAAATTGCTGAGAGGCATGTTGAACCCATTGAATATTTTTTTTTTTTGTCCCAAGTGATTGAATAATGACAAAAAAAAAAAATATTTACAAAAAGTTGTCACTAAATGATATATTGCTGACACAGGCCATGGGCCTATGTGGAATTGCACCCCAAAATACATTCAGCTGCTTCTCCTGAGTAAGGGGATACCACATGTGTGGGACTTTTTGGGAGCCTAGCCGCATACGGGGCCCCGGAAAACCAATCACCGCCTTCAGGATTTCTAAGGGCGTACATTTTTTATTTCACTCCTCACTACCTATCGCAGTTTTGAAGGCCATAAAATGCCAGGACAGTTCAAACCCCCCCCCCCCCAAATTACCCCATTTTGGAAAGTAGACACTTAACCTTTACCTAGATCGGAGTTGCGGTGTGTCAGAGTGACACACCGCAACAACGATCGCCACGATGCGCACCCCCGGGGGCGCGCAGCGGCTTAATATCCTGAGAACGTCATATGACGCCCAGTCAGGGTATTGAAACCACTTTGCCACTATCATTCTGCTATATGGCGGGTGGCAAGTGGTTAAAGGCTTCTTTCACACTGGTATCCCAGGGAGGTAAAAACAGGTGAAAGATCCGCATTTTGTACCACCCACCTACAAGCAGACATGTTGCTGTTTGGGTAAGTACACATTGCCATAGCCATGATGCTTTAAAGATGTTGTAAAGTTTTTACATTTTTTTAAAATAACAAACATGTTATACTTACCTGCTCTGTGCAATAGTACCTTCTCTTCTGGGGTCATCTGCCAGTGCTCTTGGCTCCTCTTCTTCTCCATGCGCCATCAGAGGAAGTTGCTCCTTGCTTGCGAGCCACACACACACAGCATGGCTCAGCCATACTCACTGGATTTGATTGAGCCAATGAGCCAATGGATTTGATTGAGTCAATGGCTCCCGCTGCTGTCTCTCTATCCTGTGAATGCAGGCAGAGAAGAGAGTGTCGCTATAAATGGCCACAGTGCTGGATCAATTGAGGAGATGGATAAGTATTTAGGAGCGGGGCGATACAAACACTGGGACATTTTTTTAACCTTATTGCAAAGAATGCATTATGGAAAAAATGTTTAGCCTTTACAATCACTTTAACATGATATGCCAAGTCAAACCCTCACATGTGAATTGCTCCGCAAATATTGTCCGCAATGCAAAATTGCCATTCAGCAGTGAAATAAAGGAGGAAAAAGGTTGTAATTGGCAGTATCCTGAATGCATGCAAACCTCCTTTCACCATCCTCTTAAATGTGATCCACTATGGATTGCTTTTCAGGGGGGCGGTAAATGGAAGTGTAAATGGAGCTTTGGATTATGCTCAACTATCTTGTTTACGGATCACCTAAACAATCTATTGAATTTACTGTATATCAAGTTAGGTAGGTCCTTAGACTACATTGTCATCGGTAAATCTAAAAGAGATTTTGATGTGTGTCCAGATTCAGATGAAAATAACTGTAAAGCCAGTTGTATTTGGTTACCTCCAGTAGTAGGACACCCAGAAAAGCAACTTTCCCCAGGGCGGTATAGCTATTTTTAATTTTGCTGTATTTTCAAAATGTTAATGCTTTTATATTGCTTTTTTATTTTTTTTGTTAACGTTGACACCTTGTAAATATGTGAAGTCCAGAGAAATAAAAAGTTATTAGTGCAACGATCTTTACACAAATTACCTCAGTGTTCTGCAAATGTATTATCACAATCATGTCATTATGTTCTTTAACACAATTTTAGAGAATTACATTTATAGTGTTGCTATATATAGAGAGAGAGATTTCATTAAAAGGTGATATGTCAGTAAAATCCACATTTCCCATGAATCAATAGAAAACGGCACGGTTAACAAATCATATTATTAGTGTGAGAAAAAAAATCCTTGCCATGAAAAAGAAAAAATCTCCTGCTCTTCAGCTCTTTCATGTGAGCTAATGCCTAGGCAAAACTTAAATAATACAGTACATCCCCTTCCCTCAGCATAATACAAATGCCTTTTCTTCCATCCAGCAAGCACAGTATACAGTATATACTACTCTCCTCCAGCCTAAGGCTTCATGTACATGAGATGTTGTTCAACTTCTCCTGAACGATTTAACTTGACAGCTAGAAACCGGCATCTAAGCCATTAAGCCATGTTTACATGCTGTGTTTAGTCGCGTTTAGCCGCATTTAGCTGCGTTTGCGTCTAGAGGCGTTTGAAAAAAAATTTTTTTTTTTTTTTTAAATAGCCAAAAATGAAAAATGCCTGTAAACGAAATGCAGCTAAATGTGAGTTTAGCTGCGTTTGGCGTTTGAAATGCCTCTAAACACAGCTTCTGAATGCATTTTTTTGGGTTCCAAAAAAAGCTTCTAAACACAACTGCCTAGAAACGACTATAAACGAACATGTGTACATGTACTGATAAGATAACATAGAGGAGGGTTCAGGAGCAGTTGCCCAACTGCTCCTAAACATCCATTTACCAGCAGCAGTGTACATGAGGCCTAAATTATACAGTACATCTCCTTCCCACTGCATTATATACACTCCTTTCTTCCATCCCTTCCAGTATACGCACCTCCTAACTTTCCCCTGGTCCCCTCATCCATTCACACCTCTAACAAGAACATAGCTCCTCTCAGCACATATCTATAAACTGTACAACTCATCCCTCCTGGTCTTGACCAGGCTCTCCTTCACCTCGGAGCCCCCCCATAGCAGTCCTGTAAGCTGCCATGCTGGTAGTTCTACTACTGGGTACTTCAATCAATTTATAGATCACCTGAGAAATCTTAGTAAATGATGGGGCAGGGAGGTAGGGAAAATACCACTAAGCTACCAATGATACAGTATCTCACAAAAGTGAGTACACCCCTCACATTTTTGTAAATATTTTATTATATCTTTTCATGTGACAACATTGAAGAACGTACACTTTACTACAATGTAAAGTAGTGAGTGTACAGCTTGTATAACAGTGTTAATTTGCTGTCCCCTCAAAAAACTCAACACGCAGACATTAATGTCTAAACCGCTGGCCACAAAAGTGAGTACACCCCTTAGTGAAAATGTCCAAATTGGGCCCAATTAACTATTTTCCCTCCCCGGTGTCATGTGACTCATTAGTGTTGCAAGGTCTCAGGTGTGAATGGGGAGCAGGTGTATTAAATTTGGTGTTATCGCTCTCACTCTCTCATACTGGTCACTGGAAGTTCAACATGGCACCTCATGGCAAAGAACCCTCTGAGGATCTGAAAAAAAGGACTTTTGCTCTACATAAAGATGGCCTAGGCTTTAGGAAGATTGCCAAGGCCCTAAAACTGAGCTGCAGCACAGTGGCCAAGACCATACAGCGGTTTAACAGGACAGGTTCCACTCAGAACAGGCCTCGCCATGGTCAACCAAAGAAGTTGAGTGCACATGCTAATTGTCATATTCAGAGGTTGTCTTTGGGAAATAGACGTATGAGTGCTGCCAGCATTGCTGCAGAGGTGGAAGGAGGGTCAGCCTGTCAGTGCTCAGACCATACGCTGCACACTGCATCAAATTGGCTAATTGGGCCCAATTTGGACATTTTCACTTAGGGGTGTATTCACTTTTGTTGCCAGCGGTTTAGACATTAATGGCTGTGTGTTAAGTTATTTTGAGGGGACAGCAAATTTACACTGTTATACAATGTGTACACTCACTACTTTACATTGTAGCAAAGTGTCATTTCTTCAGTGTTGTCACATGAAAAGGTATAATAAAATATTTACAAAAATGTGAGGGGTGTACTCACTTTTGTGAGATATATATTATATATTTATAAATAAAAAGTGTTTCTAAATATAAAAATAGTGTTTCTAAATATATTTTTGTTGTTCTATATTATTTATATGTACATTGAAACATCTCCCGATGCAGATCAATACATGCAAATAATAATGTGTCATTACTCAATTATAAAACTAAACAATTTATGCAATTTTACAAAGTTTCATTCCAGCACAATAAAATATGGAAGCCCGTCATTCTCACTTACAGATAAAATGTAGCATCTAGACCTATTATGTAACCACCATTCATAGTTACATATTAGGTGAATTTGAAAAAAGACACAAGTTCATCAAGTCCAACCTATGTGTGTGATTATATGTTAGTATTACATTGTATATCCCTGTATGTTGCGGTCGTTCAGGTGCTTATCTAATAGTTTTTTGAAACTATTGATGTCCCCTGCTGTGGAAGGGAATTCTATATCCTTGCCGCTCTTACAGTAAAGAACCCTCTACGCAGTTTAAGGTTAAACCTCTTTTCTTCTAATTTTAATGAGTGGCCACATGTCTTATTAAAGTTCCTTCCACGAAAAAGTTTTATCCCTATTGTGGGGTCACCAGTATGGTATTTGTAAATTTAAATCATATCCCCTCTCAAGTGTCTCTTCTCCAGAGAGAATAAGTTCAGTCCTCGCAACCTTTCTCCATAACTAATATCCTCCAGACCCTTTATTAGCTTTATTGCCCTTCTCTGTACACACTACATTTCCAGTATATCCTTCCTGAGGACTGATGCCCAGAACTGGACAGCATACTCCAGGTGAGGCCGGACCAGAGTCTTGAAGAGCGTGAGAATTATCGATTTATCTCTGGAGTTAATCCCCTTTTTAATGCATGCCAATATTCTGTTTGCTTTTTTAGCAGCAGCTTGGCATTGCATGCCCTTGCTGAACCTATCATCTACTAGGACCCCCGGGTCCTTTTCCATCCTCGATTCCCCCAGAAGTTCTCCTACTAATGAGTAGATTGCAGTCATATTTTTGCCACCCAGATGCATTTTTTTTACATTTTTCTACATTAAACTTCATTTGCCATGTAGTTGCACACCCCGTTAATTTGTTCAGATCTTCTTGCAAGGTTTCCACATCCTGCGGAGAAGTTATTGCCCTGCTTAGCTTAATATCATCCACAAATACAGAGATTGAACTGTTTACCCCATCCTCCAGGTCATTTATGAACAAATTAAATTGGGTTGGTCCCAGTACTGAACCCTGGGATACCCCACTTCCCACCCTTGACCATTCTGAGTACTCCCCATTTATCACCACCCTCTGAGCTTGCCCTTGTAGCCAGTTTTCAATCCATGTACTCACCCTATGGTCCATGCCAACACACCTTACTTTGTACAGTAAACGTTTATGAGGAACTGTGCCAAATGCTTTTGCAAAATCCAGATACACCACATCTATAGGCCTTCCTTTATCTAGATGGCAGCCCACCTCCTCATAGAATGTTAATAGATTGGTTTGGCAAGAATGATTCTTCATGATTCCATGCTGATTACTGCTAATGATACCGTTTTCATTACATTGACTTTTCTACAATCAGCTGGTACCATTCCAGTCAGTAGACTGTTAGAAAAAATTAGGAACAATGGTCTGGCAATTACTTGACTGAGTTCCCTAAGCACCCTCGGGTGCAAGCCATCTGGTCCCGGTGATTTATTAATGTTAAGTTTCCCAAGTCTATTTCTAATTCTGTCCTCTGTTAGCCATGAGGGTGCTTCCTGTGATGTGTCATGAGGATAAACACTGCAGTTTTGGTTACTGAAGCCCCCCGATTCCCTCATGAAGACTGAGGAGAGGAAAAAATTCAATACCTTCGCCATCTCCATCCTTTGTAACCAGATGTCCTTCTTCATTCTTTAAGGGGCCAATATGGTCTGTCCCCCCCCCCTTTTTTACTGTTTATATACTGTTAAAGTGAGAGCCCCTGTCTCAGTGAAAATGAAGGTAAAATGGACACAGGACTCTCAAAGAGGCCAGAGTTGCTGCAACCCTTGCTGTTGAATCGGTTCCGGGTATCCTACCAACAGATGGGTCTAAGCCAAGATGATTATGACCAGTATAAAGCTTGGATTCAGCTTGGGGAAATGTTTTGGTGTGAATGGGAATGCCAGCAATGCTCCAGCAAGGGGAGGTCATCACCCGTAGCAATGGGAGAGGCATCACTGGGACAACAAAGCACCAGTCAAGCAATGGCTCAGGAGAGCATGAGTGTGCATCAATGTACCAGCCCTAGGTTTTCTGCAAGCATATCGGTTGTCACCCCTGGTAACAGAGGCAAGAAGTCTGTGTGGCCTGTAGGGGGTATCAATGAGCATGAGGAAGGTAAAGAGGTGTATTATGGCCGCTTATGTGAAGTTGTCAGCCCAGAAAGAAGGTCACAACAGTCTGCAACCTCCATGAGGTGTAGCCAACCATCTTTGGTGTGCTGGTCTGTGGTTACCCCTAGCAACAGGGATCCTGTGTTACCTGCAGGGGGTGCTGATGGGTCCGGAAAGGCTGCAGTGTTGCTCCATGACCACATGGAAGAGTCAGTCTGTGGAGACACAGATGAGGGACAACGCGCTTAAATGAAGGCTATGACACTGGCTACAGGAATTGGTAAGATTGTTGCAGTTTATGGGACAGAACCTAATGAAGTGGAAGTGTGTCCAGCGGGGAGATCCACAGTACAGGTAGACTTGCTGCAGTGTGGAGTAGTGGGGAGGCACAGGGTAAAGCCCAACTGGCAGCAGAACTAAAGACTAAAAAGTACATGGGGACTCTGTATGTACCTGGTGGAATCCAGCAGAGTGCTGGAAGAGCTGTACTAGGGGTGACCAAAGAAATCTGTATACCATGTTCCCTAGTGACAGAAACAGGTGCTGCAGGGTTGCCCAGAGAAACCTCCCAGGAGCCCACAGTGTTGGAGCGGAAGGTTTCCCAGGTCAGCTGTGGAGCTGCTCACGTGGGTAAGAGGCCACCCACAATAGCTACAGCTACGTCTAAGCATCATGATAAATCTTCTAAAGGTTGAGAAATGTATTTCTGGAAATGTCATATTTGAGAATAGTGTTGGTACTGTGTTTACTAAAATGGATGGGAGTAGGATGTCTCCCTTGACCAACAGAGGCAGAGCCGCAGGGTTGTCCGTGGAACTAGAGGTTGTCCAGGACCACTCTGACACTACTCTGGGGGAACAAGGGGGGACTGCACCACACAGTGAGAGTGTGTGGGTGCAGACCACCTGCCTGGTATGTGACCAATTTATTCACCCTGTTAAAGCTGGTAGTGTAAAGCTGGGTGTGATGGTAGTGCCACCAGAACAAACTGGTCAAAATAGTGTATTGCACCCTGCCTTGTGTAACGAAGCATCGTTCCAATGTGACATAAGTAAAAGTCTCGGTGAAAATGAGGGTAAAATGGACACAGGACTCTCAAAGAGGCAGTTTGAGAAGTTCCAGCAGAAGATTTGTGAGCAGAAAAAGCTATGCTTTAAGTTTTCTCTGGATTTTGTAAGTCTGGATTGGGGTTGGAAACTTGAAGACTTCAAAGAGCATTGGGAGGGATGAAGTCTTCAGTCTTGTGTCCGGGCTTTCCAGAAGTTCTGCAGGCTGTGTGTGTGTCCAGGTGCACACACCCATTATAAGGCAGAGCTGAGCATAGTTCAGAGGAGGTGGGAAAGGAGTTGGTGTTGGAGCAGTTACTGTGACCAGGAGGGAGGTATGCTACTATTTAAGAACCCAGGCAATACCCCTGAAACATCACTCCATGTGGAAGAGATTCCAGGTCAGTGGACTGAGAGAGTTGGGCCAGCTGAGAGAGTCGGGGAGACCATAGCTGAGACAACTGGAAGAGAGAGTCTTGGGGACCAGAGGGGACCGTGAGTCTTGGAGGAGTGTGAAAGCCTGGAGTGTCAGGAGAGCCCCTTCCTAGAGACCAGGAGTGGGCCTGCACAGCTTTGTACTGCGACCAAGGCTGAGTGAGCCTTGAGAGCCAGGTGGCTTGGCATTTTCGTTTTTGTTGTAATTTTTGGGAGAAGAACCCCTGTGTGGGCAACCCGTGCATTTATGAACTTTCATTTTTGTTACTTTTAAAAGTGGGCTACCACGCCCTTAAACTGAAGTTTCTGTTGGATGTGAACTCACTGAAAATGCATCTACCACTGAGGTAGACATCCCCCAATATCACAATACTCAAAGAATTTCTTGGGATTTTTTAGCTCTCTTCCGCTATGTGTCTTTCTTGTTCAAACTTAGCCGCCCTAATTGCACCCTTACATTTTGAAGTAACCGATATAACAATTAATATTATATCTTTGTATTAATTTGTCTAATCCCTGTAGTTAGTCTATTAAAACGCTGACCACATGTTACTGTTGATATCACAATAATACAAGGTTAGCTATGAAACCAAACACCCAATTTATAAGTAATAAAGTCTTATTTATTTCCCAAGGAATTAGGAAACTAACATAAAAGTATTAAAAGGGTATTACAATGCTACATAGCTTACAATCAGAACACAATATACTAAACAGCATATCTCTACAACATATAACAACAATCCAACATGTAATACAAGAATATACTTATCACATCTTTGGCTGGTCAGTCTCAAGATGTTGAAAGCGAGAGCTTGGTGCTTCATGGAGTTTAGGCTCAAACCAGCACCCAGAGCAAGGCCTCAAGATGGCCGAACCACATGAGGTTTGCACAGACCAACATTAGCAGAGAGAGCAAGGGGCAGAGAGACAGAATCGCCTGTGTGTGCTCTTTTCATTCAAACATACACGCCTACTTGTAGCCACCCCCATTTGCCTTCCATCCAATAGAAATCGCCAAGAGGTAATCCTTCAGCTGTCTGCCCATTCTTCAGGAAACCTGCTGTATTGTCCACTAGGGTCAGCATCTCTATTAGCCCTGGGCTGTCTTAGCTAGCTCTTATTCTCTTTAAAGCCTGTAATCACACATATCACAGCAGGTGGGCTAGAGACAAGCCCTTTTGCTATGCAGATTCTGTTTGGGGCCACATTCCTCTGTACTTTTTAAAACTGTGGGTCTGCAAGTGTCAGCATGTCTTATCTTGGTTGTAAGAACAGATGTGTGGAAACTTTAGACATATAACAATAGACCAAGTTGACTTCCAACATAACCACTTTGCGCCTAAAGGGCGCATATCACCCTTCCTCAAACACGGCTCCCATTGACATCATTCTTCCATGACAGCTTCCATGTCACCATTCTGTATCTTCTTCTTTCTGACATCTTCATGAAGGGGTATAATACAGGCAAGGGGAGTCCATACACTCACCATTCACCAGCACACACTCAGAGCAGCAACTAAACCAGCTTTCAGATCTAGAGTCTCGAGGAGGGCCTTTCGCCCATTTTAGGAGCCTAAAATACACTTTTATCACACTATACCATGACATGAATCAACCCATCACCATAATATACATATGTGTCCCATCCAATTATGCATCCCGCTCCCAACCTCCTATAACTCCTCACTAGGGATGAGCCGAACACCCCCCTGTTCGGTTCGCACCAGAACATACGAACAGGAAAAAAGTTTGTTCGAACACGCGAACACCATTAAAGTCTATGGGACACGAACATGAATAATCAAAAGTGCTAATTTTAAAGGCTTATATGCAAGTTATTGTCATAAAAAATGTTTGGGGACCTGGATCAATGCAAAAATAAGTTTTAAAAATGGCCATTTTTTCAGGAGCAGTGATTTTAATAATGCTTAAAGTCAAACAATAAAAGTGTAATATCCCTTTAAATTTCATAGCTGGGGGGTGTCTATAGTATGCCTGTAAAGGGGCGCATATTTCCCGTGTTTAGAACAGTCTGACAGCAAAATGACATTTCAAAGAAAAAAAGTAATTTAAAACTACTCGCAGCTATTGCATTGCCGGTCTGACAATACACATAAAAGTTCATTGATAAAAACGGCATGGGAATTCCCCACAGGGGAACCCCGAACCAACACAGGGGGGGGCCAGGATCTGGGAGTCTCCTTGTTAAAGGGGGCTTCCAGATTCTGATAAGCCCCCCGCCCCCAGACCCCCACAACCACCGGCCAGGGTTGTGGGGATGAGGCCCTTGTCCTCATCAACATGGGGACAAGGTGTTTTGGGGGGCCACCACAAAGCTCCCTCCCAATGTTGAGGGCATGTGGCCTGGTACGGTTCAGGAGAGGGGGGCGCTCTCTCATCCCCCCCTCTTTTCCTGTGGCCTGCCAGGTTGCATGCTCGGATAAGGGTCTGGTATGGATTTTTGGGGGGACCCCATGCCGTTTTTTTTTTAATTTTGGCCGGGGTTCCCCTTAATATCCATACCAGACCTGAAGGGCCTGGTATGGAATTTAGGGGGACCCCCACGTCATTTTTTTTTAAATTTTGGTTTTGGTTTAATGAACTTTTATGTGTATTGTCGGACCGGCAATGCAATAGACGCGAGTAGTTTTAAATGACTTTTTTTCTTTGAAATGTAATTTTTCTGTCAGACTGTTCTAAACACGGGAAACATGCGCCCTTTTCAGGCATACTATAGATTGTTCGCTGTTCGGCGGACTTGCGAACAGCCGATGTTCGAGTCGAACATGAGTTCTACTCAAACTCGACGCTCATCCCTACTCCTCACTGTATATACGGGTCGGGATTAGGCAGGCTTGCTCACAATGGCCTTTCCTACCGCACTTTTGGCATGTCAGCGGTATTGCAGGGCTCTGACTTGGCAGCAAAGTCTCTAACTTGCACACAGAGACCCTACCGTCAATTCGTCCCTCAACTTGCATAGCTAAATGGGAGACCCTTCTATATCAATATCGAGTCTAATAACACATATAAATCTGCAACAATGACAAAACCCACACAATTCCATCCCCGTGCCTGGATTTAAGAGACCATGCCCAGGGTATACCATGCACCTCTACCTATGGTTAGGTTCAAGGAACCCTCTAGTTCCATGACTAATGTTACAATCGGTATTCTTTAGGACAAAGAAACAAACTCGTCTATGTCCCAAATAATACCCAGGTGCTTCCTTCCCAGCAATGATATCTCCATCCCGAACACAGAGTGAAATATCTTCCCAACATTTTTCGTTCACCACCATGTATTGACCTGGCATACAAAGGACATCATGGTCATTCTTCTGACCGAGGGAAGTATCAACCTGCCTCCAGCTTCCATCTTCTCTGATCACATGTGGGTAACTTAGCCTCAAATGCAACAAGATAGAATCCCTAGTCAGTAAGCCCATTGATGCCACCAAATATACAGACCAAGTCTGCACTTCTGTATATGGGATCATACAGCATAACACCTTTCACAATCCAAACTAGTACAGCCCATCCAGGCATTCGACCACCACTTTGGATTAGTGTAAGCAACATGTTTTGGCAAAGTCTTACTGAGCGGTGATGCTAACTCATCAGGCCACTGCCCCTCATACAGAGACTGTACAATCAGCTTAATGCTGGTTGATAATTTCGCCTGCCGCTGCTTGCATGTCAGAGCCAATGACAGATTTCTGTCCTGTACTATCACATTCTCTACCAACCTCTCAACACAGTTTAGAAAATCTGGAGCCACTTTACCCTGGGTATTTATGTGACTTTGTTGAATGTTATCAAGGATGCCCCACTTATTCTCCAAAGCTATGGCTGCGAGTTTGTTCCTCAGGAGGCCGATGTCCATTCCATTAACAACACCCATCCCAGCTCCTATTCCCCCAATATAGTGCTGAACACATACCTCCTCTTCCGGTTACTCCTCAGACATACGTGTCCTACATGAACCTCATTCTGTGTCTGCACATCTCTGGGAGCAAGTCACTGGTACAATGACCGCACTTGATTCAGTGTATACTCAGCACATATAGGGTAATAGGTTTTTATCAACCACTGTGAGATGTTGCAGCGCCATGTGGTGAAGGTATATTGTACCCTGGTAGTCAGCGTTTGTTCCCTTTATCTTATGCACCTATGTGTATTCACTGGCATTACCTGTGCAGGGTTTCACCCTCTCAGGTGAGACATCAACCAGGCGTATCCCCCCATACAAGGAAATTTTCACCCCATTGATGTGTTACCTGGCACCCTCTAGTTTGGCCAACTGACACCTTATTATGTATAAGTGTCAGCCAGCCCCCTGGGTATCTGCACCATATTAATTCCATTACGTCAATACATGTCATACATTAAAAACCATTCCTTCTTTCAATAAAACAAAACATATTTTACATTTCATGTTCTGACAGATTGGATATGTTATAGTCCTTCCCCAACCTCCAACCCATCGCACATGTATTAATAGCACGTATGCATTCATCAGGAGAGACTCCGGCAAAAATGTTTCACAAGTCTTGTTGATAGGCACAGTCCTTCAGATTCAGCATTAGCCCTAAATTGTCCGTAAGCAAAAACAAGCATTAAACTGAATATTTTCGTTTGTTCCTCCTCACCTGATGTTTATCAGAACAAATTTGCGGTGTGGTGTGGCACAGACAAACTGCCAACCAGATGAACATCTGTCATCCATGTTCCAGAGACCTCTCCAATCTCGCTCCACCAGGATTCTGGAAGTGAAACACAAGAGCAGAATCCAATTCTTATCCATAATATCTGCTTGCTTACTACGTTTACTTATAGTTCCTTCCTTGGAACCCAGGAACTTAGTATTCCTGGCTCCTGAAACTCTGACCAAACTATCAAAACAACCATGACCTCTTTAGGCTGAACCCACTCTAAAATGGATCCCCATGGTATGATCAAAAATTTAAAAGCAAAACGAATGTCAATGTTGACTCTCAAAAATTCTCAATTTAAACACTAAAAAAACAATGCATTTATCTATCTTTAAGATCTATACACTAACTCCCCTTTCAGGTGGACAAAGGCTAAACTCTGGAACTTTTGGAACTCTTTCCAACTGAATGAACATAAAAACAAATAGCAAAACAAGAAACTTCAGCGGCTAGAATGGCTTCCTACCAGCTCTTGTCTTAAATAAACAAAATGTATCCAGCTGGAGGACATATTCCCATGACCATCTATTCAGCTGCTAATTGATGGAATAGCCAATTACCCCCCTTTCAGGTGGATTAAACAATAATTTTTCCACCTGAACAAAACAAAAATAAAATAGATGACTAAACAAAAAAACAATGACAAACACTCAACTTTTAACTAAAGACTTCCATAGACTTTCCTCCTGAGAAGAGTAAATGCTCATTTCCATCTGAAAGACAATTAGTTAATGAGAAAAACAAAAAAACAAAACATGTGTACTGTGACAGACTCACCTGGGACAGAGGCTATTGGAGGGGACTGAACGCAAGCCTCTTTCCCACCGATTATGGGCCCTAGCATTTGGGGGAATGGTGCTCTCTGTGAGCTGTATGCCTGGGGACCCTGCGGTTGGTGTTACTTTGGATTCAGCTCCATGTCCCCCCAAAACACACAGACTCTGGAACCCTTTATATGCCATATTAGAATGATAAGACTGAATTATACTGTTGGGACACATCCTGTGAGGAGATGCTGGTGTCATCAACTCCAACTACCTGTGTTTATGTTAATTGAATGAGCTAATCACATTGTCCTCTATACAATGTAGGAGACGGGACGACTCCTATTGGCGCTCATGTTAATTAGGTTAATTAGGTTTTGTTTGTATTGTTAATTGTAATTAGCTCCAGCTATTGTGTTTATACTACTGTGTGAAGCTCGGTGCCCACAAGTCTGTCATCTGGTCTGGGTAAATGTTTTAGTGAATTAGCTCATGTTAATTAGGTTAGCTTTGAGTCAGCCTGCTGTATAAATGTGTGTGAGATCTCAAATAAAGAGTTAGTCCTGATGTACTCCAAGACTGGTGTTGTCTAGTTCTTGGGGGTTCCTATAGCCAGATCCATTGGACTCGTGTTCCAGAACTTAGGAAGCGGTATACTGACGGAAGCACTCAAGCGGAGTGTGGGACGTTATGTGACATGTACCTCATCACAACATTTGTAACTTCACTTGTAACTCTTGAATCCATTAATGCCTGACTATTGTTTATCTTATTTTTTCATTGTTTGCAAACAATTACTAATTAATGAGCTCATGGTACCATATGATAATCAATTATGCTTTTACAATAACCTAACCCGTTTTGCTAAATTTGCCCCATGTTGTTCTCACTTTGAAGGGCCTGCAAACAAAACACAGACATTAGTATCCAAACCAGTTTTAACTTCTTCCAAGGTCTCTGAAAAAGAAACACAAAGACAGTGATTACACACAATTATCATGACAATTGACTTTTTGAGTCCCCCAAGCCTTTTCCCATTAATTGCAAAGCTAGGGGAACAATTGCCATATTCTATTTAAATATGAAGCTCACATCTAAACCTTATTTATAGCAAGGAAACCTTGACCAGAAAATTCTTAGCATCCATGCAGCTCACTAAGTGCTGCTAACATTGTTTCCCCCATTGCTACATTTGAATAACCATGCGGCTACCTCCATTTTGACTTTACGTAACTGTTCTACATATTGATGATTTTCAGTCTGTAGTCTCCACATTTGGGTCTTAAAAGGGAAATGGGTTTGATTACTATGGATTCTATGCTTTGCTTTGCTCCCCCATCGGGCAAAATACACTTCATAATGCCTTGGGGTCATTTTAGGGTATTGTGATCTTCTTTTGATATCATTATTTGCCGCCCAACAATACTTAGCGATGTGACCCCCCCTTTCACACAAAAACATTTGAGGGCTGGTCTCTCTGTATAGGCCCTTCTTTCAGTGTATGGTGTTGGAAACTCAAATGGCT
Source organism: Aquarana catesbeiana (assembly GCF_042186555.1). Lineage (NCBI taxonomy): Eukaryota > Metazoa > Chordata > Amphibia > Anura > Ranidae > Aquarana > Aquarana catesbeiana. The sequence continues at coordinate 167,403,960 of NC_133327.1, read as the reverse complement.
GGACATTATTACTACGATTACTATGCTTGGAATAACCAGACTTTATACTTTCATCGTCTGAGGAGTCATCAGAAGTTTCCATTGTTTCAACTCCTGAATCAATTTCAAGTGCAGTTTGCACTTTTATTTACATCTCCATCATTGATTTCTATCATAGCAACATCACTTGTAGCAATAAGAGCGTCTGTTTTTTCTGCATGTTGTTTCACTTCTATCTTTGCTGAGCACTGCGCATGTGCGGAGGGTACCTCCACCATTGCACATTGGGCTTTTGCATGTTTAGAGGATAACTCCATTATGCTATGCTAGCAATGTTAAGGGCTTTACGAAATCTATGTCCATGTCTATTCCATTTAAAACGTCTGAACTCTCTCCGCCTTCCTGTACCTCTGCTTATTACGGATACACCTGCCTTTGACCCAATTTCCCTATCACTGGACTCTTGACAGAAGTCTCGCAGGATATTGACAAAATTTTGGTAGGATGTAGCATTCCTCAGAGCCATTCTAGTGGGATAGCTTACATAACACTTATTGGCCATTGAGTATATGAAACTTATATCATTCTCCAATAAGTCAGGACAGTTGAACACTTTCGAATACAATGCAAGATACTCATTGCAGAACAAAATTGGGTCATCTCCACTCCTAAATTTAATTCGTTGTAAATCATTCATACCATTATCACGACTGTTCACAATACGCTGCATCTCTTTCCTCCGCACCTCTGCATCTGCTAAGTTATCATTAACCTGTGCAGATAACTGGCGTGCCAAAGGTCCTGGTAGCCATGCTTTTGGAAGAGAACATGCATCCTCATTACTCAAATGAAATTTAAGGACTAGAGCCTGAAATTTATTGGACAGACTCACTGATGATGCAGGGCATTAAATTCACCCAGAATCTGGCACAAAGTAAGTCTCTCTTGGATTGTAATCAAACTATTATTCTGCTTCGAAGCTATGGGTGCAATAGCAGACTGTGTTTCATCACAGCCCTTCTCCTCATTGACTGTGCAGATATTGGCGAATTGGCATGTTCATTCGTGCTCATTGAGCGATACTATACATTGCTCTTTAGTAAGAAGCTGGGAGTCTGCATTTGCTAATTTTCTTTCTAAAGACATAACCAACTCTTCCATCTCTGACACCTTTATTCACCATGACTCTAAAAGTTTGCTCTGCATATCAAAGTCCATGGTGCACCTCTGAAGCTGTTCTTGCAGCTCACTGTTTCTTTCTGACAAATTGCCTGCTGTAGCCCGCAATTCATCCATCTCACTACTGGAGGCTGTTGCAATCTTTAGAAGGTTTTCACTGATTTCCTCTATGTCCTCCCCGAGACATCTCCTCTCTGCTTCCCACTTCCCCTATATTTGCTCAAATATAAATTTAACTCTGAGCAACACTGCAATTTCATTTGCCAACCTTTCTTTTTTAACTTTCTTTTTTAGCTGTTTACCCAATAATCTGCTATTATTTTGCTGACATTGAGACAATAGTACCTTACACTGGCTTTTAAGAGGTTCATCTGCACATGAATGATAACTGGCAGAAGCGCACTTTTTAACATATGTATACACAAGTTCCATTTCACAACCTTACAATCCACACAATACACAATTCTATTTGTACTAACACTCCAACACTACACTGAGTAATAAACCAAACTCAATTATCGTTAGCTCTTACAACTCACGAAAAAAAAAAAATGAATCGCTCTTCTAGCATTCAATATTCTTCATTCATTACCACTTTTACCTGATATCATTCAAAACAATTAAACTTTTGCATATCCGTAGAAAAGACTCACCACACTTACTGTGGCATTATGGGCTGCCTTGTATATGAGCACTTCTGTCTTGTAGGTTCTATGCGGCTTTTAAGATTACCACATGCTTTCTGGGGAATATCCATTGTATGCTAATTTGCACCTTAGCCTACACTGAAGTTGTCTAACCCGTTTTTACAACAGTTGCTTACAATGCACACAGATAAAAAAAAAAACATATACAAAGCCGTTTAAAACTACCTTGTTACTTGTAGTTTTACAGCCTACAAGACACAAGGCACATTCTAAGACACAAGGCAGACTCTTAATCAATGCCTTCCTGGTAGGCATGCAGGCCACATTGAGCTCCTATCGGAACAGAGAGCTATTTCACTCTCACGTGGGCAAAAATAAAAAACTTAAAAAAAAATTTTAAATTTAAAATAATAATCTATATTTCTCCCACTTTTTCCTCCCACTGTTTCCCCTTAACAGGCATCCACTGGGAATGGAGATCATCATGATCTCCGTTCCCAGTGGATGCCTGTTAAAGGGAAACATGTCGGGTGGAGCATGAGCCTGTGACATCACCACGCTGAACAGCTGACTGTTAGACACTGCGGCTGATTCAAACCTGCTTTTCTTACCTGCTTGAATTTATGGACTTTGTATGATTTGTTTTTTAAATAAATTTCTTTGCTGGAACATACTGCACCATGAAGCCCTCTTGTATTCCTCCTTACATGAGAATACCCAGATCCTGGCTTTTATGAGAGTGTCCCAGAGAGTGAAGTTTTGTCCTTGCTGATTCCTGGATAAACAGGTGGATTCCTCGCTGCTTTCAATAACTGTGAGTTCACCTGCCGGCAGGCTAATGCACAAGCGCTTCTGATCTCTATCATTTGAGATTCAACGGATCTTGAAGGATCATTTTGGGATATTCTGTTTTTGATAAATTCACTTTTGGTTTTATTCACTTATTTTTTATATCACATGGACTATTTGTTTTTTGATACACCACTCAATTTTTCATATTATCATGTTTTAGAGAATTTGTTCACAGCAATATTTATTGTTATTTGTAGCGGTTTCTTTGCGCATCTTTTTCTTTTTTAATATTGGTTTTAGGTTTTGGTATGTGATCTATAGAGGTGCAGCATTTAATCACGCTTTATTTAGTTATATCTCTTTCTATTTTATTCAAACATACATACCTACTCGTAGCCACCCCCATTTGCCTTCCATCCAATAGAAATCGCCAAGATTCACCTGCTGTATTGTCCACTAGGGTCAGCATCTCTATTAGCCCTGGGCCATCTTAGCTAGCTCTTATTCTCTTTGAAGCCTCTAATCACACATATCACAGCAGGTGGGCTAGAGACAAGCACTTTTGCTATGCAGAATCTGTTTGGGGCCACATTCCTCTGTACTTTTTTAAACTGTGGGACTGCAAGTGTCAGCATGTCTGATCTCAGCTGTAAGAACAGATGTGTGGAAACTTTAGACATATAACATTAGACCATGTTGACTTCCAACACATTTCTTGTTGCATTCTTTGTAAAGCCTGAATGCTGATGATGATCCCTCTGCCTTGTATTTTTTGAAGGCCATCTCATTTGCTTTTATATGCATTTTTACATTAGAGTTAAGCCATCCAGGACTTTTTTCGCTCTTTTAAATGTATTTACCAATGGGATGCACTGGCTATTGCAATTATTTAATATGTTCTTAAAGCAAACCCATCTCTCTTCCGTGTTCTTTGTTCCTAAGATTTTATCCCAATTTATATCTTCTAGCAAGGTTTGTAGTTTAGGAAAGTTGGCTCTTTTGAAATTCTGAGTCTTTATATTCCCCTTATGTTTCCTATTTGTGTGATTTATATTCAGAAGTGTACTACATACAACATTCAGTGTATCAGTTTTATTGGATATCCCATATATTTATGTAATTTGCAGGTCTTAATTGCTTCTTTAAAACGTGAGTATCCCAGTTTGTAAAGGAAAATTCTCATCGCTTTCACATCTTTGGTGTATACTTGTAGACAAAAATGATGTAGTCTAAAAAAAAAAATACCTATAATGCAATTATACTATATATACAGTGCCTTGAAAAAATATTTATATTCCTTGAAAATTTTCCAAATGTCATGTTACAACCAAAAACATATAGTGTGATCTAGCTTTCTTCCACTGCCCATCTGTCATCATATTCAGAGCTACAGCAGATTATACACACATGGATAAGAAGCAAACAATGTATTGGTTGCAGATAAACTGTCCAATATTTCATTATTTAAATTACTTATTGCAGACTGAAATTAAAATAACTACCTAAGAATATCAGTGATATTGAAACTTTTTTTTAAAATAATGGATCACATACAGTATTTGCAATTGAGCTGATAACTAATATACCAATATACAGAGCATGATGTGCAAAACTGGTAGAGACATCCCAAATTGCAGTGAAAGATGGTTCTATAAAGTAAAATATAAAGGGGGGCTGAATACAAATGCACGCCACACTTTTCAGATATTTATTTGTAAAAAAATTTGAAAACCATTGATGATTTTCCTTCTACCTCACAATTATGTGCTGCTTTGTGTTGGTTTATCACATAAAATTCCAATAAAATACATTTACGTTTTTGGTTGTAACGTGACAAAATTTGGAAAATTTCAAGGGTATGAATACTTCAAGGCACTGTATAATGAATTGACATATAAACCACCCATCCCATAACCCTAAATAACCTATGTTTACAAAATCCCTAAATTGGCTAATAATTTCTAAAGCTCTCTCTTTAGTATGTGCATGTGCCCTTCCTGTCGCCCAAAGGGGTATGGCACATGGGTACCACTAAGTTAAAGGACTGAAAGAGACAAGTAAGACAGTGTTAATTTGGAGATCCCCATGCAAGTCCATAAAGTACTCACATAAAAAGCAAGTTCCTGGAATGAATATATGGTAGCTGTCAAACAATCTCACAGCTTCCTCTCCTCTGCCCATGCAGCAGTGAACTCCCATTCTTCCTCCATCTGCCATTCTATTTCAGAAATTTTCAGTCCACATCTGGTCTGGCCTCCAGTCAGTTGCAGGATTGGACAGCTTCCAGCCAAGTATGATGCAAAGATGCACAATGACGCATACCTGAGGCACATCAGGCATGAATGACGACCCTATGTATTAATGCGATCCAAGCTTTTGCACACATACAGATCAAGGGTCACAATGCCAACTTTTGTCCCGCTGTCACCTGACCTTGGTACTGTGGCTGAAAGCCCACCAGCAGTCGAATCCAAAAAATGCCAAGAATAAAAAGGACTCATGCACTTAAAGTGGTTCTAAAGTCTAAGAGTTTTTTTTTTTTTTTACCTTAAAGTGGGGTTCCAGACGTTTTTGGCATTATTAAAAGTCAGCAGCTCCAAAATTTGTAGCTGCTGACTTTTAATAAACACACACTCTCCTGTCCCAGGATCCAGCGATGTGGCTGCCTGAACCCTTGCTTCTCTCCCTCGCCTCTCCCTGGCACCGGCATTACAAGTGTGGGCACCCAACTGTAACAGCTTGCGGCTTCACAGCCGGGTGCGCACTGTGCATGCATGAATCACGCTGTGCTCCCACAATGGTCAGGCAATCTTCTGGGACCTGTGACATGTCCCAGAAGATTGCAGGGAGGGAGGGAGAGAGGAGTACTTTGTCTTGAGTCGCCTAGTAGGCCCAAGTGGAAGAGAGAGCAGGTACCTGTCAAAACTAGTTACCCGCCCCCCCAAAAAAAAATTACATGCCAAATGTGGTATAGGAGGGGGGGCAGGAATGCTTAAAGTGGAAATTTCCCTTTTGGGTGAAGCTCAGCTTTAATACATTTCCTATTTTCTCCATTCACTGGTCTTACAGAAGACTCAGGCATAAGCCATTGGCTGTCAGTCAAATCCTGTGAGGTGGGAACGGAAGGCATGTGCCATGCCATGTGTGTCTATAGAGGCACACAGCTTTAGCAGCATTACTGCAGGGGTGCTCCCATAGCACATGGCTTGCTATGGGGGCACCCACAGGAAAGGAGGGGTGGGGAGTACCGACAGGGGACTCCAGAAAAGGAGCTAAGTGACTGCCCTGTGCAGTATAGCATCTTTTTGTATCTTATTTTAAAAAATTATGATTTACAACGACTTTAAAATATATTTATATGTACAGTATCTCACAAAAGTGAGTACACCCCTTACATTTTTGTAAATATTTTATTATATCTTTTCATGTGACAACACTGAAGAAATGACACTTTGCTACAATGTAAAGTAGTCAGTGTACCACTTGTATAACAGTGTAAATTTGCTGTCCCCTCAAAATAACTCAACACACAGCCATTAATGTCTAAACCACTGGCAACAAAAGTGAGTACACCCCTAAGTGAAAATGTCCAAATTGGGCCCAAAGTGTCACTATTTTGTGTCGCCATCATTATTTTCCAGCACTGCCTTAACCCTCTTGGGCATGGAGTTCACCAGAGCTTCACAGGTTGCCACTGGAGTCCTCTTCCACTCCTTTATGATGACATCACGGAGCTGGTGGATGTTAGAGACCTTGCGCTCCACCACCTTCCATTTGAGGATGCCCCACTGATGCTCAATAAGGTTTAGGTTTGGAGACATGCTTGACATGCTTGACCAGGTTATCTTGTTCTCATCAGACCACAGGACATGGTTCCAGTTATCCATGTCCTTAGTCTGCTTGTCTTCAGCAAACTGTTTGTGAGCTTTCTTGTGCATCATCTTTAGAAGAGGCTTCCTTCTGGGAAGACAGCCATGCAGACCAATTTGATGCAGTGTGCGTTGTATGGTCTGAGCACTGACAGGCTATCCCCCCACCTCTTCAACCTCCGCAGCAATGCTGGCAGCACTTATACGTCTATCTTGCAAAGACAACCTCTGGATATGATGCTGAGCATGTGCACTCAGCTTCTTTGGTCAACCATGGTGAGGCCTGTTCTGAGTGGAACCTGTCCTGTTAAACTGCTGTATGGTCTTGGCAATCTTCTTATAGCCTAGGCCATCTTTATGTAGAGCAACCATTCTTTTTTTCAGATCCTCAGAGAGTTCTTTGCATGAGGTGCCATGTTGAACTTTCAGTGACCAGTATGAGAGAGTGAGAGTGATAACACCAAATGTAACACAACTGCTCCCCATTCACACCTGAGACCTTGTAACACTAATGAGTCACATGACACTGGGGAGGGAAAATGGCTAATTGGGCCCAATTTGGACATTTTCACTTAAGGGTGTACTCCCTTTTGTTGCCAGCGGTTTAGACATTAGAGGCTGTGTGTTGATTTATTTTGAGGGGATAGCAAATTTACACTGTTATACAAGCTGTACATTCACTACTTTACATTGTACCAAAGTGTCATTTCTTCAGTGTTGTCACATGAAAAGATATAATAAAATATTTACAAAAATGTGGCAATTATTGTGGTTTTAATTGACTTAATTGACTTAATTTTAATTGACTTAAGAACAGCTATTTTATTGAAAGAATAATGGTGCAAATGTGAGCAGACTATTCATTTGACTAAAATACATGACGGATTCCTTAGGCATATAAAAGTTATTTGTGTTGTTCTGCTGTGTTGCTTATAAAGAGGATTTCTTTTACCTTAACAGTAAGTAAAGAATTAGCTGTTGTAAATCTTAAACACTCCTACAATACAGCAAACCCCCAAATGAACTCAATTTACATAATCTAAACAATAGCTTAGTCTTAAAGTGTTTCTCTTTCTTTGATGTAATACATTTCTTTATAACATTGATTGAATCTGGTAAAGGATAACGTAAATGAAAAGCATTGTTACATATCTAGCCTGTGCATAAATCTAATCTGCTCTTATAGAAGCACAGATTATATCAGAAAGAATTTATCACCGCTCCCTTTGCATTAACGAAGAACATACAATTGGACTACTGCAGAAACAATTTGTCTTTTGAGAGTGCCTGCTGACCTCAGATGAATCATGTGTGGTGATATGCGGGCGAGCCATGAGTGGTTTACCAGAGGTCAGCAGAGAAAAGAGAAGATTAAATTGTCTGCACCATGGCCCTCCATCATATATTCAATATATGCAATAGGACTTTGGAGATTTGTTTCTGAATTTCATGCAGTTTGAGTTATTTTCTTCACATCTGCTTGTCAGCTAAAAGGTCCAGAATTCAGAGTACCATTTTCTCCTTCCTGCTGTTATAAATCTTCTCCTGATTAGAATTGGTGGATGGAGGAAATACTTACCATGTGTATACAATTGGATAGTATACCAGCCATCAGTATTAAATCAGATACAACCTTTACTTATTGCATTTCATAAAAGAATACTGATACAGTACATTATTTATTATAGAATAATTAGAGGATGCAGAATGAAAATTGACATGATTACAAGTTATGTTCACTTGACATTGATTATTGTTTTATTATAAGATGATGTACTACCTAAATTAAAAATGAAACCACGGACAGTATAGGCTTATGTGCAGGCAGAGTATGGGTTGCTTTGTTTGTCCAGAGTTTGGTTCAGATTGTAATATGTGCTGTACATTAGCCAGACGTGTCTACTGCATGACTTGACTTGAAACGGGAGGCGATCACAAGCAGGCATTTGTCTCTACTGTAGACTTGAAACCTTGCTAAGTAATATATTGCCTTGCAAACCATGTGTGATAAAGCAAATTAACAATGCACCACTGTTATAGACACAACTAAAAAGGTAAGTGACATTAGGTTTATTCCCAATTGGCAGGAGGTGTTTGGTATAAAAAAATCAATTAGTATGTTAATAGTTGCGTTTTCAAAGCAAATTGAGGCAACTTATAGAGTAGTAAGCAGGTCAAAACTATAGCTGCATCAATCAAATATTTTCAACATTACTTATTGTGCCTACAGGAACAGTCACATGATTATTGACTGCATTTGTCAAGTAAGTACAAATTGCATTAAAAAGGTGGTCATAAATGAAAGCTCATAAACAAAGGTAGAGGAACACTTAAAAATGTCCTACTAAATACGTAAGTAAAGGGCTTCAAATTCACTTAAGAATTGGACTAGTCAGTCAAGTAAGTCACCATTCCTCTAGTTTTCTACATCTGGACAGGCTGATGTTCAATGAACTTCACTGTTGGATTTTCCAATCAGATAAGTCAACATTCATCTGTTTCCTATATCCATAGAGTTGACTAAAGAAAGCCAAAAGATGTCTTCATACTACATTGCCCACTGTTAGGAAATGTATGGGTAGCCAGTAGGGATGAGCCGAACACCCCCAGGTTCGGTTCGCACCAGAACCTGCGAACGGACCAAAAAAAAAGTGAAATATTCCTTTAAATATTGTACCTGGGGGGTGTCTATAGTATGCCTGTAAAGTGGCGCGTGTTTCCCGTGCTTAGAACAGTCCCTGCACAAAATGTCATTTTTAAAGGAAAAAAAGTCATTTAAAACTGCTTGCGGCTTTAATGTAATGTCGGGTCCTGGCAATATGGATGAAAATCAGTGAGAGAAACGGCATGGGTACCCCCCAGTCCATTACCAGGCCATTTGGGTCTTGTATGGATATTAAGGGGAACCCCGCACCCAAATTAAAAAAGGAAACAGCAGTACACAGGCTCTGTACTCTGAACAGCAGTATACAGACGGTGCAAACAAGACAGGGACTGTAGGTTTGTTGTTAAGTAGAATCTGTTTGTAATTTTGAACTGGTACATTTTTAACGTGTTTAGCTCCAGCCAAAAAATTTATTTTAAGCTTTTTGGAAAACATAGGGAAGGGTTATCACCCCTGTGACATTTCTTTTGCTGCCTGTGCTCCTCTTCAGAAGATTTCACCTCACTTTTTGTCCCAATGACAAATGTTTTTGGAAAATTTGGGGTTTTTTGTGAAACAAGGATTGGTGATAAAGCATCAGTGGAAAGGAGAAATGTTTTTCCCATATTAACTCTTACAGGAGAGAATTTCCCTTCCTAGGGGTAGATTTCATCTCACTTCCTGTTGTCTCCTTCCGTTTGCAAGTAGGAGTCGTTTGTAAGTTGGATGTTTGAAAGTAGGGGCCTGCCCTATATACTCAGCAGAAATTTGGGCCTTAGGGGTTGTTGTGACCACAACACTGTAAGCCCTCACAGGGCCCTGCTGTGAAATATTAGATCAAGAATTGTAATTACATGCCCCTGTTGAACAGGGGCAGAAAAATTGGGCCTTTGGTGGTGGTGGTGGTGCTGGTGCCACAACACTGTAAGTTCTCACTCGCTCTTGGTGGGTGCAGAAATGGGCCCTGCTGTGAAATATTAGATCAAGAATTGTAATTACATGCCCCTGTTAAACAGGGGCTGAAAAATTGGGCCATAGGCGCTGGTTCCGAGGACAAAGCACGAGAAGAGGCCATGGTGGAAGAAGAAGAGGAGGGGGTGGAGGAGAAAGGTGTGTCACAATCATTAGTAGTGGCATTTTGGAGGCATGGTGGCGGAACAACCTCCAACACTACTGCACCTTGTCCTGCATCCTTCCCAGCTGCCAGCAGAGTCACCCAATGCGCAGTGAAACTTAGGTAACGTCCCTGTCCATGCCAGCTGGACCATGATTCAGCGGTAATATGCACCTTACCGTTGACCGCCCTGTCCAGCGAGGCATAGACATTGCCTTCCACATGCCGGTATAGAGCCGGAATCGCCTTCCGTGAGAAAAAGTGGCGTTTGGGTATCTGCCACTAAGGAACCGCACATTTTACAAACTCACGGAAGGGGGCAGAGTCTACCAACTGAAAAGGCAGCAGTTGAAGTGCTAGCAATTTTGCCAAGCTAGCATTCAACCGCTGGGCATGCGGATGGCTGGGAGCGGTGGCGGTGCAGCAGCTGGGGCAGGGAAATTTGCCTGGTACAATCTGACGTCGGTGTACCGAAAGCAGATTGCCCACAAGTACTTGGCTGTGACACACCTAATTCTACACCTTCATTCCTCTCAGTGCAGGTCTCAGAGAGGACTGAAGGTATAGTGGGGTTGGAGATCTCAGCTGATGAGGAGCAAGGAGAGGTTCTCTTTGTGGTCACTGTGGCCACTGTGGTCAAACAATTCGAGGAACTCCTGAGGAGGACATGGTGGGGCTAGGGAAGGAGTCACTGATGCCATTGAGCCGAGGGAAGAGGCAGCGTTGGCAGCTGCTTTGCCAGACAAAGTACCCTGAGCATGGGTGAGAGAGGATGAGGAGGATGAGGACGGCTTGGTCATCCACTCGACCAAGTCTTCCGCATGTTGCAGCTCAACAGGGCCAGCTGCCAACAAAAAGGCCAAGCATGTCCAGCGGGCACATACTGATGAGGATGCACCGTCTCCACAACCAGCACTGTTGCCTCTAGACACAGAAACTGCTTGCCCTCTTTTATTGGCTTGTGACTGTCTGCCTCTCCTTGTTGGCCTTCCAGACATACTAATGGCCATAGCTGCATTAAGCTGGGATATATATATATATATATATATATATATATATATATATATATATAGTGATACTGTAGCTAGCAAAATCAACTGCCTGCCTGTAGTATGAGAACACCACCAACCTTCTACAGGTAGCTTTAGCTGAATACTGTGCAGAGCTCGCAAAAAACTAACTTGTAGCTTATTTAGCTGCCTGTGGTAGTGATAGGATCAGCAAAACACCACCAACCATCTACAGGTAGCTTTAGCTGAACACTGTGCAGAGCTCGCACTACACTAACTTGTAGTTTTAGCTGAACACTGTGCAGAGCTCACAAAAAACTAACTTGTAGCTTATTTAGCTGCCTGCGGTAGTGATAGGACCAGCAAAACACCGCCAACCTTCTACAGGTAGCTTTAGGTGAACACTGTGCAGAGCTCGCAAAAAAATAACTTGTAGCTTATTTAGCTGCCTACGGTAGTGATAGGATCAGGAAAACACCACCAACCTTCTACAGGTAGCTTTAACTGAACACTGTGCAGAGCTCGCACTACACTAACTTGTAGTTTTAGCTGAACACTGTGCAGAGCTCGCAAAAAACTAACTTGTAGCTTATTTAGCTGCCTGCGGTAGTGATAGGATCAGGAAAACACCACCAACCTTCTACAGGTAGCTTTAGGTGAACACTGTGCAGAGCTCGCAAAAAAATAACTTGTAGCTTATTTAGCTGCCTGCGGTAGTGATAGGATCAGGAAAACACCACCAACCTTCTACAGGTAGCTTTAGGTGAACACTGTGCAGAGCTCGCAAAAAACTAACTTGTAGCTTATTTAGCTGCCTGCGGTAGTGATAGGATCAGGAAAACACCACCAACCTTCTACGGGTAGCTTTAGCTGAACACTGTGCAGAGCTCGCACTACACTAACTTGTAGTTTTAGCTGAACACTGTGCAGAGCTCGCAAAAAACTAACTTGTAGCTTATTTAGCTGCCTGCGGTAGTGATAGGATCAAGAAAACACCACCAGCCTTCTACAGGTAGCTTTAGGTGAACACTGTGCAGAGCTCGCAAAAAACTAACTTGTAGCTTATTTAGCTGCCTGCGGTAGTGATAGGATCAGGAAAACACCACCAACCTTCTACAGGTAGCTTTAGCTGAACACTGTTCAGAGCTCGCACTACACTAACTTGTAGTTTTAGCTGAACACTGTGCAGGGCTCGCAAAAAACTAACTTGTAGCTTATTTAGCTGCCTGCGGTAGTGATAGGATCTGGAAAACACCACCAACCTTCTACAGGTAGCTTTAGCTGAACACTGTGCAGAGCTCGCAAAAAAACAACTTGTAGTTTTAGCTGAACACTGTGAGGAGGACACACTACACTAATTTGTAGCTTTAGCTGAACACTGTTCAGAGGACGCACTACACTAACTTGAAGCTTTAGCTGAATACTGTGCAGAGGTCGCACTACACTAACTTGTAGTTTTAGCTGAACACTGTGAGGAGGACGCACTAACTTGTAGCTTTAGCTGAACACTGTGCAGAGCTTGCAAAAAAACAACTTGTAGTTTTAGCTGAACATTGTGAGGAGGACGCACTACACTAACTTGTAGCTTTAGCTGAACACTGTTCAGAGGACGCACTACACTAACTTGTAGCTTTAGCTGAACACTGTGCAGAGGTCGCACTACACGAACTTGTAGTTTTAGCTGAACACTGTGAGGAGGAAGCACTAACTTGTAGCTTTAGCTGAACACTGTGAGGAGGACGCACTACCGTAACTTGTAGCTTTAGCTGAACTCTGTGCAGAGGTCGCACTACACTAACTTGTAGTTTTAGCTGAACACTATGAGGAGGATGCACTACACTAACTTGTAGCTTTAGCTGAACACTGTGCAGAGGTCGCACTACACTAACTTGTAGTTTTAGCTGAACACTGTGAGGAGGACGCACTACACTAACTTGTAGCTTTAGCTGAACACTGTGCAGAGGTCGTACTACACTAACTTGTAGTTTTAGCTGAACACTGTTTAGAGGACGCACTACACTAACTTGTAGCTTTTGCTGAACACTGTGCAGAGGTCACACTACACTAACTTGTAGTTTTAGCTGAACACTGTTCAGAGGATGCACTACACTAACTTGTAGCTTTAGCTGAACACTGTGCAGAGGTCGCACTACACTAACTTGTAGTTTTATCTGAACACTGTTCAGAGGATGCACTACACTAACTTGTAGTTTTAGCTGAACACTGTGCAGAGCTCACAAAAAACTAACTTGTAGCTTATTTAGCTGCCTGTGGTAGTGATAGGATCAGCAAAACACCGCCAACCTTCTACAGGTAGCTTTAGGTGAACACTGTGCAGAGCTCGCAAAAAAATAACTTGTAGCTTATTTAGCTGCCTACGGTAGTGATAGGATCAGGAAAACACCACCAACCTTCTACAGGTAGCTTTAACTGAACACTGTGCAGAGCTCGCACTACACTAACTTGTAGTTTTAGCTGAACACTGTGCAGAGCTCGCAAAAAACTAACTTGTAGCTTATTTAGCTGCCTGCGGTAGTGATAGGATCAGGAAAACACCACCAACCTTCTACAGGTAGCTTTAGGTGAACACTGTGCAGAGCTCGCAAAAAAATAACTTGTAGCTTATTTAGCTGCCTGCGGTAGTGATAGGATCAGGAAAACACCACCAACCTTCTACAGGTAGCTTTAGGTGAACACTGTGCAGAGCTCGCAAAAAACTAACTTGTAGCTTATTTAGCTGCCTGCGGTAGTGATAGGATCAGGAAAACACCACCAACCTTCTACAGGTGAACACTGTGCAGAGCTCGCAAAAAACTAACTTGTAGCTTATTTAGCTGCCTGCGGTAGTGATAGGATCAAGAAAACACCACCAGCCTTCTACAGGTAGCTTTAGGTGAACACTGTGCAGAGCTCGCAAAAAACTAACTTGTAGCTTATTTAGCTGCCTGCGGTAGTGATAGGATCAGGAAAACACCACCAACCTTCTACAGGTAGCTTTAGCTGAAAACTGTTCAGAGCTCGCACTACACTAACTTGTAGTTTTAGCTGAACACTGTGCAGGGCTCGCAAAAAACTAACTTGTAGCTTATTTAGCTGCCTGCGGTAGTGATAGGATCAGGAAAACACCACCAACCTTCTACAGGTAGCTTTAGCTGAACACTGTGCAGAGCTCGCAAAAAAACAACTTGTAGTTTTAGCTGAACACTGTGAGGAGGACACACTACACTAATTTGTAGCTTTAGCTGAACACTGTTCAGAGGACGCACTACACTAACTTGAAGCTTTAGCTGAATACTGTGCAGAGGTCGCACTACACTAACTTGTAGTTTTAGCTGAACACTGTGAGGAGGACGCACTAACTTGTAGCTTTAGCTGAACACTGTGCAGAGCTCGCAAAAAAACAACTTGTAGTTTTAGCTGAACACTGTGAGGAGGACGCACTACACTAACTTGTAGCTTTAGCTGAACACTGTTCAGAGGACGCACTACACTAACTTGTAGCTTTAGCTGAACACTGTGCAGAGGTCGCACTACACGAACTTGTAGTTTTAGCTGAACACTGTGAGGAGGATGCACTAACTTGTAGCTTTAGCTGAACACTGTGAGGAGGATGAACTACCCTAACTTGTAGCTTTAGCTGAACACTGTGCAGAGGTCGCACTACACTAACTTGTAGTTTTAGCTGAACACTATGAGGAGGATGCACTACACTAACTTGTAGCTTTAGCTGAACACTGTGCAGAGGTCGCACTACACTAACTTGTAGTTTTAGCTGAACACTGTGAGGAGGACGCACTACACTAACTTGTAGCTTTAGCTGAACACTGTGCAGAGGTCGTACTACACTAACTTGTAGTTTTAGCTAAACACTGTTTAGAGGACGCACTACACTAACTTGTAGCTTTTGCTGAACACTGTGCAGAGGTCACACTACACTAACTTGTAGTTTTAGCTGAACACTGTTCAGAGGATGCACTACACTAACTTGTAGCTTTAGCTGAACACTGTGCAGAGGTCGCACTACACTAACTTGTAGTTTTATCTGAACACTGTTCAGAGGATGCACTACACTAACTTGTAGCTTTAGCTGAACACTGTGAGGAAGACGCACTACCCTAACTTGTAGCTTTAGCTGAACACTGTGCAGAGGTCACACTAAACTAACTTGTAGCTTTAGCTGAACACTGTGAGGAGGATGCACTACACTAACTTGTAGTTTTAGCTGAACACTGTGCAGAGGTTACACTAAACTAACTTGTAGCTTTAACTGAACACTGTGAGGAAGACGCACTACACTAACTGTAAATAGTCTAGCTGCCTGACTGTGGTACTAATAGGTTCAAAAGAACACCAGCAATTTTCTTCAGGTAGCTGTAAATACTGTAACAAGACAAGCCTGCCTGTCAGTAGGAAAATAACAGGAACGGATCTAGCTAAACTGAATACAGTGTATATATATAAATATATATATATATATATATATATATACACAACACCTGGGATGCATATATATATATACACAATACACTGTAAGTGCAGCTAACTCACTGACTGTCCTGCCTAATCTAGCTAACTCAAATGAAATGACACTGTCTCTCGCTCTCTCTAAGCACGCCGGAACATACTACACAGGGCCGCCGTGCAGGCGGCCTTATATAGTGTGGGGTGTGTTCTAAACCCCCTGAGTCATAATTGGCCAAAGCCACCCTGGCTTTGGCCAATTACAGCTCTCTCTACTGATGGCACTGTGATTGGCCAAGCATGCGGGTCATAGTGCATGCTTGGCCAATCATCAGCCAGCAATGCACTGCGATGCCGTTGTGAATTATGGGCCGTGACGCCGCCACACGAATTTGGCGCGAACGGCTCATATAGTTTGCAATTCGGCGAACGATCGAACAGACGATGTTCAAGTCGAACATGGGTTTGACTCGAACACAAAGCTCATCCCTAGTAGCCAGATCATGGAAATCATTAAGCCTGATTTTTGCTTTTCATGTTTGTAAAATGCCCAAGAAGTTCAAGGTTGTGATCTATTTTTACAGGATCAGGTACACCCTGTGGTTATCTGTTACTGTTATTTCAAGGTATTCTTTTAATCTATTTTCATATACACATTTTTTTTGCAAATTCAAGAATAGCTTATTTTTTAATTTGTTTTTACGTGATATTAGGTTGATTCCCAATGGGCAGTAGGTGTTTTAAATACAAAAAGGCATTCTATACACTAATGAGGAATATCACATTTCAACATCAAGTATCATATGTCAGTGACAATACAAAAGAATATTCAACTGTCTATTTTTCAAAGATATAATTGGACAATGTTTACCACCTCATATAGGGGTCATAAAGTAAGGTACAGTATTCCAAAAATTCAAGACTAGTTTCTTTTTTGTTCACAATAGTTTCAATTCACGACTAGCGTTAAGACCAATAACTAGTACCAATAGAAAGCTAAATGCCTTCTGTGGTCTCTCAAATCACTAAGTCACAATATAATTTGATCTTTCTGGGGTGCACATTTACCAAGGAGAGTTTTACCTCCTTCTCCCTTTAAACGCTTGGAGGATTTCCTTCTGGATTGAGGCAAAAAACAATTTACATAGAGCTTAGTATTTTATGTGTAATCTGTACTTTTGCTTGGAGTAGGCATGGACCAGAACTTACTTTGCTATATGGTGCTTCAGTCAGGTGCCATAACTCTTAAAAATGTAGTCATTCTTGTTAGGGGTACCTGAGAGACAAACTCCAGGTCTGATGGAGAAGATAAGGTAAGTCTTGAATTTGGAAGTGGAAACATTCTCATGAATTCTAAGTTGCTGCAGTGGTGGATCAATGTAGAATGGAAGAATGAAAAAGTATTTCAGGTAAAGTTAAGATAAATTTTAAAGACAACATTTAAAAAGGATTACGTATATTCTGAAGTCTAATGGTGGCCATGCTTCTTATGAGGTCCTTTATAGGAACTATGGGTGTGCATCTTCACTGGTCTCATGATTCAATTCGATTACGATTATTCTGTCCACGATTCGATTCCGCTATGCATCACGATTACTGTGCATGGTTAAAAACATTTTATCAGAAAATTCAAGCAGTCAGAAAAACTGAATTATTCTCCAGTGGCAGAGGGATGTTGGGATCAGAGGCAGAGGGATGTTGGGATCAGAGGCAGAGGGTTAGATAGGATCAGAGGCAGAGGGATGGTGGGATCAGAGGGATGGTGGGATCAGAGGGATGGTGGGATCAGTGGCATATGCATGGTGGAATCAGTGGCATAGGGATGGTGGGATCAGTGCCAGAGGAATGGTGGGATCAGTGGCAGAGGGATGGTGGGATCAGTGGCAGAGGGATGGTTGGATCGTTGGCATAGGGATGGTGGGATCAGTGGCAGAGGAATGGTGGGATCAGTGGCAGAGGGATGGTGGGATTGGAGGAAGAGGGATGGAGAGATCAGAGGCAGAGGAATGGTGGGATCAGAGGCAGAGGAATGGTGGGATGAGAGGCAGAGGAATGGTGGGATAAGAGGCAGAGGAATGGTGGGATCGGAGGCAGAGGGATAGATGAGATCAGAGGCAGAGGGATAGAAGAGATCAGGCAGACAGATGGTGGGATCAGAGGCAGAGGGATAGAGGGGATCAGGCAGAGGGGTAGTGGGATCAGAGGCATAGGGATCAGGCAGACGGATGGTGGGATCAGAGGCAGAGGGGTGGTGGGATTGGAGGCAGATGGATGGTGGGATCAGAGGCAGAGGGATAGATGAGATCAGAGGCAGAGGGATAGATGAGATCAGGCAGACAGATGGTGGGATCAGAGGCAGACAGATGGTGGGATCAGAGGCAGAGGAATGGTGGGATGAGAGGCACAGGGATAGATGAGATCAGAGGCAGAGGGATAGATGAGATCAGGCAGACAGATGGTGGGATCAGAGGCAGAGGGATAGAGGGGATCAGGCAGAGGGGTAGTGGGATCAGAGGCAGACGAATCAGGCAGACGGATGGTGGGATCAGAGGCAGAGGGGTGGTGGGATTGGAGGCAGATGGATGGTGGGATCAGAGGCAGAGGGATAGATGAGATCAGAGGCAGAGGGATAGATGAGATCAGGCAGACAGATGGTGGGATCAGAGGCAGACAGATGGTGGGATCATAGGCAGAGGAATGGTGGGATGAGAGGCAGAGGAATGGTGGGATCAGAGGGATAGATGAGATCAGAAGCAGAGGGATAGATGAGGTCAGGCAGACAGATGGTGGGATCAGAGGCAAAGGGATAGAGGGGATCAGGAAGATGGATGGTGGTATCAGAGGCAGAGGGATCAGGCAGACGGATGGTGTGATCAGAGGCAGAGGGGTGGTGGGATTGGAGGCAGATGGATGGTGGAATCAGAGGCAGAGGGATCAGGCAGACGGATGGTGGGATCGTAGGCAGATGGATGGTGGGATCAGAGGCAGATGGATGGTGGGTTCGGAGGCAGATAGATGGTGGGATCATAGGCAGCTGGATGATGGGATCAGAGGCAGACTAATGGTGGTATCAGAGGCAGAGGGATAGATGGGATCAGGTAGACGGATAGTGGGATCAGTGGCACTGGCACTCAGGGTACAGGCATTCACATAGCAGAAAAACACACTGCTGCCAGGAGGACAGAAGTGATGGAATCTGCTGCTGACAAACAGATCTATGAAGTTCACTGTATTCTCTCAGTGCTGAGAGTTCAGTTCTTCCCTGTTGCACATTCCAGCACACTAGGAGTTAACATAGTGGAATGTGTGAATGGGGAAGACGGAGCTGAACTCTCCCACCGGGTCAGTACAAGTTGTAAGCAGAGTACACTTATATGTACTCTGCTTACTCCTGTTAAACTAACTGTGCCTTATCGAATCCCCTCTTATTGTACATTAACCACCTCAATACAGGGCACTTAAACACTTCAATACAGGGCACTTATACACCTTCCTGCCCAAACCAATTTTCAGCTTTCAGCGCTGTCGCAGTTTGAATGACAATTGCGTGGACATCCATCACTGTACCCAAACTAAATTTTTATCATTTTGTTCCCACAAATAGAGCTTTCTTTTGGTGGTATTTGAACACCTCTGAGGTTTTTATTTATTGCTAAACAAATAAAAAAAGACGGAAAATTTAGAAAAAAATAAAAGTTTTGCTTTTGTTTCTGTTAAAAAATTTTGTAAATAAGTAAGTTTTCTCTTTCACTGATGGGCACTGATAAGGCGGCACTGATAAGGCGGCACTGACAAGGCGGCACCGATGAGGTGGCACCAATGAGCGGGCACTGACGGCACTGACGATGGGCACTGATATGCGGCACTGATGGGCACTGGTAGGCGGTACTGATGTGAGGCACTGATATGCAGCACTGATGGGCATTTATAGGCGGCACTGATGGTCACTCATGGGTGGCACTGGTGGGCATTGATGGGCACTGATAGGCGACACTGATGGGCACTGAAAGGCTGCAAAGATGGGTTCTTATGGGTGGCATTGATGGGCATTGATAGGCGGCACTGCTGGGCACTGCTGGGCACTGATAGGCAGCACAGCTGGGCACTGATTGGCACTGATACGTGGCACTGATAGACATCCCTGGTGGCACTGGCAGTGGTAGGCATTGTGAGTGGGCACTGATTGGCAGCTGCCTGGGCATTGATTGGCAGCTGCCTGGGCACAGATTGGTATTTCGTTGGGGGTCTAGGGGGCATACCTGGTGGTCCAGTGTGGATGTCTTCCCTGGTGGTCCTGGGTGGCTTCCCTTGTGGTCCTGGACGGCTTCCCTGGTGGTCCTGGGTGGGATCCGAGGGTGGGCTGTGCTGATAATCAATCAGCACAGACCCCCCCATCAGGAGAGTAGCTGATCAGCTCTCTTCTACTCGCGTCTGTCAGACGCAAGTGAGGAAAAGCCGATCACCGGCTCTTCCTATTTACATCATGATCAGCCGTGATTGGACATGGCTGATCACGTGGTAAAGAGTCTCCGTCAAAAACTCTTTACCTAGATCGGAGTTGCGGTGTGTCAGACTGACACACCGCAACAACGATCGCCGCAATGCGCGCTCCCGGGGGCGCGCGGCGGCTCAATATCCTGCTGATGCCATATGACGCCCAGTCAGGATATTGAAACCACTTTGCCGCCGTCATTCTGCTATATGGCAGGCGGCAAGTGGTTAAACTCCCTTCATGCCCAGACCAATTTTCAGCTTTCGGTGCTCTCACACTTTGAATGACAATTACTCAGTCATGCAACACTGTACCCAAATGAAATTTGTGTCCTTTTTTCACACAAATAGAGCTTTCTTTTGGCGCTATTTAATCACTAATGGGTTTTTTATTTTTTGTGCTATAAATAAAAAAAGACCGTAAATTTTGTGAAAAATTGCCTTTTTCTTTGTTTTTTCATAAAATTTAGCAAATTAGTAATTTTTCTTCATAAATTTTGGGCAAAATTTATACTGCTATATATCTTTGGTAAAAATAACCCAAATTAGTGTATATTATTTGGTCTTTGTGAAAGTTATAGAGTCTACAAACTATGGTGCCAATCACTGAAAATTGAAAACATCTGATCAGTCCTTCAGTACATCAGGTGAATCTCATTTCTTGAGGTACTAACAAGTCAGAAAAGTACAAATACCCCCCAAATGACCCTTTTTTAGAAAGTAGACATTCCAAGGTATTAAGTAAGTAGCATGGTGAGTTTTTTAAGTTGTAATTTTTTCCCACAATTCTTTGCAAAAGGAAGATTTTTTTTATTTTTTTTTACAAAATTGTCATATTAACTGGTTATTTCTCTCACAGAGCATATTCATACAACAAATTACACCCCAAAATACATTCTGCTACTCCTCCTGACTACGGGGATACCACAGGTGTGGGACTTTTACACAGCCTGGCCACATGCAAAGGCCCAACATTGTATCAGCACCATTAGGCGATCTACGAGCATAAATTGCACATCTCATTTCTTAACCACCTCTAATGCCCCATACACACGGTCGGACTTTGTTCGGACATTCCGACAACAAAATCCTAGGATTTTTTCTGACGGATGTTGGCTCAAACTTGTCTTGCATACACATGGTCACACAAAGTTGTCGGAAAATCCGTTCGTTCTAAACGCGGTGACGTAAAACACGTACGTCGGGACTATAAACGGGGCAGTGGCCAATAGCTTTCATCTCTTTATTTATTCTGAGCATGCGTGGCACTTTGTCTGTCGGATTTGTGTACACACGATCAGAATTTCCGACAAAGGATTTTGTTGTCGGAAAATTTTATAGCAAGCTCTCAAACTTTGTGTGTCGGAAAATCCAATGGAAAATGTGTGATGGAGCCTACACACTGTCGGAATTTCTGACAACAAGGTCCTATCACACATTTTCCGTCAGAAAATCCGACCGTGTGTACGGGGCATTACACTTTTGAAGGCCCTGGAGCACCAGGACAATGGAATTGCCCACAAAAATACCCCATTTTGGAAAGCAAACACCCCAACGTATAATCTATGAGGCATAATGAGTCTTTTGAACGGTTATTGGAAAACGTGGAAAAAAAATGAAAACGCTTTTTTTTACACAAAGTTGTCCATTTTATAAGATATTTCCAACACATAGCAAAAATGACACCATAAAAAACATTCTGCTACTCCTCCTGAGTATGGCGATACCACATGTGTGAGACTTTTACACAGCTTGGCCACATACAGAGGCCCAACATCCAAGTAGCACCATCAGGCATTCTAGGAGCATACATTACATAGATAATTTCCTGGCAACCTATCATTTTTGAAGGCCCTTCATATTTCTAACACATAGCATGTACATACCAAGAATTACAATCCAAAATAAATTCTATTGCAGAAAGGGTAAAAAAAAAGTATTACCTGTGCTTTTAGTAGTGTCCACAGAAGAGAGCACTGGTCCAGGCAGCAGTCAGGGATGTGCTTAGCGACAGCAATAGTAATTATCCAGGCAGCAGGCAGGAATATTGTCTATAGTCAGCACAAGGATATTGTCAGCACAGCCAAAGCATTTGTCCATAGAAATTGTCCAGGCAGAGACAGCCAGCACAGCCATAATATTGGCCCTGGTACACTGTTACCTGCAGACACTCATTATTGTACCGCTCTCCAGCCCTTCATAAACATACTGCCTCTTGCTACAGCTAATTATTTGCATAGTCCAGGTAGCAGGCAGAGGTGTGGTCCGTTCATGTGGCAAGCAAAGGCATGATGGCAGGAAGTCAGCAGCAGGCTGAGGGCCGCAATCGGGTAAGACTTGTGCACAAGGGCACAGGGGTAGAGGCTTCGACCCACCCAAATCTCTATGAAGCCTCCGGACTCCAGACCCTAGTCCGGAAATTACAAAACCTGGAGTAAACAAAAAAAATTGTTTTCTCCATTCGGAAAAACTATTCTGGAGCCCCTTACATATGTGAGACCTCTGTGTACTAGCAGTAGCAGGGCAACAGATCAGTCCAAGCGGTAGGCAAAAGCATAGTCCATAAAACAGGCCAGGGTCAGTTCACGTGCAAGCAGTCCAAGCGGTAGGCAGAAGCATAGTCACAAAACAGGCCAGGGTCAGTTCACATGGAAGCAGTCCAAACGGTAGGCAGAGGCATAGTCACAAAACAGGCCAGGGTCAGTTCACGTGCAAGCAGTCCAAATGGTGGGCAGAGGCATAGTCACAAAACAGGCCAGGGTCAGTTCATGTGGAAGCAGTCCAAACTGTAGGCAGTTCACGTGGAAGGCAGTAGCATGGTTATTTGGGGAAGCATGGAAAATGGTCAGCACAGATGATGAAAATGGGGAAAATATGGGCTAATATTTTAGGGATGTATGATAAAGTTCGGAGCATTCACCAATGCAAAGGCCAGGTTGGGAGGGACACTGGGGACAATGAAAGCTGGTATCTTTTCGAAATCCTCTTCTGCTGCACTCGCGACATCTTTTTTGCCGTCTTCGGCCTGCTTCCGATGGTGGAATGTTGTACGGGAAGTGGCATTCATGAAGTCAGCTAACAGCATCAGAGCGAAGGTCTGATGGGGGGGTCTTTGTTGATAGATGAGGGACGTGACTACTACTTTTATGAGTTTTAGGAAGGGGGTGGGGTTTTCTGTGGATTTGTGTAGACTATGTAGGAATTGTAAACGGCCAAAGGATTGAGATAAATTGCTACCTTCTTGTACCAGAATCGGGACCTCCTTATTGACAAATAAAGCTGAATCATTTGATCATTGAAAGCCAACCCCCCATGTAGAGATTATAATCTTGGACACATGTTGGTTTATCAATGGGACCTCGTCTTCGCTGAACTACAACTGTAGTGTCATCGTGAATGGTGGACATCATTTGCACGTTCCTGTTATCCTTCCACCTCAAGGCCAGCACTTCATTGCATCTCAGTGTTGCTCTTTCCCCCCTTTGCAGCTTTTTGTTTACTATGGATTGTGGGAAGCCCTTCCTATTTTTTCTTGAGGTTCCGCAGGCCAGGGTTTTTTCGATATATAGGTGTCTGAAAAGGGGCAGACTGGTATAAAAGTTGTCATGGTATATATGATATCCTTTTTTCAGAAGTGGGTAAGCCAGGTCCCATACGATTTTTCTAGTTGTGCCCATGTAGGCTGGGCACTCAGGGGGCTGGAGCTGGGAATCTCTTCCTTCATATATGCGGAACGCATACAGATATCCCGTGGCTCTCTCACAGAGCTTGTAAAATTTTACTCCGTATTTGGCCTTTTTGCTAGGAATATATTGTTTTATTCCTAGCCGGCCTGAAAATGGTACCAGGGACTCATCCACACATATATGCTTCTCGGGGACATAGAGTTCTGAAAACCATTGGGAAAATAAATTTATCAGTGGGCAAATTTTATATAACTTATTGGAATTTGGATGATTGCGGGGAGGGCATTGGGTGTTGTTGTTAAAATGAAAGAATCTCATAATCATCTCATATCGGGACCTGGGCATTGCGGCAGAATATATGGGCATATGGTGGATGGGGTTGGTGGACCAATAGGCATGTCCTTCTTTTTTTTTTGTAAGCCCCATGTTTAGGGTGAGGCCCAAAAACAATTTGAACTCCTCCAAATTCAGATCTCTCCACTCAAACGGACGGGCATAAGATGATTGGGGGTTGCTGGCAATATACTGCTGGGCATACAAATTTGTCTGGTCCACAATGAATTTCAGCAAAGTGTCAGGCAAAAACAGGTGAAAGCAATCGATCTCTGTGAAATTTTGGGTGTTGGCCTGCACACCGGGCTGTGCTGTGAAAGGGGGAATAATTGGTGATCCCGAGTTGGAAGGCAGCCATGTTGGGTTGGCAAGACCATCTGGCATGTATGTAATGGCCCTGGCTCTTGGGGGACGTGACACTCCAATAGTTGGGGGAGTGAATTTCCTGTGCTGGTACTCAGGTGTAATGTGGCAGCACTGGTACTGGGCCTGGGCATTTGTTCACGGGGCCTATCGCTGGCGGCAGCACTGGTACTGGGCCTTTGTTCCTGGGGCCTATTGCTGGCAGCAGCGCTGATATTGGGCCTTTGTTCCTGGGGCCTATTGCTGGCGGCAGCGCTGGTACTGGGCCTGGGAATATAATCCTGGTTGCTGGTGGCTGCCTGGTTTCCAGAGTGTCGTGCCCTTTTAGGAGGGACCCATTCTTCATCCGAATCATTACTACTCTCAATAGGTTTAAATGCTGAATTTGATTCGGAATCAGAATTGGAATTGGAATCTGATGAGAACTCCCCGGTGCTGTCATCAGTCATGGAGAGAATCTGGAATTCCTCCTCACTAGTATATACTCTTTTGGACATGGCTGTGTGGTGGGTAGCTGTGCGACGGGTGACAGATGGGTGGCAGGTGACGGTCACTGATGGGCTGTGCGATGGGTGGCAGGTGACGTTCACTGAGTGGTGATGATGGTGTGATGGGCGAGGGTCACTGATGGGTGACAGGCGATGGTCACTGATAGGTGACAGGCCACGGATGGTGACGGGTGATGGTCACAGATGGTTGACAGGCGACGGTCACTGATGGGTGACGGGTGATGGGTGACAGGCCATGGTCACTGATGGGTGCACCACTGACGGTCACTGATGGGTGACAGGGCACGGTCACTGATGGGTGACGGGTGCACTGCTGATGGTCACTGATGGGTGACAGGGCACGGTCACTGATGGGTGACAAGGCATGGTCACTGATGGGTGACAGGCGATGGTCACTGATGGGTGACAGGCCATGGACGGTGAAGGGTGATGGTCACAGATGGTTGACAGGCTACGGTCACTGATGGGTGATGGGTGACAGGTCACGGTCACTGATGGGTGACGGGTGCACCGATGACGGTCACTGATGGGTGATGGGTGACAGGGCACGGTTACTGATGGGTGACGGGTGACAGGGCACGGTCACTGATGGGTGACGGGTGACAGGGCATGGTCACTGATGGGTGACGGTTGCACCGCCGATGGTCACTGATGGCAGTCTCTTATGTGACAGGTGCACTTTTATGGGGTGACTGTTGAGGGACAGATGACAATTGGGGGGGTGATGGGACAGGCGTGGTGTTGGTGCAGACACTACTAAACATAGATCTGTAACTCACTGCTCCTAGCTCTTCTCTCCTCACACTGGAAACAGTGTGTGGGTAGAGAAGAGCTGGTAACAGCTAGTGATGTTTACATTTAGTGATCGGCTGTGAATGGATCACAGCCGATCACGTGGTACACAGCCCTGGCTAATGGCTGTTTACTATCGTCAGTGACGAGCAGTGTTCCCGGGAACACACCGCCACCAACGTGCATGCGCAGCGCGCTCACAATCGCTCACATGCGCTGTGCAATGCGGGGAGTTACCATTTGTAAACAGCCGTGACTTCATCACTGCTAATTACGTGGTAAACAGCCATGCTCAGTGGCTGTTCACCCCTGTCGGTGACGAGCGGTGTCTTGGTGACACGCCGCCACCGACAGTACAGGGCGATCGCATGCATGCCCTGTTTAAATGGGCTCACGTCATATGACGTCTGCCCAGAACTAGAGCCTTACAGTCCCGCTGTCATATGACAGCGGGGCAGTAGGCTAGTGGTTAAGTGCCCCACTGTAAATGCCTTTTAAAAAATATATAGCTATATACCGCATATTTCAGACTGTTCCTCGGCTCACATGTAACTCAGACCCAGCTGGCCACTTGCTGCTCTCCTCTCTACTCTCGGCTGACAGCAGCTGAGGATTCTCAGCCCCACCCACTGCAGCTGTTAGATGGAGAGAGGAGAGCTGTGCGCCGGGCAGTCACATGAGCGCCGAGGAACAGTCTGAAATATGCTGTATATCTGTCAGGGCTGGGCTCAGCCCTTCCTTCTCGGAGCTGGCCGCTCAGCTGTTGGCTAATTGCCAGCTCCCATCTCTCTCCGTAGTTACCCAGCTGTTGTTGATTCTGCTCGTCAGTCCTGCCTACTTAAAGCCATCTAGCACACTTGATCTCTACCTTCTCCTTTGTCAACATCACAGAGACTTTCTCCTGTGTTCCTGTTGAAGACTTGCTCAGCTGACGTCCCTTCTGGCTCCTGATCCTGCTTGCTGTACTACTATGTTTACCTCTGGCTGTCTGACATTGGCTTGGCTGACTACCTGATCCGGTTACTGAACTCTGGCTTGTTTTGACCACGCTTACTCTGTTTACCTTTTTATTATTATTATTATTAACCAGTTGCCGACCGCCGCACGACGATGTACGTCGGCAGAATGGCACGGGCAGGCAAAAGGACTTACAGATACGTCCTTGCCTGCCCGCGGGTGGGGGGTCCGATCGGGACCCCCCCCGGTGCCTGCGGCGGTCGGCAAATCTCCCCCGGCGATCGGTGGTGAGGGGGAGGCCATCCATTCGTGGCTCCCCCCTCGCGATCGCTCCCAGCCAATGGGATCATTTCCCTGCCTCTGTATTGTACACAGAGGCAGAGGAAATGATGTCATCTCTCCTCGGCTCGGTATTTTCTGTTCCGGGCCGAGGAGAGAAGACTGTAATGTGAGTGCACCAACACACTACACACACAGTAGAACATGCCAGGCACACAAAACACCCCGATCCCCCCCCCGATCGCCCCCCGATCCCCCCCCCAATCACCCCCCCCCCCGTCACAAACTGACACCAAGCAGGTTTTTTTTTTTTTTTTTTCTGATTACTGTATTGGTGTCAGTTTGTGACAGTTAAAGTGTTAGGGCAGTGAGTGTTAGGCCCCCTTTAGGTCTAGGATACCACCCTAACCCCCCCTAATAAAGTTTTAACCCCTTGATCACCCCCCGTCACCAGTGTCGCTAAGCGATCATTTTTCTGATCGCTGTATTAGTGTCGCTGGTGACGCTAGTTAGGGACGTAAATATTTAGGTTCGCCGTCAGCGGTTTATAGCGACAGGGACCCCCATATACTATCTAATAAATATTTTAACCCCTTGATTGCCCCCTAGTTAACCCTTTCACCACTGATCACCGTATAACCGTTACGGGTGACGCTGGTTAGTTCGTTTATTTTTTATAGTGTCAGGGCACCCGCCGTTTATTACTGAATAAAGGTTTAGCCCCCTGATCGCCCGGCGGTGATATGCGTCGCCCCAGGCAGCGTCAGATTAGCGCCAGTACCGCTAACACCCACGCACGCAGCATACGCCTCCCTTAGTGGTATAGTATCTGATCGGATCAATATCTGATCCGTTCAGATCTATACTAGCGTCCCCAGCAGTTTAGGGTTCCCAAAAACGCAGTGTTAGCGGGATCAGCCCAGATACCTGCTAGCACCAGCGTTTTGCCCCTCCGCCCGGCCCTGCCCAGCCCACCCAAGTGCAGTATCGATCGATCACTGTCACTTACAAAACACTAAACGCATAACTGCAGCGTTCGCAGAGTCAGGCCTGATCCCTGCGATCGCTAACAGTTTTTTTGGTAGCGTTTTGGTGAACTGGCAAGCACCAGCCCCAGGCAGCGTCAGGTTAGTGCCAGTAGCGCTAACACCCACGCACGCACCGTACACCTCCCTTAGTGGTATAGTATCTGAACTGATCAATATCTGATCTGATCCGATCAGATCTATACTGGCGTCCCCAGCAGTTTAGGGTTCCCAAAAACGCAGTGTTAGTGGGATCAGCCCAGATACCTGCTAGCACCTGCGTTTTGCCCCTCCGCCCGGCCCAGCCCACCCAAGTGCAGTATCGATCGATCACTGTCACTTACAAAACACTAAACGCATAACTGCAGCGTTCGCAGAGTCAGGCCTGATCCCTGCGATCGTTAACAGTTTTTTTGGTAGTGTTTTGGTGAACTGGTAAGCGCCAGCGGCCTAGTACACCCCGGTCGTAGTCAAACCAGCACTGCAGTAACACTTGGTGACGTGGCGAGTCCCATAAGTGCAGTTCAAGCTGGTGAGGTGGCAAGCACAAATAGTGTCCCGCTGCCACCAAAAAGACAAACACAGGCCCGTCGTGCCCATAGTGCCCTTCCTGCTGCATTCGCCAATCCTAATTGGGAACCCACCACTTCTGCAGCGCCCATACTTCCCCCATTCACATCCCCAACCAAATGCAGTCGGCTGCATGAGAGGCATTTTTATGTCCTCCCGAGTACCCCTACCCAACGAACCCCCCAAAAAAGATGTTGTGTCTGCAGCAAACGTGGATATAGGTGTGACACCCGCTATTATTGTCCCTCCTGTCAATCCTGGTCTTTGCATTGGTGAATGTTTTGAACGCTACCATTCACTAGTTGAGTATTAGCGTAGGGTACAGCATTGCACAGACTAGGACACACTTTCACAGGGTCTCCCAAGATGCCATCGCATTTTGAGAGACCCGAACCTGGAACCGGTTACAGTTATAAAAGTTACAGTTACAAAAAAAGTGTAAAAAAAAAAAAAAAACACAAACAAAAATATAAAATAAAAAATAATAGTTGTCATTTTATTGTTCTCTCTCTATTCTCTCTCTCTCTATTCTCTCTATTGTTGTGCTCTTTTTTACTGTATTCTATTCTGCAATGTTTTATTGTTATTATGTTTTATCATGTTTGCTTTTCAGGTATGCAATTTTTTATACTTTACCGTTTACTGTGCTTTATTGTTAACCATTTTTTTGTCTTCAGGTACACCATTCACGACTTTGAGTGGTTATACCAGAATGATGCTTGCAGGTTTAGGTATCATCTTGGTATCATTCTTTTCAGCCAGCGGTCGGCTTTCATGTAAAAGCAATCCTAGCGGCTAATTAGCCTCTAGACTGCTTTTACAAGCAGTGGGAGAGAATTAGGGCTGCGCATCTTCACTGGTCTCACGATTCGATTCGATTACGATTATCTGGTCAACGATTCAATTCGATTCGATTCCGCGATGCATCACGATGCATCACGATTACCGACGAGCTCCCACTTCCGCTTGGGCCGCCTAGGTGGCCCTTCCACCCTGCAATCTTCTAGGACACATCACAGTTCCCAAAAGATTGCCCGGCTATGCAGGACAGCGCAGTGAGACATGCGCACCCGGCTGTGAAGCTGCAAGCTGTCACAGCCGGATGCCCACAGTAGTATTGCCAGCGCTGTGGACAGGTGGGGGAGAGAATGGAGGGTTTGGGTGGCCACGTCGCTGGATTGTGGGACAGGTGAGTGTCTTTTTATTAAAAGTCAGAACATGCACTTTTTTTGTAGCTGCTGACTTCTAATAAACAAAAAATTGACTGGAACTCCGCTTTGAATTAAAAATAACCTCACTCCCTAAAAAAGTGCACTAATCCGGTGCACTACAGGGTACAGAGATTCACACACACTGCTGCTGGGAGGTCAGAAGGGATAGAATCCACAGATGACAAACAGCCCTGTGAAGTTCCCTGTACTGTCTCTGTGCTGACCAGTGGCGGCTGGTGCTCAAAATTTTTTTGGGGGGCGCAAACAAACTGAAAAATACTGAACCTCCCCCGTCAAACACAGCCATCTGTGCCCGTCAAACGCAGCCACTTGTGCCCGTCAAACGCAGCCACTTGTGCCCGTCAAACGCAGCCACCTGTGCCCATCAAATGCAGCCACCTGTGCCCAAACGCAGCCACTGTGCCCAAACGCAGCCACTGTGCCCAAACGCAGCCACTGTGCCCAAACGCAGCCACTTGTGCCCAAACGCAGCCACTTGTGCCCGCCAAACTCAGCCACCTGTGCCAAAACGCAGCCACTTGTACCCAAACTCAGCCACTTGTGCCAGCCAAACTCAGCCACCTGTGCCCAAACTCAGCCACCTGTGCCCAAACTCAGCCACTTGTGCCCAAACGCAGCCACTTGTGCCCAAACGCAGCCACTTGTGCCCACCAAACTTAGCCACCTGTGCCAAAACGCAGCCACTTGTGCCCGCCAATCTCAGCCACCTGTGCCAAAACGCAGCCACTTGTGCCCAAACTCAGCCACTTGTGCCCAAACTCAGCCACTTGTGCCAGCCAAACTCAGCCACCTGTGCCCAAACTCAGCCACTTGTGCCCAAACGCAGCCACTTGTGCCCACCAAACTTAGCCACCTGTGCCAAAACGCAGCCACTTGTGCCCGCCAAACTCAGCCACCTGTGCCAAAACGCAGCCACTTGTACCCAAACTCAGCCACTTGTGCCCGCCAAACTCAGCCACCTGTGCCAAAACGCAGCCACTTGTACCCAAACTCAGCCACTTGTGCCAGCCAAACTCAGCCACCTGTGCCCAAACTCAGCCACCTGTGCCCAAACTCAGCCACTTGTGCCCAAACGCAGCCACTTGTGCCCAAACGCAGCCACTTGTGCCCACCAAACTTAGCCACCTGTGCCAAAACGCAGCCACTTGTGCCCGCCAATCTCAGCCACCTGTGCCAAAACGCAGCCACTTGTGCCCAAACTCAGCCACTTGTGCCCAAACTCAGCCACTTGTGCCAGCCAAACTCAGCCACCTGTGCCCAAACTCAGCCACTTGTGCCCAAACGCAGCCACTTGTGCCCACCAAACTTAGCCACCTGTGCCAAAACGCAGCCACTTGTGCCCGCCAAACTCAGCCACCTGTGCCAAAACGCAGCCACCTGTGCCAAAACTCAGCCACTTGTGCCCAAACGCAGTCACTTGTGCCCACCAAACTTAGCCACCTGTGCCAAAACGCAGCCACTTGTGCCCGCCAAACTCAGCCACCTGTGCCCAAACTCAGCCACTTGTGCCCAAACGCAGCCACTTGTGCCCGCCAAACTCAGCCACCTGTGCCAAAACGCAGCCACCTGTGCCCAAACGCAGCCACCTGTGCCTGCCAAACGCAGCCATCACTGACCCCCCCCCCCAATTACTTTCTTTTAATAAATATATTACAACGGATGGTGTGCCCCCGCTGTATGTGCTTTTAAAAAACGATGTCACTTCATACCAAATTTTGCCGGTATACGATCATGTGACTCCCGGCCGTCCCGCCCCTCTCCGCTCTCCTCTTCCCTCTCCGCTCTCCGCTCACGTGTCTCCTGAGTCCTGACGTCAGCGGGGAATTCTCAGTCCCGCCCGCTGACTATAGTTATCGTATCAGAAGAGAGGCGGGCGGGACTGAGAAATCCCCGCTGACGTCAGGACTCAGGAGGCGGAAGCGGAGAGCGAAGAAAAGAGCGGAGAGGGGCGGGGCGGGCCGGGAGTCACATGATCGTATACCGGCGAAGTTCGGTATGAAGTGACATTGTTTTTTAAAAAAGCACATACAGCGGGGGCACACCATCCTTTGTAATATATTTATTAAAATAAAGACGGTTTAAAAATTTTCTCGAGCGCTTTCCCGGGAGGGGCGGGGCTACTAATGACGTCACCAAACATCGATT
The DNA here is from genome assembly GCF_042186555.1 of Aquarana catesbeiana. Lineage (NCBI taxonomy): Eukaryota > Metazoa > Chordata > Amphibia > Anura > Ranidae > Aquarana > Aquarana catesbeiana. The sequence goes on along the minus strand of NC_133327.1, from coordinate 167,371,883 downwards.
TTCGGGGTTTTATGCATCGATGCCGCATCGGGGACACCCGAATCGCGATGCATCGATGCAACAATTAATTTCAGCACCCCTAGAGAGAATGCCCCCCTCCACCGTCTTCCGTGTTTTTCTCTGGCTCTCCTGTCTCAACAGGGAACCTGAGAATGCAGCCGGTGATTCAGCCAGCTGACCATAGAGCTGATCAGAGACCAGAGTGGCTCCAAACATCTCTATGGCCTAAGAAACCGGAAGCTACGAGCATTTTATGACTTAGATTTCGCCGGATGTAAATAGCGCCATTGGGAAATTGGGGAAGCATTTTATCACACCGATCTTGGTGTGGTCAGATGCTTTGAGGGCAGAGGAGAAATCTAGGGTCTAATAGACCCCAATTTTTTCAAAAAAGAGTACCTGTCACTACCTATTGCTATCATAGGGGATATTTACATTCCCTGAGATAACAATAAAAATGATTAAAAAAAAAAAATGAAAGGAACAGTTTTAAAATAAGATAAAAAAGAAAAAAAATAATAAAGAAAAAAAAAAAAAAAAAAAAAGCACCCCTGTCCCCCCTGCTCTCGCGCTAAGGCGAACGCAAGCGTCGGTCTGGCGTCAAATGTAAACAGCAATTGCACCATGCATGTGAGGTATCACCGCGATGGTCAGATCGAGGGCAGTAATTTTAGCAGTAGACCTCCTCTGTAAATCTAAAGTGGTAACCTGTAAAGGCTTTTAAAGGCTTTTAAAAATGTATTTATTTTGTTGCCACTGCACGTTTGTGCGCAATTGTAAAGCATGCCATGTTTGGTATCCATGTACTTGGCCTAAGATCATCTTTTTTATTTCATCAAACATTTGGGCAATATAGTGTGTTTTAGTGCATTAAAATGTAAAAAAGTGTGTTTTTTCCCCAAAAAATGCGTTTGAAAAATCGCTGCGCAAATACTGTGTGAAAAAAAAAAATTAAACACCCACCATTTTAATCTGTAGGGCATTTGCTTTAAAAAAATATATAATGTTTGGGGGTTCAAAGTAATTTTCTTGCAAAAAAAAATAATTTTTTCATGTAATCAAAAAGTGTCAGAAAGGGCTTTGTCTTCAAGTGGTTAGAAGAGTGGGTGATGTGTGACATAAGCTTCTAAATGTTGTGCATAAAATGCCAGGACAGTTCAACCCCCCCCCCAAATGACCCCATTTTGGAAAGTAGACACCCCAAGCTATTTGCTGAGAGGCATGTCGAGTCCATGGAATATTTTATATTGTGACACAAGTTGCGGGAAAGAGACAAATTTTTTTTTTTTTTTTTTTTTTTTTGCACAAAGTTGTCACTAAATGATATATTGCTCAAACATGCCATGGGAATATGTGAAATTACACCCCAAAATACATTCTGTTGCTTCTCCTGAGTACGGGGATACCACATGTGTGAGACTTTTTGGGAGTCTAGCCGCGTATGGGACCCCGAAAACCAAGCACCGCCTTCAGGCTTTCTAAGGGCGTAAATTTTTGATTTCACTCTTCACTGCCTATCACAGTCTCGGAGGCCATGGAATGCCCAGGTGGCACAAAACCCCCCCAAATGACCCCATTTTGGAAAGTAGACACCCAAAGCTATTTGCTGAGTGGTATAGTGAGTATTTTGCAGACCTCACTTTTTGTCACAAAGTTTTGAAAATTAAAAAAAGAAAAAAAAAATTTTTTTTTTTGGCTTTCTTCATTTTCAAAAACAAATGAGAGCTGCAAAATACTTACCATGCCTCTCAGCAAATAGCTTGGGGTGTCTACTTTCCAAAATGGGGTCATTTGGGGGGGGTTTGTGCCACCTGGGCATTCCATGACCTCCGAAACTGTGATAGGCAGTGAAGAGTGAAATCAAAAATGTACACCCTTAGAAATCCTGAAGGCAGTGATTGGTTTCCGGGGCCCCGTATGCGGCTAGGCTCCCAAAAAGTCCCACACATGTGGTATCCCCATACTCAGGAGAAGCAGCTAAATGTATTTTGGGGTGCAATTCCACATATGCCCATGGCCTGTGTGAGCAATATATCATTTAGTGACAACTTTTTGTAATTTTTTTTTTTTTTTTTTTTGTCATTATTCAATCACTTGGGACAAAAAAAAATGAATATTCAATGGGCTCAACATGCCTCTCAGCAATTTCCTTGGGGTGTCTACTTTCCAAAATTGGGTCATTTGTGGGGGTTTTGTACTGCCCTGCCATTTTAGCACCTCAAGAAACGACATAGGCAGTCATAAATTAAAGGCTGTGTAAATTCCAGAAAATGTACCCTAGTTTGTAGGCGCTATAACTTTTGCGCAAACCAATAAATATACACTTATTGACATTTTTTTTACCAAAGACATGTGGCCAAATACATTTTGGCCTAAATGTATGACTAAAATTGAGTTTATTGGATTTTTTTTAGAACAAAAAGTAGAAAATATCATTTTTTTTCAAAATTTTCGGTCTTTTTCCGTGTATAGCGCAAAAAATAAAAACGGCAGAGGTGATCAAATACCATCAAAAGAAAGCTCTATTTGTGGGAAGAAAAGGACGCAAATTTCGTTTGGGTACAGCATTGCATGACCGCGCAATTAGCAGTTAAAGCGACGCAGTGCCAAATTGGAAAAAGTGCTCTGGTCAGGAAGGGGGTAAATCCTTCCGGGGCTGAAGTGGTTAAACAAGTGTGATTTAACTTTACTTCTGTCTCGGTCTGATTCATGGTTCCTGACAGTAGGCGAAGGCCATGAATTCAGAAGTTACAGTCAATCCACTTGTTGGTAATATTTTTTCCAGATTGGATGAGCAAGATCACCGCATGGATCAGTTTGCCATAGCATTACAAATGCTCCTGAGTCACACAGCCCACCTGGAATCTCCCACTGTGGCAGCTCCGGTACAACCTGAGTTGCAGGCCGTGCTTGCTGCTGCGCCAGTCACTGTGAGGTCCTGTCATTACAGACCTTAGGTGGCGTTGTTTTGTCCTCAGTTATCCAGAAGGATAAGCCCCTGGTTTCGGTCACCCTTTCTTGGGCTGAATCCATCGAGATACAGGCTCTAATCTAATCTGGGGCTGCAGGCCTGTTCATTGATGCTGCCTTTGTATTGCAGCACTCGATTCCGCTGCAGCTATGTGACACTCCACTTGCCATTGAGGCTCTTGATGGAAGACCTTCACAGCCTGCCCATGTGACTCATGAGACGGTTCCATTGTCCATGGCCGTAGGGGCTTTTCACCATGAGATAATCCAATTCCAAGTTATTTCCTCACCTAAGTTTCTGCTGGTTATTGGTTATCCTTGGTTACAGAGGCACAACCCCTCTTTTGATTGGCTGCGTGCTGAGGTTCTCTCCTGGTCATCTCAATGCAGTGAGACATGCTTCCAGAAGGTAGCCAAGGTCCTGTATACCTCTTCGCTCTCCTCCCTGCCGGAGGAGTACCGCGATTTTAGCGATGTCTTTGACAAAGGTCAAGCCGATAGTTTGCCTCCACACCGGCCTTTTGATTGTGCAATTGACCTTCAACCTGGTGCCATACCCCCTCGTGGCTGGGTTTATCCTTTGTCGGTCTTGGAGGATAAGGCCATGGAGGAGTATGTTGCAGATGCACATTCTCTAAGGTTTCATCTGAAAATCCTCGTCTCCTGCTGGTGCTGGTTTCTTCCTTGTGAAGAAGAAGAGCGGTGAACTGAGAATTCGTATTGATTATAGGGGTCTCAATCGTTTCCAGATTAAGAATGTCTACACGATTCCGTTGATTACAGAGTTATTTGGCCCCCTCAAGGGAGCGCCGGTTTTCATGAAGCTTGATTTGAGAGGGGCATACAATCTCGTGCAGATTAAGGAGGGCCACGAGTGGAAAACTGCGTTTATTACCAGAACAGGCCATTATGAGTACCTTGTAATGCCTTTTGGCCTTTGTAACGCCCCGGCAGTTTTCCAGGAATTTATTAACGATGTCCTCCGAGAGTTGATGCAGTTATGTGTGGTGGTTTGTCTTGATGATATCCTCATATTTTCCAAGTCCCTGGAGAGCCACCGCACAGATGTCTGTCGTGTGCTTCAGAAATTAAGAGAGAACAATCTCTATTGTAAACTGGAGAAGTGCGAGTTCCATCGTGAACAGGTTAAATTCCTGGTCTATGTCATTTCCACTGCAGTTTTTTTTGATGGACCCAGAGAAACTTTCGGCAGTCCTACAGTGGCCCTGACCCATGGCTTTACGTCCTCTGCAGCGTTTCCTGTGCTTTGCCAACTATTATCGGAAGTTTATTGGTAACTTCTTGTCTCTGGTCAAGCCCCTGACTGATATGACCAGAAAGGATGGTAACCCACAGAGTTGGTCTCTGGAGTCTATTAAGGCCTTTGAGTCAAAAGAATGCCTTTGTTTCTGCTTCTGTGTTGGCACATCCTGATCCTACGTTGCCTTTTATCCTTGAGGTTGATGCTTCTGAGACTGGTGTTGGCGCCCTTCTGCCTCAACGTCCTACCGCTGAGAGCTCTATTCATCCTTGTGGCTACTTTTCCAAGAAATTGTCACCTGCAGAGTGCAACTACGAGATTGGTGACAGAGAGCTGTTGGCGATCATTTTAGCCCTGAAAGAATGGAGACATCTCCTCGAAGGTACCACTGTACCGGTTCTCATTCTTACTGACCATAAGAATCTCACATTCTTGTCTGAGGCTAAACGCCTCTCTCCCAGAAGGGCGCGATGTGCTCTTTTCTTGTCAAGTTTCAACTACTTTGTCTCATTCTTACCTGGCACTAAGAATAAAAGGGCTGACGCCTTGTCACAACAATTTTCTTCCACTTCCAATTTGGAGTCGGTTCCAGTTCTTATGATTCCTCCTGATCGTATTCTGGCTACGGTTCGCACCAGTCTTACTTCTCCTTTGGGTGACAAAATTCTTGCTACTCAGGTCCATGCTCCTCTTGAAAAACCTTGTGACCGCCGCTTTGTCCCGGAGAGTCTCCATACTACTGTGTTCCAGCCTTATCAATCTCCCAAGGCAGCTGGCCACCCTGGGAATTATCAACTCGTTTGGGCCATTTCCCAACAATTCTGGTGGCCTAGTTTACGTGCTGATGTAACTGCCTTTGTAGCTGCCTGTTCCATCTGTGCTCAGAGTAAGACTCCATGACACCTTCCAGTGGGCTTCCTACAACCCATACCCAATGGAGAGAGGCCCTGGACCCACCTGTCTATGGATTTCATTGTGGAGTTACCCAACTCCCAAGGCAACACTGTTATCCTTATGGTGGTTGACTGGTTCTCAAAGATGTGTCATTGTATTCCACTTAAGAAGTTACCCACTTCTAAGGAACTGGCTTCAATTTTTGCTCGGGAGATCTTTCGCCTACATGGGCTACCCAAGGTGATTGTCTCAGACAGGCGTAGTCAGTTTGTCTCTCGGTTCTGGTGAGCCTTTTGTGCACAGTTGGGAATTCAGCTTGCTTTCTCCTCTGCGTATCACCCGCAGTCAAATGGGGCTGCAGAACGAGCCAATCAGTCCTTGGAGCAATTCCTACATTGCTATATTTCTGACCACCATAACAACTGGTCAGACCTATTACCGTAGGCAGAGTTTGCTCACAACAGTGCCTTGAATTCTGCTTCCCGATTGTTTATAGCAAATTATGGTTTCCAACCTTCCATGTTGCCTGACTCGTTTGTTCCGCAGAGTATTCCTGCATTAGAAAAGTATCTCCGTGGTCTTCGTTCCACTTGGGCACAAGTCCAGGAGGCTTTGCGTCATGCTAATGATAGGTACACACTCCATGCTGACCACAGACGCCTGCCTGCACCTTCCTACCAGGTTGGGGACAGGGTCTGGCTGTCATTTCGCAACCTCCGACTTCGTGTTCCTTCACCGAAGTTCACACCTCAGTTTATTTGGCCCTTCTGTATTCTTCGCAAGATTAACCCAATGGCTTACGCATTAGACCTTCCTTCTAATATGCATTTTTCAAATGTATTTCATGACTTCTTATTAAAACCTTTGGTCTGTAACCATTTTACCACCTCGGTGCCTTGTCCCCACATCCTGTACAGGTTGAGAACCATGAGGAGTATGAAGTACAATCCATTGTTGACTCCCATAGGTTCCGTGGGCACATACAGTATCTGGTGCATTGGAAAGGGTACGGTCCGGAGGAAGGCTCTTGGGTCTCATCCTCGGACATACATGCCCCTGTCCTCCTCCATGATTTCCATAGAAGTTTTCCCCTCAAGCCTGGTGGTCTTCCGAGGGGGAGGGGTCGTTGAGGAGGGGGTACTGTCAGGGCTGGGCTCAGCCCTTCCTTTTCTGAGCTGGCCGCTCAGCTGTCGGCTAATTGCCAACTCCCATCTCTCTCCACAGTTACCCAGCTGTTGTTGATTCTGCTCATCAGTCCTGCCTACTTAAAGCCGTCCAGCTCACTTGATCTCTGCCTTCACCTTTGTCAACATCACAGAGACTTTCTCCTGCATTCCTGTTGAAGACTTGCTCGGCTGACATCCCTTCTGGCTCCTGATCCTGCTTGCTGTACTACTACGCTTACCTCTGGCTCTCTGACATTGGCTTGGCTGACTACCCGATGAGGTTACTGAACTGGCTTGTTTTGACCACGCTTACTCTGTTTACCTTTTTATTATTATTATTAAACAAGTGTGATTTAACTTTACTTCTGTCTTGGTCTGATTCATGGTTCCTGATAATATCGCTACATATGTTTTAAAAGGCATGTACACTTGAACAGTGGGGCACTTAATCTATTATAAGAGGGGATTCGTTAAGACACAGTTATTTTAAAACTTGTAGAGTATGATGAGGGCACTCTCCCAGGAGGGGTGGGGCAAGTTGGGATGACATCACCCGCAAGTCGATTATACCGGTCGTAGCATCGATGCCGCATCGTGGACACCCGAATTGTGATGCATCGATGCTACGATTATATTCAACACCCCTAACAGGAATACAGTTTTTTATTATTTTCTCAACACCTTTAGATATGTATACAGCATGCTTATTTCTGAATTGTATTTTTTTCTAGGGTTTTTTTTTTAAACATGGGAAAATTAGTTGGTGAGCAAGAGAAAATTCTGTCTAAACCAGGGGTCTTCAAACTGCGGCCCTCCAGGTGTTCAGGAACTACAATTCCCATCATGCCTAGTCATGTCTGTGAATGTGAGAGTTTTACAATGCCTCATGGGATGTGTAGTTCTGCAACAGCTGGAGGGCCGTAGTTTGAGGATCCCTGGTCTAAACAAATATATTCCGAAGAAAAAATGTGACAAGTCTTTTGAAAGATACAGCTACAGAGGGCACATCTTTGATGCTATATGCAAAAAACATGCAAATTAATTAACATACTTCAGTGACCTGCACATTGAAAAGGAAGCCATAGTTAAAGCTTGCTGTAAGTTGAACATTTGTGTCTGTGACAAGATTTGTTTGGATATGAGTAGGTACAAAAAAAGCTGCATATAAATCAGTTTTTCCATTACACATGGACCTGGGCATATGAACATTTAAAAGAGCTGAATTTAAACTACTGGTCAGTGAACGTAAGTGACACAAAGTCAAAATAGCGGCGCTGAGTGTTAGTACATAAGAGTGTTAAAACACCTAAAAGTGACGTGTGAAAAAAGTTTTTTTTTTAATTAAAAGATACGAGTAAACACAACATATACACTAAAAATTGAGGTAATAAAACAATAATTAGCTAGCGAATGACATGTGCTGGTGCTGGCAGAATCCCTGCCAGGACTTTCAGAGATCCGAGACAAATTGGGCTTTCATTTGGTAAATGGTAATGAATATCTCCTGAACATTTTAACCAAAGGAAAACTGACACAAAATAGTGGAGAATATATGAGACACACCGCTGAAGTTTGGAAACGTGCTTTAAAACCCTATCCATGTGGTTTGAATGTGTTTTAGCCTAACATGAGAATGTAGGCATTGCAATTTGGTGAGTGTGTTTCTTTTGGGGAGTGGAATCACAGACACACTGGAGTGGTGTATGGATTATGAGAACTTCACATCAATTTTGGATCCCCTTTAATATTTTATGGACTTTTTTTCACATTATTTTTTGTTTTGTTTACTTATCACTTGTCACAGGGTAGTATTTGTTATCACTTGTATATTGTTTTATTACCTCAATTTTTAGTGTATATTATGTTTACTCATATCTTTTAATTTAAAAAAAACGTTTTTCACATGTCACTTTTAGGTGTTTTAACACTCTTATGTACTAACACTCAGCGTCACTATTTTTACTTTGTGTCACTTACGTTCACTAACCAGTAGTCTAAATTCAGCTCTTTTTTTTTTTTTTTTTGTTAAGTGGCAGCTTCCAGATTAAATCCACTATCCAGAGGCACAGTGGTGGTATTTTTGAGTAGTAGCACCTTTTTTCTCAGTTATACCAACAGGAATTCATATGAACATTTAGTAGAAGTTACGCCAATGGGTAGTAGTAGCTGAAATACATTTTTTTCCTGTCTGCTATGTTAAATATTTTCTTCCTCTAAATTAGTTAAATGAATAGTGCAAGATTATGTGTAAAAAAGACACAATGCCCCTAACTTTGATTGTCTCATTTACTTAACCACTTCAGCCCCGGAAGGATTTACCCCTTTCCTGACCAGAGCACTTTTTACAATTTGGCACTGCGTCGCTTTAACTGCTAATTGCGCGGTCATGCAATGCTGTACCCAAACGAAATTTGCATCCTTTTCTTCCCACAAATAGAGCTTTCTTTTAATGGTATTTGATCACCTCTGCGGTTTTTATTTTTTGCGCTATAAACAGAAAAAGACTGAAAATTTTGAAAAAAAATTATATTTTCTACTTTTTGTTATTAAAAAAGAATCCAATAAACTCAATTTTAGTCATACATTTAGGCCAAAATGTATTCGGCCACATGTCTTTGGTAAAAAAAAATATCAATAAGCGTATATTTATTGGCTTGAGCAAAAGTTATAGTGTCTACAAACTAGGGTACATTTTCTGGAATTTACACAGCTTTTAGTTTATGACTGCCTATGTCATTTCTTGAGGTGCTAAAATGGCAGGGCAGTACAACCCCCCCCCAAATGACCCCATTTTGGAAAGTAGACACCCCAAGGAAATTTCTGAGAGGCATGTTGAGCCCATTGAATATTCATTTTTTTGTCCCAAGTGATTGAATAATGACAAAAAAAAAAAAAATACAAAAAGTTGTTACTAAATGATATATTGCTCACACAGGCCATGGGCATATGTGGAATTGCACCCCAAAATAAATTTAGCTGCTTCTCCTGAGTATGGGGATACCACATGTGTGGGACTTTTTGGGAGCCTAGCCGTGTACGGGGCCCCGAAATCCAAGCACCGCCTTCAGGAGTTCTAAGGGCCTAAATTTTTGATTTCACTCCTCACTACCTATCACAGTTTTGAAGGCCATAAAATGCCAAGATGGCACAAAACCCCACCAAATGACCCCATTTTGGAAAGTAGACACCCCAAGCTATTTGCTGAGAGGCATGTTGAGTCCTTGGAATATTTTATATTTTGACACAAGTTGCGGGAAAGTGACAAATGTTTTTTTTTTGCACAAAGTTGTCACTAAATGATATATTGCTCACACAGGCCATGGGCATATGTGGAATTGCAGCCCAAAATACATTTAGCTGCTTCTCCTGAGTATGGGGATACCACATGTGTGGGACTTTTTGGGAGCCTAGCTGCGTACGGGGCCCTGAAACCAAGCACCGCCTTCAGGATTCCTAAGGGCGTAAATTTTTGATTTCACTCCTCACTACCCATCACAGTTTTGAAGGCCATAAAATGCCCAGATGGCACAAACCCCCCAAAATGATCCCATTTTGGAAAGTAGACACTCCAAGCTATTTGCTGAGAGGCATGTTGAGTCCATGGAATATTTTATATTTTGACACAAGTTGCGGGAAAGTGACAAATTTTTTTTTTTTTTTTTGCACAAAGTTGTCACTAAATGATATATTGCTCAAACATGCCGTATTTTGGGGTGTAATTTCACATATTCCCATGGCATGTTTGAGCAATATATCATTTAGTGACAACTTTGTTAAAAAAAAAAAAAAAAATTGTCTTTTTCCCGCAACTTGTGTCACAATATAAAATATTCCATGGACTCGACATGCCTCTCAGCAAATAGCTTGGGGTGTCTACTTTCCAAAATGGGGTCATTTGGGGGGTTTTGAACTGTCCTGGCATTTTATGCACAACATTTAGAAGCTTATGTCACACATCACCCACTCTTCTAACCATTTGAAGACAAAGCCCTTTCTGACACTTTTTGATTACATGAAAAATTTTTTTTTTTTTTTGCAAGAAAATTGCTTTGAACCCCCAAACATTATATATTTTTTTTAAAGTAAATGCCCTACAGATTTTTTTTTTTTCACACAGTATTTGCGCAGCGATTTTTCAAACGCATTTTTTTGGGAAAAAACACACTTTTTTAAATGTTAATGCACTAAAACACACTATATTGCCCAAATGTTTGATGGAATAAAAAAGATGATCTTAGGCCGAGTACATGGATACCAAACATGACATGCTTTAAAATTGCGCACAAATGTGCAGTGGCGACAAACTAAATATATTTTTAAAAGCTTTTAAAAGCATTTACAGGTTACCACTTTAGATTTACAGAGGAGGTCTACGCTAAACTTATTGCCCTCGATCTGACCTTTGCGGTGATACCTCACATGCATGGTGCAATTGCTGTTTACATTTGATGCCAGACCGACGCTTGCGTTTGCCTTTGCGTGAGAGCAGGGGGGGACAGGGGTGCTTTTTTTTTTTTTTTTTTTTTTTTTTTTTTTTTTTTCTTTATAATTTTTTTGCTTTTTTATCTCATTTTTAAACTGTTCCTTTCATATTTTTTTTTATCATTTTTATTGTTATCTCAGGGAATGTAAATATCCCCTATGATAGCAATAGGTAGTGACAGATACTCTTTTTTGAAAAAACTGGGGTCTATTAGACCCTAGATCTCTCCTCTGCCCTCAAAACATCTGACTACACCAAGATCGGTGTGATAAAATGCTTTCCCAATTTCCCAATGGCACTGTTTACATCCGGCGAAATCTAAGTCATGAAATGCTCGTAGCTTCTGGTTTCTTAGGCCATAGAGATGTTTGGAGCCACTCTGGTCTCTGATCAGCTCTATGGTCAGCTGGCTGAATCGCCGGCTGCATTCTCAGGTTCCCTGTTGGGACAGGAGAGCCAGAGAAAAACATGGAAGACGGTGGGGGGGGCAATCCCTCCCACTGCTTGTAAAAGCAGTCTAGAGGCTAATTAGCTGCTAGGATTGCTTTTACATGAAAGCCGACCGCTGGCTGAAAAGAATGTTACCAAGATGATACCTAAACCTGCAGGCATCATTCTGGTATAACCACTCAAAGTCCAGCAACATACCAGTAAGTTGCTGGTCCTTGTAGGGCATATATTGTAAACTTTTTTTTCATGCAGCCTTTGGGCTGAACGAAAAAAAGAGATTGATCCGTGGGTATGCCCACCATTAGAATACCTCCCTTCATCCACCCACTTCTAATGATGGGCATACATGCACCGTATATATATATGCCGAAACATGGGGGCATCCTCCCGCAAAAGTTAGGAGCAAATCGCTCCTCCGCCCTCTGCTGCCCCCACGCTTCGGCATATATGCTGAAGTATGTAACTGTGGTGGTGAAATCACCTCCGACAGTTACGGCTGTCACGGCTTTATGTATCGTGGGAGCAAACGCTGTTGCTGTCAAGATAAATATATCCGCACTGCAACTGAACGGCGTACCTGCTAAGCAAATGATGGTTAACAATAAAACAAAGTAACATTACAGTATAACAGTAAGACTTACCATACCTGCAAAGCAAATACAAAAAAACATAGTAAAAAATAAAACATTTAACGCAACCTGTGCCTAAAATATATATATGTCGAAGCATGGGGGCATCCTCCCGCAAAAGGTAGGAGCAAATCGCTCCTCCACCCACTGCTGCCCCCACGCTTCGGCATATATGCTGAAGTATGTAACTGTGGTGGTGAAATCACCTCCGACAGCGCTGGAGTCACGGCTTTATGTATCGTGGGAGCAAACGCTGTTGCTGTCAAGATAAATAAATCCGCTCTGCAGCTGAATGGCATACCTGAAAACAAAAAATGGTTACCAATAAAACACAGTAAACAGTAAAGTATTAAAAAACTGCATATCTGAAAAGCAAACATGGTAAAACATAATAACAATAAAACATTGCAGAATAGAATACAGTAAAAAAGAGCAGAACAATAGAGAGAGAATAGAGAGAGAGAGAGAACAATAAAACGACAACTATTTCTGTTTTTTTTATTTTATATTTTTTTGTGTTTTTATTTTTTATACTTTTCTTTTTTTTTACACTTTTTTTGCAACCATAACTTTTGTAACTGGTACCAGGTTCGGGTCTCTCAAAATGCGATGGCATCTTGGGAGACCCTGTGTTAGTGTGCCTAGTCTGTGCAGTGCTGTACCCTACGCTAATACTCAACTAGTGAATGGTAGCATTCAAAACATTCACCAATGCATAGACCAGGATTGTCAGGACAGGAGGGACAATAATACCGGGTGTCACGCCTATATCCGCGCTTGCTGCAGACACGACATCTTCTTTGGGGGGCTCGTTGGGTAGGGGTACTCGGGAGGACATAAGGAAAATGCCTCTCATGCAGCCGGCTTACTGCATTTGGTTGGGGAAGGTGAGGTGGAGCAACATCTGGATACAGAAGGGCTCTGACGATCCCTTCCTGGAATTTAAGGAAGGATCCAGTCCGTCCTGAAGCTCTGTATAGCACATGAGTGTTCAGCAAAGCCAATTGAAATAAATAAACAGACACTTTCTTGTACCAGCGTCTGGCCTTACGGGCAACTAGGTACGGCGCCAACGATTGGTCGTTGAGGTCCACCCCTCCCATATTTTGGTTATATTCGTGGACACAGAGGGGTTTCTCCACAACACCAGTCACGGTAGTAATTTGGACCATCTTGTCTGCATGAAGGGAGGTAAGAACGAAAACATTCTTGTTATCCCTCAACTTCATAGAGAGCAAATTATTACACTGCAAGCAGGCTCTCTCCCCCAGCCTAAGACGGGAATCTACAAGCCGCTGGGGAAAGCCCCGGCGATTAGGTCACACAGTGCCACATGCTCCAATCTGTTGATCAAAAAGGTGACTAAAAAGTGGCACGCTCGTGTAATAATTGTCCACGTACAAGTGGTACCCCTTTTCGAATAAGGGTGACACCAAGTCCCACACAATCTTTCCAGTGCTTCCTATGTAGTCAGGGCAGTTTGTCAGCTCTACGTGACTATCTTTTCCCTCGTAAACCATAAAACTACAAGTATAGCCTGTGGCCCTGTCACAGCACTTATACATCTTGACCCCGTACCTGGCACGCTTGCTGGGAAGGTACTGTTTGAATGACAAGTGGCCAGAAAACTTTATCAGGGACTTATCAACGCAGACAACTTGATGGGGAGTAAACAAGTCTGAAAAACATTGGTTAAAGTGGTTTAAGAGGGGCCGAATTTTGTAGAGCCGATCGTATTCAGGGTCTCCACGAGGATGACAGAGTTCATTGTTGTTGAAGTGCACAAACCGCAAAATCTGCTCATATCGTGCCCTGGTCATTGAGGCAGAGAACAAGGGCATATGGTGAATTGGGTCAGTGGACCAATATGACCGCAACTCACTCTTTTTAGTTATGCCCATGTTAAGGGAAAGGCCCAGAAAGATCTTAAATTCGGAGACCTGTAATTGGTCTTCAATCTCTGGCAAGGGAGGACTGGGGAATAGTGGCGATGTGTTGACCAGCGTATAAATTGCTTTGGTCCACAATAGATCTATAGAGATCTTCAGTGAAAAACAGCGAATAAAAATCCAGTGGCATTAAATCAACTGTTTCCACATGAATGCCGGGTTGGCCAGTGAATGGGGGAAGTACGGGTGCTGCAGAAGTGGTGGGTTCCCAATTAGGATTGGCAAATGCAGCAGGAAGGGCACTATGGGCACGACGGGCCTGTGTTCGTCTTCTTGGTGGCAGCAGGACACTACTTGTGCTTGCCACCTTGCTAGCTTGAACTGCACTTATGGGACTCGCCACGTTACCAAGTGTTATTGCAGTGCTGGATATACGACCAGGGTGTACTAGGCCGCTGGTGCTTGCCAGTTCACCAGAACGAATAGTGGCGCTAGTACTGCTCTGCTCCATACGAGGGACCTGCGGTTCTTGCACATCAAGGACAGAAGAAGAAGATTGGGGTCTGGTATGCCTGACCTTGGCAGGGACCACAACGCCGTCGTCAGAGCTATCTGTCATGGAGCCGCTGTCCTCTACAGGATCGTATTCTGAGCCTGAATCTGACAAATGAGTGACTTCCTCTTCACTATCTGTCATGCTCAGAAACGTGTAGGCCTCTTCACTAGTGTACCTTCAATTTGCCATTTTGGGCTCTAAATTTAGTGGTACACTAGTGAAACTCACAGGCAAAAAAGATCCTGACTGTTAGCGACTGTATCAAAAGGCTACCAACAAAAACTGTTAGCGATCGCAGGGATCAGGCCTGACTCTGCGAACGCTGCAGTTATGTGTGTTTAGTGTTTTGTAAGTGACAGTGATCGTTCGATACTGCACTTGGGTGGGCTGGGCAGGGCTGGGCCGAGGAGAAAAACACAGGTGCTAGCAGGTATCTGGGCTGATCCCGCTAACACTGCATTTATGGGAACCCTTAACTGCTGGGGATGCTAGTATAGATCTGATCGGATCAGATATTGATCCATTCAGATACTATAGCACTAAGGGAGGTGTATGCTGCGTGCATGGGTGTTAGCGGTACTGGCGCTAACCTGACGCTGCCTGGGGTGACGCAGACCTTATCTGACCCTAAAACTTAACTTATATCACCGGTGATTAGGGGGTTAAACCTTTATAAGATAATAAATGGCGGTTGCCGTGAAACTATAATAAACAAACTAACTAACCAGCGTCACCCGTAACAGTTATACAGTGATCACTGGTGAAAGGGTTAACTAGGGGGCAATCAGGGGGTTAAAACCTTTATTAGGTAGTATATGGGGGTCCCTGTCGCTATAAAACACTGATGGCAAACCTATATACTTACCTCCCTAACTAGCGTCACCTGTGTCACTAATACAGCGATCAGAAAAATGATCGCTTAGTGACACTGGTAACGGGGGGTGATCAAGGGGTTAACCTTTATTAGGGGGGGTTAGGGGGGTATCCTAGACCTAAAGGGGGCTAATACTAACTGCCCTACCACTTATAACTGTCACAAACTGACACCAATGCAAAAAAAAAAAAAAAACTGCTATTGGTGTCACTGTGACAGGGGGTACAGGGGGGTGATCGGGGGGCGATCGGGGGGTGATGGGGGGTGAAAAGTGTGCCTAGTGTGTTCTTCTGTAAGTGTAGTGTTTGGTGCACTTGATGTCTTCTCTCCTTGGCGCTGGAACGAAAAGACCGGCTCGAGGAGAGATGACATCACTTCCTCTGCCTCTGTTTACATTACAGAGGCAGAGGAATGATTTCATTGGCCGAGAGTGATCGCGAGGAGGTGGCCACGAATGGATGGCCTCCCCCTCACCTCCGATCGCCGGGGGAGAAATACCGACCGCCTCGGGCACCGGGCGGGTCCGATCGGACCCCCCGCCCGCGGGAGGCAAGTAACGTACCTGTACGTTACTTTGCCTGCCCGTGCCATTCTGCCGACCTATATTTCAGATATTATTTAGAGAAGTGGATACATTTATCTGTATGCCCATTCAGGCTATGTATCACTGACTTAATTAAACTCTTCTAGGAAAATATCAGTTCTTGCGTCATTAATTGTTCATAATGACCTTCTTTATATTGTATATCACTCAGTACAATAAACTGAATACTGATTATGATTAGTATAGGACAATTAATACAATATACTGTCTATAAAAGTATTATCTGTAAAACAAGTGGACCTCACAGTGTTTTGTAATGGCATGTACAATCTCAGAGTATTAGCATTTCAATTGATCACGATTCCCAGTAATTTATGCCATCAGTGATGGCCGGTAAAATCCAGAAAATAAATCTAAGGACCTGACTCAGGCAGGAGTATTCCCTGTGATGATAATGTGGTCTGAGGACCCCCAAAACTGAATGGTGAATGGGGTTGTCCTGAGGATTCGCAGCTCTGAGACACTGTATCCAACCTAAAGAATTGTGTGTCTCACTCCCTTAACAGGCCTCTTGGGTGCATTTACCACTAGCCCAGATAGATCAAAGTAAATACAAAAACAGAGACCTTCCATCAAGCTTTAAATGACATGACCACAATTTAGTAATATATATAGCATTATCAACAATTGGATATGGTAAAGTTAATCATTAAAGCATTCCAGTTTGCAGCATTTTTGATGCACTGTAGATGCAGGTAATCAAATCTATTAGCTGATACCTGGCATGCAATAACACCTCTACAGGTTGTAACTGGCATCCTAAAGTCATTTTTAGGCAAAATCCATACTGGTAGTCTGGGCCACATGACCTGAAAATGCCCTCTCTCGGATTTCCAATTCTCAAAATCCACTCATAGTTCTTAAAACCTAATTTGGACGCTCTACATTAGTAACAAGAAAATATTTGAATTACCAAAAAAATTCCAGAGGCGTGCAAAAAGGTAATGGGGCACATTAATCCTTCTGAGGAGCACACACATATGAGATACCTCATGATAATCAACTTGTGAGTTAAAATAATAATAATCTGATGATTGAATAACTGTAAGCTATGGTCACTTGTAAATTTCAATATAATTATAAAGGTGACATGAAGAACTGGTCAGTGAAGTATAATCAAACAGTTCAGCATTCCTACTTCCCACTTCCTTTTAGCTCTTTTGATTGGGTGGGGGAAGGGGTCAGTGACATCATCTAGATGGCCAGCATCTGCAGGTTGATAGTTCACCTTTTCTATTGAAACAATGCACATTCACCGAGATTCATTCTGAGGGCCAATGAATCTGATACACTAAATCAGACTTAAACTACATTGATTGGACTCTGGAACAGACTGGGCAATACCTGGCTGTTGCTTCTATTGTCTATTTTGTGTATTATCTTTTTCTATAAATATTTTACTTGCACTGTATTTCCTTTTCTCTCATTAAACAATATTTTAAAATTGTTAAACTTTATATCTAATACTCTAAATCAGAAACTCAAAGAATTCCTGTCTCTTTGAAGAATGCTACTATATATTTACTTCTGTCATATCCATATCTTTTGTCATTTTTGCTATCCTGGCCTACTTGCAGGTACAGTTAGATGAAGCAGAACAGGAAGATGGCTGCATGTATGGAGAATTTTAGGTGACAGCTTCTGTGCAGAAGAGTGTCCTAGAGAGCTGCACAGAAGCTGCTGGAAGTAGACATTGCAATAAATGCTCACTGCTCATCCTATAGGGCACCTGCGGTTGATTGTGTAAGACCTGGGTTCTGCTTGGCTAATTTTAAAGTGCCGTCTGGCCTGTTATTGGGCATCCTGTGCCCTAACCCTTCTTCTGTAGTTTATTAAGCTAAATAAACCCCTTAGAAATTTTAACCACTTCAATACAGGGCACTTAGACACTCTCCTGCCCAGGCCAATTTTCAGCTTTCAGTGCTGTCGCAGTTTGAATGACAATTCAGCGGTCATGCTACAATGTACCCAAACTAAATTTTTATCATTTTTTTCCCCACAAATAGAGCTTTCTTTTGGTGGTATTTGATCACTTCTGCGGTTTTTATTTTTTGCTAAACAAATAAAAAAGACCAAAAATTTTGAAAAAAATAAAAGTTTTGCTTTTGTTTCTGTTAAAAAAATTTGTAAATATGTAAGTTTTCTCTTTCACTGATGGGCACTGATAAGGCGGCACTGACAGGCACTGGTAGGCAGCACTGATGGGTGGCACTGATATGGAGCACTGATGGGCATTAATAGGCGGCACTGATGGGCACTCATGGGTGGTACTGGGTCGCACTGGTTGGCACTGATGGGCACTGATAGGCAACACTGATGGGCACTGAAAGGTGGCGCTTCTGGGCACTGATGAGCACTGATAGGGTGGCACTGATAGGCGGCACTGATAGGCGGCACTGCTGGGCACTGATGGGCACTGATAGGCGGCACTGCTGGGCACTGATACGTGGCACTGATAGGCATCCCTGGTGACACTGGCAGTGGTAGGCAGTGGAGTGAGCACTGATTGGCAGCTGCCTGGGCACAGATTAGCAGCTGCATGGGCACATATTTGTATTTGCCTGGGGGTCTAGGGGGCATACCTGGTGGTCCAGTGTGGTGGCCATCCTGGTGGTCCTGGGCAGCTTCCCTGGTGGTCCTGGGTAGGATCCGAGGGGGGCTGTGCTGATAAACAATCAGCACAGACCCCCCCCTGTCAGGAGAGCAGCCGATCGGCTCTCCTCTACTCGCGTCTGTCAGACGCGAGTGAGGAAAAGCCGATCGCCGGCTCTTCCTATTTATATCGTGATCAGCCGTGATTGGACACGGCTGATCACGTGGTAAAGAGTCTCCGTCAGAGACTCTTTACCTAGATCGGTGTTGCAGGGTGTCAGACTCCCGGGGGCGCGCAGCGGCTCGATATCCTGATCACGTCATATGACGTCCGGTCAGAAATATCAAACCACTTTGCCGCCATCATTTTGTAATAGGGCGGGCGGCAAGTGGTTAAATAGGGATTGGTTTCAGGTTCAGACCGAATTTACTTTGTGGATTCCTGGCAGACCGCTGAGTGTAAACAAAGAATAGGGATGGTGACTGACATCACTTGACTTGACGGCCATTGTTTATTTTAGTTTTCGAGGATCTGCATCATTTGGATTTACATTTTTTTATGATTAGAATTGATTTTAAAGATTCAGCTCCCATTAACTTCAATAAGGTTTGGTTTAAAACTTAAAAAAATAATTTGTGAGCTGTTAAACATCCTTTGAAGGTACAGTGGGGACGGAAAGTATTCAGACCCCCTTAAATTTTTCACTCTTTGTTATATTGCAGCCATTTGCTAAAATCATTTAAGTTCATTTTTTTCCTCATTAATGTACACACAGCACCCCATATTGGCAGAAAAACACAGAATTGTTGACATTTTTGCAGATTTATTAAAAAAGAAAAACTGAAATATTACATGGTCCTAAGTATTCAGACTCTTTGCTCAGTATTTAGTAGAAGCACCCTTTTGATCTAATACAGCCATGAGTCTTTTTGGGAAAGATGCAACAAGTATTTCACACATGGATTTGGGGATCCTCTGCCATTCCTCCTTGCAGATCCTCTCCAGTTCTGTCAGGTTGGATGGTAAACGTTGGTGTACAGCCATTTTTAGGTCTCTCCAGAGATGCTCAATTGGGTTTAAGTCAGGGCTCTGCCTGGGCCATTCAAGAACAGTCACAGAGTTGTTGTGAAGCCACTCCTTCGTTATTTTAGCTGTGTGCTTAGGGTCATTGTCTTGTCAGAAGGTAAACCTTCGGCCCAGTCTGAGGTCCTGAGTACTCTGGAGAAGGTTTTCGTCTAGGATATCCCTGTACTTGGCCGCATTCATCTTTCCCTTGATTGCAACCAAGTCATCCTGTTCCTGCAGCTGAAAAACATCCCCACAGCATGATGCTGCCACCACCATGCTTCACTGTTGGGACTGTATTGGACAGGTGATGAGCAGTGCCTGGTTTTCTCTACACATACCGCTTAGAATTAAGGCAAAAAAGTTCTATCTTGGTCTCATCAGACCAAAGAATCTTATTTCTCACCATCTTGGAGTCCTCCAGGTGTTTTTTAGCAAACTCCATTTGGGCTTTCATGTGTCTTGCACTGAGGAGAGGCTTCCGTCGGGCCACTCTGCCATAAACCCCCGACTGGTGGAGGGCTGCAGTGATGGTTGACTTTCTACAACTTTCTCCCATCTCCCAACTGCATCTCTGGAGCTCAGCCACAGTGATCTTTGGGTTCTTCTTTACCTCTCTCACCAAGGCTCTTCTACCCCGATAGCTCAGTTTGGCCGGAAGGCCAGCTCTAGGAAGGGTTCTGGTCGTCCCAAACGTCTTCCATTTAAGGATTATGGAGGCCACTGTGCTCTTAGGAACCTTAAGTGCAGCAGAAATTTTTTTGTAACCTTGGCCAGATCTGTAATCATGTAATTTCGGTTGTCCAGATGTTTTTCTCATTCACACTGTCTTGTATTGTCAGAAATTCCCAACTTCAGTCATGCTGTTTGTCGCAAAATGCATGTAGCTATATGTATATAATTACTGTTAATTTGTTCGTTTTCCAGTTTTTACGCACTATGAAGGAGTTTATTCCTCTTCCTAGTTGTCATTACTATGTATTGGTGTTTATTGGCCCTGCGTTTCGGGCTTATAATGAGGACCCAGGGGTTGCCGGCCTTTGTACCCTGACGACTTGTTGGTGTACTCAGTCATATGTGCGGCCGGGTAGCCGCATTCCGCCCTGTCCAGGGGATGGATTTTGGGGCTTTAGGTTCATGCCTGTGTTCCCTCCCTCTAGATGTGCGTCGTGGACCTCCTTGTCCTGTATTCTAACATCTTTAGGCTAGTTTCATCTGCCTTTCACAGCGTCTCTATGCTGCCATCTAGGAGGAGCCACTAGAGGGAGCTCTCAGTCCTGCTACCTCTAGGACTGCGCTCCCTCCGCACGTCCGTGTCTATGACAGTCGGCCCTTTGGCTACTGCGCATGCGCGGCGTGCGGTGTATGCCACTTTTGCTTATGGCGCCTTGGCTCCTGGGCGTCATCCATACCATCACAAGCTGTCTGGTAAAATCCTTTCTTGGCCCTATCTTCAATCATGCCTTATTCCTTTGCAATCCTTTGGCTACACTCCGCATATGGGTGAGGATTGGTCACACTGTGTTCTGTCTTTTTCTCCCATAGATGGTCTGCGTTTGACTGCTGCTAAGCTGTTTTTATGGTGATCTTTAAAATCCCAATATAGCCTTGCTTGCTATGTTCTGTCTGGTGTTTGGTTTGTAGGGGAACAGCTTGCGACCACTCCTCACAAGATCTGTTCAGCTTACATTACCCCTCACAAGGTGAGACTTTGCCTTATAAATATATATGGTTCTATTGGAGCCTTTTAAATAGATTTGGAATAACTCTCTACTACCATTTTTCCTGTTTTGGTAGACATTTGTTGTCGTTTTGATATATATACATATAGTCACAGTAAACGTTGGCTTACTATATACTGTTGTATTCCTTAGAATTGAGGCTACTGATTATTTAATGTAGCTTGGCTATCCGGAAGCTGACTACAACTACATACACTCTCTAGCTATTTGCAGTCCCCATTTCATTTTGAGGTAGGATTAACTGTTTAAGCCTTTGCAATATTACTAGTCCCTTTATTTTTCTTACTGTTTTCTCACATCCCCATCTTGTCTTTCCCACCCCCCCTTTTTCTCCCCCCTTCCCCCCCTTCCTTCACCCCTTCCCCCTTTCCCTTCCCCCCCCTTTTTGCCCCGCCCCCCCTCTTTTTTCTCTCTTTCACTTCCCCCCCTCCCCCCTCCATTTTCCCCCTCCCCCTTCCTTTCCCCCTCCCCCCTTCCCTCCCTTGTTCCCCCTTTCTCCCTTCCCCTTCCTTGTTGTGTTCCCCTTCTTTTTGTCAGTTTCTCCCACTCATGGAGTGTTGCTACATATCTACCACCTCCTAATTCTTACTTGGCCCTATTTAACTCTTTCCTGGCAGTCGGGACTTTCCACTTTACTGCCTTCCTGGGATTTACACTTGCTATGGTTTTATTACCAGACACGTCCCCGCATGTGATTGTTTGTCACCTTATGCTTGTTGGTTGTCAGGTCCACTGGCTGGCTTCCTCATGGTGTTCACTGATACTGATTGAGACGCATTATTAACAAGGTTTTAAGGTAATATTAACATTGTACATTATTTTGGTGTGTGTCGTCTCTTCTCTCTCTCTTTCCCAATTACAGGTGACTCAAACTGGCTCCTGAAGAAGCATTCAATTGTGAAACATGTAGAGCTACACTAGTTTGATGTCTCATATGCTGAACAGAGGGTTTGGGTTGTTTTCCCCTTTTGTAAGGGATACCCCTCTGTACGATTTGATCTGTGTATGAGAGAGCACCATGTATTGCCTTGCAATGTATTGCACTGTTTTAAAATGTCTGTGTTTTTGATTTTCTGTACTTTTTGTATATTAAAATATTCATATTGAATTTTATGATTGGTGCCTACAAAGTCCATTTTTCTACTCCCTTGGGTGTATTTTCGAGAATTGGCCAGATCTGTGCCTTGCCACAATTCTGTCTTTGAGCTCTTCAGGCAGTTCCTTTGACCTCATGATTCTCATTTGCTCTGACATGCACAGTGAGCTGTAAGGTCTTATATAGACAGGTGTGTGGCTCTCCTAATCAAATCCAATCAGTATAATCAAACACAGCTGAATGAAGGTGTAGAACCATCTCTTCTGATCAGAAGAAATGGACAGCACCTGAGTTAAATATATGAGTGTCACAGCAAAGGGTCTGAATACTTAGGACCATGTGATATTTCAGTTTTTCTTTTTTAATAAATCTGCAAAAATGTCAACAATTCTTTGTTTTTCTTTTAATATGGGGTGATGTGTGTACATTAATGAGGAAAAAATGAACTTAAATGATTTTAGCAAATGGCTGCAATATAACAAAGAGTGAAAAATTTAAGGAGGTCTGAATACTTTCCGTCCCCACTGTAAATTTAGCTCATCCCTCAGACCAGGTTTCCACCCTCAAAGTTGAAATGCTTTCCCACTGATTAGCCCAGGAGTCCACTTTAACCACCAAGAGGTAACAAGGTACTGCATAAAACTCCTCATGTCTACATTCAGTACTAAATGATGATTTTTTTTCATGAAGAAAACATAGTCCAAGCAGCAGGGCCCTCTTTAATGTGGGGCAAAAGGGGCAGTTTCCCAGGGCCCAGTTATTGTTGTGGGGCCCAGAGCAACAGCCCCTTGAGCCCGCACCAGTGTTGCCATAGATATGACATTCTGCCTGCCACAGTGACACCGCTGCAGTCCCACCTCCTGGCTCCTGATGCTGCCACAGCCGACATTAGTGGTTAGTTGCTAGGACCGTCCGGCGTCTAGCAACCAACCACGTGGTTAATCCGACTCCACCCCCGCATTCCCCCCTGCAGCTGTCAGTGGTGGTTGCTAGGACACAACCACTCAGCATTTAGCAACCAACCACATGGTTTGTCTGAATCCGCCCCCGTGTTCAATGGAGGAGCACGGGATTTCCTGCTCCAGACTGGGCTGCTGCAGCTGTTGCGACTGTTACCAGTGCCACATGGCTTGTCTGACTCTGTGTTCAGTGGAGGAGCATGTGGCTGCCAGTCCAGTGCCAGCTCAGTGAACTCAGGGAAGGTAAGAAAATGCTCTGATTTATTTTAGAGGAGGAGCAGCTCTGGGGTCCCTGATATAAGAAGGAGGGGACCCTGATGAAGGGGGAAATGTGTGGACCCTGATGTAAGGAGAATGGATCTAAGGACCCTAATGTAAGGAAGGGGCTCTGGGGACCCTGTTGTAAGGAGGGGGGCTCTCTAGGGACCCTGATGTAAGGAGGGGGCCTCTCTGGGGACAGTGATGTAAGGAGGGAGGCTCTATGGTGACCCTAATGTAAGAAGGGGGGCTCTCTGACGACCCTGATGAAAGGAGGGGGCTCTCTGAGGACCCTGATGTAAGGAGGGGGGCTCTCTTGGGACCATGATGTAAGAAGGGGGGCTCTGGGGACCCTAATGTAAGGAGGGGGCTCTCTGGGGACCCTAATGTAAGGAGAGAGCTCTTTGGGGACCCTAATGTAAGGAGGGGCTCTCAAGAGACCCTGATGTAAGGGGAGGGGTCTCTGGGGACCCTGATGTAAAGAGGGGGTCTCTGGGAACCCTGATGTAAGGAGGGGGCTCTGAGGACCCTGATGTAAAAAGAGGGGCTTTGGGGACCCTGATGTAAGAAGGGGGCTCTGGGAACCATGATGTAAGAAAGGGGGGCTCTGGTGACCCTAAAGTAAGGAAGGGACACTGGGAACCTCGATATATAGAGGAGATAACTCTGGGGATCCTGATTTAAGTTTGGAGGCTCTGGGGACCATGATTTAAGATGGAGAAACTCTGGGGATTCTGATGTAAGGAGGGGGGCTCTGCACTACCACTGATTCCATCACCCCAAAGCGCTGTCACTGATCCCATCCCTCCACCAGCACTGCCACTCATCCCATCCCCCCAGCACTGCCACCG
Source organism: Aquarana catesbeiana (assembly GCF_042186555.1). Taxonomy (NCBI): domain Eukaryota; kingdom Metazoa; phylum Chordata; class Amphibia; order Anura; family Ranidae; genus Aquarana; species Aquarana catesbeiana. The sequence continues at coordinate 167,347,543 of NC_133327.1, read as the reverse complement.
ATCCCACCCCCGCACTGCCATTGATCACACCCCCCACAGCTCCAAAAACCAATGAGTGAACAGTAATAATTTGTGGTAGCCTCTGGCAACCAATTAGTGAGCATAAGGATGTGCAGTAACCTCTAGCAGCCAATCAGTGAGCATAAGGAGGTACAGTAACCTCTAGCAGCCAATCAGCAAGCAGAAATGATGTGCTGTAACCTCTAGCAACTAATCAGTGAGCCAAAATGTGTGCTGTAACATCTAGCAACCAGTCAGTGAGTGGTAATGTTATGCTGTAACCTTTGGCAACCAATTGTAATCGCTGCCTGATCTGTTGCAGTAAATGGATTTTGGGTCTAGATGATATTTATTGTATGTCTCAGAGCATGTGGAGAGTGAAATTGCATAGTGGGGGCCCAAAAAAATTTTTGCCCAGAGTCCAATCAATATTAAAGACGGCCCTGCCAAGCACTGAAAGCTGAACCTTTTTTTTATGCCACGAATGCGTCAATTGCAGCTAAACAATGAGAACACCTCTGTAATAGCAGTGTAAACATTAAATAAATATATTAAAGTTTGCTAAAACATTGTGTATCAAAACAATTGTCAATTTTCATTTGTTACCTATTTTTGTTATATGTATTTGTTACCTATCTCTTGTTGTCAATGCTCCTATTTTGATCTCCTATAGCCTTTTTGCAGTTACATCCTCTCAACGTGTTCTTGCTTTGGCATAGGCTGCATGGATGCATTTCAAAGGCCCCAATTTCATGATGGTGACAATAGTGGAGCAAGGTTTATTAAAGGACGCAATGTGCGTTTACCAAAAAATGGTGACAAGCAGGAGAGAGACAGGAGCAGAACATTGTCACCCTATGGCAGAAAGCCCCGGAACATTGACCTTCATGACAGGATCATCAGGTTTTATTTTAATGATACACATTTAAAATACTTAAAATGACTTATGGAAATATATTTTTTGTTTTGGTTTGCATATACACTTTAATTTTACATATATACATACTGAGTACTATGTTTTCATGCGACTCAATGTTATTAACACTGTTTAAAATAAAAAGTTTTCCAGCTAAGTTTATTACCCACACATACGTATTTGGATATCCACTAAAAATGATTAGAATTGTCTGTATTTAATCTATTAAGTCTTTTTTGGGCATGGTTATTATTGTCAAACCAGATACACCTTTATTCATCTAAAGTAAATGGTTTGTTATTTTACACAGAGAAAACCACGTACAGTAGTATCATTTCTAAACATAAATGAAGTTGGTATCTTGAAAACAGTGTGCGCTATGAGATTCATATACTGCAGTTCATTGAACAGAATGATAGTACGGATGCTGTGCTTTTACTCTCTGAACATTGTATGACTTGTTGGCTCTCTGATGTGCAACATATGGGGATGAGGTGTAAAAGATGACTTCATTCAGTGCCATTGCTGGCTGCTGCTTGTCATCAGCTGAATAAAAAGCCAGATGGATTAAAAGCGCCATGTTGACAGTTTGGATTTAAGCCTTAGAACAAATTACTGGGAAACCTATAACTTCACCTAGGATTTAGACAGATAGCATTGTATGTGTTTGTTTAATTGCAAACATATCTACGATCACACATTATATGCTCCAAAACCAGATGGGATACAACATCATCTTAAGTGCAGATTAGTGATGTCATCACTACAGTAAGTATCTTAAAAACCTAATACAATTTATATTAGTTATTAGTTCAATGAATCTTGTTTGAAATTTGGCAAACCCAAACTTAGCTACAAATCCCACTAAAGTCCTGTGGAACCAATCCTGTTAGTAAAATCTGACCATTTGTCTGACCATGGGTGAGACGTACCAATGCCATATATTTTTCTTAAAGTGGTTGTAAACCTTCAGGGTTTTTTTTAATAAAAATAACAAACATGCCTATACTGACCTGCTCTGTGCAATAGTTTTGCACAGAGCAGCCCCAATTCTCTTTTTCTGATGCTCCAAGCTCCTCCTCTTCATCGGGTGCCCCCACAGAAAATTGCTTTCCCTGGGGGCATCTGTGCAGGCTCGCTCCCTAGTCCCGCTGCTGCGTCCATTGTCACAGACAGCAGGACTCGGGAGACATCCTGTGTCACAGGATTTGATTGACTATGAATCTGTCCAATGAAGAGAAAGACAGTGGCTAGATTGGATCAGGCTCAGGTAAGAAAAAGGGGGGGTCTGGGGGGGGGAGCTGCAGCATAGAAGATTTTTCACCTTAATGCATAGAATGCATTAAGGCGAAAAACCTTAAGGCTTTAGAACCACTTTAAGATACCGTACAGCAAGGATGGGTCTTTTCATGCAGCTTCAAGGGTAATATTGAAAATTTGCTTGTACTTTGTGTTAAAGAATAGTACAATTCTTTCTAACAGCCTCGGCAAGAGTGTAAATTAGCAACAGCATATACAGTATTTGGCTTATGGTTTCATTGTTTTTTTTTCCCTTTTACAATTAGCTTTCCTTACAACAACAGTTTTCCTTACATACAACAACACAAAGGCCAAATAATTAAATTTTAGTCTCATTTGACCACTTTAATTGCACCTTGAAGATCCACACGGAGGCCACACGGAAAAGGTGTTATGGTCAGATGAGACTAAAATTTAATTATTTGGCCTCAACACCAAACGATATGTCCACCATATGTCCACGATATGACCACCATGACTGTCACCTGACCACTTTAAATGCATCTTGAAGATGCTGAGGCCACATGGAAAAGGTGTTATGGTCAGATGAGACTAAAATTTAATTATTTGGCCTCAACATCAAACGATATGTCTTGCAGAAATCCAATAAAACCCACCATCAAAAAACACCATTTCTAAAGCATGAAGGTGGTAATATCCTGTTATGGGGGTGTTTCTCTGGAGCACTTATCAAAATAGAAGAAAAATGAATGGGGCAAAAAGCCATCAAATTCTTGAGGAAAATCTGCTGCCCTCTGCCAGAAAGGTTTCAATCCGAAGAAGGTTTACCTGCCAACATGACAATGACCCAAAGCACACAGTAAAAATGACCACACAGTGGTTGAAGGAGAAAAAGGCGAATGTCCTTACATGGCCTAGTCAGAGCCCAGACTTAAACCCCATTGAAAATCTGTGGAATGACTTGAAGACTGCAGTCCACAAACCATCAAATTTAACTGAACTTGAGCAGTTCTGCAAAGAAGAGTGGGCAAATATTGCAAAGTCTAGATGTGCGGTGCAAAGTCACAAGAAGTTTGTAGCGACATATCCCAACAGACTAAAGGCTATAGTTAAAGCGAAAGGTGGTTCAACAAAATACTGACATAAGGGGGGGAAGGTGATCCTTTTTCCAATGCAGTGATTCTGGTTTTGAATTTTTAAATTTTTTTTCTGACGTGGTGTTAAATCTTTATATCTCATAAATTGAATAAAGTATTGAGTAAATACAGCTGGATAAAAAAACAATTGTTTCTGTCTTCATTTCAGTCTGCAAAGCAACAAGAGGTGATTATTTTAAAGGGATGTGATTCTTATCTATACCCACTGTATACTTTTTCATTTGCACAGGGCAACAGGGGCACTTTTTTTAAATGTTATTATTTTATTTAAAACTTTTTTTTTACACTGTAACTTTATTTTTTATCAACTTTATCAACATCCCTTGTGATAGTATGGGCTGTGAAGGGTCCTGTTTATGGACCCGCAGAAGGGATTTAGTGGCTGAATCATTTCTGCTTTACAGGGCATCAGGGATGATGCAGGTACATCAACTCGATATAACTACTTAACCTCCCTGGTGGTATGATTATTTCGGATTTTAGGTGCTGAAAGCGGTACAATTATTTTGCATGGAAATTTGGCGTTTTATATTGTAGGTCTGTAAATCTTAACAATAACACACTTAAATCTGTCCAAACCAGAGTCTAGTAGATATCCCGGGTATGATAAAGTTTGAAACACAAAAACATAAATTATAATATAATAAATAAAAATAAATAATTAAAAAAAAAAAAAAATAGTAATAAAATAAATTTCCCCACACTTCACTATCGCTCAATTCTGCAAGTGTTCTAATTTACTATCGCTGTTTTCTAGCTGGTCTAAAGCCACTTTTGACGTAAAGGGACACTTTTTGGTTGCTATGGACAATCTCCAGTTTCCAGGCAGAAAGAACAGTGTATATCATGTAAAACTGCATGCAGGGCATAGGACAAAGCACTGGGGACAAAAGGGATGTGAAATCATTTCATACAGTACTGTAATCTGTAATATTACAGTACTGTATGTGTTATGATTTTTACTTTTTTTTTTATTTGCCGCCAGGCTCCGCCCCCGTGCGTCGCGCCGCTCGCAGGGAACGGAGCCTGGCACAGAGAGGCTTCGGAGGAGGACGGAGCCCTCGGACACTACGGGGGCCATCGCAGGATCCCGGGGACAAGGTAAGTAACGCTGCCCCAGGATCCTGCAATGCGATCCCGAGTGTGGCTCGGGGTTACCGCTAATGGGACTGAATTTTAACCCCGAACCACACTCGGGAAAACCGCCAGGGAGGCTACCTTCCAGGACATCCACCCAGGAAAGGGATTAAAAAAGGCTTTTATTAGGTAGTTTCTTCAAGTGGAAATAGGCCTGCATTGATCTCTGGATAGAATTTGGCCAGTACTTAGCTGAGGCTGTACCTGGTCTCACTGATGCAAAACTGCCTTGCTGCTGGCAAATTTTCTATCAAAATTTCATGTGAATTAAGATTAAGATAATAAAGCAGCATACAATTTGCTGGCAGCAAAACATTTTTAAGGGGTGAGGAATCAACCAAAATACACTAGAGAAAAAGAGTACAGACCAGGGGCAGCCCACCTATTAAGGGTGCACGGGCGCCGCCCCCCTACCCATCTCCACCTCCCCCTATCCATGCGTCCGGCCCCTTTCAGGATGCTGGGCGTATGGATTCAAATGTGGGTGGGTGTTTTTTTGAAGCACTGATTAGAGCCAAAGTCTCTAATAGGCTTCAAAATAGGGTGGGCGTGGTGCGCAGAGAATGCGCTCACAGCCCACCCAGGTGTGTTACAACAAGAAATGAATATTCACTATTGTAATACTGATCCTCCTCCCGGCCAATTAGGAAGCGGGTTTTGACACCGGCGATTGGCTGAAAGGACAGGCATTCCTATTGGATGCCTAGGAGGAGGGAAGGAGCTGCACACTGGAAGCCGCTGATGGAAGAGAGGACATAAAGCCGCTGCACGCTGCCGGCCACTCACTACCCACCTAGATGGGGTAAGTGCTGGACCGACTGGCAAACAGCGGGGGGTGCTGCTGGCCGCTCAGGAGGGTTGTTGTTTGCCGCCCGCCCCCCCCACCCAAAAAAAGACCAGTCGCCACTGGTACAGACAGCTCATTTACTACAAAAATTATAAGACTGCATATGACACTGCATTATAAATATTGCCGGCTGCAGGACAGTTTTAATCAGCGATAATAGGTCTATAACCGGTGTGCATCTAACTTGTATATGTACTCTGGGTATAGGGGGATGCAGTGAGTGTAAGTAAGATAATTTCAGGTGCTTTAGGTGCAGCAAACAAAATGCACCTCTGAGAACAGATGGCCAGTAACAAGTGAATGCTACACTTTGCACACCCCAAACATAAAATAAGGTGCTATGAACAGAGAATAAAACCCAGTAAACCCCCCTGAAAAGAAATTAATACATACCACCCATTAAAAAAAGCTCTCCTTTCTTTTTTTTTTGAAGGGAAGTCTTGCAACATAATAAAATAGTTTGATATGGATAGGACAGCAGATAAAAGTGACTACTGACCTCATATTGACCACAAAAAAAAAATTATAGACGAAATGAATTCCACAGTAATAGGAAAAAAAGACAATGGGTGAATTGTCAGCTGGCACCACTCTGGGCAATCAGAGATAAAGCGTAATTTCTTAACTGACCCTAATCTCTCCCAAATGCAGTTTGTTAGCTCTCCCTATCTTTTTCCTAAATCAAAATCCAATACAATGTCACTATGCCTGCTCTGTGCCCCCCTCTCTCCTTATAGTGTGGGGACTGGCTCTCTGTCAGTCTGCCATCTACTGGTAGATCGTGATCTACAGGTTGCTGACCCGATCTAAACCATTCCACCCCAGTGAACCTCCACCCCAGTCTCAAGTCTTTTGCAGACTCTAACAAGTTTTCTTCTAATGCCGTGTACACACGGGCAGACTTTTCGACCGAACTGGTCCGACGGACCAAATCCGGCAGACAATCCGACCCTGTGTGGGCTCCATCGGACCTGCAGCGGACTTTTTTGGTCAAAAATCTGATGGACTTTAGATTTGGAACATGTTTCAAATTTGAAATGGTAGGGGTACTTTTGTACCCCCTTACCATTTCACACAGGGGGGGTGGGATCTGGGGGTCCCCTTGTTAAAGGGGGCTTCCAGATTCCGATAAGCCCCCCGCCCGCAGACCCCCACAACCACCGGGTTGTGGGGATGAGGCCCTTGTCCTCATCAACATGGGGACAAGGTGTTTTGGGGGGCTACCCCAAAGCACCCTCCCAATGTTGAGGGCATGTGGCCTGGTATGGTTCAGGAGGGGGGGCGCTCTCTCGTTCCCCCCTTTTCCTGCGGCCTGCCAGGTTGCATGCTCGGATAAGGGTCTGGTATGGATTTTTGGGGGGACCCCATGCCGTTTTTTATTTTTAATTTTGGCGCGGGGTTCCCCTAAAATCCATACCAGACCTGAAGGGTCTGGTATGGAATTTAGGGGGACCCCACGTCATTTTTTTGTTTTAATTTTGCCCGGGGTTCCCCTTAATATCCATACCAGACCTGAAGGGCCTGGTATGGAATTTAGGGGCACCCCCACATCATTTTTTTTTAAATTTTGGTTCGGGGTTCCCCTGTGGGGAATTCCCATGCCGTTATTATCAATGTACTTTATGTGTATTGTCGGACCGGCAATGCAATAGCCGCGAGTAGTTTTAAATGACTATTTTCCTTTGAAATGTCATTTTGCTGTCAGACTGTTCTAAACATGGGAAACATATGCCCCTTTACAGGCATACTATAGACACCCCCCAGCTATGAAATTTAAAGGGATATTACACTTTTATTGTTTGACTTTAAGCATTATTAAAATCACTGCGCCTGAAAAAACGCCCGTTTTTAAAACTTTTTTTTGCATTGATCCATGTCCCCTGGGGCAGGACCCAGGTCCCCAAACACTTCTTATGACAATAACTTGCATATAAGCCTTTAAAATTAGCACTTTTGATTATTCATGTTCGTGTCCCATAGACTTTAACGGTGTTTGCGTGTTCGAACAAACTTTTTTCCTGTTCGCATGTTCTGGTGCGAACCAAACAGGGGGGTGTTCGGCTCATCCCTAGCTACCAGCTATCAACTCCCTTTTTTTAGTCCGGTCATACGTTATCACGTATGAATCTGTCGGACTTTGGTGTGATCGTGTGTAGGCAAGTCCGTTCATTCAAAAGTCCGTCGGAAAGTCTGTTGGACCAGTCCAGTCAAAAAGTCCGCCCGTGTGTACGCAGCATTAGATTGCCCTGTATTTGGCTCCATCCATCTTCCCATCAACTCTGACCAGCTTCCCTTTCCCTCATGAAGAAAAGCATCCCCACAACATGGTGCTGCCACCACCATGTCTTACGGTGGAGGTGGAGTGTTCAGGGTGATGTGCAGTGTTGGTTTTTCGCTTTTAGGCCAAAAAGTTCAATTTTGGTCTCATCTTACCAGAGCACCCTCTGCCAAATGTTTGCTGTGTCCCCCCACATGGCTTCTCACAAACTGCAAATGGGACTTCTTATGGCTTTCTTTCAACAATGGCTTTCTTCTTGCTACTCTTCCATAAAGGCCAGATTTGTGAAGTGCACGACTAATAGTTGTTCTGTGGACAGATTCTCCCACCTGAGCTGTGGACCTCTGCAGCTCCTCCAGAGTTACCTTGATGATGGACTGAACAGTGCTCCATGAGATGTTCAAAGATTAGGATATTTTTTTATAACCTAACCCTGCTTTACACTTCTCCACAACTTTATCCCTAAACTGTCTGGTGTGTTCCTTGACCTTCATTATGCTGTTTGTTCACTAAGAATCTCAGAGGGCTTCACAGAACAGCTGTATTTATACTGAGATTAAATTACACACAGGTGGGCTCTATTTACTAATTAGGTGACTTCTGAAGGCAATTGGTTCCACTAGATTTAGTTAGGGTATCAGAGTAAAGGGGGCTGAATACAAATGCACGCCACACTTTTCACATCTTTAGTTATAAAAAACATTGAAAACCATTTATTATTTTCCTTCCACTTTACAATTATGTACAACTTTGTGTTGGTCTTTCACATAAAATCCCAATAAAATACATTTACGTTTTTGGTTTTGACATGACAAAATGTGCAAAATTTCAAGGGACATGAATACTTTTTCAAGGCACTGTAGGTTGGACTGACAAGGCTGCACTGATGGGCACTGATAAGGCTGCCTTGATGGACACTGATAAGACTGCACTGATGGGAACTGATAAGGCTGAACTTTTTGTGTGTTTGTTGTATGACAACTGGCGGATAGCTACATTTCTCTGTTACCCATAGCAATTAAATTCAGGAATCGATTAATAAAGCAAGTGTGTTTATAAAATTAAAATAGACATCTGACTGGCTGTTATTGACATCCCATTTTACTTTCTGTCACTTCCTTACTGTCAATAGCAAAGACCTGGGGAGGTGTAATTTCTGTTGCTTTTTTATTTTCTTGCTTTTGACAACTTAGATGATAGATTTTGTGAGTTAAAAGATAACCTAATCAAAGAAGAAAAATGCAATACATTGAAGCCTACAGTCCTTAGATGTGGTGGCTGCATTACTTTTATTATTGAAATATATTGAAGTTTACAGTCCTTAGATGTGGTGCTTGCATTAGTTTTCTTATTTTTTAAGCTAAAAACATTTACAGAAAAAGTTGTTGACCTTGCAGTATCAATGCAGTGTCCTTGTCACTTCCTGTGAACTGCCTAAAAACAATTCCTTCCGAACTATCTTCTGTAAGCTGTAAATTTGTGTTTTTGGGTTTAGATACATTTTAATGTGTCTATTTATCGGAACATGGAATTTGGCTACCTGTAGACATGAGATGATTGTTGCCCAAGTTAAGCCAATAGTCTTTTTGGAAAATAGTTATATTCCTGTGAGTAGTCTCTGGCCTCTGTGGGCTCATCCTGACTTGACAAACCATCTCTATTTTTTACCTGATATAAGTGCTCAAGTAGGATAGTGGATCTTTACCCAAAAGGGGAAACTCCACTTGTTTGTCTCCCCTCCCGCCCCCCATTCTGCTGCCACATTTGACACCTTTCGGGGGGAGCGGGTGCCTGGTTTTGACCAGTAGGGAACTGGTTGTGAAGCAAGGCTTCACAGCCAGTTTCCCTTACAACAAATGGCAAAGGTAGCACCCGAGAGCCAATTGAAAATCTTCTTGGGTGAAGACATAGCATGACCCCTGGACAGGTAAGTGTCTTAATATTAAAAGTCAGCATCTGCAGTATTTGTAGCTGCTGGATTTTATTTTTTTTATGAAGGAGCCTGGAGCTCCACTTTAATGATGATCAGATCTGCCGTGTAATGTCTACGACTAACCCTATCTTGCTGTGGACAGTCCTGTGAAAATTTGAAAACATTGGCTACAGTACTCACAAAAGAGGGCAAATATATAGACACCATAACTGCATAAAGAAAACAAATTACATTTAATTTGAAAAAAAAAAAAAAGATATGTATTGACAGCCATATTATGCACTATTAGGCCACATTCACACCTGTGTGCTTTAGGTGCAATGTGTTAAAAGAATCCTGCTTGCTGCATCTTTCACGTCCTTACATCAAAATGTGTGTTTTATAGAGTTTTTTAATGATAAAGTATGTAAAATGCACATAAAACGCACTGGACAGGTGTGAAATGGGCATTACTCACAAAAGGTACCACTTATCTGGCTTGGCTATAAGAGCTCTTACTATGTCCTGCGCCATCAACTGTGTAAAAGCCAATGCCTGAAAATACTGAAGTGTGAAAGGTTTATTCCAACAAGAAGTGAAATCAATCAGTTAACTACTAATGTTGTCCAAGAAACATTACAGTTTTGCTGAAGTCTGTTCAATTTACCCGAACATTGAAGTATGGGGATTGACTTTTTTGTAGAATCATACTTACCTAGATGGATGCAGCATTAGTCCCCCGCTGGCTCTAAGACTGAGACCCAATCGATCAAACACCTCCGATCCCTCAGTTCTCAGGACTCCCTGTGCAGAGAGCTGGTGACTGTCGGTCACTGGCTCTCTGCTTTGCCTCCTGTGCTCACTGGAGCGCTGGGCTGTAGAGGGGGCGGGAGTGACTGATCCAGGCATCTGGGTGGAACTCGACCATATGATTGCAATCTTTCCCGAGCCTGGACCAGCTGTGTGATGCCAGCCGACAGCGGGCTTCAGCCCTCTGTCTGCTGAAAATGGGCCACAGGATAGCAGAACGAACTGCACTCCTCTGATCCACAGGAGAAGTACAGCCACAAGCTTTGGCTGTACTTCTCCTTTAAAGTGATTGTAAAGGTTAAAAAAAAAAGAATAACAAACATGTCATACTTACCTGCTCTGTGCACAGAGTGTGTCGTTTTGCACAGAGCAGCCCTGATCCTCCCCTTCTCAAGTTTGCCGCCAGCACTCATGGCTCTCCTACCCTGCTAAGTGACCCCATAGCAAGCGACTCACCCCCCGCCCCTTCTCATTGGCTCTGACTGACAGCAGTGGGTGCCAATGGCAAAATATAAAATCAGATGTTGCTTTGAGCAAATAGAGACCTAGCATATCAAGATAAAAAATTGCGCACTCTTGTGAAATGGCGACAAACTGCTGTATATAACATTGTCCATGTGTAGTGCTTTAAGAGCCTTTACAGGTTATCAGTTTAGAGTTTAACAATAGTTTAACAAGAGTTCTGGCACTAGATTTTTTGCTTTCACCCATGTGGTGCAATCACAGTTTACATACGCACGCTGGACCTACGTGTATATTTGCATTTGTGTTTGAGCACAAGGGGACACGGGTGCTTTTATGTTTTTTTAAATAGTATTTTAATTGTTTTTATATATTTTATTTTTTTTTGCACTTCATTCACTTCACTGGTACTCTTTATGCAGACATCGGTGGTCTATTTGACCTCTGATGTCTCCCCTGCCCTCCAAAGGAACTCATCAAACATGAATCATGTTTACTCAGCTGTTTGCCTGGCTGTTACATCCAGAGAATGACAGCTCTGAATGACAGCTTCAGGCTTCATTCATCACAGAGGAGATGGGCGGACATTCCTTCATCTCCTCTGTGGGCATCTGGCCTGGCCACTTACCGCAGTACTGGGGTCCCCAGTGTAAAGGCAGCAGGCAGTGGTGGGAGGGTGGGGCCCTTTTCAGAGCTGTAAAAGTGATTACTTTTACAGAAAAACCAATTGCCTGCTTTAAAAACTGTGCCAGGATCATGTAGCTGCAGCCATAATCCTGGTATAATCTTGTGTTACCCTGGACGTTCATACGCTAAGCAGCAGTTAATGTTTGCAGTAGCTTAATAAAAGTAGTTTGTGGCATAGATATGACTATAAGCATATTATGAAAATAGAAAAATAAATGCCCATTTATGTTCACTATCACAAATGAGAATAGCTTTATTATTTGGATTTGCACATATAGCTATTGCCATGGGTTTTATCGCAAGGATAAATAGTATGGGTGAGAGTAGTATGGGTGCTGGCTTTTTGACCATGCCATTCTTTGTTAATTTCTCCTCCTTTGTGTGCAGTGTTCTTGTTTCAGTGAGTACAATTGCAATTTGTTTATGGTATTAGTTGCCAATGTGTATTTTTTCCTTTTACATGAGCAGTAAGGTGTATGCAAGAGTTACTCAAACTAGAGTCTTTTCTATACTTTGTGATCTGGACTGCAAACACATGTAACACACAGCATTACCTTTACTGTTGACATTTAGGCAAAGCTGTGTGTATTATATTGGATAGGGATGATTTCTGCCAAATTTTTATGTGCTGTTGCTATGGGTATTATGGATGCTGGCTGGCCAGATGACACACAATGACTTTTCCCTCTCCAATGTTAAGGTAGAAACCTTTAAGAAACCTTTAAAAATGTTATAACCCCCATTCAAAGTTCTAGTAAACCGTCTAAAAAAAAAAATAAAAACTGGTCCCTCTGCAGGTTCATGACATGCTAGTATGCATTGCATATTTTTGACAGACTTATGTAAGAAATTGATCCCTCCAGCAGCACGCCGTCACTGCTGACAAGGAATCCATCTTCACCCAGTCTTCCTTTCGAGTTTGCAGGTTCTGGCAGTTTGAATGGCCGAGCCGCGATGATATCACGGCTGCAGCATATTTCTCTCACAATGGATCTCACTGGCTGCCACACATGTAATTATTTCCTAAACGGTGTATGTTTAGGAGACATTTGTTGTACCTACAGGTAAGCCTTATTATACTGTAGGGGGGGGGGGGGTTAGAACCTCTATGGGGTTTTTATTACTATTTGTGTCCCAGCTATGGAAATTCACCTTTCTGCTGGTCCTGGAGACCATTGTCACTGCAACTGAAAGTGAAGGAAAACCCATAAATTGTTGTCATCAGAACATGAATAGAGGAAATATCTTCCAATATGGATACGTTTTTCTAGTGATAACTGTCTAAAATGGAATTTAGCTCTGTTTGTATGAATTTCCTCTCACCTCCTGTTTTGTTTACTATTTTTAACCACTTCCGTCTCTATCCACAATTTAAAAAAAAAATTCTATAGATATACTGTGAAGTATTTTTTTTTTTTCTTCAGAAGCACTCTGAATTAGCCAGCATCTAATGTTAGCTCTGTGCCTTGCCCAGATCGGTTAGCTGTGAAGTCATAAATCTTTAAGATCATTATCGTTTTCAAAGCAAATTAAATAAATAAATAAAGAATATATACACCTACAAAACTGTTGCTAATTTCCTATGACAACTAAAACTACAGACTGATCTAACCATGAGATCATTGGAGTCCTAGATCTGGTTTAATAGTCATTGGTAGAGGAATTATGCTTCCTCGGCCTATTGTCAAACTGAAGACTCCACCATGATTAAGAGTATTTCAATATATGGGAGAAGGTTCTGGAATCCTTTTTATATATTTCATATTTACTCCAGGGTCTAGAGTAAGTTTTAAAAATTTTTTTTTGGAATAAGTTATATAGAGGATTGAGAGGTAGGACAGTACAAAGCCCTTCAAAGCACAAATACCACCTTGTGGTCACTGTGGGCGTGAGCCTTCTCATGGACTGGCCTTGTAATCCTCTTCCCAAACATATTTTTTTTTATCTGTTTCTTACATGTGATAAGCTAATAACTTTTTCACCTAGTTAAAAAAAAATGTGAATCAGGTGTTAAAGTGATTGTAAACGATCAAATGCTCTGTGCTCCATGCTCCGGAAGAAGTCTGATTAGCGACGAAACCGGTCAAGCGATAGCGTCATTTCCTTTTATCGTGTTTGGAGAATCTACCTCTGAAACCACTGTGTCCAGTACATGCTGTTTTAATCATCTTTTCATGTAAGTGCATTACCTTCATTAAGTCCTGGTAAAAAAGGTTGTACACAATTGTGGTGTTTGTCTCTCATTTGGGGTATATGACTTGATGTCACGGTTTTCCCCAGTGGTGGCTTGAAGTTTCTGTTGAGTGGACCTCTTTACAGACGTGGAGTGTTTCCAGACATACAAGCCTATGTTGACCCCCCCCCCCGTAATAGGTGGTCAACACTCTTTGGTAAGGGCACATCCTATTTTTTTTGGTGGTGGTCGCACAAGGTGAAGGAAGTTGGTGACACAACATTTAAACTTTCACTATTGTGTCATGTTTGTGACTCTTGGACTCACTTGTTTATATTATTTAATTACTTCATTTAAGTACAACATACTTGTTCACCGATTGTAAACAATCACCTTGTAAAATAACCCATTCAGCTTAAAATAGGAATGAAAAACAAAACATTTGTATAAAAAAACAATATAAATACCCTATATAAATGCATTTTTTTTTTTACCAAAAATATGTAGAAGAATATATATTGGCCAAAACTGATGAAGAAATTTGTTTTTGGTTTTTTTTTTGTTTTGTTTTTTAAATTGGGGATATTTATTATAGCAAAGAGTAAAAAATATTGTTTTTTTTTTCAAAATTGTCACTCTTTTTTTGTTTATAACGCAAAAAATAAAAACCGCAGAGGTGATCAAATACCACCAAAAGAAAGCTCTATTTGTGGGAAAAAAGGATACAAATTTTGTTTGGGTACAGAGTCGCATGACCGCGCAATTGTCAGTTAAAGCGACGCAGGCCAAATTGTAAAAAGTGTTCTGGTCGGGAAGGGGGTAAAATCTTCCAGGGCTGAAGTGGTTAAAAATGACCTTTCCTTTTGAATCAGCAGCTCTGTAATTTTCCATAAAATACAATATGGCAACCCCAAGGTGTTCTGTACACAGATTAGTCTACTGACCGCCCCCAGAAATATTGTTTCAGTCAGGTTTTGGGCACCCTCCATAACAAAAGTTTCATTTTTGGTGAGATACCCCAAAGGGAAATCATGTTTAAAAGGATACAGACCCTGCCACTTTCCTTATTATAATCATGCAAGTGCAGCAGCTGATATAAAATGTTAAAGTCTCTCCCATTCTCATCCACTTTGCACATGGACACAGACAAACAGCTATTACTTCAGAATAACAAAAGGTAGGAATCTACAACAAAGTTTGTTAAAATCCATGCAATGTACATAGATCACCCAGAGGGGAATGTTTTCTTTTCTCAACAAAAGCAGAGTTACTCGTTAAAATCACAGGGGAAAATGTTCATGCTTCAAAAACACATGAAACTTTTCTAAACTAAGGCATTAAAAACGCCTGAATTATTTCAATCAAACATTATTATCATATCTGGTAATTATGTGTGTAATTACACTTACACTACAGTAGCCATTCTTGCAGCTTTATGCATCAGTGGCTAAGTGTTTTCCCACAGAGAAGGTTGTTGCTTTCCTGAAATTGGAGTGTTTATAAAAAAAAAAAAAAACTGACCCAACACTATTGTAGTTTCCTATAATGATTTTTGTTCAGTTTTATGTTTTCTTTATTTTGGACTACACATTTTTAAACAGTTTTATATATTTTACAAGTAAATGGTTATTTTCAATGGGGCTGATTTGAAAGATTTAAAGTTATATAATGTGACCTAAAAGGAAAGACTGACCACTTTAAAGAGGCAAAAGACTCAATTTACAAAGTCCAATGTCTTGTGGCAAATAATAATAAAGATCCATATCCTTTTGGAAAGAGTTGTTAAATTGAGCCTAATTTCACTTCACCAATTCATAGCAAAGTGACAGTGGGGTTAATTTACTAAAACTGAAGAGTGCAGCTTTGCGTGTTGGCCAATCCTGAACCTGCACAGATGTCTTTCAAATCGCCCCTGAACTCGCACTGAAACGCGGCTTTGAAATCATGCAAGTTCAACTGAACTCGCATGATTTCATACCCACCCTTAGTGTGAACGAGGGCAAAACCTGGAAGCCGATTGGTTTCTCCGGTTTTAGTAAATCAACCCCAATGTGTCACCTAGCAATATGAGTTTTCAAAAAGGAGTGAGCAGAAAAAGATGTTTTCTTTCAGACTGTCTGTAACTGAAACTCCTAGGTATATGTCTTAACAGAGGAGAAGAGAGGAGGAACATTATTACTCGTTTAGGTAGGTAGGTAGGTGTGTGTGTCTAGATTTGAACTTGGGCTATTGAGCTCTGTAAACAGCATTGCTTTCTTCAGAGCTTTGAACATTTATCTGGTAAAACAAATAAAAAAGTTGTTTGAAGTGTAAATTTTAAATTTTTTATCAAATAGTCTTTATTTACCTCACAAAAGTTTATGTTTATATATTTTTTAGTCCTAAATATAATAAAGAAAATAAAGAAAAATTATATACATTCCCCTTTAGAGTATAGTATGGATATACAGTGGGGATGGAAGTATTCAGACCCCCTTAAATTTTTCACTCGTTATATTGCAGCCATTTGCTAAAATCATTTAAGTTCATTTTTTTCCTCATTAATGTACACACAGCACCCCATATTGACAGAAAAACACAGAATTGTTGACATTTTTGCAGATTTATTAACCAGTTGCCGACTGCCTCACGCAGATATACTGCAGCAGAATGGCACTGGCAGGCAGAATCACGTACCTGAATGTCATCTGCCTCCCGCGGGCGGGGGGTCCGATCGGTGCCCGAGGAGGTCGGCTTCTGTCCGGGAGCGATGAGAGGTGAGGGGGAGGCCATCCATTCGTGGCTCCCCCTCGCAATCTCTCCCAGCCAATGAAATCCTTCCTCTGCTGCTGTATAGTAAACAGCAGCAGAGGAAGTGATGTCATCTCTCCTCGGTTCGGTATTTTCCATTTCGGCGCCGAGGAGAGAAGACATCTGAGTGAGTGCACAACACACACACAGTAGAACATGCCAGGCACACATTACACCCCCCATCACCCCCCGATCAACCCCCAATCACACTGACACCAAGCAGTTTTTTTTTCTGATTACTGCATTGGTGTCAGTTTGTGACAGTTCGCATGGTAGAGCAGTTAGTGTTAGCCCCCTTTAGGTCTAGGATACCACCCTAACCCCCCCTAATAAAGTTTTAACCCCTTGATCACCCCTGTCGCCAGTGTCACTAAGCGATCATTTTTCTGATCGCTGTATTAGTGTCACTGGTGACGCTAGTTAGGGAGGTAAATAAATAGGTTCGCCATCAGCATTTTATAGCGAAAGGGACCCCCTTATACTACCTAATAAAGGTTTTAACCCCTTGATTGCACCCTAGTTAACCTTTTCACCGGTGATCACCATATACCTGTTACGGGTGACGCTGGTTAGTTTGTTTATTTTTTATAGTGTCAGGGCACCCGCCGTTTATTACCTAATAAAGGTTTAGCCCCCTGATCACCCGGCGGTGATATAACTTAGGTTTTAGGGTCAGATAGGGTCTGCGTCACCCCAGGCAGCGTCAGGTTAGCACCAGTACCGCTAACACCCACGCACGCACCATACACCTCCCTTAGTGGTATAGTATCTGAACGGATCAATATCTTATCCGATCAGATCTATACTAGCGTCCTCAGTAGTTTAGGGTTCCAAAAAACACAGTGTTAGCGGGATCAGCCCAGATACCTGCTAGCACCTGCGTTTTGCCCCTCCGCCCAGCTCAGCCCAGCCCACCCAAGTGCAGTATCGATCGATCACTGTCACTTACAAAACACTAAACACATAACTGCAGCGTTTGCAGAGTCAGGCCTGATCCCTGCGATCGCTACCAGTTTTTTTGGTAGCGTTTTGGTGAACTGGCAAGCACCAGTCCCAGGCAGCGTCAGGTTAGTGCCAGTAGCGCTAACACCCACGCACGCACTGTACACCTCCCTTAGTGGTATAGTATCTGAACGGATCAATATCTGATCCGATCAGATCTATACTAGCGTCCCCAGGAGTTTAGGGTTCCAAAAACGCAGTGTTAGCGGGATCAGCCCAGATACCTGCTAGCACCTGCGTTTTGCCCCTCCGCCCGGCCCAGCCCAGCCCACCCAAGTGCAGTATCGATCGATCACTGTCACTTACAAAACACTAAACACATAACTGTAGCGTTCGCAGAGTGAGGCCTGATCCCTGCGATCGCTAACAGTTTTTTTGGTAGCGTTTTGGTGAACTGGCTGGCACCAGTGGCCTAGTACACCCCGGTCGTAGTCAAACCAGCACTGCAGTAACACTTGTTGATGTGGTGAGTCCCATAAGTGCAGTCCAAGCTGGTGAGGTGGCAAGCACAAGTAGTGTTCCGCTGCCACCAAGAAGAAGACAAACACAGGCCCGTCGTGCTCATAGTGCCCTTCCTGCTGCATTCGCCAATCCTAACTGGGAACCCACCACTTCTGCAGCGCCTGTACTTCCCCCATTCACATCCCCAACCAAATGCAGTCGGCTGCATGAGAGGCATTTTCTTTGTCCTCCTGAGTACCCCTACCCAACGAACCCCCAAAAAAGATGTTGTGTCTGCAGCAAGTGCGGATATAGACGTGACACCCGCTATTATTGTCCCTCCTGTCCTGACAATCCTGGTCTTTGCATTGGTGAATGTTTTGAACGCTACCATACACTAGTTGAGTATTAGCGTAGGGTACAGCATTGCACAGACTAGGCACAAGTTCACAGGGTCTCCCAAGATGCCATCGCATTTTGAGAGACCCGAACCTGGAATCGGTTACAGTTACAAAAGTTACAGTTACAAAAAAAAGTGTAAAAAAAAAAAAAACACAAAAAAATATATAAAATAAAAACAAAAATAGTTGTCGTTTTTATTGTTCTCTCTCTATTCTCTCTCTATTGTTCTGCTCTTTTTTACTGTATTCTATTCTGCAATGTTTTATTGTTATTATGTTTTATCACGTTTGCTTTTCAGGTATGTAATGTTTTATACTTTACCGTTTACTGTGTTTTATTGTTAACCATTTTTTTGTCTTCAGGTACGCCATTCAGCTGCAGCGCGGATTTATTTATCTTGACAGCAACAGCGTTTGCTCCCACGATATATAAAGCCATGACTCCAGCGGAGGTGATATATGCCGAAGCGTAGGGGAGGAGGAGCGATTTGCTCCTACCTTTTGCGGGAGGAAGCCCCCATACTTCGGCATATATAAATGGTGCATGTATGCCCATCATTAGAAGTTGGTGGATTAAGGGAGGTATTCTAATGGTGGACATACCCACCGATCAATCTCTTTTTTTCATGCAGCCCAAAGGCTGCATGAAAAAAAAAAAGATTACAATATATGCCCAACAAAGACCAGCAACGTACTGGTATGTTGCTGGACTTTGAGTGGTTATACCAGAATGATGCCTGCAGGTTTAGGTATCATCTTGGTATCATTCTTTTCAGCCAGCGGTCGGCTTTAATGTAAAAGCAATCCTAGTGGCTAATTAGCCTCTAGACTGCTTTTACAAGCAGTGGGAGGGAATGCCCCCCCCCACCGTCTTCCATGTTTTTCTCTGGCTCTCCTGTCCCAACAGGGAACCTGAGAATGCAGCAGGCGATTCAGCCAGCTGACCATAGAGCTGATCAGAGACCAGAGTGGCTCCAAACATCTCTATGGCCTAAGAAAACGGAAGCTACAAGCATTTCATGACTTAGATTTCTCCGGATGTAAACAGCGCCTTTGGGAAATTGGGAAGGTATTTTATCACACCGATCTTGGTGTGGTCAGATGCTTTGAGGGCAGAGGAGAGATCTAGGGTCTAATAGACCCCAATTTTTTCAAAAAAGAGTACCTGTCACTACCTATTGCTATCATAGGGGATATTTACATTCCCTGAGATAACAATAAAAATGATTAAAAAAAATGAAAGGAACAGTTTAAAAATAAGATAAAAAAGCAAAAAAATAATAAAGGAAAAAAAAAAAAAAAAAAGCACCCCTGTCCCCCCCTGCTCTCACGCAAAGGCGAACGCTAACTTCAGTCTGGCATCAAATGTAAACAAATGTCACCGCGAAGGTCAGATCGAGGGCAGTAATTTTAGCAGTAGACCTCCTCTGTAAATCTAAAGTGGTAACCTGTAAAGGCTTTTAAAGGCTTTTAAAAATGTATTTAGTTTGTCGCCACTGCACGTTTGTGCGCAATTTTAAACATGTCATGTTTGGTATCCATGTACTCGGCCTAAGACCATCTTTTTTATTTCATCAAACATTTGGGCAATATAGTGTATTTTAGTGCATTAAAATTTAAAAAAGTGTGTTTTTCTCCAAAAAAATGCGTTTGAAAAATCGCTGCGCAAATACTGTGTGAAAAAAAAAATGAAACACCCACCATTTTAATCTGTAGGGCATTTATAAACATATAATGTTTGGGGGTTCAAAGTAATTTTCTTGCAAAAAAAATAATTTTTTCATGTAAACAAAAAGTGTCAGAAAGGGCCTTGTCTTCAAGTGGTTAGAGGAGTGGGTGATGTGTGACTTAAGCTTCTAAATGTTGTGCATAAAATGCCAGGACAGTTCAAACCCCCCCCCCAAATGACCCCATTTTTGAAAGTAGACACCCCAAGCTATTTGCTGAGAGGCATGTCGAGTCCATGGAATATTTTATGATGTGACACAAGTTGCGGGAAAAAGACAAATTTGTTTTTTTTTTTTGCACAAAGTTGTCACTAAATGATATATTGCTCAAACATGCCATGGGAATATGTAAAATTACACCCCAAAATACATTCTGTTGCTTCTCCTGAGTACGGGGATACCACATGTGTGAGACTTTTTGGGAGCCTAGCCGCGTACGGGACCCCGAAAACCAAGCACCGCCTTCAGGCTTTCTAAGGGCGTAAATTTTGATTTCACTCTTTACTGCCTATCACAGTTTCGGAGGCCATGGAATGCCCAGGTGGCACAAACCCCCCCCCAATGACCCTATTTTGGAAAGCAGACACCTCAAGCTATTTGCTGAGAGGTATAGTGAGTATTTTGCAGACCTCACTTTTTGTCACAAAGTTTTGAAAATTGAAAAATTTACAAAAACAAATGAGAGCTGAAAAATAATCACCATGCCTCTCAGCAAATAGATTGGGGTGTCTAGTTTCCAAAATGGGGTCATTTGGGGGGGGGGGTTGTGCCACCTGGGCATTCCATGGCCTCCAAAACTGTGATAGGCAGTGAAGAGTGAAATCAAAAATGTACGCCCTCAGAAATCCTGAAGGCGGTGATTGGTTTTCAGAGCCCCGTACGCGGCTAGGCTCCCAAAAAGTCCCACACATGTGGTATCCCCATACTCAGGAGAAGCAGCTAAATGTATTTTGGGGTGCAATTCCACATAGGCCCATGGCCTGTGTGAGCAATATATCATTTAGTGACAACTTTGTGCAAAGAAAAAAAAAAATTGGCACTTACCCGCAACTTGTGTCAAAATATAAAATATTCCATGGACTCAACATGCCTCTCAGCAAATAGCTTGGGGTGTCTACTTTCCAAAATGGGCTCATTTGGGGGGGGGTGTTGTGCCATCTGGGCATTTTATGGCCTTCAAAACTGTGATAGGTAGTGAGGAGTGAAATCAAAAATTTATGCCCTTAGAAATCCTGAAGGCGGTGATTGGTTTTCGGGGCCCCGTATGCGGCTAGGCTCCCAAAAAGTCCCTCACATGTGGTATCCCCGTACTCAGGAGAAGCAGCTGAATGTTTTGGGGGTGAAATTCCACATATGCCCATGGCCTGTGTGAGCAATATATCATTTAGTGACAACTTTGTGCAAAAAAAAAAAAAAAAATTGTCACTTACCCGCAACTTGTGTCAAAATATAAAATATTCCATGGACTCAACATGCCTCTCAGCAAATAGCTTGGGGTGTCTACTTTCCAAAATGGGCTCATTTGGGGGGGGTGTTGTGCCATCTAGGCATTTTATGGCCTTCAAAACTGTGATAGGTAGTTAGGAGTGAAATCAAAAATTTATGCCCTTAGAAATCCTGAAGGCGGTGATTGGTTTTCGGGGCCCCGTACGCGGCTAGGCTCCCAAAAAGTCCCACACATGTGGTATCCCCGTACTCAGGAGAAGCAGCTGAATGTATTTTGGGGTGCAATTCCACATATGCCCATGGCCTTTGTGAGCAATATATCATTTAGTGACAACTTTGTGCAAAAAAAAAAAAAATTGTCACTTACCCGCAACTTGTGTCAAAATATAAAATATTCCATGGACTCAACATGCCTCTCAGCAAATAGCTTGGGCTGTCTACTTTCCAAAATGGGCTCATTTGGGGGCGGGGGGAGGGGTTGTGCCAGCTAGGCATTTTATGGCCTTCAAAACTGTGATAGGTAGTGAGGAGTGAAATCAAAAATTTATGCCCTTAGAAATCCTGAAGGCGGTGATTAGTTTTTGGGGCCCCGTAGGCGGCTAGGCTCCCAAAAAGTCCCACACATGTGGTATCCCCGTACTCAGGAGAAGCAGCTGAATGTATTTTGGAGTGCAATTCCACATATGCCCATGGCCTGTGTGAGCAATATATCATTTAGTGACAACTTTTAGTAATTTTTTTTTTTTTTGTCATTATTCAATCACTTGGGACAAAAAAAAATGAATATTCAATGGGCTCAACATGCCTCTCAGAAATTTCCTTGGGGTGTCTACTTTCAAAAATGGGGTCATTTGGGGGGGTTTGTACTGCCCTGCCATTTTAGCACCTCAAGAAATGACATAGGCAGTCATAAATTAAAGGCTGTGTAAATTCCAGAAAATGTATCCTAGTTTGTAGGCGCTATAACATTTGCGCAAACCAATAAATACACACTTTTTGACTTTTTTTTACCAAAGTCATGTGGCGGAATACATTTTGGCCTAAATGTATGACTAAAATTGAGTTTATTGGATTTTTTTTATAACAAAAATTAGAAAATTTCATTTTTTTTCAAAATTTTCGGTCATTTTCCATTTATAGCGCAAAAAAAAACCCAGCAGAGATGATCAAATACCATCAAAAGAAAGCTCTATTTGTGGGAAGAAAAGGACGCAAATTTTGTTTGGGTACAGCATTGCATGACCGCGCAATTAGCAGTTAAAGTGACTCAGTGCCAAATTGTAAAAAGTGCTCTGGTCAGGAAGGGGGTAAATCCTTCCGGGGCTGAAGTAGTTAAAAAAAGAAAAACTGAAATATCACATGGTCCTAAGTATTCAGACCCTTTGCTGTGACACTCATATATTTAACTCAGGTGCTGTCCATTTCTTCTGATCATCCTTGAGATGGTTCTACACCTTCATTTGAGTCCAGCTGTGTTTGATTATACTGATTGGACTTGATTAGGAAAGCCACACACCTGTCTATATAAGACCTTACAGCTCACAGTGCATGTCAGAGCAAATGAGATTCATGAGGTCAAAGGAACTGCCTGAAGAGCTCAGAGACAGAATTGTGGCAAGGCACAGATCTGGCCAAGGTTACAAAAAATTTCTGCTGCACTTAAGGTTCCTAAGAGCACAGTGGCCTCCATAATCCTTAAATGGAAGATGTTTGGGACGACCAGAACCCTTCCTAGAGCTGGCCGCCCGGCCAAACTGAGCTATTGGGGGAGAAGAGCCTTGGTGAGAGAGGTTAAGAAGAACCCAAAGATCATTGTTGCTAAGCTCCAGAGATGCAGTCGGGAAATGGGAGAAAGTTGTAGAAAGTCAACCATCACT
This sequence comes from Aquarana catesbeiana, assembly GCF_042186555.1. Taxonomy (NCBI): domain Eukaryota; kingdom Metazoa; phylum Chordata; class Amphibia; order Anura; family Ranidae; genus Aquarana; species Aquarana catesbeiana. The sequence continues at coordinate 167,324,220 of NC_133327.1, read as the reverse complement.
GCAGCCCTCCACCAGTCGGGGCTTTATGACAGAGTGGCCCGACGGAAGCCTCTCCTCAGTGCAAGACACATGAAAACCTGCATGAAGTTTGCTAAAAAACACCTGAAGGACTCCAAGATGGTGAGAAATAAGATTATTTGGTCTGGTGAGACCAAGATAGAACTTTTTGGCCTTAATTCTAAGCGGTAAGTGTGGAGAAAACCAGGCACTGCTCATCACCTGTCCAATACAGTCCCAACAGTGAAGCATGGTGGTGGCAGCATTATGCTGTGAGGGTGTTTTTTAGCTGCAGGGACAGGACGACTGGTTGCAATTGAGGGAAAGATGAATGTGGCCAAGTACAGGGATATCCTGGATAAAAACCTACTCCAGAGTGCTCAGGACCTCACACTGGGCCGAAGGTTTACCTTCCAAAAAGATAATGACCCTAAGCACACAGCTAAAATAACGAAGGAGTGGCTTCATAACAACTCCATGACTGTTCTTGAATGTCCCAGCCAGAGCCCTAAATTAAACCCAATTGAGCATCTCTGGAGAGACCTAAAAATGGCTGTACACCAACGTTTACCATCCAACCTGATAGAACTGGAGTGGATCTGCAAGGAGGAGTGGCAGAGGATCCCCAAATCCAGGTGTGAAAAACTTTTTGCATCTTTCCCAAAAAGACTCATGGCTGTATTAGATCAAAAGGGTGTTTCTACTAAATACTGAGCAAAGGGTCTGAATACTTAGGACCATGTGATATTTCAGTTTTTTTTTTTTTAATAAATCTGCAAAAATGTCAACAATTCTGTGTTTTTCTGTCAATATGGGGTGCTGTGTGTACATTAATGAGGAAAAATGAACTTAAATTATTTTAGCAAATGGCTGCAATATAACAACAAGTGAAAAATTTAAGGGGGTCTGAATACTTTCCGTCCCCACTGTATATCATGCTTATTGAAGCTTGTTGAACCTTTAACAGCACCAGTAATGATGTCCTTTTTTATTTGTCTATAGAAGTGTCATATAAACTTTAACAATATTGCAAGCCTGTCAGAAAAAAAACAGACTGAACCACTGAGATACTAGCTCTTACTTGGGTTTGCTTTACAGCCATCATAATCTGACACCACAGCTTCAACAAATGCCTGATACTTCTAGTTTCATGTATTCAGCCTTTCACAGTGCATTGGCTTGTGTTGGTAATCGTCAAGTCTGAGTACTGTCACAAGGGAAGGCAAAGGAACTGACTCAACCCTATACAAGTTTCAACTTTCTTAAATAATTTTGGGATCTCCAGCACAAGCTCCACCCGACTCCTCCCAGTGTGATTGCATCACCGCCTACCTCATGTGTTGCGCCCAATGTGAATGCAGGAAGTTATCTGAGTTATGCTGTTTTTCAACCTCTGAAATGTGAATGTATTTTACTTTGTAATACATTTTTATAAGAGCGATCTACACTATGGGTCTTTTCTCTTATGTTTTATTTGATTGACATCTCGCTGGGAGCTGTAAACTTTGAGTATCTAGCCAGTGGAAGCAGTGCCACTATACTACTGCAAAGCGCTATTGACCTCTTCTTACTGGTAAGGTCTATTCAAGCAGGTGAGAGGGCACCCATAGGTGGGGTGAAGGGCACTACAGTTTTTGTTTTCTGTTAAGCAAAGATCTGTTCTGGTGGATGGGATTGCATAGTCACGAAGATCAACTATAATGGATTTTTATGGACATTTTTATGGACTGATGTTTATGATTTTTTATGATTTACTGTATTTATATACATACATTTTTTTTACACGAGAGTTGAGCGCTGAACTGTCTTTTATGAAATATACAGTGGGGACGGAAAGTATTCAGACCCCCTTACATTTTTCACTCTTTGTTATATTGCAGCCATTTGCTAAAATCATTTAAGTTCATTTTTTTCCCTCATGAATGTACACACAGCACCCCATATTGACAGAAACACACAGAATTGTTGACATTTTTGCAGATTTATTAAAAAAGAAAAATTGAAATATCACATGGTCCTAAGTATTCAGACCCTTTGCTCAGTATTTAGTAGAAGCACCCTTTTGATCTAATACAGCCATGAGTCTTTTTGGAAAAGATGCAACAAGTTTTTCACACCTGGATTTGGGGATCCTCTGCCATTCCTCCTTGCAGATCCTCACCAGTTCTGTCAGGTTGGATGGTAAACGTTGGTGGACAGCCATTTTTAGGTCTCTCCAGAGATGCTCAATTGGGTTTAAGTCAGGGCTCTGGCTGGGCCATTCAAGAAAAGTCACGGAGTTGTTGTGAAGCCACTCCTTTGTTATTTTAGTTGTGTGCTTAGGGTCATTGTCTTGTTAGAAGGTAAACCTTCGGCCCAGTGTGAGGTCCTAAACACCCGGAAAAAAGTTTTTGTCCAGGATATCCCTGTACTTGGCCGCATTCATCTTTCCCTTGATTGCAACCAGTCGTCCTGTCCCTGCAGCTGAAAAACACCCCCACAGCATGATGCTGCCACCACCATACTTCACTGTTGGGACTGTATTGGACAGCTGATGAGCAGTGCCTGGTTTTCTCCACACATACCGCTTAGAATTAAGGCCAAAAAGCTCTATTTTTGTCTCATCAGACCAAAGAATCTTATTTCTCACCATCTTGGAGTCCTTCAGGTGTTTTTTAGCAAACTCCATGCGGGCTTTCATGTGTCTTGCACTGAGGAGAGGCTTCCGTTGGGCCACTCTGCCATAAATCCCCGACTGGTGGACCGCTGCAGTGATGGTTGACTTTCTACAACTTTCTCCCATCTCCCCACTGCATCTCTGGAGCTCAGCCACAGTGATCTTTGGGTTCTTCTTTACCTCTCTCACCAAGGCTCTTTTCCCCCAGATAGCTCAGTTTGGCCGGACGGCCAGCTCTAGGAAGGGTTCTGGTTGTCCCAAACATCTTCCATTTAAGGATTATGGAGGCCACTGTGCTCTTAGGAACCTTAAGTGCAGCAGAAATTTTTTTGTAACCTTGGCCAGATCTGTGCCTTGCCACAATTCTGTCTCTGAGCTCTTCAGGCAGTTCCTTTGACTTCATGATTCTCATTTGCTCTGACATGTACTGTGAGCTGTAAGGTCTTATATAGACAGGTGTGTGGCTTTCCTAATCAAGTCCAATCAGTATAATCAAACACAGCTGGACTCAAATGAAGGTGTAGAACCATCTCAAGGATGATCAGAAGAAATGGATAGCACCTGAGTTAAATATATGAGTGTCACAGCAAAGGGTCTGAATACTTAGAACCATGTGATATTTCAGTTTTTATTTTTTAATAAATCTGCAAAAATGTCAACAATTCGGTGTTTTTCTGTCAATATGGGGTGCTGTGTGTACATTAATGAGGAAAAAAATTAAATTAAATGATTTTAGCAAATGGCTGCAATATAACAAAGAGTGAAAAATTTAAGGAGGTCTGAATACTTTCCGTCCCCACTGTACATTGTTTTGCATTTTTCTCACAGGTGATTGAATGCATGTGGTGTTAGTTGTCACCTTTTTTATACTATAGGATGTATATCCAGAAGAATTGATGAATTCATTAATTATTATTTATTTATTTTGTATAATTTTTTAATTAAACATACCTATTGAAATAATTAGGGATTTATTTGTAGTTAGATGTTAGGGGGTGTTTGCTTGTTTCATTATAGCATGAAAGTTTTATGTTATTGGATCCATACTTCCTAACTAAAGGTTTCCTTTAAGAACCACTTTATGGTAAAAAGAAGACTGCATACTTTTTTAAAATATAACTGAAGTCTGTCTATAACAGTCAGTTCTCCTTTTCAACAGTAAAATAATAAGGAATAATATTGCATAATGCTGCCAACTCCAATTGCAATCTGTGCAACCACTTTTTCTACTAATCAAATTAAAAGGCACTACTAATCAAGAAGAAAGGAGACCAGAAAAACTGCCAACTCATGGTTCTCACACTTTTCTTGTCATTAATTAATACATTTCTTTGGCAAAAATCTGGCAGAAGTATATGAAAGTGATAGCTTTAATAAAAATGACAAGTGTTAATAAGCAAATCTAGAGATCTGTGATACTTAGGTGTGAGGTCTGGGTTCGCCACTATCATGGGTTTAAGGCAAACCATGCGTGGTTACTGTGGGAGTTTTGCATAGTAACCATAATTCACTGCCTGGCCTTTGGTCAGCTGGATTAGAAGTGCCAGTAATGGATGTTTTAGATAAGTCAGGTGGGTTCCCAGCAGTCATATGGAAAATGTTTTTTAGCTGTGATAAGGAATCTTGTTCATAGAGTAGATGTAAACCCTTACTAAATGTCCTGTAGGGTACAGAAATGCTTTTTATGGTGGAAAATGTGGGGGAGGGAAGTGTTTTTACTTTTCATTCTTTGTTACATTTTACTGGAATGCTTCTGATTAGGGATGAGCTTCGTATTCGATTCAAACCCATGTTCGACTCGAACATCGGCTGTTTGATCGTTCGCCGAATTGCGAACGATATGGGCTGTTCGCACCAAATTCGTGTGGCGCGTCACGGCCCATAATTCACTGTGGCATCGCAGTGCATTGCTGGCTGATAATTGGCCAAGCATGCACTATGAACCGCATGCTTGGTCAATCACAGCGCCGTCAGTAGTGAGAGCTGTAATTGGCCAAAGCCAGGGTGGCTTTGGCCAATTATGGCTCACGGGGTTTAGAACACGCCCCACACTATATAAGGCCGCCTACACGGCGGCCCTGTGTAGTGTGTTCCGGCGTGCTTAGAGAGAGAGAGACAGTGTCATTTCATTTGAGTTAGCTAGATTAGGCAGGACAGTCAGTGAGTTAGCTGCACTTACAGTGTATTGTGTATATATATGCATCCCAGGTGTTGTATATATATATATATATATATATATATATATATATATATATATATATATATATATATACTGTATTCAGTTTAGCTAGATCCGTTCCTGTTATCTTCCTACTGACAGGCAGGCTTGTCTTGTTACAGTATTTACAGCTACCTGAAGAAAATTGCTGGTGTTCTTTTGATCCTATTAGTACCACAGTCAGACAGCTAGACTATTTACAGTTAGTGTAGTCCGTCCTCCTCACAGTGTTCAGTTAAAACTACAAGTTAGTGTAGTGCGACCTCTGCACAGTGTTCAGCTAAAGCTACAAGTTAGTGTAGTGTGTCCTCTGAACAGTGTTCAGCTAAAACTACAAGTTAGTGTAGTGCGACCTCTGCACAGTGTTCACCTAAAGCTACAAGTTAGTGTAGTGCGTCCTCTAAACAGTGTTCAGCTAAAACTACAAGTTATTGTAGTGCGACCTCTGCACAGTGTTCAGCTAAAGCTACAAGTTAGTGTAGTGCATCCTCTGAACAGTTTTCAGCTAAAACTACAAGTTAGTGTAGTGCAACCTCTGCACAGTGTTCAGCTAAAGCTACAAGTTAGTGTAGTGCATCCTCTGAACAGTGTTCAGCTAAAACTACAAGTTAGTGTAGTGCGACCTCTGCATAGTGTTCAGCTAAAGCTACAAGTTAGTATAGTGCGTCCTCTGAACAGTGTTCAGCTAAAACTACAAGTTAGTGTAGTGCGACCTCTGCACAGTGTTCAGCTAAAGCTACAAGTTAGTGTAGTGCGTCCTCTGAACAGTGTTCAGCTAAAACTACAAGTTAGTGTAATGCGACCTCTGCACAGTGTTCAGTTAAGGCTACAAGTTAGTGTAGTGCGTCCTCCTCACAGTGTTCAGCTAAAATTACAAGTTAGTATAATGCAATCTCTGTACAGTGTTCAGCTAAAGCTACAAGTTAGTGTAGTGCGTCCTCCTCACAGTGTTCAGCTAAAGCTACAAGTTAGTTTAGTGTGACCTCTGCACAGTGTTCAGCTAAAGCTACAAGTTAGGGTAGTGCGTCCTCCTCACAGTGTTCAGCTAAAGCTACAAGTTAGTGTAGTACATCCTCCTCACAGTGTTCAGCTAAAACTACAAGTTAGTGTAGTGTGACCTCTGCACAGTGTTCAGCTAAAGCTACAAGTTAGTGTAGTGTGTCCTCTGAACAGTGTTCAGCTAAAGCTACAAGTTAGTGTAGTGCGTCCTCCTCACAGTGTTCAGCTAAAACTACAAGTTAGTTTTTTGAGAGCTCTGCACAGTGTTCAGCTAAGGCTACAAGTTAGTGTAGTGCGTCCTCCTCACAGTGTTCAGCTAAAATTACAAGTTAGTATAATGCAATCTCTGCACAGTGTTCAGCTAAAGCTACAAGTTAGTGTAGTGCGTCCTCCTCACAGTGTTCAGCTAAAGCTACAAGTTAGTTTAGTGTGACCTCTGCACAGTGTTCAGCTAAAGCTACAAGTTAGGGTAGTGCGTCCTCCTCACAGTGTTCAGCTAAAGCTACAAGTTAGTGTAGTACGTCCTCCTCACAGTGTTCAGCTAAAGCTACAAGTTAGTGTAGTGTGACCTCTGCACAGTGTTCAGCTAAAGCTACAAGTTAGTGTAGTGTGTCCTCTGAACAGTGTTCAGCTAAAGCTACAAGTTAGTGTAGTGCGTCCTCCTCACAGTGTTCAACTAAAACTACAAGTTAGTTTTTTGAGAGCTCAGCACAGTGTTCAGCTAAAACTACAAGTTAGTGTAGTGCGAGATCTGCACAGTGTTCAGCTAAAGCTACCTGTAGAAAGTTGGTGGTGTTTTCCTGATCCTATCACTACCGCAGGCAGCTAAATAAGCTACAAGTTAGTTTTTTGTGAGCTCTGCACAGTGTTCAGCTAAAGCTACCTATAGAAGGTTGGTGGTGTTTTCCTGATCCTATCACTACCGCAGGCAGCTAAATAAGCTACAAGTTATTTTTTTGCGAGCTCTGCACAGTGTTCACCTAAAGCTACCTGTAGAAGGTTGGTGGTGTTTTCCTGATCCTATCACTACCGCAGGCAGCTAAATAAGCTACAAGTTAGTTTTTTGCGAGCTCTACACAGTGTTCAGCTAAAACTATAAGTTAGTGTAGTGCGAGCTCTGCACAGTGTTCAGCTATAGCTACCTGTAGAAGGTTGGTGGTGTTTTCCTGATCCTATCACTACCGCAGGCAGCTAAATAAGCCGCAAGTTAGTTTTTTGTGAGCTTTGCATAGTGTTCAGCTAAAACTACAAGTTAGTGTAGTGCGAGCTCTGCACAGTGTTCAGCTAAAGCTACCTGTAGAAGGTTGGTGGTGTTTTCCTGATCCTATCACTACCGCAGGCAATTAAATAAGCTACAAGTTAGTTTTTTGCGAGCTCTGCACAGTGTTCAGCTAAAGCTACCTGTAGAAGGTTGGTGGTGTTCTCATACTACAGGCAGGTTGATTTTGCTAGCTGCAGTATCAGTATATATATATATATATATATATATATATATATATATATATATATCCCAGCTTAGTGCAGCTACAGGCCATTACTATGTCTGGAAGGCCAACAAGGAGAGGCAGACAGTCACAAGCCAATAAAAGAGGGCAAGCAGGCTCTGTGTCTAGAGGCAACAGTGCTGGTCGTGGAGACGGTGCATCCTCATCAGCACGTGGCTGTGGGAAACGCTTGGCCTTTTTTTCGGCAGCTGGCCGTGTTGAGCCGCAACATGCGGAAGACTTGGTCGAGTGGATGACCAAGCCGTCCTCATCCTCCTCATCCTCTCTCACCCATGCTCAGGGTACTTTGTCTGGCGAAGCAGCTGCCAACACGGCCTCTTCCCTCGGCTCAATTGCATCAGTGACTCCTTCCCTAGCCCCACCATGTCCTCCTGAGGAGTCCCTCGAACTGTTTGACCACAGAGTTGGGTACATGCTCCAGGAGGATGCCCAGCATTTAGAAGGCTCTGATGATGATACTGAGCTAGATGAAGGCAGTAACATGAGCACAGACAGAGGGGGTGCCCAAGAAGGACAGCAATCTGGCAGTCATGCTCCCCCTGCTGCAGCATACTGCCAGGTTTGCTCCAGTGATGAGGAGGGAGGGGATGATGAGGTCACTGATTCAACATGGGTGCCTGATAGGAGAGAGGAGGAGGAGGAGGCACATCACCAACGAGGCAGGATGCCCTCCAGGGGCCAGCCTAAGGGCAGCACACTGACTGCATCACACCCCAAAGCTCCGCATGTGCAGGGTGCTGCTGTCTCTGCGCGTTATTCCAAAAGTTCTTTGGTGTGGGCCTTTTTTGAGACGAGTGCATCAGATCGCACCGCTGCTATTTGCACCACATGCTTGACCAGACATATGTTGACCTGCCATGCAGTTCGTTGGCAAGCGTATCTAAAAGACCCACACCAAAGAACAAAGAGGACCTCTCCTTGCTCCTCATCAGCTGAGATCTCCAACCCCACTATACCTTTAGTCCTCTCTGAGACCTGCACTGAGAGGAATGAAGGTGTAGAATTAGGTGTGTCACAGCCAAGTACTTGTGGGCAATCTGCTTTCGGTACACCGACGTCAGATTGTACCAGGCAAATTTCCCTGCCCCAGCTGCTGCACCGCCGAAAGAAGTTCGCTCCCAGCCATCCACATGCCCAGCGGTTAAATTGCTAGCACTTCAACTGCTGCCTTTTCAGTTGGTAGACTCTGCCCCCTTCCGGTTCCGGCTGTCTACCGGCATGTGGAAGGCAATGTCTTGGCCTCGCTGGACAGGGCGGTCAGCGGTAAGGTGCATATTACCACTGAATCATGGTCCAGCAGGCATGGACAGGGATGTTACCTAAGTTTAACCGCGCATTGGGTGACTCTGCTGGCAGCTGGGAAGGATGCAGGACAAGGTGCAGTAGTGTTGGAGGTTGTTCCGCCATTACGCCTCCAAAATGCCACTACTAATGATTGTGACACACCTCTCTCCTCCACCCCCTCCTCTTCTTCTTCCTCCATGGCCTCTTCCTGTGCTATGTCCTCGGAACCAGCGGTGCTCCGTAGCCGTTCAAGGGGCTACGCAAGTATGCAGGCCAAAAGATGCCATGCGGTGCTTGAGCTGGTGTGCTTGGGGGACAGGAGCCACACTGGGGCAGAGGTTCTGTCAGCTCTGCAGGGGAAGGTTCAGAGGTGGTTGACGCCACGCCAACTTAAGGCAGGAATGGTGGTTTGCGACAATGGCACCAACCTCCTCTCTGCCCTCCGACAGGGACAAATGACCCATGTGCCCTGTTTGGCTCATGTCCTTAACTTGGTGGTGCAGCGGTTCTTGGGCAGGTACCCGGGCTTACAGGATGTCCTGAGGCAGGCCAGGAAAGTCTGTGTGCATTTCCGCTGGTCATATAATGCCACTGCTCAGCTGGCAGACCTCCAAAAGGAGTTTAACTTGCCCAAGAACCGCCTAATCTGTGACATGCCCACCGGGTGGAACTCAACGTTGCCTATGCTGCAGCGGATGCACATGCAGCAGAGGGCCATCAATGAGTACCTGTGGGACTATGGCACCAGGACAGGGTCAGGAGAGCTTGTTTTTTTTTTCCCCACGCCAGTGGGCCATGATCAGGGATGCATGCACTGTCCTGTCACCATTTGAGGAGGCCATGAGGATGGTGAGCAGTGACAGTGCATGCATCAGTGACACTGTCCCCCTTGTCCACCTGTTGGAGCACACGCTGCATGGAATAATGGACAGGGCACTTGAGGCAGAACAGAGGCAGCTCTTAGCTCTCAAGGCCCCCTTTATCCAGACAGGGTTCCTGCATGCCCGCTGATCACACAGGAAGAGGACGAGGAGGAGGAGGAGGATTGTGTCAGTATGGAGGTGGAGCCTGGCATTCAGCATCAGCAGCAGTCTTTAAGGAATCAGTCCCAAGAAACACATGGACTTGTACATGGCTGGGAGGAGGTGGCTGCAGACCATGTCATCCTTAGTGACCCAGAGGACTCCAGACTGAATGCCTCAGCAAACCTACACTGTATGGCCTCCCTGATCCTGCAAAGCCTGCGTAAGGATCCTCGTATTCGTGGTATCAAGGAGAAGGGCCAATACTGGCTGGCAACCCTCCTTGATCCACGTTACAAGGGTAAGGTTGCGGACCTTATCTTACCGTCGCAGAGGGAGCAGAGGATGAAACATCTTTGGGAGGCCTTGCAGAAAGGTCTGTGCAACGCGTTCCCAGAGACTGGGAGGTTAGAAACTCCTGTTTCTGGACAATGTGTTGCTGAGGCTTCGGTCAGTCAAAGAAGGAGCGGTGGAGAAGGTGGCTGTCTGACTGATGCGTTCAGACAATTTTTTAGTCCGCAGCCCCAAGGTATGATCGGTTCCAGCAACCATCGCCAGCATCTGTTTTACATGGTGCAGGAATACCTAGGGGCAAGATCTGACTTGGACACCTTTCCCACCGAAAATCCTCTGGGTTACTGGGTCTTGAGGATGGATCACTGGCCAGAGCTTGCACAGTATGCAATTGAGCTACTGGCCTGTCCTGCATCCAGCGTTCTTTCGGAATGCACATTCAGTGCTGCTGGAGGCTTTGTAACTGATCACATGGTGCGTCTGTCCACCGACTCGGTCGATCAACTGACCTTCATAAAAATGAATCAGTCTTGGATCACCACCAGCTACCAAGCACCTGATGCTGATGTAACCGAATAATTTTTTTTAAAATCTCAGATCCCTTCAAAGACTGCCTATGCTGATGCTGAGTGACTATCCTGAGTAATTATCCTCTTCCTCCTCAATGATCACGCTGATAGCTTGTAAGAACATTTTTGGTTCTGGGCGCCGCCACCAGTGCCTAAGGCCCAATTTTTCTGCCCCTGTTTAACAGGGGCGTGTAGTTACAATTTTTGATGCAATACTTTGCAGCAGGGCTCGTTCCTGCGTTCCAACTAGAGTATCTGTGAGGGGTTGCAGTGTTGTGGCACCAGCACCAGTGCCTAAGGCCCAATTTTTCAGCCCCTGTTCAACAGGGGCATGTAATTACAATTCTTGATCTAATATTTCACAGCAGGGCCCGTTTCTGCGCCCACCAAGAGCGAGTGAGGACTTACAGTGTTGTGGCACTAGCACCACCACCACCACCAAAGGCCCAATTTTCCTGCCCCTGTTCAACAGGGGCATGTAATTACAATTCTTTATCTAATATTTCACAGCAGGGCCCTGTGAGGGCTTACAGTGTTGTGGCTACAACAACACCTAAGGCCCAAATTTCTGCTGAGTATATAGGGCAGGCCCCTACTTTCAAACATCCAACTTACAAATGACTCCTACTTGCAAACGGAAGGAGACAACAGGAAGTGAGATGAAATCTACCCCTAGGAAGGGAAATTCTCTCCTGTAAGAGTTAATATGGGAAAAACATTTCTCCTTTCCAGTGATGCTTTATCACCAATCCTTGTTTCACAAAAAAACCCAAATTTTCAAAAAACATTTGTCATTGGGACAAAAAGTGAGGTGAAATCTTCTGAAGAGGAGCACAGACAGCAAAACAAATGTTTTGTTTTCCAAAAAGCTTAAAATAGATTTTTTGGCTGGAGCTAAACACGTTAAAAATGTACCAGTTCAAAATTACAAACGGATTCTACTTAACAACAAACCTACAGTCCCTGTCTTGTTTGCACCGCCTGTATACTGCTGTTCAGAGTACAGAGCCTGTATACTGCTGTTTCCTTTTTTAATTTGGGTGCGGGGTTCCCCTTAATATCCATACAAGACCCAAAGGGCCTGGTAATGGACTGGGGGGTACCCATGCCATTTGTCTCACTGATTTTCATCCATATTGCCAGGACCCGACATTACATTAAAGCCGCAAGCAGTTTTAAATGACTTTTTTCCTTTAAAAATGACATTTTGTGCAGGGACTGTTCTAAGTACAGGAAACACGCGCCACTTTACAGGCATACTATAGACACCCCCCCCAGGTACGATATTTAAAGGAATATTTCACTTTTTTTTTTACTTTAAGCATCATTAAAATCACTGCTCCCGAAAAAATTGCTGTTTTTAAAAGTTTTTTTTGCATTGATACATGTCCCCTGGGGCAGGACCCGGGTCCCCAAACCCTTTTTAGGACAATTCCAAGCAAATTAGCCTTTAAAATGAGCACTTTTGATTTCAAACGTTCGAGTCCCATAGACATCAATGGGGTTCTAACGTTCGTGCAAATTTTCGGTCCGTTCACAGGTTCTGGTGCGAACCGAATCGGGGGGTGTTCAGCTCATCCCTACTTCTGATGTCCTGCACATTCTTTGCAGCCTGCTCTTGTCCACACCACTTGATTAAAGCAGAAGTAAGGCCAAAGATCTTTTGGCCCTACTTCTCCTGTAGGTCACAGGAGTGCACTTTGTTCTGTACTCCTGTAATCCATATTCAGCCAACAGTAGGCTAAAGTCGGGGGCTAAAGTCCCCTATGCAGCCCAGCGCTCCAGTGAGTGCTGGAGGGGCACAGCAGAGAGCTGGTGACAGATAGTCACCAACTCTCTGCTCACTCAAAGATGGTGTTATTTGAACACTTGGTTCTTGATCTTAGAGGCAGTGGCGGGACAGATGCAGCATCAGATCAATGCTGAACCCACCTAGTTGAGTATGTAGGGTTATTTTTTTTTTTAAACCCCATACTTCTCTTTTAAGACCTGTGTAATGTACAGGGAGTCCCCCATGTAGCTCTCCCTATTTGTTTTCAGTGACTCCGGTCTCTGGTTCTCCCTGCTCCACTTGTTTGGAGTGGTGCTACTTGTCACAACACATAAGCTACACTGACCCACATGCCTAAATTAGATCATTTAAAGACAATTTTCCTCTGAGTGGGACTTTGAAAGGGCAGTGAACAACTATAAGGTCACATGGAAATACAAAAATATATAAAGTTTTGATGGATTAAAGTTAAAAAAAGTAATCACATATACAATACATAAGATATGCTGGATGCTGATCCTGAGATACACAATTATACAACAGTTGACAACCACTGTTGATCTGTTGGAAAAATTGAAGACAAGAGAGATACCCAACATGTTTCAAGTCTGCAATATTGGTTCTCTTCTTCAGGGGTATGCGGTTACAACAGGACGTAAATACGTCTACAATTGATATAAGACAATATATATATAAGGATATATGCATTGCAAAACTTCTAGGTCACAGATCCACCCATTCCGATCCAAAGAGAAAAGATCACTAACCAAGGTGCATCAAAGTCCAGTAAAGAAGTCACTCACAAAGGGGGCCCTGAAAATGGCCCAATGTAGTTCCCCTCGTATGTGTGGGAGAAAGGAGAGAGAGATAATTGGTCTGATGAATAGACCATGTTTTTGGGAGTAGACCTTACATTCAGATATGTACAGATGTATATATATATATATATATATATATATATATATATATATATATATATATATATATATATACATATAATAAAGTAAAAGGAGTATGTATAAGAACAAAACATGGATTAAAAAGCGTATGGAATACATATAATATGTATATATACATATATATGTTTCATGAAATTTTGAGGAGAGGAGGGGACCTATTGGAAATAAGGCAGCCACAAAATTCCAGGAATGCTTATTTTACTTTATTATACTGTACATATATACATCTATACATACCTCAATATGAGGTCTACTCCCAAAAACCTGGTCTATACATTAGACCAGTTATCTCTCTCTCTCCTTTCTCCCACAGCAATAATTGTCGCTTTAGGACATACAAGGGGAACTACAGTGGGCCGATTTCAGGGCGCCCTTTGTGAGTGACTTTATTACTGGGCTTTGATGCGCCTTGGTTAGTGGTCTTTTCTCTTTGGATCGGAATGGGTGGATCTGTGACAGCAGCATGTTCTTAGCAGTTTTTAATCGGATGCAAGATATTTTGAAAGTTTATGCAATCTGCATGGTTAGTGCACATACAATTGAGAAATGTAACAAATAATTTTTTGATATTATGCTTGTTTATTACAATGTTGCAATGCATATATCCTTATATATTTTTTTTTTCTTATATCAATTGTAGACGAATTTAAGTCCTGTTGTAACCGCATACCCCTGAAGAAGAAAACCAATATCGCAGACTTGAAACGCATTGGGTATCTCTGTTCTCTTCAATTTTTTCAACAGATCAATAGTGTTTGTCAACTGTTGTATAATTGTGTATCTCTGTATCAGCATCCAGCATATCTTATGTATTGTTTATGTGATTACTTTTTTTAACTTTAATCTATTAAAACTTTATATATTTTTGTATTTCCATGTGAACTTATAGTTGTTCACTGCCCTTTAAAAGTCCCACTCAGAGGAAAATTGTCTTTAACCGCTTGCAGCTATACACTTGTAGCTATACGTCGGCTTGCGGGATCAATATAGCAGGCACGCACGCTCGCCTGCTATATTGATAGTCGGAGGCGTGCACATGCGCCCACTGCACAGCGGGGGGTGCAGATGCTTGTGGTCGATGGTTGCGTTGACCGCCGGCCACGAGCAATCACAAGCTCGAGGGACAAAACACGGAAGTATGTGTGTAAACACAAATCTGTGTTTTGTTCTGACAGGGATGACAAATCGTTATCTAGGATCTATTAGCTAGGAACCACTATCTGTCACTTCCTCTAGTCAGTCCCCTCCCCCTTCAGTTAGAATCACCTCCCAGGGAACACAGTTAACCCCTTGATTGCCCCTAGTGTTAACCCCTTCACTGCCAGTGACATTTTTACAGTAATCAATGCATTTTTATAGCACTGATCGCTGTATTAATGCCAATGGTCCCAACAATGTGTCAAAATTGTCTGATGTGTCCGTCATAATGTCACAGTCATGATAAAAATCGCAGATCACCGCCATTACTAGTAAAAAAAAATAATAATAAAAATGCCATAAAACTATCCCCTATTTTGTAGACGCTATAACTTTTGCGCAAACCAATCAATATACGCTTTTTGAGATTTTTTTTTTTTCTTACCAAGAATATGTAGAAGAATACATATCAGCCTAAACTGAGAAAAAATGTGCTTTTTAAAAAAAAAAAAAAAAAAAAAATGGGGATATTTATTACAGCAAAAAAGTACAAAATATTGTGCTTTTTTCAAAATTATTGCTCTTTTTTTGTTTATAGCACAAAAAATAAAAACCGCAGAGGCGATCAAATACCACCAAAAGAAAGCTCTATTTGTGGGAAAAGAAAGACATCAATTTTGTTTGGGTGCAGTGTCTCACGACCGCGCAATTGTCAGTTAAAGTGACGCAGTGTCGCAAAAAGTGCTCTGGTCAGGAAGGGGGTAAATCCTTCCGGGGCTGAAGTGGTTAAACCTGCTCTTTAGAAATCATCTTTTGGTAAATCATTTGAAACATTCTTCTCTCTGCTCTCACATACAAGGTTGTATTGCTTGTTGCTATTGTGAGATGAGGTGAAGTGTTTCAGATGGTGAACTTATATCGCAAGTACTGTAACCCTTTTTTGTTTTTGCATAGGGAGAAGGTGATGTTGAGGCCTAGGACTTCCTTCTTGCTTAATTATCCAACTTGGTTTGCCACTCCTGCCTGTGTTTGCTTAACCATGACAGGAAATTTCTTGCAGGAGAAAAAATTGGAATAAAAAAAGGAAAAATAAAAAAGCAGAAATGTATATAAAAGTAAATCTGAAAGTAATGAATGAAAAAATTGTGAAAAGTGACACCCTATTCTGCCTCACAAGCCTCTGAAATGTAATATAAAGTAATGCCGCAGCTAGCATAGGAGAGTAACCCCCCCATCAATCATCTCTGATGGATCTGCCCTACAATCGACACAGACAATCGTAGTAGGGCGGCATCAGAAATGATTGATGGAGGATTTGTCTCCTCTGCTAGCCACCTCACATTACTCACATTCCACAGGCTTGTGAGGTGGCTCTAGGATGTGTTAGGCAGCATCTCATAGTGAGCTGTGTTACAAACACAGGAACAGCATGCTCCCTAGGATATTTTTTTTTAACAACACATACAATATGTCTTCAACACTGCAAAAGTTGCAATCAGCTCTGTGTGGTCACAGGAGAAGAAAATAATCTTCCTGCAGTGACATATGCAGGCTACATCACAAGATTAATGCTTGCTCCAACCATTGATCTCTAAGTAAGGAGCAGAGCAAATAGATTGTGTCACTTGAGCACAAGAGAAAAAAGCATAAATAGGTATTTAACCTAAGATTTGCAATGTAATCTAGAGACTATTGCTTTTCTTAATTGGAAAATACATAATATTTTCATTGGGGGTAACAGCACTTTAAGGCTGGGTTCACACTAGTGCAAATTGGATGCGGTTTTCCCCACATCCAGTTCGTATGACAGGAGATAGTGACCGGCTCTCAATGGAGCTGTTTCACATATCTCCAGAGCAGCTGCAGAGCGAATTGCACAGGAGTCCTGTGCATCTTTGGCTCAGTTTCAGGTCCAAATTCAGTCAAAAATTCAGGCCTGGTTCGTCCCTGAAATGGAGAACAGGGATGCACCGGACCCCTGCTGCGAGCCGCATCCAGCATAAGTGTGAACCCAGACTAAAACTATTTTATATATACATGTGCACAATTAGTTGAAAAAAAAATATGGAAAGAAAGGTATAAAAAAAAAGAACTGAAAGTCAGTTCAGAAAAGTCAGAAAAAGAGGTGAGCAAATACCACCAAAAGAAAGCACTATTTGTGGTAAATAAAAAAGGACATTAATTTTGTTTGGGTACAACGTCGCACGACCGCACAATTGGCAGTTAAAGCGACGCAGTGCTGTATTGCAAAAAATGGCCTGTCATTAAGAGGCTAAATCTTTCCAGTCCCTAAGTGGTTAAAGTGGATGTAAACCCTCACATAACCCAGTGAAGTGAACAGCCTCAGATGATACACGGAGATGAAACAAATCTCCCTACATAAGTTTTACATTATATACTGTTTAGAAAGTTCAGATTGTGTTAGGAGATTTTCTCTTCCTGGTTAGCACTGCAGTGAAGCCTGGGCATACAGCCAAGACAACTGATTGGAGGAAAGGCACACATCCCCTCTCCTCATAGGTAGAGACATTCAGAGCTGATCGTTGAATAATTCAGGGCTCTGCTAATCTATTTATAGCATCCTCCCCAACACAAATTTGTGGACAATACTAAGCTAAGCACTACAATAACTTCTCCGCAGGATGTGGAAACCTTGCAAAAAGATCTGAACAAATTAATAGGGTGGGCAACTACATGGCAAATGAGGTTCAATGTAGAAAAATGTAAAATAATGCATTTTGGTGGCAAAAATATGTATGCAATCTATACAATGGGGGGAGAACCTCTGGGGGAATCAAGGATGGAAAAGGACCTGGGGGTCCTAGTAGATGATAGGCTCAGCAACGGCATGCAATGCCAAGCTGCTGCTAACAAAGCAAACAGAACATTGGCATGCATCAACTCCAGAGATAAAATGATAATTCTCCCACTCTACAAGACTCCGGTCCAGCCGCACCTGGAGCATGCTGTCCAGTTCTGGGCACCAGTCCTCAGGAAGGATGTACTGGAAATGGAGCGAGTACAAAGAAGGCCAACAAAGCTAATAAAGGGTCTGGAGGATATTAGTTATGAAAAAAGGTTGCGAGCATTGAACTTATTCTCTCTGGAGATGATACGCCTGAGAGGGGATATGATTTCAATATACAAATACCATATTGGTGACCCCACAAAAGGGATTAAACTTTTTTGCAGACGGGAGTCTAACAAGACTCGTAGCCACTCATTAAAATTAGAAGAAAAGAGGTTTAACCTTAAACTACGTAGAGGGTTCTTTACTGTAATGCCCTGTACACACGATCGGACATTGATCGGACATTCCGACAACAAAATCCATGGATTTTTTCCGACGGATGTTGGCTCAAACTTGTCTTGCATACACATGGTCACACAAAGTTGTCGGAAAATCCGATCGTTCTGAATGCGGTGACATAAAACACGTACGTCGGGTCTATAAACGGGGCAGTAGCCAATAGCTTTCGTCTCTTAATTTATTCTGAGCATGCGTGGCACTTTGTGCGTCGGATTTGTGTACACATGATCGGAATTTCCGACAACGGATTTTGTTGTCGGAAAATTTTATAGCCTGCTCTCAAACTTTGAGAGCAGAAAATGAGAGTGTCAGAAAATCCGATGGAAAAAGTCCGATGGAGCCTACACACGGTCGGAATTTCCGACAACACGCTCCGATCGCACATTTTTCGTCGGAAAATCTGACCGTGTGTACGGGGCATAAGAGCGGCAAGGATGTGGAATTCCTTTCCACAGGCGGTGGTCTCAGTGGGGGGCATTGATAGTTTCAAGAAACTATTAGATAAGCACCTGAATGACCGCAACATACAGGGATATATAATGTAATACTGACATATAATCACACACATAGGTTGGACTTGATGGACTTGCGTCTTTTTTCAACCTCACCAACTATGTAACAAAACTCGGGCTGCTTTTATCACATGTGACGGAGAACTTGTCAGGAGTTCTCAGGCTGATAACAGAAGAATGGAGCAGAAGACAGCTACGGGACATAGTGCTTTGAAGAGAGATAACAAAACACTGCAGATATAAGTGCTCAGCTCAAATTTCATGAATCGGGTTTGCATCCACTTTAAAGTTTATGCAAAACCTGATGGGTAGCCAGTGCAAGGACTCCAGGATAGGGGTAATATAGTCATTTGTACCAGACCTAGTTGGGATTCTGGCTGCAAAATTTTGTATATATTTTAGTCCATTAATAGTGGATTTATGTACACCAGTGAGTAGAGTAATGCAGTAGCCAATTAGGTAACTGACAGTCACCAGCTCTCTGCTCACAGCACTAACTGAGTGATCAGCTGTTTTTGATTGTTCAGTTCTTTATCTTATAACCAGTGGGGGACAGATGCAGCATCCGACCGAAGCTTCATCCAACTGGGTAAGAATGATTTCTAAAAAAAAACAAAAAAACAAAACCCTTACATCTTTTTTAACCGCTTCAGCCCCTAAAGAATTTACCCCCTTCCTGACCAGAGCACTTTTTGCGATTCGGCACTGTGTTGCTTTAACTGACAATTGCGCGGTCGTGCGACGTTGCACCCAAACAAAATTGATGTCCTTTTTTTCCCACAAATAGAGCTTTTTTTGGTGGCATTTGATCAGCTCTGCGGTTTTTATTTTTTGCACTATAAACAAAAAAAGAGCGACAATTTTGAAAAAAATGCATTATTTTTTACTTTTTGCTATAATAAATATCCCCCAAAAATATGTAAAAAAAATGTTTTTCCTCAGTCTAGGCTTATATGTATTCTTCTACATATTTTTGGTAAAAAAAAAATCACAATAAGCGTATATTGATTGGTTTGCGCAAAAGTTATAGCGTCTACAAAATAGGGGATAGTTTTATGGCATTTTTATTATTTTTTTTTTTTTTTACTAGTAATGGCGGCGAGCTGTGATTTTTATTGGGACTGCGACATTATGGCGGACATGTCGGACAATTTTGACACATTTTTGGGACGATTGGCATTTATACAGTGCTATAAAAATGCATTGACTACTGTAAAAATGTCACTGGCAGGGAAGGGGTTAACACTAGGGGGCGATCAAGGGGTTAATTGTGTTCCCTAGTGTGTGTTCTAACTGAAGGGGGATGGGGACTGTGTAGGGAAGATGACAGATCGCTGTATATACCCTGTATGAATAGACGATCTGTCTCTTCTCCCCTCAGAGAACCGGAAACTGTGTGTTTACACACACAGATCCCGGTTCTCTGTGTGCCTCGATCAATGGTGGGAGCCCTGTGGTGATCGCGACTGCCGGACACTCGCATCGGCTCCGTGGGCAAGCAGGGGGCGCACGTGCGCACGCCCCTAGTATACAAAAAGGACAGCGAAATAACATGACGGCGATTCATGCAGCCGAGCCATGTTGCCGCAGTGAAACTGCGGCGGCTGGTCACGGTTAATGAGCTTTGGCTAACAGGTAAGACTTTGAACTAGGGCTGAAGGCTTTATCCCTCAAAGCTCTACAAAACCGCTAAGGCTCTGGGATTCAGACCACAACTTAATAAGATCTGGGAAACTTAAAGTTTGTTTCCTCCACAGCACACACAAAAACTGGATTCCCGCACCATGTGGAGAAATCATCAAGTTGTATGTACTGTACAAAATCCTGCTAGCCACTGTGTCAGAAAAGATATTTTAGAGTTAGGACACTTATGCCCCGTACACACGGTCGGACATTGAGCGGACATTCCGACAACAAAATTTTTTCCGACGGATGTTGGCTCAAACTTGTTTTGCGTACACACGGTCGCACAAAGTTGTCGGAATTTCCGATCGCCAAGAATGCGGTGACATAAACCACGTACGACGAGACTAGAAAAGGCCAGTTCAGAACAAAGCGCGGCACCCTTTGGGCTCCTTTTGCTAATCTCGTGTTAGTAAAAGTTTGGTGAGAGACGATTTGCGCTTTTTCAGACTCATGGTTTTCAGATCGTTTTCTGCTGTTCAGTTTGTGCTTGTGGGTTTGTATCTGCTCTTCAGTGCGTGCAAGCAAGCTACGCGTGACTTGTCATTGTGTTCTTGTTCGTTCGTTACTGTTTTTCAGGTCGCTCTTCACAGGCCTTGCTGTTCTTCAGTGCGTTCTGTTACTTCGTTCTGAGCAGCCGACCGTTTTCTAGCCATGTTGCGTATACGTACTCCTTGTAGAGTTCGTGCTGTGCGGGGGCTTGGTGTTGGGGTCCTGACCTTGACACAAGTCCAGTCCATGAACAGGGTGGGGAGGAGTTCATGGACCAAGAATTGGTTGCTTCAGCGTGACCAGTTCTGTCATATGCCTTTGCTCCGTGAGATCCGTGAGAATAATCCTGATGATTTCAGGAACTTTCTCCGGATGACGGACCCCGTATTTCACCGTTTGTTGGCTTTGCTGACCCCCTATATTAGCAGGCAGGATACCTGCATGAGGCAAGCCATCACTCCAGGGCAGAGGCTCCTCGCCACCCTGCGGTACTTGGCAACGGGGAGAAGCCTGCAGGACCTCAAGTTCTCGACAGGCATCTCCCCCCAGGCTCTGGGTATCATTATCCCGGAGACCTGTTCTGCCATCATTCAGATCCTGCAGAAGGAGTATATTAAGGTAAGATTTTTATCCTTTAACCTCACATTTTTGTGTATTTAATGTTTAATATTGTAGTGTATTTCTTTCCTCGTTCCCTAATTACCATGATTGTAATATGCTGTGAATGTCCCCTTTGTCCTCATGCATGCTGGATTTTTATGTAATTAATTTTTTTCTCCTTCATACATATTTGCCTTCACTTACCTCCCCAGCATGCTCTCCTGGCCCTATATTCACCTCATGTAGTCACTTAACAATGTATTTTATCAGCTCCATAGTAGTGCTTTACCCCAAACACCCCCTAAAATGTTTTTAAATGTGATTTGTGCTTTAAATTCAGGCAGAGTGCCAGAGGCTTTTTTTTAGGTGTCCCCAAATCATTTGGAACCCTCCCTCCCCCCAACTGCTAAGTCAGTTGATACCAATTCTCTATCTATCCTCAATCATCCATCTGCTGACTTTGCCAAGCCCATACACACTATACCCATCTCTTTTGTGCTCAGATATATGGATTAATTCCCCAAAGTATGTAGTGCAAGGGCCTGCCTGTATACTTTAAAATGGGACTGTTTAAAGTTTTTTTTATCCTATTATTATCTTGATAGGTAATAGCAGAATGTCCAAATGTGCTCAAATGTGTACAATGTGTATTATATCTTTGTATTATGACACTTCTTACCTGTCCAGTGGGCTGCCAATAGTGTAACTAAGGAGGGGCTGTTCAAAGTAATACCCATTATTTAGGCATTCATCTCTCAATGAAGTGGAGAGGGTTACCTGTCCAAGAGCTCCCCCCCTATAATGTTAGAAATGGCCCAGGAGAGGGGGGGGGAGGGGGAATATGATAGGTGTACCTTATACTTTGGTGTTTAAAAATTCCCATAAATAAATGTTATCTTGATGTTTGGCCAAGAATGTTTGTGTCTAATCTGCTTCCCATGTTTTTATGTGCAAAAAGACTAATTTTTTTTGGTTTTCCTCAACAGTTTCTTTCCACGCCACAGGAATGGCAGACTGTGGCCTCCGACTTTGCCCAGCGGTGGGACTTTCCTAACTGTGGAGGGACAATTGATGGGAAACACGTCCACATCATCCCACCACCCAATTCGGGGTCATACTATTATAATTACAAGGGGTTCAATAGTATTGTGATGTTGGCGGTGGTGTTGGCTACTTATGAGTTCCTGTATGTGGACGTGGGGAAGAATGGCCGGATGTCCGATGGTGGAGTCATCGCCCAGACCGAGTTCTACAGGTGTCTCCAGAATGGCAGCTTGGACTTTCCACCTCCAGAAGACAATGTGGAAGGACTCCCATTCGTCTTCATTGCGGATGAAGCTTTTGCGCTGGGGGATCATCTTATGCGGCCATTCCCGATGAGGACCCTCACCCCGGACCAGAGGGTTTTTAATTACCGGCTGGCCAGAGCCAGAAGAGTGGTGGAAAACACATTTGGAATCATGGCCAGCAGCTTCCACCTATTTCTTACACCCATACCAGGGGCGTAACTACCACCATAGCGACCCATGCGGGCGCTATGGGGCCCGCAGCTGAGTGGGGCCCAGTGATGATAAGAGCACCGCCGGCACAGTCTCCCAGCCAGGGGAAGAGAGAGGAAAGGAAGAGGCGAGCTGTCTGTATCAGCAGAGAGCTGAATTGCCCGATGTAATAGCTTTCATTAGAACTTCCAGTGTTCCTGGGGCTCATGTCACATAGCTCCACCTTTTGGCCCGGTGCCTTTGATAGACAGAACGCCGATCCAATGCGGGACATGTGACGTCATCAAAGGCGTCGGGCCAAGAGGTGGGGCTATGTGGCGATGAGCCCCGGGTGGCTTGCCTCTTCCTCTGCATAAGTGGGGCTGTATGGGGCACAGGCAGACCAGGCTGTATTGGGCACAGGTCATGCTGTATGGGGCACAGGTCATGCTGTATGGGGCACAGGTCACGCTTTATTGGGCACAGGTCACGCTGCATTGGGCACAGGTCACGCTGTATGTGGCACAGGTCACGATGCATTGACACTAGGGCAGCTGTAGGGGGGGCTGTTTGCAGGGGGGCCCCATACAACATTTTGCTATGGGGCCCTGCTATTTCTAGTTATGCCCCTGACCCATACATATGGTGGAGTACAAACTGAATCACATTATCCTGGCGTGCTGTGTTCTACACAACTTTTTACGGCAACATTTTGGCAACTATGCTGGCTCAGTTGGGCCTGAAGCCGGAATTCAAAATGAACCAACCCTGACGGCGCTTGAAAGTGGCCATCCTGGCTTGCCCTCCCTGAGTGCCCGTGATATCTGGCTAAGATACCTTGAATTCTTTGCGGGTAGGGGGGCTATCAATATGCCAGACAATGTGTGAAACCTTTTTTAAATTAAAAAAAAATTAAGCAAATCTTTGGTGACATTTACTGCTTGTGTTTGTTTTAGCTGACCCTGACAGAAATGTGTGGAGTCCTGAAAATGGCGTGATTGCGTAACCTTACAAAGCACTGTTGGGTGTTATTTACTAAAGGCAAAGACACTTTGCACTACAAGTGCACGTGAAACTGCACTTGTAGTGCAAAGTGGATTTGCCCTTTTAGGAAATAACCCCCATTGTCACAGAAAGCAGCAATTAGAGCACAACATAATTGTTGGAGCGTTGAGACAATTAACCACACATTCTTGATTAACAATCTTTTTAATACCTGCACAATCACATGTGCATTTAGAAAAGGTTTTTTAAAACAAACCAACATGTTTGTTGTATAACAATTTTTGGGGTCACATTAGAAAAAGTAGAAATGTCCATTTAAGATAAAACAGGAATTTTTCCTTGTCAAAAGAAGTTTATTGAGTATACAATGTTATAAAGATACATAAAGTAAGTTTACAAGGATCTATAAAGTAAGCTCATTGTTTTACAGTAGGGTTTATATAGGTAAATATCATGAAATTTCAAATATTAAACATTGGGTTCACATAAACCTAAATTAAATTAAAGAAATATTATTTCCTTAGTTACTTTTGTAGGTATTTAAATGATTTATACCTACTATACATATTGTTTACAAGTAGAGTGTATATAGGTCAAATAAATTCTGATAATGAGCTTTAATCGTAAGGTGGAGAAAAGGAAAGAGAAAGAAGAAAAAGGGTTGAAAGGTAGAGGTATGGTCCACAAGGTTGTCCCGCTCGTCAGTTTATTATTCTTTTTAGTTCTCTTTGAAGCCTTAGAATGGGTGTCTCTGTAAGTCATTTAATCTGTTACCATGGCAACAGGACAGAGTCATTGAAGTTTGACAGGAACTGTTGTTTTATCCAAGGATGCCAAAGTTTTTCAAATTTTGGAATTTGATTTTG
Source organism: Aquarana catesbeiana (assembly GCF_042186555.1). NCBI lineage: Eukaryota > Metazoa > Chordata > Amphibia > Anura > Ranidae > Aquarana > Aquarana catesbeiana. The sequence goes on along the minus strand of NC_133327.1, from coordinate 167,299,863 downwards.
ATCGATGGCTACCATCTTAGCATGGGACATTGTATTATTCATTCTGTGAATTGTTTCTGCTAGTACCAATGTAGGAGATTTCCATGCCTTGGCCACTGTTTGTTTTGCAGCCGTTATTAGTTGGATCATAAGTTTGAATTGAGAGAGTGTTAACCATTCCGGTTTTAGATTAAGTAAAGTTAAATATGGATCTGGTTGTATTATTTTTTAAAATATTTTAGATGCAATCACGAAGACTTCCTTCCAGAAGGTTTGGATTACTGGGCACGTCCACCATATGTGTAAATATGTGCCTATTTCTGGGCATCCTCGAAAACAAAGAGCTGAGGTATTAGGTGAATATTTTGCCATTCTAGCGGGTACAAGGTACCAGCGAGTTAGGACTTTATAATTTGTCTCCAGTGCTAAGATGTTGGGTGAAGATGACTTAGATGTGAGCCATATGTTAGACCAGTCCGTGTCTTCTAAAGTTCGTCCCAGGTCCTCCTCCCACCTCTGAACGTAAGAGGGTCTATTAAGATTTGCTATTCCATATAATTGATTATAAAGTGATGAAATTGTACCTTTAGCAAATGGATCTTTTGTACAGATTGATTCAAAAATGGATAATTGGGATAATGATGTATCCCCCTTTAGGAATGGTGTATAGAAATTTTTGATTTGGAGATATCTAAATATCTCAGAGTTTGGTAGATCATATTTTTCTCTAAGCGATGGGAATGAAAGGAATGATTTAGATGCTATGAAGTCATTTAGTGTCTGAATGCCTGATGTTGTCCAAGCTTTAAAAGAATTTGGGTAGATCCATGCCGGATAAAAGGCCGGATTTCTGATAAAAGAAAGGAGAGGATTGTGTGGAGATTGTAACTGATATTTGGTTTTTAGTTTATCCCAGAGAGATAAGAAGTGTTTAGTTATGGGATTATGAATTTTAAAGCGGTCTTTAGGATCAAGCCATAATAAATTTGATATTAATAGAGGGTCATTTTCTGAAGCCTCTATAAATACCCATAATGGGATTTCCTGTTTTGCATGGTATTTGGACAGACTGGCCAAATGTGCTGCTCTGTAGTAGTTAGTAAAATTAGGGTATCCCAGGCCTCCTTTATTTTTGGGAAGATGTAGTGTGTGTATAGGTATACGTGGTTTAGAAGAGCCCCATATAAACGAAGTTGCTCTTTTTTGTACTATTCTCAAAAAATAGGAAGGAACTGGAATAGGGAGGACTCTGAATAGATAAAGCAATTTGGGTAGAATAGTCATTTTGATTGCATTAATCTTCCCTATCCAGGATAAAGGAAGTTGCGACCATTGTTTTATTAGATTTGTGATCTGTCTTAATACAGGAGGATAATTGGTTGAGAATAAGTCAGAATGAGATGCTGTTAAATGAATTCCAAGATATGGGATTGATTTTTCTGCCCATGTGAATGGGAGTGCAGCCCTAGCCGGGATCAATTCCATGTTTGTGAGTGAAATATTAAGCACTAGGCATTTCTTAGGATTAATCATAAGGCCGGATAGGGCTGCAAATCCATCAAGAGCTGGTATTAAGTTAGGACCAGAGACCTGTGGTGATGATAGAAAAAGTAATATATCGTCTGCAAATATACATAATTTGTGTGTAATTCCTCCTACTTCAATGCCAGTTATAGTTTGGTTTGTTCTGATGTATTGGGCCATGGGTTCGAGTATAAGGTCAAATAATAAGGGAGATAATGGGCAACCCTGTCGGGTACCTCTTTCGATATTAAAGGCTTCAGATTTGTATCCAGCATATTTTATATAGGCTTTGGGTTTATTATATAATGCTTTGATCCATGTTAAAAAGTGGGGTCCAAAACCCCATTTTTGTAATGAATATTGCATATATTGCCAGGATACTGTGTCAAATGCCCTCTTAATATCGAGAGATAGAAAACATAAAGGGATTTTCCGTTTTTTAGCAATATGTGCCAATAACACTGCCCTGCGTATATTATCGCCTGCCTGTCTATTTGGCATGAAGCCTACTTGATCTCTATGTATTAATTTTCCTATAATGCTATTGAGGCGTTTTGCTATTATTTTTGCTAATAATTTAATATCGAGGTTTAACAGAGAGATAGGCCGATAATTCACACAGGAAGTATCATCAGAAAGGGGTTTTGGGATCATACAAACAATTGCCATTAGTGTTTCTTGCCGAAAAGAATGTCCATCTAGAAGTTTGTTAAAAGTTTCAGTGAGAATGGGAGAGAGTATTTCTGAGAATGTTTTATAGTATAAAGCCGAGTAGCCGTCTGGGCCTGGTCTTTTGTTAAGTTTTAGGTCTTTTATGGCGTTAGCAACTTCATCTATAGTTATAGGCTCATCCAAACTGCTTTTTTGATTCTGAGATAACTCAGGTAAGGTTATTTTTGAGAAGAAGGATTCAGCCTCTGTAGGATTAAATTCATTGTTTGTCTTGTATAAAGTTGCGAGATGTGAGTGAAATTTATGGACTATTTTAACTGGATTACAAGTGTAAACATTTTTTGATAATTTCAAACGTATTGGTTTGAAAGATTTGTTAGTTAAATTTAATGCCCGAGCCAAATATGTACCTGGTTTGTTTGTATTCATGTAGAAATTGTGTTTGGAGCGTTTGAGGGATTTATCAACTGACTCAGTGAGAAATAGATCGTATTCCAATCTAGATTTTTCCAGATGAGATTTTGTACTCTGAGATGGATTATCTTGAAATGATATGTAGGCTGCATTAAAATTGAGTTCTAGTTTTTTTGCTAGATTTTTGCGTTCCCGTTTAAATAGTGCCATTTGTCTTTGTATTGTACCACGCAAGACAGGCTTATGAGCTTCCCACAGTGTTATTGGGGAGATGTCTGTTGTATTATTAATTGATATGTATTCCTTTAAAGCTTGTTCAATGGCCATCTGATGTAGTGGGTGTTTGAGCATTATGTCCGGTAAGTACCACGTTGGGTCATGCGCTTTTGGTATAGCTGAGGCTATAGTAGTGTATACTGCATTATGGTCAGACCACGGAATCGGAATTATATCTGATGCTATAATTTCTGGTATCATTCCTATTGTTAGAAAAATATGATCTATTCTGGTGAAGGTTTGATGGGGGTGCGAGAAATAAGTGAATTTCTTTTTCATTGGGTTACTTTCTCTCCACGAATCTACCAGATTGTATTTGGAAAGAAGTTGAGAAAAAGGTAATCTAGAGGTTATTTTGGATGGTGTAAAAGGTGATTTATCTAGAAATGGGAGGAGGACCTGGTTCGAATCCCCACACATTATCACTGTTCCTATTTTGTGTGTATTAATCACTTGTAATATATGTGAGAGGAATGGTGTAGGTTGTTTGTTAGGAGCGTAGTAGGAAATCACCGTGATTGCTGTATCCATTATATAACCCATGAGTATCAGGTATCTACCTTCTGGGTCTTTAATTTCTGATGATAAGGTGAATGGTGTGGATCGGTGAAATGCAATTAGAGTTCCCCTTTGCTTGGTACAGGCAGAAGCCGTGTAAATTTTTTGATAAAAAGGAGAAATATATTTTGAAGTAGAATCTTTGGTGAAGTGTGTTTCTTGGAGGCATACTATGTGAGCCTTCTTGTTATGGAAAGTACGAAAGGCTTTGGTCCTTTTTTGAGGGACATTTATTCCCTGAACATTCAGGGAAAGTATATTCAGTGGTGCCATGGCAACAGATCAAATAGTTTTGACTTACTTTTTGTTATGCCTACTGCGCAGATCAACCTGTGTGGACTGAAGAGATGAAAAGATAGAAAAGAAACCTGTGAATTCTGGAGTAAAGAGTAAACAAAAAACATATGAGATTAGATGATACATTGTATAAATTATTTTTTGCAAGTAATCACAATTTACCCGTGAAAGAGAATAAATATCTCTCTCAGGGGAATAAGTGCCTTCGTCACACTCCCACATAATATGGTTGGGAGAATGAGGAGGGCTAATGGGGGTACACGGATCTTCCGCTTACAGGAGAGAAGTGCTATGTCAAAAGACATCAAAATGATGTTTCATTAATTGGAGTGCAGAATATAGTTTTTGTTGAAATTATTTATTCCAGGGTGGTTGTATATGGTTAGTCTTGCCCTAGGCTAAATAATTCAGTTAGAAAGGTACTGTTAATAACTTTGGTATTGATGAAGATAGTTTGAATTATTTTGGGATTTTAACCCTTTTAGAGTAAACAATTACATATTTTATTCATATGTAACTGTTTAGATATGTTAACTCATAAAATTGAGGTTGTATTGCTTCAGATTAGAATAAACAAAAACATAATTCTAGGAACTAGTTAGGTAATAATATATTTGTTTTAAGAAAAGAAAGAAAAAGCTTCCATTACTTCTGGATTATTGAACATATTTGTCCTAAAAAGTAATAAATCTATTGTTATTACCTGATAATATATAACTGAACAAGAGTTTCCTTATTTCACTTATATATTCTAAGGCTATATGAATCAGAAGCAATAAGAAATATAACTGGAATGTAACATGATCCCACACTGTGTGTGACTATCAGAATGCAGTTACATTCAGTTATAAATACAGGTTTTTTTTATAGAGAACCATCTCTTAGTATAATAAATGAAGAGATATCAGGAATTAGGATGTCAGTCCATTGAATCTTCTTGGTCCATGGATGATGTGGCATAACGGCCTCTTTTGTGAGAATGATGATTCCCATTTTGTTCTGAAATTTTCTGAATGCTGCCTGAAGGTGAAGATGATGCCATTCTTCTGCGTGTGGGAGTGTTGCTGCTTGTGGGTTCTGTCAGATTTAATTTTAAAAGGGTTTGTTGTAGTTCATCTGCTGATCTGCTTCTGTAAATTGTACCTTGGTAGTTAAATCTGACTGAAAAGAGGAAGCCCCATTGATACATAATGTTGTGGCGTTGCAGTTCCATTAGTTGGGGTTTCATGGATCGTCTTTTAGTAATAGTAAGTTGGGATAGGTCAGCAAAAATTTGATAATTGTGTCCTTGAAAATTAAGTTCCTTTTTTTCTCTTGCAGCAATTAGTATTTGTTCTTTCGTTCTGTAATAATGAAATTTTGTGATTATATCACGTGGGGGTCCATCTTTCTTTTTGGCTGTGAGGGCTCTGTGTACTCTGTCCAGTTCTAAACGTTCAATAGGGATATCTGGCTTTAGTTCTTGTAATAGAGCAGTAATAGTAGATTGCAGGTCTGTCACAGTTTCAGGTATTCCCCTTATGCGCAAGTTTGAATGTCTGGCTCTATTTTCGTAATCTTCAAGCTTAGTTGGAAGTATTAAATTCTCTTTTTTTAATTGTTCCAGTTCTGTTATATTTACTTGGGTTGTAATTTCAATTTCATCCATTTTTATTTCTAATGCTGCGGTACGGTTTCCCAGCTCTCTTATTTCTTTGGTTAGGCTTTTTGTTATTTGGTCTGAGGTTTGTTTTAAAGCCTTATGAAGCATCTTTTCAAATTGTAATAATATTACTGGGGATGCTGAGGAGGCTTGTGGAGAAGTTTGTGAGAGGATTTGTTCTGTATCTGACTCAAATGGAGAGTCTTGCTGTGACATTTTCTGTCTGTGAGAGCGCCCTGATGCTGTATCTTGTGAGGTGACTGGAGCTGCTTCAGCTGCAGTGAGTGCCTGTGAGCTCTTTGTGAGGTGATTTTTATTTCTGCCACGGTTTCCTCCCAGTACCATATTTCCTGCCCAAACTTTCACAGTTTGTTCCCTGGGGCAAAAAGGTTCAAATGGATACCTTTTGAGCCTGCAGGCTTCGCTTTGTCCTTCTCTTCTCTCCTCAGCGGTGTGGAGCTCTAACAATGCATGTCTGCTCCGCTAGGCTCCGCCTCCTGCCCCCCAAAACAGGCATTTTTCAAACCAACAAGAAAGACACAAATCTTGAACTTACAAAGTTCACTTTTGGTAGAACTTGAAGGCAATATCAGACATGAGTATTTAGGAACTGTGTTTGATATTGCGTTCAGATGGGGTGAAGTCACCCCAGGAAAAGCCAAATTTTGAAGATGCACACAAATTTAACAATGTCAACATGTGCTACCTGCCATCACGGGGGATCAAGGGGCGTGTTTTGGGGGAGCAACCTCTTCCTCACAGCTACTTTATTATTGAGGAAGGGGTTGCACCCCCAAAACGCGTCCATTGATCTCCCGTGATGGCAGATAGCACATGTTGACACACTGTGTGCCTCTTCAAAATTTGGCTTTTCTACAATTCGACAAAAAATTAAAAAATTGTAGCACACCATAAAAGAAAGAGCTTTGGAGGGGTTTTAAACTCTCCCCAAAACATCAATGATGTTCTTATTTTTTTGAATAACATCATTGATGTTTTTCTTGATATTTTCCAATACAACATTACACCCCATTATCTCCCCAATCAGGATCTGTGCACTTTCCGAGGTGAAATGCCCTGGATCCACAACATCACAATCACCTAAAAAGATTGAAACCAAAAAAAAACATGTATTATAAATATGCTGGCATCCATCTCTTACCTGAGCCTGTGGTCGCAGACACTCACCTGTTGTGGTGACTAGTTCCACCACGTCTTCCTCCTCCTGCTCTTCTTGTCTTTGGGGTATTTCCCCTTCTTCCAGAGGTGGGGGGTCTGTGGTCTCCTCGGATGAGGGATGTCCTCTGAGTCTTTTCTCCCCTATGTAAAAAAAAATGGTATACTTAGCACACAGATATTTGATGGCAGAACTATAAATATGAAACATTGCTTGGAAGTGGGGTACAATTGTCTGTTTTGGGAGAGTTCCAAGATGTAGAATTTTGAGTGTCCTTTGTCAAGCTTCAATACTTTGCCTGTTTTGTCCAAGCTTCACAGATGGAGACACCCCTATAGTATACACTGGAGCACCTGTGTGGGCCCCCTAATAAAAAGGGTGTTCTTGTGTCCCACACTAGTGCTCCAGTGTCCAGATGTGAAAACTGCTGCTGAGTGTCCTCTCCTTACACAGAATCGAGTTTGCATTTCATTCTAGTAACAAACCCATCTACACAACCAAATTATTTTCATACAAGTAGGCCCTAAAAAATGTGGGCAAATGCATATGGCCAAAACAATGGTGTTTTATAGGCCGAAAGAAAAATGTTTGATACGAACGAATAATGTGCCAATGAACATGAAAGTTGCCATGAAAGCACATGGAGCAGCACGAACGTAATAAACACAAAAAGAATAGTAACACAGGACAACTACTTACTTTTTTGCAGCACTCTCCGGATCTTTCGGTACTGCTCATGCTCTCTTAATTTCAGGTCCGACCACCGCTTCCTGAACTGATCTTTCGTTCGACGTACCCCGAAATTACGGTGCAGACTTTTGACCACTTTCGCCATTATCTTGGCCTTTCTGACATTGGGGTTGGGGTAAGGTCCATACTTTGCATCATAGTCGGCCCTCTTCAGGATGTCGACCATCTCCAACATCTCCCCAAAGGACATATTTGATGCCTTAAATCTTCTCCTTCTGAATCCAGACTTTTCCAGCTTCGGGCTTTCCTCCCCCTCCTCCTCGTTGCTATAATTAGCACACACTTGCTGGGTCTCCACCATGTGCTCTTCCCCCGCTGCGCCGAACGAAAAGGAGCAGTGAATAGACTAGAAAGAACATCAGGGGCGGGCAGAGTTACACACATGCGCAGTGTGTATAAAGCGTAACACGCGTGCGTAGTACGTACGATCTGTGAGCGGAGGAAGGAGTATCGGAGGTGCCGATCATGATAATGAAGGTAAGATCTAAACTTGGGCCTATACTGCTTCTAGATTGAGACCTATATTGTAACAAGATTAGGAGAGTTTTGCCTGACATTAGGGTTTGTCTTGTGTTGTGTCTTGCAGTGAAAATGGATATCTTGAAAGATAACGACTTTATGGCAATCTTCATTGATATGTTCTATGCCTTGTCTATGGGAGATAAACCACCCTGAATATAAGAACAAAACAAAGAGGAAGGCAGCACTGGATCAATTGCTGGAATTTGTGAAGACGGTGATCCCCACGGCAGACATCACCTATTTGAAGATCCTAATTGGTGGCCTGAGGAGCACTTATCTAAGGGAGCACAAGAAGGTCCAGGACTCCCAGAGATCCAGAGCTGCAGATGACATTTATGTCCCCAGGCTCTGGTACTATGACAGACTGCATTTTCTGGCAGGTCAGACTGAACCCAGGTCATCACTCTCCAGTCTTCCTTCCAGGCTTCCTTCCCCCCCAGCTGAGGCTTCTGACGCCCAACCTGGGCCTTCCAGGCAGCAACATGTGGAGGAGCCCAGCTTGAGCCAGGTATAGCATTCCTCTAAATATTTCTGCTTGTCCAATCAATGATTTTAACTAGATGTTAGTTTGGAGTACTAATTCATGATTGTGATTGATGATGCAAAAACTAAAACCATGTCCCTTTTTCATACACAGGGAAGTCTCAGCCAGGAGGTGGCCGGGCCAAGCAGGCTGCCCGATACCCAGGTCCCTCCACCTTCAAAGACAAAGTGGCAGGAAGAGGAGTAACCTGGAGGAGGCTGCCATAATCCTCTTTTGGAAGGCTACAGAGGCCCTGAGAACCCCCCACACTGTGGAGGAGGACTTTGCTTGCATAATTGCCTGCAAAATGCTGCAGATGGAGGAGGGCCAACGACTCCTGTGTGAGTCCTTAATTTTGGAAGCTCTCAATAAGGGGTTGAGGGCCCAAATAACATGTGCTACCCACATTTGTGACCTCACACATAGTCCTCCTCCTCCTCCAGGTCCTACTCCTCCTCCTCCTCCATGTCCTACTACTCCTCCTCCTCCTCCTCCTCCTCCAGGTCCTACTCCTCCTCCTGCCACATCTCCAACACCAGAGTCACAGCCAGGAAGGAAGCGTGGAAAGAAGACCAGAAAGTGATGACCCTGGGTCCAGTCTGGTCTGACAAAAGATGCAACCTCTTGTAGTACCACAGCCTGGGGACACAGATGTCATCTGCTGCTTTCATGATCTCTGGGACTTCTGGAACAGACTGCACTCCCTTAAATAAGGACTCCTCAGGCCACCAATTTTGATGTTAAATAATTGATGTCTGCTCTGGGGGTCCAAGGCTTCGCCAATTTCTGCTGTTTCTCCAGTGTTGCCTCCCTCTTTGTTTGGTTCTGAGCCCTTAAAGGATTTTTTGTTTCAATTATACTTGCCTATGTGTGTTTTCCTTAAAAAAGGACTGTTGGTTTGTGAGGAGGCAGGTACATTTCAAAAATACTATGTGAAATTACCAAGGGACACCAACACCAAGCAACCTTCTTGAGATTAAATAATATAAGATATCAATGGTGTTGTGGTAACTTGACACACAAAACACACACAAAAATATTAGGGAGTAAAACTAACCAAAAAATAAAACAAAGATCAGCCTTGAAAAAAATACAAACCTAAAAAAAAAAAAAAAAAAAAAAAGAAAAAAGAAAACAACCCAAAAATAATTTTGTCAGATGTGACAAATCAAAATATATTGAGGGAATCCTGATAAATAATAAAGAAAGAAGTTTGTGAGAAGTCTGTGTGAATATGAGCAGCAAAACTACTTCATTCTTCTCACATTATAAAAAAGAAGAGAGTGCGCTGTATTAAACCATTTTTTACATTGCACCATGACGAAAGTGCTGTATCCATTGTGAACGCTAATTTTACCAGACCGAGCTGTTCCGTCTCGGAATTTCTTCTGAGCATGCGTGGCACTTTGTGCGTTGGAACTGGCCACACACGGTCGGAATTGACGCAATCGAATTTTGTTGTCAGAAAATTTTATAGCCTGCTCTCAAACTTTGTGTGTCGGAAAATCCGATGGAAAATGTCCGATGGAGCCCACACATGGTCAGAATGTCCGACAACACGCTCCGATCGGACATTTTCCATCGGAAAATCCGACCGTGTGTACGGGGCATTAGAGAACACTTTTTCATGTTTACTTCTTTGGTGCCAAATCAACATGTGCATGATGGAAACATTTGTTTTGATTCGTTAATCTAGTTATTTAGTTTAGTTCAATTCAGCTGATTCGTTCAATTCGTATTCGGAATTCATATTCGGAATTCGCATTTGGAATTTTTACATTTTCTTCGAATTTACAGATTTTTTCGATTTGAAACATTCAAATCGATAAATTTTCTAATCGGTCGAAAAGAAAATGTTATATTTGAATGCAGCAAAGTTAACAAACAAAAGAAAAATCTTCATCAAATGATTCCAATGACTCTTTAAATCACCTTTGTCTTAACAAAAACAGCATTATTTTGAAATGGTACTCTAATAACACACACAGTCTTTGATTTAAGCAATATGTGTACTTAGAATTCGACTGGAGTTCAATGTAAAATTCAATTCGAATTTCAGTCTGAAATTTCAGTCTGAATTTCCAAAATTCGGACGAATTTCGTTCCGGTAAAATATGTTTATATTGTAATTCGGGTATTCAGATATATCTGAATTTCCGAATAATGAAAAATGTGTCTGAATATTAATTCGGAATGAAACGAACCACACATGTCTAGTGCCAAAAGCCCCATGACTAGAACTGTACCAGATGGGTACTATAAAGTCAAAAACTGATCAAAAACATTGGTACAACTCATCATTTTCCACTGTATATTCTTGAAGGTTGCAGAAGCTGGGCAGCACAGATCAACAATTACAGAGTGCTGTCCTATCTCAAAATCATCTGAAAGACCAATATTCCCCTGGTATTAATTAACAGTTTTAGAACAACTTTACTATTCACCTGGGTTGCTCTTTAACCACTTGCTTACCGGGCACTTAAACCCCCCTTCTGCCCAGACCAATTTTCAGTTTTCAGCGCTGTCACACTTTGAATGACAGTTGCGCAGTCATACAACACCGTAACTAAATTACATTTTTATCATTTTTTTCACACAAATAGAGATTTCTTTTGGTGGTATTTAACAGCTAGGGGTTTTATTTTTTGCTAAACAAACAAAAAAAGATAGATTTTGAAAAAAAAAATCATGTTTCATAGTTTGTTATAAAATTTTGTAAACAGGTAATTTTTCTCCTTCATTGATATGCACTGATGAGGTGGCACTGGTGGGCACTGATAGGCTGCACTGGTGGGCACTGATAGGCACAGATAAGGCAACACTGATGGGGACAGATAAGGCGGTACTGATGGGCACAGATAAGGCAGCACTGATGGCCACTGATAACATGGCACTGATGGGCCCTGATGGGTGGCACTGATGGGCACTGGTAGGTGACACTGATGGGCACTGGTAAGTGCCACTGATGGGCGGCACTGTTGATGAGGCACTGATTGGTGACACTGATAGTTGGCACTGTGGGCAGTGACAGGTGGCACTGTGGGCACTGATCGGTGGCACTGTGGGCACTGGTAGTTGGCGCTGGTGAGCACTGGTAGGCGGCACTGTTGTCCACTGGTAGGTGGCACTGGCATGTGGCACAGGTGGGCAAAGATGAGCTGGCAGGAGCTCACCTTGATCGGGACCGATGTCCATCTGAGAGCCGCCGGTGATGGGCTGTCAGCTCAAGGAGAAAAAATAACCAATTACTGGCTCTGTTTACATCACATGATCAGCTGTCATTGGCTGACAGCTGATCATGTGGTAAAGGGTCGGGATCGACCCCTTACTCCGATCTGTGATCAGCTGAGTCTCATAGACTCTCTGATCACACAGCGCGCCGCACGCATCCTGCAGGGGATGCGCAGGCTGCTCAGACAAGGGAGGACGTCTGTTGACGTGCTCCCGGCAAAGCAGGTCCGTGCTGTAGCCGTCATTCGGCTATAGCGCGGATCTGAAGAAGTTAAATAAGTGTTTTTTTGGAAAGTAGAGCTGTTAAATATGAAACATGGAACCTGTAATGAAAAAGACCTTCACAGCAATGAAGATTTTTAAAGGTGTTATGCTGGAGCAGTAGTAAATCATGAGATGAGAAGAAAGGAATAGCCAGTTCCGTAGATTAGGAATAATCAATGCTTCCTTGAAAATAAACACAGATGAGAAGTTGAAGCTGAACATTTCTGATAGATGAGAAAATCAGAGCTGAGCAGAAATTAGATATATGATTCTGATTAGCTATTCATTAACACAGAGTAAATACATTTATATTTAGCTACATGACAGCAGAGTAAGATGTTTATAAAATCAGGAAAGTAAAATCACTGCAAGCTGATGAACAGTTTATTTCAAGACATGACAGCCTTTTCTTCTTCACCTCAGACAGGGGGCGGCTCTGCTGTTCTTCAGTCATATTTTTTCTTCCATTATGGAAATACTGGCTTCTATCTCTGGATATGCAGTGTTAATTCCTTAGAGGACAGTTTTCCCTATACTGTAAGGAAAATGTCTCATATGCATGTCTTAGCAGCCCTGATGTGCAAATTGCAGTCTGCAATTTAGATTATACAGAGGTAGAACTAAAGGCATTGGGGCCCTTGGGCAACTTTTATTTCTCAAACAAAACCTTTATCAGGTCTTTTCTGTCAGTGTTCCATGAATTTTAATAAATGGGTTACAGGCAATTCCGTGGTCAGCTGGTCCTGCTGTTCTTTACAAGGGACTATGGCCCATTAGGTCCATAAATATTTGGACAATGACACATATTTCATAATTTTGGCTCTGTATGCCACCACAGTGGATTTGAAATTAAGGAATCAAGATGTGACTGAAGTTTAGACTTTTAGCTTCAATCAATGGGGTTTAATATTTGGTTTAATCTGAGCAGACGGTATACCCTTGTACACTTTAGAATTCACCCTGCTGTCAGGAGTCTTATAATGAATAACAACTAGTGATCCAGTTCAATTAGCAGCCATGCATGGCCATTCCAAAAGAGTTTTATTATTGTATGAGAATGAGTATGCTTATTTGTAAAGGGTCCTCAATTAAAGGACTTATGGTTTTAATGTATCTTTAGAAAAAAAGTGTTTGTTTGTAGTCTTATGAAATAAGTGGATGGGTGTACACTCTCATTGCCCTTGGGACAAATGGATGGTATCTGTCTCAGGCTGTCTATTTGTAGTTTTTATTTTGGGTTGTTTCTTGTTCTTCAGTTTGGGTCACCTCTGTTTTGAACCTTGGATGGTGACTAGGTTGATAAAGTATGTAACGGATTTAGGGGTGGTTACTTTCTTCTTGTGTGTAGTAGTTTGAAAATGGCATTTGAAACTTCATGCATGATACTGGATGTTTAAGATCATTTATCCTGATATCCTCATTTGGGGTAGTCCCCCTTTTTAAACCCATGTTTATATTTACTTTTACACTAGTAAGGGGGATTATTTTTGGATAAAAGAAATGTGGCACTAAATTAGGATTTAAGAACATGTGAGAGCATTTTATTGTTATGTCACACATGAGCCGAGGTGGTCCCTTTAGGAAGCAAATGGGAGATGTGATTAGGTCTATGTTAAATAGGATGTGCTTCTATGAGGCCTTACATCCTTAGGAAGCCAATTTACACCCAAGCAGCAAAATGTATTCATGTCACAGGGCTCTGGCATCCGACTCCATACTTGCAATGCCACTTGCAGTCCATGAGGTGTGTGGGCAGGATACTGATAATACCACACTTATATGTGTTCTGTGAATGCTTGTTCAGCAACAAGATAACCTGCCTTTACCTTTGCCTGACCAACAACTTCATGCTCTGTAGCTGGGTTACCTTTCACTTTATTCCACACTTTATGCTCCGCTTCCCTGCTACTGCATATTGCTCTCTCCCTGTCCAAATGCAGTCCACAGTGTTTATCTTTTGTTAAGTTGCTGATGGATTTGCCCTTACTCAGCAAGAAACCACAGTGTTGTGGGACTATATTCAAGTCTTTCCATCGGTCAGCTGGAAGTGGGCTGTCTCTGCTCATGCAGACACTGGCACTTGCTTTAGCACTGCAATAGCTTATTGCTTGCCCTGTAGTCTTATCTATGGCCTGCCTCAGTTAATGATGGATGCTTGCACTTTAAGAATGAGGCTTGGTAGACTTTTTCGTATATTCATTGTTGTATGGACCAAGCTTATGTAGTATACTGTGTATATAGCCCGTTAGAGGCTCCCCACTAGAATTATTGTACAAACTGTTTAGTTTGTCTATTAATAAGACTTCCATTAGTAGGCAGGAGTGTATAGTGGATTAGTCTTAAGTTATCATGTTGGTTTTGAGTACTCTGGGCATGGTGTTTCGACTTTAGCTATGGGTTGTATTTTATGCATACTGTACAGTGGCTAGCGCAATGTCTGGACTGATAGGTGCATGATTGAGACAACATTGTCTTTTATTGTGGTGATGATGAAGGGTGTGCATATTTTGTAACTTTTACATAACTTGTTGAAGTTTATTAGGGAAAATTTGATAGATTTTACGGGCTTGGATTTGTTGACTTACAAGCCATGGTGGCCTAAGTAAAAGTGGTTAATTCTAGGGTTAGGGTGCCTTGTCCTATATTTGTTTGCGTTACGGATGATATGGTGTGTTTTAGATCATGAGTCATTTCCACTCCTCTCTATATTCTTCTCTTCAAATCATTCTGGTACCTGTTGATCTTTGGACCTCTTATCAAGAGTTCTCAGCAGCAACTTCCAAATGCAGCTTCCACATTTGGAAACAACTGGAGACTGTTTACCAGCCTAATTGATTAAAAAATAATGATGGAACTGCCCACACCTGGCCATGAAATAGCTTGTCAGTCATAAATATAATTATGTTTGGTTCCTTAGAATAGAAGGTAATACATATAAAGTGCTGTAATTCCAAAACCATTGATGCAAATGTATATAAATGCCCTTAATTTAAAGAGAAACTGTTACCTACTCAACTAGGCCAGAGTAACAATGCTTTCTGATAGTCTACCACCCTAGCATGGTATACTCACTGATCCACGCTTCTTTACCAACTCCTGCCTTCAAGAGCCCACCTTGAATAAGTTACAGTGTCAAATGGTGTTGTAGCTTATCTGGCTGGATGACGTTACTCCCCACTCCTCCCCCATTGCAACAGTGTTTGGAGCTGTGGATTGGCTGTTCTGGTCTGATTGGGTGAAGTCACCCCCAATTCCTATAAGCCCTATTCCATTATAGCAATGAAGTAGGGAATGTGGATGTGTGGGCTATAAGAAGCCACTGTCACTTTGCTATGAATAGGCGAAATGATAATAGGCTCAATTTAACAACTCTTTGCAAAAGAATAAGGATCTTTATTATTATTTTTCCATGTGACACGGACTTTGGCTTTGTAAAATGAGGCTAATATCTCTTAAAAGCTGTTAATCTGCACTTTCAGCTTACATTCATTATATAACTGTAAGTCCAAAATTGTATGGACCTAACTCTATACATAAATTCATCTGTGTTGATATTGTGCTTTCATTTATCATAAGGCATGTATATCAGTGCCTAGTGCCACCTCAAGCCTCAAAATTTACAAATTGTATTAAACTTTTCCTTATTTAGTTCCCCTCACCTGACCACATCTAGATATTTGTGTCATAATTAAAATTGTAGTAGAAAAGGTGTGCAGGGGAAGTTGAAATGAGTCAGAGGGATTTTTATATTTCATAAAATAGGAATTATCTCTCTTTTCTCTTCTTTGTGGTCTTAGCATGACAGCATCATGTCTAAAAATGACATGCTTCCATTGATAGATCTTTAAAATGTTAAAAAGTGTTTCCACTTTCAATTAAAATATAACAATGTCCATGCAACAGAGTGTGCAACACAATTTTGGCTTTGGTATACATTTCCTCCTGTAAAAGAAATGCAAACTTACATGATCTCAAAAGCATTATGCATCTGCCATGTCATTGAAACCAATCTGCCAATATGTTCTTGAGCAAATCTCAAATTCTTATCTTTTAAATCTGTGACTATTTACAATAGAATTACTATGTATGGCATTTTACTTGCAACACAGGCTGTGAAGATAACACAGAAAACAAAGTCTGAATATCAATGGCGTTCAGCACTCCCACTGCGTCCCTTTTCGCCAAGTATTGTACCATGCTAAACCCTTAACATTATATGGCCTTTTTATACCATAGTAACAGCGAACTAACATACGTAATGTATTCACAGTTCTCACACAGCTAGAAACTGATAGTATATCCAAAACAGACATATTCAAAGTGTACAGACTGTTCACCAAGCACAGCAATTGTGTACCTGGCTTATGAAAAAAGGTGAAGCTGTGTTCACGTCACTCATTAAATCATGTGCAGAAAAAAGCTTGTTTTATTTTTATTTCTCTTGCACATGGTTGGCTATTCAAATTGAACACATATGCCTTATTTACTAAGCTCATTGATTTGCCAACCACTCATTTTGTTAACTAAAAAGATTCCGCCACTTTCCCAAATCAACTCCATTGCTACCCAAAGGTACTTGTGCTCATTTCTTCAATCCTTGCTACCATTATTTTACCTTATTTATATAAATAGATCTGAACTAGTCAAATATTTGCCAATGTTTTACATGTCTAAAATATCATGATAATCTAAGCTTTTACAAAATAGGCAATATTAATCAACAATCATTTCTCCATAACATTATAATCTTTATCCAGCCCATACCTTACCCCTTTAAAAATAATCATACAATACAGGCATACCCCACTTTTGAGTACACAATGAGGTTTATTTACTAAAGCTTAAAAGTGCAAAATCAGGCTCACTTCTGCATAGAAACCAATGAGCTTCCATGTTTTATTAAAAAAGCTTAATTGAACAAGCTGGGGTTAGAAGCTCATTGGTTTCTATGCAGAAGTGAGCCTGATTTTGCACTTTCCAGCTTTAGTAAATAAACCCCATCGTGTACTTAAAAGTGGGGTATGCATGTATAGAACAAACTAATAGTACATTAGTGTCATTTTCTTTGGATCAAAGTCAATTACAATTGGCTCAGTAATACAGTATACAGTACCGTAAAGACTCCCAAGCCACCCTTTAAAGCAAAATGTAACTGTATATGAGCACCACAAAACAAAAATGCTAAATAATTAATTTTTAATATTCAAAGTAAATTCCCCCACCCATACATGCTTCCATGCTTTATTTTGTTGAGAAATCATTTTGAAAAACACCCCTTTGCATTTCTAGCCACGGTCATCTTGGGCAGATGATTAATGTACCATTTACTGCTTGGAATCCATGTGCCTCTAGCTCAGACATGCAGGAGGGTGTGCTTAGTTGAAAAAGTTCCTTCTCCCCTTCCCCAGATGAAAGTGATATTTCCTGATATTGATGAGAGAGTTTAGTTTTGTTTTACCTTGAAATAACTAAGTCTATTTTTTTCCATAGTTTTCAGTGGCCTATGATCTTTTTCGATTCAAATTTCACCTTCTGTTTCCCCATTCCATGTTCAGGTACCTGAAAACTTGTATAGGCTAGCATTCTAATCACTTTTATTGGCTGTTCTATTTCATGACTGACAATATTCCCACAGAATACTTTACTAATGTTCTTGGAAAACATTACCAACTTGAACCTCAGTACTTGATTTGTGCAGCTTAAGGGACAGAACAATTGAGGAAGTATACAGTATAACATTTAAGTTATCAGTTGCAGAGGAACAACATAATTCTAAAGTAATATACTTTAATTAATTATATACCTTTGTAAAGCTACATTAGTTACCATGCAAAGACTATTGTAACTCCTTCCTAACTTCCTACTGCATTTTTTAAGGTGCTCAATACCACTTTGTGAATGGAGCCCACTGAGAGCAGTCAAATCCTGTGAGAACGGAGTGAGGGGTGTGGCAGAGCCATGCTGTGTGTTTCTATGGATGCACACAGCCCAACTCCAGAGCACGCCTGCATGGGTGCCCCCGTAGCACATGGCTTGCTTAGGGGCACTTCTAAGAAGATGATTTGGAAAACTTCAGCAGGGGAATCCATGGGAGGAGGTAAGTGACAAATACAGCAAATACGTATAATATATATATATTTTTATATTTTAAAAATGTGCCTTTATTTACAATCACATTTATATCAAGCCTGGATGTGTTTACATGTGTTTCTTCAAGTTTATATTGCACTCATATTGTGATTTTTAAGGTCACAGCATCATTATTTTTTTAACATCAGCATTGTAATAGCAATACAAATAATAGTCATATTTAACAGTCCAATATAAGCTTTAAAAATCTTCTTTCATGTTGTGAGTTCTGCCTGTCTGCTGGCTGTCCCTTTCCACAGCTTCCTGGATTCCCTGCATGCTTTGCAACTTCTCCTTTGTGTTTACTTTCAATTTTTAAGGACTACATACCCAAAGGTACCTTGCTGTCGGCAAGCAGTAATTCATGTTGTAGTGCTTACCCCCACAGGAACCTTTGGTGATGATGACTTTTCTGTTTTGCCTCTTAAAGCTGCTTGGTCTCTACAAAACCACTTTGTTGTAGGTCACTCACACCTGTGTAACTTAAGCATTAATATTCTATTGCTCTATGATACTACACAGAAAATAGACCATAAGCAACTAGAGAATTAATAAGATGAATGTATTATTGAAGGGTAAGCAAATGCAGTGCATAGAACAAATAAACAGGACAACAGAATACGTTGGAATAACTGAAGGGCACGTTAGCTCCACCTGTGGGTATTAACTTATACAACAATAAGGCTAAGCCCCATTATGCTAATCCACACAATATCAGTAAGGCTGTGAAAGCATACATGGCTTCCTGACGACGTCATTACAACTAAATGTACGTTGAGGCATTACCCGGTCACACAACCTTTTCCAGCCACTCACGGTTTCGGCAGATCAGGCAGTCCAACGCACGCCACTCGCTACAAGCGGGAGCAAGTGGGACGGCTGCCTCAGACTTCACCTGACATTGCTGAGCCTGTAACCTCCAGTGCCGAGGAAAGGCACTTTCAAAGTAAGCGGCCACTTGGCCTGTTGTTTTTATATGTTTTTTACTAAATGGAATTACACTATGGTATTGCCTTTTCCACTTTTTTTCTGAAATATCTTTCTGGCGGAGCTTTTCCTGGAATATCCACCTGACACCAGTAAAGACCACAGACCACGGTCATACAAAGCCCCACCTGACCTATCTTTTTAATTAAAGAGGTCATGGTGGTTTGGCAAGTAGGATACTTACTTATACTCACCGGGAGTCGTTTTTATCCAAAATCGCTAATTGGCAGTGGTGATGGTGTGAAAGATCAGATTACCTCACTTAATTCATGGACGTTGTTTTGGCACATTTTCTGCATGTTCATTGATGCACATTGCACTTTCGAATTGTTTGTGTCCAGTGTTCATTTATGTTTAAAAATTATGCATATGATGGTTTAGCAGTCCAGATAACTTCACACAATGTGTGGATGTTCAGTTTGTTATATTTGCAAGCAGGTGTGTGTTATGTCTGCTAGGATTACCTTATATCCGCTGGCTGTTTACTGAGGCACATTATACTCACAATTAATCTGCACCTTTTTCTATGAACTTGCAATCATATCTTGTAAATTTTTGTTCACATTGATTATGAATTATTGAGCACAAGCACTTTATTATTATACCTACATATGATCACATTTTGTATGGTATTGTTCACATTGATCATAAAATATTGAGCACAAGTACTTTACTTTTAGACTTATATATTATTAGTGCCCCCTTATTATTATACATCCTCCATAAGCTCTAAGCCTGCTTACCAAGCACTTTGAGGGGAGCAGCTTTTATTCTTATTTCTCAACATCATTTACTTTTATTATTTTCTCTTAGCGCAGAGTTCTTCTTTTTTATAAAAGAATCCTCACTGTTGGTGTACACATTTCTAAAAAAGAGGCACCCCTGAATGTGATGGTTAAGTATTGGTGCCTAACCATCAGTTTTGTCTGGCTTTCATTAAGGCCCTTCTGTAAGGTGATACATGTATAGCTGTCCCTTAAGAGGGTGCAAACAGATGGCTATTGGGCTGCTAAACAAGGAGTAGTCTTTAATGGCAGTAACTGTATGCAGCCAAGGATTGAACTCGGCAGTTCCAGTCACCACTCCTAGCATGCAACAGTCTAGTCCATAAGCTTGGTGGTCCAATGACCCAGACGTCTCAGCCCTCATAATCAGGTTCTCTTGATCAGGATTCTCACAAGACTCACAAGACTCTGAAGACTCTGAGACTGGGCCCACTGAAGGTGGGCACAGACAGATGAGATCAGCAGGTCTATGTCCCCAAGTTCACATTACCAGAGACACCCTGTGTGGCTCAGTCTTCTGCATTCACACAGCTCCAGTCTTCACACACTCCCCCCCGGGCAGGTATGCACAGCAGCAGGTCTGCATAGTTGGATTTCGTACGTGTGGCGTACTGGGCAGACCCCAGCAACAGGTCTGCACTCAGCTCCCCACACTGTTCTGATCAGATCCCTGCACATTTGTCTGGGAAAAGTTCTCTCTCCCCTCCACCTATGAGCAGAGAATCCTGGGTATTAAAGTCTACAGCCTCCATTGACTTATTTTGTGCAGCACCTCTTTAAGGACTACAGCTCCATTAGCCTCCATTGGCTTATTTATGCAGTACCTCTTTAAGGACTACAGCTCCAAGAATCCATTGAATTGCATAGCAAGTTCTCTAACTGTCTGATTGGCTCAAACACTGCTGCTGGGGGGATGGCGAAGGTGCGAGTAGGGGCTTTCTCACAGAGCCCGCTCTGTTCACACAGTGCAGCAGCATGTGAGCTAGGGGTGAGCGTAGAGAGCCTACTGAAGGGCATACGACCAGCACTCTCACACTCTAACACAGCATAAGACAGGGACAGCGAGTGCACACACAGCCCGCAGGTGTGCCACTCTCCCAACGTTTACGTTTAACATATTTTTTAGGTTTATTTTTTCTGCATTATTTTTTTTCCTTATTTCCTGTCTAATTCACAAAAATACCTGGTGACCCTGCCAGTCTATCCACTCCTGCCCCTACTTTCTGTCAATGCTATATACTGGTTCTGACCCATGGGATTGTTCACTGTTCCCTATGTTATCACAGGCTGGCATGCCCATAGCTAAAGCACTAGTGAATGCTTGGTGAAAGTCATATTCATGCTTTTAGAGAATACCGCTACGTGTGGGAAACTGAAATATTTACGTGAAATGTTTTCTGACTTTCAAACATTGATTTTAAGCTACGGCAATATTTCTTTACTGAGAAATTTACTGTGCTTTTCGTAGGTTAATAAATGTACATGATAAAAACCTCGTTGCAAGATTTTGGACATTCCTGGGATCAATATATTTTACTATTGCAGCAGAGCCCTGGAGCGAATGTAAATGAAGGTAATAATGGTGTACTATGAATTCACTTAATTTGCATCTTCGATCATACTGTAGAAATAAATGTGAATAGATTTGCAGGTGCATTTAGCAAATTTGTCTGATTTGATCCTTCTTTAAAGCTGTAGAATAGTTTAAAGCCATAATAAATATGCCTGTTTAAAGCTGTATCATCTCACCATTATCCTACAAGAGAAAATGATCTCTACTTTTGCTGTAAATGCTTTGTATGGACAGCATTGTCAAAAGGGATGTTAAAAAAGGCTTATAAGTCAGGTGACATGTTATTAAAGGTGTGATTTCTGCCACCATCACAACACAAATGTATTTAAAAGCAACAAAGAAACAGCTTGTGCACAGAAAATAGCAGAGAAAATAAAGTACCATATGAGGCAGCATCAAATCTGTAATATTCCAAATCTTTTACTTGAGTTGAGTTGAGTTGAATCTTAATATGGACAAATGTAGTCACTTTGCTATGATACATATATATTTTTGTGTTATAAGAGTGCCATTGCTTCTCTATATGGGCGTTATGGGTACAGATAATCTATCTAAGAAGACTTAAATAGGTATACAAAATATGAAAAAGACCCTTCACCTTCTAAATGCAGCCAAGTCTCTTATTCCAATCAGGTGGGGTCAACCATCAACTCCCTCTATATTGCCTTTTAGAGAAATTAACACATATCACAAAGGGGACTGTTAGCCTAGGTTCAGATGATGCAGTTTCAGTTGATGCGGTTTTCAGGTGTGTTTTGCGGTGCGTTTTGCATTTTTAACCACTTGCTTACAGGGCACTTAAACCCCCCTCCTATCCAGACCAATTTTCAGCTTTCAGCACTGACGCATTTTGAATGACAATTGCGCGGTCATACAACACTGTATCCAAATGAAATTTTTTATCATTTTTTCACCACAAATATAGCTTTCTTTTGGTGGTATTTGATCACCTCTGCGGTTTTTACTTTTTGTTAAAAAAATGTAAAAATCTGAATTTTTAAAAAAAAAATTTTTTTTTTTTTATATTTTGTTATAAAAAATTTAAAACGGGTAATTTTTCTCCTTCATTGATGTACGCTGATGAGGCGGCAGTGATGGGCACTGATAGGCGGCAGTGATGGGCACTGATGGGTGGCAGTGATGGGCACTGATGGGTGGCAGTGATGGGCAGCACTGGCAGGTGGCACTGATTGGCACTACAGGTGGGCATTGATAGGTGGCACTTGTGGGCAGTGTTAGGTGGCACTGTGGGCAGTGTTAGGTGGCACTTTTAGGTGGCACTGATGAGGCAGATGTGCCTCTTCCACTTCGGGACCATGCACAGGGGAGGCATTGTCAAAAGGGTGTTAAAAAAGGCTTATAAGTCAGGTGACATGTTATTAAAGGTGTAATTTCTGCAGCCATCACAACACAAATGTATTTAAAAGCAACAAAGAAACAGCTTGTGCAGAGAAAATAGCAGAGAAAATAAAGTACCATGTGAGGCAGCATCAAATCTGTAATATTCCAAATCTTTTACTTGAGTTGAGTTGAGTTGAATCTTAATATGGACAAATGTAGTCACTTTGTTATGATACATATATATTTTTGTGTTATAAGAGTGCCATTGCTTCTCTATATGGGCTTTATGGGTACAGATAATCTATCTAAGAAGACTTAAATAGGTATACAAAATATGAAAAAGACCCCTCACCTTCTAAATGCAGCCAAGTCTCTTATTCCAATCAGGTGGGGTCAACCATAAACTCCCTCTATATTGCCTTTTAGAGGAATTAACACATATTACAAAGGGGACTATTAGCCTAGGTTCAGATGATGCAGTTTCAGTTGATGCGGTTTTCAGGTGTGTTTTGCGGTGCGTTTTGCATTTTTAACCACTTGCTTACAGGGCACTTAAACCCCCCTCCTATCCAGACCAATTTTCAGCTTTCAGCAGTGACGCATTTTGAATGACAATTGCGCGGTCATACAACACTGTACCCAAATGAAATTTTTATAATTTGTTCACCACAAATATAGCTTTCTTTTGGTGGTATTTGATCACCTCTGCGGTTTTTACTTTTTGTTAAAAAAATGTAAAAATCTGAATTTTTAAAAAAAATTTTTTTTTTTTTTTTTATATTTTGTTATAAAAAATTTAAAACGGGTAATTTTTCTCCTTCATTGATGTACGCTGATGAGGCGGCAGTGATGGGCACTGATAGGCGGCAGTGATGGGCACTGATGGGTGGCAGTGATGGGCACTGATAGGTGGCAGTGATGGGCAGCACTGGCAGGTGGCACTGATTGGCACTACAGGTGGGCATTGATAGGTGGCACTTGTGGGCATTGATAGGTGGCACTTGTGGGCACTGTTAGGTGGCACTGTGGGCAGTGTTAAGTGGCACTGTGGGCAGTGTTAGGTGGCACTTTTAGGTGGCACTGATGAGGCAGATGTGCCTCTTCCACTTCGGGACCATGCACAGGGGAGGCCGTCATATGACGGCCTCCCGGGAATGCAGGTCCGCGCTGTGACCGTCATTCGGCCATAGCGCGGATGTCTAGTGGTTAAACCCTTGTTTTTTATGTGTTTTTGCATGCAATTTTCATGCATTTCACATTTTTGCATTTTTTTCTTTCTCTTTAAACACACTGTATATAGCTGGTTGCGAAGGAGCAGTCTGGGAATGTAAAAAAAAAAATTGCCGGAAAAGAAAATATATTTCTGCTCATAAACTAAATCCATGAAAAACTACTGTTTTAATTAGTCACTTTTTTTTTCCTATTGCCACATGTTATCCTATTCTTCTATTATATCCTATATATCCTGTTCCTATTCTGTTATCCTCCTATTCTCACTCTATACCTCTTCCCTGGGCCAGTTGATAACCTCCCATGGATTCCAATACCACTTCTATGCCGATGACACCCAGATCTATCTCTCCACTCCTCAACTCAACCCCTCGATCTCTTCACGGATCTCAAACTTACTGAATGACATATCGGTATGAATGTCACACCACTTTCTCAAACTCAATCTCTCTAAAACTGAGCTTGTTATATTTCCTCTATACCGTTCCCCCCCCCCACATGACTTTACATTTAAGATCAACAGCACCAAAAATTGGTCCCTCCACACATGCCAGGGTGCTGGGTGTAATCCTTGACTCTGACCTTTCCTTCAGCCCCCACATCCAATCACTGGCTAAATCCTGCCGCCTTAACCTCCGCAACATCTCCAGAATTTGACCCTTCCTGACTAATGACACCACAAAGCAACTTATTTACTCCTTAATTATTTCCCGCCTTGACTACTGAAATTCTCTCCTTAATGGCCTAAAATTATGCAGGCTATCCCCCTTCAGTCTATTATGAATGCTGCTGCTAGACTAATACACCTCACCAATCGAACCGTGACTGCTGCCCCTCTGTGCCAATCCCTTCCCTGGCTTCTCCTACCTCACCGTATAAAATTCAAAATGCTAACCACAACATAGAAGGCCATCTACAACATCGCCCCCAGCTACATCACCAAGCTCATCTGCAGATATCACCCAAATCGTCCCCTCCGCTCCTCCCAGCTCCTCCTGCTCTCTAGCTCCCTAGCTCCCTTGTTGCCTCCTCTCATGCTCACCTTCAGGACTTCTCCAGAGCCTCTCCCATCCTCTGGAACTCCCTGCCCTGGTATATCCAATCAGCCCCTAACCTGTCCACCTTTAGGAGATCCCTGAAAACACACTTATTCAGGGAAGCCTATCCCACACCCACCTAACAACCCCATCAAATCATTCCCGCATCTATAACCTTTTGTACCATCACCCCCTCCCTTTTAGAATGTAAGCTCTACGAGCAGGGCCCTTCTGTCCCTTCCGTATTGAACTGTACTGTAATTGTGCTGTCCCCCTCTACATTGTAAAGCGCTGCGTAAACTGTTGCCGCTATATAAATCATGTATTATAATAAAATAATAATAATAATGTTATGTTTTGTGGCTGATTTTTTCCTTGAAATGCCCTAAAATACCTTTTTTCTCCTCATTCGCACTACTGTGCTGACATAGTAACAGTCACACAATGTACTATAAGCTTCTTCATACAGACTTGAATTGAAGAGTAAGAGATGCGCATGCCAGGCCAGTTTTATTACTGGGTGCTGATCCTCACATATCAATATCGATGCCTGCTGCCACCATATTTAGAATAGAGAGGCAGCAAGAATGGACTTCATAGGCACCAATTAAAAAAATATATAAATTTATTATATTATAATAAATTATAAATTATAATTATAAATTATTATTATAAAGCTAGCTGAATCTCTCTAAGACGAGTCATATATCTCAAAAGCATAACCTTTACAGGGATATGTCCCTGCACTATATTATGATAAGCAAAAAATACAGCTCTACATGTTTCGCAATTGAATGCTTCTTCAGGAGCTTGTTAAATAGTCTAGAAGAGAGAGAAACAAAATATATACAGGCAATAAATAGAATTAGTAATAATAATCTTGGTAGGAAGTCTCAAAAGTTTGCGGGGAGTACTGAGAAACAATCAAAAGGTGGGCTTCAATGGGGACATGCATGTGGTGACGCAGATCACACGTGGGGACGTGCCTGATAGAAAACATTTTAAGATGTATAAGGAATGATAGTGGCAGAGATAGGATAGATATCCACTGCTTAGTGTGAACTAGGCAGAAGACCCATAAAGGGTTAACTCGTCTTAGAGAGATTCAGCTAGCTTTTTGCATTTTGCTTGCAATGTTTTAAAAACCTTTTGTACTATATGTTTAATAAAAATGTATATATTTTTTATAATTGCTGCCTCTCTATTCAAATTTTGATGTTTAGGACATGGCACTGCTCTACCTAAAAAATTCCCACAGTTCCATCCTGTGTTGGAATTTGGCATACTTTTTGATTTATGCCACCATATTTAGTAAGGAAGCAAGTAGGAGTATAGGCACCTTTAATTCAACCCATGTATGTTTCAAAACCAATAGGCCCTGACCTGTTGCAAACTTTAAGGGAAGAAATGAAAAAGGATATACTATTAAAAGCATTCAGAGGACTGCACGAAAAAGGTGACCTGATCAAATAAAACATATACTGTATATGTACTGCAGCCTAAAGGGGACCTCACCTTTACAACAACTTTTATTTTTTGCTTCTGGTTCCTCTCTCTCCCCTCTTCCACAATTGGATAAGCTTTCCACATATTTAGCATGGTTTCTGACCTTTTTTCATGCTGCAGCCCAGTGATTACTGTGTTCACACTCAGACAAGAATGACGTAGACATCCAGTTTAACCTAGGGGCTCGTGTGTGCTGTGGGACCCAGCAGAGAACTGCATCAGATCTGTAGATGCAAAGCGGGTTTTAATATAATAGTAACAATTGCAAATTACAAAATTATATTGAAGAGAAATGCAATAAAGCATCTCCTGAAACACTAAGCTACAAAATTAGGTATAACTTTAGGCAACTAAAGCGCTGGGGCCTTGTTCAATTTAAATTCTTAAGCCACTGACTTTGGCAAAGAAGGAACAAGTGAGCTTCACCCCCCTCAAAAAATGCAGCTTAACATACCCTCCCTGAATAAAACTATTAATCTGGCCCCTAACAATACCCATAAATGTCAGGAGAAAATTATGCTATTATGGTTATAAAAATATTATTATAGTAACAAAAAAAGTAATAAAATACTTGTACAAAAAATATCTTCACTAAAATGTGTCAAAATACACCTCTGGGACCAGGAATTCAGATCCTAGAAGCAGTTTCAATGTGGCAATTATTTTTATTAGAATTAACAATATTATTCTCATCAAGAAGAGGCAATGTACCTACCCTGAGACTTCTCAACTGTACAGGAAACCTTGCCACAAATGCATCATTTTTAAGACCAGTGTAGGAAGATTATGGCTTGGTTAAGGAACTGAAAAACGAAGACCCAAGGTAAATGTACCGCTACCCCTATAGGAGCCACTGGTAAGGAAGGATCCTCTGTTCTTTGCCACAGTCTCTTTAAGAACTTTAGCCCCTCTGACACACTAATTTAAGTGAACAAAGCACGTAATATCACAGAACATCACTGAAAGTAGTACTACTACATCAAAGAAAACAAGCACCGAACCAGTTAGTAAATGCAAACCTAAAATATTGTCACCTAATATGGCTGATAATGAAGTAAGCATAGAAATGGATTAACAATGGTATTAACCAAATTTAGCATGCAGGTTGATTAGTAATAAGGACAAGGCATAAGATGGCACTTGGCTTCCAGATCAGTATAAACAGTAGCAAAATGCAGCAGTGGGCAATAATAAAGCTTGATTTACCAAACAAAGGAACTATACTGCCAAAGTATATTGATGACAACTATGCTAGGTTTAAACAGAATGGATGTGCACTGTCCATAGCAATGAAGTAATGGGGAGAAGAGAACAAAGAGGGCTTGCAGGTTGGTTTTACAGGAGGGGCAGTCCTTGTGTTGTTCTTTTGCCAGCTATCATTGGGACCCATTAACCTCCCTGGCGGTTTTCCCGAGTGTGGCTCGGGGTTAAATTTCAGCACCATTAGCGGTAACCCTAAGCCACGCTTGGGATTACATCTCAGGATCCTGGTGCGGTGTAATTAACTTGTCCCCAGGATCCTGCGTTGTCCCCCCGCTGTGTCTGTGGGCTCTGCCCTCCGCCCCAATGTCCTGTTTCCCGGGCTCCGTTCCCTGGGAGCGTCGCTTTGTCCAGTGCCCTGCATGCAGTTTTATATGATATATACTGTTCTTTCTGCCTGGAAACTGGAGATTGTCCATAGCAACCAAAAAGTGTCCCTTTACATCAAAAGTGGTTTTAGACCAGCTAGAAAACAGCGATAGTAAATTAGAACACTTGCAGAATTGAGCGATAGTGAATCGTGGGGAAATGTATTTTTTATTATATTATTATTTTTTATAATTATTTATATTTATTTATTATATTATAATTTATGATTTTGTGTTTCAAACTTCATCATACCCGGGATATCTACTAGACTCTAGGTGGACAGATTTAAGTTTGTTATTGCTAAGAATTACAGGCCTACAATATAAAATGCCAAAATTCTATGCAAAATAATTGTACCGCCAGGGAGGTTAAGAAGCGTTGGTGCACCTAAGTTTTATTAAACCAGAGGTGCGGTACAGATGTAGTACAGGTGCAGTATAGGTACAGTAAAGATGCAGTAAAGTAAAGTGTGAACAATGGGCCCTCTCACCAGACCCTGTGGTACAGCTGTGAAATCTTACCATAGAAAGGGGGCTCCCTTGGTCTCTCCACAGAATGCTTTTGAAGATTCAGCAGTGGGAAGTAGAAGGCGAGAGGCTGCTTTGGTCTCCCTGTGGCAATGGTGCAGGTGTGATTGCTGCAGTCTGGTCAATATGCAGCAGATGGGCTCTCAGTGCTTCCCTCAGCTCCAAGAGAAAGAGAGCCTAGCTGAACAGTCTCAGAAAAGCAGCTCCACTGCTCCTTCTTGCCCCAGTGTCTCTTTGGAATTATAGTGCAAAGGTCCATGATCTCTGCAATATGGCCTACTTCCTGGATTTCAAATCCCATGACCCTCATCTTTCTGCATAGGATCCCATAGGCTTTTCTGGCTATAGTTCTCCCTCTGATGACTGGAGGGGATAGTGCAACACAACATTTAGCATACCAGCAGAAAGTGAAAGTAAACTGATTGTAAAGAGAAAAGTGTCTTCTTCTCTATAATTCTGTAGCCCAGCACCTCACTACATTAGGATGGTGATCTTAGCTTACCTATATAGAGAGACTTTATAGAGTATTTTATCTGTACTTATCAGCACTGAACTCTCTAAATCTCACAAACAGCATGTACAGATGGATGGATTATAGAGCTATTTTTTGCTTGTTTGAAACCTCTTACATAAGATACAGTACATATTTAATAGTGCAGACTAAGGTCAGTCAGAGACTATAGACCAATATGGTGTGAAGTTCAGAAAGTTAGCAGAAATCTGTGAATTTGGAGCAACTATGGTGAACTTGATAGAGACAGACTAGTACTAAGATCAAAAGATGTCAAGAGCAAGAAAGAGAATTTTTCTTCATTTATTCGTAAATAGCCCTTTTAATAGAAATGTCAGTTTTGAAGTAACAAAAAGAATTGCAAATAGGAGCAGTGCCAGATAACAAGTTAAAGATGAAGACTGCACATATTAATACTAAAGTATAGTGCAAAAAAGGAACACAGGTGGAAATAAAAGCCCAAACCAACAAAGGTAAAAGCATTAGATGTATTTTGTTTCCAGTCTTGGAGCAGGGAGAATAGTCCTACTTATACAGTCTGTAAAATAACTGCCAAAATGAAATATACAAATAAGGAAAACTACAGAGATGGGAAATCAGCAAATTAATTAGTTGTTAATATAAGACAAACAGTGGTGGAACTACCAGGGTTGCAACGGTCGCACTTGCGACCTGCGCTGAGGCTTTGCCACTGTGGGAGGGGCCCCCAAGACAGAATCACGTGTCCTCTATATCCTGTTACCCTTGATACCACAGGAGGCTTCCGTTCACTTGCACGGCATACCGGGATTTGCATGTGTTTTGTGTAAAGTGATTTATATCTGTTTGATCCTGCTTTCAGCTGTCTCTTTCATATTCTCTGTGTCCCCACTGCAGGCTGAGATTGTGTAGACCAGCTAGTGTCCTCTACGGAGCATGTACAGTATCAGTTCTCTTTCAAGCTCTTCATTTCCGTCTTTTCCTTATCTGCAAAGGCCACATTACTATAAAGTCACACATGTTAGCGTATACACAGTGGTAAATGACACTCCCCTCCCTCCCTCCTCCTCCATGTTCTCCTATTGCTAAACACTATGGAGGCGGGATAGAGTATGCATTCACTAATAAATTCACAAAAATGATTTTTTTTTTTTAAATAAATCTGAATTAAATATATTAAATGTAATAACTAATACCTTCAAAGTAAAACAAGAGCCATGGATGCTGATGTTGTCTGAACAAAATAAAAGCTAGTGCCGGTCATCGCTGGCTCCACCTACACTATATTAATGCACAGAAAATACATATCTGATGTGCGATAAAGATTTATAGAAAGCTGTAAAACATTATTTGATATTCATAATCTAATTTGATTTGCTTTTGTGAAACAGTTTTTTTTTTAAGTCATGTGACTGGCACAGCACCAATCAGGGCTGTGCAGACACAGACTCACGCTGTAGAGAAACAGCAGAGTAATAGAAGCCTCCCCCCAAGGATCTTTCCCTGCATATGCCAAAGAACAGGGAGAGATCATGTGACCACACAACAACGCTGCAGGAATAAGGTATTTAAAGGATTTAAAAAAACAAAAACTAAGGACAGTGGCTTGCTATATATGATTTATGCAAATAAATATGGCAATATTTATTTCACTTTAAAATTAGCAAGTATCCCAAGATCATATGGTTTGAATAATACTTTATCAACTTTGTTTTGGGACTACCCCAACCTTATGGCTACATTCACATGGCTGTAACACGGCTGTAAACATTTTAATAATCATTAGGCAAGGAACAAAAGTTCCTGTAATAATGATTAGTACATACTGTAGATCCATTTTTCAATGAATAAAGATTGTCATGTTCTTTTACTCAATGGTTTATGTGTATACACATATCCTCAGATGCAAATTTTTGGATTTTTGGTTATGGATGTGAACACAGTACATGTTAATGGAGCTGTGTGAATGACTCCATAGAAAAGAATTCAGCTGCATTCACTTCTGTAAATAAAAAATGGTTATAAATGCATTTTGTGAATGAGGCCTAAAACTCTTGTGGTCTGACGATCCATGTTTCTTTAGGCCTCATGCACATGAGCATATGAATTTGTGCTCCAAGTAGGCTGAATGTGGTAGAAATAATTACTCTAATGTTGCGTATGTGAACGTGTATAAGCATGTATGCCTGCACCTTTATGAGCGTATGATGTTGAGTGAAAATGCATTCTACTGACCAGGTTATTAATTTATTGTGGTCATTGGAATACATTTCTGTTCAATAATTTATGTGAGTAAATTATGCTCATAAGCTCCTCTGTGAACGCAGCTTTTATGCATTTTTTCATGCCTCTAAATGCTGCTCTTTAATCCCTTTCTGCCAACCGGCTCCTGGGCCCTTAAGAGTTTTAAAAGCTGGGAGGCCGGGGCTGGCATTCGTGTCATGTGATTGCTGTGATTGGCTGTCACAGCGGTCACATGATTGGAAAGTTCCTGATTGCATATATGCATCAAGAGCTTACCGATTCCAGCCGGCTACTGTGCTGGGAACATGCAGGGAGCATGCACTCCACATAGTAAGTTGTTTACACAGGGCCGCAATGCATATATGCAACCGCTCGGCATTAATGCCCACCCACCAAGAATTCTGATCCAAATGCCTGTTGTGCATGGCCACATAGGCTAAAATAGAACTGCATGTAGAGGCATAAAAAAAATGCTGTACACCTGTAAAAGCAGCATTTTGTTTATGCTTGTATGCATGAGGCCTTACACATTTTACTTTTTCCTCAGTTTGCTTTTTTGCCTTTTTAAATTACTGTTTAGCTAGCTTTGTTTAGGGCTCATTTACACCAGATGCAGTCAGGTGCATTTTTAGAGACAAATAAATCTTTTATTGTTTTATAGCATAACAAAGAAATATGAAAATAAAGCCACTGCATGATATGGGAATTTCACAAATAAGATGTAAAATCATAATGCTCACAATACATGAGCAAAGCAACTGAACATTGGAATGAAAATGGCAAAAAAATATTGTCATGATGTACAGAAACCAACTGAAAAGTACAGTAGCCTAAGGAGTATGGAGGAATACGAGGGGGGGGAAAGAGGTCAAGGAGAGGGAGGTGACCAAGGATGGTCGAGAGAGCAGGAAAGAAGAGAAAGGGGTGAAAGACTAAATAATGAAACAGGATATGAGCAGGACAATAAGGCTGTAAAGATAATAATAGTGAAAATAACAGTAATATGGGGCTATAATGGTTAGCTGTCAAGAGGGAACACTGGAGACAACCTATACACACCGCTCCTTCACTGCTCCAAAGATGCTGCTAGCAGGACTTTTTTCACCGTCCTGCCAGTGCACCGCTCCAATGTGAAAGCCCGCGGGTGAGGAGCGGCTCTTTCAGGGTGCTTTGCAGGTGCCATTTTTAGCACTGTAGCGCCTGCAAACCACCCCAGTGTGAAAGGGGTCTTAACACCTGCACAAAGAACATCAGCCAATATTTAACTGTGCAATGGCAAACCTGGTAATATGGGGTACAAATACAAAGCAAGGAGAAATTATTACATACGTCATAAGTTTTGATCAGCCAGCGAGGAGCAACAGGGTGTTGAGATTGAAAGGCAAAGAAGTAAACTGGATTGCACACTTCAACCTAAATGGTTACATTTTGATGTACATTTGTTTATTTAAGATTAGTTCATGTTTTATAAGTTAGAATAAAATTTCATGAGGTGTTGAAAAACATTATATAAATAATATATAATATAAGGTGTATAACACATTTTATTTAACTTGCACTGTAAGTAGTGGTGTTTATCACTACTAGTGCTATTATAACAGAGCCAGTGTTATTTTAGCAGCCGTTATGATAAAATCAATGTTGATTCACAAAGATTACCACACAGTTAATCACTTCTTAAAATAACATAAGCCTTGGGCTAGTGATAACTGTACGTTTCAATAGGTGTCTATGGAAGAAGGAAAGGAAAAAACTGTTTAAAATGGTGATAAATTAACAATTTGTCAGATAAAATAATGATTTTTTAAAAATAAAACTCCATAAGGAAACTCAAGACAAAACATTTTGTTTTAGATCGGGAAAGGGTTTGATTCTCTTTTAGATTTGTATTACCTAATTCACATAGAACATGCACTCCATATAACACAAAAAATAATGGGTATGGCACCAATTTGGTGAAAAACATAAATAACTCAATGTGATTGAGCCCACATTCACACTGAGGGCCAGTTTTCAATAGTTTTTATTTCAGAGTTTTCACAGAAAGGATGTACAAATAATGAATTTCATTAAAAAAGTATAGTAAGGAAGGTACATATAGTTACTATTACAAATATATTAATAATGCAGAAAAACACATGCGTGTTGGATCCCCAATTAAAATATAACCTTTATAAGTATAAGAAATATGTTAATTTAAAATATCTCAAAGTTTCTAAGTATTTCTTAGCAAACAAGGAGGATGAATTTATCATCTAGTTATTATAAAGAAACATCATATTGGGTCTAACCAAGACCTTAGGTAACCAAAATAGGTATCAAATAAAGATAAGAATAGAGAGAAAAAGATAAGAAAGAAAGAGGGTTAAACATATTAAAGTAATGTATACCGGCTGTACCATTTTTAAAGCTATTCTCAATTGGGATTATTTCTAGAACTATCATTCAGATATTCAATCCATGGATTCCAGGTTTTCTCAAAAAATGGAAACTTGTCATGTAATATTGCTGAGAGACGTTCATTGACCATAATCCAAGATAATTTAGCCTTTAGGATGTCAAAAGGTATAGTTTTAGTTTCCCAGGATTTGGCTATAATAATTTTAGCTGCTACAAATATAAAAGATATCAATCTCCTTAGGTGTTTTGGGACCTTCTCCATTTGACTGCATAATAATGCTTGCTTTAAGGATTTGTATAAGTCAATACCTGAGAGGGAACAAATTAGAGCATAAACTTGATTCCAAAAGTGTTGCACTGCTGGGCACATACACCAAGTATGAAAGATTGTCCCCTCATGTCCACAACCCCTGAAGCATAATGGAGAAGCCCCCATGACATAAGAAGGTAATCTTTTTGGGATCATATACCATCTTAGTATAACTTTGTAATTCGCTTCTATGATGGAAGTATTAACCAAGTTCCAAAGATTCATTTAAATCTCTTTACCACCGTCGTTCCATATAACCTAATTTTTCATGAATGGATGTTAGAATGGAAAATATTAATGAAATGTGTCCTTTAAGCTTGTCACAGTTAGCAGATAAATATTCCATAGGTGTCATGGATGTCACATCGAAGTCACATATTAAAGAGCTAATAAAATGTACTATCTGATAGTATCGGGAGAATTTTGATTTTGGTCATTGATATTTTTCTATCAGGAATTGTTAAGTTAATATTCCCTTACGATCAAGAAAATCAGCTATTCGTAAAAAACCTTTATTGATCCACCAGTTAAATATATGAGGATCGAGCCCCAGAATAAATGTTGGATTTTGAAACAATGATGCCAAGGGGATATGAGGGGATATAAATTTATAAATTTTTTCTAGTCTGTCCCATAGTCATAAGGAAAAGGACAGAGATGGACAGAATATAAGAGGTCTTTATTTAAATGGTATCCACATCATATGTGAAATCGATTTAGTTGGACAGGACAGGTCTGCATCCACAGGGATGGGGATAATCTAGTATGAAATCTAGTCATTTGTGCAATTTGGGCAGCATAAAAGTATTTAACAAGATCTGGGACTCCTAACCCTCCTTTTCCCCTAGTAGAAAACAATGTACTTTTATTTACTTTATTTAGTTTTCTATCTCCCCAAATAAATGATAATATTTTCTTTTGAAATGTTGCTAAATCAGACATATTGATATTCACTAGAAGAGAATGAAATAGATATAAAATCTGAGGGAGAATAATCATCTGTTTTGAATATATTCTGCCAAACCACGAAGAAGGATTAATTTTACACTTTGGTGTTTGTTTATGAAGCAGTGAAATCTATTCACTGCTTCATTGTCTGGCATTCACAGTGAAGATCTTTCTCCTCTGTGTGCCAGTTTATGAAGCTTTGTAGATCGCTTCACCTTCTGAGGAGTGAAGCGATCTACAAACGCTTCCAACAGTGGAGAACGGCCCCTGATACTGGAATCTCATGAGACTTTACGAGATTACAGTACCAGAAATTCACCGAAACACAGAGATGTCAGCTTATTAAGCAGTGATAAATTATCACCGCTCAATACACGGACAGATGGCGTTGATTAATGTTAATAAAATAATGAGTCCCCCTACATTATATACATATGTATACACACACACATTATATATATATATATATATATATATATATATATATATATATATATATATATATATATATATATATGTATATATATATATATGTATATATATATGTATACACATAAATATGACAGGGGACATGCTTACAGTGTTGGGGGGTCTGAACGAGGCATAAGGAAGTTAAAAATCTTCCTCCTTCCCCCTCAGATCCCCCGAGATTTCCTCTTCACTCCCCGATTCACCACCTCTGAGCTGGTGAACCTGGGAGTGTGAATTCTGACACAGATCGCCAGTGAAGCGGTGAGATCGCCACTTCATAAACTGGCCGTTACTGTGTCATTCATGAGGATTCTCCATGTGTAGAGATAATCGGCGGGAGAACAAATTCAAACATGTTCTCCCCCGATTATCACTGTTTCATAAACTGTTTATGGACTGTGATCAGCGGCGATCCTTGGGATCACCGCTGATCACTGCTTCATAAACGGACACCTTTGACAGGTGGTCAGATAGGTTTTTTTTATATAAAGGGGGATCATTTTTCAAATATAAAGTATGTAAAGTAGGTGTAAGAAAAATTCCCAGATAAGGAAGGGCTTCCCTTTGCCATTTAAAATGAAATGTTTGTTGAAGAGTTTGAACTGTATGTTTAATGCTTGAGATTTGGAGTGATTGATAGTAAGGCCAGAAATCTGAGAGCAAGGTCAAAGTATCTCTAAAAGAATTGGGATGGAGGTAATAGGAGAAGAGAGCATTAATAGAATGTCATCCACATTCAATGCCTTGTATAATTGTACAGGTTTGGATTTTGATTGCCAAGGGTTCAATAGCTAGAATAAAAAAGAATGGGGAAAGGGGGCAACCTTGTCTGGTTCCCCTATAGACATTCAAAGGATTAGAAGAGTATCCTTTAACTAGTATGGATGCTGTAGGAGAGTCGTAAAATATGCTCAATATTGATATAAATCTTGGACCAAAAGCATAGTGATTTAGAACACAAAAGAGATAACCCCAAGACAAGGAATCAAAGGCTTTATGTACATCTAACGATAGTAACATGGCCGTCTATACCAGTTGGATTGAATCACAGAGATGACGTCTATAATTCTCTGTGCTTGAGCAGAGGCTTGGCGATTAGGAACAAAACCTCCTTGATCTGGATGGATATATTGGGTTAGGAAAAAATGTAATCTTTCAGCCATGACTTTTGTCACAATCTTTAAATCTAAATTTATTTGAGAAATTGGTCTATAATTTGCGCAATCTCCATGGTTTTTCCCCTTTTTAGGAATCACATGGATGAATGCTTTATTTTCTTGGCTGGGGATGGATGAACCCTGTTGTATAGCATTAAATAGACTGTACATATGAGGGATCAAAATGTCATTACATTTTTTATAATAATGACCAGAAAAGCCATCAGGGCCTGGGACTTTAGATGGATTAAGATTTTTAATTGCTAATCTGATCTCTGATTCTGTGAATTAATTTTCCATTAAATCCACATGACTTTTATGTAATTTAGGCAACGATATATCGTGAAAAAATATATCTGCTTGGTCTTTCTGAAATGAAGCAGGTTTATTATACAAATGTGAGCAAAATTTAAAAAATGTATTTATTACCAATTTTGGATTTTGAGTCAGCTGGCCATTTTTTTAAGTGTAATTTAGGTAAAGTGGGTGTAAATACACAAGGAATTAATTTCATAGCAAGAAGCATAGAAGGTTTATTAGCCATCGTAAAATAATTATGTCGAGACCAACGTAAGTATTTTTCTGTTTGGGTAGTTAAACTTAAATTTAAAGCAATACGTGCTTTATCAATCTTATGTCTGATATCCACTAAGGCAGAAACAGTTTCCTCTATGGGACTTTAAAAGGCAGAAACTCCATAGCAATCAGATAATGTTGAAAATATATTTATATTTTATTTGAAAAGTTAAAAATATGAGATTATAACACTAATAAAAATATGTTTTTTGATATTACACCTGAGTTATATATGCATCCAACTTTGATTTTTATCAATGTTATATTCTCATATTTTTAACGTTTCAAATAAAATATAAATATATTTTCAACATTATCTGAGTGCTAAGGAGTTTCTGCCTTTTAAAGTCCCATAGAGGAAACTGTTTCTGTATTTGTATCAATTTAGGGATGTGGGCAGCAACTCCTATTCTATAGATCTATGACATAACTGCAAAAATCAATATCCACCTAGGGGTTCATGTGTTGTTCTATTAGGAGATTATTGAGATCTGTTTCCTGTTGTTTAATCATGATTTCGTGATTTTGTTTCATTCTAGTTGCTAACTGAATCAGTTTACCCCTAATGGTAGCTTTATGAGCCGCCCAATTATTGATAGGAGAAGTGTCAGATGATAAGTTATTACAGAAGAAACTGCACAATTTCCGATTCGATTTCCCCAAATAAAATCAGGTCATAAAGCATAGATGCATTTAATCGCTATGTGTGATATGGAGGTTTTGTCCATAAACCAGATAAGATTAGCTTTACTGGGGAATGATCAGACCATGGATTAGTCAAAATCCTGACCAAATTAACAAATGGGAGTAAAGATGTTCGAATAAATACATGGTCAATACGTGAGTATGTGCCATGAACATTTGAATAATGGGTGTAATCTCTAGTTGACTGATTATTTTCCCTCCAACAATCTATGAAATCATAGCGATGTAACAATCTAGCCATTTTACAACTTTCTTTTGGTAAATGTTTAAAAACTGTTTTTGAAGGATTGGATTTATCTAGAGTATGATCTAATGTAATATTGCTATCCCCTCTCAATATCACTTGTACTATAACCAGCGGTAATAATATCTCAAACATATGTCTGAAAGAATTCGAACTGTCTAACATTTGGAGTGTAATATGATATAAAAGAGACTATTTGTTCATTAATTGTGCCTGTTACCATAATGTATCTGCCATTCTTATCCTTTACTATTTTGGAGAGTGTAAATGGGACTTTTCTTGAAAAGTAAATAGCTACTCCCCATTTTTTTTTTTTCCGAACCAGTTGATAAATAATATTGAGGATATTTGGTGCTAAGGAATTTGGGTGTAGAATCTCGGGAAAAATGTGTCTCTTGAAACATTAGAATATCAATTCCTTGTCAGTAATAATAATGAAAGGTTTTAGTGTATTTGACGGGGAATTTGATCCCTGTACATTATGGGTCAAAATTGAGTATTTAGTTGAATATATTTGTGGTATCATAGCAAAATATTTTTTTCAAATTAAGTTACATTTATTCTGATGACTCTTGGTAAGGAGATTGAAGGAATATATATTCCCTTATCCATATAAAGGAGCCAGCATCCAACATAAAAAAGAAAGAAAAAGATAAATGAAAGAAGAAGAAAGAAATCAAGAAACACCAACAATATGGCTCAAGGCCATAAACTGTAATAAAGCAAGTAATTAAGTAAATAAATGAATAAATAAGGGTCAAAACCCATATTGGGAACCAATCCCAATCAATAGTTTGTGAAGTTGTCTCCATTATAGTAATGGAGGCAAATATCCCTAAATGTAGCATGAGTATCCACCTTGACTCGAAGCTGTTATAAGAAATGTAGATGAGGTCAAATAAAAAGAATCATAAAAATTAGTCAGTTATCAAATAATCAGGATTTATAGTGGATAAGACAAGGAATTACTATATTAATTCTAACAGTACGATCGAAAGGTCTAATAGTCATAAGTTAAAAGCAAAGAAAATATGAGTGAAATTATAAAACCATAAACAAAAATACTAACACTAGAAATATTTTTCCATATTAAATTGAAATTATATAGAAGTATTTCTGAATCTCGTAAAGAAATAGGTCTCAAAAATCTTGTAATCAGGCTTTGAGACAGTAAGAAATATTCCCTGTAATGGATTAGTTGATAGCCCATCAGACCTAGGAGCTGTTAAGACTCTATGAATTCTGTCTATTTCTAATTGATGGGACAATATATTCGGTATAAGATCTTTCATCAGCGTATGACATGCTTTTTCCAAATCAATGATGGTTTCCAGGAGACCGCGTATGTGGATGAAATAATGGCGGGATCTATTTTCTAAATCTTCAATTTTTGCATAAGCGTCTTCCAATCTGGTATGAAGTTCTGCAATAATGCAAGAGTTTTGATTTACTTTAGAAATTGTCCCATCCAGCTTGGATTCAGTTGTATCCAGTTTTGTTCTAATATCTTGAAAATCTTGTTTAATGTTATTAGTTATAGCAA
Source organism: Aquarana catesbeiana (assembly GCF_042186555.1). Taxonomy (NCBI): domain Eukaryota; kingdom Metazoa; phylum Chordata; class Amphibia; order Anura; family Ranidae; genus Aquarana; species Aquarana catesbeiana. The sequence goes on along the minus strand of NC_133327.1, from coordinate 167,260,202 downwards.
TGAAGATTTTAGATAATTTTTGTTGTAATAATGTAGAAATCCTTGACATCCTTGAGTGTCATTTCTTCTGAATGAGACATTAACTGTGAGTCAGGTAAGTAATAAGTAGGAGCAGTTTGGTTGAAGGCTGAAGTTGTCGTTTTGTTGTCTGGAAAAAATACTTGATGTTTCACATGATTTAAAACTGGCATTTCAGTCTGACTTCTGGGGCGATTTGACAGACATCTGTGTGGGTTCATACACAGATGTCTATTCAAATCACCCTCGAAGTCGCCAAAAGTAGTGCAGAAACTACTTTTGGAAATAGGTGCGGCACCACAAAGTCAGCATCACACCGATTCAGACGGTGCTATTGCCAGGAATAGGTGGTGATTTGACATGCGATGTGACATGACAAATCGCATGTCAAAACAGCCCTATGTGAACGTGGGCTAAATGTGTGCAGCTGCCCCTTTAAGTGGATATCCCATCTTTAGATTATACTATATATAAAAAGCCAGGAGCTACTATACCACTCCAGTTATTCATAGAAAAATGTAGAAATTCAGTGTAATAAACATAAATTCATAATGATCAAGTACAAGTAATGAAAGTCCATATAAAGGTATAAATAGTCCTTAGAATCCTCCAACCACCGTTATTTGAGATAAAGTGCTGGAATCTCCTTCCATTAGTACTCTGCCACAGTGTGTATAAAATGCGCACTCACTCACCAACCATAAGTATTAAACATGCCTTGGATATATAGGGGTGCCACCTGATATCACCCCTCAGATTACAATTCTGATGATCCACGTATACTGCCGTATACAATCGCACCAACAACTGGCCATTCAAATCTCCTTCTCTCATTTAAAACCATTGGGACCCATAAGAAAGTATGATAATCCAGGACAGTGTAATATTGTTTATTAACCTCTTCAGCCCCAGAAGGTTTTACCCCCTTCCTGACCAGAGCACTTTTTACAATGTGGCACTGCGTCACTTTAACTGGTAATTGCTCAGTCATGCAATGCTGTACCCAAACGAAATATGCGTCCTTTTTTTCCCACAAATAGAGCTTTCTTTTGGTGCTATTTGATCACCTCTGCATTTTTATTTTTTGTGCTATACACAATAAAAGAGCGACAATTTTGACAAAAAAACAATATTTTTTACTTTTTGCTATAATAAATATCCCCCCAAAAATTAAAAAAAAACAAGTTTCTTCATCAGTTTTGGGCAATGTATATTCTTCTACATATTTTTGGTAAAAAATTGCAATAAGGATATATTGATTGGTTTGCGCAAAAGTTATAGCGTCTACAATCTATGGGAAAGATTTATGGCATTTTTATGGCATTTTTATTATTATTTTTTTTTTTTTACTAGTAATGGCGGTGATCTGCAAGTTTTAGGGGTATTGTGACATTGCGACGAACAGATCGGACACTTTTGATACATTTTTGGGATCTTTGACATTTATACAGCGATCAGTGCTATAAAAATGCAATGATTACTGTGTAAATGACACAGGTAGGGAAGGGGTTAACACTAGGGGGTGATCAAGGGGTTAATGTGTGTTCCCTCAGTGTGTTCTAACTGTATTGGGATAGGGCTGAGTAGGAGAGGAGACATATCGCTGTTCCTACATACTCTCCTCTCCTCTGACAGCACAGGGATTTGTGTGTTTACACACACAAATTCGCATGCTGGCACTCGTGCATGCAATCACGCATAGCCGGCAGCGATCGCAACCGCCGGCCACGTGGATCGGGTCCCCCGCCGTGCATCGGGCGCGCACGCCCGCTGGCAGATCTTAAAGGAACCCCGTACCTGTATGGGGTTTCGCGTAGGGAAGCCATTCTGCCCCCGTATATAGACTAGAGCCGGTCGGGAACCGGTTAAGAATAGTTACATAGTTACATAGTTGGTGAGGTTGAAAAAAGACACAAGTCCATCAAGTCCAACCCATGTGTGTGATTATTTGTCAGTATTACATTGTATATCCCTGTATGTTGCGGTCGTTCAGGTGCTTATCTAATAGTTACTTGAAACTATCAATGCGCCCCGCTGAGACCACCGCCTGTGGAAGGGAATTCCACATCCTTGAAGCTCTTACAATAAAGAACCCGCTATGTAGTTTAAGGTTAAACCTCTTTTCTTTTAATTTTAATGAGTGGCCACGAGTCTTGTTAAACTCCCTTCTGCGAAAAAGTTTTATCCCTTTTGTGGGATCACCAGTATGGTATTTGTATATTGAAATCATATCCCCTCTCAAGCGTCTCTTCTCCAGAGAGAATAAGTTCAGTGCTCGCAACCTTTGCTCATAACTAATATCCTCCAGACTCTTTATTAGCTTTGTTGCCCTTCTTTGTACTCGCTCCATTTCCAGTACATCCTTCCTGAGGACTGGTGCCCAGAACTGGACAGCATACTCTAGGTGCCACCAGACCAGAGCGGGAGAATTATCGTTTTATCTCTGGAGTTGATCCCCTTTTTAATGCATGCCAATATTCTGTTTGCTTTCTTAGCAGCACCTTGGCATTGCATGCCATTGCTGAGCCTATCATCTACTAGGACCCCCAAGTCCTTTTTCATCCTAGATTCCCCCAGTGGTTCTCCCCCAGTGTATAGATTGCTTTCATATTTTTGCCACCCAAATGCATTATTTTACATTTTTCTACATTGAACCTCATTTGCCATGTAGTTTCCCACCCCATTAATTTGTTCAGAACTTTTTGCAAGGTTTCCACATCCTGCGAAGAAGTTATTGCCCTGCTTAGCTTAGTATTGTCCACAAATACAGGGATTGAACTGTTTACCCCATTCTCCAAGTCGTTTATGAACAAATTAAATAGGATTGGTCCCAGCACAGAACCCTGGGGGACCCCACAACCCACCCCTGACCATTCCGAGTATTCTCCATTTATCACCTCCCTCTGAACTCTCCTTTGTAGCCAGTTTTCAATCCATGTACTCACCCTATTGTCCATGCCAATGGACCTTATTTTGTACAGTAAACGTTTATGGGGAACTGTGTCAAATGCTTTTGCAAAATCCAGGTACACCACGTCTACGGGGCTTCCTTTATCTAGATGGCAACTCACCTCCTCATAGAAGGTTAATAGATTAGTTTGGCAAGAACGATTCTTCATGAATCCATGCTGATTTCTGCTAATGAGTGAATGAATAAATGAGTATGAAGACAGAAGTACACCTACATTGTGGGGTGCTGCCATTAGCACCAAAATAAACAGCCTAATTTGCACTTCAGGCCCCTCTGTCTGAGTCGCGTGCGTTCCAACAACCGAGGTGATGTTTGAGACCCAACAGGAAATGACGTCAACAATGGCTGAGGCTGTGCGTCCATCATCATTGACGTCATTTTTTTGTTGGGTCTTGAAGACACTTCCGGTTGTTGGAACGCATGCTGGCTTGGACAGAGCGGCTTGCAGTGCACACTAGGCTGTTTATGTTGGTGCTAACGGCAGCACCCCACAATGTATGTGTACTTCTGTCAGGGCTGGGTTCAGCCCTTCCTTCTCTGAGCTGGCCGCTCAGCTGTTGGCTAATTGCCAGCTCCTTTCTCTCCACAGTTACTCAGCTGTTGATGATCTGCTCGTCAGTCCTGCCTACTTAAAGCTGTCCAGCTCACTTCATCTCTGCCTTCACCATTGGTCACATCTCAGAGACTTTCTCCTGCGTTCCTGTTGAAGACTTGCTCAGCTGATGTCCCTTCTGGCCCCTGATCCTGCTTGCTGTACTACTACATTGATCTCTGGCTCTCTGACATTGGCATTGGCTGACTACCCGATCTGGTTACTGAACTCTGGCTATGTATTGACTACGCTTACTCTGTTTACCTTTTTATTATAATTAACCACTTGCTGCCCGCCCTATTACAAAATAACAGCGGCAAAATGGTTTGATATTTCTGACCGGACGTCATATGACGTGATCAGGATATCAAGCCTCTGCACGCCCCCGGGGGCGCGCACCGCGGCGATTATTGTTGCGGGTTGTCAGTCTGAAACCCTGCAACACCGATCTAGGTAAAGAGTCTCTGACTGAGACTCTTTACCACGTGATCTGCCTTGTCCAATCATGGCTGATCATGATGTAAATAGGAAGAGACGGTGATTGGCTTTTCCTCACTCGCGTCTGACAGACGTGAGTAGAGGAGAGCCAATCGACTGCTCTCCTGAGAGGGGGGGACAGTGCTGATTGTTTATCAGCACAGCCCCCCCTCGGATCCTACCCAGGACCACCAGAGAAGCCGCCCAGGACCACCAGGATGTCCACCACACTGGACCACCAAGTATGCCCCCTAGACCCCAGAGAAATACCAATCTGTGCCCAGGCAGCTGCCAATCTGTGCCCAGGCAACTGCCAATCAGTGCCCACTCCAATGCCTACCACTGCCAGTGCCACCAGGGATGCCTATCACTGCCGCATATCAGTGCTGTGTATCAGTGCCCATCAGTGCCATGTATCAGTGCCCATCAGTGCCCAGCAGTGCCGCCTATCAGTGCCCATCAGTGCCCAGAAGTGCCGCCTATCAGTGCCGCCTATCAGTTCCCATCAGTGCCAACCAGTGCCACCCATGAGTGCCCATCAGTGCTGCCTATCAATGCCCATCAGTGCTGCATATCAGTGCCACCCATCAGTGCCGCCTACCAGTGCCCATCAGTGCCGCATATCAGTGCCCATCAGTGCCCGCTCATTGGTGCCACCTCATTGGTGCGGCCATATCAGTGCCTGTCAGTGTCACCTTATCAGTGCCCATTAGTGAAAGAGAAAACTTACTTATTTACAAATTTTTTTAACAGAAACAAAAGCAAAACTTTTATTTTTTTCAAAATTTTCGGTCTTTTTTTATTTGTTTAGCAAAAAATAAAAACTGCAGAGGTGATCAAATACCACCAAAAGAAAGCTCTATTTGTGGGAACAAAATGATAAAAATTTAGTTTGGGTACAGTGCAGCATGACCACGCAATTGTCATTCAAACTGCGACAGCGCTGAAAGCTGAAAATTGGTCTGGGCAGGAAGGTGTCTAAGTGCCCTGTATTGAAGTGGTTAAACAAGTGTGATTAACTGTACTTCTGTCTCAGTATGATTCATGGTTTCTGACAGTAGGCGAAGGCTATGAACTCAGAAGATGCAGTCAGTCCACTTGTTGGTAATATTTCTTCCAGATGGGATGACCAGGATCACCGCATGGATCAGTTTGCCTTGGCATTACAAATGCTTCAGAGTCGCATGGCTAACCCGGAATCTTCCATTATGGCTGCTCTGGTACAACCTGTGTTGCAGGCCGTCCCTGCTGCTGCTCCAGTCTCTGTGCAGGCACCCGCCTCGAGTATTACCTCTATAAGAGGCATGTCTGGTTCCGCTCCGCTTCCCCAGCAGTTTGGGGCGATCCAGTTCAATGCAGAGGGTTTCTCAACCAGGTTGAGATATACTTTGAGATGCTGCCCCAGGCGTTTCCCATGGACAGAAGCAAAGTAGGTTTCATGATATCTTTGCTTTCTGAGAGAGCCTTGGTCTGGGCAAACCCTCCATAGGAGACGCAAAAACCCGTGGTTCTGAGTTACCCAGAATTTGTGGCTTCCTTCAAAAGGGTATTTGACATTCCCACATGCTGTGCTTCTGCTGCCAAGAGCCTCATGTCCATCAAACAGAGTACGAGAACTGTTGCCGATTACGCCATTGAATTCCGTACTCTGTCAGCAGAGGTTGCTTGGAATAATGAGTCCCTCGTGGCTGCCTTCTCTTATGGTCTCAAGGAAGAGATAGCAGCCCGAGATATACCCACTGAGCTGGAGAGGTTGATCACATTTTCCATAAGGAGCACTGGCGCAAGCCTCCTGTACATTTGTCTCTGAGCTTTGCAGTCCCACCCTTGCCTCCCTCACTTCCCATGCCTCCTGGTACCAAGTCGGTCTGTGAAGATGAACCCATGCACTTGGGCTTTACACGTCTCTCTGCGGATGAGAGAGCCCTTAGGAGGAGGGAGAGATTGTGCCTTTATTGTGGCCAGGCTGGTCACTTATTGAAGTCTTGTCCTACCCGTCCAGGGAACGCCCGAACCTTGAGATCCTGTCACGGACAGACCTTAGGTGGCATTGTTTTGTCTCTAGTTTCCCAGAAAGATAAGCCCCTGGTTTCGGTTACCCTGTCTTGGGCTGAATCATCCGTCGAGATACAGGCTCTAATTGACTCTGGGGCTGTAGGCCTGTTCATTGATGCTGCCTTTGTATTGAAGCCCTCGATTCCGCTGCAGCTGCGTGACACTCCACTTGCCATTCAGGCTCTTGACAGGAGACCTCTACAGCCTGCTCATGTGACTCATGAGACTGTTCCATTGTCCATGGCCGTAGGGGCCTTTCACCATGAGATACTCCAATTCCAAGTTATTTCCTCACCTAAGTTTCCGCTGGTTATTGGTTATCCTTGGTTACAGAGGCACAACCCTTCTTTTGATTGGCTCCATGCTGAGGTTCTGTCCTGGTCATCACAGTCCAGTGAGAGATGCTTCCAGAAGGTAGCCAAGGTCCTGTGCACCTCTTCACTCTCCTGCCTGCTGGAGGAGTACTGCGATTTTAGCGGTCTTTGACAAAGGTCAAACTGGTACTTTGCCTTCACACCGGTCGTATGATTGTGCAATTGACCTTCAACCTGGTGCCATACCCCCTCGTGGCCGGGTTTACCCTTTGTTGGTCTTGGAGGATAAGGCCATGGAGGAGTATGTTGCAGACACATTTTTCAGCTCCTGCTGGTGCTGGTTTCTTTTTTGTGAAGAAGAAGAGTGGTAAACTGAGACCTTGTATCAATTATAGGGGTCTCAATCTTTTCACGATTAAGAATGCCTATTCCATTCCGTTGATTATGGAGTTATTTGACCGCCTCAAGGAAGCAACGGTTTTCACAAAGCTTGATTTGAGAGGGGCATACAATCTGGTCAGGAATAAGGAGGGCGACGAGTGGAAAACTGGGTTTAATACCAGATCAGGTCATTATGAGTATTTCGTAATGTCTTTTGGCCTTTGTAACGCTCCGGCAGTTTTCCAAGAGTTCATTAACAATGTCCTCCGAGATTTGTTGCAGTTATGTGTGGTGGTTTATCTCGACGATATCCTCATATTTTCCAAGTCCCTGGAGAGCCACCACACAGATGTCTGTCATGTGCTTCAGAGACTACGAGAGAACAATCTCTATTGTAAATTGGAAAAGTGTGAATTCCATTGTGAACAGGTCAAATTCCTGGGCTATGTCTCTTCCACTGCTGGTTTTTCGATGGACCCAGAGAAACTTTCAGCGATCCTACAGTGGCTTTGACCCGTGGGTTTACGTCCTCTGCAGCGTTTTCTTGGCTCTGCCAACTATTATCGGAAGTTTTTTTGTAAATTCTCGTCTCTAGTCAAGCCCCTGACTGATATGACCAGAAAAGACGGCAACCCACAGAGTTGGTCTCCAGAGTCCATTAAGGCCTTTGAGAGTCTCAAGATTGCCTTTGTTTCTGCTCCTGTGTTGGCACACCCTGATCCTATGTTGCCTTTTATCCTAGAAGTTGATGCTTCTGAGACTGGAGTTGGCACCCTTCTGTCTCAACGTCCTAACTCTGAGCGCGCTATGCATCCATGTGGCTACTTTTCCAAGAAATTGTCACCAGCAGAGTGCAATTACAAGATTGGTGACAGAGAGCTGTTGGCAATCATGTTAGCCCTGAAAGAATGGAGACATCTCCTTGAAGGTACCACTGTGCCGGTCCTCACTCTTACTGACCATAAGAATCTCACATTCTTGTCTGAGGCTAAGCGCCTCTCTCCCACAAGGGCGCGATGGGCTCTTTTCTTGTCGAGTTTTAATTACATTGTCTCATTCTTACCCGGTACTAAGAATATAAGGGCTGACGCCTTGTCACGACAATTTTCCTCCACTTCCAAGATGGAGTCGGTTCCAGTTCCTGTGATTCCTCCTGATCGTATTCTGGCTACGGTTCGCACCAGTCTTACTTCTCCTTTGGGTGACAAAATTCTTGCTGCTCAGGTCGATGCTCCTCCTGAGAAACCTTGTGATCGCTGCTTTGTTCCCGAGAGTCTCCGTACTGCCGTGCTCCAGACTTACCATTCTCCCAAAGCTGCTGGCCACCCTGGGAGGAATCAACTCTTTTGGGCCATTTCCCAACAATTCTGGTGGCCTAGTCTACGTGCTGATGCAACCGCCTTCGTAGCTGCCTGTTCCTTGTGTGCTCAGAGTAATGCCCCGTACACACGGTCGGACTTTGTTCGGACATTCCGACAACAAAATCCTAGGATTTTTTCCGACGGATGTTGGCTCAAACTTGTTTTGCCTACACACGGTCGCACAAAGTTGTCGGAATTTCCGATCGCCAACAACGCGGTGACGTACACCACGTACGACGAGACTAGAAAAGGCCGGTTCAGAACCAAGCGCGGCACCCTTTGGGCTCCTTTTGCTAATCTCGTGTTAGTATAAGTTTGGTGAGAGACGATTCGCGCTTTTTCAGACTCGTGGCTTTCAGATCGTTTTCTGACGTTCAGTTTGTGCTTGTGGGTTTGTATCTGCTCTTCAGTGCGTGCAGTCAGTTCGTATCGGAGTTTTCTGTGTGATCTTGCCTGCTCGTTGCTGTTTTTCAGGTCGCTCTTCACAGGCCTTGCTGTTCTTCAGTGCGTTCTGTTACTTCGTTCTGAGCAGCCGACCGTTTTCTAGCCATGTTTCGTATGCGTACTCCTCGTAGAGTTCGTGCTGTGCGGGGGCTTGGTGTTGGGGTCCTGACCTTGACACAAGTCCAGTCCATGAACAGGGTGGGGAGGAGTTCATGGACCAAGAATTGGTTGCTTCAGTGTGACCAGTTCTCTCATATGCCTTTGCTCCGTGAGATCCGTGAGAATAATCCTGATGATTTCAGGAACTTTCTCTGGATGACGGACCCCATGTTTCACCGTCTGTTGGCTTTGCTGACCCCCTATATTAGCAGGCAGGATACCTGCATGAGGCAAGCCATCACTCCGGAGCAGAGGTTGGTCGCTACCTTGCGGTACTTGGCCACAGGGAGAAGTCTGCAGGACTTGAAGTTCTCGACAGGCATCTCCCCCCAGGCTCTGGGGATCATTATCCCAGAGACCTGTTCTGCCATCATACAGGTCCTGCAGAAGGAGTATATGAAGGTAAGATTTTTATCCTTTAATATCACATTTTATTGTATTGAATGTTTGCTAATATATTGTATTTCTTTCCTCATTCCCTAATTACCATGATTGTAATATGCTGTGAATGTCCCCTTTGTTCTCATGCATGCTGGAATTTTATGTAATTATTATTTTAGGTCCTTCATACATATTTGCCCTTCAATAACCTCTCCAGCATGGTGTCTCCTGCCCTATATTCACCTCATGTAGTCAATTAACAATGTATTTTATCAGCTCTATAGTAGTGCTTTACCCCAAACACCCCCTAAAATGTTTGGAAATGTTATTTTTGATTTAAATTCAGGCAGAGGGCCAGAGGCTTTTTTTTGTGGTGTCCCCAAATTTTTTGTAACCCTCCCTCCCCCCAACTGCTAAGTCAGCTGATCCCAATTCTCTATCCTCAATCATCTATCTGCTGACTTTGCCAAACCCATACACACTATACCCATCTCTTTACTGGTCAGATTTATGGATGAATTCCCCAAAGCATGTAGTGCAAGGGCCTACCTGTATAATTTCCAATGGTACTGTTTAAAGTTCTTGTATCCTATTATGATCTTGATAGGTAATAGCAGAATGTCCAAATGTGCTCAAATGTGTACAGTGTGTATTTATATCTTTGTATTATGACACTTCTTACCTGTCCAGTGGGCTGCCAATAGTGTAACTAAGGAGGGGCTGTTCCAAGTAATACCCTATATTTAGGCATTCATCTCTCAATGAAGTGAAGAGGGTTACCTGTCCAAGAGTCCCCCCCCTATAATGTTAGAAATGGCCCATGAGAGGGGGGGAGGGGGAATATGATAGGTGTACCTTATACTTTGTTGTTGTAAAATTCCCCTTAATAAATGCTATCTGGAGGTTGCCCCATAATGTTTGTGTCTAATCTGCTTGCCATGTTTCTGTGAAAAAATAGTAATGTTTATTGTTTTTTCCTCAACAGTTTCCTTCCACGCCACAGGAATGGCAGGAATGTGGCCTCCCACTTTGCCCAGCGGTGGGACTTTCCTAACTGCGGAGGGGCAATTGATGGGAAACACGTCCACATCGTCCCACCACCCAACTCGGGGTCGTACTATTATAATTACAAGGGGTTTAATAGTATAGTGATGTTGGCGGTGGTGTCGGCTAATTACGACTTCTTGTATGTGGACGTGGGGAAGAATGGCCGGATGTCCGATGGTGGAGTCATCGCCCAGACGGAGTTCTACAGGCGTCTCCAGAATGGCAGCTTGGACTTGCCACCTCCAGAGGACAATGTTGAAGGTCTCCCATTTGTGTTAGTTGCTGATGAAGCGTTTGCGCTGGGGGACCACCTGATGCGGCCATTCCCGATGAGGACCCTCACCCCGGAACAGAGGGTTTTTAATTACCGGCTGGCCAGAGCCCGAAGAGTGGTGGAGAACACATTTGGAATCCTGGCCAGCCGGTTCCGACTATTTCTGACACCCATCCATATGGCGGAGTATAAACTGAACCATATTATACTGGCGTGCTGTGTTCTCCATAATTTTTTAAGAAAACATTCAGCCAACTATGCTGGCTCAGTTGGGCCTGAGGCCGGAATACCAAATACATCAACAATGACGGCGCTTGAAAGCGGCCGTCCTGGCTTGCCCTCCCTGAGTGCCCGTGATGTCCGGTTACGATACCTGGAGTTCTTTGCGGGTAGGGGGGCTATCAATATGCCAGACAATCTGACACCTTTTTCAAATAAAAAACAACCAAAAGCAATTCTTGGTGGACATTTACTGCTTGTGTTTGTTTGAGCTGACCCTGACAGAAATGTGTTGAGTGCAGAAAATGTCGTGATTGGGTAACCTTATAAAGAATAGTGTTGGCTGGTACTTCCTAAATGCAAAAACACATTTCACTACAAGTGCACTTGCAACTGCACTGAACCTGCACTTGTAGTGCAAAGTGTATTTGCCCTTAGGAAATAACCCCCATTTTTGCATAAAACAGCTATTACATCACCCCAAAAGTGTTGTAGTGTTAAGACAATAATCCACACATTCTTGAGTAAGGCACTTTTTTATACCTGCACAATCACATGTGCATTTACCAAAGGTTTTTAAAACAAAACAACATGTTTGTTGTATAACAATTTTTGGGGGGGCATTATCAAAAATCGAAATATCCATTTCAGATAAAACAGGCCTGTGTAAAACCAACAAGAAAGCCAAAAAACTTGAACTTACAAAGTTCACATTAGGTAAAACCTGAAGGCTATATCAGACATGAGTATTTAGGAACTGTGTTTGATATAGCGTTCAGATGGGGGGAAATCATCCCTGGAAAAGCCAAATTTGGAAGATGCACACCAATTTACGAATGTCAACATGTGCTATCTGCCATCAGGGGGGATCAAGGGACGTGTTTTGGGGGAGCAAGCCCTTCCTCAACGCTACTTTATAATTGAGGAAGGGGTTGCACCCCCAAGACGCGTCCATTGATCTCCCGTGATGGCAGATAGCACATGTTGGCACACTGTGTGCATCCTCCAAATTTGGCTTTTCGAAACATTGTAAAAATTTTAGTAAGATAAAACAGGTGATTTTGTGGGGTTTAAATTCGCCCCAAAACATCAATGATGTTATTATTTTTTTTAATAACATCACTGATTTGTTGCTGGATGTTTTGCAATTGGAGATTACACCCCATGATCTCCCCGATGAGTATCTGGGCACTTTCAGATGTAAAGCGTTCTGGATCACGATCACCTAAAAAGAGATAAAGAACAAAAAAAACAGGTCTCAAAAATCTGCCAACATCCATCTCTTTTACCTGAGCCTGTGGTCGCAGACACTCACCTGTTGTGGTGCCAATCTCCACCACATCTTCTTCTTCCTCCTGCTCAGCTTCTTGTGTTGGTATTTCCCCTTCTTCCAGAGGTGGGGGGTCTCTGGTCTCCTGGGATGAGGGGTGTCCGAGTCTTTTCTCCCCTATGTAAAACAAAAATGGTATAATTAGCACACAGATATTTGATGACAGAACTAGAAATAGGAAACATTGCTCGTAAGTGGGGTACAATTGTCTATTTTAGCCGAGTTCCAAGATGTATATTTTTTATTGCCCTTTGTCAAGCTGCAATACTTTACCTGTTTGGTACAAGCTTCACACATGTAACCCCCCCTATAGTATACACTGGAGCATCAGTGTGCCCCCCCTAATAAAAATGGTGTTCTTGTGTCCCACACTAGTGCTCCAGTGTCCAGATGTGAAAACAGCTGCTCAGTGTCCTCTCCTTACACACAATCTAGTTGGCATTTCATTCTAGTAACAAACCCATCTACACAAACAAATATTTGTCATCCAAGTAGGCCCCAAAAAAATGTGGGAAAATGCATATGGCCTAAACAATGGTGTTCTAGAGGCCGAAAGAAAAATGTTTGATACAAACGAATAATGGGCCCATGAACATTAAAGTTGACCTTTTTAAACGTTACAATTACTAAAAGCATATGGAGCAGAACGAACGGGAATAAAGACAGAAAGAATATGAACACAGCACAACTACTTACTTTTTTGCAGCACTCTCCGGATCTTTCGGTACTGCTCTGGCTCTCTCAACTTCAGGTCCGACCACCGCTTCCTGAACTGATCTTTAGACCTTCGTACCCCGAAATTCCGCTCAAGACTCCTGACCACTTTACCAATGATTTTGGCCTTTCTGATGTTGGGGTTGGGGTAAGGCCCATATTTTCCGTCATAGTCGGACTTCTTCATGATGTCTACCATCTCCAACATCTCCCCAAACGACATATTTGTGGCCTTAAAACGTCTCCTTCTGGATCGGGACGTGCCTGGATCCGGGCTTTCCTCCTCCTCCTCCTCGTTGTTAGAATTATTATTATCACGCACCTGTTGTAACTCCGCCATCATGCTCTTCCCCCACTGCGCCGAACGAAAAGGGGCGGGGAATAGACTAGAAAGAACGTCAGGGGCGGGCGGAGTTACACGCATGCGCAGTGTGTATAAAGCGTAACACGCGTGCGTATTACGTACGATCTGTGAGCGGAGGAAGGAGCATTGGCGCGCCGATCGTAAGAACGAAGGTAAGAGACAAACTTGGGCCTATACTGCTTCTAGATTGAGGCCTATATTGTAACAAGATTAGGAGAGTTTGGTCTGACATTAGGCTTTGTCTTGTGTTGTGTCTTGCAGTGAACATGGATATCTTAATGAGAGATACTGACTTCATGTCACTATTCATTGATATGCTAAGGGAGCTGCCCTGTCTGTGGGAGATTACCCACCCCCATTTCAAGAACCAAGCAAAGAGGAAGGCAGCACTGGAGCAATTGTGTGAAATTGTGAAGCAGGTGATCCCCACGGCAGACATCACTTATTTAAAGATTTTCATTGGTGGCCTGAGGAGCACATATCTGAGGGAGCGCAATAAAGTCCTTGATTCGCAGAGATCCGGAGCAGCAGGTGACATCTATGTCCCCAGGATGTTGTACTACGACAGGCTGCATTTTCTGGCAGGCTAGACTGAACCCAGGTCATCCCTCTCCAGTCTTCCTTCCACGCTTCCTTCCCCCCCGGTTGAGGCTTCTGACGCCCAACCTGGGCCTTCCAGGCCGCATGTGGAGGAGCCCAGATTGAGCCAGGTATAGCATTCCTCTAAATATTTCTGCTTGTCCAATCAATGATGTTACCTAGATGTTAGTTGGGAGTACTAATTTAGGATTGTGATTGATGATGCCAAAACTAAAACCATGTCTCTTTTTCATACACAGGGAAGTCTCAGCCAGGAGGTGGCCGGGCCGAGCCGGCTGGCTGATATCAAGGTCCCTCCACCACACCTGAAAACAGAAAGTGGCAGTAGGATGAGTGCCCTAGAGGAGGCGGCTATCAGATTCTTTTGGAGGGCTACAGAGGTCCTGGGAGCACCACACACCAGGCAGGAGAACATTGCTGCATTCATAGCATATAAAATGCAGAGGATGGAGGAGGGCCAAAAAGCCATGTGTCAGGCCCTCATATCAGAGGCTCTGGAGAAAGGTGTGAGGGGCCAAATTACACCTCACACACAGCTTTGGGATGGTCCTCCTCCTCCTCCTGCAGGTCCTCCTCCTCCTCCTCCCTCTCCTCCAGGTCCTCCCAGTCCTCCTCCAGGTCCTCCCAGTCCTCCTCCTCCTCCAGGTCCTACTCCTCCTCCTGCCACATCTCCAACTGCACAGCCACAGCCCGGAAGGAAGTGTGAAAGAAAGACCAGAGAGTGATTGCCCTGGATCCAGTCTGGTCGGCCAAAAGATGCAGCCTCTTGTGGTACCACAGCCTGGGGACACAGATGTCATCTGCTGCTATCCGAGTCTCTGTGAATCCCGGACCAGACTGCCCTCCCTTACATATAGACTCCTCAGGCCACCAATTTTGATGTTTAAGAATTGATGTCTGCCGTGGGGGTCCCAGGCTTCACTAATTTCTGCTGTTGATCCAGTGTTGCCTTCCTCTTTGTTTGGTTCTGATCCCTTAATAAAGGATTTTTGTTTTGAATTATACTCTCCTATGTGTTTTACTTCAAAAATGACAGTTTGTTTGTGAGGATTCAGGTACATTTCTAATATAAAATGTGAAATGAACAAGGGACACCAACACCAAACAATCTCCTTGAGATTAAATAATAAAAGATATCAATGGTGTTGGGGTAACTTGACACACAAAACACACCCAAAAATATTCTGGAGTAAAAATAAAAATAACATTGAACAAAGATCAGCCTTGGAAAAAATCCAAACATTAAAGAAAAAAAAAGGCTTAAAATCAAAAAAAAATAAACATAAAAAATATAAAACTGTCAGATGTGACAACTAATAACAATATATTCAGGGAATCCCACTAAAAAAACACAAATCAAACTTTGTGAGAAGTGTGTGTGAATATGAGCAGCAAAATTACTTAATTCTTGTCACATTATAAAGAAGAAGAGAGTGCGCTGTATTAAACCATTTTTTACATTGCAGCGTGACGAAAGTGCTGTATCCATTGCGAACGCTAAGTTTACCAGAACGAGCTGTCCCGTGTCGGAATTTCTTCTGAGCATGCGTGGCACTTTGTGCGTCGGAACAGGCCACACACGGTCGGAATTGACACGATCGGATTTTGTTGTCGGAAAATTTTATCTCCTGCTGTCCAACTTTGTGTGTCGGAAAATCCGATGGAAAATGTCCGATGGCGCCCACACACGGTCGGAATTTCCGACAACACGCTCCGATCGGACATTGTCCATCGGAAAATCCGACCGTGTGTACGGGGCATAAGACTCCACGACACCTTCCAGTGGGCCTCCTACAACCCATACCCAATGGAGAGAGGCCCTGAACCCACCTGTCTATGGATTTCATTGTGGAGTTACCCAACTCCCAGGGTAGCACGGTTATCCTTATGGTGGTTGACCGGTTCTCGAAAATGTCGCATTGTATTCCACTCAAGAAGTTGCCTACTTCTAAGGAACTGGCTTCAATTTTTGCTCGGGAGATCTTCCACTTACATGGGCTACCCAAGGTTATTGTCTCAGACAGGCGTAGTCAGTTTGTGTCCCGGTTCTGGGGAGCCTTTTGTGCACAGTTGAGTATTCAGCTTGCTTTCACCTCTGCGTATCACTTGCAGTCTAATGGGGCAGCAGAACGAGCCAATCAGTCCTTGGAGCAATTCCTACGTTAGTATATTTCTAACCATCATAACAACTGGTCAGACCTCTTACCATGGGCGGAGTTTGCTCACAATAGTGCCTTGAATTCAGCTTCCCGTTTGTCCCCGTTTATGGTGAACTATGGTTTCCAACCTTCCTTGTTGCCCACCTCATTTGTTCCGCAAAGTATTCCTGCTTTAGAGTAGTATCTCCGTGGTCTTTGTTCCACTTGGGCACAAGTCCAGGTGGCTTTGCAACATGCTAACGATAGGTACAGACTCTATGCTGACCGCAGACACCTGCCTGTGCCTTCCTACCAGGTTGGGGACAGAGTCTGGCTGTCATCTCGCAACCTCCGACTTTGTGTTCCTTCTTTGAAGTTTGCACCTCTTTTTATTGGGCCTTTCCGTATCCTTTGCAAGATTAACCCAGTGGCTTACGCTTTGGACCTTGCTTCCAGTATGCGCATCTCTAATGTGTTTCATGTTTCCTTATTGAAACCTTTGGTCTGCAACTGCTTTACCACCTCAGTGCCTTGTCCTCACCCTATACAGGTTGAGAACCATGAGGAGTATGAAGTACAATCCATTGTTCACTCCCGTAGGTTCCGTGGGCGCATACAGTACCTGGTGCAATGGAAGGGGTACTGTGCGGAGGAACGCTCTTGGGTCTCATCCTTGGACATCCATGCCCCTGTCCTCCTCCGTGATTTCCATAGATGTTTTCCCCTCAAGCCCGGTGGTCCTCTGAGGGGGAGGGGTCGTTGAGGAGGGGGTACTGTCAGGGCTGGGTTCAGCCCTTCCTTCTTTGAGCTGGCCGCTCAGCTGTTGGCTAATTGCCAGCTCCTTTCCCTCCACAGTGACTCAGCTGTTGATGATCTGCTTGTCAGTCCTGCCTACTTAAAGCCGTCCAGCTCACTTCATCTCTGCCTTCGCCTTTTTGGTCACATCTCAGAGACTTTCTCCTGCGTTCCTGTTGAAGACTTGCTCGGCTGATGTCCCTTCTGGCTCCTGATCCTGCTTGCTGTACTACTAAGTTGATCTCTGGCTCTCTGACATTGGCATTGGCTGACTACCCGATCTGGTTACTGAACTCTGGCTATGTATTGACTACGCTTACTCTGTTTACCTTTTTATTATTATTAACCACTTGCCAATCGCCTAACGCAGATATACTGCGGCAGAATGGCACGGGCAGGCAAAATCACGTACCTGGTAAGTGATCTGCCTCCCACGGGCGGGGGGGCGCATTGCGCCCCCCCCGGTGCCTGAGGCGGTCGGCTTCATTAGGGGAGTGATCCAGGCTGAGGGGGAGGCCACTCATTCGTGGCCACCCCCTCGCAATCACTCCCAACGAATAAAATCTTCCTCTGCTGCTGTAATGTAAACAGCAGCAGAGGAAGTGATGTCATCTCTTCTCGAGCTGGCTTTTTGTTCCGGCGCCGAGGAGAGAAGACATCAATGTGAGTTGCACAACACTACACTAACAGTAGAACACACTAGGCACAATTTTCACCCCCCATCACCCCCCCAATCACCCCCCTGTACCCCCTGTCACAGTGACACCAATAGCAGTTTTTTTTTGCATTGGTGTCAGTTTGTGACAGTTATAAGTGGTAGGGCAGTTAGTGGTAGCCCCCTTTAGGTCTAGCATACCCCCCTAATCCCCCCTAATAAAGTTTTAACCCCTTGATCACCCCCGTCGCCAGTGTCACTAAGCGATCGTTTTTTTGATCGCTGTATTAGTGTCACAGGTGACGCTAGTTAGGGAGGTAAGTATATAGGTTCGCCGTCAGTGTTTTATAGCGACAGGGACCCCATATACTACCTAATAATGGTTTTAACCCCCTGATTGCCCCCTAGTTAACCCTTTCACCAGTGATCACCGTATAACTGTTACGGGTGATGCAGGTTAGTTTGTCTTTTATAGTTTCAGGGCACCCGCCATTTATTACCTAATAATGAGTGCTATAAGTTAAGTTTTAGGGTCAGATAAGGTCTGTGTCGCCCCAGGCAGCGTCAGGTTAGCGCCAGTACCACTAACACCCACAAATGCAGCGTACACCTCCCTTAGTGGTATAGTATCTGAACGGATCAATATCTGATCCGATCAGATCTATACTAGCTTCCCCAGCAGTTTAGGGTTCCCAAAAACGCAGTGTTAGCGGGATCAGCCCAGATACCTGCTAGCACCTGCATTTTGCCCCTCAGCCCAGCCCTGCCCAGCCCACCCAAGTGCAGTATCAATCGATCACTGTCACTTACAAAACACTAAACACACATAACTGCAGCGTTTGCAGAGTCAGGTCTGATCCCTGCGATCGCTAACAGTTTTTGTTGGTAGCGTTTTGATACAGTCACTAACAGTCAGGAGCTTTTTTGCCTGTGAGTCTCACTAGTGTACCATTAAATTTAGAGCCCAAAATGGCAAATCGAAAGTACACTAGTGACCCTTGATAAAGTCACGTGACGTAACGCAACATTTCGGGAGGAGCCTAGTGACGTCATCCATAGTGCTGTAGTGTTACTCGCAGCTCAGCACGAGTAGGAGATTATTGGTGGACGGCTGACTGCTCTATGCGCTATCACATTAGATTGATCCAAGTGAGTGCATCCAGTTTATTTCCAAGAGAATAGTTAACAGCATATTGCGCAATGAATGTTTTTCTGTTTTTGATTGCATGATTGAAATACAATACTGGAGATGATCAACAGCGGATCACCAGCATAAACAGTGAGCTGACAAAGAGTGCAATTGTAACATATGCTGAACTTTAAAGGAGACATCTATTTAACCTGAGTTTCCTCTGACTTATCCGTATTCCACACCACATTTGTTTTAACATTTAACATTTATAATGCAGTAGGTGGACCTGTGATTTCCCAACAGACTGCTGCAAGGTTGTTTCTATGGATTATATTTGCTATGATTTATTCATGATAAGTTTATCAATTAAGTAATCAGAGCACAATCATATAATTTAATATATTTTTAGCACAATTGAAGCAGCGTATTTAGCGCACCTTTTAATTACACACTAGTGAAGAGGCCTACACGTTTCTGAGCATGACAGATAGTGAAGAGGAAGTCACTCATATGTCAGATTCAGACTCAGAATACGATCCTGTAGACGACAGCGGCTCCATGACAGATAGCTCTGACGACGGAGTTGTGGTCCCTGCCAAGGTCAGGCGTACCAGACCCCGAACTTCTTCTTCTGTCGTTGATGTGCAAGAACCGCAGGTCCCTCGTATGGAGCAGAGCAGTACTAGCGTCGCTATTCCTTCTGGTGAACTGGCAAGCACCAGTGGCCTAGTACACCTTGGTCATACATCCAGCACTGCAGTATCACGTGGTGACGTGGCGAGTCCCATAAGTGCAGTTTAAGCTGGCGAGGTGGCAAGCACAAGTAGTGTCCCGCTGCCACCAAGAAGACGAACACAGGCCCGTCATGC
The DNA here is from genome assembly GCF_042186555.1 of Aquarana catesbeiana. NCBI lineage: Eukaryota > Metazoa > Chordata > Amphibia > Anura > Ranidae > Aquarana > Aquarana catesbeiana. The sequence continues at coordinate 167,240,912 of NC_133327.1, read as the reverse complement.
CCATAGTGCCCTTCCTGCTGCATTCGCCAATCCTAATTGGGAACCCACCACTTCTGCAGCACCCGTACTTCCCCCATACACTGGCCAACCCAGCATTCAGGTGGAAACAGTTGATTTTACGTCACTTGATTTTTATTCGCTGTTTTTCACTGAAGATCTCTATAGATCTATTGTGGACCAAAGCAATTTGTACGCTGGTCAACACATCGCCTCTATTCCCCAGTCCTCCCTTGCCAGAGATTGGAGACCAATTACGGTCTCCGAATTTAAGCTCTTTCTGGGCCTTTCCCTCAACATGGGCATAACCAAAAAGAGTGAGTTGCGGTCATATTGGTCCACTGACCCAATTCACCATATGCCCTTGTTCTCTGCCTCCATGACCAGGGCAGAATACGAGCAGATCTTGCGGTTCATGCACTTCAATGACAATGAACTCTGTCGTCCTCGTGGAGACCCTGAATATGATCGTCTCTACAAAATTCGGCCCCTCGTAAACCACTTCAACCAACGTTTTGCAGACTTGTTTATTCCCCATCAAGTTGTCTGCGTTGATGAGTCCCTGATTAAGTTTTCTGTCCGCTTGTCATTCAAACAGTACCTTCCCAGCAAGAGTGCCAGATACGGGGTCAAGATGTATAAGCTCTGTGACAGGGCCACAGGCTATACATGTAGTTTTATGGTTTACGAGGGAAAAGATAGTCACGTAGAGCCGGCAAACTGCCCTGATTACATAGGAAGCGCTGGCAAGATTGTGTGGGACTTGGTGTCACCCTTATTCGGGTGGACAATTATTACACGAGCGTGCCACTTTTTAGTCACCTTTTTGATCATCAGATTGGAGCATGTGGCACCGTGTGACATAATCGCCGGGGCTTTCCCCAGTGGTTTGTAGATTCCCATCTTAGGCTGGGGGAGAGAGCCTGCTTGCAGTGTAATAATTTGCTCACTATGAAGTGGAGGGATAATAAGAATGTTTTTGTTCTTACCTCCCTTCATGCAGACACGACGGTCCAAATTACTACGGCGACTGGTGTTGTGGAGAAACCCCTCTGTGTCCACGAATATAACCTTAACATGGGAGGGGTGGACCTCAACGACCAGTTGTTGGCGCCGTACCTAGTTGCCCATAAGGCCAGACGCTGGTACAAAAAAGTGTCTATTTATTTTTTTCAATTGGCTTTGCTGAACGCTTATGTGCTATACAGAGCTTCAGGACGGACTGGATCCTTCCTTAAATTCCAGGAAGAGATCATCTGAGCCCTTCTGTCTCCAGACGGTGCTCCACCTCACCTTCCCCAACCAAATGCAGTAAGCCGGCTGCATGAGAGGCATTTTCTTTATGTCCTCCCGAGTACCCCTACCCAGCGAGCCCCCCAAAAAAGATGTCGTGTCTGCAGCACGGATATAGACGTGACACCCGCTATTATTGTCCCTCCTGTCCTGACAATCCTGGTCTTTGCATTGGTGAATGTTTTGAACGCTACCATATACTAGTTGAGTATTAGCGTAGGGTACAGCACTGCACAGACTAGGACACACTTTCACAGGGTCTCCCAAGATGCCATCGCATTTTGAGAGACCCGAACCTGGAAACGGTTACAGTTACAAAAGTTACAGTTACAAAAAAAAGTGTAAAAAAAAAAACACACACAAAAATATATAAATTAAAAAAAAACAAAAATAGTTGTTGTTTTATTGTTCTCTCTCTATTCTCTCTCTATTGTTCTGCTCTTTTTTACTGTATTCTATTCTGCAATGTTTTATTGTTATTATGTTTTTATCATGTTTGCTTTATAGGTATGCAATTTTTTATACTTTACTGTTTACTGTGTTATATTGTTAACCATTTTTTGTTTTCAGGTACGCCATTCAGCTGCAGAGCAGATTTATTTATCTTGACAGCAACAGCGGTTGCTCCCACGATACATAAAGCCGTGACTCCAGCTCTGTCGGAGGTGATTTCACCACCACAGTTACTTACTTCAGCATATATGCCAAAGCATGGGGGCAGCAGAGGGCGGAGGAGCGATTTGCTCCTACCTTTTGCGGGAGGATGCCCCCATGCTTCGGCATATATATATTATAGCCACAGGTTGCGTTAAATGTTTTATTTTTTACTATTTTTTTTTGTATTTGCTTTGCAGGTATGGTAAGTCTTATTGTTATACTGTAATGTTACTTTGTTTTATTGTTAACCATCATTTGCTTAGCAGGTATGCCATTCAGTTACAGCGCGGATTTATTTATCTTGACAGTAACAGCGTTTGCTCCCACGATATATAAAGCCATGACTCCAGCACTGTCGGAGGTGATTTCACCACCACAGTTACATACTTCAGCATATATGCCGAAGCATGGGGGCAGCAGAGGGCGGAGGAGCGATTTGCTCCTACCTTTTGCGGGAGGATGCCCCCATGCTTCGGCATATATATATTTTAGGCATACTTTGCGTTCAATGTTTTTTTTTTTACTATATATTTTTTTGTATTTGCTTTGCAGGTATGGTAAGTCTTACTGTTATACTGTAATGTTACTTTGTTTTATTGTTAACCATCATTTGCTTAGCAGGTACGCCATTTAGTTGCAGCGTGGATTTATTTATCTTGACAGCAACAGCGTTTGCGCCCACGAAACATAAAGCCGTGACTCCAGCGCTGTAGGAGGTGATTTCACCACCACAGTTAAAAAAAGAGCATATATGTCAAAGCATGGGGGCAGCAGGGGCGGAGGAGCGACTTGCTCCTACCTTTTGGGGCGGATGCCCCCATGCTTTGGCATATATATACGGTGCATGTATTCCCATCATTAGAAGTAGGTGGATGAAGTGAGGTAATGGTGGGCATACCCACCGATCATTCTCTTTTTTTCATGCAGCCCATAGGCTGCATGAAAAAAAAGTTTACTACATATGCCCAACAAGGACCAGCAACATACTGGTATGTTGCTGGATTTTGAGTGGTTATACCAGAATGATGCCTGCAGGTTTAGGTATCATCTTGGTATCGTTCTTTTCAGCCAGCGGTCGGCTTTCATGTAAAAGCAATCCTAGCGGCTAATTAGCCTCTAGACTGCTTTTACAAGCAGTGGGAGGGAATGCCCCCCCACCGTCTTCCATGTTTTTCTCTGGCTCTCCTGTCCCAACAGGGAACCTGAGAATGCATCCGGTGATTCAGCCAGCTGACCATAGAGCTGATCAGAGACCAGAATGGCTCCAAACATCTCTATGGCCGGAAACCGGAAGCTACGAGCATTTCATGACTTAGATTTCGCCGGATGTAAACAGCGCCATTGGGAAATTGGGAAAGCATTTTATCACACCGATCTTGGTGTGGTAAGATGCTTTGAGGGCAGAGGAGAGATCTAGGGTCTAATAGACCCCAATTTTTTCAAAAAAGTGTACCTGTCACTACCTATTGCTATCATAGGGGATATTTACAATCCCTGAGATAACAATAAAAATGGTTTAAAAAAATGAAAGGAACAGTTTAAAAATAAGATAAAAAAGCAAAAAAATAATAAAGAAAAAAAAAAGCACCCCTGCCCCCCCCTGCTCTCGTGCAAAGGCGAACGCAAGCGTCCGTCTGGCGTCAAATGTAAACAGCAATTGCACCATGCATGTGAGGTATCATCGCGAAGGTCAGATTGAGGGCAGTAATTTTAGCAGTAGACCTCCTCTGTAAATCTAAAGTGGTAACCTGTAAAGGCTTTTAAAAATGTATGTAGTTTGTCGCCACTGCACGTTTGTGCGCAATTTTAAAGCATGTCATGTTTGGTATCCATGTACTCGGCCTAAGATCATCTTTTTTATTTCATCAAACATTTGGGCAATATAGTGTGTTTTAGTGCATTAAAATTTTAAAAAGTGTGTTTTTTCCCAAAAAAATGCGTTTGAAAAATCGCTGCGCAAATACTGTGTGAAAAAAAAATGAAACACCCACCATTTTAATCTGTAGGGCATTTGCTTTAAAGAAATATGGGGGTTCAAAGCAATTTTCTTGCAAAAAAAACTAATTTTTTCATGTAAACAAAAAGTGTCAGAAAGGGCTTTGTCTTCAAGTGGTTAGAAGAGTGGGTGATGTATGACATAAGCTTCTAAATGTTGTGCATAAAATGCCAAGACAGTTCAAAACCCCCCAAATGACCCCATTTTGGAAAGTAGACACCCCAAGCTATTTGCTGAGAGGCATGTCGAGTCCATGGAATATCTTATATTGTGACACAAGTTGCGGGAAAAAGACAATTTTTTTTTTTTTTGCACAAAGTTGTCACTAAATGATATATTGCTCAAACATGCCATGGGAATATGTGAAATTACACCTCAAAATACATTCTGTTGCTTCTCCTGAGTACGGGGATACCACATGTGTGAGACTTTTTGGGAGCCTAGCCGCGTACGGGACCCCGAAAACCAAGCACCGCCTTCAGGCTTTCTAAGGGTGTAAATTTTTGATTTCACTCTTCACTGCCTATCACAGTTTCGGAGGCCATGGAATGCCCAGGTGGCACAAACCCCCCCCCCCCCCCCCCCCCAAATGACCCTATTTTGGAAAGTAGACACCCCAAGCTATAAGGGTGTTCTTTTTTCATCCTTGCTCCAGACGCCTTTTAAAGTTTTTTTTTTTTTTCTCTTCTCCATCCATCCATCCATCCATCCATCCATCCATCCTGTCAGGTTCAGCCTCTCCCGATTCAGAAGACCCCCCCATATAGACTGTAAATCTTCTGAGGAGGTCAGTTACTCAAAGTATTGAAACCAGTGAGTCAGCATACCAGTCCATCAACTAAGATTTTCAGAAGGACATCAGGAGGAGTGAATCAGCATCATCACCTCTGACCAATGGCAGGAAGGTGGAATAGAAAGCAATAGAGTGAGGCTGTGGGAATGGAAAGAGTCGTGGAGCAGAAATTACAATCCTTTGGCAGCGAGTGTTCTTCTTCAGACTGACACGCTGGACACGCTGGAACTGCCTCCTGTCAGAATGAGGATCCAGACGCTGCCATCCATCTGTCCCTGCAGAGGGCTGTATCTGCACGCCTATAAGACCTTGCTATTAAGGAGGTCCATCTTGTGCGGTAAGGGTCCATCCTTATTGTCCTCTGAAGTCACCGGTTGCTGGGATTCTTCTTCATACTTCCTTCCTCCCTCTTCACCTATATGGGCTGTGTTTAAACGAATTGTGGATGTGTGATCCCTCTCCATGTAATTCGTGTATCTTCACTGAACTTTTTTTTTAACCTTTTTTGACCTTTTTTTTTTTTTGAATGGACTCATTTTTTCTTGTATCACCTTTTTCTGTCAATGACTTATTGGTTATGTATGAATTTTGAAAATAATCTTGTTATTACTTAGTAATCATTTTTTGTGTAAGATCACTTAATGCACATTTATTTACACTCATTTGTACAATTTATTTATTAGCATTTTTTTAAAATTGATTGGTAATTAGTATACTCACTATACACAGTATCAACTATCTATTGAGTTATTTCACTCACATTTTTTTACTGGATTGTAAGCGCACTTAGTCCATACCCCAAGCTATTTGCTGAGAGGTATAGTGAGTATTTTGCAGACCTCACTTTTTGTCAAAAAAGAAAAAAAATTTTTTCCTTGACTTTCTTCATTTTCAAAAACAAATGAGAGCTGCAAAATACTCACCATGCCTCTCAGCAAATAGGTTGGGGTGTCTACTTTCCAAAATGGGGTCATTTGGGGTGGTTTCTGCTATCTTGGCATTTTATGGCCTTCAAAACTGTCATAGATAGTGAGGAGTGAATCAAAAATTTATGCCCTTAGAAATCCTGAAGGCGGTGATTGGTTTTCAGGGCCCCGTATGCAGCTAGGCTCCCAAAAAGTCCCACACATGTGGTATCCCCATACTCAGGAGAAGCAGCAGAATGTATTTTGGGGTGTAATTCCACATATGCCCATGGCATGTTTGAGCAATATATCATTCAGTGACAACTTTGTGCAAAAAAAATAAAAATAAAATAATTTGTCACTTTCCCGCAACTTGTGTCAAAATATAAAATATTCCATGGACTCAACATGCCTCTCAGCAAATAGCTTGTGGTGTCTACATTCCAAAATGGGGTCATTTGGGGCGGTTTTGTGCCATCTTGGCATTTTATGGCCTTCAAAACTGTGATAGGTAGTGAGGAGTGAAATAAAAAATGTATGCCCTCAGAAATCCTGAAGGCAGTGCTTGGTTTCGGGCCCCGTACGCGGCTAGGCTCCCAAAAAGTCCCACACATGTGGTATCCCCCTACTCAGGAGAAGCAGCAGAATGTATTTTGGGGTGTAATTCCACATATGTCCATGGCATGTTTGAGCATTATATCATTTAGTGACAACTTTGTGCAAAAAAATAAGTTTGTCATTTTCCCGCAATTTGTGTAAAAATGTAAAATATTCCATGGACTCAACATGCCTCTCAGCAAATAGCTTGGGGTGTCTACTTTCCAAAATGGGGTCATTTGGGGGGGTTTGTGCCATCTTGGCATTTTATGGCCTTCAAAACTGTGATAGGTAGTGAGGATTGAAATCAAAAATTTACGCCCTTAGGAATCCTGAAGGCAGTGCTTGGTTTTCGGGGGCCCCGTACGTGGCTAGGCTCCCAAAAACTCCCTCACATGTGGTATCCTCAGGAGAAGCAGCTACATGTATTTTGGGGTGCAATTCCACATATGCCCATGGCCTGTGTGAGCAATATATCATTTTGGGACAACTTTTTGTAATTTTTTTTTGTCATTATTCAATCACTTGGGACAAAAAAAATAATATTCAATGGGCTCAACATGCCTCTCAGCAATTTCCTTGGGGTGTCTACTTTCCAAAATGGGGTCATTTGGGGGGGGTTTGTATTGCCCTGCCATTTTAGCACCTCAAGAAATGACATAGGCAGTCATAAACTAAAAGCTGTGTAAATTCCAGAAAATGTACCCTAGTTTGTAGACGATATAACTTTTGCGCAAACCAATAAATATACACTTATTGACATTTTTTTTACCAAAGACATGTGGCCGAATACATTTTGGCCTAAATGTATGACTAAAATTGAGTTTATTGGATTTTTTTTATAACAAAAAGTAGAAAATATCATTTTTTTTTCAAAATTTTCGGTCTTTTTCCGTTTATAGTGCAAAAAATAAAAACCGCAGAGGTGATCAAATACCATCAAAAGAAAGCTCTAATTGTGGGAAGAAAAGGACGTAAATTTTGTTTGGGTACAGCATTGCATGACCACACAATTAGCAGTTAAAGCGACGCAGTGCCAAATTGTAAAAAGTGCTCTGGTCAGGAAGGGGGTAAATCCTTCCGGGGCTGAAGCGGTTAAACAATTGTGATTAACTGTACTTCTGTCTCGGTCTGATTCATGGTTTCTGACAACTTCTGTTTTTATACTCACTTAGGCTCGATTCACACCTATGCATGTTGCTTTTGGGCGTTTTTGGAGGTTTTTTTTTCATGCTTGCCACGTTTTTGAGCAGCGTTTTTGCTGCGTTTTTGCCGCGATTTTGCCGCGCTTTGCGTTTTTTTTTTTTTACAGTTTTTTTTTACAGTCTAAAAAAAAAATTTAAAAAAAATTTAAAAAAAAAAAAAAAAAAAAAAAAAAACGGCAAAAACGCATCAAAAACGCATCAAAAACGCTGCAAAAACGGTGCACTTGCGTTTTTGATGCTTGTCCATTGAATTCTATTACATGCAAAACGCTGCATTTTGCATGAAAAAAAGTCCCTGACCCTTTCCAAAAATGAAGAGAAACAAAAAGGCATTGATGTGAACATGTTCCATAGGAACCCATGTTAAAAAATTCCCGTGCATTTCTGCAAAATGCAAAATGCATCAAAAAACGCGCTAGTGTGAATGGAGCCTTATTCTTAATTAACAATGTTACACAATCCTGGATTATCATACTTTCTTCTGGGTCCCGATGGTTTAAATGAGAGGAGATTTGGAGGGCCAGTTGTTGGTGCAATTTAAGGCATACAATAATTACAATAATTTAAAAAGTGTCAGTTTAAAGTGGATCTGATCTCTAAAAGGGAAGATGTTGTAAGGAACATTTTAGAAATCTTATTGTGTCTAGGCAGCACTCTTTAAAGGCCAACTCCACCTTTAACCACTTGTCTACAGGGCACTTACACCCCTTTACTGCCCAGTAGGGATGAGCTTCAGCTGTTCGCTAGTTCGCTGAACAGCGAAAAATTTGGGGTGTTCGCTGCAAATTTGAAAGCCGCGGAACACCCTTTAAAAGTCTATGGGAGAAATCAATAGTGCTAATTTTAAAGGCTTATATGCATGGTATTGTCATAAAAAGTGTTTGGGGACCTGGGTCCTGCCCCAGGGGACATGGATCAATGCAAAAAAAGTTTTAAAAATGGCCGTTTTTTTGGGAGCAGTGATTTTAATAATGCTTAAAGTCAAACAATAAAAGTGTAATATTCCTTTAAATTTTGTACCTGGGGGATGTCTACAGTATGCCTGTAAAGGGGCGCATGTTTCCCGTGTTTAGAAAAGTCTGACAGCAAAATGACATTTCAAAGGAAAAAAAGTCATTTAAAACTACTCGCAACTATTAATGAATTGCCGGTCCGACAATACACATAAAAGTTCATTGATAAAAACTGCACAGGGGAACCCCGAACCAAAATTTTAAAAAATACTGGCGTGGGGGTCCCCCTAAATTCCATACCAGGCCCTTCAGGTCTGGTATGGATATTAAGGAGAACCCCGCGCCAAAATTTAAAAAAAATTGGCGTAGGGTCCCCCCAAAAATCCATACCAGACCCTTACCTTATCCGAGCACGCAACCTGGCAGGCCGCAGGAAAAGAGGGGAGGACGAGAGAGCACCCCCCCTTCTGAACCATACCAAGCCACATGCCCTCAACAGTGGGAGTGTGCTTTGGGGTAGCCCACCAAAGCACCTTGTCCCCATGTTGATGAGGACAAGGGCCTCATCCCCACAACCCTTGGCCGGTGATTGTGAGGGTCTGCGGGCAGGGGGCTTATTGGAATCTGGAAGCCCCCTTTAACAAGGGGACCCCCAGATCCTGGCCCCCCCCTGTGTGAAATGGTAAGGGGGTACAAAAGTACCCCTACCATTTCACAAAAAAACTGTCAAAAATGTTAAAAAAAGACAGTTTTTGACAATTCCTTTATTCAAAGTCTTCTTTTTTCCATCTTCTGTCTTCTTTCTTCTATCTTCCTTTAATTTCTTCCTCTATCTTCTTCTTCTTCCGATCCTCTGCTTCTTTCTCCAGTGTTCTCGTCCGGCATCTCCCTCCGCGGCATCTTCTTCTCTTCATCTTCTTATCTTCATCTTCTTTTCAGGCCGCTACGCATCCATGATTGGATGGAAGGCTCCCGCTGTGTGATGCTTCCCTGTTCATCTTTTTCTCTTCATCTTCTTGTCTTCATCTTCTTGTCTTCATCTTCTTTTCGGGCCGCTCCACATCCATGATTGGATGGGAGGCTTCCCCTGTGTGACGCTTCTCGTCTTCTGACTGTTCTTATATAACAGAGGGCGGGGCCACCTGTGGCATTTCCCGTGACGTCAGAGGGGCGGATGACCCCGCCCCCCTCTGACGTCATGGGGAATGTCACAGGGAAGTCCCCGTCAAGTCCCCGTGTGTCAGAGGGGGTGGGGTCACCGGGTGGCCCTGCCCTCCGTTATATAAGAACAGTCAGAAGACGAGAAGCATCACACAGCGGGAGCCTCCCTCCATGCCATCATGGATGCGGAGCTGCCCGAAAAGAAGATGAAGACAAGAAGATGAAAAGAAAAAGGTGAAGAGAGAAGCGTCACACAGCGGGAGCCTTCCATCCAATCATGGATGCGGAGTGGCCCAAAAAGAAGATGAAGAGAAGAAGATGAAGATAAGAAGATGAAGAGAAGAAGATGCCGCGGAGGGAGATGCCGGATGACAACACCTGAGAAAGAAACAGAGGATCGGAGAAAGAAGAAGATGGAGGAAGAAATCGAAGGAAGATAGAAGAAAGAAGATGGAAAAAAAGAAGACTTTAAATAAAGGAATTGTCAAAAACTGTCTCTTGTCATTTTTAACATTTTTGACAGTTGTTTTGTGAAATGGTAGAGGTACTTTTGTACCCCCTTACCATTTCACATGGGGGGGCTGGGATCTGGGGGTCCCCTTGTTAAAGGGGGCTTCCAGATTCCGATAAGCCCCCCGCACGCAGACCCCCACAACCACCAGCCAAGGGTTGTGGGGATGAGGCCCTTGTCCTCATCAACATGGGGACAAGATGTTTTGGGGGGCTACCCCAAAGCACCCTCCCAATGTTGAGGGCATGTGGCCTGGTACAGTTCAGGAGGGGGGGCGCTCTCTCATCCCCCCTCTTTTCCTGCAGCCTGCCAGGTTGCGTGCTCGGATAAGGGTCTGGCATGAATTTTGAGGGGGACCCCTACGTCATTTTTTTTTTTTAATTTTGGCGCGGGGTTCCCCTTAATATCCATACCAGAGGTGAAGGGCCTAGTATGGAATTTAGGGGGACCCCCACGCCAGTTTTTTTTAAATTTTGGTTTGGGGGTTCCCCTGTGGGGAAATCCCATGCAGTTTTTATCAATGAACTTTTATGTGTATTGTCAGACCAGCAATTCATTAATAGCCGCGAGTAGTTTTAAATTACTATTTTTCCTTTGAAATGTCATTTTGCTGTCAGACTGTTCTAAAAACAGGAAACATCCGCCCCTTTACAGGCATACTATAGACACCCCCCAGGTACGAAATTTAAAGGAATATTACACTTTTATTGTTTGGCTTTAAGCATTATTAAAATCACTGCTCCCGAAAAAACGGCCATTTTTAAAACTTTTTTTTGCATTGATACATGTCCCCTGGGGCAGGACCCAGGTCCCCAAACACTTTTTAGGACAATACCATGCAAATTAGCCTTTAAAATGAGGGGGGTGTTTGGCTCATCCCTACTGCCCAGGCCATTTTTCAGCTTTCAGCGCTGTCACACTTTGAATGACAAATGCGCGGTCATGCTACATTGTACCCAAATGCAATTTTTATCATTTTCTTCACACAAATAGAGCTTTCTTTTGGTGGCATTTAATCACTGCTGGGTTTTTTATTTTTTTTTGCAAAAAAAAGACCAAAAATTCTGAAAAAAATATTTTTTTTTACTTCGTTCAGTAAATTTTGTAACTAAGTAATTTTTCTCCTTCACTGATGTGCGCTGATGAGGTGGCACTGATGGCCACTGATATGCTGAACTGGTGGGCATTGATGAGGTGGCACTTATGGGCACTGATGAGGCGGCATTTATTAGCACTGATTAGGTGCCACTGATGAGGAGGCACTAATATGCCGCACTTATGGGCACTAATAGGTGGCACTGATATGTGGCACTGATGAGCACTGTAAGGTAGCACTGATGGGCACTAATAGGTGGCACTGATTGTCACTGATAAGCGAGACAGGTGGGCACTGATAGGCGGCATGGATAGGATAGGTGGTACTGATGGGCACTGATGGGCATTGATGGGTGGCACTGATAGGCGGCACTGATGGGCATTGATGGACAGCAGTGATGGGCATTGATAGGCGGCACTGATAGCCAGCACTGACTGGCATCACTAATGGGCACTGATTGGTGGCACTTGTGGGCAGTGGTGGGCACTGACTGCTGGCACTGGCGGGCACTGATTGCTGGCACTGGTGGGCACTGATTGGTGACACTGTTGGCGCTATAAAGTAATCAGGGTACTGATGATGAGTGCCCTGATTACATGTTTTGTTGCCCCCTGTGAGCAGATGCCGCTGATCGGCTCTCCTCGCCACACACTCTGTCAGTGTGAAACGAGGAGTGCCGATTACCGGCATCTCCGTGTTTACATGTGACCGGCTGTGATTGGACACAGCTGATCACATGGTTAAAGAGCCTTGGACAAGGCTCTTTACAGAGATCAGGGTCACGCCGTGTCCCAGTAACACGGCACGGCATCCCAGAACAAGAGTCGCACCACCCCACCGTCATTTCACGTTGGGCGGGCGGCAACTGGTTAAGACCATGTTACATACTACACCCATATTTAACTACACCCATATTTAGGGTGTCAATTAAGCTTAAGCCTCATATATAATATAAATATATAAAGGTAAAAAGGTACCATCATCCAAAATTGAATGAAAGATTGAAATACGGAGCTAAGCATGAAAAAGCAGTACTGGGGAAACATCACCTGCAGGGAATCCACAGGCACAATAGTCTCTTTACTCTCTGCTTTCCTTGTTTTAGTACAGCTTCCAAAGTTCCATTCTTCTTTATTAACAAGTGTACATTTTATGCATTGTTTCTTTAGAAAATGTATTAGGCAGAAAAAGGTGACATTATCAAGCAAACAATTCATAACTGGAAACAATACAAGGAGATTTTCAGAGGGGGGGGGGGGCAGAATGAATTGGACACAAACTGGAAAGAGGGCACTATGTAGAGTCTTAAAAAGGTGGAGACGAGGGAGGGGAAGGGGGAAAATCATCTGGGGAGAATGTAAGCCAGAAAGGGGACCAGATGGAAGAATCAAACCATTTTAGGGAGGGTTATAACCCCTGTCAGATTTTTTTTCCATCTGTGTCTCATTGTGAAGATTCCCCTTCACTTCCTTTCCAATAGCCAAATGGGAAGAGAGAGGAAATACCTTAAAATTAAGGGAATTCTTTGCAAATCCCCAAGTCATCAGATCTAGTGTCTCCATTGGAAGAATTCCCACTCTATTAAATTTCTGGGGACAACCCAAAATGTGGGATTTTCTTTTACTTTCACGTTCAATTATAATAGTAAACAGGACAGATAGAGAGGGTGAATCTCCCTAACAATGGCACAGACAGCCAGAGGCGGCTCTAAGCTTTGTGAGGCAAATATGAGACATGAGGCCCCACTCACATCCATAATGGGAAAAATAATTCAAGTGATTAAAATTAACTGTATAAATTGCATATATTAAGAGTTTTAAATTCTATGAACTATGAATTCAACATTTATAGAATTTTCTAAACCAATTCTTCTTTAACCGCTTCAATACAGGGCATTTTCACCCCCTTCCTTCCCAGACCAATTTTTAGTTTTCAGCGCTGTCGCACTTTAAATGACAATTGCGCGGTTGTGCAACGTTGTACCCAAACAAAATTGATGTCCTTTTTTCCCCACAAATAGAGCTTTCTTTTGGTGGTATTTGATCACCTCTGCGGTTTTTATTTTTTGCGCTATAAACAAAAGAAGAGCGACAATTTTTAAAAAAACACAATATTTTTTTACTTTTTGCTATAATAAATATCCCAATTTTTTAAAAAAAAACAAATTTTTTCCTCAGTTTCAGCCGATATGTAATCTTCTACATATTTCTGGTAAAAAAAATCGCAATAAGCGTATATTGATTGGTTTGCGCAAAAGTTATAGTGTCTACAAAATACGGGATAGATTTATGGCATTTTTTTAAAAATGTTATTTATTTTTATTTTTACTAGTAATAGTGGCGATCTGCGATTTTTTTTCGTGACTGCGACATTATGGCGGACACATTGGACACTTTTGACACATTTTTGGGACCATTCACATTTATACAGCGATCAATGCTATAAAATAGCATTGATTACTGTATAAATGTGACAGGCAGGGAAGGGGTTAACCACTAGGGGGACACAAGGGGTTAATTATGTTTCCTAAGGGGGTGATTCTAACTGTAGGTGGAGGGTACGCACAAGGGGAGGAGACCGATCAGTGTTCCTCTGTACTGGGAACACAGATCGGTCTCCTCTCAACTGACAGGACGTGGATCTGTGTGTTTACACACACACGGTCCTGCTCAGTTAACGGGCAATCGCGGGTGCCCGGCGGCAATCGCGGCTGCCGGGCACACGAGCAATGCCGTGGGCACGCGCGCGCACCCCCTAGACGGTCGGGAATCCCAGGACATCATATGACGGCCACCCAGGATGGGAGATCCCATCTGTGGCCATCATTTGACTATGGCCCGGTAATGAAGTGGTTAATGAAATATATATATTACATATATATTATATATTACACACATATTTCTCCATTTACACGAAGGTCAGGTTAATATAACCCAGCCAGCACAGAGTTTCCCCATATATCAGAGTCTGCAGGATTCCCCCCTACAGTGCAAGGGAACTCTGATATAAAGAGGAATGCTGCAGATCATGATCTAAGGGGGAACCTGCAGACTTTGGTGTAAAGGGGAACTCTAATGTAAGGGAGAGGGAGGGCTCTGGTGACCAAAGATTACCTTTATATCAGAGTCCACTGCATTCCCCTTTACATCACAGAGTTCCAACTTGTATTTAAAATGGGAACTCTAATGTGGAGGGGGCTCTGGAGCACCTTCCACAGAGTGAGAGAGTCGCAGACATGATACAATAGATGGTCAGAGACTGCAGACATGATACAAGAGATGATCAGAGACTGCAGACATGATACAGGAGATGGTCAGAGACTGGAGACATGATACAGGAGATGGTCAGAGACTGCAGACATGATACAAGAGATGATCAGAGACTGCAGACATGATATAAGAGATGATCAGAGACTGCAGACATGATACAAGAGATGGTCAGAGACTGCAGACATAATACAAGAGATGGTCAGAGACTGCAGACATGATACAAGAGATAGTCAGAGACTGCAGACATGATACAAGAGATGGTCAGAGACTGCAGACATGATACAAGAGATGGGCAGAGACTATGCTGACATACTACAGGAGATGATCAGAGAATGTAAACATAGTAAAAGAGATGATCAGAGACTGCAGACTTGATACAGGAGATGGTCAGAGAGTGCAGATGATACAAGAGATGGTCAGAGGCTGCAGACATGATACAAGAGATCAGTGGCAGCTGGTACTCACAATTCTTGAAAAATTAAAAAAAAAAAAACATAAATTGCAGCCACTGTGCCATCAAGTGCAGCCACTGTGCCATCTGCAGCCACTGTGCCATCAAATGCAGCCACTGTGCACATCAAATGCAGCCGCTGTGCCATCAGTTGCAGCCACTGTTCCCATCAAATGCAGCCACTGTGCTATCAAGTGCAGCCACTGTTCCATCAAGTGCAGCCACTGTGCCATCAAGTGCAGTCCTTTTCCCATAAAATGCAGCCACTGTGCCCATCAAATGCAGCCACTTTGCCCATCAAATGCAGCCACTGTGCCCATCAAATACAGCCACATCTCTTGTGGGGTGCCTAGAGCCACCCCCTTTGTGGCAGACAGCATCTGTTTCATTGGGGGAGGATATTTGCTAGGGGGCTTTGGGAGGGGAGAAGACATGTGCTGGGGGGTGGATTTCATATCCAAGCCCCCTTGTAGAACAAGTCCTAAAGTGCACCCTAGCACACAGTGGCGTCACTAGGGTGGGTGTCACCTGGTGCGGCAGAACGTGGTGTCACCTCCCGGCACTTAGCAGGTTAGTGCATTGGTGTGGCTCTCCCCCCTTAACCTGCCACAATGGATGGAGCAGGGATGGGATTAAGGGGGAAGGGGAATAGAGCTGGAATGGGATCGGGGGAATGGATTGAGCCAGAATGGAACCGGGGGATGGATAGAGCTGGGATGGGATCAGGGTGGTAGATGGAGCTGGGATGGGATCGGGGGAATGGAGGTAGCCAGGATGGGATTGGGGGGATGGAGAGAGCCGGGATGGAATCAGGGGATGGAGGGAGCCGGGATGGGATTGGGGGAATGGATGAAGCTGGGATGGAATCGGGAGGAATGGATGGAGCCGGGATGGGATTGGAGTGGGGTGGATAGAGCCAGGATGGTATGTGGGAATGGATGAAGCTGGGATTGGATCGGGGGGATGGCTGGAGCCGGGATGGGATTGGGGTGGGGTGGATGGAGCCGGGATGGGATCGAGGGGAATGGATGGAGCCGGGATTGGATTGGGGTGCGGTGGATGGATTCGGGGTTGGATGGGTGGTGGATGGAGCCGTGATGGTATGGGGGGTGGATGGAGCTGGGATTGGATCGGGGGATGGATGGAGCCAGGATGGGATTGGGGTGGGCTGGATGGAGCCGGGTTGGGATCGGGGAAATGGATGGAGCTGGGATGGGATTGGGGTGGGGTGGATAGAGCCGGGGTGGGATGGGGGGTGGACGCCGGGCCAGCTGCAATGCAGAGTTGAGTGGAGCTCATGGCGTGCAGGAACTAAGACACCCCGCACAAGCCGCGGGCATTGCGGTACTCTAATTCGCCGGGACTCCCGGTCGATAATGGATCATATTGCAGCACGGTCCTGGCGAATCATCGAGGCTGCAGTATGGGCAAATTAGGCGGCTGTGGGGCCCCTCTGGGGGCAAGGCCTAAGGTGACCGCCTAATTTGCCTAATTAGAGAGCCGCCTCTGCAGACAGCCTTAAATCACAAAGTGCAGCGCTAAGAATTAATAAAAAGTCCCAATGTTGAGAAAATATGACATCTCAATAAAAACAGTCCAATAGGTCCACACAAAGGAAAGGGCTGGAAAGAATCCGTCACCAAGAACGAAAAAGGTTCACACTGACTCTTACCCCAATGAGTGGACTACTTAATCAAAAGCAGTCAAACACGCTTGAAAATCCTCCACTTAGATTTCACCATACACATGGGGAGATAGATTGCATGAACACCAATAGGATCCTCATTAGACAGCCTCTCATCACATCAGGACATCATGCAAATAGGTATAAAAAACTTAATTGCGCAGTATTACTGACAAGTACATTTATTAAGAGTACAGTAAAGGTCAGAATACTCACAAACAATGCAGTAAAAAGCGCATTTCAATCCAATAAAAATGATCAATGTGTGATGGCCAGCTGTCGAGCTTGGCAACGTCATAAATAAAAAAACTGACAAGGATTCTAATCCCTCTCCACTCTGTCCAAAACCAAAAAAAAGTTTTGCCTGTAGCTTCATCTTCTGTTTTTTTTACAAGCAATTGACAATTTTCAGAGAAGTGCTTCGGGGTACTTGCCAGCCTAGTACTGTCCTAATCATATCTCTGGCTTGCACACAAAAAATTGCACCTTTTGTCAATAGCACCACATATGGCTATAAGTTCTTGGCAAAGGACACCCCATAAAGTATGTCAAGGGATAGGAAGGATTTATTTTTAGCACAAAATATAGTGAATACAAACATTTTAAATATAAATACTGCACTGTTGGGTCCTCCATAAATTATGGCATGGCCACATGGATGATTTTACAAAATGAAGACTACAGTATGAGGATAGGATTGATTTAGGACTGCAGATTGCAGGGTGATTATCAATAACAAGTTAGCTGACCTTTTAATATGAAAGGTCAAAAAATATCTGGTGAGTTTTGTTCCCAGTTGGTGTAAGTTTTCGCAATAGTGATTGCTTCATATGGTTTTCAAAATATAATTTAGAAGTACAATGTACTTATGTTATTATGTATTTAAATGGACTCTGTTTATTAAATTGACAATTATATTTATATTATTTGTCAAATGTATTCAACATATACATACATATTGCACTATTCTAGACGTGTAATATTTTATCAGATGATGTCACTTTATATTTACTGTATATTCACAGTATTTTTTATGTGGCTGCATAGTATTTTTTTTGCTTAGAATAGTGCATGTTTTATGAGTATAAAAGCAAAAGCAAAATTTTAGTATGATGGTGAAAAGTTAGAACTTTTGACAATGATTTTTATGCTGTCCATGCCTTTCTTTGCTGGTGACAACTGCACTAACCATTTCTGGTATGGGTTTTACAGGCACTGGAGGAGACAAAACTGAACCTTGAGGTATACCGCTATTCGGTAACTAAAATGACCAGCCTCATGCATCACCTTTGACACCACTTTATTCGTAAAATCCCCAAAAATATTCACAAAAGCTCAGAGCTCTGAGGAAGAGGGCCTGTCCCTTGAAGCGAAAAAAACATTTACCCGCTAATATGCTAACATGTACCTGCTGCATTTTGCTAAAGGAGTATTTGCATTGATCATTTTGAGGGTGGAGATGCGAGGAGGTCCTTTCCATAGGATGTAATGGATGATTACATGTCCGTAATTTTAACATTTTTGTGAATAACTTATTGGATTTTAAAAAATAGAGTGGTGCCAAAGGTGATGCACGGGGTTCTTCAAGGCCATGAATGATTTTAGGACAGCACATGAATTGCATGAAAGAATGAGAAGAGTTTCCAATTCTATGCTTGATCTATATCCTTTAGCCCTGGAGTACTGGTAACATCATGCTTTTCATTTACCACCATAGACCATGTACAAGCACAATCATTGATTACTGCTTTTTAACATTTTCAGTCAGCCTGTTTTCTATCAGTTCACAAATTTTCGAAATCCCCTAAACCTTCATGCTGAACTTCAGAAAAACAGCCAAATACACAGATGAAAAAAAATATATGGGGGTTTTTACCTGCCAAAGGATTTGTATTTGTGTCCTTCTGGTCATGAGATGTATACATCTTTGCCCCAGAGCAAAACCCTTTTGGCAAGGGAGGAGACCTGATTTTTGCTACAGTTAAGTAACACTTAGGCTTAATGTACACAGGACGTTTTTTTATTTTGCATTTTGCCTACTGCACTCCAACTCCTCCTAGTCTCCGCCCCTCCAGCCCTCTGCACTGCAGCTCATCCCACTCTCCCTCGTAATGTTATTTGGCCATCTACCTCCCCTGCCCCCGTGCACACCCCCAGTTTTCATGGGGAAAACTGTCTCAGTACAACAACATGAAAACAGGGGGCGCGGATGGGGGCTCGGATGGGGGCAGTAAACGGCCGAGTAACATTGCGAGGGAGAGTGGGAGGAGCTGCAGTGCAGTGGGCTGGAGGGGCGGAGTTCGGACCTGAGTTGAAGGTTAGGGGGAAACAGGAAAGAGATCTTGCGGCGGTGGCCATATTTTTGGAGCCAGAAGCAGCTCCGGTGCCAAAAACAGTCCTGATTTCCCGGGGCAAAAGCAAAATCCCGGGATTTTAATTGGGGCGGCCTTTGATTGGGACAAGGGTCCCAAAATCGGGATTGTCCCGGGAAAATCTGGACTATTGGCAAGTATACACACTGTTGTTCTCAATTGTAATAAGGCAGGCCCTGAAGGGCAGTTCTGAGGCTTTAAAAACACTACTTAAATGCCATTTAAACACAAGGCATTGCCAAACGTATGAATGAGCCCGAAGTATAATCTCTGCAATACAGGTACTACATAAGGCGGATACTATTCCAGATACTTAAACTTGCTTGAATTAAAAAAAAAAAAAACACAGTTAACTATGTATTAATGAATACAGATCTGCAATAATGTATGTCTTTTATATCTGCCTGAAGTTCACATTTAATTCACACATTAGCAATTGCTGTAGATTATATTTTACATACTTTTATAACTATATAAATCACTCTACTACATCCACAGCCACCCTTACACTAGTAGAGACTAAGGACAGCAGTCCATCACTAAGACTTACATAAAAAGGAATAGGGATCCTCCTTCTTAGAATTTAAGAGCCGCTGTTTCCAAATGTGATAATAGAGGCTGTGCAGAAACTCACAGAAAGGTGCTGAAATACAAAAGTAAAATATAATAATAGAGCCAAAGAGCACAGGAAATAATTGTCATTCAGACAGTTCTTGACAACTCTTTCCTGCATCAGTAGATGGGAGGAAGTAAAAGGCTACTTACTGGGAGAACGTTTCTTCATACCAGATGGATTATTGTTAGAAAGTATAGAAAAGGCCAATAAGAATTCATCTGTGAACAGCTAAGACAAACTTTAAACTATAAAACCAGCTCAGCCACTGAGAATCGGGTTAGCTACGTAACACTGTAACACTGCACACTGACCAGGGATATCAGGACACCTGGAAGATATAAAGATTTTCCAGTTTAAAGATGAATTCCAGGTATGACACTTTTTATGTTCATCCAGTTTAGATGAATGCAAATGTAGCCAGGTGCTTTGCTGGCCAGACATGGCAATTATAAAATACTGTGCTGCAGCTGCTTTATATGCCTAAACAAGATTCTTATGCTGGTTTTCAGTGCCGTTCAGCATCCATCCACCAGAGGGAGCCAGTGGGTGAAAGGCACCTGAAGGACATTCATGCAGGCTGCACTGGACCATGGTAGATGTAGATAACGAGAAGAACTTTGCCAAGGGAGTGAATGGGATGACAGACTATAATCCCCAGAGAGAGGCATGTAAAAGGAGGAGAGCAAGCAGTTTTCCTATGATGTGGAATTAAGGACTGTCTCTTGCTGCTAGGGGATTGGAGTGGTCCATGTGCATCTACCAGCCACATTCTGATGCTTCGCCAAGAGGAGGATGCTCCCTGATTGCAGAGCCAGAAGAAATGTTGACAGCCAAGTATCCAGATTGGGTTGGCTGTGTGCCTGGTATTGATTAGTGTCCACTTGCTGTATTTAAATTACAGCTGCTAGCAGAGAGAGATAGAGAGAGAGGGACTGACCATCTACCTAGTAGCCTCAAACCACTGCATGCAGAGCTTTAAAGGGATGGTGCGCATGTGCACCACTTTAAAGACTGGGCCCCACCAAATAGCTAGCAGAAGGTTAAAAGCCAAAAACCAACTATCTACGCTATATAAACAATGCACTCTGAGACACTTACCGACTACTGGTTGCAGAGAAGCTACTGTGCTGTTGTGTATTCTTATTGATAACATTCATTGCTGATATTGTTCTTCATCAGATTTATGCTCTTGTAGCACAATTATTAAGAGCATCTACAATTCAATGCCCATAGTGGTTAACCTATTGAGAGTGAAAAGGGGTTACTCCCAGTGACTAATTCATTAATGCATGATTATTTGCCCTCAGCTTGTGACAATATACATACTTACCTTGCAGTTCAGCAATCTGGCGTGTATTTCTTGATACCTCACCATAGCTGTGTGCAGTATACTGGTATTTGTGCTTATCTATTGTAGGGAGTCAGCCTGGGGCTGGGTTAGGAAAGGGTTAATTGAGGAGGGCAGGTACTTTCACTTCAGACCTGCTTATTAGTCAGCTGGTCTTGAAATGTTAGTGGGCATAGACGTGCGCACAGGGTGTGCCAGGTGTGCCTGGGCACACCCTAATCACCCCGTGTGGTGCATATTTCCAATGTTTAGTCCACTGATATTTCATCAAATTAAAAAAAATCTATTTTTTTCTCCTAAAAAAATGTAAAAAAATATTAAAATAATATTGTAACTGCCCTACTGACACCACCAGTATCTGCCCTTCTGACACCATTCACTGCTCTACTGACACCTTTCTTATATATACACATTCACACACACATATATGTTTGAGCTTTGGGGTGCACACCCTAATGCAATAGGTTGCACACACCTATGTTAGTGGGGTGTGTGCTAGGAATGAGAAAGACTTCAGCATGCTCTGTGGAAGGCTCCATTTTGGGGATTGTGACCTGCTGGGTGAGATAAACTGTATATGAAACTGTAGCTCTGGCTAGAGCTGTGAACTGAACTGGACTGTCTCTGAGCCCGGCTGTTCACCCCTCTGATCCCTTACACTATGTATTTGCTGCCAGGGGCGGCCTGTCCATTAAGGGTCGCCCCCCTCTATCCACGCCACCCCCTATATGATTAATAGATAGATTCATGCATAGCATGAATCTATCCAAGGCTGCCGCGGCCACCCCCTTTTCATGCGTCCGGCCCCTTTCAGGAGACCGGATGCATGAATTACAGCAGCGGTTTTTTTTTTGTTTTTTTTTTAAGCACCTGATAAGAGCCATAGGCTCTAATAGGCTTCAAAATAGAGTGGACTCGTGGCACAGACCATTGCACTCGGAGCCCAGCCAGGTGTGTTAGAAAAGAAAATGAATATACGCTTTTCTAACACTGAATCTCCTCTCTGACAATCAGGAAGCATGGGTCTGATACCCGTTTCCCGATTGTTTGAAAGGTCAGGTGATGCTATTGGATGCCTAGGAGGAGGAGTATAGAGATGCACGGTGGAAGCCGCTGTGAACCACACCACAGAAGGAGGAAGAAATCTGCCAGACACGCTGCCCGCCCGCCCATTTTCTAGATGTAGTAAGTGTGGGGCTTTGATGTCCCAACTGCCCTCCAGGTGCTGCCGCAGGCTGGCCGACCGACGGGGGGTGGTTGTTTGCCGCCCCCCAAAAGAAAAAAACACCAGCCGCCACTGTTTGCCACAACCCCTTTTACTCAACCACATGTGTTAGAGGGGACAAAGATGTTTACAGTGTTGTGGCCTAGGAACATACACGAAGTGGCTCCTCTGTGGGTAAGAGCTACATAAGTATGCATGTGCCTTACTTATGGGATTCCTGGGAAAGTTAGAAATCAGGTTGTGAGGGACAGTAGGGGTAATAGTAACATGTGACATGCCCTATTCCATCTTTGCTGCATACACATAAATTTTTGGGGTGTCCGGTGATCTGGGTGCAGTGCAGTGTGATTTCAGCCCATTCATTTCAAATAGGCTGAAATCGAACCGCACCATATCGAAAGTAGTGCATGCACTACTTTTAGAAATGCGCTGCAGTTGGATTGCATGGTATTTCTGTACCATGCGATCCGATGCAGGCAAACGTACTGCAATTGCGACCTGCATTTGGGGTGTCCTATACTTTGCATTGACAACTGCTGCAGATCGCAAGGACTGTGCGGGAAATGCGCAGGAAATGCGGGTTTCCCGCTTTGCGTTCCAATGTGAACGGACCTTGAGAGAGTACACTACTCCACCATCCCGGGCTGTATAAGACTGCTTCCTAGTTTTAGGGTCATTTACACTAGAATGTGGTACAGGAAACTTACGTTCCTGTGCGGTATCCCGCACTGCATTCTAGTTGCACTGCCCTTGTGATCTGCTGCGGGTGTCAGTGCAAAGTTAACAACATCCCAAATGCAGGGTACAAAAAGCATTAGCCGTGCATTTCAAAAAGTAGTGCATGTACTACTTTTGGTGCGGTGCGGTTAAAACGCACTGCACAGAACTGCATGTGAATCAGTTGCAGTGCCTAGTGTGAAAGGGCCCTTGCTGTGGTTCTCTGCTGGTGCTACCTGTGTCATATTTAATTGGCTGGTACTGTGTTTGCTGCTTGGGCAGATTGGTAACCTTTGGCCTCATATACAGTATCTCACAAAATTGAGTACACCCCTCACATTTTTGTAAATATGTTATTATATCTTTTCATGTGACAACACTGAAGAAATGACACTTTGGTACAATGTAAAGTAGTGAGTGTACAGCTTGTATAACAGTGTAAATTTGCTGTTCCCTCAAAATAACTCAACACACAGCCATTAATGCCTAAACCACGGCCAACAAAAGTGAGTACACCCCTAAGTGAAAATGTCCAAATTGGGCCTACTTAGCCATTTTCCCTCCCCGGTGTCATGTGACTCATTAGTGTTACAAGGTCTCAGGTGTGAATGGGGAGCAGGTGTGTTAAATTTTGTGTTATCGCTCTCACTCTCTCAAACTGGTCACTGGAAGTTCAACATGGCACCTCATGGTAAAGAACTCTCTGAGGGTCTGAAAAAAAATAATTGTTGCTCTACATAAAGATGGCCTAGGCTATAAGAAGATTGCCAAGACCCTGAAACTGAGCTGCAGCATGGTGGCCCAGACCATACAGCGGTTTAACAGGACAGGTTCCACTCAGAACAGGCCCTGCCATGGTCGACCAAAGATGTTGAGTGCACATGCTCAGAGTCATATCCAGAGGTTGTCTTTGGGAAGTAGACATATGAGTGCTGCCGGCACCGCTGCAGACATTGAAGGGGTGGGGGTCAGCCTGTCAGATGCTCAGACCATACGCCGCACACTGCATCAAATTGGTCTGCATGGCTGTCGTCCCAGAAAGAAGCCTCTTCTAAAGATGATGCACAGGAAAGCCCTCAAACAGTTTGCTGAAGACAAGCAGACTAAGGACATGGATTACTGGAACCATGTCCTGTGGTCTGATGAGACCAAGATAAACTTATTTGGTTCAGATGGTGTCAAGCCTGTATGGCGGCAACCAGGTGAGGAGTACAAAGACAAGTGTGTCTTGCCTACATTCAAGCATGGTGGTGGGAGTGCCATGGTCTGGTACTGCATGAGTGCTGCTGGAACTGGGGAGCTAAAGTTCATTGAGGGAACCCTGAATTCCAACATGTACTGTGACATACTGAAGCAGAGCATGATCCCCTCCCTTCAGAGACTGGGCCACAGGGCAGTATTCCAACATGATAACATGATAGCTTTAAACACACCCCCAAGGCGATCACTGCCTTGCTAAAGAAGTTGAGGGTAAAGGTGATGGACTGGCCATGCCAGTCTCCAGAGCTAAACCCTATTGACCATCTGTGGATCATTCTCAAGGTCTCTAACATCCACCAGCTCCATAATGTCGTCATGGAGGAGTGAAAGAGGACTCCAGTGGCAACCTGTGAAGCTCTGGTGGCCACACAAAATATTGACACTTTGGGCCCAATTTGGACATTTTCACTTAGGGGTGTACTCACTTTTGTTGCCAGTGGTGTAGACATTAATGGCTGTGTGTTGAGTTATTTTGAGGGGACAGCAAATTTACACTGTTGTACAAACGGTACACTCACTACTTTGCATTGTAGCAAAGTGGCATTTCTTCAGTGTTGTCACATAAAAAGATATAATAAAATATTTACAAAAATGTGAGGGGTGTACCCACTTTTGTGAGATACTGTATTTTATAGAGATGTAATTTACTCTGGTTTTATCCCTGTGGAT
Source organism: Aquarana catesbeiana (assembly GCF_042186555.1). NCBI lineage: Eukaryota > Metazoa > Chordata > Amphibia > Anura > Ranidae > Aquarana > Aquarana catesbeiana. The sequence continues at coordinate 167,216,137 of NC_133327.1, read as the reverse complement.
CTGAGCAAATGGAAATTTTTTGTGTATTTTATGGAGTGGTAAAATCTGAATCCCCAGCCACTTGCTGGCACACACATGGGCCAAAAATCATCTGAAAACAGTCAGTTCAGCAGGAACCATCCAACTTTTGGCACATGTGTACAGCTCCCTGTCCGACAGAAGCCAGTTTCAGAAGCATGCTGGAAAACCAGCATCCAATCAGGGCTCACAGCCAATGTGTGCCCTGGTAGGGGGTGGTCCCCCTGTCAGAACACAATAGCTCAGCGGGGAGATTGCTGTACCAACATCAGATGTGTTGGTGCAGCAATCTATAAATTTTATTTCATTCAGCCCGCGTGTACCCAGCATAAGCCTGTGCCCTCTCTCCTACCCCACACAGCGTGTAAGTTTTAGTTTACCTCATCTGCCAACTTCCTGTAGCCAGTGAAGGGAATCAGGGAATGCTTAACCCTGGCCACTCGCGCACTGGAGCACAAATAAAGTGTATGCCATATTGTGGTGGGAGGGGCAGCAAAATGCACCTTTGCCTGACTAGACAAAAATCTTTGCAGAAGCCCTAAATGCTTCCTGGTGAAGAGGAGTCAAAAAGTTGCCGGCCATACCCCAGCACCCCCCTCCCAGGGAATGGATGGTGTACATCGTGTCAGAGCAGAGGCCGGCTCATTGTCCCACCGGCCAGCTCCAAGTGAGCCGCCCAATCTCCCCCCTGCAGCCCTCGGCCACCCCCTGATGTTCAGGAACCTGGAGTTGATACATGGCTCTTCCTGTTTAAACCATAATCAGCTGTGATTGGACACAGCTTATCACGTGGTAAAGAGCCTCTGTCAGATTGGTGTTGGTGTGTCAGATTGACACAACGCACTATGATCATCGCGCTGCACTCCCCCACAAGCCCGCGCCTGCTCGTTATCCTGAAAGAGGTCATATAACGGAACCACCGTCATTTTGCTATAGGCTGGGCAAGAAGTGGTAAAATTAAATTCAAGACACATTTCACGATATCTAGCAACCTCTGGAGAAACCCTAGTTGAAAAAATACAGCAAGTAACCTCCTTAGCAGTATTCCCGAGTGTGGCTCGGGGTGAATTTTCAGTACCAAAAGCAGTAACCCCGAGCCATACTCGGGATTGCATCGCAGGATCCAGGCAAAGTTACTTACCTTGTCCCTAGGATCCTGCAATGTCTCCCCACTGTGCAGTGTTGCCAACCGCCCTTTAATTTACAGGCAACCCGTAATGTATGTTACGGGCAGCCAGTGCCCATAAAAAAGATTGCTGCGAGCCGGCCATGCAACTGTGCATGCGCCACTCCGAAGCCTGCAGGACTCAGAAAAGATCGTACAAGCTTAGCTGGGCGGCGCATGCGCAGTAATGTAATGTCACCACCTGGCGCCATTTTTAAACAGAAGCTGCCACTCGTTCTTCTCAGCGGTTCAGCAGAGGGAGTGCAACAGTGCAGAGAGGAGCCATGTGACAGGCCACAGGAGCACATTACTGGGGGGGGTGAAGCCGGCCCGGTAGAGGAGGACACTGTGCCTGACTGTGACTGGAGAGATGAAAGGGACACAGTCACAATGAGTGACAGAAGGCGGACACTGTCACTGACTGATGTGGAGACAGGTATAGTAATATGAAGGGGGACAGTGGAGGAAACTACCATGTCCACAGCCTTTAACAATCTCCTTCCCGCAGCCTCTGACCATCTCCTGCCCGCAGCCCCTGACCATCTCCTGCCCGCAGCCTCTGACCATCTCCTGTTCCTGTATCCTGCCCGCAGCCTCTGACCATCTTCTGTCCGCAGCCTCTGACCATCTCCTGTCCCTGTATCCTGCCCACAGCCTCTGACCATCTCCTGCCCGCAGCCTCTGACCATCTCCTGTTCCTGTATCCTGCCCGCAGCCTCTGACCATCTCCTGTCCGCAGCCTCTGACCATCTCCTGTTCCTGTATCCTGCCCGCAGCCTCTGACCATCTCCTGTCCGCAGCCTCTGACCATCTCCTGTTCCTGTATCCTGCTTGCAGCCTCTGACCATCTCCTGTCCGCAGCCTCTGACCATCTCCTGTTCCTGTATCCTGTCCGCAGCCTCTGACCATTTCCTACATCATGTCTGCAGTCTCTGAGGGGGAGTCAGGAGAGGAATCATAAGTGGGAGCACCGCCAGGATCATGGGGGTCACGGGAGAGACGTGTGTTGATTGTGGAGAAGAGACCATAGGAAAACCAGAGCCTCTAAGCTGGAGCCATCTGACTGAGCCTTGCACGATGCACCTGAGAGGAGATCAGTGACAGTGCCGCCAGGCCAGTCTGGGGGGGGGGGGTTGCTGATGTAAGGTGAGTGAATACAATAATGTAAGGGGGCACTGATATAAAGGTTCCCCCCTATATTAGTAACTCCCCTTACCTTAGTGTATGCACTCTGCGGAAGGTGGTCTCTAGTCACCAGAGTGCCCCCCACATCAGAGTTCCTGGCATTCCCCTTTACATCAGAGTCTGCAGGATTGCCCCTTACAGTGAAAGGGTAATGCTGCAGACCCTGATGTAAGTGGGAACTCTGTTGTAAAGGGAATGCAGTGGACTCTGATATAAGATGGTCTCTGGTCACCAGAGCCTCCCCTTACATCAAAGTTCCCCCTTAGATCATGATCTGCAGCGTTCCCCTTTACATAAGAGTTCCCTTTCACTGTAAGGGGGATCCCTGCAGACTCTGATGTAAGGGGGGAACCCAGTGCTGGCTGGGTTATAGTAACCTGACCTTCATGTCAATGGAGAAATATGTTTTTTGACTTTTGCTTAACTTAAACACATTGCTAATAGCACTAGCTATATGTTTATAGTATAAATATTTATACTTGCACTGTTTAGCAATGAAAACAGTAATTTTAGGTACTTTTTTGCAGCGTCAGTAAAAAATGCAGCTCTGCTAGTAATTTTCATGATTTTTGCCAGTAAAAAATAGGTGCCGTTTGTAAATTGTGGCATCCTGCCAGTAAATTTCACTTCAGTGGGTTGGCAACGCTGCCGCTGTGTATGCTAGCCGTGTCTCCGCTCGATTCATCACAGTGCCGAGCTCTGTTCCCTACGAGCATTGTGACGCGTGGGGACAGAGCACGGCGCCAAATTCAAAAAGTTAAAAACACACAATACATACAGTACACTGTAATCTTACAGATTACATTACTATATAAAATTATTTCACATCCCTTTTGTCCCTAGTGCTTTGTCCATTGCCCTGCATGCAGTTTTATATTATAAATACTGTTCTTTCTGCCTGGAAACTGGAGATTGTCCAGAGCAACCAAAAAGCATCCCTTTACATCAAAAGCGGTTTTAGACCAGCTAGAAAACAGTGATAATAAATTAGAATCACTTGCAGAATTGAGTGATAGTGATTTGTGGGGAAATTCGTCATCAAACACTGAAAGTAATGACAGTGACAATTCTGCAACTGAGCAAATTTCAGTGTTTTTGATTTGATTACATTATTGAATAATTTTTATTATTATTATATCATTATTTGTTATAATTATTTATAGTTATTTATTAGATTATAATTTATGATTTCATGTTTCAAACTTTATCATACCCGGGATGTCTACTAGACTCTGGTTTGAACAGATTTAAGTGTGTTATTCCTAAGAATTACAGGCCTACAATATAAAACACCAAATTTCCATGCAAAACAATGTACCGCTTTGAGCATCAAAAATCTGACATAATCATACTGCCAGGGAGGTTAAGCAATAGAGGCTGTGGCCTGAGATATGAACACATAGTAACTTTGGTTAGATGGCATATCTGACAATATTAATTCTATGGCACCTCTGACAACAAGGCACAACTGCAAAGATGGCTTTGAAAACCTTACACCTAATCTGGCTTTTGTAGCATGGCACTTCTAAGTGAGTCTGGCTGAATTGCATTATACTGCATACTGGGGTTGATCTGCAAAATCTGGTGCAGCTTTGCATAGAAACCAATTAGCTCTCAGTTTTTTTGTTTTTGTTTTGTTTTTGTCAAATCTTAATTGAACAATCTGAAGTTAGAAGCTGATTGGCTACCATGCACAGCTGCACCAGATTTTGCACTCTCCAGGTTTAGTAAATCAACCCCAATGTGTATGCGCAGAGTTAATGTATAATGTCTCATCTGAGGCGCGGTGGAACGCACACTACACCGCTCTGCACTTCCCAAACTTTGACTCTGTATTAGTCAGCGGAGCACTGTCAGCTCCTTTTTAACCTACCTGTTTGCAATAAAGTAAAGTTTTTTTTCGGACTTACGCGATGGGGCTCATTTTTGTTTTAATACATATGGATGTTTAAACCGGGGAGCGATTGGAGGTGATCGGGACAACAGATAAGGAGAGGAGAACGGAGGATTGTCACCACGGACCATTGCTGCTGGATTCAGTTTACAGGCTTGATACCCCTGCAGGGGTGAATTTTTCCAGTGAGTGAGGGCACGAGTGGGGGTCCTTTGGAAGGCTGGGAGCACTCACTACACCAGGAATATTGTTATGTGATTGAAGAGACGCATTACTGCACTTTAAGAAGAACTTTTTATGGAATTTCTTGGGAAGTTGGAATTTTTTGGGGACACTTGTTTTTATGAACTGATCACTCACTTCTTATGTTTTAAGCACTATTGTGTGTACATATGAGCAAAGGATTTTTACCAATATGTGTTTTTTTAAATAATTTTTTCTATATCAGTTTCTCCATATTTATATATTCACGTTTTTGGGATGATATAGATTTAATTTTTATCACTCTATTTTTTCAGTGTTTGCATTCCATGTGGTACTACACACTGCACTTTATAGATTGCGGTCAGGTTTTTTATATATGCACATATATTTTGTCTACACCTTTACCATTCTTATATACAGATAATTTTTTATTTATTTATTTTACACTTATATTTTTGTGTACATCATAGTGTACCCAGTCGAACAGCGCCAATCACCCCAATTTAGTATTCTATAATGTCTAGCTTGTTGACACATTCTGATAAAATGTGTTCAGGTCTGTTCCATTGTCATATACAGTGGTAAGAAAGAAAACCAAATCATCTATGGCCTGCCTAAAGCCTCGTACACACTACTGGGTTGAACGGAAAAAAACTGACAGCTCAGGGCGGAGCCGCTATATTAACAATCCAATGTTAGTACAGCAGGCTCCCCTGCCGATGCAGCCCAACATTTGGCACGTGTGTACTATGCTTAAGTCACAACAATAGACAAACACAATGTGCTTAAGCTGGTAACACAAACACATGTCTTGGTGACGCCAGTGGCTCACAGATCTGTGGCTCCACTGTGCCAAACCCTGGTGGTAATTTGGGGACAAGATTTACCATATTGGATTTTACTATGTTTTTTAACCTTGTGGCTATTCATTAAGTTGTTATATCACAGAGTAGTGGGTATTGCTTTAATAGCATCCATACTGTATAATATGGTGAAAAATGTGTTAAGTTGTATCTAATGTTTTATTTTTATTGTAGATTGTACACTTCCACTTGATATAAACTTCTGAAGAAGATGTACACTTCCACTTGATGTACACCCCTGAAGAAGGAAAATAAATTATTTTTTGAAACAACTTTGGTGATTACCATCATGGTTATATCCAATTTGTGATTATTACCTGTGGGAATACTGTATGGTATTTTATATTGTATCTGTACATGCCAAATAGCCATTACAATATTCTGGGCATTTTTTGCATTGTTGTATCAATAAAGGATGTATATTTTTTTACAATATTGTCTAAGATGTTATATTTCCCCTATGGTTCTGGTAAAGTCCCATTGATGAGGTTTTTTTCCCATGTACATGTAAGGGATGTTGGCAACGGTTAAGCACACTACTACAATCGTTGCTTACTGGTTAGGGTCATTGTCCTGTGGCGTCAACCAAAATCTACTAAGCTTCAGCTGGTGGACAGCCACCCTGATATTATCCTGTAGGATATTTTGGTAAACTTGAGAATTCATTTTCCCTTCAATGATGGCAATCCATGGTGTTTTGACACCCTGGCTGTTCCAAGACTTACGTATGGTAGACTCAGGGCTATCTTTAATACTGATTGGACCCTGGGCAAACATTATCTTGACCTCACCCTCACCCCCCTCCATGCAATTTTGCTCTCCACCTGCTCTGAGACATACAATAAATAGCAGCTAGACTCAAAATCAGTTTACTGAATCAGATCAGTCAGCAATTGTAATTGGTTGCCAGAGGCTGCAGCATATCATTACCATTTACTGACTGGCTGCTAGAGGCTACAGCACACATTATGACTGATTATTTGCTAGAGGTTACAGCACTGTTTGTTGATTAGTTGCTAGAGATTACTGTACATAAATAGTGCTCACTGATTGGTTGCAAGAGGTTAGTTCACATCATTACTGCTCACTGATTGGTTGTTAGAGGTTACAGCACATCATCTCCTCACTGCCTGCACATCATGGACTGGAGAGGTGAGGGGATCCATCAATAGACAGAAAACTCCTAGGGCTACTAGGACTCCTGGGATCAGTGGCAGTGCTGGGGGAGGGGAGGGTGTGATCAGTGGCAATGCTTGAAGGTTGTTGGGATCAGTGGCAGTGGTAGGGGATTGGATTAGTTAGGAGGCAGTACAATCTAAATCATGTAGAGCAAAGTTGGAAATCTTTGGCAAGTAAGGGGGAGATTCACTCTGGCCACTAGTGTGAATGAAATTATTCTACACCAAGCCCCAATGTAATGAGAAGATTTACACTGACCACCAATGTAACTAAGACATTTAGCTTGCGTTCACATTTGTGTGTCGGGAACACATGCAAAATCGCTTTCCTGACACAACAGAAACCTGCTGTCCTTTAGCAGATACACAGCAGTGCCATTAATTGAGATGTGCATTTTCACATGCAACAAAATTCACGGTGCTGTGGCATCGTGTTACTTTGAAAAAGGGTTAAAGATTTTTTTCAACATAGAGCAGCCCATTGAAATGAATGGGCTGCCCTAAACATGACCTACATCTTTATCCACCCTGTCAGTACACCTTTGCATCCTAAGACCCCTGCTAACCTTTGCACCCCAAACCTCTCCCATCCTGTCCACTCCAAGCATCTTGCACCCACCTTCCTTACCTCTCTAAATCCCCTCCTTGCACACATGTGCACCCCAAACTGTAATTTTTTCTCTACCTACCCCTCATCCCCCTCCAATTTGATCACCTTTGCAGAACATGCTGATGGTAGGCCTAATGACCACAGTTGCAGGCAGGACTTTCCAGCATGTCCCTTTACATCCCCAGTGGGCAGCATTAAGCAGAGGTGATAGTCAATATGACCTCAGGTGGGCGTGATATACATATGAATGCCACCTCTATTTACATATGCCGTTGGTCCGCCTCTATTTACATAATATTAACATCAATATTTGCATATCAATACAGGTTATTTGCATTTAAACACAGGGCTTGCAGGTGAGTCATCTGTACACAGCAATAGGGCAGAGCTGGGAAGCCTTAGTAGCAGCAGTTCACACTGAGATATCGGGACACAGCATGGGACTAAAAACTTCAAGGGACATGGGAATTTAAACCAGGATAGTTGGTAAGTATGACACAGCTGCTTTGGACCATACAACAATGATGGGCCCCAGGGCAGCTGCCCCTTTTGCCCTGCTTTAAAGACGGCCCTGGGTAGACTAATGAATGGGGATGTTTGCCAGTTCCATTGATGTCTTCAAGCCTTTAGCTACTACTCATGGGTTTTTCTTAATCTCATTGAGGGTTCTGTGTAGTGTCTTGGGAGTTATCTTGGATGGGCACCCAGTAGCCACAGTACTAAACTTTCTCCATTTAGAGACACTTACACTATGGGGGAGATTTACTAAAACTGTAAGGCAGAGATTCTGGTGCAGCTGTGCTTAGTAACCAATCAGCTTCTAGGTGTTGTTGTCAAAGCTTCATTGAACAAGCTGAGTTTATAAGCTGATTGGTTACTATGAACAGCTGCACCAGATGCTTTGTGCTTCAGTTTTAGTTTTAAATTCCCCCTAAGTGTAAAACACTTTGAGATTGCCTGTATCCATTTTCAGTCGTATGCAGATTACCTACTCTTGATGATACAGTAAGGACTAGTAAGATGCAATATACAACCTCAATTTAAAAAAGGTGGGATGCTCAACAGTCCTGGGTCTTCTTTGTCATATTTTTTGTTTCAAGTTTAAATTGGTGAAAGGCCTGGACTGTAGGCAGGCCAGTTAAGCACCCAGACTCTTCTACTAAGAAGCTACGCTTTTGCCATAGATGCAGTATGTGGTTTACCATTGTCCTGCTGAAATATGCAAGGCCTTCCCTGAAAAAGACATCGTCTGGATGAGAGCCTATGCTATGCTATAAAACCTAGATATATCTTTCAGCATTAAGCGTTCCTTTCCAGATGTGTTAGCTGCCTATTCCACACATACTAATGCAGCCCCCTACCATCAGGGATGCAGGCTTTTGAACTGAGTGCTGATAAGAAGCCAAAAGATCCCTCTGCTCTTTAGTCCGAAAGACACGTCTTTTGGATATGAATTAGGTAGATTTAGATACTCTTTAAAGTAACTTTAACTGATCTTATCAAGATCCGATTAAATAAGCCTTTTTTCCCATCTCTTTTTGTCTGTTATTCGTGTTTGCGTCTGCCTGTTTAATAGGTCCATTGCCTTTTATATGTTTACTTATGCTGACTGGCTTCATGCTTTTAAATGTACTTGTTGTGCACTTGTTCTGGGTCAATGACTCAAGAAGCCAGAAAAAGCCTGGAAAATGCCAATGACATATCGGGTAGTAAAATGTTGCATTTAACTGGACTTGTTCTGTGCTGTTGAAGACATTTTTGCACTTGCCCAATACGATTTTTGGTTCTTTGATAAGCAGCAACACATCTTCAACATTACAAAAAAAGTCAAATTGAATATGACTATCTACTACTAGCTATACCATGGCATGGAAAAATGAGAACCTTCACACTCATACAAGTAATGTAATACTTCTCTCATTACAGTTGTCCTTTAAATCATTTAGCTAAGAAATGAATTTTACACACACACACACACACACACACACACAGTATTTATGTGAGGCTTTAACAATGTGGATAATTGGCCCAATGATCAGACAGAGTAACTGTTTCATGCAGTTTACTAACCAAATGCAAAGTTAGAATTAGTAATGCAAAACAGGGTCAGGACAACAAAACACATGCAAACACTGCAGAATTATGAAATCTGCACAAACATGGACTCTTCACAGCAACGTCTCTGTGACTCAGTCAGTGTAACTTTTGACTTCATATTCTCTATAAAACATTATAACAACAAAACATCTAATTGAGACTCACTACTTCAGCAAAACACATCAGAACACAGCATCCCTCTCAGTGAAGTCTACCATGGCCCTGGTAACATAGGTGAACAGCTGGAACTGATGTACTCTGTTAGAGATTGGGGAGGTGCTGCCTGCGGTAGCTAAGTCTTTCAGAGAAGCTGAGTGCTATTATGCTCTGGCACGCCGGTTCTGACAGTGGAAAGCTACTCACCTGTTTTCACTTCACTTGCCTAGCTAGCTCTACCTCACCAGATGTGGCCTCCCTCAACTGCTGAAGTAAGGGAATAAAGAAATGTTTCTTATCTGGGTGTGTCCAGGAACCATTGGATTGTGGTAAAATAAGTTAAAGAACCTGCCTCTGCATCTAAGTATGGTTAGGTAATGGGCGCTCTGCTACAAGGTTGCCTGTAAAACATGCACTGTTGATAGAACTTGATGACAGGTGTGAGTAAAATGTGATTTAGAAAAAAACATTTTTGATAAATGGTTACATTGGTGAAAGCATATAGGAAACATTTCTGAAGCAGAGGTGTTTTCAACAAAATATACGCCTTTCTGGCTTTTTCTTTTATGATATAAAGCATGGGAATACCCCTGCTTACAGCTTAGCACCATTTCATTTACCGAGGTGTCACACGATCTTGCCTCAGTTGGGTGTTATACATTTGGTTCTATTAAAAAAAAGCTGCTGTTTCAGGCATTGCCATAGTGGTCTTCTCTTTTCTCACCTAGGAAATTCATAATGAACTCATTAAGTAGATGCAAAAAAGTGACAAGATGATTCACAGATTTTATACTCTGCCATTAGGTAACAAAGGTGAAATAAATCATTTCTATGAGCTGTCACCATAATAATAAAAAAATTATATTGTTAACTGGTAACACCTTTACTGTCCTATAGTAACTGTCCTTCAGTAGTACATGAAATCCAAATACTTATGGGTTTTGGTATGATTCTAAGTCAGCTAAAAATGTCAAGTAAACGTCAAGCCAAAGAGTTTGAAATACTGGTTTAATTTGCAAATTCAAGGTCTGTTTCAGATATTTGCTGTCAAGATGGAATGAGAGCTTGCAATTATTATTTTATCTTTGTCAGTAAGCTGAAGACCCTTCTTAGATTGTAGGTTGTAGGTGTCCTCATCCCCATAATCAAATAACCAACACTCATACATTGGACTATACTATACTAGGCATCCACAACCTACTACACATATATTTTCCCCCAAATATATCTATGAAATCTGTTTTTTTTTATACTGTAAAAAGAAGACACACACTGCAGGCTTACATCAAGATCACCCCCCTCTATGTATTAAAATGCAGTACAAATGAACATTAATCATATTTTTATGAGTATTGCATTTTACCAGCACATGGTAATATCGTTTGCTTCAAATAGGTCATATATTTTTTACTTCAAATAGGTCAGGTCTACGTGTTTCACAGCATCTAGCCACTTCCTCAGGACCCACTAACTTAACTCTATACAGAGGTTTAACCTGCCTGATAGATAGTGTGATAGTGGTTCATATTGGAATCCTGTGGCGTTTTCCCTTTGGATTTCCTGGTGGAGCTAGGAGACTGATGATAGGAGCCATTTCTACCATATGGAGCCAGATAAGAACATGGCAGCATGACATTTCTATCTGAAGGGATTCATATATGAGTACAGTGGTCTAGTGGGTAGCACTTTCGCCTAGCAGTAAGAAGGGTCGCTGGTTTGCATCCCAACCATGACGCTATCTGCCTGGAGTTTGCATGTTCTCCCTGTGCCTGTGTGGGTTTCCTCCGGGTACTCCGGTTTCCTCCCACACTCCAAAGACATGCTGCTAGGTTAATTGGATCCTGTCTAAATTGTCCCTAGTATGTATGAATGCGAGTTAGGGACCTTAGATTGTAAGCTCCTTGAGGGTAGGGACTAATGTAAAATGTATATGTAAAGCGCTGTGTAAATTGATGGTGCTATATATAAGTAACTGAAATAAATAAATATATGCTATGATGTGTTTTGTCAGATAAGAAAAACAAGACACATCACAGCATATACTCATATATATAAATTCCTTCAGATAGAAATGTCATGCTGCCATGTTCTTATCTGGCCCCAGATGGTAGAAATGCCTCCTATCAGTGTCCTAGCTTCACCAGGAAATCCAAAGGGAAAATAACACAGTATTCCAATATGAACCATTTTGCTAATTTGGGACCATTTAAGGACATGGCAGCATGACTTTTCCATCTGAAAGAATTCACATATGCGTATATGCTATGATTAGTTCTGTTGACCATACAGGAGACAGTTTATAGAATATGTTTTTATGTGACACTACCTATTAGGCCTGTGAAAGCTGTGTATAGAGTTAAACAGCGCACAGTATTATAAGAGGAAACCCCACCAAAGCAAAGGTAATCCCTGGTTGTTACCATGGTCACCAAAACTGAGTCTTCATTGGAAGATTACCCCTTTATTCCTGTTCTGGTGACAACCCATTATTTGAGATTTTCCTTCACTTTCAGTGATAATGTAAACAGCACAAATAGAGAGGTTGATGGGATCGTAGTCAGAATTTCTTACTTTACTAAATAAAACACTCTTTACTCAAAAAACCTTTATTTATAGGTATAAATAATAATATATATATATATAATATAATTTATTATATTAAAGTGGAGTTCCACCTGTCACGAATTCGCACGCCCCACGGCGACTAACTAACCGTGACGTGCGTTCCCGTGACCGGGGTATGAGAAACTAAGGGAATAAGGGGGAACTTATACTGAGTATGTAAGACCGGCTGTGGTACTTTCACAGCCTGCACTACCTTTGGCCACCACTAGAGGGAGACTCCACTCCAATCCAGCTAGCTGACCACACACAGGCAGATACAAATCTTACATACAATCTGGTGCACTCTAAGGGTTGGGGAGCAGTCTAGCAATTACTATACACTTCTAGGGTTCCTCCAGCTATCCTGCAAGCTTGAACCCCTGTGTTAATCACTGTCCCCACACACCAGACACACAATAAACGATAGCCTGCCACCACCCAACAGTCTGTCCGCAGACTGGTCTGCTGAGCCACCACACACACAGATCTCCGTCTGGCAGATCTGTTAGCTTACAATCTGCATGCAAACTGCCAACACACAGTGCAATTGCATGTCGATTGGTACGTAACTTAAACCGAGTACTTAGGCACTAAAACACAACAACTTCTCCAGAGATATGAGTCCTAACTTAGTACACAGAAGTCACTTATTAATTTTATCATTTAATATCCCGAAAGTGGGCAGTGCATATAAGATAAACAAAGAAAAAGGATTTACCAAAAAAAGATACAAAAAATGCAGTAAGACACACAAATTGGCAATTTGCTATGAAAATAAAAAGGGATAAAAACAGAAATAAACTTTACCAAGTAAGTCTATCCATTAGTAGAAGCATACTGGAACATGTGGGAACTCCCCAGTTTCGAACTGGCTTCGTGGAAGAACAATGTCCATATCTCAGGCTACCCAATTTATTGAAATATGGATGTGGGTTGGACTTTATCCCTTGGCCAATCAACCCTGGGGGGGGGGGGGGTGTTCCTGTCTCAGCCCACAAATGTTTTGTCTTCTGAAATGACCAGAGTGGAATTGGCCCAGAACGGCGCTGATTGCTGGGTCATGGATAGGATTTCCGATACCAGCGCATCAGTCCGATCGCAACAGTACCAATCACTGCCTGCCTGCTGCAATCAGGCGCCATATAACGGTTTTGTGTGGTTCTCTAGGATTCCACACCTGCTAAACATACAGAGTTACATGTACACGTAACCCATCAGGTGTACGATCAAAAGGAATTATTTTCATCTCTCTGCCGGTAATATTTTAGCTTTTATGAGAGATAAAATAGGTTCCTTAGATCTCTTGATATTAATCAAAGCTTACAGACTGTCCGGAGCCTTGTGAATGCCCCCTGCAGATCCGTGTGGCCAAGATGACTGGCAGTTTTCTTTGAGCCTCAGGAAGGTGGCAATCTATGTTTACTCTAATGGGGAACTTTTATTGGCATCTAGGTGTCACTTCGATCCTAGAAAAAACTATCTCTGTCTTTTTCAAATGCTAATGAAAGACATATGTGCATGACTGACATAGAATACTATATTTTTAATAACCCAGAATTAAACTACATCTACAATTACACTACTTCTACAGATCACACCACATCTAGTTAGGGCAAAACTATCCTACGCTTATATTTTCGTCACACCACCCCCAAAAAAAAAAAAAATATGAATGTGCTTAAAAAAAATAAAAAAAAACATTTGGAGAAAATTTTTTTTTTTACTCCCCTTTAAATGCCTGTTGCTAGGGGGTCCCTCGTAGTCTGCCTCCTTTGGCACCTGGGCTCCTGAAGTCACTTCCCTTTGGCGCAGGAAGGGAGATCGCCCCCCTCCCTCTTGTCAATCATCTGGGACACGTGACCGGTCCCAGATGATTGCGCGGCCAGTGAGGTGCCCGGCTGTGAGGCCACAGCCGGGCGCCCACAGTTAAAATGCCGGCGCCCCCGCGCGGAGGGGGGGACGAGCGTGGCTTCGATCCCCCGCATCGCTGGACCCTGGGACAGGTAAGTGTCCGATTATTAAAAGTCAGCAGCTGCAGTATTTGTAGCTGCTGACTTTTATTTTTTTTAAAGTGGGAACCCCACTTTAACTTCAATAAAATGTAAATAATTAACTCATAGATTATATTTAACTTTTTTCATAACCATATATATATATAGCTCAGCTCTTGAAACTCACGCTACCATTTTAACTTAAACTTTACCATCCCCTTTCAAAGAAAGGGACAAACCACATACATTGGGCCACGACAGGGTGTGAGGGTGGGACGTACTGCTTTCTGTATGCTTGTCATCCTCTGCCCCACTAATGATGCATCCTCTCTCTTTTTATAGGTATCAGCTCGTGCCAGAGGACCATTTTAGGGCAACTGTCAACGTATCTACTAATCACTGGTAAGTATTCATTTAAAAAAAAAAATTTTTATAACTGACATATTCTATACATTTCTGGTCTGCCACGATCCCATAGGTGATGAAGGGTGGGGACATTTTATGTCCCACCCTTCACCTTTAATCTCCCTAACAGGGACACAGTCAGCAATAAAAACCTGGCCACTATTCTAATCCTTCTCTACTCTATCCAAAACTAAAAGGTTTTGCCTTTAGTTATATTTAAAATTCCTCTGCACATAACGGTGTGTTTGATGTGAACACAGATTCACCTTATTACAGTAAACCCCCTATAAATGGTGGTTAGTGAGTCTTGTATCGGAACACCCTCCACTTACTGCAGGTCAGTGAAATAGTCTGCTCTGCATTAGCATCTGTTCTGTCCACTGCTACACACTTGGTGAGATGATGACACTGTATAGGTTTACAGCAGTTTTGCTCTTTTTTTATAATAATAGCTATGCATGTATATTCACATTCACAAGAAGAAAATAATAACTGAGACATTTGCTTATTATTTACCATTAAATTGTAATTCTCTGTGAGTTATGTTCACCTGTGTAAAGCAACGCTCTGCTCTGACCCTCTATAATGAGATGCTTTGTGGCCATGAAAAGCAGGTCAGAGGATGCCACTTGACTTTTTACTTATGCTGTTTCAGTCTCAGATGTTGATATAATGAATTCCTAAAAGTCAGCACTGTATTGTGTCAGACAAGACAGATCAGCTTTAAGCAGAGAGTAAAGTGACTTTGCAAGACTTCTGAAGAGCTGATTGGTGGAGGTCAGGACAGGGTGATCCTTAACATTCTGCATAAGCCAATGGTTGGGTGAGAATGTCCCCAATTTCTAGAAATCTCTGTAAGAATCTTTAACCTGTGAGGTTTAAATTGGAAGGCATTGTCAGTATTTTAGTTAGGATTTACTGCTTCGTTTTCAAGATTGTGGATTATTTACTTGTCTTACGTCTACTCAATTGGAAACCGATGTGTAAAAGTAAAAAAATACAGTTCTTGATCAGCAAATTAACATAAATCTATAAAACACTAGAGATAAAGAAGCATTTGTATCCATTAGAGGCTACAAAACTACAGAGACAGATGGAAATTAGACTTGCTAATGTAACATAGTGAACCCATCTTGTTTGCTTTTGTTAAAAGAAAAAGAACAAGTGCAGAAGTAAGTGGTATGTGCCCTCTAGCGTTGGAAGGAAAAGGAACACACTTATAGAAAGGAACAACAATTTTAAGCATTGTATATCAATGCCATATTGCTTTTTTAAGTTGTTGTACCCTGTACAAAAATACTATTCAATGTGTTTTTTTATTAAATAAATCATTTTAATGTATTTTGATGCAGTTGTTGTAGGCACTTGTAGGCAGGCAGCCCCTGGGGTCATGGCTTGTGGGCTACACAGTGATGGGGTACTAATTGTGGGGACACTAGCTCTATGGGGGCACTTTGGGGAGCAATTGATTATATGGGAGCAACTGGAGCTTTCTGTGGGGGAATTTAAGATTGGCAGATGCGCTGTGAGTAAATATACTCAAAATATAAGTAAATTTGACTACATCCATTTTTGCGTCAATAAGCGGGGCATGCTGTAGGTAAAACTGTTATCATACTATATATGCATTTTAGTGTATTTAGCTGTTAGTTTGGGTGTCAGATTTATTATTTCATACATTATATGCACAATAGTTATTTTCTTCCATAATCCTAATTTAAAATGTAAATATCAGTAAGTTTGATGGAGACTGTAACAAGTTGTAATAAACTTTCTTTTTAACATGTGGCAGTTTTCAAGACATCGTTCTATAAAAACACTGAACTCAGATTGTGTAATGCCCTGTACACACAATAGAATTTTCCGACAACAAAATCCATGTTTTTTTCTGACGGATGTTGGCTGAAACTTGTCTTGCATACACACGGTCACACAAATCTTGTTGGATATTCCGAACATCAAGAACACGGTGATGTACAACACGTACGACGAGACAAGAAAACTGAATTTCAATAGCCAGTGCGGCTCTTTTGCTTGATTCCGAGCATGCGTGGAACTTTGTGCGTCGGAATTATTGTGTACACACGATCGGAATTTACGACAACGGATTTTGTTGTCGGAAAATTTGAGATCCAGATCTAAAATTTTGTGTGACGGAATTTCCATTGGAAGATGTCCGATGGAGCCTACACACATTTGGAATTTCCGACAACAAGCTCCCATCGAACATTTTCCATCAGAAAATCCGACCGTGTGTACGGGGCATTACAGTGTCCATTTTAGGAAATTATTCCTTCATACCTCTGTTCTACACTCACTCATTTTATTAGGTACACCTTGCTCAGACCGGGTTGGACCCCTTTGTGCCTTCTTCATGACATAGATTTAACAAGGTGTTGAAACATTCCTCTGAGATTTTGGCCTATATTGACATGATAGAATCACGCAGTTGCTGCATATTTGTCGGCTGCACATCCATGATACGAATCTCCTGTTCCACCACATCCCAAATATGCTCTATTGGATTGAGATCTGGTGACCATTGGAGTACAGTGAACTCATTGTCATTTTCAAGAAACCAGTTTGAGATGATTTGAGCTTTGTGACATGCATTATCCTTCTGAAAGTAGCCATCAGAAAATGGGTACACTAGTCATAAAGGGATGGACATGGTCAGCAACAATACTCAGGTAGGCCGTGGAGTTTAAACAATGCTCAATTGGTACTAAGGGGTCCAAAGTGTGGCAAGAAAATATCCCCCACACCATTACACCACCAGCCTAAATCATTGACATGAGGCAGGATGGATCCATGCTTTCATGTTGTTTGCGCTAAATTCTGAACCTACCATCTGAATGTTGCAGCTGGAATCGAAATTCCTCAGACCAGGCAAAGTTTTTGCAATCTTCTATTGTCCAATTTTGATGAGCCTGTGGGAATTGTTTTCTGTTCTTAGCTGACAGGAGTGGCACCCGGTGTGGTCTTCTGTTGCTGTAGCCCATCTGCTTCAAGGTTCAATGTGTTAAGCCTTCAGAGATGGTATTCTGCATACCTTGATTGTAACGGGTGGTTATTTGAGTTACTGTTGCCTTTCTATCACCTCAAACCAGTCTGCCCATTCTCCTCTGACCTCTGACATCAACAAATCATTTATGTCCACAAAACTGTCGCTCACTGGATATTTTCTCTTTTTCGGACCTTTCTCTGTAAACCCTAGAGATGGTTGTGTGTACCTAAAAAAATGTGGCCCATTAGTGTATATCATAGTTTCCTCTAGTCTTCCCAGTTAGGACTACAGTTGTCTGCCACAAACCCCAAATTGGGAGCCTGCTAGGCAGAATATGAAAGCTGCTATTGCTCACTTGTTTTGAACAGTGCAAGTTCCAGAGCTGTCATCCATACCCTTACTTCTCTACTTAGTAATTCACTGACCTGGAACGTTTACACAGTCAGAGAAATTGGGATTCCTGACATTTTCTGGGTGAGTAATTCACTAGGTAGTGAAATAAAAAGTAAAGCTCCAAAGCTTGCATATCTGTGTTAGCTGTGTTCCTTTAAATTCCTTTCCATTTACCTATCTTATAACAGTTTATAGTTGTATTATCTGAAGGAATAGATATTGCAATTAAAGTGGGATTTCCAAAACACAAGACTACAGACCAACACCCAGTCCAGAGTCATGACAACTGTAATATGAAGGATTGATCTGAAGATAGGCGTTTTTGTCTTCTCTTCTCCTCCATATATAAAGAATATACACAATAATAAGCGGTGACTTTATATTTTCCCCCAGGGCTGAGCATATCTTTAGCACACTGAATGGATGTATCTATGATACAGTGGTTGCACTAAAAAAATCAGAGTAATTACTATTAAGTAAAATTACTGATTTTACTTTGGCATTTTACCTTCACCAGTTAATGGAATCATAGTTAATTATTATAACTCCTTCCTATAATATAATTAATAAAATTACAGATGATCAATACAGATTCAGTCTAATCACATTTCAATGAAAAACAGAGCTAATCAATACAATTAATCCCTGTGAGGTCCATATTTCAACCATTTAAGAACTCTATCTCTTGCTGTTTCCCTTGCGCTTTGTATTTATGATTGGACATTAAATGTTTCCAGTCCAAGCAACATATTTTCAGAGCAGGAAAGTACTTTACTGACAGTGACAGTCTGTAATCTAGCCACGGGCCAGATTACTGCAGATGCCTTCACAGGCTATGGTCTGGTGCTAAAAGACTGTTCTTGATGATCTCCATCTGAAAATGCTGATTTTCCTCACTGTCAAATTCTTCCTTTGGCTTCAGCCATTTTTAAATCACTGACCAAAACAAGTTATACAGATCAGTAAAAAAGAAAACCATCTAATAGGTGGGACTATGTCGGCACAAACTCAAAAGATGTTGAACAAAAGTAAAAATATGAAAGAACTTTATTTGTACAAAAATGCATAAAAACAAGTGCATTCTATAAACAGCAGCTGATATAATCACAAGTAAGACATTTCACAGTATTATGATACAGAGAAAGGACCCAACTAGATACCTAATGTGTTTCAAGATATGGTTTTAATTCTCTTCTTCTGAGGTGTTTAAGTGTAAATCTGGACCCATCTGTGAGACATTGGGGAAACATGGGAAGACAAGCCGCCATTAATTGAAAATAAAGTATACACTGTCGTCTTCTGGTTGTTCCCTCCCCAAACAAAGAACAGGGCGTAAAGAATGTCAGCAAGAATCAGGTATGCCAAGGCCGCCAAACACAGCAACAAATCTGGGAGCCTGACAGGGTCACACAGATGTTGCCAATCTAACTGCCTGACAAAGATGGATCAGTGTCTACAGAGCTCCAAGTGACTGGTATTAAGGTGCTGGGTCAAAATGGAGTATGAAACCAATATGGAAATAGGTAAGTAGGTGGCATGGTTCTTACACAGGATAAGTTGTGTGCATCCAAGGTGTGCACAGCAGCAAAAAGTTTTACAGATCAGGAAATCTGACTTCACATACTTCATTCTTGTCTCAGATAGCTTACTCAAAAAGTGTTGAAGTCAAAGTATCAGTACCAGAGCCAGACAGTTATCATTTTCAGAAGGAAAGTCTACAATGGCACCCTTAATACTTCTCCTATGACAAGTTTCGTGTAATCTTCCACAATCTATCTAAAGCTAAAATATCAATTTTAGATAATGTTTTAAAATGCCCAAAACTGTGATGGCGTGAGTGTGACTGCAGTTTGTGTGATTGTAGGCATGCTTCATTAGACTCTAGGGATGACTAATATTTGAAAGGATTTCCATTATATCAGCGTGGATCATTGTGTGCTGCATGTTTGAAAGTATTACCATATGCTCATTTGTAATTTTTCTGCTCCATTAATGATGCACAGTTGTGCTCAAAAGTTTGCACACCCTGGCAGAAATTGTGAAATTTTGACATTAACCTCCCTGGCGGTATTCCAGAGTGTGGCTCGGGGTTAAAATTCAGGACCATTAGCGGTAACCCCGAGCCACACTCGGGATTGCATCGCAGGATCCTGGTGCCTCCTTACTTACCTTGTCCCCGGGATCCTGCGATGTCCCCCGCAGTGTCCGCAGGCTGTGTCCTGTTCCGAAGCCTCTCTGTGCCAGGCTCCGTTCCCTGCGAGCGTCGCGACGCACGGGGGCGGAGCCTGGCCGCAAATTCAAAAAAATGTAAAAAGCATAACACATACAGTACTGTAATCTTACAGATTACAGTACTGTATGAAATCATTTCACATCCCATTTGTCCCCAGTGCTCTGGCCCATGCCCTGCATGCAGTTTTATATTGCATATACTGTTCTTTCTGCCTGGAAACTTGAGATTGTCCATAGCAACCAAAAAGTGTCCCTTTACGTCAAAAATGGCTTTAGACCAGCTAGAAAACAGCGATAGTAAATTAGAACACTTGCAGAATTGAGCGATAGTGAATCGTGTGGAAATTTATTTTATTACTATTTATTTTTATTTTTTTTAATTATATTATAATTTATGTTTTTGTGTTTCAAACTTTATCATACCCGGGTTATCTACTAGACTCTTGTTTGGACAGATTTAAGTGTGTTATTGTTAAGAATTACAGGCCTACAATATAAAACGCCAAATTTCCATGCAAAATAATTGTACCGCTTTCAGCACCTAAAATCAGAAAGAATCATACCGCCAGGGAGGTTAATATTGAAAATATGACTGATCATGCCAAAAGACTGTCTTTTATTTAAGGATAGCAATCACATGAAGCTATTTATTATCACATCGTTTTTATAATCATAATGATAACAGAAATCACCCAAATGGCCCTGATAAAAAGCTTACATACCCTGGAATGTTTGGCCTTGGCACAGACACAGAAGGTGGCACACACAGGTTAAAATTGCAATTAAAGGTTAATTTCCCACAATTAAATCACAATTAGTGTCTGTGTATATATAGTCAAGGAGTTTGTTAGCTCTCACATGGATGCACTAAGCAGGCTGGACACTGAGCCATGAGGCGGTAGAAAAGAACAGACAAAAGACCTGCGTAACAAGGTAATGATACTTTACAAAGATGGAAAAGGATATAAAAAGATATCCAAAGCCTTGAATATGCCAGTCAGTACTATTCAATCACTTAATAAGAAGTGGAAAATTTGGGGATCTCTTGATACCAAGCCAAGGTTAGGTAGATCAAGAAAGATTTCAGCCACAACTGCCACAGGAACTGTTTGGGATACAAAGAAAAACCCACAGGTAACATCAGGAGAAATACAGGCTGCTCTGGAAAAAGATGGTGTGGTTGTTTTTAAGGAGCACAATACGATGATACTTCAACAAAAAAGAACTGCATGGTCAAGTTGCCAGAAAGAAGCCTTTACTGTACAAGTTCCACAAAAAAGCCTGATTACAATATGCCCAACATCACCTTGACATGCCTCATTGGCTTTTTGTGGCATTGGCGCAGTGAAGGCTTCCTTCTGGCAGCTCAACCATGCAGCTCTTTTTTGTTCAAGTATCGTTGAATTGTTCTCCTTAAAAACAACCACCCCGTCTTTTTGGAGAGCAGCCTGTATTTCTCCTGCGGTTACCTGTGGGTTTTTCTTTGTATCCCGAGCAATTCTTCTGCCAGTTGTGACTTCAGTCCTTCTTGGTCTGCTTGACCTTGGCTTGGTACCAAAAGAGCCCCTAATTTTCCACTTCTTAATAAGTGATTAAACAGTACTGACTGGCATATTCAAGGCTTTGGATATCTTTTTATATCCTTTTCCATCTTTGTAAAATTTCATTACCTTGTTACGCAGGTATTTTGGCTGTTCTCGTCTACCTCCTCATGGCTCAGTGTTGCTTAGTGCATCTATGTGAGAGCTAACAAACTCATTGACTATTTATACACAGACACTAATTGTGATTTAAAAAGCCACATATACGGGAAATTAACCTTTAACCGCTTCCCGGCCAGCCACCACAGTTATACTGCGGCAGGTTGGCTCCCCTGGGCGAGCCGTCATAGCTGTACATTGGCTCTTTAAGACGCTGTAGCAGGCATGAGTGCGTGTGCCCACAGCATGTCCCCGGAGCCGATGCGCGTGCCCAGCGGGCACGATGACCGCCGGGCACCTGCGATCGCTCGTGACAGAGCGAGAAACGGGATCTGTGTGTGTAAACACACAAATCCCGGTTCTGTCAGGAGAGAAGAGACAGATCATGTGTTCCTAAGTAGGAACAACGATCTCTCTCCTCCTCTAGTCAGCCCACAGTTAGAAACACACAGAGGGAACACAGTTAACCCCTTGATCACCCCCTAGTGTTAACCCCTTCCTTGCCAGTGACATTTATACAGTAATCAGTGGCTATTTTTAGCTCTGATCGCTGTATAAATGTCACTGGTCCCGAAAAAGTGTCAAAAGTGTCCGATGTGTCCGTCACAATGTTGCAGTCCCGCTAAAAATTGCAGATCACCACCATTACTAGTAAAAAAAAAATAATCATAATAAAAATGTCATAAATCTATCCCCTATTTTGTAGACGCTATAACTTTTGCGCAAACCAATCAATATACGCTTATTGCAATTTTTTTTACCAATAATATGTAGAAGAATACTTATCGGCCTAAACTGATGAAGAATTTTTTTTTTTTTGGGGGGCGGGGATATTTATAATAGCAGTGCTGTATTGCAAAAAATGGCCTGGTCAGGTAGGGGGCAAATCCTTCCGGGGCTGAAGTAGTTATTTGCCATTTTAACCTGTGTGCCACCTTCTGTGTCTGTACCAAGGCCAAACATTCCAGGGTATGTAAACTTTTTTATCAGGGCCATTTGGGTGATTTCTGTTATCTCTATGATTTAAAAAGTATCCAAAACACTATGTGATAATGAATGGCTTCATGTGATTAATATCCTTAAATAAAAGACAGTTTTTGGCATGATCAGTCATATTTTCAATATAAATGCCAAAATTTCACAATTTCTGCCAGGGTATGCAAACTTTTGAGCATGACTGTATACAGATGTGTGACTGTTTTATTACAGCCTGCAAAGCGTTGCAGATATGAAAAATATTTGCCTCACTCCAAGCTTAGCTCCTCTTTCTGTATTCATTGGTGATCAGAAAAGACTGCATATAATCTTGTCTGCGTCCAAAAACGAAACTTTTCTTGATGTGTTTCACCACTTCTGGCTGCCTCACAAGGATAGTGAAATCCTATCCTTGTGTGCAAGCCAAGAATGGTGAAACGTATCAAGGAAGGTTGTGACAAGGATAAGGAAATCCTATCCTTGTGATCAAGCCAGGATTAGTGAAACACATCAAGGAAAGTTGGTTTTCAAGTGAAAACTTAATTTTATGCAGCCTTTTCTGACAATTAATAAATACAGAAAAAGGAGCTGAGCATTGAGTGTGGCTAATATTTTTCATATCTTTGATGAAGCGTGAAGATGGGCTGTGGTAGCTGACACCAGATTGTCCATGTGTGATGAGAGGAGCGAGTCTTCAGCTGAGCCATGGATTTGGGTAAGTTCTCAAGGTGTTACAGCTGTAAATTAACCCCTTCATTAGGAATGGTAAAACAAATCTTAACTCCTGAACACAGGTTTGCAACTTTGACATGTGAAACTGTAGCTATCACTGCAACTATTTGCCAGATAGCAAGCAATTGTGCTGCAAGTTTGAAAATGACTTGCTAAGCTATTGCTAGACTTGTCAGGCTTCACAAGTTTGTTGCACAATTGCAGCAAGTTTGCATTGCATGACTCCGGATCAACTTTATTTGCAAACTTTCTGCAAGTCTGCTGCATGTTTTGGTTCAGTTATGTTGTGCAATAGTCACAAGGGTCACTGTGGCTGAATTTTCATGCTGCAGACTTGCAGAGCTCTTGCTGTAGACTCACCACTGCAACTTTGCTCTTGCTAGAGACTTGTCATGCAAATTTGCTACAAAAGGGAAAAGTGTGAACTAGAACTTGTGCTTCAAGTGCTTTGCAAGTGTACAAACTGCCAGTAAAAAAGTCCAGCAAGTTAATAGACTTACAATTCAACATTGCCACAAATTTGTGGCAAGTTATCCTTGCTATCTGAATTAGTGTATCAAGGTGAATTATACCATGTTCTTTTTAGGACAAATTGAGCTTTCATTTGTTGGTAAATGGTAATGGATATCTCCTGTTTTTTTTTTTATTATCAACGTAAAACTGGCAGAAAATTGTTTAACCTCCCTAGTGGTATGATTATTTCAGATTTTAGGTGCTGAAAGCGGTACAATTATTTTGCATGGAATATGGCGTTTTATATTGTAGGCCTGTAATTCTTAACAATAACACACTTAAATCTGTCCACCAAGAGTCTAGTAGATATCCCGGATATGATGAAGTATGAAACACAAAACATAAATTATAATATAATAAATAAATATAAATAATTAAAAATAATAATATAATAATAATAAAATACATTTTCCCACGATTCACTATCGCTCAATTCTACAAGTGTTCTAATTTACAATCGCTGTTTTTTAGCTGGTCTAAAGCCACTTTTGACGTAAAGGGAAATGTTTTGGTTGCTATGGACAATCTCAAGTTTCCAGGCAGAAAGAACATATAATATAAAAATGCATGCAGGGCATTGGACAAAGCACTGGGGACAAAAGAGATGTGAAATAATTTCATACAGTGCTGTAATCTGTAAGATTACAGTACTGTATGTGTTATGATTTTTTGATCTTTTCTTTTAATTTGCCGCCAGGCTCCGCCCCCATGCGTCGCAACGCTCGCAGGGAACAGAGCCCAGCACAGAGAGGCTTCGGAGGAGGACAGAGCCCGCAGACACAGCGGGGGACATCACGGGATCCTGGGGACAAAGCAAGTAACACGGCAACAGGATCCTGCAATGCAATCCCGAGTGTGGCTCGGGGTTACCGCTAATGGTGCTGAAATTCAACCCCGAGCCACACTCGGTAAAAACGGTCAGGGAGGTTAAAAAAAATCTTTTCATTTTTGTAAAATGTAGCTGTATATTTCTTACTATTACCAAAACCTACAGCCAAAGAACAACCCAAAATACAATTTGTATCCGTAATAAGGCCCATAAAGAATAATGCGCATTTTGCTTTTTTTTTATCCTACCTAAAAAACAGTGGAGCTGATTTACTACAATTGGAGAGTGCAAAATCTAGTGCAGCTCTGTATAAAAACCAATCAGCTTCCAGGTTTTTATGTCAAAGCTTGATGAACAACTTGAAGTTAGAAACTGATTGGCTACCATACACAGCTACAACAGATTTTGTAATCTCCCGTTTTAGTAAATTAACCCCACTGACACTAACTGACACTGATACTAATTTTAAAAAGTTTTTTTTTTTTTATTCTATTTAGAATACATCAACCCTGATCTTTGACCCTGGCTTTTTACTCTGACCATGACCTTTGACCTTAACCTTCACCCTAACCCTGACCCCGACCTAGATCAAACTCTGATCTAGCTATTTTTTTCTTTATATTTATTCATTTATTTATTTTATTACATGCATTTTTTTGTTTACACTTTTCTCCTCTATCAAGGAGAAAAAAGATACAGTACAGTGTATCTTGTTCTCTATTCAAGAGGAGAAAAAAACACAGGGGTGGGCTATGCAGTGACTGATCACTTTGATAAATAATCAGAGGCTATCACAACGATCAGATGATTGTGAACCAGGCTTCCTGATTCCCAATTGTTAGCATGGGACTCAGGGCTCTTAGTGAGATCAGGGTGTCTGTACTGAGAGCACTCTGTGCTGCGCACTCCCAGCACAAACACAAGTATGCATATATTATGTGGCCCCACAGGATGAAGACCAACTTCCATGAGGTCACTTATATGCCTACACCCGGAAAAAAAGAGTTAAGCCAGTCCTAATAGTGGGAATTATAATGTTGTATTCATGTGGATAAAGCTAAGCAGACCTGTAAGATTGTGCAGAGGGCAATAGTGATGTGCAACATACTATATTTTAGACAAATCAGAATAGAATTTATTTTACTCTAGATTACTGAATGGTGAATTGTAAGTGTTTTCTGTGGCTTGCAGACTTTGCTCTTTGCTTTGTGCCTTATTAAATAAATCAAAATCAGTTTCTTTTATAATGAAATTTTGTGTCACTTTATTCATATGTCATTATTTTGTATTGTACTCTATCAGATCTGATCATCTAACAGCATCTGTGAAAAACAGTGCAGCTCAGATTTGCAAGGAGGATTTATATTTTACTATGCCGTTTGGTGTGCACACCTACAGTATATCTTGCATAAGATAACATTGAATGACAGCAACCCTGGAGTGACAGTAACAGTACTCTTAATTTGCTTGACAGCAGTGGAAAAAGAAAGTGTGGGCTGTCTATAGAATGTCAACTTTTTATGCTTGCATCAAAAGTGCTGAGAAATAATGTAATTTGAGTACTTTTCCCTAGTACCAGTAGGACAATCAATATTATCATTAGTAATTTGACAATGTGTATGATGTAATCCAGAGACCTCCAATTCTTATATAATTTTGATCCTTGAGGTAGTTTATGTAAACTGCAATTAATACATTGTAATTCTTTAAGATGGTTATAATTAAACCTCCCCGGTCTGAAGAGTCAGAGCAATGCCTCAATGAGGATTTTGCCTTTTACTTCTAGGAAATAGTCACATTCAGTTCTAGAAGCGCTCACTGTCATGTTCAAATTGTACAAGTTTATTTTCATGTGACCTGGCCCATTAATTTACTTATTTCATTAAGAGTAGGGATGAGCCGAACACCCCCCGGTTTGGTTCGCACCAGAACCTGCGAACCGACCGAAAGTTTGCGCAAACTTTAGAACCCTGTTAAAGTCTATGGGACTCGAACGTTTGAAATCAAAAGTGCTAATTTTAAAGGCTATTGTCCTAAAAAGGCTTTGGGGACCTGGTGCTGCCCCAGGGGACATGTATCAATGCAAAAAAAAGGTTCTAAAAATGGCTGTTTTTTGGGAGCAGTGATTTTAATGATGCTTAAAGTGAAAAAAAAGTGAAATATTCCTTTAAATATCGTACCTGGGGGGTGTCTATAGTATGCCTGTAAAGTGGCGCGTGTTTCCCATGGTTAGGACAGTCCCTGCACAAAATGACATTTCTAAAGGAAAAAAAGTAACTTTAAACGGCTTGCGGCTTTAATGTAATGTCTGGTCCCGGCAATATGGATGAAAATCATTGAGAAAAATGGCATGGGTACCCCCCCAGCCCATTACCAGCCCTTTTGGGTCTTGTATGGATATTAAGGGGAACCCGCACCCAAATTAAAAAAAGGAAAGGCGTGGGGCCCCCAGGCCCTATATACTCTGAACAGCAGTATACAGGCGGTGCAAACAAGATAGGGACTGTAGGTTTGCTGTTAAGTAGAATCTGTTTGTAATTTTGAAATGGTACATTTTTAAAGTGTAGCTCCAGCCAAAGCATCTATTTTTAAGCTTTTTGGAAAACATAGGGAAGGGTTATCACCCCTGTAACATTTGTTTTGCTGTCTGTGCACCTCTTCAGAAGATTTCACCTCACTTTCTGTCCCAATGACAAATGTTTTTTGAAAATGTTGGGGTTTTTAGTGAGACAAGGATTGGTGATGAAGCATCAGTGGAGAGGAGACACGTTTTTCCCATATTAACTCTTACAGGAGAGAATTTCCCTTCCTAGGGGTAGATTTAATCTCACTTCATGTTGTCTCCTTCCGTTTGCAAGTAGGAGTCATTTGTAAGTTGGATGTGTGAAAGTCTGGGCCTGCCCTATATACTCTGCAGAAATTTGGGCCTTAGGTGTTGGTGTTGCCACAACACTGTAAGCCCTCACAGTTACTCTTGGTGGGCTCTGGAACGCCCTGCTGTGAACTATTATATCAAGAATTGTAATTACATGCCATTGTTGAACAGTGGTAGAAAAATTGGGCCTTTGGTGGTGGTGGTGGTGCTGGTGCCACAACACTGTAAGTCCTCACAGTTACTCTTGGTGGGCGTTGGAACGGGCCCTGCTGTGAAATATTATATCAAGAATTGTAATTACATGCACCTGTTGAACAGGGGCAGAAAAATTGGGCCTTTGGTGGTGGTGGTGGTGGTGTTGCCACAACACTGTAACCCCTCACAGATACTCTAGATGGAGCGCAGGAATGAGCCCTGCTGCAAAGTATTGCATCAAAAATTGTAATTACACGCCCCTATTAAACAGGGGCAGAAAAATTGGGCCTTAGGCACTGGTGTTGGTCCCAGAACACTGCAACCCCTCACAGATACTATAGTTCAGCGCAGGAATGAGCCCTGCAGCAAAGTACTACATCAAAAATTGTAATTACACGCCCCTGTTAAACAGGGGATGAAAAATTGGGCCTAAGGCACTGGTGCTGGTCCCATAACACTGCAACCCCTCACAGATACTCTAGTTGGAGTGCATGAATGAGTCCTGCTGCAAAGTATTGCATCAAAATTGTAATTACATGCTGCCTCTGTTAATCAGGGGCTGAAAAATTGGGCCTTAGGCACTGGTGCTGGTCCCACAACACTGCAACCCCTCACAGATACTCTAGTTGGAGCGCAGGAATGAGCCCTGCTGCAAAGTATTGAATCAGAAATTGTAATTACATGTCCCTGTTAAACAGGGGCTGAAAAATTGGGCCTTAGCCACTGGTGGCGGCGCCCAGAACCAAAAATGTTCTTACAAGCTATCAGCATGATCATTGAGGAGGAAGAAGATAGTCACTCAGCATAACAGGATAGTTACTAAGTATCAGCATAGACAGTCTTGAAGGGATCTGACATTTCAAAAAAAAAAATATTCAGTTACATCAGCATCAGGTGCTTGGTAGCTGGTGGTGATCCAAGACTGATTTATTTTTATGAAGGTCAGTCGATCGACCGAGTCGGTGGACAGGTGCACCCTGTGATCAGTTACAAAGCCTCCAGCAGCACTAAATGTGCGTTCCGAAAGAACACAGAATGCAGGACAGGCCAGTAGCTCAATTGCATACTGTGCAAGCTCTGGCCAGTGATCCATCCTCAAGACCCAGTAACCCAGAGGATTTTGGGTGGGAAAGGTGTCCAAGTCTGATCTTGCCCCTAGGTATTCCTGCACCATGTGAATCAGATGCTGGCGATGGTTGCTGGAACCGATCATACCTTGGGGCTGCGGACTAAAAAATTGTCTGAACGCATTGGTCAGACGGCCACCTTCTCCACCACTCCTTCTGTGACTGACCGAAGCCTCAGCAACATGTTGTCCAGGAGGACCAGGAAATTGTAACCTCCCAGGCTCTAGAAACGTATTGCACAAACCTTTCTGCAAGGCTTCCCGAAGATGTTTCATCCTCTGCTCCCTCTGCGACAGCAAGATAAGGTCCGCAACCTTACCCTTGTAATCAAGGAGGGTTGCCAGCCAGTAATGATCCCTCTCCTTGATACCACGAATACAAGGATCCTTCCGCAGACTTTGCAGGATCAGGGAGGCCATGCAGAGTAGGTTTTCTGAGGCATTCGGTCCGGAGTCCTCTGGGTCACTAATGACGACATGATCCGCAGCCACCTCCTTCCAGCCACGTACAAGTCCATGGGTTTCTTTGGACTGTAAATGATCCCTTGAAGTCTGCTGCTGATGCTGAGTGCTAGGCCCCACCTCCATGCTGACACAATCCTCCTCCTCCTCCTCGTCCTCTTCCTGTGTGATTGGTGGGAACGCAGGAACACTGTCTGGATAAAGCAGGCCTTGAGAGGTAAGGAAGTCCTCCTCTTCCTGCCTCTGTTCTGCCTCAAGTGCTCTGTCTGTTATTCCACGCAGCATGTGCTCCAACAGGTGGACAAGAG
This sequence comes from Aquarana catesbeiana, assembly GCF_042186555.1. NCBI lineage: Eukaryota > Metazoa > Chordata > Amphibia > Anura > Ranidae > Aquarana > Aquarana catesbeiana. The sequence goes on along the minus strand of NC_133327.1, from coordinate 167,186,420 downwards.
GGACAGTGTCACTGATGCATGCACTGTCACTGCTCACCATCCTCGTGGCCTCCTCAAATGGTGAAGGGACAGTGCATGCATCCCTGATCATGGCCCACTGGCGTGGGGAAAAAACATGCTCCACTGACCCTGTCCTGGTGCCATAGGCGCACAGGTACTCATTGATGGCCCTCTGCTGCATGTGCAGCCACTGCAGCATGGCCAACATTGAGTTCCACCTGGTGGGCATGTCACAGTTTAGGCAGGTTAAATTCCTTTTGGAGGTCAGCCAGCTGAGCACTGGAATTATATGAAAGGCAGAAATGCACACAGACTTTCCTGGCCTGCCTCAGGACATCCTGTAAGCCCGGGTACCTGCCCAAGAACCGCTCCCCCACCAAGTTAAGGAAGTGAGCCAAACAGGGCACATGGGTCAGTTGTTCCTGTTGGAGGGCGGAGAGGAGGTTGTTGCCATTGTCGCAAACCACCATTCCTGCCTTAAGCTGGCGTGGCATCAACCACCTCTGAGCCTGCCCCTGCAGAGCTGACAGAATCTCTGCCCCAGTGTGGCTCCTGTCCCCCAAGCACACCAGCACAAGCACCACATGGCATCTTTTTTGCGTGCGTACTTGCGTAGCCCCTTGAACGCCTATGGAGCACCGCTGGTTCTGAGGACAAAGCACAGGAAGAGGCCATAGAGGATGAAGAAGAGGAGGGGGTGGAGGAGAGAGGTGTGTCAGAATCACCAGTAGTAGCATTTTGGAGGCTTGGTGGTGGAACAACCTCCAACACTACTGCACCGTGTCCTGCATCCTTCCCAGCTGCCAGAAGAGTCACCCAATGCGCCGTGAAAGATAGGTAACATCCCTGTCCATGCCTGCTGGACCATGAGTCAGCAGTAATATGCACCTTACCGCTGACCACCCTGTCCAGCGAGGCCAAGACATTGCCTTCCACATGCCGGTAGAGAGCCGGAATCGCCTTCCGTGAGAAAAAGTGGCGTTTGGGAACCTGCCAATGAGGAACCGCACATTCCACAAACTCACCGAAGTTGGCAGAGTCTACCAACTGAAAAAGCAGCAGTTGAAGTGCTAGCAATTTAGCCAAGCTAGCATTCAACCGCTGGGCATGTGGATGGCTGTCAGCGAACTTCTTTTGGCGGTGCAGCAGCTGGGGCAGAGAAATTTGCCTGGTACAATCTGACGTCTGACGAATACTACACCTTCATTCCTCTCAGTGCAGGTTACAGAGAGGACTGAAGGTATAGTGGGGTTGGGGATCCTAGCTGATGAGGAGCAAGGAGAGGGCTGCTTTGTTCTTTGGTGTGGGTCTTTTAGGTATGGTTGCCAATGAACTGCATGGCAAGTTGACATATGTCTGGTCAAGCATGTGGTGCCCAAGTGGGTGATGTTTTGACCACGCGAGATACGCTTGAGACATATGTTGCAAATAGCAGCGGTGCGATCTGATGCACTTGTCTCAAAAAAGGCCCACATCAAAGAACTTTTGGAATAACGCACAGAGACAGCAGCGCCCTGCACATGCGGAGCTCTGCGGTGTGATGCAGTCGGTGTGCTGCCCTTAAGCTGGCCCCTGGAGGGCATCCTGCCTCGTTGGAGATGTGCTTCCTCCTTCTCTCTCCTATCAGGCACCCACGTGGAGTCAGTGGCTTCCTCATCATCTCTCCCTCCTCATCACTGGAGCAAACCTGGAAGTATGCTGCAGCTGGGGGAACATGACTGCCAGATTGCTGTCCTTCTTGGGCACCCCCTCTCTCTGGGCTCATGTTACTGCCTTCCTCTAGCTGGGTACAATCATCGGAGCATGGGCATCCTCCTGGAGCATGTACCCAACACTGTGGTCAAACATTTCGGGGGACTCCTCAAGAGGACATGGTGGGGCTAGGGAAGGAGTGACTGATGCCATTGAGCCGAGGGAAGAGCCATGTTGGCAGCTGCTTTGCCAGACAAAGTATCCTGAGCCTGGGTGAGAGAGGATGAGGAGGATGAGAATGGCTTGGTCATCCACTCTACCAAGTCTTCCGCATGTTGCGGCTCAACACGGCCAGCTGCCAAAAAAAAGGACAAGCGTGTCCCATGACCACGTGCTGATGAGGATGCACCGTGTCCACGACCAGCACTGTTGCCTCTAGACACAGAGCCTGCTTGCTCTCTTTTATTGGCTTGTGACTGTCTGCCTCTCCTCGTTGGCCTTCCAGACATACTAATGGCCTGCAGCAATATGTAGCTGCACAAAGCTGGGATGTATATATATACTGATTATACTGCAGCTAGCAGAATCAACTGCCTGCATGTAGTATTGTTAGTATGAGAACACCAGCAATTGTCTTCAGGTAGCTTTAGGTGCACACTGTGCAAAGGACACAGTACATTAACTGTAAATATTGCAGCTGTCTGCCTGTAATATTAATAGGATCAGAAGAACACCAGCAATTTTCTTCAGGTAGCTTTAGGTGCATACTGTGCAGAGGACACAGTACACTAACTGTAAATACTGCAACTGCCTGCCTTTGGTATGAATAGGATCAGAAGAACACCAGCAATTGTCTTCATTTAGCTTTAGGTGCACATTGTGCAGAGGACACAGTACACTAACTGTAAATACTGTAGATTCCTGCCTGTGGTATTAATATGATCAGAAGAACACCAGCAATTGTCTTCAGGTAGCTTTAGGTGCACACTGTGCAGAGGACACAGTACACTAACTGTAAATACTGCAGCTGCCTGCCTGTGGTATTAATAGGATCAGAAGAACACCAGCAATTGTCTTCAGGTAGCTTTAGGTGCACACTGTGCAGAGGACACAGTACACTAACTGTAAATACTTCAACTGCCTGCCTGTGGTATTAATAGGATCAGAAGAACACCAAAAATTGTCTTTAGGTAGCTTTAGGTGCACACTGTGCAGAGGACACAGTACACTAACTGTAAATACTGCAGCTGCCTCCCTGTGGTATTAATAGTATCAGAAGAACAACGGCAATTGTCTTCAGGTAGCTTTAGGTGCACACTGTGCAAAGGACACAGTACACTAACTGTAAATACTGTAAATACTGTAAAAACGCCTGCCTGCCTGTCAGTATATTAGGAAGAGAATAACAGGAATGGATCTAGCTAAACTGAATACAGTGTATATATATATATATATATATATATATATATATATATATATATATATATATACACACCTAGGTTGCATATATATACACAATACACTGTAAGTGCAGCTGACTCGCCTGCCCACTCTATCTAACTTAAATCAAATGACGCTGTCTCTCTGTCTATCTCTCTCCGCCGCCACAACATACTACACAAGGCCGCCACGCAGGCGGCCTTATATAGTGTGGGGCATGTACTAAACCCCCGGAGCCATAATTGGCCAAAGCCACCCTGGCTTTGGCCAATTACGGCTCTCTGTACAGACGGTGCTGTGATTGACCAAGCATGCGGGTCATAGTGCATGCTTGGCCAATCATCAGCCAGCAATGCACTGCGATGCCGCAGTAAATTATGGGCTGTGACGCGCCACTCGAATTTTGCGCGAACGTCCCATAACGTTCGCAATTTGACGAACAACTGAACAGGCGATGTTCGAGTCAAACATGGGTTCGTCTCGAACTCGAAGCTCATCCCTAATTAAGAGGGGAGATTGATGTTAAAGCTCAACTCCAGTATCCCCACTTATTTTTTCTAAAAATGTATGTATAATTATCCTAAATTTAAGTGTCCTCTACGTGGTCATGTGATGAGCCGAGTCTCTCTTTCTCCTCTCCAGAGTCAGCTGTGGGCACTCCTCACATCTGCATGGAATGGCACTCATATTGTGCCATGTCGGCACTGTCCTAGGCGCTATTGCACTGTAAGCCCAGACTGTATGACACAAGTCCACAAGATGTGCTATTGTCAGTGAAGGCACACATTAACTGAGTCCAGGTGCCAATAATCAATCAATCAGGAAGGGAAGGGAAGACTAGCAGTAGAGAAGGATATAGAGGGCAGGGCTGGAGAGGTTGGTAGGGCTTAATTTCTCGTATACTTCTTTGTTCCGTTGGATGACTTGCACAAAAAACATAACTGGTCCCTGTTATACAAATTACAGACAGATGTCTCCCTACCAACCTCTTTTTTTTTAGGCATCTGCTCATCTTTGGGCAGCCAGTTTTTAAAAATACTATTTGCCAGGCTCTTGGTTTAACAGTTTCAATTCTTTCTTTCTTAGTCACTAATCTATAACAAGTACACAACTTGGGACTTTCTTCTGATTTCACTAGGTAATTGTTTTTTACAGGTCAATGACTTGTAGGTATTCAGGGCAGGAGATAGTCAATGATATACATTTTTTCTAAGGATATCAGCAGTGACAGCCTTTATATTTCTATCATGTCTTCTGTATTGTCAGCAGGGCAGCCATCAGAATTTTTTGGGCCCCTTACACAGCCTGACCACCAAAATTCCCCAGGGCTTGCCCATGGGCCATCCCACCGACTCTACACACCGTTCATTCTTTTTTGTGGAATGGACCAGAGGGAGCCTGATGTAATCAAACAGTGGAATCTGTTTACACCTGGCTGCCCATAGAGCTAACAGGAGTCTGACCTGTGTCCGTTGGGCACAGATATGACATCTATTCTGTTCAGCTTCAATCAGCACAGGATCTGCTCACAGAGATAAAGTGATAGATGTGTTTTATTTATTTATTTAAAAAGTTACATCAATGTATGTAGAAAATCCTGTTTGTCTTCATTAGTTCTGTACATGATGCACAGAAAATAGTATCTATACAGGTGAGTACAGTCTTCTCATTTTTTCAGTAGAAGAAACGATTTTGCTCGTTATGCTTGAAATGTACAATTCAGCCCTCATGAAACCCCTGTGGATATCACTATATGGCACAAATGACACATGACCAATTAAAATAAATATCCTTTACAAAGCTTTATACATTTGTGGCTGCTTGCATAGCCCTTTCCTGTTCTTGGTACGCTGATTAAAGCTATAATCATGCCACAAAGCAAGAAAACAGTGCTGTCACTTGTGGGACAGTTTTTAAGGAATGCAAAAAAAGAAGAGACTTTGATGGAAATGCCAATCTCAGAGTGTGTCTGTTTTAAACAGGCTCAGGAGGGACAAGGACAAATATCTCCAGAGCTTATGCATGCTTGTCATTTGAGTTGGACAAGCGTTAAAGTGCTCACTTTCTCTGGTGTTTCCTCACTGGTTGATGAGACATACAGAATGCCTGACGGATTGCCAGGGAGGGAGCCATTGTGAAGACAAGTGGAAACATGAAGTCGCTGACAGCACAAAGTAGCAGTACAGAAGGCCCACTTTCCATACAGCATGTTTCCTGCTTTAATATGATGATGATTATTATTAATATTAACAATGTTTGTATTTTCATACAAATTACATATTGTAATCTCATGGAACATGTAAAATTCATACTTTTTTTTTTTTAAGTTTAAGCAGTTTTGATACTTTTTTTTACATATTGCAGCCAGGCGGGATTTATATATTGATGGTGTAGAACACCTTTTCTGGAAGAAACAAGGAGGCTGCCCTTGATGGCTTTTAATCCTGAAAATTCTAGCTGCCTGGACATCCACTGCTTGCATAGCTACACCCACCTGCACATTTAAGATGCAGTGTGTTACATGGGCATTGTAAATTATAGGTGTGATTTACATGCCTTACTACTAAGCTATATGTATTATGTGTTTTTCTGATAATTGCCTTGGTTGAGCAAGCAGGAATTTTTCTAATGCCATGTACACACAAGCGTAATTTCCGACAGAAAAAGTCAGATGCGAGCTTTTCATCGTATATTCCGATCGTGTGTATGCCCCATCAGACTTTTTACATCGCAAATTCTGACAGACCTAGAAAGAGAACATGTTGTAAATTTTTTCTACGAACCAATTCCTATCGGGAAAACCGCTCGTCTGTTCTGACGTACCAAAAACGACGCATGCTCTGAAGACGAGACGGAAGCTATTGGCTACTGGCTATTAAACTTCCTTTTTCTAGTCCCATCGTACGTGTTGTACGTCACCGTAATCTTGACGGTCGGACTTTGGTGTGACCGCGTGTATGCAAGACAGCTTGAGCGGCATTCCATCGGAATTCCATCAGAGAAACCTTCAGAGTTTATTCCAACGGAAAAAACGCTTGTGTGTACATGGCATAACACACTGCTCTTATAACACATCTATAAATATGCAGATGTGAGCAAGACCTAAGGGTGTCAGCTTTTTCTTAAGAAATGTATATTCTTTTTAAGGATAAACAGTATACCTAATCCATCCTTGCCAATATAATTGGAAGGTTCTCTTGACCTCCCTCGCCATCATTTGTAGGAGATATTTAAGAAAGTTAATAAAAAACACATTTTAAATGCTGTTTAATCCTTGGGGAAATTTAGCCAGCACTCAGTGACATATACTATCCAGGGCTGAATTTGTCATTTCTGTTTCCCAGGCCATGTCTTATGGTGCCCATAATCCTGTGGCTAGCATTTGTATCACACCAACAAGATCAGATATTATAGCCAAAAAAGAAACACTGAGGCAATACGCAGACAGATTGAAAGAATCTGTTTTCCTGCTCTCCATTAGTACACCTTGAACTAATGACTAGAAGGACAGGGCTTATTAAAATGGACATACATCAGTCTGAATTCATGCTTGGACTGGCCAAATTTCAGTCAGTATGTGGCCTCCCCCGCTCAACCAAAGTCGATTATTAATGGATTAATGGAAGGGGTGTGTTGGAAAATTTTTGGATGGTTAACGACTGCAGCCAATCAGCAGCAGTCACTAGTCAATGTATTATGTCAGCGACAGGTGCTATTGCCAGAATACTAAGTCCTGGTGGGGGAGATTTTTCTATCCACCTTGTTTGTGTGGATGGAGGAATTTGCCCTGCCTACTGAATGAAAACAAAAAAAGTATGGCCAGGTTTACTCTGCTAACAGTTCAGTTCTAGGTTTAAGGACCCAAGCTGGGTAAACTGTAAATATACAATACAATACTCCACCAACAAATATGCAAAGAACCTAAGGGGACAGCAACAATGAAGGACAAAGAATGCTTAAACTGACAGGCAAAATAGAACATTGTAATATATTGTACACAGAAACATGTTACTAGTAGCATCATGTGTGGGTGGCTTTGCACTTCCTTAGCAGCCCTCACTGTCAGCCCTGTCCATGTTCGCTATACAGAACCTGACCCTGGTGCCCCCCTTCACTAATGGAGCCAGAATGATTAAAAAAGACCATGTTTTTGCAAGCAGAGGAGGAAGAAATATTGTGATCTCCTGCTAGTGAAATTGGTGATACTATGGTTTGGGTGTTCCCTTTTGGGGTACAGGAGTGCCCCTAATCTGGACCTTCTGCCAGAGGGTACTTTGCCTTGCCTAACTCTGGAGTCATAGTGCAAATCTAAATTTTAAAAGAAAATTCTGACATTAATAGTTTAAAAAAACAGTAACAATTTTGAAAAACAGATTTAGAAAGAGCAGCCTAGGGCAGAGCTGCATTTAATAAATATACTATTTATAGTATATAAATATCATTGGTTGAAAAAATTGTCAACTGAACCATCAGCTAATGGGATCTCTTAAATCAATCAGCCAAAAAGGTTCCCATAGCTATCAAAAAAATGGTTGGTCCTCTCACCCCAGGGCATAAGGCACCTTTTTTCAAATGTAAATAAAATGTAATAAAACAAACTAAATATCGTAAATGTTAAATATTAACAATACACATTTTATAGGCTGGAAATACTGCTCTATGGGGAAGACTAGTTAAAGTGATTCTAAAGCCTTAAAGGAAAAGTTCACTTTAAAAAATAAAAAAAAATAAATGCACATTTTTTTGTAGGTAAAAAAGGCTCCACAGCACCGTGGCAGCTCAGTGACAACTACAAGCTGACAGACGCTAAGGATGTCAGGGCTTGCAGTTCATTTAGACACACAGGGCTATGTGTATGAATGACGTGGCCGTGTGGTTGGAGTGCAGTTTTCAAACAGGGATAGCTAGTACAGGGAACTTCTCCCCCATACTGCTGCCACAGGGGGGGGGGCAGCAGGCAGGAACATGTAACATGTTCCCAAAGGTGAACTTATCCTTTATCCTAAAACTTACCTGGGTCCAATCAGTGACGTGCACGAGAGCAGTGGCTCTGCTGACTCTGTCCCTCCTCACAGGGCAGATTAGTAGCAGTGGAAGCCATTGGCTCTCGCTAATGTCAATCAAACCCTGCGAAGGGGAAGCGGAGGGTGGGGCTGTGTCAATGGATGCAGACAGGGTGGCTCGGGAGCAAACCCACATGAGTGCCTCCAAAAAGCAACTTTCTGTGGGGGCACTTGGTGGGGAGAGGAGCAAGGAGGTGGGGGCTGCTCTCTGCAAATCTTTTTTTAGCATGGTCCAGTCACATGATTCTGCAGATCCAGCCAACGTATGTCATGGAGCACTCAGCAATGGCTAGGAATTCCAGGAGCCATAACATCACCCATAAACTCCAGTTGCCCAGCTGTTGTTGGTGCTTCATCCTCTCCCATGCAGCTCACTGACACAAGAGAGCCAGAGCTGCAGGATCAAGTTGCTTGATATGGTGTGAACTTAATAAAAATAAATATACAGATTTTGTTTTTTACACAAGGTAGGTAGGATAGGTTGGAGAAGGGGTGAGACCAACTTTTGTAAGAACAGTAATGCCGCGTACACACGATCAGAGTTTCCATCAGAAAGAACTTGGATGGTTTTTCTGATGGAATTCCACTCAAGCTTGTCTTGCATATACACAGTCACACAAAAGTTCTTTGAACTTTCGACCATCAAGAACGCAGTGATGTACAACACTATGACGAGCAGAGAAAATGAAGTTCAATGCTTCCGAACATGCATCGAATTGTTTCCGAGCATGCCTGATTTTTTGCGCGTCCGAATTGCATACAGACGAACGCATTTTCGGATAGGAACTTTTTCCGACCGAAAAATAGAGAACCTGCTCTCAATCTTTTGCTGGCTGGAATTCTGCCAGCAAAAGTCCTATGGAACTTACACACGGTCGCATTTTCTGATCAGAAGCTCACATCCGACTTTTGCTGGTGGAATTTCTGATCGTGTGTACGGGGCATTAGTGTTATGCTTGAATTCCTTTTTATGCTCATACTGTTAATATTGCTGCCATATGCTCTAACATTTCAATATTTAACTAATGACACAATTTTAAGTTTTTTCCATATGGTACATCTGTACATTTAGTTAGTTTTTATAACATGCTGAGTATTTTATAAAATACCATACACTAATTTTTTCATGTATAATTTTTCAAACCAAAACATGTGCAGGTGCAAGAAATAAAATATAAGGGACTTTTGGCAGCACTACATACTTTCTCCTGTTTATGTTCTGTGAATACAAAGAAGGCAAAACCACAAAGAAGGCAGAAGACCCACCTTTGGTGAAGGAAAAAAAAAAAAAAAAAGAAGACAAAACTCCTTTCCTTCAACCACAACCGCTAACACCATCTATAATTATTTTTTGTCAACTTAGTTGTTTTCTGTGTTTTCGAATGCTATAAAAGATATTTAATGATTTTACGGGGCTTCTAGAGCTGAACCGGCTTGTAAGCCTCAGGGTGAACAACATGAGCCTCTCCATTTGTTGGTGATCTATAAGTTCTCCTAGCAGGGCACGCTGGAAAACTTTCTGAAAAGCAGCTGGACAGAGCAAACAGTTGGCAAAAAGTCTTAAAATTCAGCTTTTGGTTGGCTGTGTAAAGCTTAATCAATTTGAGTTCTGGAAAACATTGTTACTGACAAAAAAAACAACAATATCCTAATCTCCCAGGAGAAAAATCCTCACATAAAGTTGTACAGGTATATTTATCTATATAACTCTTCTGTCCAAAATGTATCCATGAGAACATGCACTTGCAGTGTGGACCTTTTTGCTGAATAATTACACATCTTCTCAATTAATTATCTTTTCATAAAATAAAAAATACCTTATTGTACATTTTTCTTATTGTTTATCTTGCTAAGATAGAAGACTCAGAGGAACAGCCGGCTATGCCAGGAAACATTATAAAATGATGACCCGGGCAAATGAAAGAAAAGAACTAAGTTTTTTTTATTATTACCGTAGATATTTGATATTCCACTAGTGACAAGGAAATATATTTCAGCTGTTTCTAAATCAATTTTAGATGAAACATGCAATGCAGTAGTAGATATAGCTTTCATCTAATTTCTGCATTTGGCAGAACAAAAAAACGCTGAAGGCCTTTCCCTATCATCCATTATGCCCTGAAATTTCAATTTGAACTCATATTATGTACTTTACGTTAATCTGTATTCTGCCAATTCATGCTCAGTGCAGATCACATGCGTGACTTCCTTATTTCACGGGGGTTCCGTTGTACAATGAGCTCTATTGAAACGCTAATTAACCTGAAAAAAAAAAAAACACAGAAAAAGTTAGCAGCTCTATCCATTTTGGACAAGGTGCTAACTTGTGCTGGTGTTTACAGGGTTATTCCTTAAAATAAAGAGCAAAATGTGATGTACAATAGCAAATAATTAGGATTTTCCTATCAATAATCTGAGCAGTAAAAATCTGATTGCTTAGGGTTACTGAGCTCTGAATGGCTATATAGGATGTGACAGTCATAAAGTATTTCAGAGAAAAAACAATAATTAAACTGGATGTAAATCCTAGTCAGATGACATTCAGTTAGCCTGTATGAAAATCAATTGCTAAATTTGTTAATTTTTAACACTGTCTTCATCTTTTTTCATCATTTGTAGCATCTTAGTGCTGCTGATCTTGTGCAGCCTTTTTTGCAGCCACCTCCTATCTACATGCAGTACATGTATGGCATTTTTCAAACCTCCTGATTTTCAGATTTCCTCATGGTGGCGAGTGATCCAGGCAAAGTTTGGCTGGATGAACAACATTTGAAGAACCTGGGTGGAAGTTTGCAAACATGAACATAGTGCCTAACTCTATTAAAGTCTATGAAAGCTGAATCTTGTAATGTTTTATTTTTTATTTTTACCTACTTTAATTTGCAATCTTTTTTTTAAAAAAAAGGGGGCTTGGGTAACCAAGCACTGCCATGGAGGCATGTATCAATAAAAATGTTTTTTGTTTAAATGGTGTTTAGTAGGAGAGAATTTTTAAGATGACCTAAAGGTCCACAATAAAAATTCACAAATCCTTTCAGGGCTTGTGTACACTTGCAGTCAAAGGGCGGTATAAAAGTGGTTGAGCAGTGGTTTTATCATCCCCCCGACCACCCACCTTAATGTAACACAGCAACTGTATGAAGTTGTACACATCCCTTGTCTGAAATCCTTTGCTTCATGGCCACGTGTACCCATCACTAATTGTGGCCAATAGCTTGCTTTGGGGATGGCTTAATCCTGCACCCAAAGTGCAGTACAATGTATTTCTTTAACCCTGTGAGTGTATGCATATATGCAGGCCTCACAGAAGTGGGTCTAAATCCTATGGGGCCGCATATTTGCATACTTGTGCTTGGGCTGGGAGCGGGCTGCACACCATGCTCCCAGCACAGAGACCATGCTCTCACCAAAAGCCCCGGATCCCATACTAACAATTGGGAACTGGGGAACCCAGTTCCCAATCACCTGATCGCTATGATAGCTTCTGATTGGCTTTCACGGTGATCAGTCGTCATATAGCCCCTGTGTTTTTTTCTCCTTTTGTATGGATAAAAAGATACATTGTATTTTGCTAGAAGACAAACGTGTAAACTAAGAAGTATGTGTAAAAATAATTACATGAATATAAAGAAAAAAAAGCTAGATCACGGTTTCATCTAGGTCATAGTTAAGGTTAGGGTCAAATGTCATCTCCAGAGTCATAGGTCAGGGTCAAAAGTTATTGTCAATGTATTTTAGGTAGAAAGAAAAAGGCTTTTCTAAATTAGTGTCAGTGTCAGTGAGTTTTTAGTTGGGATAAAAAAAAGCAAAATGCTCACTATTGTTTCTGAGCCCTGCTATGGGTATAAACAGCAAATAATATACACATATGTGATATATTCTTTTTCATTATAGCTTGTTCTTTGACAATAGGTTATGGTAATAGCAAGAAATATACAGTTAAATTAATACATATATACTGTCTATATATCTAGATATATATAGATATAGATATTTGACACCAAATGAAAATTCAATTTGTCCTGAAAAGAAACAAGGTATAGTTCACATGGATACACTAAGTACAGCCCTGGCCAAAAGTTTTGAGAATGAAACAAATATTCATTTTCACAAAGTCTGCTGCTTCAGCGTTTTTAGATCTTTTTGTCAGACGTTACTATGGTATACTGAAGTATGATTACAAGCATTTCATAAGTGTCAAAGGCTTTTATTGACAATTACATTAAGTTTATGCAAAGAGTCAATATTTGCAGTGTTGACCTTTCTTTTTCAAGACCTCTGCAATTTGCCCTGGCATGTGGTAAATCAACTTTTGGGCCACATCCTGTCTGATGGCAGCCCATTCTTGCATAATCAATGCTTGGAGTTTTCCAGAATTTGTGGGGGGGGGGGGGTTTACTTGAGGATCTTGAGGATTGACCACAAGTATTTAATGGGAGTAAGGTCTGGGGAGTTTCCTGGTCATGGACCCTAGCCACTTGTTATCACTTTTGCCTTATGGCAAGGTGCTCCATCATGCTGGAAAAGGCATTGTTCATCACCAAACTGTTCTTGGATGGTTGGCAGAAGTTGCTCTTGGAGGATGTTTTTGTACCATTCTTTATTCATGGCTGTGTTCTTAGGCAAAATTGTGAGGGAGCCCACTCCCTTGGCCGGGAAACAACCCCACACATGAATGGTCTCAGGATGCTTTACTGTTGGCATGACGTAGGACTGATGGTAGCGCTCACCTTTTATTCTCTGTACAAGGTTTTTTCCGGATACGCCCAAACAATCGGAAAGGAGATTCATTAGAGAAAATGACTTTACCCCAGTCCTCAGTAGCACAATCCCTGTAACTTTTGCAGAATATCAGTTTGTCCCTGATGTTTTTCCTGGAGAGCAGTGGCTTCTTTACTGTTCTTCTTGATACCATGCCATCCTCTAAAAGTCTTTGCCACAGCTGAATCAACTGTAGGAGACAGCCCTGGTGCTTTCTGGACTTTCCTGGACATCCTGAACCCTTCTTCACAACAATTGAACCTCTCTCCTTGAAGCATTGTTAACAGAGGAAGAACAATGATTTCAATCGTCACCATACTTTTAAAGCTTCCAGTCTGTTATTCTAACTCAATCAGCATTACAGAGTGATGTCCAGCCTTGTCTTCATCAACACTGACACCTGTGTTAAAGCGGAGTTCCACTGGTTTTTTAGTTTATTAAAAGTCAGCAGCTACAAAAAGTATAGCTGCTGACTTTTAATAAACAGCTACTCACCTGTCCCACAGTCCAGCAATGCGGCCGCCCGAACCCTCCGTTCTCTCCCCCTCCTCTTCGCGGCGCCGACATTGTAAGTGTGGACGCCCGGCTGTGACAGTTTGCGGCTTCACAGCCGGGTGCGCACTGCGCATGCGCAAGCTGCGCTGCGCTCTGTCAATGGCCAGGCAATGTTCTGGGACCTGTCACGTGTCCCAGAACATTGTTGGGAGGGAGGGGCCACCTAGAAATCGCCTAGGCGCTTAGAAGCCAGGAAGGAGGAAGTGGGACAGGAAGTCCCACTAAAAAACAAGTACCCAGCCCCCCCAAAAAAATGACATACCAATTGTGGTATGTCAAGGGGCGAGGAGTACTTAAAGAGGAAGTTACACTTTTGGGTGGAACTTCGCTTTAAGGAGAGAATCACTGACATGATGTCAGCTAGTCCTTTTGTGGCAAGGCTGAAATGCAGTGGAAAGATTTTTTTTTTTGGATTAAGTTAAATTTCATGGAAAAGAGGGACTTTACAATTAATTGAAATTCATCTGATCACTCTTCATACATTCTGGAGTATATGCAAATTGCCATCAGAAAAACTGAGTGAGCAGACTTTGTGAAAATGAATATTTGTGTCATTCTCAAAACTTTTGGCCAGGGCTGTAGATATGTACAGTTTTATTAACACATGTCAAAGTTGCAAAACTGTGTTCAGTCATTAGGATTTGCTTTACCTTCCGTCCTGAAGGGTAAAAAGTGACCTTTCTTTGTTTAAAGGGCAGCCAGCTGGGATCAGTTAGGGATCTGCAATGTGTGTTGAAATGGCCATTTGTAGCATGTCTGAAAGCCTGTGTGACGGCTTGACAATATAAGAGTACAATATAGGGTACAGGTATAGAGTGATGGCACCACAAGGAACTTCATGAAGGAAGCACAAGGTATTATTTTAAAGAAAGGTGCAGATTTAAAATATTTAAAATTACATTAACACGCTAAAGAACATATGATTACTTGTGTCTACATCTACTTTAAATAACAAAAATAATCAAAAAAAGTGCTTTATTTATTGCATGATTTTCTATATGAATGAAAAAAGGAGAAGAATGTATTGTGGTTCTAATGAAATGGGTTAAAGAACAAGCCTAAGCAAAAATTAAGTCATTCTATGTATTGCTAATATTAGTCGGGAAACATTTGCATTTGCTGAAACTGTCAGAATAGCCATTCTATTGATCCATCCATTGAAGCGAAGTTAGTCTAGGACTCTGGGTTTTCAAAGGGGTTCTTGACAAAATTAATTTATGGTCACTTTGAAAATATGGATACAGGCAACCAGTGGATGTAATTAACTGAACAGGTAGTTGAGTCAGTTAAAAGAAACAATTTTTTTGCCACTTTTGCCACTTTCAATATAACAAGTTTCATAAACGGTGCTACTTTTTAGGTACAGGTGGGAAGAGTTCCCTTTTGAGTTCCCTTTTAAATACTTTCTGCCCACACTATAGCCGAAAGACAGCTACAGCCAGTGTCAGCTGGTGAAGTTTTAGGATGGGGGGGCACCAGACCCTGCCCTTCCTTTTTGACCCCTCCCACTTGGTGAAAATGGGCGTTGTTTCAGTGAAATAGTGGGCATGGCTCTAAGGTGGTGTGGTTAGTGTTTGAGATGAATGAGGGATGGAGGGAGATTGAGAGAGGGATGGAGGGACAGCAGGCCCAGATCCTACACAACAATAGAAATATGTGTATTCTAGAAAGTTTAACAATCAGCAGCTAAAGATACTCCAAACACCTGGTGTTAGCACTTCAATCATCCTGGCACCATGGTTGTTATGGTGTCAGGATGATTGAAGCGCATTATTTCTATTATTACATTGTAATATAAAATGAAATCATTCAACTCACCATAATGCAGAATCAGTGGGAGCCCTGAGCATGTCACTAGCAACGTCGCCTGCCACCAGATGTCATCAGGTGTCCCCAGCGGAGTCCCTACTTACATGCAGCCTGTGTCACATAAAATGCAGCCTGTGTCCCACCAAATGCAGCAGCCTGTGTCCCATCAAATGCAGCAGCCTGTGTCACCACCAAATTGCAGCAGCATGTGTCACCACCAATTTCAGCAGCATGTTTCACCACCAATTGCAGCAGCATGTGTCACCACCAAATTTCAGCAGCATGTGTCACCAAATCAAATTGCAGCAGCATGTTTCACCACCAATTGCAGCAGCATGTGTCACCACCAAATTGCAGCAGCATGTGTCACCACCAAATTGCAGCAGCATGTGTCACCAAATTGCAGCAGCATGTTTCACCACCAATTGCAGCAGTATGTGTCACCACCAAATTGCAGCAGCATGTGTCACCGAATTGCAGCCGCATGTGTCACCACCAAATTGCAGCAGCATGTGTCACCACCAAATTGCAGCAGCATGTGTCACCAAATTGCAGCAGCAAGTGTCACCACCAAATTGCAGCAGCATGTGTCACCAAATTGCAGCAGAATGTCTCACCACCAAATTGCAGCAGCATGTGTCACCACCAAATTGCAGCAGCATGTGTCACCAAATTGCAGCAGCATGTGTCACCACCAATTGCAGCAGCATGTGTCACCACCAAATTGCAGCAGCATGTGTCACCAAATTGCAACAGCCTGTGTCATCGCCAATTGCAGCAGCATGTGTCACCACCAATTGCAGCAGCCTGTGTCACCACCAATTGCAGCAGCATGTGTCACCACCAAATTGCAGCAGCATGTGTCACCACCAATTGCAGCAGCATGTGTCACCACCAATTGCAGCAGCATGTGTCACCACCAATTGCAGCAGCATGTGTCATCATCAAATTGCAGCAGCATGTGTTACCACCAATTGCAGCAGCATGTGTCACCAAATTGCAGCAGCATGTGTCACCACCAAATTGCAGCAGCATGTGTCACCAAATTGCAGCAGCATGTGTCACCACCAAATTGCAGCAGCATGTGTCACCAAATTGCAGCAACATGTGTCACCACCAAATTGCAGCAGCATGTGTCACCAAATTGCAGCAGCATGTGTCACCACCAATTGCAGCAGCATGTGTCACCAAATTGCAGCAGCATGTGTCACCACCAAATTGCAGCAGCATGTGTCTCCAAATTGCAGCAACATGTGTCACCACCAAATTGCAGCAGCATGTGTCACCAAATTGCAGCAGCATGTGTCACCACCAATTGCAGCAGCATGTGTCACCAAATTGCAGCAGCCTGTGTCACCACCAAATTGCAGCAGCATGTGTCACCACCAAATTGCAGCAGCATGTGTCACCAAATTGCAGCAACATGTGTCACCACCAATTGCAGCAGCATGTGTCATTACCAATTGCAGCAACATGTGTCACCACCAAATTGCAGCAGCATGTGTCACCACCAAATTGCAGTAGCATGTGTCACCAAATTGCAGCAGCATGTGTCACCAAATTGCAGCAGCATGTGTCACCACCAAATTGCAGCAGCATGTGTCACCACCAAATTGCAGCAGGATGTGTCACCACCAATTGCAGCAGCATGTGTCACCAAATTGCAGCAGCATGTGTCACCAAATTGCAGCAGCATGTGTCACCACCAATTGCAGCAGCAGGTGTCACCGCCAAATTGCAGCAGCATGTGTCACCAAATTGCAGTAGCATGTGTCACCACCAAATTGCAGCAGCATGTGTCACCATCAAACCCCCATCCCCCGGTTACTTACCTTGCTGTGTGTTGTCCTCTCCAGCGGTGTCTCATACTTCCTGTTTCATCTCTCCTGGGCGCAATTGGAGAGAGAAACAGGAAGTGACATCATACTCAGATGTGAATCACACCGCCCGGCCATAGTAATAGATACTAGCGCCGGGCAGAAGCTACTCGGCACTTCATCAAGAGCCGCAAGGTAGGCTAAACGCCCACAATTGAAGCGCCACGTCTGCAATCTCGTGATTGCATAGACGTGGCACTTCCCATAAGTGCACTGTGTCTGGCGTCGCACTGTGTCCGGCGTACAAACACAGTGCACTTAAGGACATTTTTTTGTATTTTCTTTTTAAAGGGCCAGCTTTTTTTTTTTTTTACTTTTTTTTGTGACTGCCTGGAGGGGGGACGGCGCCCAGGCGCCCCGGCGCCCCCTATGGATGGGCCGCCACTGGCTACAGTGCAGGTTTCCAGTGCCAAGAGGGCATCCATAGACATCCTTCCATGATCACGTTGCTCATGTGCCCCCTGCGGTACGCAGGCAGCGCGCTCTGTAATCGTTGAGTCCTTTGGACTCAGCTGATCACAGATCAGGGTGAAGGGCCAATCACAGTGGCACATTACCATATGATCAGCTGTGAGCCAATGACAGTTGATCTTGGAAGTAAACAGAAGCCGGTTATCTACTTTTTTTCTCCTAGCGTGAGGAGAAAAGAAGAAAGCCGGTGACCGGCTTCTGTTACAGGGACATCGATCCCAACATTGCCCACCAGTGCTGCTAATCAGTGCCTACCAGTGCCACCTATCCGTGCCCATCAGTTGCACCTATCCGTGCCCATCAGTACTGCTAATTAGTGCCCACCAGTGCTGCAAATCAGTCTCCACCAGTGCCACCTATCCGTGCCCATCAGTTGCACCTATCCGTGCCCATCAGTACTGCTAATTAGTGCCCACCAGTGCTGCCAATCAGCGCCCATCAGTGCTTCATCATAAGTGTCACCTATCGGTGCTGCCTACCAGTACCTAACAGTGCCCATCAGTGCCGCCTATCAGTACCCATCAGTTCTACCTATCAGTACCCATCAGTGCCACCTCTCAGTGCCGCCTATCAGAGCCCATCAGTGACAATTATCAGTGCCCATCAGTGCCACCTATCAGTGCAGCCTCATCAGTGCCTCCTCATCAGTACCCACCAGTGCCGCCTGATCAGTGCCCATCAGTGCCACCTCATCATTGCCTATCATTGCAGCCTCATCAGCGCATATCAGTGAAGTAGAAAAATTACCTGTTTTCTAGATTTTATAACAAAATATGAAAAAATAAATGTTCTTTTTTTCAAAATGTTCTGTTTTTTTTTTTGTTTCTTTAGCAAAAAAAAAAAAAAAATCCCAGTGGTGATTAAAAACTACCAAAAGAAAGCTCTATTTGTGTGAAAAAAATAATAAAAATGTAGTTTGGGTACAGTGTTGCATGACAGTGCAATTGTCATTCAAAGTGCGACAGCGCTGAAAGCTGAAAATTGGTCTGGGCAGGAAGGGGGTATAAGTGCCCAGTAAGCAAGTGGTTAAAAGGGTCATGAATCAAAACATGTAACAACAGCTTTTTAGCCCCTAAAGTTGTCTTTCAGGACATACTGTACATATTACAAAGTCCAAAATTTAATTTTAAAAAATGTTTTCTTTGCATTTTTGGTGGGATAGGACTTTTTGGAATTTATCCCTTGCAAATCGGTATATTGATTGTCTACATATAACATACTTAAATGATGGACTGCAATTTCTATACCTTTATCATTTTTAGAAATGTAAATTCAGTAAATGTAAGTGAATGAAATACATTAGCAAATAAAAATTACAACAAAAAAACTGCAAAAATATTACCATAGATGGCTTAAATTTCAGCTAATTGTTGAGGTCACCCAACTCTCAAAAGAGCAGGGTGGAATGACCAATCAGATGCAGTCACTGTTTTGGTATTTTGACAGCTACAAGTGCCTGCTGTCAGAATACAATAACCAGCTGGGGAGATATCTGCATTCACTCTGTTTAGTGTGGATGGAGGAATCCATGAGATTTCTCTTATTCAGTACAAAAGCCGAATGAGTAAAATCTATGCTTGTATGGCTAGCCTTATGGAGGGCATTGAAATAGAAGATAGATGAATTCTTATCTTTGTTCCTTTGGTGTTGAGGTTGAGTTATAAGCAAGCATTCTATGTAAGGTTAGTTGAGGTTCACATGGAATTTTGAGACTGCAGAACATCTAAAACCTGTGTTGTTAGGACAATGTCCCACTGATTGTCAAATCTCTTTCCTGGCAGGGGGGCCAGATAAGAGGGAGCAATATAACACATTGGCAGTGTTGGTGATAACCTATTCCATCATTAAAGACCACTTTCATTTTGCATTCTTTATTGACTCAAATGGATTTAGTCAAAATGGCCAAATTTTGCTAAAATCTAACATTTTCACAGAATTTCTGGTAAAATATAAATCTCTCAGTTTTAGTTCATGCTTTTTATCATTTGTTGTTTATTTTGCCTTACTTATACAGATAACATAGTATCTGATTTACTAAGACTTTTTCAAGTTCACAAATGAACAAATAAAAAAAGTATCACGGACAGTACTCAATTTTCTCAAGTTCACAAACAAATTGTAAATCTGAATACATCAAAGAAACAAAATAGCAGTGATACATTATCATAAAAAAAGAAATCCAGAGGGAGTATGGATTTAACTCCAGCTATATGAATGTCACAAACAAAATAACCAGTAAATGTAAATGTATACTAACCTTCTTTTCATTGTTCTTCCTCTAGCATCTTTCTGCTCTGACCCTACAGATGTGCTGTCAAGGTCACTTTAATGGTGGAAAATATATTTTTAACATGTAGTGTATATTTTTTTCTGGCATAATGTAGCTATTCAAATGGGAAAAACTGTTAAAATATTTTTTTAAAGAAACAGTTCTGCTTTAATGTGGCATTTGGATTGTGTGGTTACAAACAGCATTTTCAGAAACCTATAGTATCAGTATAAAACCTAAAGTATAAATGTAAATCATTTAGAATAAATATAATATATACAGTAGATATATATAGGCAAGAAAAGTATGTGGAATTGACTGGTTTTCAACACCATGGAGGAAGCCGCCACTCTCCAAATAAAACATTTCTGCATGCCTGAAGTTTGCCAAACAGCACCTTGGCAAATCGCAGCACTACTGGGAAAATGTTTTGTGGACTGATGAAACAAAAGTTAAATTGTTCTGGAAGAATACTCAGCACTATGTATAATGCCTTACTTTTTCCTCCAGCACTGTGAATGTTTAATGGGTGTGTTCAATAAAGACACAAGAAATCAAAATGATTTGTGTGTGATTAGCTTAAGCACATTATGTTTGTATATTGTTGTTACTTGTGATGAGGATCAGATCACATTTTATGGAAAATGACTGCAGAAAACCAGTTCATTCTAAGGGGTGCACATAAGTTTTTTTGGCACTGTATATACACTACCGTGCAAAAGTTTTAGGCAGGTGATTTCTGTTCTGTTTGCTCACTTTGCATTTTGTGAATTGATAAAAAGAAACAATTAAAAATTATATTTTTGAAAGCCTTTTTGCTTTACACACCTGCCTAAAACATTTGCACAGTACTTTTGTGTGTATATATATATATATATATATATATATATATATATATATATATATATATTAAATTGTTGACCTTGCAAAGCTATCAATCTGACTCAGCAAAGTGTAGGTGGGCTTTCTGCCATAAGACCACTGCTTCCACACACAGAACAGCAATCCTTCTCCATAATAAAAAACAAATACCTTAGCGCCAAGGCAATGATAAGTGACAAAACATCAAAATCAGGGGAAAGCAGCAGTGTAAAAGTGGCTCACCAGCAACACTACAACTTAAAATATAAACAGGCACCACGCTTGGCTTAATAAATCAAAATATATGTATATATGTGCCCATAGCGTAAAACCATAATTAATTGGTTAAAAGTTGCAAAAACAAGCATAGGTATACTCACATGTTCTGGTGCCTAATAAGCCTGGCACCCGGTATATTCATCATGTGTTTTTAATAAGGGAATAGTCAGGCCGGCATCCACTGGTTACCACTTACTTGCAGTGTTGGCTCGGTTCCCTGGATACATTCCTCGGGTGGATGTGGTGTTGCGATGAAGTGATCAAGCCTCAGCGCGTTTCAGCCAATGAGAAGAGTCATCATCAGGAAGCTCTGAATCCGCCATCTTAGATGTGGGCTTTTTATACCCTGATGGGTAATCGCCTCACTAAGCATTCCTAAATTCTTTTGCGCAAGTGACCACATTAGAGATAGGTGGTCAACATCTAGGGTGAGTGCACATCCATGTGGGGCACCTGGTCTGAACACCAAACAGTGGAGCACATATTTGTCAATTTTGGAATTGAGCATGAGCACTTATCTTCACGTTTGTGGGACTTTATATAAATTTAAGTTAATGTATTATAATTTTTATTTTTGATTTATTAAGCCAAGTGCGGTATCCTTCTTTATAGCTGCTATCAGGGGACAGACTTTTCAACCCAGGCTCTGGCTAATTTAGAAAGAAAATTAACTGTAGATTTTTGATGCACCTGTAATGTATTTAGCTGATGAAAATGAAAAATTCCTCCCTCATAGTGGGGGATTTTAGGGGAGACCATGGTCAGTTTCTCTTCTCTGCCATGGCTCTTCTACGTCCCTTCTTTTATTACATGTGTCTTTATATTATGTATACCGTTTTTTTAAAGATACAGAGCTTAGAGAGAATTGTTCACTGCTCTGCTTTATACTGTTTATTCTTTACTTTTCAAATATTCAATAAAAACAATTGAAACAGAAAATTAAAAGTTCAGTTGAGCTTCAAGCAAACTCTAGGTCTGTCATTTAAATCAAGCTTTAGTTATCTTTCCTCAGTTTTTTTCTTTTAACATTTTTTTCGACTTTTAAAATACTGGCCAATTTACATTTGTGTGGTGCCTTAATGTCATCCATTGCACTAAGGCAGCCCACTGAAATCAACTGGCTAAAGCATCCCAATTATCTTAAATGGTATTGTGATGTATGCGCTTTGCCTTAGTGCATTGGGGTGCTTTTCAAAATGATTGGCACTGCAAAGTGATGTGCAGTATTGCGCACATTACTATATGCGTTGCTGCAATGCATAGATGTAAATTGCCCCTTAATGGTATTTTTTTTGCCATTGTTCATGACCTAATGCAATTCTTGCAAGAACAACATTCTTTAACACAATCTCTTTACACCTATGAGTTGTATCAATGCACACATAATCCTCATGCACGGCAATGCATGTTACATGCGTTGACACACAGTGGTGCCAAATATTTTGAATCACACCCCATCGCACTAAGGCAATGCATAAGCATTACAACACGTTGCAATACATGGCAATCGTGTGTTGCAGCAAAAATTTGCTGAAGTCCACTAATTGGGAGATTTGTATGCATTGATATCAATGGGCTGACTCAATGCAATGCAGGTTAATGTGTGACCTAATGCACATAAACATACATGCAATAACACACTATCCTAATATAAACGGGCACTTAGGGAAACCTGTTCCAAGAGAAATTCATGTTCCTTCTTTCTAAAAACACAAGTTATGAGGCTGTCTCTGGCTTCGGTACATTTATTGACATGGTACAAGTATGCAACAAATCACACTGAAGTCAGAATTCCTGATCTCCATATTTGCTCCAGGTCAGAATTTTAGAAAGTATGGAATCTATTGGATCATCACATCAACCAGGCAATTAATATTTTCAGAATGAATGGTCTTCTTTGTATGGAAGAGCCCTGGGGCCATCATAAAACAAAAAAACTGAATTCTGACTTTGAAACCCAGAATTCTGAGATTGAAATTCAGAATTGTAAGTTTAAAAAAAAAATTCTACAGAATTCTGAGATTAAAAGTCAGAATTCTGAGATTAAAAGTCAGAATTCTGAGTTTCAAAGTCAGAATTCTGAGATTCAAAGTCAGAATTCTGAGATTAAAAGTCAGAATTCTGAGTTTCAAAGTCAGAATTCTGAGATTCAAAGTCAGAAAGATTCAAAGTCAGAATTCTGAGCTTCAAAGTCAGAATTCTGAGATTCAAAGTCAGAATTCTGAGTTTCAAAGTCAGAATTCTGAGACTAAAAGTCAGAATTCTGAGATTAACAGTCAGAATTCTGAGATTCAAAGTCAGAATTCTGAGTTTCAAAGTCAGAATTCTGAGATTAAAAGTCAGAATTCTGAGTTTCAAAGTCAGAATTCTGAGATTCAAAGTCAGAATTCTGAGATTCAAAGTCAGAATTCTGAGTTTCAAAGTCAGAATTCTGAGATTCAAAGTCAGAATTCTGAGTTTCAAAGTCAGAATTCTGAGATTGAAAGTCAGAATTCTGAGATTCAAAGTCAGAATTCTGAGTTTCAAAGTCAGAATTCTGAGTTTCAAAGTCAGAATTCTGAGATTCAAAGTCAGAATTCTGAGATTCAAAGTCAGAATTCTGAGTTTCAAAGTCAGAATTCTGAGTTTCAAAGTCAGAATTCTGAGATTAAAAGTCAGAATTCTGAGATTCAAAGTCAGAATTCTGAGATTCAAAGTCAGAATTCTGAGATTAAAAGTCAGAATTCTGAGTTTCAAAGTCAGAATTCTGAGATTCAAAGTCAGAATTCTGAGATTCAAAGTCAGAATTCTGAGTTTCAAAGTCAGAATTCTGAGATTCAAAGTCAGAATTCTGAGTTTCAAAGTCAGAATTCTGAGATTGAAAGTCAGAATTCTGAGATTCAAAGTCAGAATTCTGAGTTTCAAAGTCAGAATTCTGAGTTTCAAAGTCAGAATTCTGAGATTCAAAGTCAGAATTCTGAGATTCAAAGTCAGAATTCTGAGTTTCAAAGTCAGAATTCTGAGTTTCAAAGTCAGAATTCTGAGATTAAAAGTCAGAATTCTGAGATTCAAAGTCAGAATTCTGAGATTCAAAGTCAGAATTCTGAGTTTCAAAGTCAGAATTCTGAGATTAAAAGTCAGAATTCTGAGATTAAAAGTCAGAATTCTGAGTTTCAAAGTCAGAATTCTGAGTTTCAAAGTCAGAATTCTGAGTTTATAAATATAGTAGTCTCTATTAGGACAGCTTCCATAGATAACAGAACACAATGGCCAGCACAGCTCTGTACCCCAACTTGTAGGACACATTGCACTATTGCCCCTACATGAGGGAATTGTGAATAGCTAGAAGGCAGCAGGACAATGTATGTCTATGGTCATAACAGATTAATCATAGCAATTAATTGTATGGGCTGATAAGGTGTGTCACACACAATTTCTCTCATATTAAACATAAAAAGCATTGATAAAATGTTCTTAAGAGATAGCCTAGTGAGTAGAGTAAAAGGCTTATAGTGTTGAACGTTGTGGGTTCTAATCCAGTTCAGGGCATAATCTTTAGTTATATATTTTCAATATATTGATTTTATATTAAACATATTTTAAAATATATTATATATATGTATTTTATTTATATATCCAAATTGATTTCAAGGCATATTAACAAAGACATATTGATAAAATTGTTGTATATGCTGACTACTATAAATTAGAGAATAGGGATTTTTTTTACAAATCTGTGTATATATTGGGGTGATTTTGGTGACATGGGGCCAGTTCTCAATTTCAGGAGATTGTCCCTGGAAGTTGCATGATAACCATCATATCTTATAACTCAGCCCTGAGCTCTGCACTATAATCTGTGTGTACTACAATGTACACGCCCATATCTCCCCTTCACTGATTGGCTGCACTTTATCCCCACTGACATCAATGCAGCGCCATTTTCCTCTTAGCTACACCATTGACACAGAAATTTTTTCCATCCAATGACACCACCGATACAGGGTCATTTTTCCTATCCAGTGACACCACCGATACAGGGTCATTTTTTCCATCCAGTGACACCACCGATGCAGGGTAATTTTTCCCATCTAATGACACCACCGATGCAGGGTAATTTTTCCCATCCAGTGACACCACCGATGCAGGGTCATTTTTCCCATCTAATGACATCACCGATGCAGGGTCATTTTTCCTATCCAATGACACCACCGATGCAGGGTCATTTTTCCCATCCAGTGACACCACCGATGCAGGGTCATTTTTCCTATCTAATGACACCACCGATGCAGGGTAATTTTTCCTTTCCAATGACATCACCGATGCAGGGTAATTTTTCCTATCCAATGACACCACCGATGCAGGGTCATTTTTCCCATCCAATGACATCACCGATGCAGGGTCATTTTTCCCATCCAATGACACCACCGATGCAGGGTCATTTTTCCCATCCAATGACATCACCGATGCAGGGTCATTTTTCCTATCTAATGACACCACCAATGCAGGGTCATTTTTCCCATCCAATGACACCACCGATGCAGGGTCATTTTTCCCCATCTAATGACACCACCGATGCAGGGTCATTTTTCCCATCCAATGACATCACTGATGCAGGGTCATTTTTCCCATCTAATGACATCACCGATGCAGGGTCATTTTTCCCATACAATGACATCACCGATGCAGGGTCATTTTTCCCATGTAATGACACCACCGATGCAGGGTCATTTTTCCCATCTAATGACATCACCGATGCAGGGTCATTTTTCCCATGTAATGACACCACCGATGCAGGGTCATTTTTCCCATGTAATGACATCACCGATGCAGGGTCATTTTTCCCATGTAATGACATCACCGATGCAGGGTCATTTTTCCCATGTAAGGAAAAAGAGGGGGGAATTTTGGGGACTTTATATGAGGCACATGTGTGGTGTGCCTCCATCCCTAATTCAAAAAGAAGATTTGGGAGTTTTGGAACTTTGAAATGAGGTCCATGGGCAGTGTGGAAGTAAATAGAATACAATATATATTTATTGGTCATAAAAATGTATCAAACATATTACAAACATGAACCACATGAAAGAAAAAACATTGTAGTGAATGTCATTCCATAATTGTCCATGCACACATATGTATGGGTGCATACAACAGGGCATCAAGAATACATCAAATATGTCAAACTGGACGCCACATAGTGGTCTCAGCTGATAATTAAGTACATACAATGAACACATAATATATGTATATACACACATAAAAGCAGCACTAAGCGGTGAAAGTGAATAGATGAAAAAAACGTAAAACCATAATTGATTGAAAGAAAAATGTTCTGAGTTGATGGTAGAGTGAGAGCATGTATCTGTGTGACAAAATGTCCAACGCGTTTCGTGTAACCACTCATCAGGGATAGATGCTCTGGGATATCTGTAAAAGTGTAGTAAAATAAAAATTAAACTATATACTATATGTAACTGATTGTGGCAGGGAGAGGTAAATGAGTCCCCCCGGGTACATACATGAAGTCAATACAGAAAGATGTAACAGTGGTGGAGCCAAGGCCAAGATAGTGGTCCTTGCCGGGAGCTGAGGTGGGAGAGCTGTGCACCAGTGGAGCACGTACAAAAAATGCCCCCCACACACACAAAGACTGGGTGGCTTGGTCTTGAAAAGAGACATAATGTAGTACCGTGCCAAAGTGACTGCCACTAATGTGAAGCCCTCGGGTAGAGTAATGTGAAGTCCTCGGGTAGAGTAATGTGAAGTCCTCAGGTAGAGTAATGTGAAGTCCTCGGGTAGAGTAATGTGAAGTCCTCAGGTAGAGTAATGTGAAGCCCTCGGGTAGAGTAATGTGAAGTCCTCGGGTAGAGTAATGTGAAGTCCTCAGGTAGAGTAATGTGAAGTCCTCGGGTAGAGTAATGTGAAGTCCTCAGGTAGAGTAATGTGAAGCCCTCGGGTAGAGTAATGTGAAGTCCTCGGGTAGAGTAATGTGAAGCCCTTGGGTAGAGTAAAGTGCCCCGCTAGCGGCCGAAATGCACCGCTAATCCGACAGTAAAATGCCGATAAAAATAGCTGCGTTTTACCGCGGACACTATAGGCAGCTCGGTGTGAAAGGGGTCTTAGAGTTTAAAACTGGAGCACAGATAAGGGGCTAACAGTAGTGAAGAAGAAAAATTACCCTGCATCGGTGGTGTCACTGGATGGAAACAAAATGATCCTGCATCGGTGGTGTCATTGGATGGAAAAAAATGGCCCTGCATCGGTGGTGTCACTGGATGGAAACAAAATGATCCTGCATCGGTGGTGTCACTGGATGGAAAAATGACCCTGCATCGGTGGTGTCACTGGATGGAAAAATTACCCTGCATCGGTGGTGTCACTGGATGGAAAAAAATCACCCTGC
This sequence comes from Aquarana catesbeiana, assembly GCF_042186555.1. Lineage (NCBI taxonomy): Eukaryota > Metazoa > Chordata > Amphibia > Anura > Ranidae > Aquarana > Aquarana catesbeiana. The sequence goes on along the minus strand of NC_133327.1, from coordinate 167,158,958 downwards.
ATCGGTGGTGTCACTGGATGGAAAAAAATGACCCTGCATCGGTGGTGTCACTAGATGGAAAAAATGACCCTGCATCGGTGGTGTCACTGGATGGAAAAATGACCCTGCATCGGTGGTGTCATTGGATGGAAAAAAATGACCCTGCATCGGTGGTGTCACTGGATGCAAAAAAATGACCCTGCATCGGTGGTGTCACTGGATGGAAAAAATTACCCTGCATCGTTGGTGTCACTGGATGGAAAGACGATCCTGCATCGGTGGTGTCACTGGATGGAAAAAATTTGTAAAAAAATTTGTAAAAAAATCCTTACTCTCTAATTTATAGTACTCAGCTTATACAACAATTTTATCAATATGTCTTTGTTAACATGCCTTGAAATCAATTTGGATATATCAATAAAATACAATTTAAGTCCTCACTAACTTATAGTTTAAAATTTGTTTCATATAAAATCAATATATTGAAAATACATACATAATTAAAAAACGTACTCTGAACTGGATAAGAACCAGAACTTTCAGCACTATAAGCCTAGTACTCTACCCACTATCCTATCACTTAAGGGTTCTTAATAATTTTTTTCTATGTTTAATATGAGGTTAATTCTCTGTGAAACAACTGTATTAATCCAGACAAGTGATTTATGATCAATTTGTTATGACCAGTCTCCTGAAATTGTGAACTGCCCCCGGGGAAACTGTAGATGACACCCTAATGATCCCATCTGATCACCCTAATAATATATACACACTTTTTTCTTTGAAATCTCTACTCTCTAATTTATAATAGCCAGCATATACTACAACTTTGTGTGCTCAATATATCAGTGTGTCTTTGTTAATATACCTTGAAATCAATTTTGGATATATTGATAAAATACAATTTAAGCCCTCACTATCTCATATTTTAATATATATATTTAAAGAAAAAAAATTCCGTCACCTGGATTAGAACCCACAACTTCACCAATATAAGTCTGCTGCTTTAATCACTAAACTATCTCTCAGTAGTGGCTTGGATCTGCTTTTATGTTTAATATGAGGTTAAAGTGGTGTTCCGGACG